>NC_140592.1:1170262871-1171512871 GCF_964204655.1 Triturus cristatus | reverse complement strand
AGCCATCTTGATTGGAATAAAGTGGTAACATTTAAAACATTTAATTTAAAAAGGAACAAAAGGAGAGGGTTCATTTTGCCATAGAATGTATGATTAGTGCTGCAGAAAGAAAAATTAGGGCACATTTTGAGTGACTTCTCAAATCCTCTTCTATTTCATTAAATAATTCTGACATGCAGACTGAAACATGTACTTTCAATACCAGCAGCAGACTTCCCTGGTGAGCAGTAGCTTTACTACAGTGATCTAATGAGCAACTAGAGTGCTAACATTCTGAATTTATGGCAAATGTGTGACACATCTGAATGCCTTCTTCATTGAATCAAAGTAAAAAACTGACAGTATGCCTACTGAGGAGACTGCAGTAAATGAGGAAATTACGAAACTTCATAACAAGTCTCCCAAGATGGCCACCAGAGACAAAAGAGCCCAAATGTAGCACAAATATCACCGAGATGTAGCCCAAGTATAGCCCAATGACAGAAATCCCAGAGTGTTTTAAAGAACAACTAGAGCGCTAACAGTCTTACTTATGACAAAGGTATGGCACACCTGAAGCCATCTTGATTGGAATAAAGTGGTAACATTTAAAACATTTAATTTGCAAAGGAACAAAATGAGGGGGTTCATTTTGCCATAGAAATTATGATTAGTGCTGCAGAAAGAAAACAGGGCACATTTTGACTTCTCAAATCCTCTTCTATTTCATTAAAAAGTTCTGACATGCAGACTGAAACATGCACTTTGAATACCAGCAGCAGACTTCCCTGGTGAGCAGTAGCTTTGCTACAGTGATCTAATGAGGAACTAGAGTGCTACCATTCAGAATTTATGGCAAATGTGTCACATCTGAATGTCTTCTTGATGGAACCAAAGTAAACAAGCATTGAAAATGCAATAGGGCTCGCCCTCGTTTAAGTTAAAGCAATTCTATTTGTAATTAGGTGGCTTTTTAGCTTTGCTTTTATTAGTGTTTTTCAAAATTTCATGTACATAACATGCATATATGTATATGTATGCATGCATTTATATTTGTATTTATATAGATATGCAGATTATATATATGTTTATATATGTATGTATATATATATTCACTGAAAAAACCATAGGTTTCACACACGTTATAGTTAGGAATTAGCATTTAAAAAACCTTGCAAATTCACTGAAAAAACCATAGGTTTCACACATGTTATAGTTAGCTGGACATTTTACTGATAAAAAACCAATGAAATTCCCCCGTTATAGTTAGTGCAGGCAACTATAACTCACGCGACCGCAATCCTCTGCTGATGCTAATACTGTATTTAGACAATTATTTGCCCATGTCTTCTTCCATTAAATTTTAGCTATACATATATTACAAATATTTTTTTTTCATAAAGACACATATGTCATCAGCAGAGGATTGCGGTCGCGTGAGTTATAGTTGCCTGCACTAACTATAACGGGGGAATTTCATTGGTTTTTTATCAGTAAAATGTCCAGCTAACTATAACATGTGTGAAACCTATGGTTTTTTCAGTGAATTTGCAAGGTTTTTTAAATGCTAATTCCTAACTATAACGTGTGTGAAACCTATGGTTTTTTCAGTGAATTTGTACGGTTTTTTAAATGCTAAGTTACTTTACGCCATTCGTGGCGTGCGCGCCCACTTAACGCAGTTCGTTCCGTGCGCGCACGGTGCGCTTCGCGCACCGCGCGCCCACTTTACGCAGTTAGTGGTGTGCACACCGTGCGCGCATGGAGGACATATTATGCGCTTCGTTGTGAAAGGTATTGTTTGTTTTTTTGTTGTGCTATGGGACAGTCATGTACAATGCACAAATGGTGCCCTTCGGGCTCCATTTGCACACGGGGTGTGGAGAATATGAATATTTATTTTTTTTTGCAGTTCTTTTAACGTACGCGTACGGTAAGCGTAATCGGCGATTTTTCGAAAATAATTAAAATTGCATTTTTGCCCTTGGGGGTTCGTTGAGGACACCTCCATCAAGGCTAGGTGGTTGGGAGCAGTCTAAACAGCCCCTTTATATGTTTTTTGCATTTGTTTTTCTTCCACCTCCTCAGAGTGCGAGATAGAAAATGGCGGCCGCCGCTTCCTGGTTTCGACCGATTCGAATGTTTACTAAGATCTAACAGCCAATCAGAATCGCGCTCGCGCACGTCACCGTACGCGTACGGTAAGCGCACGGTAGGCGCACCGTAAGCTGGCTCAGATATATATATTGATTTAAAGGCTATTTTCTCAGAATCTACTGAACAGATTTACACCAAACCTACAAAAGGCACTTTCTTGACCTGTAGACTACCTCTCTGCCAAATTTCAAGGAACTCTGTTCAGCCGTTCGGGCTGTAGCTGTGTCTAAAGGTCCTATGGAAAAATGCATGGGAAAAACGCGTTTTGGGACCCCCCTTTTATCTCAGCCCCCGCTTGACGAATCCCCCCGAGACTTTCAGGGTAGGAGCGGAGCGTAGCGCCCCATTAGTTTTGAAACTTTCGCGAGGATTCGTCGACCGGCGCCAAAGTTATTCAAAATAGAATGTTGCGGTTTTCCTATGGAAACAGGGTCCTAACTATAACTACCTACTGGCGACCGCCAGTACGTAATATATACACATACATATATAAATGCATATGCATATATGTGCATATGTGTGCGTGTAGAGAGAGGTAGAGAGAGGTAGAGGTATAGAGGTAGAGACGTAGAGGTAGAGAGGTAGAGGTAGAGAGGTAGAGAGTAGTAGAGAGAGAGGTAGAGAAAGGTAGAGAGGTAGAGAGTAGAGGATGAGTAATAGAGAGTAGAGAGAGAGTAGTAGAGAGTAGTAGAGAGAGTAGCAGAGAGTGAGTAGGAGAGAGTAGTAGAGTGAGTAGTAGAGAGTGAGTAATAGAGAGTAGTAGAGAGTGAGAAGTAGAGAGTAGTAGAGAGTGAGTAGTAGAGTGAGTAGTAGAGAGTAGTAGAGAGTGAGTAGTAGAGAGTAGTAGAGAGTGAGTAGTGGAGACTGAGTAGAGAATGTGTAGTAGAGAATGAGTAGTAGAGTTAGTAGTAGAGAGTAGTAGAGTGAGTAGTAGAGAGTGAGTAGTAGAGAGAGAGAGTAGTAGAGAGTGAGTGGTAGAGAGTAGTAGGGTGAGTAGTGGAGAGTAGTAGAGAGTGAGTAGTAGAGAGAGTAGTAGAGTGAGTAGTAGAGAGTAGTAGAAAGTAGTAGAGTAGTAGAGAGTGAGTAGTAGAGAGTGAGTAGTAGAGAGTAGTAGAGTGAGTAGTAGAGAGGGAGTAGTAGAGAGAGAGTAGTAGAGAGTAGTAGTGAGTGAGTAGTAGAGTAGTAGAGAGTGAGTAGTAGAGAGTAGTAGAGTACTAGAGTAGTAGAAAGTGAGTAGTAGAGAGTGAGTAGTAGAAAGTAGTAGCGAGTGAGTAGTAGAGAGTGAGTAGTTTAATTTAAAAGGAACACAATGAGGAGGTTCATTTTGCCATAGAAATTATGATTAGTGAGGAAAAAAGAAAAATGAGGGCACATTTTGAGTGACTTCTCAAATCCTCTTCTATTTCATGAAAAAATTCTGCCATGCAGACTGAAACATGCACGTTCAATACCAGCAGCAGACTTCCCTGGTGAGCAGTAGCTTTACTACAGTGATCTAATGAGCAACTAGAGTGCTACCATTCAGAATTTATGGAAAATGTGTGACACATCTGAATGCCTTCTTGATGGAATCAAAGTAAACAAGCATTGAAAATGCAATAGGTCTCGCCCTCGTTTATATATATATATATACACATACATATATATAAATGCATATGCATATATATGCATATATATATGTGCATATGTGTGCATGTACAGAGAGGTAGAGAGGTAGAGGTGTATAGGTAGAGGTGTAGAGGTAGAGAGGTAGAGGTAGAGAGGTAGAGAGTAGTAGAGAGAGAGGTAGAGAGGTAGAGAGTAGAGAGCGAGCAATAGAGAGTAGAGAGTGAGTAGTAGAGAGTAGTAGATAGTAGTAGAGAAAGTATCAGCGAGTGAGTAGTAGAGAGTAGTAGAGTGAGTAGTAGAGAGTGAGTAGTAGAGAGTGAGTAGTAGAGAGTGAGTATTAGAGAGTGAGTAGTTGAGAGTAGTAGAGAGTGAGTAGTAGAGTGAGTAGTAGAAAGTAGTAGAGAGTAGTAGAGAGTGAGTAGCAGAGAGTAGTATAGAGTGAGTAGTAGAGAGTGAGTAGTAGAGAGTAGTAGAGAGTGAGTAGCAGAGTGAGTAGTAGAGAGTAGTAGAGAGAGAGTAGTAGAGAGTGAGTAGTAGAGAGTAGTAGAGAGTGAGTAGTAGAGGGTGAGTAGTAGAGGGTGGTAGAGAGAGTAGTAGAGAGTGAGTAGTAGAGAGTGAGTAGAAGAGAGAGAGTAGTATAGAGTAGTAGAGTAGTAGAGCGTGAGTAGTAGAGAGTGAGTAGTAGAGAGCAGTGGAGTAGTAGAGAGTGAGTAGTAGAGAGTAGTAGAGAGTGAGTATTAGAGTGAGTATTAGAGAGTAGTAGAGAGCGAGTAGCAGAGAGCAAGTAGTAGAGAGTGTGTAGTAGAGAGTGAGTAGTAGAGAGTGAGTAGTAGAGAGAGTACTAGAGAGTGAGAAGTAGAGAGAGTAGTAGAGTAGTAGAGAGTGAGTAGTAGAGAGTAGTTGAGAGCGAGTAGTAGAGAATCAGTAGTGGAGAGTGAGCAGTAGAGAGTAGTAGAGAGTGAGTAGTAGAGAGTGAGTAGTACAGAGTGAGTAGTAGAGAGTAGTACAGAGTGAGTAGTATAGAGTAGTAGAGTGAGTAGTAGAGAGTGAGTAGTAGAGAGAGAGTAGTAGAGAGTGAGTGGTAGAGAGTAGGAGAGAGTAGTAGAGTGAGTAGCAGAGAATAGTAGAGAGTGAGTAGTAGAGAGTAGTAGCGTAGTAGAGAGTGAGTAGTAGAGAGTGAGTAGCAGAGAGTGAGTAGTAGAGAGCGAGTAGTAGAGAGTGAGTAGTAGAGAGTGAGTAGTAGAGAGAGTACTAGAGAGTGAGAAGTAGAGAGAGTAGTAGAGTAATAGAGAGTGAGTAGTAGAGAGTAGTTGAGAGTGAGTAGTAGAGAATCAGTAGTGGAGAGTGAGCAGTAGAGAGCAGTAGAGAGTGAGTAGTAGAGAGTGAGTAGCAGAGAGTGAGTAGTAGAGAGCGAGTAGTAGAGAGTGAGTAGTAGAGAGTGAATAGTAGAGAGTGAGTAGTAGAGAGAGAGTAGTAGAGAGTGAGTAGTAGAGAGTAGTAGAGTGAGTAGTAGAGAGTGAGTAGTAGAGAGTAGTAGAGAGAGTAGTAGAGAGCGAGTAGTAGAGAGAGAGTAGTAGAGTAGTAGAGAGTGAGTGCTAGAGAGCAGTAGAGAGTAGTAGAGTGAGTAGTAGAGAGTAGTACAGAGTGAGTAATAGAGAGTGAATAGTAGAGAGTGAGTAGTAGAGAGAGTAGTATAGAGTAGTAGCGAGTGAGTAGTAGAGAGTAGTAGAGAGTGAGTAGTAGAGTAGTAGAGAGTGAGTGGTAGAGAGTGAGTAGTAGAGAGTGAATAGTAGAGAGTAGTAGAGAGTGAGTAGTAGAGAGTAGTAGAGCGTGAGTAGTAGAGAGTGAGTAGTAGAGAGTGAGTAGTAGAGAGTAGTAGCGAGTGAGTAGTAGAGAGTGAGTAGTAGAGTAGTAGAGAGTGATTAGTAGAGAGTAGTAGAGAGTGAGTAGTAGAGAGTGAGTAGTAGAGAGAGAGTAGTAGAGTAGTAGAGAGTCAGTAGTAGAGTAGTAGAGAGTAGTCAGTCAGTGTCAGTCAATGTCAGTCAATGTCAGTCAGTCAGTGTCAGTCAGTCTGTCAGTGTCAGTCAATCAGTGTCAGTCAGTGTCAGTCAATCAGTGCCAGTCAGTCAGTGTCAGTCAATCAGTGTCAGTCAGTCAGTGTGAGTCAGTGTCAATCAGTGTCAGTCAGTCAGTGTCAGTCAGTCAGTGTCAGTCAGTCAGTGTCAGCTAGAGCAGCTCTGCTGACCTGGTTCTCTGGCTCTAAAGCAGCTCTGCTGACCTGGTTCTCTCTCTCTTAAGCAGCTCTGCTGACCTGGTTTCTCTGGCTCTACAACAGCTCTGCAGACCTGGTTCTCTGGCTCTAAAGCAGCTCCGCTGACCCAGTTCTATGGCTCTGAAGCAGTTCTGCTGACATGGTTCACTGGCTCTATAGAAGCTCTGCTGACCTGGTTCTCTCCCTCTAAAGCAGCTCTACTGACCTGGTTTCTCTGGCTCTGCAGCAGCTCTGCTGACCTGGTTCTCTGGCTCTAGAGCAGCTCTACTGACCTAGTTCTCTGGCTCTAAAGCAGCTCTGCTGACCTGGTTCTATGGCTCTAAAGCAGCTCTGCTGATTTGGTTCTCTGGCTCTAGAGTAGCTCTGCTAACCTGGTTCTCTGGCTCTAAAGCAGCTGTGCTGGCCTGGTTCTCTGGCTCTAAAGCACCTCTGCTGACCTGGTTCTCTCCCTCTAAAGCAGCTCTGCTGACCTGGTTTCTCTGGCTCTACAGCAGCTCTGCTGACCTGGTTCTCTGACTCTAGAGCAGCTCTGCTGACCTAGTTCTTAGGCTCTAGAGCAGCTCTGCTGACCTGGTTCTCTGGCTCTACAGCAGCTCTGCTGACCTGGTTTTCTGCACTCACGACGCACGCACCCGACTTCGCGAAAATATATTTAAAAATAATATAAGTTTCTTATAAGTACAAATATATTATTTTGATGAATATCTTACATAATCTCTTGCCTTATTATGTATATTAAAGACACATACATATCATTTTGGAACATAATTTTTTTTTGCGGGAGTCGCGCACTCAGCGCGCCCCAGCACGTGTATGATGTCACGCGGGACCCGCAAGCGTGCAAACATCTCGTACCGTAATGCGCATGTGTCGCGAATGCGCAGGAGCAGGAGTCGCAGACTGGTCGCATACCAATCGCGCATATCACGTGATATTAAATGTATATGATGTAACTGAAAAACACGCAGCCGTCGCACACCATACACGGATCCTTCATGACTTTTCTAGAATGGCGGCTAGAATGCGCGCACCCACCGTGATGTGTACACTTTGAGTGCGCAACTGCGAAAAAAAATGGATTTTTTTTTTAAAGAAAATGATATAAATATATTAAAATAAAAAATGAAAACAAGAAAATTAATCAATATTTCAGTTTTAATTAAAAAATGTTTTTTTGAAATTTTCAGAAAAATATATAATGTTATTTAATGAATAAAATATTTATAAATAAACAGTTAAAAAACTGTAGAAAACCAGTACAAAAAATAGATATAACTACTATCACACTTAAAAGTTAGCATTTAAAAAACCTTTGAAATTCACTGAAAAAAAACATAGGTTTCAGAGACGTTATAGTTAGAAATTAGCATTTAAAAAACCTTAGAAATTCACAGAAAAAAACATAGGTTTCAGGGGTGTTATAGTTAGCTGCCCATTTCACTCGTACAAAACCATAGAAATTCCTCCGTTATAGTTAGTTCTGCTAACTATAACTCACGTGCCCGCAATGCACTGCTGATGATGTCACATATTGCATCATTCATGACATGGTCAGTGACATCACTGATAACATCACTGATTACATCTCAAGTGACATCACTGATGACATCATCCACTTGACAATCCGATACATCACATCAAACACTAGTATAACCTTTTATCACTCACTGTAAAATAGAGAGTACCATATTTGAAACCATTGACACACCAATACCAGTTACTACATACCCACTCACTGATTCCTAAGTCTACACCCACAACTACCCATTCAACAACAGAATCATCTGTACATGCAGTCATTAATTAATAGAACACTATGAAATGCACTTATACACATATATAGACATTGACACATCAGCAGTCATCTTAGTCGGTTATGCAGTCATCCTACTCACTCATGAAAAAAATGTATCGCACTTAAATTTACTCACTTACACAATTATCCAACGACACCTCATTTATTCAAACACATAGTAACTCATCGTTAATATGTTAAAAAAGCACCATTACAATTATACACTCATTCATATATTTACTCTCACAATCACTGACTCTTACACAAACTTATTTATATACACCAACTCTCACATACAATGCCTTTTATTTTTTTACTTTGTTGAAGATGTACAACTAAAACATATATTCGCTCACCAACACACAAATAAATACACTCAGTCACCCAAACAACTGATTCCACATGCACTCTTAAACCCATACACCTAGTCAATCAACCATTCACACATCTATGCATAGAGTTACACACACCCCATCCAACCACACACAAACTCAGTGTCCCATACAAATACTCACCCAACTAATCAATAACTAATATACACACTCATGTAGTTAGTGACCAACTGAGGCAGCATGTTATACAACAACAGAGACAGTGCTGCACACATTCCCATAGTTTAGTTACTAATCCATGTATTAAGTGGGACACTTTTAATTACTCACTTAAAAAGACAGTCAGACAGTTACTAAATCCTCCATCCAGACAGTTATATATCCACTCAATCTTCAATACAGATTGGTATATATATAATACATATTTAAATTTCAAACTAAACCACATTCAGTGGATGATGTCATCAGTGATGTCATCATGATGTCATTTGAGATGTCATCAGTGATGTCACTGACCATGTCATGAATGATGCAATATGTGACATCATCAGCAGTGCATTGCGGGCGCGTGAGTTATAGTTAGTAGAACTAACTATAACGGAGGAATTTCTATGGTTTTGTACGAGTGAAATGGGCAGCTAACTATAACACCCCTGAAACCTATGGTTTTTTCTGTGAATATATATATATATATATATATATATATATATATATATATATATATATATATATATATATATATATATATATATATATATATATATCTACTGGTGGTCGCCAGTAGATAGTTATAGTTACAACCTAGTTTCCATAGGAAATCTCAAAATTCTATTTTGAATAACTTTGGCTCCGGTTGACGAATCCTCGCGAAATTTTCAAAACTAATGGGGCGCTCCGTTCAGCTCCTACCCTGAAAGTCTCGGGGTGATTCGTCAAGCGGGCGCCGAGAAAAAGGGGGGGTCCCAAAACGCATTTTCCCCGTGCATTTTTCCATAGGACCTTTAGTTGCAGCTACAGCCCGAACGGCTGAACAGAATTATGTGGAATTTGGCAGAGAGGTAGCCATAAGGTCAAGGAAGTGCCTTTTGCAGGTCTGGTGTAAATCTGTTCAGTATTTCCTGAGAAAATAGCATTTAAAAGCATATCAATATCTATACGCGCGCACTGTGCGCGCACCCTGCCGTGCGCGATCGCAATTCTGATTGGTTGTTAGATGTCGGTAAACATTCGAATCGGTCGAAACCAGGAAGTGTCGGCCGCCATTTTGTCTCTCGCAGTCTGAGGGGGTGAAAAACAAAGGTGGAGAACGTGAAAAGGGGGCAGAGTGGACAGTTTCTGACCCCCTAGCCTTGGTCAGGAGGCCACAGAAGGACCCCCAAGTGAGAAAAAAACAATTATTTTTTTTTTTAAATCGCGAGGTGTGCGCACCCTGCGCGCACTGCGAACCGTGGGCGCTCGGTGCGCAGAGCGCACCGTGTGCCCACAGAGCGCGCACGGTGCGCGCACGGTGTAAAACCTGAAAAAAAATAATAATAAAAACATAACTTAGCATTTAAAAAATCGTACAAGTTCACTGAAAAAACCATAGGTTTGACACACGTTATAGTTACGAATTAGCATTTAAAAAACCTTGCAAATTCACTTAAAAAACCATAGGTTTCACACATGTTATAGTTAGCTGGACATTTCACTCGTAAAAAACCAATGAAATTCCCCCGTTATAGTTACTGCAGGCAACTATAACTCACGCGACCGCAATCCTCTGCTGATGACGTCAGATATTACATCACTGATGACATATGTGTCTTTCTGAAAAATAAATATTTGTAATATATGTATAGCTAAAGATTAATGGAAGAAGACATGGGTAAATAAGTGTCTAAATACAGTGATGTGATATCTGATGTCATCAGCAGAGGATTGCGGTCGCGTGAGTTATAGTTGCCTGCAGTAACTATAACGGGGGAATTTCATTGGTTTTTTACGAGTGAAATGTCCAGCTAACTGTAACATGTGTGAAACCTATGTTTTTTTAAGTGAATATGTATATATATAGGTATTTTCCTACCTTCACCACTTTTACCAAGTGTATGCCTTTACCACGCATGCGTGGTAAGGGCATATGAATGGTAAAAGTCTGCGTTGTAATGGTAGTTCGTGGTAATGGCATTTGTGTAGTAATACCCCCGTTGCAATGGCACAGGTTGTATTATTACTCGTTGTAATGTCATATATTTGGCACTGAGTTCTGTACCTATGGGTTATGATGGTTACATAAAGGCAGTTTCTGGCAGGCAGTGTTACCGGCACTTGTTGAATTAGGGCCAGGTTACCACTAGGAGCAGCATTAGTAGCTCAGTGAACATGATGCAACAACTGAGTTGACCATGTATGTCTGAATGTTGGGGGTTTGCCACCAGCACAGAAAGACCCTCATGAAAATGAAGTATGGCTTGTACTTGTACATGTCACTGTGTACATACTTATTAAAGACTGGATGCAAAGAAGGCCTCTCTAGTCTCCAGCTCAAGTGCAACCCTGCACTCTTATACACACACACAAAGTGTCTAGTGTCTCCTTAAGAGGGTGCCAGTTAGGACAATAGGATATTAGGAAGGACAAAAACCCTCGTTGGCAATCTTGATGATTCTTCATTGTAGTTGAATAGAAGGCTATGGTAGAGGAGAAAGGCACCAAAACCACGCTGAATCAGGGATCACAAAGAGCACAGCATAAGTCTTCCTGAAGTCTAAATTCCTGAAACAACCTGATGTGAAAAGTCAAAAAAGTCACAGACAAAAATGAATAGCAAGTGGGAGATGAACTTGGTTAAAAAACACACAGGGCACAAATGCGTTACAGCGCATCATTCTCAAGCCCAAGCCTGCTTATATACACTTAAGACAGGAAATTATATTAGAGGAACAAGGTAAAGGCTATTATGATTTAGGATTTTCAGGCTCAAACACAGAAGAGACAACCATCTTGGATAAGTGCAAATATATGGGTAACTCCGCCTGCTATTCCAGGACTTCTGAAAAATGGTTTGCAAAGGAAGATGTCCCCGTTTGACATCTCTCATGCTTCAGATCTCTGTATGGACCACAATGTAGATAGGGTCACAGAGACACTTTAATCTGCAGTGTGGAGTGAAAAAGAATGTCCAACTGTAGGACGAACGCATATGCCAGAGATATGCTGACTTTGTCTCACACAACCAAAGGCCAAAAGAACATGCCACTGCCAGTGAGCCCTACTCTGACTCCTGCTCAGAGATATACTACCACTTAGCTGCGTGACAGTCAATGTCTAACCTGAAACTATTTTTACAACTGTTGGTCCCACTGTGGGGATAGGACTTGTTATTTAGCTCCTGAGGTTCCCTTCCCCATGCCTAAGTGCTGATCCACTTTTTGATGTTTTGGGCACTTCATGCTTAAGGCTTCATAATGTTTTTCCGCAAACTCCAATTTTACGTCCCTTTTTTCAACATGTTGGGGACTCTAGTGTTTGTGGATTCCCCTGGTGGAAACCGAGAAAATTGCCAAAATATAGCATTTTATTTTTAGGAAAAATGGGAAAAACTGCACTGTTCAAAAAAGCACATGTTTTTCCCCTAAAATTATATCAACAAAAAGATCTGCTGTGCTAGTATCACCATCTTTCCAGGTATAAGGGAAGTTGTAAGAATAAATCCGTGTTTTTTACCAAATATTTCGGTTTTCAAGGAAGTAGTCGATTTTTCCAATTTTTGTGGTTTCTATCTACCAACTGTTTATGGTGGAAACAGGTGGAAACCATTGGATGTTTACAGAAAGCTAAACATATCTAAAAAGTTAAAACATTTTGGGATTTAGAAAGGGGTCATTTGTGTAAACTGCTCAGTTGTTGAAATCAAAAATAATGTAAACAAATAGGACAAAATAGAAATAGGCAACAAGGTTTTCATGTGTAATTTTGTTGCACTGATTGACGATTTCAAATTTAATATACCATTACATTCCTCAGCTCCTTCTAATCACAGGGATATAGAGTGTTTATTGTTGCTCCATAAATACATGATACCAAGAGCCAACAGCTGCAATTTATATGATGTTTTACTGTGCACAGACTATGCAGCAATACATATGGTAAAATCTAATGAACGAAAATGTAATATAAAGCAAATTTGTGCATTTTTTTTAAATGTACAGACAATACTAAGTTTAGGAATAACGGTTACATGTACAACTCTGAATTTGATTTTACCCATATTATCATGTGAATCAGAGAGCATTTTTTAAGATGTGTTTATTGCAAACTGGCTTATATTTAGCAGCCCAAAATGAAGATAAACATGAAGTCAAAAAGGTATGGCTGGCATATCTCATTGGGGCGACAAATCTAGCAAAATACTGCACCGCCTCTGTTATAATATTCCTCGCTGCTCCCCCAAACCTAGCATTGACAGGCCCTGAAGGTGACCAGACTACCAGCGAACAAGCAATCGTCAACCACTTTCCACGATATTACACCGCACTATACATGTAGCGAGTAACATTTCCCCAGGCTCTGGTCAACAGCTTCATGTGGACAGTGCCCCTCCGTACCCTCTTGGAGGAAGGAAGACAGGCACTTGTGGGACACCTGACAGAGGAAGAACTTACAGCCTCGCTGACCCGTCTAACCTCAGGGAAGACCCCTGGCCCTAATGGTTTCCCCTTGAATTGTACAAGGCTTATATGCACAAATTGACTACGCCACTTGAACAGGCACTGGGGGAGGCTGGGAAAGACACTAGATTTCCCCCACACCTCCGAAGAGCCGAAGTAGTTGTTGTTCCCAAACCAGGCCACCCCCCTGACCAATCCTCCTCTTACCGCCCTATTTCCCTCCTCAAAACCAAAGTGAAAATCATCTCCAAGGCACTGGCAGATAGGTTGCTGGGCATCATCCCCTCCCTGGTACACCCTGACCAGGCAGGCTTCATGCCGCACAGCACCACCAGACACATTGTCGGGTGTCTACAGAATGCCCTCGCCCTTGTAGATAATCTGAATTGCCCTGCAGTTGCAACATTGGCAGATATCCAAAAAGCTTTTGATTCTGTCGAATGCAACTATCTCTTTGCTATCTTCTGATGCCTTAACATTGGGCCCAAATGTATGTCCTACATCAAACTACAATATATTGATCTGACAACCTGTGTACAGGTAGTGACATGTCAACGCCCTTTTCGGTGTCCTGTGAGACGAGACAAGGCTGCCCCCTTTCCCTTTTGCTCTTCGCGATAGAAAAAGATCCCCTAGCAGAATGGATCTGTTTAGATGCTAAGATACGAAACTCTGAATAGGAGGGGGGAGTCTCTGATACAGCCACCCTATATGCTTACGACATAGTGATATTTATGACAGACCCTGAGACCACAGTTCTCAGTATGCTTCAAATCCTGCAGACTTTTTAGGAAACATTGGGACTCTTCATTAGTAAAAACAAATCCATGATTTTCCCTGCCAACTCATAACCTCAAAGCCTGGACTGGGCCAACTTTTATGTGACCTATCTAGGAGTATGCGTGACGCTCACCGAGGCTGAGGCCTGGGGACATAACATGCAGCCACTGATTGAGCAACTAGCCACAGATATCAGGATGTGGTCAAGCCTCCCATTGTCATTCCTGTGGCGCTCAGCCATTTTTAAAATTTGGTCTCCCCTCTCCAGATTTTTATATGAACTACAGAACTACCTGTATAACATACCGAGTTCCCTATTCCCTAGGGTCAACAGGATGCTCCATGGATTCTGTGGAACAAGGGCTTCTTGCGTATAGCCCTGACTAAATATTTCAAATCCACGTTCGAAGGTGGCATTGCTGCCACCGATACTGAAATATAATATAGAGCATCACATGTAATCATAAGCAATGAGTGGCTGCAAGACACATAACATGACCCAGTAAACGCAGTGGAAAGTGGGCGCTGCAGGGTACGTCAATTCTTCCCTACGACACTGGCCGTCCTGCCAGCGACTAGGGTTGTTCTCCACATTTTTGGGCCTGGCTCAGGTGACTGGTCTCAATGGCTTTCGGAGACTGTGGGGTATCACAGATACACTGCACAATAATACACCACACTCATGACACCTTTGGGCCCTCCGCTTAGCTTGGGCAGGAGACCTAGGCCTACTCACCAGCAAAGAGTGGACAAAGGCTAGATCTGCGTTGTGACATTCAACAATCTCTGGCAGATTCAGGCTAGTGCAGCTGAAATACCTCCACAGGGTTCAGGCTAGTGCAGCTGAAATACCTCCACAAGGTGTACTTCACTAGACAAAGATTACTGAAATGGCTTCAATAGCCTCCCCTGACTGCCTCCGTTGCTTGGCCGGCCTGTGGGGATTTACTCCACACAACTTGGAGGTACCTCAAGGTAGCCCCCCTTCTGGAACCTGGCGATCCCATGCCTACGTAGGGTTCTGGGATGGCAGGTACTATTAGATCCCAAACTCAACCCCTACATATCAACACAACCATGGGCGGGAATGAACACAAACTATTCCTCCTCTGGCTGGGGCTCACACTGGACAAGCAAGACATTGCCTGTTACTGGAAAAATGTAACTCCTCTCGCCCCTCCAGTTGGACAATGGAATAGGTGGATGTTTTTTGTATGAGTATGGAGAGAGCAGTCTTCGAAACTTGAGGATGCCTCAAGAAATGCATTAAAATATGGCGACCATGGGCAGTCTATCGAGGCATCAGGATTACTCCTGGACTAGACGGGGGTGAATCCCTTGACGTGGAGATACTCACCTAGGAGGGACAACCACCAGGCCATGATTCGCTAACTGAAGGTCGGCGGTGGACTGGGAAAAGCGCACTAAACATAGAGGGTATGGAGACCGACGGGGACGCGGTGGAGATGAGCCTAAATTTCTATGGTTTTTGTTCTTTCTTTGTTGATGCACACTGTAGAGACATCTATTGTGAATGCTAATGAGATTCAAAACTCAATAAAAAGGGTTATAACATTTACAAAGAATGAGGCTTGTAAATGAGAAATTGGGGCCTAACATGCAGAGGTGGGCGAATTCCCCTGGGCCAACATAAATATTTATGGATCCCACCTGCATTTAAAACTGTAGAACAGCCTTATCCTGCAATATTCAAACAGCATGTGGGAACAAAAACAAAAACTGTGTTCTTTATTCCAGGAAGTAAAACACATGCAGTAAGGGATAAAGCTTTCCGCGTTTTAATTTTCCTACCATGCTATATTTTATGCTTAATTCCTGCGGTCGAGTATTGCTTTATTTCATCCAGTTTGGCAATGTTGACGAATTGTGCCTAATGTTATTAAGCCTAAGCCTTCATGGCTTCACAAGTCCCCGTCAATCTGTCTTGCATTTAAGAGCTGGCTCCGGTCGTGCTTACCACTGTAGCTACCACGGATGGAGCCCGTAGCGGCCAATCCGAGCATGAAGAAGGACGGCCATCAAAGCATCCAGCAGGGGTGTTCCCCAGTCTTGGAAAACAGCATGAAAAAGTCATTTGGGAAATTTCTGAGAACCAAATATTTATAGAAATCTTCGAAATTGCTTGCTTTTATCCAAAGACTACGGAGAGCACATAAGGTTCTACTGTCGTGTTTTCCCCTTAATGTTCGTGTTTTAAGCACCGCCCCCCCCCCACACACACTCTGCCCTATGTTTATTTGTTTATTTATTTAGTATGAGAATTTGGTAAGTGCAGCATCTTAAAAGAGGCCCCCAAGCTTACAATTGTGTACATTTTCTCCGTAGTTAGTTTATCGATTTCAAGGCAGTGTTGGGACCTGTTGGATCGCCACCCGCCCCCCCCCCCCCCTCCCCCCCACTCCTGGGAAAAAATGATGCATTCCTGATTTTTATACTTAGTTAAAATCCACACCCAGAGAGAAGCTGGTATGAAAGCCAACAATTATGCCCATGGCGGATCCCCACCTGCTCCTGACAAAAGGAGAAGCCAGCTACGCCGTCAGCGGCCCCGCGCGTCTTGTAGCTTTTTTTCTTTTTAAATTTAAAGCGTATGCCATAAAAGTAAAAATAAAAGAAACAAAATAAAGAAAAGATGTTGATCCCTACACATGGCCTCTCTCTCTCTATGCTTGCATTATAAAAGGTTATCTTAAAAACATCATCACATATTAGTTTGATAATAACAGAATGGTTTCTTACTAGTAAGCAGGTGTGCTTAGAACAGCTTGATAAACCCTTATGATTCTAATTGGCGCTAAGAACAGGTACAGTTGGCTCTTTATTACCCTAACTGAAAGACATAATTTAAGCCTGCAAGAGTAACTAAAGAATAAAGAAAAAAGTATAAAGAAAAAACATTGGCTGAATAAAGTGTTGGCCACCAGCCCTGGCACTAAAGTACATTTCTGTTTAGGATCATGCGTTCATGTGATCGGGTTAAAGGCCATCCCTCACAGTGGAAGAGAGCCAATGGCTGAAGGGGACGGACCCATTGCCCCATGCTGTCTGTTGTATTGGGCAGAAGCAAAAAAGGAATGACAGTCGAAAAGGCCAATGGATAAAGAGGGTGGTCCAAAGCTCCTCTATGTTTGCATATATGTGTTTTCTCTTATGATAGCATGGCAAGTCAGCTAAAGCTGGCTCTCGCCTAGACCCAAAGGGGTTTATCTTAAATAGTAAAGGTAAGGGCTATGATTAGGAATGGGTTAGTTTGGAGTTGGAGTTATGGCTATGGTTAGAATAAGAGATAGAATTGGTGGTAGGGTATGATTTAGGGCTAGGGTTAGGAAAAGGGATGTGGTTTGAGTATGGGTTAAGGGTTAAGTTAAGGATTAGGGTTAAGGTTAGTTTAATGGATGAGGGCAGATTATAGGAATGTGCGTAACTCACTTAATTCACTGTACTGTAAGTACACAAAATTACAGCACAAATTATACACGATTTTGTGGAATTAGGAGGAGAGTAAACCAGCATTTAGTGCAATTTTCTTAGTGCAAAATACAATCTTGCATCCAAAATGGACCCTAGGATGCTGAATAGCGCTAAATGCAACAGAACACAAACAGCAGCCGCTTGCACTCTCTAAGTTAGTAGCTCCTGTGCTCCTGTGGTAGGACTTGTGTACCAAATCACTCATAATTATGTGAACAGGCATAGTTGCATACATTTCTGTCATTTTGGTTAAAAAGAGTAAAGTGAAATTACCAAAATTACTCTGATTACTCTGGAGAAATACACATTTTGCCCGGAACTTGCAGAGTATGGGTATGGTTTAAGGTTACTGTAAAGGGTAAGGGAAGGTTTAGATTAAGTGATGGTGCTAGGGTTAGAGAAAGGAATAGGTTTACAGTGAGGCAACTTTAGGGTAAGTCTAAGGGATAGCGTAAGGGCTATGCGAATAATTAGGCTTGGAATTTTTTCTCACCTCCTGTTCAGGGACGCGTATCTTGCACCTGGAGTCAATGGATAAGTTCTGGGCACCCAGCTTCTCCCCAGGAACTGGACAGGTCAGATGGGCTAGATGGTGAAGCCTACTACAAGGTCTACAATTTTCTTTAGAACGGATGGATTAGAATGAGTCTGCGTAATCCTCAACATGACACAGAAAGGCACCCTTTGCTGTAGACTCACTATCCACACAGGATGTAATGCGGTCACAGCGTAGGTTCCTTGGTGGGCATCTACCTGAAGCTGGATCTGTGAGATGGCGAGTTACAGTCTGTTACAGTCACACATACTTCGTAAAAAGTAATTGTTTTCATTGCTGGAGCAGTGGTGTCACACCTACCTAAGGCTGAACCATCTTTTCTTCTGAGAGGGCCCTCGTACGATGCCATAGACCCAAGCAAGAGAATCACAGCTGACTATAGTGAGGCCGGCATTTTATATTGCTTGTGATTTTTGATGGGACAGTCAGAAACTGCAACCTGCATCACAAGTCAGACAGATGGGATAGATAGGTCGTGGGATGAGCTGTCAGGGCCACGCATACTCCATGGGAAGGCAGAGAAATAAAGTTCAATATGCAGTAAAACTGACATGATTTATTATCAGTAAAATAAACACAAATGTGACTTAGATCCGGCATTATGCAAATCAAGACCCTATGTAGCTGGTCAGTAGGGAGTACCATCAATAAACAGCAAAATCAACATGATGGGCACCACTGCAGTGGGATTCTTCTCTTACTACTCCTTCCCTCTCCTACATTTCATGATCCCCATGGGAATGCGAGAGTTGCAAATGCTTATAAACAAAGTCCAGCTCATGCACTGGTCTCACATGTTATCCAGGATTGCACCATCACCTCAGCATAACTCTGCGCCCCACTTCCACTTGTTTCTCTTTCCAGCACGGGCTTGCATATCCAAGAGGAGAAAGGTTCCCACTCTCTTGCCACTGGGCAAGCTACGTAGACTTGATTTATTTTAAAATGAGATATTTTAGCACCTCCATTGTGTCAACTAATCGGTTCACCTTTCTTCTCCTTTTCCTACAGTCAAAACATGGATTTTATTTAGTTGTGCAGGAAAAACCAATTCTACCAAGCCACCAAATCCTGCAACGACATCCCCCAAATCATCAGGGCTTCCTCCTCACTTCTTGATTCCCGGAAGAAGCTGAAGACCTGCAGTTTCAATTAGTCTTCTTGCAGGACCATCGCGACTGCCTGTACCCAGGCCCAGCCTCACCACACACCTACTCTCACTTGCTCAGCGCCTGGATACCCACACGGGGGACAAGCAGCGATGTATAAATCCACCTTACATTACATTACAACTATACTGCTTCCGACCTCTATTCTAAGTTCTTTTTACTATTAGTAGCTTGCATAAGAGCTCATGAGGTTTATACCATTGGGTTGAAAGTATTCTGTAATCCAACTATATTTTTGATGTCTGTATGCCAGATATTCATAGGTCTGGCTTACATCTCCAGGGGACTTTTGCGGCTTATAGCTCATGTGCAAACAGACCCAAATTCCAAACCACATAATTGGGTCAACTTCTTACTGACAGGTTATTACTTATTTACTTATATCTGTATTATTACTTATTTAGCCCCATGGTCATGGTTCACTTTTTATCAGTAGGTATTACCTCTCCAAAGGTTTCCCTATCCTTCCTCAGTGCCCACAGTGATACCCAGAGTTTTGCTATTTACACATGCGTTCTGCATCAGATCTGCACACTCATAACCCAATACATGTACAAATGGAACTATTATCATGGACGTGAATATCCCTAGACAGTAAACAGTAGAGGAACAGAAACACACTTTACCAAACCATATGGGGTTGGAGAGGTTGATTTAGACTGGTCCATGCCTTACTGTGCCACCAGCCTCTTAGTCAGGGCCTCCATTCTTGCATCTAGCTACAACTTCTGAGTTCAAATACGATTTTTTTTAAATTCATGTTTTGTTTCTTCCTCCACCATCTTTGATGGTCCTTCACTTTTCCCTGTGCCAGAGCTAGTTAAATTAAATATAAAGCTTCATCCAACATTCACAAGGAACAAACAGCCTTTCACAGTTATCTCTCCTACAATCAGTCTTCACAGTTGGTGTCTTGTCAGTGTCATAGACAACCTTCCTTCAGTGCCTGTCAAGCAGAATCTTGGTGGTGCTTGGGCAGTACATGGTCCAACTTTCACTCATAACCCACCACAGCCCTGAGGGTTTGACATCTCTGAAAGGGTCTTATTTTCTGGAGCAGGATGGCTCCCAGGATATGCCTCAAGAGAGGCCCCGGGTAGTGCTCTAAACTTGGACACATTTCACTGCAATTGTTCAATAGTTGTGTTATCAGGGCACAAGTACATCTGTGGTGCGAAAATAGCAGGCGCTAACTTTTAAAGATCACAAATCAGTTCTGTTTCTTCAGATGGTTCATTAAAGTAATCAAAACGGGAAAAGATTATTTTTAAATCTCTTTAGAATAAGGCTTCCAATGCTTTGCAGAGGGAAGTGCTCTGCCAATGAAAACAAAGAGCGGTTAGGTAGGTAAATCGGATTGTAACCACAGGAGCTGTATTGGAGCTGTTTATCAAGAGTGCCCAAGGGGTGCAACGGGCATGTGACACACATTTTCATCCGCAGTGTCACTTTGGTATTACAGAAGGGGCCGCAGATGCTTTCAGAGCCATTTCTGGAATTCGAATTGCACTGGCACACCAGTGTCTATGCGCAGTATCAAATGAGGAGAAACATTGCCGCTGGCATGCCCCTTATTCTAGAAGTGGCTTCAGAGTCAAAGAAGCCACCAGGAGGCACACTCACTGTGCACCACATAGTGGTGGCACACAGCCAATGCAACCTATATGGGAGCTCACTGGAAGAGGGGAAAGCAGGGTCCCTGGTTCATTCCCCCAGGCAGCCACCTGGAGGCGGTTGCAATCAATCTCTCCATCCACGTGCAGGGAGATTTCTGCCTCCCTTACAAAGGCAAGCCAGGTTGCTACCACCATAGTGAAAGGAGGACTGGTGACCTCAAACAGTCGGTCTGCCTTTCACTAATGTGCTGCCCTCAATGCAAGAAAGCGTTTGTGGCTGCGCTGAAAACTGCATATGTACTGCATTAAAGTCTCACTATTCCTTATGCACCTTGGAGCATCGAATATTACATTTTTTTCTATTAGGTTGCACTCTGGAACCGCTCAGCATGAGGATGTTAACTGTTGAGAAGCATGGCTATCACTGCAAGGTTTTGATCCGAGCATGTGTGTGTGATGTATGTTCAAGCTAACTTGGTCCAATTATCCAAATATACGGCTCAGGTGTCATTTTGTGCAGATGATAGGGTGTGGGTATTATTAATGTGTATTTGGTGTTGGACAAAGTATAAATATATCTGCACGGCACTTAACAAAATGCAGTGTGGCATAGTGAGTTTTGTGATGTAAACATTGATCATAGCAACTATTTTGCATATCAGAACTATGTTGGCTGGACCCACAGCTGAGTAATGGGGATGGCAAGGTGGTTGGTCCAGTCTAGGGGTATGGGAGTCTTGCACTCTATGGATCGTGGTGTTGAGAAGATGAGGCTGAGGATGCGTCCTTCGGAGTGTGTTGAGCGGGTGACAAGCTGTACCACGTTGAGTGTGTTGATGAAGCTGAGAGGGCTGTCACTTGCATTTTTTCATGCTTGAGTTATCTGGGACATTGAAGTCACTGAGGATGTTTCTGTGGAAGTGTTGAATGGATGAGGTGGTGAGTAGATCTATTAATTTAACTATGAAGTCCTCCTAGCTGTCTGCAGCTGAGGTCGAAGGTATCAGACTGAGTTGTAGAGTGTGGGAAGTAGCTCATGAAGAGCTCCACGGGGACTTATAGATGACAATGAGGCCTCCTCTATTCTTATGAGCACAATATGCATGCTGGGTACTGTAGTTTATGGAGAGAAGGGCATCTAGGATGTGCAAGAATGTGTTGGTAAGGCATCTTTCTGTGATGAGGAGTGGAGCAAGGTTGTGGTAGGTAATTCAGACTGCCATCTCTGGAGGAGGCAGCAGATTCTGCATTAATGAACATGAGATGCAGTGTTTGGTAGTTTAAGGGTGTGTGCTGGATAATGGAATGTGTATGAGGTTTGTTCTTTGTGGTTTGAGGGTTCTATGTGTCTGTATGATTGGTCTGGTTCTAGTTGTCATTGTTGTGAATGGCACTGTGGTGTGCTGCATGATGGACACAACGAGATCTTGCCTTGTAGGTTGCAATGGAGAAGTTTTTCACCCAAAGCCTTACCTGCCCCTAATATGCTCAAACAGAAGATGTCTGTGATGGTCAGAAACCCCAATAAGTGGATAAAGTAGGCAGAAGGCAGGAAGTGAAGTCATTTCCTGTAGCGATTGATGCTGGGAACTGCAGTGATGTCACCTCCTGCAGATACTGGGGAATTAACTCAGCTTTGTATGGCTTTTTCTTTTAAAGATGGTTTTGGCAGGAACCTGTCATAACTTTCTATAGAGATAGATGCTGGGAACTAGAGTGATGTACCTTTCTGCAGAGAAAGATGCCGGGAAATGAAGTCCACTTGTCTGGCTTCTTCATTTAATAATGTGTTTTGCAGGAAACTAGCAATTTCGTGTCACATGTCACAAAGTCCACTAGTCTAGCTTCTCTTAAAAAATGATTTTAGCGTGAAGCCAGTGATCCTACTGTAGAAATGAATGCTGCAAACTGCAGTGATGTCACTTTCTCTGCAAATTCATTCTGGAGAAAGTCTGAATTATTGTCTTGTATTGCAATTGCATTTATATAGCCCTTACTACCCCTGACGAGGGATCGAAGCGCTTTTTCGGCAAGTAGCACGCTACTCCGGAACCCATAAAGGATTAGTGGTGAATTAGTACAGTGAAATATGCAAGTAATTTGAACGGTGGATATGTTAGTCTGTTATTTCCATTGAGAAAGAGAGTGGAGGGATAGAAGAGGAAAAGGTTTTCATTAAAATACAAACACTTCAAAATCAGTGCTTGCCTTGTTGTTGTAAAATGCTCGCTTGGTCTCAATGGGAGGATTCTCTCGGTCTCTAGAACTGCAACTCCTTCTTGGTACTTCCTCCCAATATGTATTTTTTGAGATATGTGTGATTAAAGATGCCTACTGTCAACATGAATTATCCATGGACACAGATTCAGGGTTACCAAGAGATAGCACTTGCTATGTCTGACATGTCCTGTGGTACCCCTGGCACCCCACTTTCTACCCCTTCTTTTGAGATCGCTGGGGTTTTTACCAGGCAGAAGGAAACGGAGAATCTCTACAAACCCGCGTACTTTCTACATTTCCCACCCTTTCCGCTGATGCTAAGCATCTTAGCAAATGGGAAACTGATGATGAGTTTGAGGAGAGAAAATGGGCAGCCTTCTCCCTTTCATAGTTCCATCGAAGCCTCATATTTTCCACTACAGAGCTAAGTCTAGTCTGAACTTTCCTTAGTGTGCCTCCCTCCATAGTTCTGAAGCCATGCCAGTACTTCAAGCAGGTACTGCTATTTTTAGTGCCTCTCCCAGTAGACTTGTATAGACCCACCCCTACATAGTGGCACCAGTTTGTACCACACCTTGGCACCTTGGTGGTTCTCATCCTCAACATAAAAACTCTCTCTCTCTTTCTGCCCCCACATGACTGACTGACACATTCACAAGCATACATGGGGTTATCACAGAAAGGTCACCCATTGCAAAAGCTTTGAACATTTATGTTACAGCTAAATATCCGGACTATTGCATTGCAGAACCCAAAACGTGCTTCATAATACATATAATTGTGCCATATCAGATTTCTAGCACACTGCCAAGGCTGTCGGGCAAATGCTTTCCGTAAATCGGGTGTTATCCAAAAACATTTGTAAACCAGTATTATATTTGCAAATATTCTGAAAACCTACTTCCCCAGTGGACACACAAGCAATACACAAGTGGGAACTTTTAATATGTCAGCAACAAGTTTTGAATGTGCCCTTCCGTGATTGAGTCCCCCCCTACCACGCAGTACAATAGGAGTCTGTTGACAGACATCCGAAAGCATAACAAATTAATCTCAGTTTCTGTCTGATAATCTACTTCAGACTGTATGACTTGCCTTTTGTTTTCGTTGTTCTCTCATCTTCCCATGGAAGGAGATTTGGCTCAGACGTGCGTCTTCATTTAGCAGGCCAGTGTTGTTTGACGTCAGGTGATAGCCTCTTGGCTGTACTTATAAACCCTAAGGCTGACTTCATCGCGCAGGGGTCAGCAGTGAAGGCCTCAGGGGTGCCAAGTCTTTTCCCTCAAGTCTGATTTGTAGGTCAGGCATCTGCGGGGGACGATTCTCAAAAATCTGACGTTAAAGACGCCGACAAGGACACAATTGAAGGCTGCAATCTGTCTTGGGAAAACGTGTTTTTTCCATACTTGAAACAATGCAGTAAACCTGGACCTAAGCAGAAATACTTAAAATGGCGTCCCTCCAGTCATCACTTCCTTCCCTGATCAGGTTTGGTAAAATTCTTAGGGCCTCATCTATTTTTTTTTTTAGCCGTAGGGCAGCGCAGCAGGCCTTGCTGCTGCGCTGCCCTACGGCACAAGAAACGGGCAGGCATTCTCCGTATCTATTAGAGACAGCGCATTCCTGTCCTTTTCCCCTGTGCCGGCGCACAATGGACTATCGTGTATCAATGCAGGCACCTTTGCACCATGGTGCAAGGGTGGCTGCGTTGGGTGATGATTAGAAAGAAGGAGGAAAAAAATTAAAGATATTTTTCCTCGTTGTGCCTCCCTAACGCCTCCCCTGGGGAAGCGTGCGTTTTTGGCACCACCTCAGACTTACGAGTTGTCGTAAATTTGGGGCAGTGTCAAAAGCCATGGATGTTGCTGGGAACGCCCCCAGCAACACCCATGGAACGCCCCTTTAACACAGTTTTCTGCATGAGAAGGGCACATGAAAAGCTTTGTAACGTGGCTTTATGTGGCCTTATAAATATGCGAGTGGCACACCGCGCCACCCAATGTCCAAAAAGGGACGTTCCGGCGGCACAAAAGTGCTGGTGGGGCCTCATAAATGAGGTCCTAATGAGGGAGTTAGGAAACTGTGGACATTTTGAGGTACTCACAAAATAAACAGTGGCAAATTCTTATGAACATGGTAAGTTATACATTCATACTGCTGTGCACGGAAACAGTATTATATCAAATTAATTGGGGGACAGAAGGCGTGGGGTGATATTCGTTGTTAGAATATCATCTGACAAATATTGTGTCTATATTATGTTTACACAATTATTACCCCATTGGAGTTCATGATTGAAAATATACAACTAATTGAACAATATTTTTGTAAACAATATTTATGTCAGATGATATTTCTTTGGACAACTTGTGAGAAACAATCCAGACAGAAAGGAGAAATATTCAAGGTTCTATAATGGGATCATGACAGGAAAAATAAACTTTCTTATTTCACTGGCAGACTTCAGAAAGAGACTCAAGACCTGGCTCTTCAATGGAGACACAGCACCCAGATACCCCCAGGGGTGACAGTATAGCGCTTTACAAATGCTGATTGATTGATTCTTCTACTGTCAGCTGGTATATTTTTATTTTCTTTAAAAAATTTAAGTACATCCAACTAAATGAAAAAAAAACAGAAAACCCACAAAATAATCTTCCTACATAAGCATTTTAGTCTGCAATAGTCATTCTGAACTATTGTATACTGCAGTTCTTTCCTTGAAATACCCTTGAAGTTAGATGCCAAAAGAGTAACTAATGGCTGTTTTCATAGCTAGCTATTTCATTGATAAACGGAGCCTATAACACATTTTTCAAGGTGTTAAAAATAAAATACGACTGCAAGCTGTGAAGTTTAGTAATGAAATGTGGTTCACCATTCTTGAGCATGTGTTTACAGTAATTCACTATTTTACAAAATAGGAAAAGGCGTTTTACGGAAACTACGGTGGGGTACGGTGAGCATTAGTGGTGTCTCCTGCTGTTGTTTTCGACAAGAAAGCAATGAAGGCAGAGTATCGATATGACACACTTTCACAGAGCTAGCCCTATCACCTACGTGATTAGCTTGTGTACCGACCCTTTCCCTACCAGCATACAGGAGAGGCTGAATAGAGACCAGGTCTTACACTGTATGAGGTCCCGGAGAAGCGGCCAGTGCTGAAGGCAGTGTGCACAGGCTGAGATTGACATTAATTAGCTTCCAAAAGGTATTCACATGGAACTCATTTATAAGGACAATCTGCTACTGTCCCAGAAAGTTTCAGTGTGGAGATATATCAAAGAAAAAAATCTATTAATCTGTTATAAAGATTAGAAGTTTTTTTTTTTTAACAACACTTTTGATTGGTCAAGAAGGTAAAGGCTGCAGGCCCCTGTATACCCAGGGGATCTGCCACATAATAGCTAGCAACAGCTCTTGACAGTTTATCAGATAAAGGAACAATGGAGAGCTATTCATACATCAACAATCAAGAAAACCCCCCTCCCTTCCCATCCCCCAACCCCCCCCCCCACCCCCGGACCGCGCCACCGCCAGGCACCACCAGAACCATCCCAGTACAATTAGAGCACAGCACCACGCTTGACCTTCAAATAGGCCCCAAATCTCCAACCGCAGGAACCGGTGCAAGGAAAATGCCCCTATAATCAGCCCACCGCTTCCAGATCTTGAAGTGTTTCCGAGGACACCCTCGCGCCCTAAAGATCGGCAGCTCCAGGCCCATATTGAAATCGAGGACTTGTTTCCAAACATTAAGAGAGGGAGCTGCCGGGGCCTTCCACGCCCGAGCCAGATCCCGCTTGTCCGTCGTTAGACCCAGGAGCAGCAAATGACGTTTATAGATATTACCCCCAATATCCGCCATAACATGGAGTAACACCAATCTGGGGTCTACCGGGAGATCCCAGCCCAGCACTTCTGATAAACACCCCAACACTCTCCCCCAAAACCGGTGTACTGTAGGACAGTGCCAGACTGTGTGCACCAATGACCCCACCTCTCGCCCACACCGAAGACAGTCCGGGGAGGCTATGAGACCCGCCCGCCACAGCCGCTGTCGCGTGTAATAGGTCCTGTGCAGATAACGAAATTGGACGAGACGCAAACGGATCACTATACTAGCCTCCCGAGGGGAGGCCAGCGCCTCCCTCCAATCCGTCTCGTCCAAGGGCCCCACGTCTGTCTCCCACCGCTCACGCAAACCCTGCAGGGACGGAGTGCTGTGGATCACCAGAGACTGATATATTTTAGAAACTTTCTTGTCTTGGAGATCTCCCATAAACACCTTAGCCTCAAGGGGACTGAAGTCAGGGAGGGGTAGGAGACCCTCCAGCCTAGGGGCGAGGGCGTGACGTAACTGGAGATATCTAAAGAACTGCGTCCGTGGCATTAGATACTCCCGCTGTAGGTCCTCAAAGGACTTCATCGCACCACCCTGAACCACCGATCCCAATGTGGAGATACCTATCCTGTCCCAGTCCCTAAACCCAGAAAGGGTCGCCAATGGAGGGAGCAGCCCGTTCTGCCACAGCGGGGTTTCCATGGTCAGCCTACCCCACCAGCCAATATGATAGAGAGCCCGGCGCCACACCCGAAACACCACTTGAGTGACCGGTGGCAGCGCTTCCCGCAGCGCAGTCGTGTACAGCAGGGTATGTGCAGTATGCGGATCCATGTGTCGCCTCTCCACCGCATATGCCGGGTCCCCCCGATCCCCATACCACCATTCGCTTAGGACCAATAAATGGGAGGCGTAGTAATAGGATAAAATATCGGAGGTGGCCAGTCCCCCATCGTATACTGACAAAAAGCAGACCCTCAGCGAAACCCTTGCCAGGCCCCCCTCCCACAAGAATTGACTCAGCACCGCGTTTACCTTCCGAAACCAACTGAGAGGAATCTCATACGGGTGGTTTTGGAGCTGGTATAGAAGTCGGGGTAGCGCCACCATCTTAAAGATGGCAGAACGGCCATAGATAGTGAGAGGCATACGCGCCCAGAGCTTAACATCCCGACATACTTTCTCCCATACCGGCACCACGTTGCGCTCCCAGGCGACCGTCGGAACGTCGGACAGAAAGACCCCCAGATATTGCAGCCCCCCGGCCGCAATCCGCAGGGACGCCGTCCACTCACCCTGTACGGCCCCCCCCGCCCAGCACCCAAAGGGTGGATTTCCTCGGGTTCATGTAGAGCCCGGATGTCTCCCCAAAGACCTGCATTATGCGGAGCAGCCGCGGTCCTGTCCTACCAAGGTCTGACAAGAAGAACAACACGTCGTCGGCATATAGGGCAATGCGATCCGAGAGGCCATGCTCCCACTCAAACCCTGCATATTGTGCATCGATACGGACCCAAGAGGCCAGTGGTTCCATGGCCAGGGCAAATAGATATGGCGACAGGGGGCAGCCCTGTCGCGCCCCCCTACGCACCGGGAATCGCGCCGAGGTCGCCCCTGCCACCCGAACTGAGGCCGTGAGATCAGTATACAGAAGTGTTAAGTAGGACAAGAAGCGAGGCCCCAGGTTCAGCCGCTGCAGCAAGGCAAAGAGATAGCGCCAACTAAGAGAGTCGAAAGCTCTATCCATGTTGGCCAAAAGGAGAGCCGCCCGAGGCTCGCTCCGCTGGACCGCCGCAATCGCCACATGCGCACGCCGGATGTTGTGTCGTGTTGCCCTATATGGCATAAACCCGGCTTGGTCCGGGTGGACCAGGGTATTAATATAAGGCAAGAGTCGATTGGCCAGGGCCTTGGCAAGAATCTTCGCCTCCACATTTAGAAGGGAAATCGGTCGATAAGAGGCGTGCTGTTCAGGCGGGCGACCCGGCTTGTGGAACACTACAATCTCCGCGTGTCGCCAGTCGGCTGGCAAAACCCCCCACTCACGAGCATCTTCCAACACCGCGTGATAATGGGGCCCCAGCTGCAGGAAGTATTTCCTGAAGAACTCACTCGGGAACCCATTCGGGCCCGGGGCCTTCCCGACGGACAGACTCCCCAACGCCGTCCCGAGCTCATCTACCGTTAGCGGGCGATCCAAGTTTGCACGCGCCTCATCCGAAAGGTATTTAGGGGGAAGATCATCAAGGAACCGATCCACAAGCCCCCCGGGTAGGATCTCCCGCGGCTCGTACAACTCCGCATAGTAGGCTGCAAAACTGTCCGCTAAGGCGCCGGGGTCCGTCAGCACGCGGCCCTCACCATCTGTGATCCCCGGGAGGGTCTGCGCATGATGCTGCCCCTGACACAGCCTATAGAGCATGGTCCCCGACTTGTCCCCCCACTGCTAAACCCGGCTTCTCGCAAGAGCGAGGCATACGTTTGCTGGGCATATTGCAACTGTCGCCGCAGGGCCCCCCCTGACTCTCCTTGACTCCTACTCTCAAGCTCCCCAATCTCGCCCTCAGCGTGGACCAATCCCGCGTCACGCGCGCGGCGGGCCGCCGCACTATAGGAGATGTCCACTCCCCGCAGCGTCGGCTTCCATGCTTCCCATAGGGTATCAATTCTCGACACCGAGCCCACATTCCGGGCCCAGTATGAATCCAACGCCTCCGTCATGCGGGCACAGTAGTCTTCTTGCTGAAGATTCCAGCCCGAGAGGCGCCAGCAAAATTGCCCACTGACCCCTCCGAGCCGCATACGAAGCGAAACAGGGGAATGATCCGACAACCCACGTCGAAGGATATCTGCCTCCACTCCCCGAGCCACCGCGGCCCCCGAGAGGAAAATGTAGTCTAACCGAGAGAATGAGCCTAGCACGGCAGAGCGGTAAGTATACGCCCACGTAGACCCATTAAGCCGCCGCCATGCATCCACCCAATTGAGACCGTCGGCCAGTGCCTGTAGCTTGGTTGGCCAATCCTCGCCGTGCGTACCACTCCCCGAACAACGATCCCGCGACACCACCATGACATCATTCCAATCGCCACCCACTATACCCGCCGCCAAAGGCATCTCTGCCCATACACTCATGACCTTTTTAGCCAGGGGCCATGAAAAGGGGGGGGGGGCATAAACGCTTCCGAGGATAACTACTTCCGCCCCAATCTTTCCTTGTACAAAAATATACCGCCCATGTGTGTCTGCCCATACGCGTGTGTGGGAATAGCGGATCCGCTTGTGAATGAGAATGGCCACGCCTCGGGAACCCCTGGTGAACCCGTACCTTTGAAGGCATAGGACCTTAGTACCCAGGAGATGCGTTTCCTGCAGAAACAGTACATCTGCCGACGCCCGCTTGGCATACTGCAGGACTGCACCCCGTTTAATCTTATCAAGCAGGCCTCTAACATTCCAGCTCAAGACCCGGAGTACCGCCGGTCTCCCATCAACCCAATCAGCCGTACCCGCCATGATCTGTCCATGGAGGCCACGGAACCCCCTCCAGAAGCCTCATAATTCCACTCCCCTCTGGCAGCTCCAACGGGTGCGTGCGGTCCAACAAACCCCAGAACCCCAACAACAACAATCCCAACCCCCCCAACCCCCCACCCCATACCTCAAAACCACTGAAGTACCTGTCACGGTGGATAGCATCGCAAGACCCCAACCGTGGATCTCCAACCCCCCACCAATGGATCCCCAACCCAACCCCACCAACAAGTCGCAGGTGGCTACCCCGCCCGCAAGACGCTACAGCGGCACCTGCCCGTTACATACTCCCCCAACCCAGGACCCCCCCTTCCCAGCCCGCAGCATCAAGTAAGACATACAGATTACAGTGTGACAAGGTCCCCGGCCAATGCCGCGGTAGCAATCAAGGAGCGGAGGGTGGACGTCCAGCAGCCCTCCCAGCTCCAGACTGCACTCCACCAGAGTTGGAGCGGCGGCGCGACCTGGACCATCGGCCCCGCCTCGCCCTCTGCCGACCGCCAGTCCTAGATGGTTCACCACGCGAGGAAGTAGCGTCTCCACCAGGAGGGGTGTGACAACGAAGTTTCACAGTTTCATCCGTCCATTGAAACACCTCCTCAGGCGTATCAAAGAACAAGGTCTGGGATTTGTACACCACCCGCAACCGAGCCGGGTACAACAAGGCGTAGGAGAGCTGAAGTTCCCGCAGCCGAGCCTTAGCCGCCAGAAAGGATTGACGCTGCTGCTGCACCAACCTCGTATAGTCCGGGAAGATAAGAATGCGAGAATTTTCGAACTGGAGTGGTTCCTTCGCCCTGGCTTGCCGGAGGATGACATCTCGGTCATGATAATTAAGAACCCTGGCGATCACGGGACGAGGCCGGGCACCCACTGGCGGTTTCTGGACCAGCGCTCTATGCGCCCGTTCCACCACGAAGCAGCTCGAAAGGGTATCAGGGGGGAGCCAAGACTCCAGCCACCCCGTCAGGAAACGCTCCATATTGGCCCCTTCACAACCTTCCGGAAAGCCCACGAAGCGCAGGTTATTGCGACGGGCCCTCCCTTCCGCATCCTCGACACGGCCCACCAAGTTCTTATGGGAAGATTCCAGGGCCGCCATCTGCTTCTTAAGGGTCGCCACATCGTCCTCCACCCCCGAGACCCTGGTCTCCGCCTCTGCGATACGAGCCACTGCGTTCCGCAGGTCCTGTCGCAGCAGTGTAACGTCAGAGCCCACCGCACCAATCTTTGCGTCCAGCATGTCCCTGGACTGGGTGATGGCCGCCAGCAGGGCCGCGTTATCCGGAGCCGCCGAAGTCGCACCCCCGGTCGGGCCAGTGAACTTGTCGATAGGCCCCTGCTTGGCCGGCGCCCCGCCGGCTCTGTCCTTGGTCAAGCTGCGACCAACGCTCCCCCTCCACACTCTCAGGCACACACCAGGGGGCTCCCGCCACAGAGTCCCGGTCAAGACCAAAAGGGGGGTCGCTGCGTCCACTCCAGGCGCACCGAGGAACGTCCGCCAGGCCCCGAGCCACTGCCAAGCAGGGAGGCCCCAGGGAGATGGGTAGGGGCCCAAGCACACCGCAGTCCCCGGAGTAGGGTCGACCTCCCGCAGCACACCGCCACCACACCACCTGCGGGATCCTCCTCAACGGTCGCGACCCGGAATGGCCGCCGAGCACCCAGACCCCCACTCGCAGCACTCCAGCAGGACGTCCAGAGGAAGGAAGGGGGAAAGAGAGAAACTCCGGTCCAATGGTCGCGGTAGAGGCCCTGCACAGCTACTCCTGCCGGGCCACGGGCCCACCAGGCACCAGTCTCAGCGCCACCGGCACGGACCCCCTACCCCACACCCCACACGGCCCGAAATGACCGCCGAGCCCCCGGCCCACCGGCAACTGCAGGGAAGTGAGTGAGCCTCGTGGGGGGGTAAGGGGGGAGAGAACGAGGGATGGGCGCCCTCCACCAACGGCCACTCACCGCTGCTCCCGCGGTGCCGCTCTCCGCACCTCCGCCGGGGCGCCCACCGGCCAGCGCGCCCCCGCCGTCGTCCGGGTCCGCTCCCAAGGGGGTCGACCTCCGGTCTTCCCGCACAGCGCCCTCAGGGTCAACCCGGGCCAGCTCACGCCACCCCCGGTCCGCCGATGCACCACAGCTCCCTGCTCCCTGCTCTCCGCAGCCGGCACACCACCCGGAAGGGCGAGCTCCTCCGCTATGGCACCAAATTTAGGCCGCGGCTGCAACGGCCAAGGAGGCCCAGGCCCCGCTCCCGACCCCGGCGCCGTCCCACAGACTCCGGGAAGCGCCGGGAAACCGTCGGAGACAGCCGCCGATGCCCAAACACCCCCACCGCAACGGGGAAGAATCCTGGGTCGGGCGAAAGGATAAGTAAAAGGATAATTACGGCGGGCTGGACGGAGCCGAGCTAAGGCACGTCCGCCATGCTAGCCTGCCAAGCCACGCCCCCATTAGAAGTTTTTTTAACACTTCTGAAGTCTGATCCAAGTTTCAGAGCACTCAGTTCAGCTGAACAGAGTTATTTATTCTTTTGTTATTGCACAAAACATCAGTATTCACACACACATATATATATATATATATACATATATATATGTATATATACATATATATATATATGTATATATACATATATATATATATATCACTGAAAAAACCATAGGTTTCAGGCACGTTGTAGTTAGAAATTAGCATTTAAAAAAACCTTAAAAATGTCTGAATGAGTATGTACTTGTATCAGTGATTGTATAAGAGAGTAAGTATGCATTAGTATCTGTATGAATAAGTGAGGTGGTGTGTGTATAACTGTATAGGTGAGTAAATGGGAGTGTGATTGATTCTGTGCATGACTGTCTAGGTGTGTGAGTAACTCCATGAATGAGTGGCGGTGTGTGAGTGTCTGTATAGGTGTATGGGTGCATATGATAGTGTTGTATTGATGAGTTACTGCACGTATGAGTGATTGTATGGGTGAATGAGTGGATGTGTGTGTAGACCTATGAATCAGTGAGTGCGTATGTAGTAACTGGTATTGGTGTGTCGATGGTTTCGAAAATGGTTGTCTGTATTTTACAATGGGTGTATCAAAGGTAATTTTAGAGTGTGAGGAGGGGCATCAGATTTTCACGTGGATGATGTAATCAGTGATGTCATTTGAGATGTCATCAGTGACGTTATCAGTGATGTCACTGACCATGTAATATGTGATGTCATCAGCAGTGCATTGCGGGGGCACGAGTTATATTTAGCTGAACTAACTATAACGGACGAATTTCTATGGTTTTGTACAAGTAAAATGTCCAACTAACTATAACTTCCCTGAAACCTATGTTGTTTTCAGTGAATTTCTATGTTTTTTTAAATGCTAATTTGTAACTATAATGTGCCTGAAACCTATGTTTTTTTTCAGTGAATTTCATAGGTTTTTTAAATGCTAATTTCTAACTATAACGTCCCTGAGATTTGGCTACACAAGGACTCTGGACCTGATGTCATCCAAGCCATGCCCCCGGCGACCGTATCATGAGGTTAGACCGGTTGTGCAAGGGAGGTGGTGGGATAGCCATTATATATAGGGTAATGCTAAAGTGTTCAACGTCACCTCTTGACATTTAAAATTGTGAGAGTCTACTCTTTTCTTTGACACTAAGCACCACTCTCCCTCTTTCTGGAATCCTTTTGTATAGACTTTGTACAGGCTCTACCCGAAGTGGCAGCTGGCCTAGCTATAGATAGGGCCTACTTCACCCTGCTAAGTGATTTTTATATACATATGGATGACACTAATAATTGTGCCTCTAAAATCCTCCTATATGATCTTGCCTCTTTACAGCAAATACAATTGGTGAATGCACCGACTTACGGTAAAGGGCACACAATTGACCTGGCATTTAGAAATATTACCAGTCTCCAGGACCTGACCTCCTTACCTTTAACCTGGACAGACCACTTCTAACTCCCCATTGCTTTTCCCCTCTTCTCCCCACATGTTTACCCCACCTCCTGTCATGCAGCTGGAACAACGCTACCCTAAACTAAACCTTGAAACTTGAAACTTGGCCAGCCTCTCTGGAAGCAACTAGATCCGATCCTTCTGACCAAATAACCCCGTACACCCGCAGGTTCAATGAGTGGATTACTAACTCATTGGACACGGTCTTACCAGTAAGGTGGCACAAGAACGCCTAGCAGAGCAACACATCCATCTAGTTTAAGGCCCATTTAATGGCCCTGAAAAAGGAGTGTAAGCATTTAGAGAGAAGGTCTTATGATGAGGTGAGCAAACTCAAATACAGGAAAGCTGTGAGATTTTATCATGCAGAAATCAAAGTGTCTCAGGCATCCTACTTCCCTGCAAAAAATGTAAACTCTTCCAACTACCCCAAAGAGATCTTTCAGATCCTCAAATAAATTATGGAGCTTAAACCAGCCAGCTCCGCCCAGAAGCCTCCACAGAGCATAGTAACAACTTGGCACTCTTTCTACTCTTCTTTCAAAAGAAGCAAATGGATATTTACTCCCCTTTCCCGAAGTGGTCTAATATGGATGATTATATTTCCAGAAAGCCCCTTTAGATCAATTAGAAGGTAATCTTGTTGCCTTCCTCAATCTTACTTTGAGTCTTTTATTAGACCTTTTAAACACAGTAAAATCAGGTTCCACATTACACCCAGCTCCTCTTCATATCCTTCGTCAAGGGCCTGTATGCATTGCCCCTGCATTGACAGATCTGCTAAATCTTTCTCACAATAATGGCCCGGTCCCCACTCAAAGGAAGCATGCAATAGTCAAACCACTTTTTTAAAAAAAAATAACCAGATCCCCCTCTGTCTGAGTAATTTCAGCAAATCTCCCTGCTACCAAGAGCCTCCAAGCTCCTGGAAAAAACATGTTAATAAACACTTCTCCTCTTCCTTGAGTCCACTCAAATGAGGCTCCGACCAAAGCACAGTACAAAAACAGCTTTGCTGGCTGTGGTTTAAGAACTTAGATGACTTCTGGGCAAAGGAGGTTTAGCAGCAATTATTCTTTTAGATCTCAGTAGGGCCTTCAATATAGTAGATCATTCTACCCTTATTCAGAGAATATCAAATGCTCAAGGGCAAAGCACTAAAACGACTTTCCTCCTTTTTGGAGCACAGACTTTTTCAGGTTGTAGTTCAGTTCTGTTACTCTGCCCTTCTTCCTCTTAGCTGTGGGGTACTCCCTGAGGCCTACCCTTTTTATCATTCGTATGTATCCCCTGGCTGAAATTGTGCCTTCATGTGGGTTGTCACTAGTTTTCTATGCCGATGACACCTAGCTGGTTATGTTAATCTCCCCCGACCCCAGTTGAAGCCATTTATCCCTGACCCTTTGTGTGATGTTCTTGTAGTGATGAGACTGACAAAGTTCCAAGGTCAGACAGGCTTTAATATTAACACCTCATCCAACAGTGTTACTATTTAACTGCTGCTCCCCATCAATGTTCTCTCTCACAATCCCATCTGGCCTTATGACCTTCTAAACATGAATGTTCTACTAAGCTCTATGTCACACTTCTCCCTCCCATTACAAACACCCCAGAACCATTAAAAGCAAATGTCCCTCTGACAATATCCCTAACCCACCCCCTCAATGACTATGAACAATGTGAACAAGAAGAAGATAATGTCCTAGAGATAAGAGACTAAAAGGATACTAAATCCAAAGAAAAATGTGTTATGAAAACAACAATTTGTGAAACATCATGGGATGTTAAAAAGAAAACAACAGATCTTATTAAATTCACACCACAAAATCTTTGAGGTACATACGTTTCCTGGTTACCCTACTGCTTCTCCTCTGCCTCATGGACCTCGCCATGTCCCTCCTGCACACTTAGACTCCACATGTTTCTCATTGCTTGTTCAGAAACCGGTTTATCAGAGGAATACAGATTTGGCTTTTGAACAGCCACCACCCTGCTTTTGTTCCAAATAAGGCCATCTTGTATTTTATGGCATTCTTAAAACATTTAAACACTTCCAGTCTCCTAGTAAATTTGGTCTACTCCGCTCACCCCTTGGGCGCTCTTATTTTCACAAAGTCTCCAGCCTTGACTTCCACATTTCTCACCTTTTTAGATATGTGAAACATATCCTTCCTATTATTTTCAGCTGCAATTTCCTTTCTTCTCCACTCCCCTACAGTATTGTCCACACACCCTTTGTTCCAATACATCCAACCAGGACTCCCTTTAGTTTATGGAGACCTCCCATTGAAATATTCAAATGGAGATTTCCCAGTGGATGTGTGTGGGGATTTGATAACCAGACAATCTACTAGAGAACTCCTTCCAATCCAAACCATTGACCTTTGCCAGTTGTATACCTCCCTTCAACATCTTCACCACCCTCTCAATGACTCCATTGGTCTCAGGGTGACATAAAGCAGATTTCTTGTGTTCAATACCATTCTCCTTCAAAAATGATTCTGTATCATGTGAACAAAACTGTACACCATTACCAGTCAGTAAATATTGTGGAAAATGTTCTCGTCTGAAGATATTTCTGAGAAATGTAATAACGAAACACAAGGAGATGAAGGACGGAGCACTGAAACTTTTCAAACACTCACCCCCAGTCACAGATCTGGGATGAATTTATCATCGTTCTTTAGCTCACTTCGCCACCCCAATTCAGACCCAGCTATATGCATATCAGTCTTGACCCTGTGCCTCATGTGAACAGTCCAGACCAAACTGCCAAGCCAGGTCTTCCCTGGACCAGAAACTAGCATCCTGGCACCTGTTTCGGGGTAACACCCCTCATCAGTCAGGCTAGCTTGAATCCAGTGGCACAGTGAGCAAGGGACCCACGTCTGGGCATACCTTGACAACTTAGGGTGAGCAAAGCAAATACAAGGAGATGATGAACGGAGCGCTGAAACTTTTCAAACACTCACCCCCAGTCACAGATCTGGGTTTAATCCATCTTCATTCTTAGGTCACTTCGCCACCCCAGTTCAGATCCAGCTATATGCAAATCAGTCTTGACCCTGTGCCTCATGGGAACAGTCCAGACCGAACTGCCAAGTCAATGCACCATTGATGTTTATTTAAAAAAAAAATAGGTAAGTAAACAATAATGGTGCACTTTTAAAATGCAAGCTAACAAAAATCTCACTTACAATAAAAATAAATGTAAACGTACGCTCAGCTTCAATTGTTCTCTTTATAATTGCATTAAGGGTGCAGTACCTTATGTGGCTAATAGAGGTCCCTTTACAACTCCAAGGGTACACCTAGCAACAGCCTGTGGTACTGCACCCTTTTCTCGAGACCTAGGACACCTTATCATAGAAGTCTAAGAAGAGGAAGTTATCTAAAGTCAGACTGGGCTTAACTCATGCTGTGGCCATGTGTGTTCTGCAGAATGCTCTGGTTTAAGACACATACCAGGTGCTGTAGCTGTGTGCGTTGTGAAGTATGGTGTAGATTAACACACATGCCAGGTGCTGTGGCCATGTGCATTATGCAGAATTCTGTAGTTTAACACATATGCCAGGTGCTGTGGTGGTGTGCATTATGCAGAATGCTGTGGTTTAACACACATAGCAGGTGCTGTGGCTGTGTGCGTTGTACAGTATGCTTTACTTTAACACACATAGCAGGTGTTGTGGCTGTGTAGCCAAACATGGCGGCTTCCCGCCTTTTTTCTATTTATTTATCTTTAAACGTGTGAAGCGCGGCGTGCCGTGAATGCTACAAAAGTAAATAAATAGAAAAGAAAGACGGCGGCCTTATGAAATAAATATTAGCAAGCAGGAGGGAGGAGGAAAAGGCAGCTGCAGTCCGAAGAAATGGCGTGTTGGTAAGTGTGGTAGGGGAAGGGGCTGTTGTGCCTGCAACACCAGCACGAGGAAAAAGTCATTAAGAAAAGAGTGCTCAGAAACTGAAAATAAAACGTACTGAGTAAAGTCACATGTAACAGGGGATGTCCTCATGGGAGATTACAACAGTAGAAAAGGATGGACTATGAGGGGACTACTAAAGACATTAATTAAAGAAAAAAGAAATTTCAAAAACACAGTCAGAGGAGCCAAATCAAAATTTCGGCGAAACATGGGCGGAGCTTAAAGCCCATATCTTGAATACAGCCTGTCTCAAAGAGACAGCGCAAGCACTGCCTAGGCGAGACCTAAAAAAAGAAATTAAAAGAATCACTGCTTTGCTGCTTCTCACTTTGGGCCAATGCCAGTGAGGGGCACCCCATAATACCCCACGAGGGGAGGCTAGATGTATTTTTTGTTTGATCTGGTTATTGATTTTTGCAGGAAATAAAGCATATAAATACAGCTCATACATGAGTATTGTATTAGCACAGGGGTGACAAAGTGCACCGGTACTGCAGTTAACCACATTGGAGAATTACAAGTAACTCAACCCTGTGAGAGACTGATACAGTGACTTAATATACAGTTCAGTTAACCTAAGTAGCTTAAGTAGCCTATATCCATGTTACAGCTATGCTTCAGCAGTCCCATACATTTCAGTGAAACTTAAGGAAATAAATTGCACAGTAATTACGCATGTATTGTCCTGTTGAATATTAGCATAGATAAAGAGTCCACATTGCATAATAAAGCAAACAGTCATACGAGATCAAAATATACGTTTTGCTGACATCAGGCAATTGTAGTAGACCAATGAACATTTAAACAATAGAACTAACTAACCTCAGACAAACTAATACTCAAAGCGTCCTTCCCGAGATGGGAGACAAATACATCTAGTAGGCTATAATACCAGTATTTCCCAAATATCACATTGTCCTATTTATATGACTCTGCATGGGTCATAATAAACAGTTTGCCCCGTAAAGGAGTATACTGGGCCTCTACTCTCATCTAGGCGCCAGTTCCCCACTCGTAGGGATATCCGTTTAGGAGTCGGTGTATAGCCATTCGGAGAGCTACGAGAATTGATTTCCAACTGTCTGATGTAGGGAATTTTTGTGGCCCCAGGGTATCCCCCCTACAAAGGGACACACCCTCAGCTTTAGCCCAATTGAGAATAGAGATGGACCAGGCCAGTAAGGACGGTGGATGGTTACATTTCCAGCTTCTTGTTATGAGCCGTTTGGCCACTGCAAGGCCCAGATCTTGGAATCGGTTTGTGGCTCTGTGTTTTTTATCTCGCAAGACTAACCACAGTATGCATGTTTCCCATGTGTTCGAGAGTTGTCTATCTGTGCAGTTGGATAGGTACTGTGTCAACCCCTCCCAGTATTGTTGCATCTTAAGACATGAACATAACATATGTATGATAACAACATCATGGTGAGGACATCCCATATCGCATCTATGAAAGTAGCGATTGATTTTTTCCAGGGTCAGGTATCCTCTGTGTGTTATATAGTATTGTATCAATCTAAATCTAACATTGCGAGGGATATGTGTGGGGCTCTCCAGAATTGTGTTCCATTCCGTGACTCAGGTCCCTTGCTGTGGGCAAGCAGAATGCAGATGCAAACCAACGAGTAAGGTGTCAACCTTCTCTCATGACATGTATATACTGAAGTAGTAGATGTGTCTGTAATTCTAGCATTATGTCCCCCAACCTGCGTAGCAGCAGACTAATCCACAAGTTGTGCATAAGGAAGTGTCTTGCAGGCATTCCTTCCTCCTGTACGAGGTCACCATGCAGCATTGGTGTGCCATCTTGGGGGAGGTCGCCCAGCATAGGTATACTCCCGCGTAATAAACACCAAGATCTGTCAATAAAGTTTTCCCATTACCTCTGGCCATCCCTTGTAATGGAATTGCTGGAGCATATGGTCTGATGTTTCTGGTGAGGAACAGGGATCTATGGAAGCAGCGGCTGGCCGCTTGTGACAATAGGGGGAAAGGGCCAAACGTCTTGCTATAGGGATGAAACAAAGAAAGGATAGTGTGTGGAGCATTATCACCAGCTGTAGACACACCACCCATGGGCTGCCCATTGTAGTTGAGATGCTAAGTAGTAATGCTCTAAATTGGGTACCGCTAATCCTCCTTGGCTGACGGTAGGTTTAGCTTTGCAAGCGCTACTCTACATTGCAATGTATTCCATATTAATTCACGAAGCATGCACTTGAAGGGCCTGAAATGTATGGTGGTAGATATAACAGCAAGTTTGTGAAATAAAGAAGAAGTCGGGGGAGCACCATCATCTTAATGTGCAGCACCCTTCCCGCCACCCAGAGAGCAAGGATCTTCCAGAACGTCATCTGTGATGACAGAGAAGTGAGAGCCCTCGGGAGGTTGCCATCAAGTAAGTCCTGATCATCATGATACACCCCCATTCCCAGGTAGTGGGACATGGTCGACTGCCATGTGATTGGGGTTCCACTGACAATAAGCATCAGATCAGGTGTGTGGGGATCAAATGGGAAGAGACATGATTTTCCCCAGTGAACCCGTAGTCCTGATAGACAAGCAAGAAAAGCAAGCATATTGGGTATGACATCCGGGACCATCCCAACATCTTTTATATATAGTAGCTGGTCATCTGCGTATAGAGAAATCACATGTATGTCTCCTCCCAGTGGAACGCCCCATTGGTCTGCAGAGGCTCACTTGGCCAGGGCCAAAGGCTCGATGGCTAATGAAAAGAAAAGAGGGGAGAAAGGACAGCCTTGTCTAGTGCCCCTTCCCATTGATATGGCCTGTGACACCATGCGACCAGTCCTGACCCTCACAACCGAACTGTTGCACAATAACTTGACCAGCGTAGTAAATAGGGGTCCCAACTCATATCGAGCCAGGACATTGAAGAGGAAGTGCCACTTTACTGTGTCAAATGCCTTCTCCAGATCCAGCACCGTACATCCAGAGCAGGGCCAGATTTGAGGAGCATATCGCATGATGCAAAACCGCCGGCGCAAATTAAGAGTAGTAGATCGATCCGGGATGAACCCATTCTGATCACCATGTATTAAATAGGGTATTAATTGTGCCAGCCTCCCCGCAAGTATGCCAGCCAATACCTTATGATCCACGTTCAACAGCGCCAATGGGTGTTAGGAGCTGAATTGACTGGCGGTCATCAGACCGCGATGCCTTTACAACGCGATGCCATTACTACGCACTTTATTACATCAACTTGCAGTAGATGGCGCTCTAACATAAGGAATAGTAAAATTTACTATTCCAACACCTTCCCTACTGCTGCGTAGGCTGGATTTGGAATAATAAATTATACAGTCCTAATGTTACGGCGCCCTCTACTGCAAGTTGATGTAATGACTTGCGTAGTAATGGCATCGCGTTGTTACATACCGCGTCGTAAAAGCATCCACATTTGTAAAGCGTGAACAATCACCCGTAAGGGTCTCTAGGCGCTGGGGGCCGTCGGTAAGATTAAGCAAGCTATTGACCAGAGTCACATGGTGCTGGGCTAATCTGGCGCCGGGGATCGAATCGTGATCCCCAGATTCCGGAGTCAGTCACCCTGGCCGCGGCGCCACTCCTCTTCCCCAGTGTAGCGCCTCATCATATACCTTCCGTAGTGTTGGTGCTAAGAGGTCCGAGTAGGCTTTATAAAACTCGGTTGGAAGACCATCTGGGCCCAGTACCTTCCTTGAAGTTAGGAATCGGATTGCTCCCTGAACTTCAACTGATGTGATGGGTACATCCAGTTCCATACACTGGTCAGAGGTTAGGTTAGGGAATGGGCGTCCATCTAGGAATCTATTTAATTCCAAGTCAGAGACTGCCATGGTCGATTGTTATCGTAGGGTGAAGTGTAGAACCAGCTCCTATGTATTTCGTGTTGAGTTTATCTCATTAACTCATTGGGGGATTGTAATGCCATATTGGGACTACTCTGCTGCTCCTGCCGGATTAGCCATGCAAGTAGGGTTCCAGACTGGTCTGTTGTTGCATGTGTCTTGGCTGAGTGTGACGCTTAATTCAGGCATCTCAGTCCTTGTTGTCAGCAGCTCCGACGAGCAGGAGAGGTTGGTGGACATGCATGTCTCCAGCATCAGCAATTCACGCTAAAGCTTTTGCAGCTCACTTACCACCTGCCTCCATATCCCTCAGCCCAAGCCCAGGAAGTTGCCTATCAGTGTCACCGTAAATGCATCCCATTCCGACAAGATGGACGTCGCTGTACGTCTGTTGTGTACAAAATAATCCTCAGCAGCAGTGCAGAAGGATTCTTGAAAGGGAGGAAACTATAGCATAGTAGGCTGCAGGAGCCATGTTGGAGTCGGAGCGGCTGTGTATCCCATGCTAACGATACGTAATGAGGATTGTGATCCGAGTGCGTGCGACCCAGATACTCAGCGTGTGTCACCTATGGCAGCAGGTTGGATGTGCACAAGATCCTATCAATGCGAACATGCAGAGTATAGGGAATGGAGTAGAAGCAGTATACTTGTGCGTTAGGGTTGCAGTGTCTCCATATATCTACCATCCCCCATCCACAGGACCAGTTCCTCAGCAGCTTGGCTCCAGTAGATGCCATTGTGCCACTCAGTGGAGGGAACGAGTGATCTGGGGTTGTGTTCAATGTGCTGTTGAAGTCCCCCCTATTACACAGGACAAATCAAAACATTTGGAGAGCACTGGCGCAAATATGTTACCTAGCAGGAGGCATCTTCCATCTAGTCTATCTTTGAGGAAAACATATCTTCCTTCTGCATCTGTCATCTCCTCTTCTATCAGAAGAGGGGTGCATAGGCAGACCCAAATCAGCACTCTTCAGGCAAACGCTGAGTAGTTTGTGGCGAAAATATTTCCACTCCACCTGCGTTGCAGCTTTTTTGTCTCCGAGTGTGTTAGGTGAGACTCCTGCAGAAGAGCTATCTGTATGTTATGTCTTTTGAGGTATGCGTAAACTACATATTCACAGGAGGGGATGCGCAGGCCTCGCACATTCCAGGTCAGCATAAATCGAGTACAATAGCGCTTGAGTGAACTCATCTTAAAATACCAAAAGAGTGGACCTTACAACCGTGAGGGACTGCCCAAACCAAAAGCTGTATTGCACTAAAACAAAATAACCACCTAGAGTTTGTGGGTGTGAGGGCTGGTAGCTTCTCAGAGCATTCAGGTGCAACATACCCACCCAGTAGCAAGGAAATGAGGTTCCACCAGTGATCTCCCAACTATATATCAGAGAAACAATTTCTCAGACCATCTCGCCATCGGAGAAGGTCTATGCTCCCCCCACCTTCCCACCACCCCAATACCAGTATCATGCCACATATAAACAACATAGCAACGCCTAGTGACTTACCTACAGGCATTTAAAGACACAGCAATGAGAAGCTACTAAATAATGGATATAGTATATATGGCCAAAGTCTGCGGAGTGGCATCTGGCAGAGTCAGAGAGTTAGTGTCTGAGCGACAGGCCACCGATGAGCCTTCATCCTCAGACTACCGAGCCGATACCACTTCTCTATCAGAGTCTTTGGCCAGATTTGAAATCCGTTTTGCCCTCCGAACGGCCTGCTGCCGTTCTTTGATTATTTGTTCTAGGTTCGGTACTGCAGTCAATTTAGATGCACAGGTTATTTTCCGTTGTCTGCGTCGCTCCGCAGTTTTCGCTGTGCCTCCTTGCCTACCCCACCCTGCCGGCCGGCCTGGGACTAGAGAATTTCCCTGATGCCTCCAGCCAGTTCAATGTTTCCTGCGGCGTATCAAAGAATCCAGTTTTACCATCAGCTACTGTACGCAGTCTCACAGGGAGTATTGGATGTTGAGTTGCCGAAGCTGCTGCGTTATTGCTAGGAAAGGGCTGCATTGGCGCTGCACCCCTACAGTATAATCCTGAAAAAACATCACTCTAGTCTTCTCCACTCTGACCTCTTGCAGCTTCCGTGTCTCTCTTAATATTGAGTCTCTGTCGCGGTAATGGAGCACCTTAAAGAGAAATGGATGGGGATTTGAGCTTGGAGCAGGTCTCCTGAGGGGGGTGCGGTGTACCCTTTCAACTGAGAAGTAGAGCAACAAGGAAGCTGTTGGCAATAGTTCCCAAAACCATTTTCAGTGAACCCCACTGCATCTTGCCCCTCCGCTCCCTTTGGAAGGCCTATAAGGCGAACATTGTTACGTTTTGATAGTCCCTCTGCATCCTCCACCATGTTCTCCAGGTGGCGGAGTCTGACTTCATATTCCATCATTTGTTTTTCCATAACATCAATGGTAGGCTGTACCTCAGCTAAGGTTTGCTCTATGTTGCTGACAAAATCGGATAATTATCTGTGGTCCGCATGAAGGAGTGTGAGGTTTGCTGCCACATTGTCAATTTTAGATTCCAGGAAAATTCTGGAGCACTCGATAGCTTGAAGTATCGCTTTAAATCTGTTCCCCAGTGATGGAGTCTGCTGAGTTTGGGATTACTGCTGTTCTGTTTCCATTACAGAGAATAACCTTGAGGAGGTTCTGGAGCCAGCTCCTCTGGTGCGCCCCATCTCGCGTCTTGCGGGATAAACCAGCTGCCTCTGGTAATTGTTAACTGTATGTGCTCCTGCTTATGCGTCTTTGCTATGTAGTAGTGTCTGGTGAGGTGAAAACCTTGACATCTTACAGTAGGATGGGATGAATGCCTGTGCAGTGTCCATCTGCGTAAGCCCGTTCTTCGGGTCCAGGGGCAACATATGGGCATAAAGTGCGATATGATAGCTTACCGGCAGAACGGTGCTTTCATCCCTCACGCATACATCTGCCATCCCCCGGTCTATCTCAGCATTGCACCAGTGAGTTACAAGAGGGTAGGGGTGCCTCAAGAGACGTGCCTGGTCTGCATGTATTGTGTTCCGAATTACAGTAGGGCCCGCAGCTGGTTTACCTCAGGAACGCATCTCGATCCGGCACTGCTGACCAATATAATATGGGCCAGTTGTGTGGGTGCCAATCAGCACAGTGCGTGGCAGTGTCCGCTTCCGAGCACACCTCTTCCCCTGGTATTGAGTTACCCCTGGACATGCAGCTTTATGAGGGGGGGAGTGAGGGGTATTTTACAGTGTGCTCCCTCTAAAGAAGATAAGCACACGTACCCGTTCCTCAAGAGAGCATGGCCCCGTACAGCCATATCACTGCTGCCATCTCTAGCCCACCTCTGTTGTGTTTGCAGGCGCCAATCCACTCCTACCTCCAAGCACCTGCGTCCAATGAGGCGGGAAGCTTATCAGGCCTGGGACAGGCTAAGAAGCACCAGGGGCACCACCAGTTTCTGTGTCCAGGTGCTGCTTCCAAGCGGAGTCGGGCAACAGCAAGTGTCCAGTATAGGGGAAGCCGCTAAGCCTGAGGGCCACATCTATGGTCTGCTCCACTACGCCACCTCCAGGCTGTCACCTCCAGGTGGCGGCATTTCGGCGGGCTCTGGGACTCATGCGCCGTCTTCCATTTGTGTGCTCTCAGGGTGCAGCATTTTGTCACGGTCTTCCCCTACGTACACCAGGCCCCTCCCGGCATCGGACAGCTCCCCCTACGTGGTTCGGCTTGTGCAATCTGGCCCAACCCGATCTCCTGCTGTCGCTGGCATCAAAGGTGGGCGCAGCAGCCTTTCTCACTGTGGCTGGGTGGCTCAAGGGGCAGAGCTCCGCTGTAGTCCCCTACAACGTCGGCCGGTTTCCTCCTGGTGCCCAATGCGTGTCACGGCCTGCATACTTTGACCAGTCTCGGTCTTCGGCCAGTGCTAATCTCAAAAGCAGTCACAGCAGCCCTGTCCCAGTATCAGCGTGGTCTGAGGGTCTCTGAGGTTCAGCGGGATCAGCCTGATCTGTTGGATGGCACCTCACTGGTGTTAAAATTGGCGGATAAGCTGGGTGTGTTGCAGAGCAGTGCTAAAACATGCCCACCATCTTGCTCCTGCAAGCCACGGCCCAAGAGGGGAGCTAGATTCAGGGCACAAGTCCTAAAAAAAGAAGTGGGGGGACGCTCCAAGTTAGGTGGTGTCACCGGAAGTGACCTCACGGCAGGAAGTGACGTCACAAGATGTAGTCCCCACTAATTAACAAAGGTTAGAAGGTGATGGGGGCAGGTTCAAAGGGCAAAGGAGAATGTTTACGTTGGAATTAGTCACCGTATTGACACTCAAAGGAGCAGGGAAATTAAAGATGCTCTTGTTCGGTGCGTATTTATTGCCCACAGTAAATTTGTCGGTCTCCGTCTGAAATGCATAAACACATACTGACCTTTTCTAATATACGTCCACGAGCGCCCGTCTGTCATACTGAACGACTCCATCAACGTGAAACAACTTAAAGAGCTGTGTTCGCCCTCTCTCGACAATAGAAGGTGAGGTTTGGTGAGTGCTGAGCGCACGCGCAGGCTCGGGTACCGGCTCCATCTTTTGGGCAGGGGGGACGGCGTCCACCCGGTAAAAACCCGGTAAAATAAGTGGGGGGACGCCGTCCACCCGCGTGGTACCCCGACTCGAGCCCTGGCTAGATTGATTGCTGTTTGTAGTGCTTCAAGGAGGCACCACCAACGTTGTGGAAGCCTGTTTTTGGGGGGTGCAGTAGGCCCTTAGGAATGTTTAGTGAAAAGTAACCCTACTTCTTCCCTGGGGTTAAATCCCTGAACTTGGGAGAGTTTTACCTTGGTTTCAAGGCTGGAGCATGTATTATTGTACAGAAGCTCTGGAGCGCGGGGACCCCTTATGTTTTGTCCTATGACTGCAGTGGCAGACTAATTATAGTGAAAACAAGACTCTGACACACGTATCAAATTAAAATGCTTTATTAAAAATGTTAATTTTGACAATGCAACAGTCTACCAAAATAATAAAAGTTATTGACTATAAGTACTAGGCTCATGATTTTAATTGTGGTGCAATTTTGAATTATAACAGGTGGATATCTTTCACTAATATGGTCATACTCTGACAAAGCCAGCAGGCCATCATAGATTTTAGATATTGTGTTTTAATAAAAATATTTTGTATAAGTTATATTCATGTGAACACTTAGCCTTTTTCAATATAATTTAGCAATTTTTGTCATATAATGCTCAGTAGAACAATAGTTGCCTAGGGATTCGTAATGTTCAATTGTATTTTCCCTGCCCTAGGAACAGATATAAGTAGCAGGGGGTCCTGATATACACACTTAAAGCCAGGAGGCTTGCCTTATTGGTAATGACACCCCCTTATTTTGTGATGTTGTGTCTGGTGAGGGTAGTGTGGTTATGGGCTTTGGGACCCACAATGGGTGTAATGCGAGATGAGCGTGTCACCAAACTTATTTTCATCTACCTGTGAACATATTTGAAATGTAATGTGTAGTTTCCCACACCACCCTACCACTTAACCTCAATCTATTATGTCTGGATCCACATGCTTCTGCATATGTTGCAGAGTTACTTTGTTCCATTATTCTGTGTTGCAGACAGAGTTACAGGACGAGTCAAATGATCTGTGTGCAGAGAGCAACCACGGCAAGGAGCCAAAGGGGGAACTTCATAGCAGCACCTCTGGAGTTCCCACAGTACAGCCCCAGGGAGAGAGTGAATGCACATCATCAGCCCCAAAGGCAACTGTGACCTCGAGCAACTGGGGGCTTGCCTGGTCACCCTCTGTCTTGTGCACGAGTTCTGACTTCTAGACTATGGGATGCAGAAGTGGGGTGAAATCCCAAACGTTGTGGCATCAGCTGCAGTGTAGTCCTGGTGTTTGTTTGCGGATTAGGCAAGCAGCCAGCATAGATGTTAGCGTTGCTGGTTGCTCTTGGATCACGAGTAAGTTAACCCATTGCCCTGACTCCTCATAATAAACCTTCAGCAAAGCTTTCACCAACAAGAACTGGTGGGATCTTGTTTATTGGCTTATGGTGTTTACTCCCAGTGAATGCATTCATTCGGCGTACACTGTGTGTGTCTGGCTATGGCTCATTGTCGCTATGTGACATCGGGTGCCCTTCCCTCAATGAGCTTACGGGTTGAAGATTCGGCCCTATTCTTGAAGGGTTGTCTCATTGTTGGCCTTCCTACATGACGGATTTTACAATATTCCAAAGTGTATTATGAGACAACCCCCAAGCGTTTTGCCTGCTGTTCCTGCAAAGTTGGTGTATTGTGTTTCTCCAGTCCCACACAGGTTCCCTGCAGCATCTGGTCTCTCACACCGTGGGCAGGACGTCTCAGTGCAGCCAGCCTGGGGCAAATTCGGGGATCCTCGGACTTCTTTTCAAAGTGCCACATTCTGCACATTCTGCTTACCATGCAGATGTATTTCAAACCTCCCCCACCTCTAATATTAATGCCTAACCCTGGCAGTAATTCCGGCTAAAACTTACATGGAAAGGTGACATGTCCCATGAATGCCTCACATTGATAACAGTTCAACATAATTGTGAAAAAAGAAAACGTGTAAACTGTTTTTGGGGGCTTTTTTTATTCAGATTCCACAAACAGCCAAAATGGACACAAAGCTTTGTATAACTGTATACATTTATACATTTTACGTTACAAGGTAGTTAGTGGCTATCCTTTGTCAGGTGCGGTCTGGATAGCCAGAGAGTGGGAGGGCATGTGTGTGCCAAAGTGGTCTCATTAGCTGCACTTTTGCTTTCTCCTTCCAATGAATGACGTCACATGGCTCTTTGATCAATTGACGTCAGGGGCAGGAACCCTCCCTTCACCGCCTACACTTGCAACAATTTGGGATCGACGACCTTAAGGCAGTGACGCTGATACAGAAATTAAATCAACCACAGCAGTGCTGTTTAAATTGCACCAATATGTTTGACTCAGCTTTACTGATACAAATAATAACGCATTTAATCTTTCTTATATAACTCTGACTGAAACTACAGTCCTCTGTTACCGATAGAAGTTTCCAAAAAGTCATGTGATGGGAGTGAGAGTGTAAGATCTTCCCTACGTAGTTGTTTGTGCTGGTTTATTGCCTTTCCCATACATAAAGAAGCATTCATTTGAATTTGCACTGTGGCCATGACATGTTATGGATCTTGGAGTTTCTGCACCCTAACCTCAGACCCGCGTGCCAAGGCTGCCAGCTGCTGAACCCATCGCCCCAGCCTTCCCCGGGAGGCACTACTTAATTTTATTATAAGCACATGCGTGGTTTTGCTGTAACAAACAAAAAGGTTTATTGAAAAAGATTGCAAGAGACAGCCCATATGAATACGGAATAACAGATGACATGCACACATCCCAACGAAGAAAAAGTGACGTTTATTGATTATTATAACCATATTCCATTTTCCTCTGACAGGCATGTGCGGTCCAAAGAGAAGAGGAAAGCTGAGACAAAGGTAGAATCAGAGAGAAGAAGGCCATTCATTAACCGAATGTAATGACTAATCATACATGGCCCCATTCAGATAGCAAAATCCAGGAGTGTAAAATTCGACTCTCATAGATTCCAGCAACTCCAGGCAAAGATTTACAGCCAGTAGAAAGGATATGCACCTCCCCACTTACTCGAGGGGATGAGGATAAGTACAACTCAAAATATGGCTGTAAAGTTAACAGTAGTAACTTTACAGACATATATTAGACTTTTTAATATTGTTTCACATTTTCATAAAGGTGTTGGTGCACCTCCAAATGCAACTCCTCCCAATGCATTTCTACGTAACTTGGATGGAAATATATGTTGAACTACAAATTTAAAAGAATAGGGAAACAGGCATCGTGCGTTTGGGAACATGCAATGTTATGAGGTGCCGTGATGGCATTCCCAGTGGTTTATTTAAATCGGAAGAAGATTTGTGGGCCCCCTTCCTCACGCCGCATTTCAATGTGGCCATTAGAGGGGGATCCCCTGTAGCTGGACACGCTCCTTCATTGTCTCAATGTTCAAGAAGGGCAGAAGGGCTGACCCAGCTTCCTATTGCCCCACTTCACTGGTGGACAGCGAGGTTAAGGTGTTTTATGAAGGGTCCTGCTCAGACCGATTGTCCACGTGGGCGACTTATAAGAACATCTTTTCAGAAGTCCAGTGTGGGTTTAGGGCTGGACGGGGCACTGTGGATCAGACGCTGAATCTTTTCATGCTGACTGCTAAATATACTAGGGCGAGGGAGAGGGCAGTCCACTTGGCCTTCATGGACCTAAGCTCAGCCTTTGACCGTGTCAACTGAGCTAAGCTCTGGGCTGCACTTGGGTCTATGGGGGTAGAACCGGACATGCTGTCCTTCTTACATTCTTTGCATGAAGGGCTCTCCTCTTCAGTCAGATACGGGCCGGTGGAAGAATGCACAATGCCCCTGGAGTTGAAGAGAGGGGTGTTCTAGGGATGCATTCTGGCTCCCTTTCGCTTCACTCTTTACATTAATGGCCTGGATATGGCCCTGCTGGATTTAGGAGTAGATGTCCAGTCGGCAGGCGGTTGCCGTCTGCCTGTTCTTTTATATGCGGACAACGCCGTCCTCATGTGTCGAACAGCTATGGGTTTGCAGCGTCTGCTAGAACTTTTGGTTATTTATATGGATGGACTTGAACTCACCACTAATTACCTCAAATCCCATGTCATGGCGGTGGGCTCTAGGATAACTAGATCTAAAAGTTATATGGTTAAGGGCCATCCAGTTTCCAGGGTTAAGCACTTTTCGTATTTAGGGATTCTTCTGGATTCCAGACTCTCTTGGCAACATTTGGTGAACAAAAATACCTTGAGGATTTAAATCGGCCATTAACAGGGTTGGTCTTTTGGCAAAGCGTATGGGTCATACCCACATTGTGGCAATGCTTATAGCTTTTAAGTCTAAGTGTGTCTTGTTGGCCTGTTATGGCTGTGAAATCTTGTCTTGTCCACAGCTCCAGGTGGCAGAAAATTATTTCCTGAGAAGCCCTCTCAAAGTACTAGCGAGCACCCCCCCTGTTATATTGGTTGTCTGTCCAGTTGAAAGAGGAATCGTCTCTTAACCCCTTGAGTGTCCATGACGAGATGGTCTCGTCATGGGCCGCGGTTGCGCTGTGCCCATGACGAGACTATCTCGTCATGAACCCCGCCCGCTAATTCAACGCCCGGCACATGGCGGGGAAAGGGCGGGGCACACAAGGGGTTAATAGGCTCATCATTCGCAACTGTATGGCTTTGGACAGCATGTTGAGCATTCCCTGGATCGCTTATATTAGGCGCACCTTTAATTCTTTGGGCCGTCCCAAGAAGTTTTCTAATCCAGAAGGTATAGTTAGACAGGATATACCATGGCTAAAACAGACGTTTTATGAAAGCGTAGCTGTGGAACGCAAGGCCGCGGCCCTTCACAAACATCCTATGCATCATTTCATAATGGTGAAAACTGTTCCTGGAATGGAGACCTTTTTGCTCCTTGAGATGTCCAACTATCACCGCAGGCTTTTAACATATTTTAGGTTTAACATGTTCTATTAACAACTGTTACCCAAGGGGTATTAGTGCACAATTTCAGACCTTCCGCCGTGTTCTTGCTATGATGTTTCTCTCCCTGACTCTCTCCACATTGTCATGATATGCTCCAGATTTAACCCCCTCCGTCATAAATTCATACGTCCACTTCTTTTGTCAATGAATTTCAATCAACTGAGGCCGGCCTTTCTTTTTCCCCAAATGCTAAAATCCCCTACCATCTATTTTCATCTGTCTCGTTTTTTATCCGGTGTTATTAATGGGCGGTGAATGTTAGCATTTGTTTTCTTTTTTAACATCTGGGCTTTGTCCCTTTTAGCTATTTTTACTGCTGTGATTTCATCAGTTTCTTATAGAAGTATTTTTTATTGTATCCGTTTACCATCTGCAGTGGAACCATGTTAATGATTTTCTATGCAATGTATTTTATCTGAATACTTTTGTGATTTAAAAAAAAAAAATGGAATAACGTTTTTTTTAATTGCTGCTACTACTACGTGTCTTTGGAGTAGTGTCAGATGTCAGTCATTCATTATCAATTTACATGTTTGTAATTTTCGATGAATGTGCACGTTATGTTTACATATATATATAAATATGCTAACATTTTGTGAGTACATAAATTCGAAGCCTACAATTCGTAACGTTCTTAAATTGTTGTAACTGCATACATTAGCCTACAATTCATAAACGTAACTCAATTTTTTTGTGACTGCATGCAATATTATAAGCATAACAATTTATGATGTTGCTCAATTTTTTCTGACTGTATATACCTTATTCAGTACAAGAAGTACGTATTCTACATCCTTGAGATTGGCAATAGCACTCTACCACATTGTGTTGCTAACCTTAATTTGCGTATATTGAAGTCACTATTTCAAACAGGCTGTCAGCAAATAACAGCTTTTGCAAAAGTGGTCCGACTGTGTGGTTTTATACGACCTTTATAATGGAAGCCCTTTATACGCGTGCTCTTCTGGTGCGAGGGCCTAGGACACTTATCATATTTAAAAAAAAAAAAATACAAATGTCTATGAAAATGGTAAATACATGCAGTGGCGTGTCTCAATAGGAAGAGATGACTTTCTCGAGTGCCTGCATGGCTCAGAGTTGTCCTTCTTCAGTTTCTCGTTGGGGTGTATTTTTATACACTTCCATCCCACACACGAGCATGTGTAATTTCCGTAAATAGTCATTACAAATGGTAAATCACAGAGAAGCGCCTGGGTGAAGGTGGTATTTGTGTGAAAGTCATGCGCAGCTCACCACGCTGGTTGTCCATGCCTGTTATTTGTAGTTGTGTTGTTTGTAGGCTCCACAGCACCTGACATTTAGGCCCTGCAGATTGATGGGGCTCACACCACACTCTCTCATTTTGAGGATTATCTCGAAAACTCGTTTTTTCCATTCCACATCTACCAGTTCTGCTCCATGACCCGGCCTTCTGTTTCTCAGCTTTGCTTTGCACCTCACTGTAGTATAAATCACTCTGGATATTGAAGTGTAAACATATCTTCTTTATTGAAGAAACTTTGTACAGCATAAGAGGGTGCCTGCAGCAGCAAGCCAAGCCAGAACAGAATGAATGTGCACATTCTACATTCCTACTTAAGTACCCATTCTACATGACACACATACATTCCACACACTACATTCTATACAGTAAAGAAACCTAATTACTACACATCCTCCTTCCAAGAATAATTAAAAAAACACAAAAAAAACCCATTTCATCCAAGATGAACAGAACACCACCAGCCGGAGGCATACGTTTAATCACAAACAAAATCTTGCAAAACTTAAGGTGTCACGAAACGTCTTCCACATCTAGTGGACTTCTCTTTGTTTTCACATACATCAACAGTCCTGGATTGACACACCGGTGCAGGTACCTGTTGAGCGTCAGAATCAAAAACCTCAACGTGACTGGGTTCAAAATCATGATCATTGGTATCAGCAGTAGGCACAGGATTCATCCACCAGGAATCACCATTTCCCCTTTCCTTGAGAACTCTACTAGAAAAACCAGGATGTTGTCTCGCCAAGACAATGCGGCTCATGTGGTGAACACTGCCATCATCAAACATGACAGTCTCGTGCATGACCTTGGAGACAGATCTGGGCCCAGAAAAGCGGGGAAAGACCTTACCTACTTTCTTGCCACTCTTGACTCTAACAAGTTGGCCAATTTTAAAAAACACTTCTTTAGTGGCAAGTTTAGCATCAAAATATGCCTTGTTCCTACTTTGGGAGTTGGAAATACACTCCCTAACTTGAGTGCTGTCCGAAACATACTTCCTACTCCTGCCCATCCAACCAGGATTTATCTTACAATACGGAAATCTTCCTCTCATTAGTCCAAACGGACTCTCACCACATGTGTCGTGGACAGTGATCCTGTAAGACCAAATTAATTTGCTCAATTGATCACTCCAATTCTTATTATTTTTGCTAGCTAATTGTAACACACCTTTGATAACTCTGTTGACTCTCTCCACCTCCGAATTACCTCTTTGGTGATACAACGCTGTGAACCTTTGTTCAATTCGAGTGGCTTTCATGAATTTCTTCATGCTATCCGATTTAAATTGAACTCCATTATCTGTGAGAATGGAGAGGGGTAAACCTTCTCTAATGAAACACTTCTCAAGAAAAAGAATGACAGAGGAAGTATCAACATTCTCCACAACCTCTACCTCAATCCACCTTGAACATAAATTCACCTGCACAAGTATGTATTTGCAACTACTGTCTTGCTAAGCGATGGGTCCCATTATGTCCAAGGCAACCCCATCCCAAGGTAATTTAGGACACCCTAATGAGGACATAGGGGGATTGAGTGTTTTATGGGCTTTGTCGGCAAATTTGCAACTAAAACACCCACGCACCAATGGTTCAATCTCTAAATCCACTCTAGCCCACCAATACAACGCTTTAATATTTCTTTTGGTTCTAGAAATACCTTGATGTCCTTCATGGCCAATCTGAACAATCTTTTGTTGCATTCCTTTGGGAGGGATGATTCTTTTCTACCCGACACACAAACTTGCCATCCAGACTCAACTCATCCCTAACTTCCCAAAAGGCTTTCAAAAGTGGATTACCTCTGCAGTCACTAGACCACCCATTGTTGATTTTGTCCTTTACCAAATGTAAGAGCTTATCTTTCCCAGTCTCTCGCTCCCATTCCTCCATGCGCAAATCACAAGAATCCGAAAACGTACTGGCCACACAATAGTCATTCCAAGAACTGTTGTCCAATTCTCTCTAAGGAAGAGACAACCTACTCAGAAAGTCAGAGATCACGTTCCTAACACCAGGGACATACAGCACCTCATAAACAAAATCTTGGAGCCTCATAGAAAACCTTGCAATTCTAGCAGAGGCCCTGCATAAGCCTTCAGTGGTGAGTAATTTTGTTAAGGGCTTGTGATCAGAACGAAGAATAAACTTTCTTCCCCAAATGAACTTTCGGAAATGCTCCATTGCCCAAACACAAGCTAATGTCTCCCATTCAATAACTGAGTATTTCTACTCGGTAGGGGACAAGGAACATGAGGCAAAGGCTACAACCACTTCTATACCTTGTTCAGAAATTTGTGATAACACACCACCCAAACCAGTGCCTCTTGCATCCGTGGTAACAAAGGAATTAGCACTAGGGTCAAAACCTTGTAATGTGGGAGCATTGGCAATGGCAGTTTTGATTTCATTAAAAGCATTTGGACACGCATCATTCCAAATAAACGTGGATTTGTTCTTTATCAATTGACGCATTTCATAGGTTTTTTTGAGAAAAATGGTTGACAAATTTAGAATAAAACTCAGCCAAACCCAAAAAGGACCTGAGTTCATCTTTTGATTTGGGTGCAGGAGAACCAACTATGGCATCCACAAGTTTAGCTTTAGGCTTGATTCCACTCTCACAAATTTCATGCCCCAAATAAGTAACAGGTTTCTCAGCAAACTTGCATTTGCTACTTTCAGCAGCCAACCCATTATCTTTTAAGATTGTGAGAACTTCTCTAAGTGTAGCATCATGGTGTGTTTTCTTCTTTCCCATGACTAAGATGTCATCTTGAAAAAAAATGACTTCCGGAATATGACTGAAAAGTTTTGACATCAACCTCTGGAAGACTGCCGCTGCAGACGCTAGACCGAACAGCATGCGTTTGAATCTAATACATCCAAAGCGAGTGCAAAACGTAGTAAAATGTCTGCTTTGTGTATCTAAAACCACTTGATGGTACGCTGTGGACAGATCCAAGGTGGAAAACCACTTGGCATGCCGGGTAAGAGACAACATCTCGTCAATTCTGGGGAGTGGGAATTGATCAATTAAGATGTTTTTGTTCAAGTACCTCAAGTCCACGCATAGGAGGGCCTTACCATTAGATTTGCAGGCAACGACCAATGGAGAAACCCACTCAGAAGTTTCCACTGGCTTAACCTTGTTAACATCTAATAACTTATCCAATTCAGCTTTCACCTCATCTCTGACTATGGAAAGGATGTTGCGTGCCTTATGTATTTTTGGAATAGCACCTTCCTTTAGCCGTATCTGGTGAGTAAACCCTTTAAGTTTGCCCACACCTCCAGAAAAGACTGAAGGAAATTCCTCCAAAACCCATTTCTTAGTATTTACGCTGTCACTTGAGATAAGAGCTTGCTCCTTGCTATTAGGGTCAAGTATAATATTCAAGTATTTTTGATCTTTCCAGCCCAGAATGGATGGTCCTTCTTTGGCCACGTACAATTTACCAGTAGAATGTCTACCCTTGAACTGAAAGACCAGAACTCTGAAACCCAAGAGATCAATGTTTTTCCAATGTTAGAAATAAAATGCCTTTCCCAAACAACTTGGGACTTAATTATGTACGGAGATCATAAATCCGCAGCAAGTTGAATGGAGATTCCCCCTAAAGAAACTTGACATATCGGTTTGGATGAGGACGTGTCAGAAATATTTAGTACAACATTTTTTTTTTATAAATTGAGTTTGTACCTCCTCATCACTGGAAGTGGAATAAGACTCACATTCAGCATCTTGTACACATGCTACTTTGCTTTTGGGTTTCTTTTTACCTTTTCTTCTACAAACTTTTGCAAAGTGTCCAACAATTCCACATTCCATACACTTGGATGTTTTAGCAGGACATTTGTCATAATTAGCTGAATGAATACGACTTCCACATCTGTAACAAATAAGATTACCTATTTTTCTAGGTTCAAAATTCTCTTTTTTCTTATTTTCACCCTTAAAATCACAGTTACCTTTGTAACTTACTTTGCTTTCTGATATTTTACCCACAACCTCACTGTTTTTCTTGCCATGTGACAATGTGGTTTTAGAACAACATTCAGATAATTCAGCTTTTTTACCATGGCTACAATATCATTTAGGCTACCTTCACCTTCAACCCATAATCTGTTCTGCATGGTCTTATTTTTAGTGTACATAACCACTTGATCCTGGACAAACTGGTCATGTAACTGTGCAAACCTACACTTGCTTGCCCATTTCGTTAACGCAGAAACGTATTCCTCTATGCTTTCATGCTTTTCTTGTTTCCTCTGAAAGAAATCATGTCTTGTAACAGCTATGAAGACAATGGGAGAAAAATGGTCATTAAGGTCTAAAATTGCAGCTTTAAATACATCCATATCTCCCCCTCTCTGTCATGCTTTTGTAATTCATTGTATAAGCGTAAACCTTCTGGGCCTAAAGAATACATAAGAACCCTTTTTTTCTTTCAGGAGAAAAACTTCCACTAATATCCTCTAGATTAGCTATATAACTTAGAAAGTACTCTTTCCAGTCACTCCACGATACAAGAGGTTCCCCTGGTTTGGGTAAAAATTCCTTTGGGGTATTAATGTGTATGGCTGATCTGATAAAAATCACCAGCTGCTGTGCTTGTGCTTGTAGACATGCCAGTGCTCGTGCCTGTAGACATGTCCACTCAGAAAGGTACTTGGGATGTACACAACAATTTTACCGTGATCTGAAAATATCACAATTAAACACAGTCAAAAAGTACCTTCACATGTAAATTGCAGGTGGCAAGCAATGTATGAAAAGCATGAAAAGGAAATTGTGTTGTGCCCACCAATAATCAATGTACCTTCAACTTGTAAAACGGCATAGTTGAATACAGTCAAGGCAGTATCTTAATACGTCCGTTGCAGGTGGTAGGTAATGTACGAAGAGCACGAAAGGAAACATTATAATGTGTCCACCAGTAATTAATGTAGCTTCAAACTGTTACTTCCAATCTAGGAAAGGCAAACGCTGTATAACACCCTTAACATATGTGTAAAATGACGAAAGCACCCTTGGTAATGAAGCGTAAATACCGCTTGTCGCGTACTTGAACAAACGAAAAGTCCGGTAGAGAGTCGAGTGCTGATGCACTAAGAATAATCCACTTAAGATAGCCGCCGTGCGTGACTTTGGACGTGCTGATGTCAGGTGACCTTTGGTGCGTGTGAAATCACACGTCAGGAGATGGGGCGCGTCAAATGAGGGACCATGGAGACAGAATGGAGCAGAGCCTCAATGACACCGTGGAACCATGGAGAAGGAATGCTGGAGCGCAATGCTTGTGGGGTATGAAAGGAGCCGTTGTAAGTAGGCCTGCAGCGCAGCGCTACTCTTACTTAAATGTGGATTTAACGAAGTCAAATCATGGCAGTTCAACGTCTCTGCTTCAACAAGGTGAAACCGGTGGTCATCTGTGTAGATCCGTAGTGCCGTTGAAAATCAGACGATGACAGGGCAATATAATTCCCACAAGAGTGCGCAAAAAATAAAGTACGCAGTAATGCACTCGGTGGGTCTCCTCACCAGCCCGTCGCCAAAATTGTAGTTTAAATTACTCTGGATATTGAAGTGTAAACAGATCTTCTTTATTGAAAAAACTTTGTACAGCATAAAAGTGTGCCTGCAGCAGCAAGCCAAGCGAGAACAGAATGAATGTGCACATTCTACATTCCTACTTCTACATGACACACATACATTCCACACACTACATTCTATACAGTAAAGAAACCTAGTTACTACTCTAACCCTTCGTGATAACGCCTTATATGCAGTATTTCATTTTGAGTCTGGATATTTTCGCAGGCGTTTAAATGTCAATGAGACGAAGCACCTTGTCTCATTTGCTTATCTGTAATAGCCATACTGCCTGTTCGATATTCTAGGTATGGTCCAGAGGCAATAGATATTGCCTTGTATGAGTAGTGTCATAACGTAAAATTATGCCCCCCCGGTTCCCCCGCGCCCCCAATATGAAGAGGGGCTCCTGAGTCTCCCATATCTCCAGTGCTTAATTTGAGCTGGTAGTTTTCGGCACCCAGTCATCAACATCAACGCTTTTCCTGAGCACCAGTTAAGGGCACGTTCATTTATGGGAACATTAAGTGATTTGTTCAGAATCACAGGATGTTGAGCCACCGCCCATGACTCGAACCTGGGTTTCATTATGATGGCGGGAGGACTGCCACCGCCGGGCCAGCGGTGACGATCCTCCGCCATCAGAATGAGATTTACCCATTGCCAAATTAGGATGGCAGTGGGAATCATAATGGTTCCGTGGCGGACGGACTGCTCCGCAAGGCAGTCCTTTTCCGCCCACCTTGCGGAACCCAGAACCAGGGCAACATTGCGGCGGTGCCGTGCAGTCACCGCCGTAGTGATTATGATATGCCCTTCCGCCTGTCTTTTTGCGGCGGATATCCTGTCGCAAAAAGACAGGCGGGAGCTGGCTTTGGGGGCCAGTTGCGGGGCCCCTCTGTGGCGGGTGGTGGGCTGGGGGCACTGGGGGGGTACCCCCCTGCAGTTCCATGTACTAAGTGGCATGCACTGTGTGGTGCCTGCCATGTAGTGCAGGGAAATGCTGTGCATGCTCTTTAAACATTGCGGACGGTGCTGCAGCCAGCAGCACTGTCCGCAATGGTAAAAGGCCAGGATGCACCCGCCAGTATGGCAGACGCATCCTAATTGCACTGGTGGGACCGCTGCACGTCTGACGGTCCGTCCCATCACCGTTATGATGGCGGGCGGACTGATGTCCACCCACCATCATAATGAGCCCCCAGGTTCCCCAGCTCCAAAGCTCCCAACTTTCTTGGCAAGTAGTAGGTTCTGTTTTATGCGGCGCTAACAGGAAAAATGGGCTGGTGCAAGCTGCCTCCTGAGGAGAGCCCCAGCACTTATTTTTTTGCAGATTAACCACTGTATGTCTCACAAATATTCAAAAGTCTTTGAGGGACTGAGGCCACTTCTGTAGGGAGTGGGGACCCTGAAGTGTGGCAGAGGGGTGTGGAGGAGGGTCCTGTACTGTAGGGTCTGCAGGGACCTGTGTTACACCCCTGTGTCTGAGGAATTATATGTCGTATAACGTGAGGTTTACTGATGTGTAATGGCTTTCGAGGACCCCTCTCTTCTATGAGTGATTTTTGGGCATAACAGTTTGCTTTTATTCCATGGTTTAGATGGGCAGAGCAGGGGCTTTGTCTGACCAAAAGGGTGACTGCTTTCAGAAGAAGTGCCAGAAACTCTATGGGAGAGCAAGCAAAAACACCATTTTGCTATTTTGTCTCAGTCATTGGTCGAGATGAGTTCAGTCATTCTGATAGGTCAAGATATTTCTTGGAACTGATTGGACTGCTACTTGTCGAAAACTGGTTTGTGCATTTCTCTCATGCCTCACCCAACCACCTTGACAGAAAAAGCCTAAGAGAATATCAATGTCTGCAGTTCAATGCTTCAAGATTGCCAACAAAAGACACGTGAACGCTTTAGCTGGGATATATTTTTATACAATTTCTTATGAAAAAATACCATTGTCATGATAGTCTCCACATAGCAGAGATACATTACAGTATTTTCAGACCAGTCAAAATATTCAAAATAAGCAAGCAAAGTAACACAACTAATGGCTAAGCCAATACTTTTCAGCTTTAAGATGCCCTGGCTTTGCCAGTGCTTTTTGCAATGATGTATAGCATTGCCAGCATGCTGTGCAGCATAATTAAAAAACTTCAATTGCAAAAACACGAGTGATGAAGCGGCAGCATCATTTTGTAGGTGGGGAAAGTGTAACCAGGTGTGCACCCTTACACAATGACAGGGGTGCCATTTTATTCCAGTTACCGATCCATGATTGATCAGTAAATACAAATAAAAAAGCGAAAGAGAAGTTGGGTGAAAGCGCTTTTTTTAAGGTGGAGAGCCAGCACCAATATGCTGCTTGGTCCTACCTACCAAAAAATAATAAATAAGAACAACATTTAAAAAAACGAACAAAAATAAGGTGTAAGGTTTGTGGGGGAGACTAACTCATGGGTATTGGGAGAAGCACACAAGTGAGAAAGCAAAGTGGAGCACAGTGGAGGGAGGGAATTTTGATGGGGGAGAAGCACACGTGAGAGATCTTTCAACACAGGGAGACAGCAAAAAGGGAGGATGGCGCAAGTATCTGGTGGGGTGGGGAAGCACATGAGGGAGAAACTAGAATACACATTCTATTTCATGGAGTGCTTAAGTAAAGATTAAACAAGCATTGGCATAGCCAATAGGTCTCGCTTTTGGGACCTTATAAGTATTTAGTTATGCAACTGTTGCATGGCTAAACACTTATAAGGTCCCAAAGGCGAGACCTATTGGCTATGCCAATGCTTGTTTCCCCATCCAAGCATTTGGCCTCACCCCCAAATATAAAGGCCCCCACAGTTCGTCTGCCCCTGGGAGAGATGGGGCTTACTGAGGGAGTTTAACATCATTTGCTCTGCAGAGCGAGCAGAAAGCTCAGTGAACAGCAAGAATATATCTGGTTTAAAAAAAAAAAAAAAGAATGGGATGTACAAGGCTTGCACATGCGCACTCAGACCGAGAGCTGCCATTGGACCCCGCTGTTGTGGACGATGGTCGTCTGAGCGCGAGTAGCTAGACTTCTCCGTGCTCCGATCGCCTATCCAAAATCGAGGGTGACCTTGTTAACAGGTAATCTTGTTAATATAACCTTGCAGGGCAAACAGGCCACGCTTTTCGCAATATGTACTAATCTCGTTGAAGTCACATGAATGCATGAGGGAACATTAATTAGGTCATATTAAAAAGAAAAAAATGCCAAGACGTATACGAGAGAGAGTGTGAATCGCGTGGGGAGTGTAACAGGATTTGTTTTCCTCCATTGATTGGGTGGCAGTGCCCTCATCGCAAAAGCGAAAGTGATCGTGATGACGCACGCTAGGGATGCGCGCGCAGGAAAGGCAGATGGCTCGGCGAGAAGGGAGGGGGGAACGCGGGGAGCAGCTGTGCGCGTGCACGGCATTGTGCACTGTAGCTTGTCGCGAGGACAAAAATGTGGGTAGCACTTTCTAAACCCACCTACTAAATGTCTCACCAGGCCAGCGCATGCGCTGGGTCAGGCGAGACCTAAAAACTATTTCCCTAAATGTGAGCAGTGGAAGGACAGCAGAAGCCAGGCAGTCAAAGGTCAAAGGTGTGTGTTTGGTTGGGGAGGGGCTGGCAAACATAGAAGAACAAACTAAGACAGGGAAAACCTCTGAATATATAGTAATTAAATGAGAGTGACAATACAGTCAACCAATGGTAAGCAATAGGCCAGCTTTAAACCCTGAAAGTTCTTGTTAAGCTCATAATAGGTCTTCTGCAACCAGATAGCTTGGCAATTTGGGAAAATTCAGATCCTGAAACTATTTCCTAAATGTCCCCAGCCAAACCAACATAAAAGCTCTTAATGAAGGCAGCAGATCTTTCAGGGTCAAGCATGCTTATGAGTCCTCATTACTCGTGTGAAATGTTGAAGTCATATATGAAAGGGGCTGCCCCACTAATAGAAGAAATTGTGGGTTGCAAAGATGAGTACGCAAGAAATGTACAAAATTATCTTCTTTATTAAGATGGATCAATACATCTCAGCCTGCTTCCAGCAGTGCTAGCCTCCAATGACCACAGCATTCAAAGCAATACATTCTTTACTTGGAGCTTTACACAGGCAAAGGTCCATATCTGAAAGGGATACTTTACTATGACCAAAGCAGAATACCACATGGATCTATCCAATTGTAACCTAATAATTACCTCGGTCGCACTCAGTGAAAATTGATGTTCACTTCTCTGAAATCGATTTCAATATCTTGTAAAGGGGTAAGGTCACCACTTCCCAGTATTATCTGTGCTACATAAGTGGCAAGCCAGCCCATCTTTTGAGTGACATGTAGGCCATAATGGATCAACCATCATATTTATGATTAGCAAGCGATAAAGCTTTCAGAGTCTGTTTAAAAGAAATGCAAAAGTTCATGCCATTCACTATTATATGTAAACACTAAGGGGGTAATTGCGAGTTTGGTGGTCTGACTGCCATATTATGTCTTTGGTGGTCGGACCACCAAAGGACCGCTGAATTCACCGGGATCTCTGATCCTGTGGCGGTGGCGTATCAGTCACAGGCCACAATATGCTGGCAGTGCCGCTGTGGCACGGCCAAGCCAGCAGAGGTCTGTGCAGGTAAGCGCGGTGAGGCGGGGCGAGGCTGGAGGGGGGAAGTCGACAGACGACGGAATAGGGAAAATTAAATAAATCCTACTCCATTGTCCGTCGACACCCCCCTCCCCACCCGCCCCACTGCGCTTACCTGCACGGACTGCTGCTGCACTAAGCATATTACAGGTTTCCTCAACAAACGTGAGCCCGCAATGAAAAGTGTGGTGGTAAGGAAACTAAAGACCTTAGGGCCTGGGTGTGCATGCAGGGGATGCATGGTGTGCCCTCCTGTCTATCTGCACTCCCTGTTCCTGCACGGCATGGACTTCAAAGTCCATGCCGTGCAGGAACGCACTTTGGTGATCCCATGGCGGTGCCTTTCTAAGGCTATGCTGTGAGCGTTACAAAGCCACCGTCGCTGCAGGAAGGCCAGCCGGATTTCAACTCGTAATCTGGCGTGCAGTAGGTGGACGGCTTTGGTGATGTGGCAGCGGGGCGCTGGCGTGGAGGCCTGCTCCCACACCACTAGAGTCGTAATCAGGCCCTAAGTCCATAGAGCGAGAATAGTACAATTTTTGTAGTTTTTTGTTAATGATGGAAAATGTTATCACTTTCACTGTCATGGACATCATTTTTGATTTGGTACAATTAACCATTAGGTCTTTTCAAGACTCTCTCTAGCCAAAAACTGTTGAATGTCTTTTGTAAACTGGATAGTGCATTTTTCATTCATGCGATTATAAAATGTTCTGAAAAAGGTTATATAAAACAGGGGCTCGTCCTGCTAACTGATTTTCTAGCCCTAACTTCAGTAACTATTTGATCAGCTATTTGATCAGCTTGTTATTAAAAATGCTCAAAGACCAAGTCACCAACAGAAAAAGCACTGACAGGAAAGGACAAAGATTTGTTCCTCACCCAATGGACTTGAATAATATTGTTTGTATGGATTAAACCTTCTGAAGTGGTAAGACCTGGATTCACTCCTTACTCAAGCAGTAACACCAAAGTCCATTCAACACAGACTTTGTCACGTTGGAAGAACTTTCTACAAAGCCATGTAGCATTCTTGAAGAGTTAGACATGCTTTTCTGAAAGCCCTTCTGTCCTAGAGGTAGACTTCTTTTCTTCTAATCTGGCTGGGAAAGTTACTGCTTGAGTCAGGAGTAAAGCCAAGTCTTACCACATTTTCTCCTCTCCAATTACATCGCCTTTTAATAAGGATGACTTTGTGTCCTGCTCCATTGGCTGATCTCAGGAAAATGGGCCTTTTTCCCGAAATGATACTGGAAATATTTCTAGAGAATTTTCCTTTTTGGCCTTCAGACTTAGAACTCGTGTTCGGTGCAGTTGTTAAATCCATGCAACCCCAGGTTAGCTGGTTAAAAGGTGTGGCAGCGACAATTCTTTAAAGGGGGCTTTTTTGCCAATTCTTATAAAGCCTAGTCCACCAGACCCAGAAAATGATATGCCAATCAGCCATCTCTCTCCCTCTCTCCTTCTACCTCCAGCAAAAATCTGACACCCATGTTCCATGTTGCTCTCTCCCTTGTATGCTTCACCCATGCCAAACTGCTCTACCACCCGTACTCTGTGTTACTCTCTAAATAGTGGGATTCTCCCCTCACTCTCTGTGTTGCTTTCTACTTTGTGTTTTGATTTTATGTCAAGACCCGGAGGCCAATATTATGCATTAAATCCTTTATTGCCGCAACTCAGCAGCACCTTTAAAGCTCAAAGAATATAGAACAAAAGAACATTCCAAAGACATTCTCCTTCATTCGCCCCATGGTCCATTTTCATTTCAATTTTTCTTTGAGGGTGCAGCAGAAAAATCACTTTTGGGCAACTCCAATTTCAGTTTTCTAATTACCAATCTATCTTGGAATAATAAATAAAGAAATAGCACCCACCGCATGCATCATCGCCCATGTGCACCATTACACTTCTTGCGGCTCTGTCACCGCACCTATATCCTTTTCTTTTTTCTTTTTTTACTGGGTTGATGCAGCACTTTGTCGATGCTATACAGCATCGGCAAAATGCATTACAAAATGTTAATAGGTCCCAAAGCCAAAACCAATTGACTTTGCCAATCCTTATTCTAGTTTAAGCCAAGATTCATGACTTGGTCATGAATTGCCAAGCACATATACCTTTTGGACCATTTATCATGAATAAAAAAATAGTCACATTTATTAGTTCCAGGTAAGGAGATGAACCCTAAAAGTTGTTCACTTCAAACAAGTTCGTGTTGTTCTTGTTTTCTACCTGGATCAGCTTTCTATAGAGAAATATAATCTGTGGCCCCTGAATTTGTATCTTGCTTTTTGGATAGTTTTTCTTTTACAAACCATAGACCAATGAGGGCTGCTCCTTCCAAATAAGGCATTAATCCTTCTTCGTCTTTCAGAGGCCAGTTAGCCCGCTTGGCCAGCATACTTTGGTGGTTGTGTTTATACCTGTGGTTTATCCAGGGTCCATCTTCTCGGGTGAGAGGAGCGATGGATAGAGGTTCCTGGAGCCTCATTCTCAAACAGGCGTACTACACTCGCTACAATGTACTCTCCTGCTGTCTTACATGTTCAGTCTGAATTGAGTGAGAATTGATGACCTCATAAGTGAGTAATCTTTCTCAACACATCTTGCTGTTTTCTCTCTACACTCAAGTAGTCTGAGTCTTAACACTGGTGCCATAATTGCTTCAATAAACAAGATAGACCAACTTGGTAGGAAGTGTGTACAATTGTAGTCTGAGGCATAGAGTCGCTTTACTGAATTAGGACCATGACTAAGAAAATCTCTTCATGGAACGCCAGAGCGTAATCACCATATTATCTATATAGCCATCATTGATTAGTCTCACCACCTCTACGTTTGCTACTGACGCATAGGTGTGGCAACATGTCATTTTTAAATATATCGCTTCTTCCTGTCTTGGTTTAATGTGTCTGTACTCTCATTTTCCATCCCATGAACCTCCAGCCATTTTACATGTAACCAGCAAATTTCCTACTTGTTCATACATACTGATTCGATACTATGTACTTTAAAAAGTGATGAAACAAATGCTTGGGTTAATCTCAACCACTGGTGCTAGCTCCGGGCTGAATTCTAGTTCATCGTTTTACACCCATTATGCCTCAAGAAAGAGATCAGCTCAACAGAAATATGTCTGCCCTTCCTGACCACCAGGCAGGAATCCAAGCAACCGCAGAGCACTTTGGATTGCTTCCGTCCCATCAGTAGCCTGAGTCTGGTTGCACAGTGTAAATGGGATGCACATCCAGGCTAAACAATCACACCTAAGGCATTCACTGCAAGAAAACACAAAGAATGCTTCATTTATTAATACTATAAACACCACTTCTGTCTGAAAAGTACCCATGCCTCAATAAATACAAAGACAATAGATTAGGTCTCAGAGTTTTGAGCTACTGGTAAGCAATCAACACATTACTGTACTCTAGTGCTTAAATTGTGCGGGATGGGCAAAGGTGGTGGCTCTGGCAATCATTTGTGGGGACCTGATTTTATTTTCTTCCTTTTAAAAAATTTTTATCTGCAGAGTTTTTATATAGCGCTGGCTAGACCCGTAGGTATCAGAGCGCTTTACATAAGGATTAGCGATTTACAAAATGACGTCAGTTACAGGAGCATAGTATAACATAGGAAAAAAAACTGTGTTACACAGTAACATGAGTTACTAGAGCATAGCTTAACAAATACACATATATGGGGTATAGAAGAAAGAGGGGAAAAGTAAAATGGGGTGGAATGAAGATCAGGTCAGGAAGACGGGCAAGGGGGAAAATAATTCAGGGGAACCTAAAAAAAGTGATGTCAAACAAACCGGCTGATTCGTCAGAAGGCGGGGGAGGAAAGGAGACATGGCGGAGAGACGAAGGAAAGTCTGCCCAATGTCCTGCTGGGTAGGTGACGGCCGAGGGGGTGAGCCACAGCCAATCTTTTCTATAGCTACCTAGGTAGCTCCACTGGGCATCGACATATTGCTAGGTCTCCACTGTGTGATCCCCAACTGCAGCAACACCCATGTTCTGGGCCAAGTAACAGCGAAAAAGATTCAACGACTCATCAAAAAGCAGACTGGCCACGACTATATGATAAACAGCGCATGCACAATCTGGGTGCACCAACAGAGTCCTGTAACACACTAGGTATGGCCGATCAGAAACACAACCATGCCTCCCCTTCTCACTGTAGACCTGGAACTCTAGCTGAACTGAGGGAGAGCTACGAGGCCGTCTCTGATTTCTCAAGAGGAACCTTAAGACGGCAGCTTACCGCAATCAACATCGGGCCGCCAGGCCGTGTGCTTACCTTTTCTTTGGATCTTTCCATCTGACACACAGAGAAAAGCAGAAAACGGAGAAAGAAGGACAAGAGACAGATAAAGTAGAAAGCAGGAATGAACAAGCATTTGTAAATGCATTAGGTTTCGCCTATGTGATTAATAATAAGCTGTTTTTTGTCGTAAGTTGTAGCTTGCTGAATAGTTGTACAATATAAGTTACAGAAAGTCTGTTGAAGTGTTATGACTTGTTTGTGTACAAAAGGCAATATATTGTGTTGTTACTAGTGGTATAGTGTGGGTAAGCAATAGCAACATTTAGAAAAATGAAATGAAAGAGGGAAATAACAGAATGAATTGATGTAATAGTAATATTATGTGTTTAGAGGAATTCTGACAACTTTTGGGCCCTGTGCCATGGCACCTGCTTTACCATTCAAATCATGCCCCTAGTGCCTGCAAGATAACTGCATTTGTGACTGCCTGTTTAGTAGTGGAATATAGCAATATTAGGTGTTTAGAGGAGTTCTGACAACTTTTGGGCCTGGTGCCACTGCACCTGCTGCTCCATTCAAATCATGACCCTGTAGTCTGCAAGGTTACTGCACTTGTGACTGCCTCTTTAGTAGTACAATCTAGCAATTTTAGTTGTTTAGTGGGGTGCCTAAAGCTTTTGGTCCTGGTGTCACTGTACCTGCTGCACCACTGAAATCATGACTCTATTGTATGCAAGGTAACTACACTTGGGATCAGCTGCTTCGTTTAAAATGTTAGCAATAATCTGGGTATAGCGGGGTCCCTAGATCTTTTGGCCCCAGTGGCACTGCACCTGCTTCAACATTCAAATCAAGTCCCTTATAATTGTAAGGTAACTGCAATTTTGACTGCATGTTTAGTAGTAAAATATAGCAATATTAGGAGTTTAGAGGAGATCTGATAACTTCTGGGCCCAGTGCCACTTCACCTGCTTCACCATTCAAAGCATAACACTGTTGTCTGCAAGTTAACTGAACTTGTGACTATCTCTTTAGTAGTAAAATATAGCAATTTTAGGGGTTTAGTGGGGTGCCTAGAGCGTTGGTCCTGGCGTCACTGCACCTGCTGCACCACTGAAATCACGACCTTGTTGTCTGCAAGGTAACTACACCTGTGACTGCCTGTTTTGTTTTAAATGTTAGCAATAATCTGGGTTTAGTAAGGTCCTTAGAACTTTTGGCCCAGTATCACTGCACCTGCTGCACCATTCAAATTAAGTCATTATAACTGCAAGGTAACTGCAATTTTGACTGCCTGTTTAGTAGTAAAATATAGCAATGTTATGTGTTTAGAGGAGTTCTGACAACTTTTGAGCTCTTTGCCACTGCACCTTCTGTACCATTCTAATCATGACCCTGTTGTCTGCAAGTTAACTGTACTTGTGGCTGCCTGTTTAGTAGTAAAATATAGCATAGCACTGCATATTACTTTTATTTTTGTTTATTACAACATTTAGAATTTGGTTGTGACCAAATAGATTAAGTTGAAAAAAAATAAAGCTGCTAATGCCTACAAAGTGCAAAGAAAGGTACTGAGGCATGAATAGCAAATGCCACAAACATTCTAAAGTTAAAGAATTTGCTTTACACAACTGAGTAATAAAAAGCAAGCACTCCAGCATATTGTTAGAAGCTGGGTGCCTTTTCTATGGGAAGAGATCTTATCTTGACAGTGAATGGGGCTTGAACAGTGTGAACAGCTTTAGTAGAAGTACCATAAATGGGTGCAGCCAGGGGAAGTAAACATAAAAAATGTTCCACACAAAAGTGAATGAACACAGTAGAGATTTCACAAGCACAGCGCAAGCGTTGTGCAGGCGAAACCTAAAAAGAACCTAAAAGAGTGTGAAAGGGACCCATTAGGCATACAGTGGTGCAAGAAAAAGGCAAGAGGCAAGACTAGGCAGCCTTGGTATTAATCCACCCTGCATTGGGTCTCACCGGCAGCAGGCCCCTCAGAACAGCTTCCCCCTACACTCCCTCCCCCCCAATTAAGCCCCTCAGTGAGATCAGCCTTCTCCATTTCCTTGGATGACAAAATGTTGTCTTCTACTCCAAGTCTGCACTTCATCCAATCTCAGAAACTTTTAACAGCTACTTTTTGTGACATTTCTGGCTCCAGACCTACAGCACATACCAGGCATTGCCCTGGCATTTGTGAACCGCTCCTAGTGAGAAAATATTGAGATAGATGTTGAAGTGCTCTGTGCTATGTTTGCACTAGACAAGTATAGTGCTTTCTGGGTGGTTGCTGAGCTGCAGTACCAAGCAACCACGGGTACTGTATATTTTAACAACTGTATAAAGCACAGCAGGGCACCCATTAAGCTTTAACATGAAATGTTTACTTTTGGAACGACCCGTTACATTCATGTCCTGCTTCAGTAAGCCCAGTAAATAAGTCTCAAAGCCCCAGAGTGAACATGTAGGTTCCCATGCCACAGGGGAAATGTCATCCCAAAGAACTAAAGAAACATTTGAAATGGAATTTGATCAAAAAAATGGGACTGTTCTGTCAATTCAAAGTTGTTCCCCTTATAAAGAATTATGTTACAACAATTCCAGCCAGCAAAGAGGGGGCATATATATAAAGCTACAGATAGTCCAAAGTTGTGCAAGAGTAGTTAGTTTATAGGTGGTAAACAAGGTAAATGCGAATGGTGCATTAAATGATCCCTCAAAAAGTAGTAGCCCTCCCTTTGATCTCATCAATTGCTATACATTTTTTGTCTCAGACACCCTAAAACAATCGATCTTCTACTAGGGTGCATAGAGCCCCGATTGGGGAAATGTGGAATGTCAGTGGGAGTGTGATTCCCGTTCTGCGGATGTTTAGCTATCTATCTATCTATCTATCTATCTATCTATCTATCTATCTATCTATCTATCTATCTATCTATCTATCTATCTATCTATCTATCTGTCTATCTATCTGTCTGTCTGTCTGTCTGTCTGTCTGTCTGTCTGTCTGTCTGTCTGTCTGTCTGTCTGTCTGTCTGTCTGTCTGTCTGTCTATCTATCTATATATACGTATATACATATATGGTTGTATGATAGAGGCACGCTTGGTTAAACCACGCATGCCTCTACCACGCAGCCCAAACCACAAATGCGTCTTCACAATGCATTCCTTTACCACACATGCCTTTGCCGCACAATTTCGTGGTACAGGCATGAATAGTAAATGGGTATGTGTGGCTAACATTGCCACTACTCCCGACCCCCTGACTCACTGGACCCCCACCACCACCCTACCCCTGCGTTGTCTCCAAAACCATGCCCCTTTACAAACACTACCCCGACCCCCATCACCCCGAGCTGATTCTACTCATTCCCCTTCCCTGCCCTAAGGCATAAAACCCTGCCCCTTTACTTACACTACACCGCCCCTCATCCCCACACTGTCCCTTAAACTACACCAACCCCTTTCACTGCCCCAGAGACCTACCCTGACCTCCCTAACACTAAAAACTACTATTACTACCCATTCCTCTCCCCCCTGCCCTAGGGCTTTAAACCCTGCCCCTTTACATACACTACCCCGCACCCACCCACCCCACGGTCTCCCTAAATTTACCAAACCCCTTCCACTGCCCTAAAAACTACCCGACTACCCATTTCCCTCCCCCTACTCTAAGGCCTACAACCCTTCCTCTTTACATACACTACCCTGAAACCCGCCCCCCACCCTGTGCTGTCCCTAAAAGTACCCCAACCCTCCAACCTAGACCCTCCCAGCGTCACACCCTTACCTTATCTCTTCCTGCTTCCATCTTCACCGTATTCCATCTAGCCAGGAGCTAGACCACGCACTGCCTTAACCACACATATGAGTGGTTAAGGCATATGCATGGTTAAGGCAAGCGTGGTAGTGTTTGCGTAGTTGGAACACGCTTGGTTAAGACTGCAGTGTTCTGACTGTTTCTCTACATATATCTATCTATCCATCTCTCTCTATATATATATATATATATATGAAAAGACATATATATAGATAGATAGATAGATAGATAGATAGATAGATAGATAGATAGATAGATAGAACCACAAAGATGGACCGTAATTCTCGCCCAATGATGAGTGTTTCATTAATTCATCGACAGTGAAGATGGTCGCAGAATGCCTCACATTCTTTTTGTCACTATGGCAGCCATCTTAAAACGTGAAAAAACACTTAAATCAATATAATTGTATTAATGTTTTCAAACCAGGAATTCATACTGAATTCATTAAATAAGCAATTTAACACAGTTGCACTTGGTCTCAATGAGAATTAAGAGCAGCCTATTACAAATTCATTGTCTAATAAGAATAACCAAATCATCTCTCATGGAGTGTTTGGATAATTCCCATTTATCCATTGTAGAGACAAGATGACTCATATTCACATTGGTTAATAAATATAGAGCCCTGAATGGGCAAGGAGAGGAGTAGATTTGTAGCAGCAAACAAGTGCCAGGAATCATAAAAAATAGATTATTTAAAATTCGCTACTTTGATTTCGGTGCAGTCTTTAGATATTTCTTGAACCACCAATGCCTTTCTAAACCATTTTCAGGTCTGCACCTTAGTGACGCAAACACGGGGAATGAATGACTCCAGGCAGGGAGCTATCTGTGCTTCACACGTCTCAATTGTGGGCTCCACCTATTCTCCCGTCCCTAATCTCATTCCAGATGTACCCACAGTTCCATTATTCAGGCCTCCTGGGGCCTTTGTCTGGAGGTTGATGATGTATTTTGATATATACTAAGCTGACAGACAGAAACACCGTTTTGCATTTTACGAGTGACCAACCCAGGAGTCTGAAGGAGAATTTGCCCTATGGGCAATTTCTCAGAATTCGTGGAAATTGTACCAACAAGCAGGATTATTTTGATAATGCTGAGAAACTGAAAACTAAACTAGTCGAACGAGGTTATCCGTCTAAATTGGTCAGAAATGCGCTCATAGGAGCATGGTTTACACCAAGGGAGAATTTATTGGTCCCCAAAAACCGCCCTGAGGCTAATCCCTTTACGTGCGTTGTGACGTACAATCCTAAAGCGAACAAAGTAAAAAAGATCATACAAAGAAATTGGAGATTGATAAGACATTTCAACATTCCTCAGCCGATGCTTGCTTTTCGGAAAGGTCGTAATATTCGCCAACAAGTAGTAAGAGCGATGAGGCCAGGTGAGACAAAAAAAGGTTTGAGAAGTATGCTCAGTCTCCCTCCTGTAGTTAAGCATTTTAAATTCACAATTGTGCTGCGTGTGAAATGACAACGGATTCTAAATACATTATGATTACTGGTAAAGAACATCACTAAAAGATCTTTTCAAATTGTAACACTAAGAACGTTGTCTATTGTCTTAAGTGTCCTTGTGAATTGTTCTACGTAGGACAAACAACGCAAAGTGTAAAACACGCATCCTCCAACATAAATCAAGAATAAGATGCAAAGTTCAGGGTGCGCCTCTGGTCCAGCACTACCAACAGAAAGACCATAATGAGAATGAGATACAATGGTCTGTGTTGCTAGTGGTAACTAATATTGTTGGAACAAATTTACAGACCAAGCTAGACAGATTATAAGCATGCATGATTGAAAAATACAGGACGGCAACGCAGGGGTTGAACGAACATGATGAAATGTGGGCCTTGTTTTAATCATTTACGGAAAGAAATTTGTATTTTACATCTGGATTATTGTTGAGGTATTGCATCCAAGAGGGGACGATATTGCTGTGCATTGTTACAGTTCTTCCTAAGGGTGATTATTAAGCACTTTACCTAGTGAGGTGGGATGTTGTATATATCTATGTCTAGGAAACTTAAGAGTGTCTACTGAAGTATGTTTTTGGACCACCACGGTATATACTGATATATTTTTAAGCCGTCGGACTGATAATACATTCATTTATTATTTTAAATATCCTGTGGAGGTTTAGGTTTGCTCGTCAGGTTAATTTAGGAGTTTGAAGCACCTGATATGGAAAATGCTTTCCCACGATGGCGTTGTCCCTTTGGATATTTTGTATCACGTAGGAACAATAAAGCTTCAGAGACTTATTGGATAGATATGCTCTTTATGGATGCCCTCTTAAATACATGTATTTGCACGATGTTTATTGACACATCTTGAAAAAAAGAAAGGGGGCGTATTACGTCGAGTATGGGACGCAGAAGCACATCATAGGTACTTCCGGACATGCGCCTGGGACATATGGGAGAAAAGAGAATAACCGCCCATCGTCAGCCACGAGGCAGATTCAACCCGCGGGAGAATGGGAGTTTAGTGATGTCAAGAAGAGACTAGGCAGTTTGACCTGAAAGGTAAGAATATAGTTGCTCGAGGGACGTTGCCCTCGTTGCTATTTGATGGTGATTGTAAACCTTTTGATGGGTCACGGTAAAACTTTTGAAAAATATGAAGTAACAGTGTTTTTTGGTTCTCTGTTTCTGTTTTTACAGTGTGGAAAGTGCCTGATTTTAATTAAGACGCTGACTTTTGCCTTTCGTTCCATTGGAAGTTTATGTACCCTTGGAGAGTATTGAAGTTTCTCCGCCATGGACAGATGTAAGGTATATGCTAATTGTCACTTTGGTATGGAACAAGGTGTGGTCAAGCTTCCTTATACAGCAGGTGGTTGATTGTAGGTATGATTTCATCCCTCTAGGTACAGATGAATAGAGGCGTCTTTTGCGAGTTACATTAAGCTGTGACTGGCTCCGTTGTGAGTAGGTTACGTTGAATGTTTGGCATTTTGTGTATTTGGCATGTAGTGCATGGCGACTTACAACTTTATGGGCACAGCACTGACACAAAGCAAGGTTGATGTAGAGAAGAAGATCCTGGTCTTTAGTAAAATCAGAGTATAAGGGAACACGTTGTTTGTATAATGGATGTATTATCATCCCGATGCTGTCTTTATTTATATAATATTTCCTTGTGGTGGTCACTCCCTGAACCTGTCTCTTTCACTGTACGTGCATGGGATCGTGCATGTTAAATACATGGCACCTTTTTTGACAAAGGCAGAGTGGACAGGATTTTAAATTTTGTATAATTGTTTTGTAGGTGGGTTTTGTTACCCTTGTTCTGATTAGGCCCGACTCAGTGGGCTGAAACGCGTCGACCAGAAGAAGAGGAGTCCATCAAATTGAAATGTGGATTTCTGAACACTTAGAGCACACACTCTACAAGTGACTGAATAGAGGGGTAGTATCTCTCTCTGTTTCTGTGTTGTGTGAAAAGGATTATCTCCCCTCGGATTGCTTAGACATATGCATCTGATTGCAACCGGGTTTAAATGGATGGGTACAAAAAAAGTTGGAGGAATTTATTGCAGTTGTGATTATGTGTTTTTGTATGTATAATGATTTTCTTTTGTAAAATTTATAACTGTGTAGACATCCATATCTAAAATAAAGTAAAGATATGTGAAAGAACCGAGGATGCCCTCATGAGTAAGTAAACTTTTTACAAGTTAACATTGGGGACTAGGCTCCCAGGCAAGGAATCTATATTTTTGTCTCTTTTTGCTGTAGCAACTTATGTATATTTATCCCTGGACATCATTTCTTTTTGTTGGTATTTTGATTCAAGGACAAGTAATTTTCTAATCCTCTCTCCCCCTCTTTCATTTTTGGGTACCAGGTCCAAACAGAAATATTTCAAGAGATCACGGTTGCTGTTATGTGCAGCTTCGAAATGATGGGCCACCGGGTAGGTGGGATCATTTTTTGTGATGGCCCGCATATGCTCCAGGATGCGCTTCTTCATGGGATGGGTGGTGCTCCCTATGTACCTCTTCGGACATGGGCATTCAAGGCAGTGCACTGTGAAATCAGAGTTACAATTCAGTAATGTATTGATACTCCTGAATTTACGGGGGTTATCTCCCATGGTGCTATACTTGGTCACGTTGCTGCTAAATTTACAGGCCTTGCATTATATGCAAGGGAAAAAAAACGTAATTCCTTCTATCCTTGTGGGAGGGATAGCACGATAGTGACTCTGTACTAGATGACCACTCAGTGACGGACAATGTCTCTATGTGATCTGGGGTCGTGCCATAATGGCATTCTTCAAGGCTTGATCTGTCTGTAAAAAGTGCCAGTTCTTCTTGAAGATCCGCATGACTTGATGTGATTTATCATTGTATTGCGTGATCATTCTGACTGTGCTGTCTTCTCGGGAATTTTGTGGAACAGTGCCAGTTTTGGCTATTAATAAGTTCAATCTAGGTACCTTGTCTGCCCTTCATTGTGCCTCTTTCAGGATACCATTTGTATATCCCCTCATCTTAAAACGTTCCACAGCATCATCTTTGGCATGATGGTATTCAAGATCGTTCGTACAATTTCGCCTTATGCTCAGGAACTCCCCATAAGGGATATTTCTAATTAAGCTCCTTGGATGGTAGCTTCCTGTGTGCAGGACGGAATAGCCTGCCGTGGGCTTCCTATATATATTGTCTCATTAGGAGTATGTTATTCTCCACATAAACTTCTAGATCTAAATAACAGACAGAAGAGTTACTGATGTGTCCCGAGAAGACTAGGTACTGGTGAATCCGGTTAAGGAGGGATATGTATCTCTCGTCCGAGGAGCAGATGCCCCTCCACACTAGAAAGACATTATCAATATAAAGGGTCCACAGGGCCACGTTTTCAAGCCAATTCTTGGGTCCCTCTGCTCATGACACGTGCTTCTCCCACCAGCCTAGAACAAGTTCGCATAGCTGGGGGCGAAGCACCTTCCCATGGCTGTTTCTCGCTGTTGCCTGTAGAGCTGGCTGGCAAATGTAAAAATATTGTTTTCCAGACAGAATCTAATCGTAGACAACAACATCATATTGTGTTTCTGATATTTCTTATATTTCAAAGGTCTCTTATTTAGAAACCATTGCATTGCTGTAGTGTCTTGCTCATGATCAATACAGGTGTAAAGGCTAATGATGTCCAAAGTGATTAGTAACATGTCATCCTCCCAGACAATTCCCTCAATGAGTCTCAGAAAGTCTTGTGTGTCCCTAACATAAGAGCTGAGATTCCTCACCCAAGGTGCCAGGAAGGAGTCAAGTGTCGAGAGGGAAGCCGCTCTGCGGTCGTGGAATACTTATCTTTCCTTAACCGGAAATCAAAATCAGCTTTAATTAAGAACTCCCTGCATACTGGGAATCAGTATGCTACAATTTCCATTTAAATTGGACATAGTAATCAATATGTTTCCACCTTTGCTGTCTAGATCACGGTTATGTCTTCCATTTGTTTCCTTTTAACACCTCGAGCGGCACAACAATACCCTGTCTTCCAGTTCACAGTCCCTTGCGGATTTATACTCTCATTTCTGTGTACTAAAATGGATATTGTTAGAGCTTTAAATAGCTGTGAAAGGGCGTAGTTTCATAATTTTGTATAAAGTGTTCTGCATTTGGATCAGTCTTTTAAAATCAATATATGCTCCACACTTATAAGAATTGCTATTGCATATACATTCATTCTTTGAATTAATTTATTTATTAAAAGTCAATTTTTTTAATTTAAATTTGTATTATCTTCAATGGATAAATGAAGTCAATGATAGAGGAGGTGACAGAGCGAGAAATCTTTGGCAATTGGATGTTTGTTATATCATTAACAGCTCAGGTCCCGTGAAGATTAGAGGCCTGATTACAAGTTTGACGGAGAGGGAACTGCCGTCAAAGTAGCATTGGATTCTCAGTCACACAGTTGGCGGTCCACCTGCCAAATTACGAAGTTGGCGGTCTGTTGAACAACAGACCACTGGAGCATCACCACCACTGCCAGCCATTTGCCAACTGCTGCAACAACAGTAAAGAGAAAGCCGCTGTCAGAGGGTATTACAGGCAAGTTCACCACCATTGGAATAACGACTTAGCTTTCCGTGGAACCGTCTGTGGCAGGAAGACTGCCTGCATCGAGTTAGTGGATTAGAAGGAATTGGGGTGCATATTCACTCATTTCCTTTTCTTCCCTTCAGTCTCCCACATGGACCCTTTCCTCCAGGTTCACCCTTCACAGCAGCATCTTGACCCCGAAGAAAATTACCCTGTTGGCACTGAAATCCAGGTAAATCCGTTATGCACTACTTGCTCATTGAATGGACTGGACACATATGGACCAGACTCCAGCAATGGGAAAGTACTCATAGTAGGTATTTTTTCAAATGTCATGCAGATGTCTACATTTAACACTTGTGCAGTCAAAACATACACACCAGCATCAACACATATGAAAAAATATTCCCCGCTGTCAGAAACATCGACCACCTCCGCGGCAGTATGGCAATCCGATTGCCGAACTCGTAATAAGGCCCTAAATACTGAGGAAGAATTAAATATAGACTTACACATATATAGACTAAGAGGTCAATTTCAATAATACATATCAAAAGTTAATAACTGAAATATAGGACTGTCACTAAATAAAACTATTGAACAGTATTACAAACATTTATAGAAATGAAAGATGTGAATTTGAAGCCTCATGAATCCATCGAATCACTGAAAGCAAAGTGCAATTCCACAGGTGAGCATCAGGAAACAGATTTCTAACATTGAAAATGTTGGCTCCAAACTCCATCATGCAAAGTGCTAGTGCCTTAGAACGTGAACTGGATCAAGGTGTGAACCTACGGAAGGAGTTGGGAGAAGAGAAAGCAAATGAGGCAGAGGAGCCATATGATGCAATGAATAAAATTCCCTCAACCATTCATGAAAATGACATAGTAAGTCATCTTTGAGTACTTAGACGTACTCTGACCCTGTTTACCAGGCAGGTCGCTCCCCTCACCGCCACGCAGCCCCCTGTGTGACCACTGACCGCTGCTGCATTGTGTCTGCCTGCGTTGAGTGACTGTGCCCTCCTTCTCTTCTGTACCCACGAGTGAGTGATTCTCCCCCACTGTACCTGTGTATTTTGCTGCTTTGATTGTTCCCCTCTCCTTTGGTGCCCAGATTGTGTCCCTTTTTACTTCTGTCATTCCCCGCGTCTCCCCCTCGCCGCCCGTTTCCCGCCACCGCGTCCCGTAGCTCCGCCCCCCTCGCACCCTAAGGCAAGCCCGTCTGCGCCCGTCCGCGCCTGGCCCGCGCCCAGCGCCAGACTCCCTGGCCCCCGCAGATGCCAGCCCACCCGCAAGATCTACAACGCCGCCACTCTCATCGCACTCAACACCGGCCGGAGCCCCGGCTGCTGCAGAGCCACCCCAAGACGCACCCACGGACCCTTCACCTGCCAATCCTGCAAGTTCTCCTGCATCCGGACCCGTACCGCACCCGCCAAGCCAAGCACCAACAGCAACCACCTGAAGCACCTGAAGTGCATCCTGCTCAACACCCGCTCCGTCCACAGGCACGCATTGGAACTCTGGAACCTGCTCGACGCCACATGCCCAGACGTCGCCTTCCTCACGGAAACCTGGATGAACGCCTCCTCAGCACCCGACATCGCCATCCCGGACGGATACAAGATCACCCGGAGGGACCGCGCCAACCAGAATGGAGGAGGCATCGCCATCGTCCACAAGAACACCATCCGCATCACGACCAACTCCGAAGACACCCTCACAGCCGCCGAACACCTGCACTTCCAGATCCACACCGACCCCAAGACCACCCTCAGAGGCACCCTCATCTACAGACCCCCGGGACCTCGCACACAATTCAGCGAAGACATCGCCAACTTCATCAGCCCGCACGCCCTCCCCTCCGCTGACTACATCCTCCTCGGGGACCTCAACTTCCACCTGGAGAACAACAACGACCGCAACACCACCACCCTGCTGGACAACCTCGCCAACCTCGTACTCAAGCAACTGGTGACCACCCCCACCCACTACGCCGGCCACACGCTCGACCCCGTCTTCTCCTCCAGCAAGGACATCACCTTCAGCCACGCCACCGGACTCCACTGGACAGACCACAGCTGCGTCCACTTCAGCTTCAGAAGGACCACGACTCACCACCACCCGCAACTGGTCCCCCGCAGAAGCTGGAACAAGATCACTGCCGACCAGCTCACCACATCCCTGAGCCAGAACCCCCCCACCAGATCAGCAAACCCCAACCAAGCCGCCAACAACCTCACGAAATGGATCAGCAACTGTGCAGACGACCTCGCTCCACTGAAGACCCCCCCCGCCAGACCCGGCACCAAGAAAGCATCTTGGTTTACCGACGAACTCAAGAGTTACAAGAAGAATTGCCGGGCCCTCGAGAAAGCCTGGCGCAGAGACCCAACTACAGACAACATGACCACCCTCAAGCTCGCCACTCGAAGACATCACCAGCTGATCCACGCCACCAAGAAATCCGCATTCAAGGAACGACTGGACAATAACGCCCGCAACAGCAAGGAACTCTTCAACATCGTCAAAGAGCTCTCGAACCCCAGCGCCAGAAACAACGACATCACGCCCTCGCAAGACCTCTGCAACTCGCTCGCCTCGTTCTTCCACAGCAAGATCGCAGACATACACAACAGTTTCAGCACACAGCCAACACACCCTACGACCGGAACAACGCCCCCCACCACCACCCTCCGCGCCTGGACCCCAGTCAACACCGAAGACACCATCCGCACGATGAACTCCATCCACTCAGGATCTCCAACCGACCCCTGCCCTCACCACATCTTCAACAAGGCCGACTCCGTCATCGCACCCCACCTGCGGGACATCATCAACGCCTCCTTCGACACCGCCACCTTCCCAGAGAGCTGGAAGCACGCCGAACTCAGCGCCCTACTGAAGAAACCATCAGCGGACCCCACCGACCTCAAAAACTACCGCCCCATCTCGCTCCTTCCTTTTCCGGCCAAAGTCATCGAGAAAACCGTCAACAGACAACTGGCCGCCTTCCTCGAGACGAACGGATCCCTCGACCACTCGCAGTTCGGCTTCCGGGCCAACCACAGCACCGAGACCGCCCTTATCGCAGCCACCGACGACATCCGAGCTTTGCTCGACAACGGGGAAACAACGGCCCTCATCCCCCTGGACCTCTCCACGGCGTTCGACACGGTCTGCCACCGCATCCTAGCGGATTGCAGAAATTTTTACATTTTCGCGCTCTCCGCGGAACGCAAAAATGTCAAATTATCACAATTTCCGCGAGCGGAACGGATTTTTAGCCCAGGCCTATTCCATTTCCACTACATCTCGAACCCCAGGGGTCAATATCGTGGAGAGAGTGGAAGGAAGCCCTCAGCTAGTCCTTCCCAGGCCCCATGCTATGCTCGAGCCTGCGAGGGACCTCTATATTCAGTCGCCTGGTGCTGCGTCCACCTCCCCCAGTGTGTCTTCTGCGTCCTCAAGCGGGTGCTTCACCAAGTCCACCAGTGCCACCCATGCACGCGCCATTGCCATCGACTTTTCATTCCTAGTGCGCGTAGCCATTCGCAGTCTGCAGGTCCCCTCACTCCCATTTCACTAGTTCCCTATTCCATCTCAGCAGGTTGGGGATATTCTTTGACTTCCAGTGAAAAGTAAGCTCCCTCTTTGCCAATACTAACCCCAAGTCGATGAATTTACTAGTAACTTTTGACTTTTGTCTTAGCAGTATGCGGGAACCAATGCAGCAGGCAACAACCAGGCGTCAGTGCCACCTCTCTCTCCGTCACTGTGGCCAGTCCAGCCGTCACCCTTCTCCAGTAGTCTCCCAAGTGTGGGCATTCCCAAAACATGTGAAGGAACCCTGCCCCCTCCAGGTTACACCTTGGGCAGGTGGACGACACCCCTAAGTACTCGTTAATTTTCCCCGGTGTTAGGTAGGCCCTATGCAATACATAGAAGTGAATTAATTGAAAGCACGCATTCCTAGTGCCCTCCCAAGCCCGTTCTAGGATCTCTCCCCATGGTTTCTCCCCGATGGCCTCCCCAATGTCCGCCTCCCATTTAAGACGTAATGCAACCAGAGGCTGTAGCAAGTCATGCGTGATCAGCATATAGAGACATGTAACCGCCTTAAAAGTCCCACCTGCCATCACTACGTACTGACATGCCAGGAACGTCTTGGGTTCTACCAACCCCTCTCACCAGTGCTTTTTAATGGCAGCTGTCAATCCTGCATGGAGGAGAAAGTCCCCCCATGGGAGATCATAGCGCTCTGAGAGGTCATCGAAGGGGAGGAGGTTACCATCCTCAAACAAGTCTCCATTAGTGATGACCCCTGCACCTTCCCACTGGCGCAACTTGCTCCAATCGCCCCCATGAGGCAGTGCTTCACACACACGTTGCGGAATTTCAGGCGCGTATGGGATTCGTATCCGCGCTCTTCTAGCCAGGCGATTCCAACACTGTCTCACCATTCGCAAATCAGGGGGAATCAGTCTATCTCTCACAGGCAACCGTAACAGTGCCCGAGAAAGCTGGGTTAAACTTGGGTCCTGGCCACCCAAATCCTCAGCATCCCGGATTCGCCTCGCCGCCCACTTCGTAAACCATTGAAGCTGCGCTGCGTGGTAGTAGGCCTCAAGGTCCGGTAGAGCAAACCCCCCCTCCGCCCTGGGCTGCTGCATAGTGATAAGTGCCACTTTCCGCCTCCCGCTGCCCCACAAAAACCCTGTGATCAAGGTGTTGAGCTGCACAAAGATCTTATGCAGGATCCAGATGGGGAGCGTCCCAAAGAGATAAAGAAGCCTGGGTAAGGTAACCATCTTCACAAGTGCGACCCTACCTGCCACAGACAGCGGGAGTGTTCCCCAGAATTCGAAGCAGTTGTTAACACTGTGCACCAAACGCCCTATATTAACCTCCAGGAGATCCGCAGGGTCGTGGTAGATCCGGGTCCCCACATACAGCAAGCAGATGACCTCCCATGGAACCCCCTCCACACTCTGCATACCGACTCTGCCAGGGCTGGCAGGGAACAGGCACGATTTGGTCCAGTTGATGTGGAGCCCCGCAATCCTCCCCAATGTGCCTAACAATTCCTTAGCTCCCTGAAGCGCATCACCCGAGTTGGCTAGAAACAAAAGCAAATGGGGGATGGGAGCACACTGCATCACCTCCCAGCACAGTTCGCCCCCTAGCATTGTGGTAAATGCAGTTCACAGTGATTTCTTACTTGAATTTTAGCTGTAGTGGTTCACCAAATTTGGTGCAGGTTAGTGCTGTGAATCTCTAGACACATGTGTTTCTGGATATTATCCGTCTTCAGTAGAGATAAAAAACGAAAATTCCTTCTGGGGTTGCTGGAAAGGCTGCCATAGTCTCTCAGGTCTCAGTACCTCTCTCTGGCGCACAGGTGCATCGCCAAGAGCTCGTCAGCTCAGTGGCTCAAGGGAGCCTTTTCAAACAAATGGGGGATGGGAGCACACTGCCTCACCTCCCAGCACAGTTCGCCCCTTAGCATTGTGGTAAATGCAGTTCACAGTGATTTCTTACTCGAATTTTAGCTGTAGTGGTTCACCAAAGTTGGTGCAGGTTAGTGCTGTGAATCTCTAGACACATGTGTTTCTGGATATTATCTGTCTTCAGTAGAGATAAAAAACGAAAATTCCTTCTGGGGTTGCTGGAAAGGCTGCCACAGTCTCTCAGGTCTCAGTACCTCTCTCTGGCGCACAGGTGCATCGCCAAGAGCTCGTCAGCTCAGTGGCTCAAGGGAGCCTTTTCAAACAAAGGGGGATGGGAGCACACTGCCTCACCTCCCAGCACAGTTCGCCCCTTAGCATTGTGGTAAATGCAGTTCACAGTGATTTCTTACTTGAATTTTAGCTGTAGTGGTTCACCAAAGTTGGTGCAGGTTAGTGCTGTGAATCTCTAGACACATGTGTTTCTGGATATTATCCATCTTCAGTAGAGATAAAAAACGAAAATTCCTTCTGGGGTTGTTGGAAAGGCTGCCATAGTCTCTCGGGTCTCAGTACCTCTCTCTGGCGCACAGGTGCCTCGCCAAGAGCTCGTCAGCTCAGTGGCTCAAGGGAGCCTTTTCAAACAAATGGGGGATGGTAGCACACTGCCTCACCTCCCAGCAGAGTTCGCCCCTTAGCATTGTGGCAAATGCAGTTCACAGTGCTAACCTGCACCAACTTTGGTGAACCACTACAGCTAAAATTCAAGCATTCCTTGTTCTCGGTTTTCGCGCCTTCAGCCACTGCCATGCATCCTGCAGGGTAGTGAAGAAATGTGTAGCGGTCCCGTCTGCTATCCTTAGGCGTGCTGGGAACAACATGGCGTACGGTATCTGCAGATGTCGGAGTTTCCGCTTTAATGCAAGGAAGGAAGTGCGTTGCCTCTACACCTCCCTGGTGATGTCTGGGAAGATCATCACCCTGGTGTTCACGATTTGAAGGTTCTGTTTCCCCCGCACTTACTGTAAGATATGGTCTCTGTCGTAGTAATGGAGCAAGTGCACAGCCATCGGTCGCGGAGGTGCACCCGGCTTGGGTGGTCTGGCTGGGACCCTGTGTGCGCATTCATGGGCGAAGAAGGGGGAGAGCCCCTCCGGGGCCACAGCAGCCCTAAGCCAGTTTTCCATGTCCTGAACAGTGTCATCTCCTTCTTCCCGTTCCGGGACCCCCACTATGCGCAGGTTGTTCCTGCTAGAGCGCCCTTTCCTGTCCTCCGCTCTCACCTCCAAGATCCTGACCCTGTCCTCCACCAATTGTAGAGAGCGCTGCAAAGTAGAGATTGCGTCCGGAACCTCCTCAAAGGACTTCTCATTAGCTTTCACCCGCTCTTTGAGCTTGCGGTGGTCGTCCTTTAGTAGGTGTAGATCCACCCCTATGGCATCCATCTTGGTCTCCAAGGCCTCCCTCGAGGAGGTGATGGCCTGCATTATGTCCACCAGCGTGGGGCCCCCTGCTGCCTTGTCCCTCCGTCATTCCACCACTACCTCCTCATCATCAGAGTGTTGCCCCGTTGCTTCCACATGCAAGGCTGTGAAGCCCTTCCGGCAGGATACTCGTCCCATTTTGGCTGGTTGCAATGGGTCACGCGGGTCTTCCAGGTAGTGAGCACAGGAAAGTTCAGAAAAATTCAGAAAGGGCAGTGAGCACAGGAAAGTTCAGGAAGTTCACTCCAGTGCAGTAGGCCGTTCCCCAGCAGGGAGAAAGCGCTATTCAAGATCGCCAGCTCGGAAGGGAAACAGAGTGGTCGTCCTCTCCTCAGGCATCTCAGTGCACATTCCTGAGGCCTTCCAACCCTCCTGACCAGAGTGATAATGCCCCCACACCTCTCAACCAGTGCAGCGGTGAGTTCTATAGTTCTGGCCTCTCTCACTCAACACTGGCCTCCGCCGCCTGTGTCCTTCGCATCAGGTCCCCACCGACGCTAGACCCCCACTCCACAGCCACAGCAAAGTGTTCCACAAGTCCACCAGAACTGATACTCAGGTAGCGAAGGGAACAACAGTCCTCCCACAGTCGTCGCCTTACTTGCGGGTGGGCTCCGGCACCATGAGTAGGGTCCTTCTGGTCACTGCCGCCCTCCAGTTTGTGGGCAGTCGCCGAGTTCACGGAAGGCTGATCCCTCCCCGGCTTCCAGGTCCTCCAGGTGGTGAGCAGATCAGTGGCCAGATCGCTCACACCGAGAAATGCGGGCCGCAGGGTCCTCGTGCAACCATCTCCCTTCACCCCCTCGTGGCCGCCATCTTGGGGGCTCCACGTTCAGACTGGTCAATCTGCGTTGCGCGGCTATCGCCGAGGGGTCTCCTCCCCTTAGCATTTGTTCTGCAATCCACCCTCCGCGCCGCCATCCAGGCTTGGCAGGGAGCCTCGGTACTGGTCTCTGTGCAGAGATATCGGGATCAACAGTGTCTGGCCGTGATCTTGAGAGATCAGCGCTCAGAGCTCCCAGGTCATGGGGGCACATGCTCTGGTCAAACTGCCCCTTCTCACAGATGTTCTAGATTAAACCTGGGCCACTCTCCGCCTGCGGTGTCCCACATCTTCCCATCTTGTCCATGCCTATCTTCACCTTCCTCCTCACGGACTTGCTCAGCTCTGCTGTGGTAACCCCAAAACTATTTCCAGTCCATCTTGCGCCTGCATCCTTCATGTCCCCGACTGCACCACCTGCATCATCTGCCCCACATCTCATTGCTGTTCTTGACTGGTTTCCTTGATGGTGCCAGCTCCATAGTCTCCATCACTCCTAAATTGGTTTTATCAGCCCTGTTTCGGAGGCTCATGCCTCCATGCTGGGAAGGCCTCCACTGCACCTATCTCTCAAGCGATCCTATGAGGACTCAGAAGATCTACCCTCAGTACTTTGTGTGGCTCTTCTGCCATTATTATGCTCCCGTTACCTCCCGCTCCAGGGGTCATGTGTGCCTTAAAGTCGGGGTGGGGTTTTGTTGCAAAGTAGAGACGCACACTGTGATTACAGAAGTCTTCTTTATTGCGTCTAATCACCATCACAGGTTCCAGTCAGCTGGAGTCAGCTGTGGAATGTTCATGCATTCTTGCCTGGCACGAACTAAGGGGAAGGAGGGCAGGGGAGGGGCGGGGCGTACCAAGTGTGGATTACAACACATCTCCTTACATAGGGAAAGGAAAAGGGGAAGGAGGGTAAGAAGGGGTACCAGGTGAAAACAAGGCACTTTCAGGATACAACCGTAATACATGCAGAAGTCACGAGGAACTCCACCCTTATTACATTGCAGTACCAACAATTGAAGAACTATGTGAAACAATAATCTCTTGCCCACCTAGGTGCAGTTGTAGGTCTTCATGTTCTCCTATGAGCTACATTGGCATTTCCCCCAATGGAAGCGTTGACCTGTGGGATAGGGGCCTCCCTGTGAGGGAAAATTCTGTCCATGCTCCAAGTTTGCCCATAGGTAAGCGTAACTACATTTCTTCCCACTTTGATTACTTTCCTGGGTTCTGAGAATCTTGTGGCCTCCCTCCTGCATTGTTTAGGAAGATCTACACAGACCCAATCCCCTTCTTTGACCGTGTGAGACTTCACGTGCCTAGTTGCGTTATATCTGACCTTGTACTTGGCTTGATGATAGGCGACACGTTCCCTGATCTCATCACAATTCACATCATAGGTGTTCTGTCTTTTTAGGGGAGGGGAGAGTCTGGTTTTGGGAACCCTACCCTTAAGCGAACTGAAGGGAGACACTCCTGTGACCAGGTTCGGGGTTGTACGATAGGCCCAAAGTGTGTCTTGCAAGGTGTCCTCTGCCGAGATGCCTAATATTTCCGTACGCTGTAAGCATTCTTTTACCATGCGATTCATGCGTTCTACTAATCCTTTGGCCCGGGGACAATATAGGGCCGTCTTGTGGTGGGTGACACCCATTTCAAAGAGGAATTCAGACATGTTCTCTGAGGTAAACTGTACTCCATTATCGGTTACCAAAGTATCCGGGATCCCCTCCTCAAAGAAAACATCCCTCAGGAATTTTATCATTACTTTCGGGTCGACCTGGTGCACACACTTAAAGATGACCCACCTGGTGTGGTAGTCCACCATGACTAATAAGAAACGTTCCTTCAAGAACTTAAGGTTGGTCTACCTTAGCTCATGTAGGTTGCAGCAGAATTCCTGTTTTTACGTGTTTTAAAAGACTGTATAACGTGTTTTTATCCTTGTACTGTCTATTGCCTATTCCTCGTTCCGTTGTCCCCCTGGTCCGCCGCGGCTTGTGCCGATCGAGCGGAGGGGTTGACACGTAGCTTACAAACCCTCACTTCCTGTGAGAGAGGAAGGTTAGCGCTCTATGCTCGTGCAGTCCCGCCCACTCCCCACCTAAATTGAGTGCGCAGAGCGGACGCGCGCAGCAGATTGGTCTACCTTAGCTCATGTAGGTTGCAGCAGAATTCCTGTTTTTACGTGTTTTAAAAGACTGTATAACGTGTTTTTATCCTTGTACTGTCTATTGCCTATTCCTCGTTCCGTTGTCCCCCTGGTCCGCCGCGGCTTGTGCCGATCGAGCGGAGGGGTTGACACGTAGCTTACAAACCCTCACTTCCTGTGAGAGAGGAAGGTTAGCGCTCTATGCTCGTGCAGTCCCGCCCACTCCCCACTTAAATTGAGTGCGCAGAGCGGACGCGCGCAGCAGATTGGTCTACCTTAGCTCATGTAGGTTGCAGCAGTATTCCTGTTTTTACGTGTTTTAAAAGACTGCATAACGTGTTTTTATCCTTGTACTGTCTATTGCCTATTCCTCGTTCCGTTGTCCCCCTGGTCCGCCGCGGCTTGTGCCGATCGAGCGGAGGGGTTGACACGTAGCTTACAAACCCTCACTTCCTGTGAGAGAGGAAGGTTAGCGCTCTATGCTCGTGCAGTCCCGCCCACTCCCCACCTAAATTGAGTGCGCAGAGCGGACGCGCGCAGCAGATTGGTCTACCTTAGCTCATGTAGGTTGCAGCAGAATTCCTGTTTTTACGTGTTTTAAAAGACTGTATAACGTGTTTTTATCCTTGTACTGTCTATTGCCTATTCATCGTTCCGTTGTCCCCCTGGTCCGCCGCGGCTTGTGCCGATCGAGCGGAGGGGTTGACACGTAGCTTACAAACCCTCACTTCCTGTGAGAGAGGAAGGTTAGCGCTCTATGCTCGTGCAGTCCCGCCCACTCCCCACTTAAATTGAGTGCGCAGAGCGGACGCGCGCAGCAGATTGGTCTACCTTAGCTCATGTAGGTTGCAGCAGAATTCCTGTTTTTACGTGTTTTAAAAGACTGTATAACGTGTTTTTATCCTTGTACTGTCTATTGCCTATTCCTCGTTCCGTTGTCCCCCTGGTCCGCCGCGGCTTGTGCCGATCGAGCGGAGGGGTTGACACGTAGCTTACAAACCCTCACTTCCTGTGAGAGAGGAAGGTTAGCGCTCTATGCTCGTGCAGTCCCGCCCACTCCCCACTTAAATTGAGTGCGCAGAGCGGACGCGCGCAGCAGATTGGTCTACCTTAGCTCATGTAGGTTGCAGCAGTATTCCTGTTTTTACGTGTTTTAAAAGACTGCATAACGTGTTTTTATCCTTGTACTGTCTATTGCCTATTCCTCGTTCCGTTGTCCCCCTGGTCCGCCGCGGCTTGTGCCGATCGAGCGGAGGGGTTGACACGTAGCTTACAAACCCTCACTTCCTGTGAGAGAGGAAGGTTAGCGCTCTATGCTCGTGCAGTCCCGCCCACTCCCCACTTAAATTGAGTGCGCAGAGCGGACGCGCGCAGCAGATTGGTCTACCTTAGCTCATGTAGGTTGCAGCAGAATTCCTGTTTTTACGTGTTTTAAAAGACTGTATAACGTGTTTTTATCCTTGTACTGTCTATTGCCTATTCCTCGTTCCGTTGTCCCCCTGGTCCGCCGCGGCTTGTGCCGATCGAGCGGAGGGGTTGACACGTAGCTTACAAACCCTCACTTCCTGTGAGAGAGGAAGGTTAGCGCTCTATGCTCGTGCAGTCCCGCCCACTCCCCACCTAAATTGAGTGCGCAGAGCGGACGCGCGCAGCAGATTGGTCTACCTTAGCTCATGTAGGTTGCAGCAGAATTCCTGTTTTTACGTGTTTTAAAAGACTGTATAACGTGTTTTTATCCTTGTACTGTCTATTGCCTATTCCTCGTTCCGTTGTCCCCCTGGTCCGCCGCGGCTTGTGCCGATCGAGCGGAGGGGTTGACACGTAGCTTACAAACCCTCACTTCCTGTGAGAGAGGAAGGTTAGCGCTCTATGCTCGTGCAGTCCCGCCCACTCCCCACTTAAATTGAGTGCGCAGAGCGGACGCGCGCAGCAGATTGGTCTACCTTAGCTCATGTAGGTTGCAGCAGAATTCCTGTTTTTACGTGTTTTAAAAGACTGTATAACGTGTTTTTATCCTTGTACTGTCTATTGCCTATTCCTCGTTCCGTTGTCCCCCTGGTCCGCCGCGGCTTGTGCCGATCGAGCGGAGGGGTTGACACGTAGCTTACAAACCCTCACTTCCTGTGAGAGAGGAAGGTTAGCGCTCTATGCTCGTGCAGTCCCGCCCACTCCCCACCTAAATTGAGTGCGCAGAGCGGACGCGCGCAGCAGATTGGTCTACCTTAGCTCATGTAGGTTGCAGCAGAATTCCTGTTTTTACGTGTTTTAAAAGACTGTATAACGTGTTTTTATCCTTGTACTGTCTATTGCCTATTCCTCGTTCCGTTGTCCCCCTGGTCCGCCGCGGCTTGTGCCGATCGAGCGGAGGGGTTGACACGTAGCTTACAAACCCACACTTCCTGTGAGAGAGGAAGGTTAGCGCTCTATGCTCGTGCAGTCCCGCCCACTCCCCACTTAAATTGAGTGCGCAGAGCGGACGCGCGCAGCAGATTGGTCTACCTTAGCTCATGTAGGTTGCAGCAGAATTCCTGTTTTTACGTGTTTTAAAAGACTGTATAACGTGTTTTTATCCTTGTACTGTCTATTGCCTATTCCTCGTTCCGTTGTCCCCCTGGTCCGCCGCGGCTTGTGCCGATCGAGCGGAGGGGTTGACACGTAGCTTACAAACCCTCACTTCCTGTGAGAGAGGAAGGTTAGCGCTCTATGCTCGTGCAGTCCCGCCCACTCCCCACTTAAATTGAGTGCGCAGAGCGGACGCGCGCAGCGGGCGCGCCGGCGGCGCGCCGAAGGCGCGCCAAAGGCAAGCCCGTCTCCGCCCGTCCGCGCCTGACTGACGCCAGACGCCAGGACCGCTGCCCGTGGGTACCCCTCCCTTCCATATGGCTCCCATTAAATATTCTCGCCAGGAGCTCCTTGCCATAAACACTAATACCGCTGCTTCGTTCATCTCTCAACATAGGCCTTTCTCCTCTATTACCAATGTAACGTTAGGATCAACGCCACGGAGAAGACCCTCCGTTATTACTCCCACTAACAGCAAACCCTTGCCCTTTATACAAAGGCACCTCTCCTGCTTATATTGCAATGTTCGCTCCCTTCCCAAACACGCCCTTGAAATTTGGTCGCTTTTAGACTATGACAAACCTGACCTCTTCTTTATAACTGAAACCTGGCTATCGGAGTCCTCATTTCCTGACATTTCAACTGCCCTCCCCCAGGACTATAAAATCATGAGAGTAGACAGATCTGATAAAAAAGGCGGAGGAATCGCCATTGTGTATAGAGCTAACATCAAGCTCCACCTCGTCAACTCACTAACAGTAGAATGGGGTGAAGTTTGTACTTTCACGGCTACTTTAGGAAATAAAGAATCCTGGAAAGGAGCTCTCCTATACAGACCTCCAGGTACTAAAACTAATTTCGCAAACAAAATAACCGAATTCATCGCTCCACATGCACTATCGTCTACTAATTTTCTTTTGCTAGGCGATTTCAACTATCATACTGAACTCACACATGACCCTCACACTGCTGAACTCATCACCAGTATGAACGCATTAGGCCTGGACCAGCTAGTAACCGGCCCCACTCATTCTGCCGGCCACACTCTGGATCTCATTTTCACCAATTCGGATAAGATAAAAATCGATTGCTCTGTGCCCGTTCTTTGGTCGGATCATTTCAAGATACACTTTCATATACAACTAACCTCACCCACCCCTCAGCCTAGTAGAGACTCCATCAGGAGTCGACCCTGGAACAAGATCAGTCCTGAAGCATTTCTCTCCCACTTCTCCCCCCCTCAAACTGAACTTCTTAATGATCCTAACCTGGCAGCCATCAACCTTGACCGAGCAATCACTACAACCCTGGATATAATCGCTCCTAATAAAATAAAGAGATGCCCCAACAAACTGTCCCCATGGTTCACTGAGGAACTTAAGGCCTCTAAACTGGTTGTAAGAACTCACGAACGCAAATGGCGTCGTACCAAAGACCCCGGCGACAGATCCCTCTACAAAAAGCTCCATCACCAATACATGAGCGATATAGCACTAGCCAAAAAAGTATACTTGGGAAATAGGATAGACCAGGCCGCAAACTCACATAAAGAACTCTACAAAATAGTAAAAGAGTTCTCCAACCCTCTCTCCTGCCAACCTGTCGCAAACGCTTCTCGGAATTGGGTCGACACTCTGTCATCTTTCTTTTATAACAAAATAAATGATATCTACAAATCATTCACCGACTCCACCACTTTGTCCTTCTCTCCTGATCCTCCCATCAATACAGCCCCGCCTGCTCTCACCACTACCCTAAATCAATTTCACCCATTTTCAAATGACGAAGTCACCTTGACTATGAACAGAATCAAGTCCGGCTCCCCTATTGACCCAGCCTCCTCTCCAATCCTTTCCAAAATTGCGCCAATTTTGATCCCACACTTAACAAAAATTTTCAACCTTTCACTCTCCCACTCAACAGTTCCTGTACATTGGAAAGAAGCCATCATCAGACCGATTCTGAAGAAACCCTCTGCTGATCCTGCCCTACCCATAAACTACAGGCCTATCTCCCTTCTCCCGATGTTCGGCAAGATCATTGAGTCCCTCATCAACACCCAACTCATTAACCACCTTGAATCGAACAAACTGCTAGACCCCTCCCAGTCAGGATTTAGGGCGTTCCATAGCACCGAAACAGCCCTACTTGAAACGGTCGACAACATCAGGCTTGCTTTGGATTCCAAACAATCAGCCATCTTAATACTGCTAGATCTATCCGCAGCCTTCGACACCGTCTCACACAGCATTCTGATAGAACGGCTGGCAGAGGCTGGTGTCGAGGGCTCTGCTTTGGCTTGGATCAAAAGCTACCTGACCGGTCGGAGCTCCAAGGTCCAGATTGGCAAATTCTCATCAGCCAATCAGCCAGTCGACAAAGGCGTACCTCAGGGTTCGATCCTGAGCCCTACACTCTTCAATTTGTACGTCTCCCCCCTTGCTAGACTAATTAAAGCCCATGGATTTGATACTGTGTCCTATGCCGACGACACTCAAATCCTCATTACCTTGGGTCCCAACTCCACTCACATCAAACCAAGGTTCCAAAAATGTATGCTAGCAATAAAAAACTGGATGTCAGACAACTACCTTTTGCTCAACGCTGCTAAGTCGGAGATTGTGCTTTTCGGAAACGCTCACAAGCACTGGTCAGACGAATGGTGGCCAGCACAGTTGGGTGCCTGTCCTTCCCCTAAGTCAGCTGCTCGCAACTTAGGGATACTACTTGATAACAAACTAACCCTGGCTGATCACATCAAAAATATTTCTCACACCAGCTTCGGACTCCTACGCAGCCTAAAGAAGATCTTTAAGTGGATCCCTCTAGCCTCGCGTCTACCTCTAATTCAGGGACTAATTATTAGTCGCCTAGACTACGGCAATGCTCTTTTCGCCTCTTATCGGCGAGACTCTCCTGAGCAAACTCCAGGTCCTTCAAAATACTGTAGCTAGATTGGCCCTGGATCTACCTGCCCGCACCCCTTCCGCCCCCTGTCTAAAAGCGCTTCACTGGCTCCCCATAAAAAAGCGTATTAAGTTTAAAATTTGCTGTCTGGTTCATAAATCTCTAAATGGCAATGGCCCAGTCTATCTAGCAAATAAACTTATAGACTATCATCCAACGAGAACTCTGAGATCCTCTAGCTCGCACCTCTTAAGGGTGCCAAAAGTACGAACTGTCAAAAATGGGGACAGGTCCTTCTCTAAAATTGCTCCTGAAAGCTGGAATGCTCTTCCCCTACACCTAAGACTGGAACCCAGCCATCAGAAATTCCGTAAACTCCTAAAAACATGGCTTTTCTAAATTCTGCCTATCTTACATCTTACCTCTGAGTGTCTGCTGGCGCTATGAGACCTTCGGGTGATATATGCGCCTTACAAATACCAATACATAGACATAGACATAGACAAGGTTGAGGGGACCAATAATGTCCAGTGCTAATTTGGACCATGGTTTATCTGGCACCGTGACAGGGGATAGGAGAGGTTTCCTTGTCTGTTGTATTTTGTCCGAACGGCTACATTCAAGACAGTCCCTCACAGTTCTCTCCACCATGGTATCCATCCCTGGCCACCAGTAGTCCAATCTTATTTTTTTTTTTGTAAGACTGCGACCCAGGGGACCAATATGGGCTAGGTCCACAATTTTCTGTCTAAGTCCTACGGGTGGAACAATTTTCTCACCCCTGCAAACCATCCCCTCTTGGATGTTTAGTTCCAGTTTTACATCCCAGATCCCGCTCAATGAATTGGAACTTTACATTTCTCATTGGGTCACCCTTTGACGATAAAGCCTTTAAGGATCTTCATTTCATCATCATTTCGTACACACTCTTCCCATTCTTCTTTTTTAAGGCAAGATACCTTCAAAATTACATCATCAGTTTCAACAGGAGATGAACAGTCATCAACATCCCTAGCTGAGCGAGAGAGGAAATCCGCCACCACATTTTTTGAACCCGGCATATACTTTCCATTGTAATTGTACCCTTCCAGCTCCAAGATCCATCTTGCTATCCTGGGTGTGGTCTTCTCAGACCCTTTAGTAGTGAACGCATACATGAGGGGTTTGTGGTCGGTTTTCACAGTGAAGGGAATGCCCCACAGAAAGAAGCGGAAGTCTTTGATGGCCCATGCACATGCAAGCGCTTCTTTTTCGACAACGGAGTAATTAGCTTCTGCTCCTTCAAGGGCGCGAGAAGCGAACACCACCACTTGTTCCTGGCCGTTGACAATCTGGGTGAGACTGGCACCCAATCCTTTATTACTCGCGTCCGTGTACAGGACCGTGGGCTTGGTGGGGTCAAATCTGCCCAACGATGGGCCTGAGGCAATGCTCTCCTTCACTGTGAAGAACGCTGCTTGGTAATATTTGCTCCAAACAGAAGAGGTCCTTGCTTTAAGTAAAGCCCTCAATGGTTCCACAATACTTGCGGAATTTTGACAAACTTAGCGTAGTATTCTGATAACCCCAAGAATGACTTCAAGTCTTCAACACAACCCGGAGCAGCAGTCCCCTGAATAGCTTCTACTAGGTCAATCTTAGGTTTAATTCCATCTTGGGAAATGGTATGGCCTAGGTACTCAACAGATCCTACCCAATGCGACATTTGTCCCTCTTTAGGGTCAAGCCCGCCACCTCCAGTTTGGTGAGCACCTCCCTCAAGATGGTATTATGTTCTACCAGGTCTTTACCATAGATGAGGATGTCATCCTGGAAGCACATGGTACACTGAATGTCCTTTAGCACGTGTTGCATGATCCTCTGGAAGGCAGCAGCTGCTGAGGCCAACCCAAAGGGTATGCGCTTGTACTGAAATGCTCCCAGCGGGGTAATGAAGGAGGTTAAGTGGCGGGAGTCAGGGTGTAGCTCTACTTGGTGGTAGGCGGACGAGAGGTCTAACACGCTGAAACAGCTCGCGTCTTTGATTAAGGTGAGGACCTCGTGAATGCATGGCAAGGGATGCCTATCCACCCATATGTTACTGTTAAGGTCCATCAGGTCCACACATAACCTGATCTCTTTGCTGGACGCCTTAGTCATAAGGACAATGGGGGCCAACCACTGCGAGCTTTCTATGAGCTCAATGACCCCTTGTGACAGGAGTTTATCTAATTCCTCTCGGAGGGGTGTCTGCATCATCTGAGGTATGGGCCTAACCTTGTGGGCTACTGGTCTTGCATTTGCTTTTACCTTATTAGAGTGTTGATTATTCCTGAGTAGACCTAGTTTATCCATAAAGACCTCAGTAAATTTGTTGCAAACCTCTGTTTCCCCCACAGACGGGTCCACTAGGAGGACTTGGTCAGTGCTATTGGGGTCTAATTTGATGCCCGGTTCCCTCTGGTGTTTCCACCCCAACAAACTGGATCCTTTCTGTGTGATGTAGATTTTGCCCACCATACTCCTCCCTTTAAACCCTATGTTCATGGTTTTCATGCCTATCAAGGGTATGGGGTCCCCATTGTAACCCCCTGGATGTATGTCTGGAGGCTGTATGCTCTGTTGCCTTGAGGGGAATAACTTAGTAAATGCCTCAGCTTCCACTAATGTATAGGGTGAGTAAGAATTGGCGAAGACCGTCACCTCTCTTTTGTCCAAGGTGATAGTGCAAGACGGAAAGTCATTCGTCTTTTCGCTATTCTTTAGTTGGAAAACTAGTTTATTTTCTTGAGGATGTTCTTGTTCTATGGCCAAAACGGATTTGGTTTGGTGATCCTTACACATCCTGGACAAGTGACCCCTCCTTCTGCACTTATGACAGGTGACCGATCTGGCTTGACACCCTGTAAAATTAGCCAGATGTGTGGGGCTTCCGCACCTATAACATTTGAGTTTGGTGCCTGTCGGGAGAATACCTGGACCTTTCCCCTTATTGTCCTTAGTGGCTTCCTGTTATAGCATTCACCTCTGCGTTTTTATCTCCATCCCCTTTCATCGCTACCATACAATCTGTAGTGTGCTCAATTCCTACCGCTATGTCTATAGCTTGCTTTAGATCAGGGTTGGCAACTAACAACCTCTCTTTTATCTTGGTGTTGTTGGTGCATCTTACCAACTGATCCCTAATAAGGGAATCTTGCAATGCTTGGAATTTAAATGTATTGGCTAGGCCTTTAAGAGCCGCAATGTACGTTTTGACCTTCTCATTATTCCCCTGTACCCTTGAAAACAACTTGTGACTCTCTGGCACCACATTGATAGTCTTACCAAAATGCTTTTCAAGTCCATTAACTGCTGGTAAGTACACGTTCTCATCGTCGTCACTGTCCTCCTCTGCTTCTGCTGAAATGCTGTCATATGTCTTACGCCTTTCGATCCCTAGGTTGTGAAGCAGGGTATGTAGTTTCCGAAGGGCTGAGAATTTTTCCCCCCCAATTGCTATGAGGTAAGACTCCAGGAGCCCAAACCATTGCCTCCATGGTACCTGTGGCTCCCCCACTTCGTTGAGGAATGGGGGTGGTTGCAACATATTTGTACTGGCCATGTTGTTAAGGATGGGCTTACTGGATTAAGCTACCTTTTGAAGGCACCCCTTATAGAAGAGCTCTCAATTGAAAAAAGGTTTATACAAGACATGTCTGAACAGGAGAGTCAGAAACCCCTGCTGTACATGTCTTCGTTAGGAAAGGTGACCCGTGTAACTAAGTCCCCTTCAGAAGAATGTAAAACGCTACTCCAACTGTGTTGAAAGCTGTGCCTGTCAGCGTTAGGGAAAAGACAGACTGGTAGCCGGAGGAGGAAGGGTAACTTGCAGCAGGATAGCAGGCACACAGATCTGTGTTAAGAGACCGTAATACGCTACTTCCACAATTTATTGAACTGTGCCTGTCAGTGAGGAAAAGCAGCGCAGGCTGAAGGGAGTACAGGAGGGATGAAGGGGTTAACTGCAGGCCTCCTCGCTGATGAATACGTCGTCGAAGGTATTCTCCACAAGAAGATCACTCCCCCTCACCACAGTAGCGCACATACGCGGAAGCAGCAGGGCTGAGAAAGAACTTGAGTAAAAGATGACCCCCGCTCTCCTCATGAAGGCTGGTGCCCACGCAGGACCTTCAGGGGAAAAACAACAGTAATTGAATCTGAGGCACCGCAAATCTGCACAAAGGCCGCCCCCTGCCGTGCTTCACATGAATATCCACGCATCTAACCACTTCCACGCCGTGATGTGCTTCTCAGAGGAACAACCGGGACCCCCACACGCCAAGGACACTGCTCACCTCCGCGTGAACACCCCTAGCCTCTCTTTCTAGTGGCTGTAGCCGCTCGCAGTCCCCACATGGTCCTGGACCAGACCAAAGACAGCGCTGAGAAGACGATGGTACACCTAGACACCACACACCAGTCAGCCACAACCTTCTTACACAGGCAGCTACAGCTTAAAAACTTCAGAGGCTATTCAGGGTCGATGCACTATCTTCACGCTTCACTCAAAATGCGCTGCAGTACTTTCATAGATTGAAAATTCCATGAAACGGCCTCATAGACTCTTCGCGAGCAGCTCAGCAGACATTCATGACGGTAAGAAGATTACTCACAACATTTCTAGAAGTGTCATAACAGGCTGTCTTGGAGTACGTATTGGGGGTGATGGTGGACTGTCTCCACACGGTTATTCGTCGCCAGTGTTGCAAAGTAGAGACGCACACTGTGATTGCAGAAGTCTTCTTTATTGCGTCTAATCACCATCACAGGTTCCAGTCAGCTGGAATCAGCTGTGGAATGTTCATGCATTCTTGACTGACACGAACCAAGGGGAATGCGGGCAGGGTAGGGGCGGGGCATACCAAGTGTGGATTACAACAGGTTTCCTCTCTGATTGCTGAGCCAGACTCCTTCCCTTCGTGGGGGAGACCTATAGGGAACCATGGCAGCTGACACCTGCACAGATGCTGCTCTCCTAGCCCTGCTTGGCATCGTTGCCCCTACGTCTCACTTTCACAAGCCTGCTGTTCCGTCCTCGGGGCCACCACCTTTGTCGGGCCAGAGTGGACTCTCAACGATCTATTCCTTCATAGTGCAGGGGAAATAGGAATTTCTCACCTTGCCATACACTGATGCAGCTATAATGCATACATCCTCATTATCGCACGTTGACGTGCTGCCACCCCAAGCTTCACCAGCATGCCTTGTGGAGAAGTACCCTCCATCCTGCAATTAGCAGTCATCCCATGTATAGCACAATTGTTTCTTAAAACACACTCAAAGCTCCATAAGATTTCTTTTCCAGCAGTTGCGCAAAAGAATTCTTGCAGAGATGGAAGAACCTTATTTTCAAACCAGAGACAGCCAAGAGTGAAGTACGAAAGCAAATCATAAACAAAAGATAAGACGCCACAAGCCCCTCTCGGTGATCTGGGCACCCAACACAGTCATGGTTAACGTTTCAGAAACGCAAAATAGGATAATTACAATGAAAGTACTATTTACTTTTAGATGACGCACACAGTGCCCTCTGCCTGACCCAGTGAAACCAGGCCTAAATATAGTTTGGGCTGCCGCCCATGAACCTGACAAATAATACAGCAGGCCCTGCAGAAGCCACATGAATCCTTGCATTTGCCTCACAGCTTTCTCCTTCTCGTTTTTCAAAAGCCATTTTTTAAATGGCTTTTCCATCTCAAAAGTTTTCTTAACAGCATTGTATAACCCAGTTGCTCTATAAAATGACAATACAAATGAGGATACATACAAGGAAGTGCGTGTTCACATTTCTCCTCTGTTGTGCTGTGTTGTGCTGTGTTCTGCAGTGTTATGGTATTGCCAGGTCTCTTTCCCAAAAACTCAGTGGTTTCCTACAAACCAGTGTCTGATGTGGCTTGTGGTGATTTGCAGATATTGTGTTTAGTCCCTTCTCTCTGTTAGCTGGCTAGATCTTCCTCACTGGTGTCTGTGTGTGATTTTGCTGCATGGGAGCGTGAGCAAATGCCTGTGGAAATATCAGATTGTTTGTACATCAGCTTTGTTGGTGACCCATTAGCTGAGTGTGTTGCATTTCTTCTGCTTCTGCTTTCTGTGTTGCATTTCTTTGTGAGTGTTGTTGGCAGTGCTTAATTTGTGCTGGTGATTTCTAGTGCTTGGCACCAGCACTTAATTGTTAACACCTGCACTTATGACAGTCTGCTACATGGCGGTGCTATTTGAGCAATTTAGAGATGAGCAGAACAACAGTTGTTCATTAATTCAATATACATTAAAAACCACTAATACCTGCCTCCCCAGCCATACTTATGGCGTTGGGGGCATGGGCTAGTGTGAATTATCACACTTGTAGGAATGTGATGCCTAGTAGTTCGGTACCCTCTGTTGTTGGCAAAGGGTGTTGTTGTTGGCAAAGGGTGTTGCAATATGCATAAGCCTCCTGACGAGGGCCCTGGCACTTTTCTTTTCTTTAAATTAAGCTCTGGTTCTTAGGTTACCATGACAGCCAACTATAAGCCATGTATATCGGATGTTTCTGTGAAGCTTTTCCTGGTGGCACATGCCGTCCTGATTAGCGTGATAGGCAACTACGTGTGCTCTCCTCTGTGCATACACAAGTGTTCTGTCTTATATGTTAAAATTTGAATACATCACACCAGCGCTTTGAGTCTTACTCAAAAAAGGTAATCTGCTTGTGTTTGGTTTCCCACTGTGGGATCAGGCAAAAAATATAGAGAAGTTATTTTGTTTGGGAAAATGTTAAAGGTCATTCCGAAACACCAGTGGCCCAATTTGCAGTCCAAACTACAATGGTCCTGCTAAAAAGTATTACATGTTTGTATATAATAAATCAACCCTCTCCCAGTTTGTCTTGAAGGCCCCTAGACCCTCCTCTTTCCCCAGAATGCATTGTTTGCCTTTAACTATTTCTGGGAGTACTGGTCCTCTGCTCTGTCCTCCTCCCAGGGACAACACTGCTGATGATGTGTCTGCTGCTGGCTCCACAGGATGCAGTGGTTTACTCATCACTAAATGTGGTGAGTAAACTGAGAGGCTGAAGATAAGACATCTGTCAGTTTGTAATAGAAGTCCTTCTACTGCCAGACTCCAAATGACCCAACACAATTTAATTATCTTGGGCATTTCACCAACCACACCTGAAACAAAATGTACTTCATATATATTAATCACCATCCCAGCCCTGTCCTTTCTCCGTTGTGTGAAATATAGTGATGGGGATTATTGTTTGCATTCTTCCGGTCACTTTTTTGTTTTTCGGTAGGGAGATACACTAAGTGTGACTGTTATACCAAGATGAAGGTCCCCCATTCACTGTGAAATAGGACTCAAGCTGCACCTCAAAGGCGAATTATAATAAAGCAGATATTATTTGAAATGGAGTAGAACCAAGGATGGTTTGCTTATTGGAAGTCTCTGTGGTGGCAGAGAGAGCAAATAAACGATGGACTGGTGTGCGGTCTAGATCAATCTACAGTGCCAAATATTTAGGCTTCACATTGTGCAACAAGTCAACCCTACTGCTTCTGCATCAAAGCTATTGCTTTAAGTGGTTAGCTCAGAGCTATCACATCATTCATCCCTAAAGAGGATCTTAACAAGTTGGACAAGCATTAGCCATTTTCCCCTAGATTATGCTATACCTCTGCCTGTAGTCCTCTACTTTTACCTACCTATCACATTAAAGCTCTTCTTCTTTATCCTAGCTGAGTCTAGAATGATACCTGGCACCAGCAAATATGGCCACATACAGTCTGTACTTAGACAACCCACATAACTCTCCATGCAAGGAAGTCCGTAGTACTTTCAAGTCAACTTAAATTTTTAAGGTACTGAAAGTGAGCAGGCTTAAACATGTCCCCAAAAATTGAAACCTCTACCAGCTGTAGGTACTATGGAGTTCCAATGCTCTTTGCTATGTAATGCTCATATGTGTCAAAACCTCGTTCTCTAACACATCACTGTACTTTTTTTCCTTTTTCAAATTTGACCCTACAATTTGGAATTACCTTACAAGAGAGATCAGAAAAGACCCATTGTTCCTTCAACAATAGACTGGAGTCAAATCTGCTTTGGATATATCCCCTAGCTCACATAGACCTCAAACCTTAGCCCTGATCTTTGACTACCACTCCCTCTTCAAGGCCTCTTCAACCTAGATCATTTTGAGCCCTTACAGTTCAATCTATGACCCCTCACCCCCCAAATCATCACCACCACCATTCGACGTACCATGGTCTAAATGACTAAGGGCCTGATTATGATCTTGGCGGACAGAGTTACTCCGTAACAAACGTGATGGATACCCTGTCCGCCATATTACAATTACATTATATCCTATGGAACTTGTACTACAGCGTACAGGATATCGGTTTGTGACGGAGCATCCCATCCACCAAGCTTGTTATCAGACCCTCAACAATACCCCTTTCTTTGCTTCCTTTTAAAACATTTGGTACATTATCCTGCTAATCACTTTAGTGTAATAAGTTGCATCTTCCATATTTGGATTTCAGTATTTTAGTTCTATCCATTGTCCCAATAGACTGCATACCTTGTAAAGTTATCCTTATTTGTGAAGGGCTCTTACTTCTACTCGGATTGTCCACACACTTTAGACTAATTAAGACAGAAAATAAAATACAGCTGCATCAGACTGAGGATGCTGCTCAGGTGTCCATGGTAGTACACATAAGTCGCTGGCAGTGCAGACAGAAGTATACTGGTTTGCTGCATTAGTTGGCCTAGTTTCTTTTTTATTGGGTTATTTTCAAAATAGTGCAGTAAAGTGAAACGTGTAGCTACATCACCAATTACATACTAAACACTAGCAAGTGCAGTGCTTCCTCCCAAGACGATAATGATGAATTTGATAATAAAATAACATCCCATTTTAAATTAACATACTGGCAAGTTAAACAAGAGATTCTGGTGGAACTTACCACTGTCAATTAGGGTTGAACAGTTGGTAGAGAATACTTTGTTATTGAAGCAAGCACAGATTAGGCTGTTCAATCATGGCAAGTGTCACTGTTGTATTCCGCTTTAGGTGTCCGTATATAGGTTTTCATGATACATGTCCTTATATAGGCACAATTCGCATTGCCCTTATATAGGCATAAGACCCCAGTCCATATTTAGGCATTAGCCATGCTATCCAAATATAGGCATAGTCACCTACATCCGTTCACCCCAAACGTCACCCCAACGAGTTCTTAGAAACCAGACCCTTAAGCTCTTGGGAGTTCCCCTAGCACAGGATTATGGATTTCTCCAAGAACTCATTTATTATGCATGAACCGCTATTCCTTCAAGGATCATTCCTGACGTCTTCCTCTGCCCGATTTTACGTCAATACTAACATTCCAAGGCACCTACCGGGTATAAATATACCTTCCCTTGCCCAAACAAGTAGGGGGAGACCTTGACTTTAGAGGAGCCCGTGTCCCGGCCTGACGCACTGACAAGAGACGCTGTCATCCATGCTTGCAGAGAATCCAGCTTCCAGTGTTCTGACTCCCTTCGCGAGGTGTTAGAGTTCCAGACCCGGAAAGAGATTCCCACCTCTCTCATTCTCAAGGTATGGAGCTGACTAGAACCTAGAGGGACTCTTGGCATACCAGACTTGGCATACTAAAACTTAGCACACCATACTATAGCCTACCAGACTATAGCATATTCACCTACTTCTTACCTTGTACTACTCTTAGGTTAGGTACACTGGGATAGAACTAGTTAGAGAAGCATCTTATGAGTACTCGCATTTTTAGCTTATGTTATTTATGTATATGGCTATATGTGTCCTAGCTAAAAGATAATGCTAGCGCAGTGTAATTTCTTTCTACTGCTTACGCTGAATCTATCTCGCATACTATCTTGTGATTGTAACAGCTCATGTATCTTATACGAGAAACAAGACTGTTCAATAAATCCTTTTATTAAAACGCCCGTCTATTCTTTCTGTGTAACTCTGAAGAAACTAAGCATGCACGACTAGCTGAGTGAAACTGTTATCTGGTGTATCCACTATTCTGAGAGTGTTCCGATTTCTAAAGGGAAACAAAGTTGTCATGTTTATGCGGTTGCCAGAAACTAATCCCTTGTTTACAAGGAGTTTCTAGTGGCCTCTGAGTTAGCTGGTACAAATTAATTAAGTTTAATATACTCGATAGGGGCATACTGACCTCAGTCCTATGCCAAATCTATAGGGTATATTATTCTAATGCGCAGAGCCTATTAGGGAAATAGGAACTACACTACATGGCGCCCAACGTTTGATAAGGCACTAATTTAATGCTAGATACTGAGTAACTCAGTCATGCTTTTCTCAGAGATCCTTACTCACTTACTCCGCAAGACATCTGGAGTGGGTAGGGTTAACTATCTGCCAAAGCTGAATAGGACAAAAATTCTATATATTAGCTGTTTGGTTTGTGCAACGTTGAAGGATACAGTGTTCCAAAATATTGTGCACCTTATCTTTGTTTCCTTGAAACTTGTTCTGCATTTTTCAAAAACAATGTCCCTTAATGGGGATAATAACACCGAGAACGGTGTAGCTGCGGCTGACCCAGTCGTCACAATTTTTAATTTTACAGGTTTAAATGAAACCGATGAGGGTGTTATACACATCCCTCCAAACTTAAGGAGAGTCATCACTCTAAAACTTATAAAACACGGCCTAAGGTGCAGAGTGCAGCTCTTGGCTGGATAGCCTCTTTTTTAAAAGATCGCACTTTCCAGGTGTTCTCTGCCTCTGCTTCTTCTACAACTTATCCCTCGGCGTATGGTGTTCCCCAGGGTTCGATACTCAGTCCCTTACTATTTAACATTTATGTAAGACCCCTTGCTACTATTGTGGAGGAAGCTGGTCTTACACTGTACTCCTACGCCGATGACTCACAGATCATTTTTTCTCTCTCTAATAAAGAGTGCAACAACACCTCTGCTCTGAAAGAAGGTCTGACTCGTGTTTCAAAATGGATGAAGAGTAACTTCTTGAAACTTAACGGTGACAAAACCGAGGTTGTGATACTAGGCAAGAACAAGGATCTCTGGGGTCCCCACCATTGGCCCAATGATATGGGACCTACCCCGCAACCTGTAACAGCAGTTCGCAATCTCGGGTTTCTCATTGATGAGAAACTTACAATGAGACAGCAGGCTGTAAAGGTGGCCTCCATTTGTTTTGCCACCCTGAGATGGCTTCAGAAAATTTTGTGGATGTTACCTCCTTCCTCTCAAAGAACGGTAGTCCAGACGTTGGTTGTTTCCCGCATGGACTATGGTAACGTCCTATATCTGGGAGCCGACCAAACTACCATAAAAAAACTTCAGGTTGTGCAGAACGCTGCCGCCCGACTGCTCTGCAATGTTCCTAGGAGAACATCAGCTTCCACAGCACTTCGTGACCTTCACTGGCTCAAAATTCCAAACAGAATTAAATTTAAAGCCCTGTGTCACGTTTTTAAAATCAAACACGGCTCAGCCCCCAAATATCTTCAGGACCTTATCCAGGCCTACAAACCTATATCATCAATATACGGTGATTTTTCTGTCCCCAGATTTAGGCTGGCAAAAATGGGAGGGCGTTCTTTTGCCTATTTGGGTCCTAAGTTTTGGAATGCTCTTCCTGTGACCCTAAAGACAGAAACCAACCTCTTTCTTTTTCGCAAGGGACTTAAAACTTGGCTCTGTCAGCAGTAATTGATAACCTAGTAAACTCAGCGTGCCATTCTTTTTCCTCTTCAGTCTTCCTTGAGCGCCGGGAAACCCACTGTGGGTAGCTGTGCGCGTTAGAAGTTTAAATAAATAAATAAATAACACCAAGAGGTGGTAGAGCAGTTTTCGTGATAGAGGCACACAAATCCTTTCAGACAGAGGTATTCTATTCATGGATTGTATTCCCAGAATCAAATCCAGTAACAAAAGTATTTCACTTCTTTAAAGAAGATGAACCACCTGAGGAATATATTCCTTTCGAGGCTATTGAAATTCCACTCACATACCAGAAGCATAATCTATGGTTTAAAGGTGCCCTAAACCATCATAAAAAACTTACCAGGCTCGGACCACTAGGTAGACCAGGAGCAACATGGCCGATTCTAGCAGGCTACACACCTCATCCTGACATCGAAGAGATGTCAGACGAAGAATTACTTACTCAACTACAAGACTTAATAAAAATTTACCGACAATTAGTCCATATTTCATGCAGACTTTCACAGTCCAACCACCAATAACAATTCCAAATCAAACCCCTCACCAGGGGAATACACTAAAAATTACTCCAGACTTTACACGCAGTCATGGGTAAAATGCCCACAAAACGTGAACAAATTCCATTCTGGATAGCTCCAAAAATTACTCAAATCGAAGCAGTATTTCCGAATACTAGTCCTTCTGAGAAACACAGAATCCTAACAATCTGTTTGCCATTGGGGATCACACCACAACTGGAAGACTGCAACCACTTTGGGCACAGTCTTTGCTGCTACCTAAACTAAAACACATGGTGTTCCGTCAATTGCAGTAATACCAAATGCCCTGAAACAAATTCAAAATGAAATATGGGGGAGAGCCTGCTCTGAATTTAGGTATGAAATTACTGAAAAACTTCGACCAGGTCTCAACAATAATATTATCTAATATTAAAGGGGAGGCAGCATCAGTGGCAATCCGTAACAGAACATCAACATTAACTACCCAGAATAATAGAAAAATCTTATGAAGAATTAGGCAGAGACAGTTTGGGTGGAAAACCCTTGAAGCCAAAACTGTCTGAAGGTCCTGAGAAGAACTCTAATATTCAAAATCCCACATCTTCTAAAAATAAGTGGGAAACTAATAAACAAAATGCAAAAGAGACACGTTCTCAATCCTGATGTAGGTCTCCTCAAAAGGAGCCCTCTGAAACGAGGTATAACCTCAGGAATAGGGATACTTTAAGAAAACCTGACAGGTATCAAGATACTAATACAAAATCCTCTCGTACCTTTCAGATATCATCACAGACATCAGAAAGAAGAGGACGGTCAGATCACAAAGAAGAACGTGTGAAGTCAAAAGACAATCAAAACCTCAATTCACCAAATAGAAGGTAGCAGGTCTGAAGATCAGACGTGCCGAAAATACTGATAACACAGCTCAAGAACAGAGAATGGGCTCAGACAATGCTGGATAGTGCAGCAGAAGTAACAATAGCTCACCAGAACCAGAACAGAGAGATAGTGGACTTGAATGAGTACATCACAGTAGAGACTGTAGACACCAGGGTTAGTACTCCACAAACGTTATATGAAATAACACTCCGGATGGAGGGAGACATACCAAGAAAAGTGAAAGCACTCTTTTGGCAGAAACTTTCAAGGGGTTATGATATACTTCTATCAGAACAGGACTGGCCACCAAAATTTGTCAGGAAGTGCCCACATGGTGAGGACATCATTATGCCAGTCTTCTCCAACCATATTCCAATTCACCTAAAATATACTTATGCCAGGAAATGGGCAGTAGCCCAGGCCCCGGCATTATACAAAAATCATGTAGGATGGGATGAGGACTCACCTCACCACAAAATACAGCTAAAAAAATCAACTTACTGCACAAAGGCAGAACCCAATAAAGCAAGAAGCTAAAAAACAGGTCAGGGAGATCTTAGATCAACTTGAATACCAAGGGGTGAGCGAAACATGCACCTCCTCAATGAACAAGCCTTTGTTTCCTGTATCCAAACCAGACAATACATATCGTCTAGTTTTGGATTATAGCCACTTGAACACTTGTTCCAAAACATTTGCAGTGCAAAATGCACATAGTACAGCATTAATGAATAGCATTTTGCGTAAAAAATATAAAACTACATAGTACATTTAAAATGGTTTCTTTTGTCAAACATAGCACCTGAAAACAGGTACTTGACAGCTTTCTCAATAATGGGGACTATGGGTCGATTTTGTCGCCTCCCACAAGGGTTCAAAAACAGCTCAGGGTTATTCTCAGGAAGGGTAACAGAGTTACTACAAATTTATGATAATGAGGCATTGTGTTACTTCGATGACATCTATCTGACAGACGATGACCTAGATAGGCTCTTGAACAGGGCGAATACCATTATACTGGGCTTCGCCTCTGAGGGCTATAAATTCAACTTTAAAAAATCGAGAATAGTTCATTGCAATGTCCTTTTTCTAGGATATGAGATTTCAAGTGAAGGCAAAAGCCTGGCAGCCAACATTTTAGAAAAGTGTGCGCTGCCCAACCTCCAAAAACGCTGAAAAACTTACAATCCATCTTGGGATTCTTAAATTTTGGAAGAACTTACATTCTAAATTACGCAGAAAGGGTTAAACTGCTCTACGAATTAATGAAACCTGATTTTTCAACAAAACATTGGACACAGGAACACACAGACATCCTGCGTTCACTCCAAGCTCAATGTTAGCAACAAATCACTTACAAACAAGCATAAATAAACGCAATTTAGTGATCCGAATAATTTTGGGTCAATGCGGATTCACCTATTTAACATTTAATAAGGGTGAAAAAGTACCAATAGCATACAAATCACATTTGAACATTTATAACAATTCTCGCCGCACACATGGTCATTTACGAAACATGAACAATGTTGGACACATGCAAATTTCAAAGAAAGTCTCTCCGCAAAACTATGTGGCATGACATCATCACTCGAGTGATGCATCAGAACACACATCCAAGTCACTTTGCATTCAGTCAGCTGGACACACACATTGCAACACATGCCACTCAATGCTACAAGCTTGCACACTCATACCCAGTGACTCACCATTATGAGAAGAAGTTGCGTATGAGCTGACTCCGGATATCATCCATCTCCTCCTCCTCATCACTAGCCTCGTTACCAAACCCTTGATCCTCCACGGGTGTATGTTCCTGCTCATCCGGATCCAGGATGAGTGGCACTGCGTTCTGAACTGCCATGTTGTGCAGCATGCAGCACACGAGGAAGATTTAGCAGACCTTCTCCGGTGCATATGGGAGGGACCCACCTGTCTTGTCAAGGCACCGAAATCGGCTCTTCAGGAGTCCAAACGTCCTCTCAATCACTCGCCTGGTCTGCCCGTGTGCATTGTTGTACCGGTGATCTACAGCTGTTCTTGGGTTGCGGAGAGGTGTCAGCAGCCATGGCATGTTGGGATATCCTGAGTCCCCTACATGGAAACATCATGTAAATAAGTGGGTCAGGAGATGCCGTAAGAGACAAAGATACCGCAACACACAGGACAAACAGAGTATACCCACCAACAAGACATGCTCGTTCGTTGTGCAGCCGCAGCATCATTTGTGGCACCCTGCTACGCCTCATGATGTAGGCATTGTGTGCTGATCCTGGAAAACGTGCACAGACATGGGAAATCAGCATGTTAGCAAGACACACCACAAGGGCATTTATTGAGTGGTAATGTTTTCGGTTGCGATAGGCTTGCTCCTGTGCCTGTGGTGGTACCAAAGCCACATGTGTCCCATCAATGGACCCAATGACATGGGGCATCCCTCCCAGGGCATAGAAATCACCCTTGACATCTGTCAACTCCTCAGGAGTAGGAAATTTGATGAATTCGTCAAGGTGCTCCAACATGGCTGCCAAAACATCATGCAGGACACGGCTGAACATTGTCTGTGACATCCCATCAACATCAGCTATGGTCAATTGAAACGTACCTGTGGCAAAAAAATGTAGGGCTGCCATCACCTTCATCTTGGGGGTCAGCGCAGTAGGATACCTGTGTCGCGGTTGGAGGTGTGGTGCCAGCTTGTTTGTTAAGTCCTCAATCAACTGTCGAGTGAATCTGTAACGGCGGATGCAGGCACGTTCCCTCATGGCAGCCAAGTCTGGCATTGGTCTTGGGACAGGCTGTGCCCTGCAGGACATTGTTTGGAAAAATGAAGATTGAGAGTCGGCCAGCATCAATGTCAATGACCATAGCACATGCTAAACTGCTACTACACATCAGGTAACTATGGAGTCGGGTGTGTGCAATAAATCCAGGACACATATGCCAGCTTGCTGACACTCCTACGAAAAGCCACATACACCTGTTGATTGCCAAGTCTACATGACATGCCATGAAATGAGCTGGGGGCCAGTCTGAGTGAACAGCCAGAGATATCACCGGAGTGACACACATCCACCTAGCTGCATTGGAAGGATGTCATCTCATGCAGACAGCTGACTGCAAGGCACACGCACAGGTCACATGGAATGTCAAAAGTACATATCAAACACATTGCAATGAAGGGGTACACGTGACAACAAAAAAACACAGCCATTGAGACGACGCAGACATGTATGCCTGGGAAAATATGATGTCCGATGCACACAGACCCTACATCAGTGGGAATCCACTTGTGGCATGGTGTGCGTAGATGTGTGCCATGCCCATCTCCACACAGACCCATGTTGGATGCACCAACAGCAGATGCAGTTGATGGAACACTAACAGCAAGCTCATGGGAACACATGACACACACCTGACATAGTCACATAGGGGCACGCTGATCGTGACATGTCAGTTGATAGAGTGTCCCTGTGCCTGGCATCAGGAGACAGGTGCGGGTGTTGATGACTGTGCCATCCCACTGCTGCTGTGCATGACACAGTTGGACTACAGACACACATGCGGCAAGTGTCAAGGTGATGTGTGCCACATAGTGCCCCATCACACATGACATGTGTCCACAGGTCATTACACATCAATTGTGCAACTAGATGAGATGACCTGTGCAATATCACTGGCTGCCACACCTAGGGCCTGCACATGAAAGTATGCAATGACAAGTACTTGATGGACATCCTTGTGCGACTCGTAGCCCTCCATTCCTGGCATGTGTACGCCTGTATTACCATTGTAAGCGTGTGAAACGCACCGTACAACTGGTGCCGTACCTGTACGTGTGAAACGCACTGTACAACTAGTGCGGTAGGGGTACGTGTGAAATGCACTGTACAACTGGTGCCGTAGGGGTACGTGTGAAACGTACTGTACAACTGGTGCCGTAGGGGTACATGTGAAATGCACCGTACAACTGGTGCCGTACCTGTACATGTGAAACGCACCGTACAACTGGTGCCGTACCTGTACGTGTGAAACGCACCGTACAACTGGTGCCGTAGGGGTTCGTGTGAAACGCACTGTACAACTGGTGCCGTAGGGGTACGTGTGAAACGCACTGTGCAACTGGTGCCGTACCTGTACGTGTGAAACGCACCGTACAACTGGTGCCGTACCTGTACGTGTGAAACGCACCGTACAACTGGTGCCGTCTCTGTACATGTGAAACACACCGTACAACTGGTGCCGTAGGGGTACGTGTGAAACGCACTGTACAACTATTACCGTAGGGATACATGTGAAACGCACTGTACAACTGGTGTTGTAGGGGTACGTGTGAAACGCACCGTACAACTGGTGCCGTACCTGTACGTGTGAAACGCACTGTACAACTAGTGCCGTAGGGGTACGTGTGAAACACACTGTACAACTGGTGCCGTAGGGGTATGTGTAAAACGCACCGTACAACTGGTGCCGTACCTGTATGTGTGAAATGCACTGTACAACTGGTGCTGTACCTGTACGTGTGAAACGCACCGTACAACTGGTGCCGTACCTGTATGTGTGAAACGCACTGTACAACTAGTGCCTTAGGGGTACGTGTGAAACGCACTGTACAACTGGTGCCATAGGGGTACGTGTGAAACGCACTGTACAACTAGTGCCGTAGGGGTATGTGTGAAACGCACTGTACAACTGGTGCCGTAGGGGTACGTGTGAAATGCACTGTACAACTGGTGCCGTACCTGTACGTGTGAAACGCACCATACAACTGGTGCCGTAGGGGTACGTGTGAAACGCACTGTACAACTATTACCGTAGGGGTACGTGTGAAACGCACTGTACAACTGGTGTTGTAGGGGTACGTGTGAAACGCACCGTACAACTGGTGCCGTACCTGTACGTGTGAAACGCACTGTACAACTGGTGCCGTAGGGGTACGTGTGAAACGCACTGTACAACTAGTGCCGTAGGGGTACGTGTGAAACACACTGTACAACTGGTGCCGTAGGGGTATGTGTGAAACGCACCATACAACTGGTGCCGTACCTGTATGTGTGAAACGCACTGTACAACTGGTGTCATACGTGTACGTGTGAAACGCACCGTACAACTGGTGTCGTACCTGTATGTGTGAAACGCACTGTACAACTAGTGCCTTAGGGGTACGTGTGAAACGCACTGTACAACTGGTGCCATAGGGGTACGTGTGAAACGCACTGTACAACTAGTGCCGTAGGGGTACGTGTGAAACGCACTGTACAACTGGTGCCGTAGGGGTACGTGTGAAATGCACCGTACAACGGGTGCCATACCTGTACGTGTGAAACGCACTGTATAACTGGTGCCGTACCTGTATGTGTGAAACACACTGTACAACTGGTGCCGTACCTGTACGTGTGAAACGCACCGTACAACTGGTGCCCTAGGGGTACGGGTGAAATGCACTGTACAACTAGTGCCGTAGGGGTACATGTGAACTGCACTGTACAACTGGTGCCGTAGGGGTACGTGTGAAATGCACCGTACAACTGGTGCCATACCTGTACGTGTGAAACGCACTGTATAACTGGTGCCGTACCTGTATGTGTAAAACGCACCGTACAACTGGTGCCGTACCTGTACGTGTGAAACCCACTGTACAGCTAGTGCCGTAGGGGTACGTGTGAAGCGCACCGTACAACTGGTGCCGTACCTGTACGTGTGAAACGCACTGTACAACTGGTGCCGTACCTGTACGTGTGAAACGCACCATACAACTGGTGCCCTAGGGGTACGTGTGAAATGCACTGTACAACTAGTGCTGTTGGGGTACGTGTGAAACGCACTGTACAACTGGTGCCGTAGGGGTACGTGTGAAACGTACCGTACAACTGGTGCCGTACCTGTACGTGTGAAATGCACTGTACAACTGGTGCCGTAGGGGTACGTGTTAAACGCACTGTACAACTAGTGCCGTAGGGGTACGTGTGAAACGCACTGTACAACTGGTGCCGTAGGGGTACGTGTGAAACACACCGTACAACTGGTGCCGTACCTGTACGTGTGAAACGCACTGTACAACTGGTGCCGTACCTGTATGTGTGAAACGCACCGTACAACTGGTGCTGTACCTGTACGTGTGAAACACACTGTACAACTAGTGCCAGAGGGGTACGTGTGAAACGCACTGTACAACTGGTACCATAGGGGTACTTGTGAAACGCACCATACAACTGGTGCCGTACCTGTATGTGTGAAACGCACCGTACAACTGGTGCTGTACCTGTACGTGTGAAACACACTGTACAACTAGTGCCATAGGGGTACGTGTGAAACGCACTGTACAACTGGTGCCGTAGGGGTACTTGTGAAACGTACCATACAACTGGTGCTGTAGGGGTACGTGTGAAACACACCATACAACTGGTGCAGTACCTGTACGTGTGTAACGCACTGTACAACTAGTGCCATAGGGGTACGTGTGAAATGCACTGTACAACTGGTGCCGTAGGGGTACATGTGAAACGCACTGTACAACTGGTGCCGTAGGGGTACGTGTGAAACACACTGTACATCTGGTGCCGTACCTGTACGTGTGAAACGCACCGTACAACTGGTGCCATAGGGGTACGTGTGAAATCACCCTACACACGCAATCATTGCGTGTGTACGCTTCGTTTCACTATTGTACTGGTGCCGTAGGCGTACGTGTGAAACGCACCGTACCTGTGTGTGGATTTCAAAATTACATAGGGGACACATAAGGGACAAGTATTATGCCCAAAATGCATGCTGGTTGTCATGGATACAGAGTTTTCAGTTGCAATGTGTCCATCAGGTGTCCTGGAACAGTCAGTTGGCCACAAAATACAATGTTGCAAAGTGGTTGTTGACTTGACATGATGCTAAAAATTTGAACGATGCGAATGCATGTCATTGGTGTATGTTTAAAGGGATTGGAGTAAACGTACGATGCGAATGAGTCTGACCAATCACTATGTGCTCCTCAAAATGAATGCCCCTCAGCAAGACAGATATAAGGCAGCCAGAACCCATGAGAAGGCACTTGCCTGCACAACTTTTGATTTGATTTGATTTGTTATTTATAAAGCGCGGTGAATCACCCCCGGGGGGGGGTATCTCAGCACTCTGATACGGCAGTGGAGGAGAAGCGGTACTCAGGCTGGGAACAAGATGGTTTTGAGAGCTTTCCTAAATTTCCAGTAATCGGGGCATTGTTTTAGGACCAGCGGAAGTTGGTTCCAAATGCGGGGGGCCTGATAGGAAAAGCATTTCCCTCCTGTGCGTGCTTTCTTAATCTTAGGGATTTGAAGGAGTAACTGGGAGCTAGATCGGAGGGATCGGATGGGGGTGTAGAGGTGAAGTTTCTCCGCTAGATAGGAAGGGCATTTTCTCCAGATTGCTTTGTGGGCGAGGCAGCAGATCTTAAATTTTATGCGAAGACGTATGGGGAGCCAGTGTAGTTGATGGAGGAGGGGGCGAGAAGCAGATCTGTTTGGGGCATTTAAGATCAAACGTGCAGCTGTGTTCTGTATTACCTGCAGGCGTTCCAATGAAGACTCGTTGGCTGCTATTAGAAGAGCATTGCAATAATCTAATTTACTCATCACTAGAGTCTGAGTGAGGGTCTTTCTGATGGAATCAGGGAGATAGGGAAGTGCTTTCCTCAGGAGACTTAGGATGTGGAAGCATGAGCCTACAGTGTGTGACACGTGTTTTTTCAAGGTACCTGTGTGCCTGGGTGTGTCTGTCTAGTCTGCTGAGGGTGCGTCAGTGGAGTGGGACATGTGACTGCTTAGCACGTGCTGTCCATCAGCCTGCTGTTGCATGTGCTGCACAGTGTGTGGCATGATCAGTGAGTGTGTTGCACCCCTCATGCCACCTGTTGACTTTCAATGCCATGTAGTGCATTGGGGCTTGCACACAGGCCAATTTCTTATTGTGAATGATGCAATTCCTGTCAGCATCCTATGCCCTGTTCAACATTTCAAAGATGTTCAAATGTGTGTCTCTGGGACATGGCGCAGGTGTATTGATGTTGTCTCACTTTGTCATCCTGACAGGTAACTGCCTACGAGAAGGGGAAGATCTGGCGGGACATTGTCAGGGCCGTGAGATCTGCGGGGGATCATAGTCGGCAGCTGCCACAGGTCCGAAAACGGTGGCAGGACATCCGGTGCTGGACCCGGCGGATCGCCCGGGTCGAGCTGGGGATCGACCCTCCTCGCCCCCACGGCGGCCGCCGACGCCTGACCCCCCACATGACCCGTGTCCTGGCGGTGGTCTTCCCTGACCTCGATAGGCAGTTCCAGGAGAGACTGCAGCAAGGAGGGGGTAGGTATATGGCTGTTTGTTGTGTTATGTGTCACCAGCTTTTGGAAGTGCTCTGTAGCCTGGATACATTCCCAGAGTGTATATGTGCAGTGCATTTTCTGTTCCCCAATGTGACCTGGTGCTCTTTTTCATCCCTTCCCCTCCTTGGCATGTGTCCCTTGGTCTGTGTGTAATCACATTTGCACATGGTCATCTAGGGTGCCAGTAAATCTAAGTGCACATTGCTTTCCGCATCATGTGGGAGGGTGGTCTGTGACTTGTGTTGGTACCTTGCCTGTGCCATGACCTGTTCACTCTGTTTGGGGTCCATATTTGTTGGCACTGATGATGATTCTCAACATAGGAGTGTAAGGTTTCAACTGAACACCCTTGCACCATGCATGACCAATGTTGTGGCCTCAGATATGATGTGCATGAGTGGGAGATATGCATAGTGCCATGACGGTTGCTCATGGTAGAGTCAGCTCATTCCAGGAACACGGAGCAGTGTGCCCACTACAGTCCCCTGAGACACCCTGGCCTCCTAATCATGTGTGTCATCCAACACTGTGCACATTCTCTGTGGGTTCAGCATAGGTCTGCCTCTGTGGCATTGTTCCCTGGCCTAGTTTGTATTTTTCAAATGTGTGCTACATGTGTCCACTGGACAGGGATACACCATTTTGCAGTGCCTGTGTGGCTATTCACAACAATCTGTTGATGGTTGTTTGTCACAAAAATGTGTTGCCAGCCCCACACGGTGATGTTGTGTAAATGTAGCAATTTTTGCTGCACAGTTTTTGTAACCCTGAGTAAGAGGTATCACTTCTTGATCTGTATCAATCACATTGACTCAGGTATGGGGGGTTGTGCAGAAGAGGCCTACATGGGCAACCCTGATTTTTCCTTGCCAGGTCTGACCTGTGTGTGAGAATTGGCTGTACAAAGAATCGCCGTGCAGTGCCCCTGTGATGGTGGCCAGTGCTTAATGTTCGTGCTTTGCAGCCTGTGTCAGTTTTTTAAAAACATGATTCCTGCTCATACTTTTTTGGCACCTGTGTGTGGTTCAGATGCAACGCAGTTTGGTCTTTGTGTGCTGACATCTGTGTGGACATTCTGGCTTGCCATGAGGGTGTCTCCACAGTACAGCTATGCTTTTTTACAACCCAATTGCAGGCCCATTAGCTTATGCATTGTCCTGGGTTTGGACATGTGTGCTACTCCACATGACAGGCCTTAGGTCATATGTGTAGCCAACTGTGTCACCAGGTAACGGATGGCCATGTGACAACTGACATAATTCAAGTTGTTAATCCCAAAAAATTGTACCTTAGCACTCACAGCACTTGTCAACAGTTCTTCATGCTTTAAATGTGGTAATTTGATGATTTGTGTTAAGAACACTAATGTGCCTGCATGAAAGATGTCTCCCAAGGAAGTGCACACTAAACGACATTTCCACTTTCATGGACCACGCTGGCACCTTTTCAAAGAAGCCACTGTTAGAATTAAATGGTGTTGCTGATTCTTCATATACATGTTCCCACAGTGGTCTTGATTTTGTGAAACTTCTTTGTTGTTGGTGATACAAACTAACGAGTGTCAAGACATCAAGACCTCCGTGGGCCCATGTATATTGACTTTCTGCAACACCATTTATTTCTAACAGTGGCTTCTTTGACAAAGGTGCCAATGTAGTTTTGTGTGCACTTCCTTGGGAGACATCTTTCATGCAGGCACATGAGTGTTCTTTTCACTAAATGGCGAATTGGCACATTCAAAACATGTCGATTGTGTAAAGTATTGTGAGTCCCAAGGTAACAACATTTTTTCATTTTGTGTTCCAAAGTACTTACAGGTCTCTGAGTGTGGTGACACCTTGAGTATTGAGGTGTGTTACTTTCGCTTGGGTGCACCACTACTGTTTCTTTCAGGGTAAACAAGAGGTGGCATGACTTCATTGTATTGCTGTGCTCACCTGTTCACAGACACTAGCTTCTCAGTGTATTTCTCATGCAAGTTGTGGCCTGGTGTGTTCTTTTTTTCCTTGTGTCCAAGTGGCATAGTGGGTCTACCAACTGGGCAGTACAGGGCTTACATATGTGCGGAGTAATCTAGCTGTTACTCATGATGCATTGCCTGATATGCACTGTGACCAATTGTTATTGTGCTCATGTGTCAGATGTATACAGGTGACTGATGCATTTCGGTTTCTTCTCCTTGACCACAGCATCATCATCCGAAACAGAGGGAGACACCTGCACGGACCTGGAGGAGGGACCCAGCAACAGTGCCACCAGTGCTGTAGAGTCAGAAGGGCCAGTGGCACGGAGGGTGAGGGGAGTCAGTCCGAGGACCTGTCTGGAGGTGATACCAGCTACGATGCCGACGGGTCCGACGCTGACGTCCTCGAGGAGGCGGAGGCTGCAACACCACCTGGCAGCATCCCCACATCTGTCCCCGCCTCCTCCGTTACCATCTCCGCCCTCCCAGTTGCTCCCGTCCCTTCTGTCCGTGCAGAGGCCCACCATGTCTCCTTCGGCCCAGGCACCGCCCCCCCTGCCCCTGTCACCCCTGCTGCCTTCAGTGAAGAGTCTGTGGACATACTGCGGCAGTTGCAGGTTGGGCAGGCATCGGTGCTGAATGTCCTCCATGCGTTACAACAAACAAATGATGGACGGAATGCTGACAATGCAGACATTCTCCCCCAGTCAAGAGATCTGGGTTAAATCCATCGTTCTTTTGCCCACTACACCACCCCAGTTTAGACATGGCCATATGCAAATCAGTCTTGACCCTGTGCCTCATGGGAACAGTCCAGCCCGAACTGCCAAGCCATGTCTTCCCTGGACCGGAATCAAGCATCCTAGGACCGGTTTCTGGCTATCAGCCGTCATCAGCCAGGATAGCTTGACTCCAGTGGCGTAGTGAGCACGGGTCCCACGTCTGGGAATACCCATCCCAATTAGGGCGAAAAGCGTTACAACAAACAAATGATGGACGGAATGCTGACAATGCAGACATTCTCCCCCAGTCAAGAGATCTGGGTTAAATCCATAGTTCTTTTGCTCACTACACCACCCCAGTTTAGACATGGCCATATGCAAATCAGTCTTGACCCTGTGCCTCATGGGAACAGTCCAGCCCGAACTGCCAAGCCATGTCTTCCCTGGACCGGAATCAAGCATCCTAGGACCGGTTTCTGGCTATCAGCCGTCATCAGCCAGGATAGCTTGACTCCAGTGGCGTAGTGAGCACGGGTCCCACGTCTGGGAATACCCATCCCACTTAGGGCGAAAAGCGTTACAATAAACAAATGATGGACGGAATGCTGACAATGCAGACATTCTCCCCCAGTCAAGAATGTCCTCCATGGGCACACTAAACTGCTCACACAGATGGTGTCGTTCATGGAGGGCATGTCAGCAACGATGTCTGACCAACGCAGGATTCTGCGGTCCATGGACTCTTCCATGACAGCAGCAGTTACTCTCCTGCAGCGCTCCGTCCCCCCCTGCCCCAGACCCATCCACACTTCCCTCTCCCATACCTGTCCAAAGCACACCCAGACAGTTACGATCACGCACCCCACCAGACACAGCCAGCAAACACCCAAGTAAGGAGAAGCGCACACCTCCTGGCACGCACACTCAGGGGGATGTAGGCACACCCTCAGGGTCTGGGGACAGACGACATACACGCAGCCACAGTTGCAGTCCACAGTCCTCACAACCCTGTCCCTCCAAAACCACTCCCCTTGGCTCCCATGCAAAACGCTCACCCAAGCAGCTCTTTCTGGGTGAGCTGGACCTTGCCCCCGCTGAGCCACCACCCCATAAGCGGCCAAGGAAGTCCCCGGGCATGGGAGTTGAGTCGCCCACCACATTGACCCCCTCCCCTAGGAGTGCTGTACCCCATCCCTCCCACACCACACCCTCCCTTGACCCTGGGGAATCCTCAGGTGCAGGGGTTAGGCTGGACGTCCTAGCAGCGGTGTGCAGCGCCGAGCTCACCTCCACGATCAGCGCTGCCCCACCCCCTGTGGTGGAGACGTCCACCCCTGCACCCACCACACCTACCCTTCACCCTCCAGTCCCTGCGGTGCCTGGTACTGCCACAGATGATGCCCCCCCCCAGTCGACAAACCTTGAGGTTCCTTTGTGCGGGCAAGCTAGGGGTAGACGCGGTCCCCTACGTCCCCCCTTGGACTTGAAATTTGGACTGGCCATTGGCCTCTGTACATAGTCTATTTTTTCTTATTTTTTTTTGGTGCTGAATAAAGCCTTTTGTTTTACTTTCAACACTATTGTATTTCAGGTACTTCATGCTGGTGATGAGGCTCCTGGAGTTGGTGTTCTGGTAATGTGTTAGGGTTCTGAGAAATGTTTTTGTATGATGGTCATGAGGTGGACCATGGTATCTGTGTGCCATCACAATGTCTCTGCAAAGAATCATTGGTAGTGTATGTTCATTTTGTTTTGAGACATTGTCCCAAGGAGTGTTCCTTCCTCTGTGGCACCTGACATCTTCCCTGCAAACAGTTGCACTATTGTTGTGCTGACCTGTGTCAACATTTCCTTTGTTGGTGACGGATCCCTTCAACAATGGCCATGCCTGCTCACCGATGTCTCCTGCTGAATCGTCTGTGCCATCCTTGCTAGTCACTGTACTTGTGTTTTGAGTATGTAGGAATGCCTTCAGGGACAAATTCACCCTTTTCAGCACTATGCATGTGTGTAATCACGGCCTACCACACAAATGGTACTTGTTATGCAGGGTATTTGGGCACCTGGCTCAGAATTGTGGGCATTGTATGTAGGGGAATTCCACCCTATTCCTTCCATGAGAGACAACATATGTGTGGCTGGACCAGCACCTGAACATTCCTATCACTCCTGGGATGTGCGTGACAGTGTGTGTTCCCTTTGGCTCTCTTAGTTTTGTAGGCAGTTACATGACTATACAGTCCTGTGGCATGATATCAGGGTGTGTATTGTGCCGCATCCGCCATGGGTGGGTATGCATATGTTATTTGTCCTCACACCCACATGTGGTGTGTCATGCAGTGTGTGAAAGACATCCATCCTCCTGGGAGTGGGACACTGCTGTCAGTGATGTGTTGTTATTGCACTATCATCATAGTCCAAAGTTAGGAATGTGTCCATACCACCATGTAGGTGTGGTCATCTGATGATGATGTACACACCCCCATATCTCTGTCCACTGCTGGGAGTCCTCTGCACCAACCCCCATATCTCTGTCCACTGCTGGGAGTCTTCTGCACCCACCCCTCATATTGCAGGCCACTGCTGGTGGTCATATGCACCCACCCCCATATCTCTGTCCACTGCTGGGAGTCCTCTGCACCCACCCCCATATCTCTGTCCACTGCTGGGAGTCCTCTGCACCCACCCCCATGTCTCTGTCCACTGCTGGGAGTCCTCTGCACCCACCCCTCATATTGCAGGCCACTGCTGGTAGTCATATGCACCCACCCCCATATCTCTGTCCACTGCTGGGAGTCCTCTGCACCCACTCCCATATCTCTGTCCACTGCTGGGAGTCCTCTGCACCCACCCCTCATATTGCAGGCCACTGCTGGGAGTCCTCTGCACCCACCCCCATATCTCTGTCCACTGCTGGGAGTCCTCTGCACCCACCCCTCATATTGCAGGACACTGCTGGTATTCATCTGCACCCACCCCTATATGTGTGTCCACTGCTGGTATTCATCTGCAGCCACCCCCATATGGCTGGACACTGCGGGTATTCATCTACAGCCACCCCTATATGGCTGGCCACTGCTGGGAGTCCTCTGCACCCACCCCCATATCTCTGTCCACTGCTGGGAGTCCTCTGCGTCCACCCCCATGTCTTTGTCCACTGCTCGGAGTCCTCTGCACCCACCCCTCATATTGCAGGCCACTGCTGGTAGTCATATGCACCCACGCCCATATCTCTGTCCACTGCTGGGAGTCCTCTGCACCCACCCCCATGTCTCTGTCCACTGCTGGGAGTCCTCTGCACCCACCCCTCATATTGCAGGCCACTGCTGGTATTCATCTGCACCCACCCCTATATGTGTGTCCACTGCTAGTATTCATCTGCAGCCACCCCCATATGCTGGACACTGCGGGTATTCATCTACAGCCACCCCTATATGGCTGACCATTGCTGGGAGTCCTCTGCACCCACCCCATATCTCTGTCCACTGCTGGGAGTCCTCTGCACCCACCCCATGTCTCTGTCCACTGCTGGGAGTCCTCTGCACCCACCCCTCATAGTGCAGGCCACTGCTGGTAGTCATATGCACCCACCACCATATCTCTGACCACTGCTGGGAGTCCTCTGCACCCACCCCCATATCTCTGTCCACTGCTGGGAGTTCTCTGCGCCCACCCCCATGTCTCTGTCCACTGCTGGGAGTCCTCTGCACCCACCCACATGTCTCTGTCCACTGCTGGGAGTCCTCTGCACCCACCTCCATATGTGTGGAAGCTGCTGGTATTCATCTACACCCACCCCTATATGTTTGTCCACTGCTGGTATTCGTCTGCACACACTCCTCATATTGCAGGCCACTGCTGGTAGTCATATGCACCCACCCCCATGTCTCTGTCCACTGCTGGGAGTTCTCTGCACCCACCCCCATATGTCTGGACACTGCTGGTATTCATCTGCACCCACCCCTATATGTGTGTCCACTGCTGGTATTCAGCTGCAGCCACCCCCTATGGCTGAACACTGCAGGCATTCATCTACAGCCACCCCTATATGGCTGACCACTGCTGGGAGTCCTCTGCACCCACCCCCATGTCTCTATCCACTGCTGGGAGTCCTCTGCACCCACCCTCATATGTCTGGACACTGCTGGTATTCATCTGCAGCCACCCCCATATGGCTAGCCACTGCTGGGAATCCTCTGCACCCACCCACCCACCCCCTTGGAGCAGTACACTGCTTGCCTGGACCTACACACACACCAATATGAAGGTAACATGCAGGGCCAGACCGTAACCCCACATTTCTGGCGTGTTTATGCCTCGTATCCCAAATGTACTGGTGCCGTAATGGTGTACGGGTGAAACGCACCATACTCATGCTTTAATTGTGTGTGTACGGTCCGTATCACTGTTCTACTGGTGGCATAGGAGTACGTGTGCAACGCACCGTACCCACGCATTCATTGCGTGTGTACGGTCCGTATCACTATTCTACTGGTGCCGTAGGAGTACGTGTGCAATGCACCATACCCACGCATTCATTGCGTGTGTACGGTCCGTATCACTATTCTACTGGTGCCGTAGGGGTACGTGTGAAACACACCGTACAACTGGTGCCGTAGGGGTACGTGTGAAACACACCGTACAACTGGTGCCGTAGGGGTACGTGTGAAACGCACTGTACAACTGGTGCCGTAGGGGTGCATGTGAAACGCACCCTACACCCGCAACATTGCGTGTGTACGGTCTGTATCACTGTTCTACTGGTGCCGTAGGGGTACGTGTGAAACGCACCGTACCCACGCATTCATTGCGTGTGTACGGTCCGTTTCACTGTTCTACTGGTGCCGTAGGGGTACGTGTGAAACGCACCGTACCCACGTATTCATTGCATGTGTACAGTCCATATCACTATTGTACTGGTGCCGTAGGAGTACGTGTGCAACGCACCGTACCCACGCATTCATTGCGTGTGTACGGTCCGTATCACTATTCTAATGGTGCCGTAGGGGTACGTGTGCAACGCACCGTACACGTCCATTTCCGTTGTTGCGGTACGCAGGGGTTGCTGGACACCACCCCCAAGTGACCAGACCCTGGTGGTAATATATGGGCTCCATATTATAGGTTTGGATTTGGGTATGGGGTATGTTTCCTGCCCCTCACCCCCACCCTGGCCCCTGGGTGTTGTTCTCACCTTCTGCGGCGTGTGCATCGGGTCCGGTGCACCAGGTCGTAGGCTAAGAGGACCGGGATGACACGTACGATGGGGTTTATGGCGTGTACGTCGCATACCGGGGCTGCGTTGAGTAGCGGTTCGCGTAGGACTCTGCTTTACCGGCTGTGTTTGGCTCCCGTAAGAAAAGAGCCGTACGGAGTGCCGTAGGGACGAATCGTACTTGCTGGGCCGGAAACCGCTGCTTAAATACGTCCGGACGACGGGTACAAGCTGTTCCAGATCAGAATCGTTGTTTTTTTTTACCCGTATGGTCTTTTGTACGATTCGTACGGAAAAAGGCTTTCAGTACGAATCGTACTTCCTAGGTTGTAAGAAAAGTTTACCAGGTACGAGTCGTACGAAGAAAACGCTCTATACAGCCTTTTTCCAGGATTGGAATCGGGCCCAAAATGTAAAAAAATTGGATAATTTGACAAAAAACAGGAACAGAGCTCGGAGCACCATTTGTCACAGTCAATGTATCGATAAACAGGAACAGAGTGACTCAAAACTTGTGCGGTCATGTCAATTGCGGTGAATGTGATGATAAACAGGAACAGAGCTCGAAGCGACATCTATCCTTGTCAAAATGTTAAATATATTTTTATTTTAGACTGTGGGATTTGGGGAGGTTGGGTGGGTAGTGTTTAAGTAAGAAATATTTAAATATATTATAAATGATAAATGTCTGCACTGTGTTTATGTTTTGATTTTTTATCCATATGTTTAAATATTTTGAATTTAAATAAATATTTATTTACTATTTTGTTATTTTCTTAATTTTTACTTTATGAATTTCTCAGGGATAGTGTTGTATATTAGGGTTTTAGAGGATATTGTTGCTTTCAAAGTGTATATTAATTATTGTTAATTGTTTTCTACATTTACATTTTTGTTTAATATTAGATTATTATCATGTAAATAAATTGGTGTGTGGGGTGTATTGGGGAAGAGTGAAGTGTTTTTATTTTAAAAATAGTTGAATTATAATTATTTTATTACAACAGATTACTTTTTGTTTGAGTTTGTGTTATGATCGAGGCGTTTAAGGGATAATGTTCATTTAATTTGAATTTATTTATTACAATAACAACAATGTTTTTGTAATACTGATACTATTTTTACGATTTACATTCTGTTTATATTTTTTAATGTTGCTTTCTTTTTGTATGTTGTATTTGAACCCCTCCTCAATGTATGCACTTTCCCCTTTGTTTGTTAGAGTTCATTTAAAATAACATATCTGACCGCACAATATATGCACTTTTACCAACGCTTCTTAGATTGCAGGTAAAATAGCAAATCAGCCCCCCTCACCTGCTGTACGCAATGTCTCAAATGTGTGTTAGATTGGAGTTAGATAAGTAAATCTGACCCCAAAATGTATGAACTTTCCCTAATATTTATTAGATTGGAGTTAGAATAGTAAATCTGTATCTCCAATGAAAGCACTTTCCCAGTGTTGTTAGACTGGACTAGAAATAGCAACTATGACTGCACTTTCTCCATTGTTTGCGAGACTGGAGTTTGAATAGTAAATCTGACCATCCCAATGTACACACTTTCCCCCAATGTTTGTTCAATTGGAATAGGAGTGAGAGATCTGGCACCCAATTTAATTGTATGCACTTTCTACAATGTTTGTTAGACTGGAGGTAGAAGAGTAAATCTGCCCCCTCAATATTTGGTATATTGGAGTCAGAATAGCACAATTTATCCCCTCACCCCCAAGGTATGAGGTTTTTCCCATATTTGGTAAGATTTATATTAGAATATTGTATTTAGATTTGTTTTTTTATTTCTTTCATTTTTAAATAATTTTGGATTAGTGTTCGGCTACTGCAATTTACGTTATCTTAGATTTTTGTAAGGTATTTTGAGGACATTTATTTTTAAAGTATTTATTTATTTAATAGCTCAATTTTAAACTAATTTTATATTGTGTTTTAATTTTCAAAATAATTAACTTTTTATTTTGTAGCATATTTTAAATATATGGTCAGTAGAACAAAAAGGGATTAATATTCTACCATTGGGTTATTTTTATAAGCCACCTGGCCCCACACAATCTTTACCAGGGTAGGATATGTTGTGCTGATGCATTGTAACAATACGCATTTACAGGACAAGTTATGGATGAATGGTGATTCCAGCCTAAGAGAAATAACTACTACTATTTCCAAGGCTGAACTCACTTCCAGATGTGCAAAAACAGTAATTGCATCTAGCAATAGTAATAGTACACAAAGTGATGAAGTCATAAAGATTGTTAGGACTCGTATTCGTTCCGATGAACAAACAAAAAAAAAAATGATAAAGATGTAACAAATAGAGAAAAAAAAAGTTTCAAAAGTTACCAGAATGAACGAATAAGTGACCTAAGAGGAAAATGTTATAGGTGTGGGAGTACATCCCACCTTGCTCATGACAGAAAATGTCCTGCATTGGGACAAAGATGTACTAATTGCAAAGTTTTAGGTCATTTTTCAAAAGTGTGTCAAAAAAGATCAAGATCTGTAAAATGCATAGTTGATGAATACGCATGTGAGGGTGAAGGTTCAGACACAGATGATGTTATTTGTGTCATTCAAGAACCTGAGGTTTTGGGAAAAACTATCCGGAAGAAACCAGTCTGTAATATTCTTATCGTAATACATGGAACGAAACTTTTAGAGAAAAATTGGGTAACAAATTTGAGGTTCCTGATGTGCATCCTGTAAGTTATACAGGCGAACCCATTGACCTTATAGGATTTAAGAAACTACCTTTCGAATATAAAGGCAGGAATGCTGAGTGCAAACTTTATGTTTCAAAGTCAGGACCTTGTGTCCTAGGATGGTGGTACCAGGGTGAATTAAGAATATTATTGGATCCCAATAGCTCAGACCCAGTGCTAAGTATTGTTGATTTCAACAAGAAACATTACGACACAATCACAGCAAAATTTCCTAAAGTTTTTTCAGGGGAAGTAGGAGAACTAAAAGGATTTTCTCATAAGATTATTCTGAAGAGTGACGCCCGCCCATGTATTCATAAGGTTAGGAACATTCCTATGAGTGTCAAAGATGAAGTTATCAAAGAATTAGACAAATTGGTGCAGAATGGTTTAATTGAACATATTGAATCGTCAGATTGGGTCGCCCCCTTGGTAGTTGCACGCAAGGCCAACGGCCGCGTCCGCCTCTGTGTGGATTTGAGAGAACTTAATAAGAATATTTTTGTGGATATGTTTCCACTACCAAGAATTTCAGAGTTACTCTCTGCCACCAGAAACAAACAATTATTTTCCACCATTGACTTAAACTCTGCATACCATCAGGTCCCGCTTCATGAAGAAAGCAGACATCTAACAGCTTTCATTACTCCTATTGGACTTTTTCAATTTAAACGGGTACCTTTTGGTTTGGCATCAGCTGCAGCTATGTTTCAGCGACTGATGTATAGAATTTTCAAAGACATGGAAAACATTGTTTTGTTTCAGGATGACATTTTGGTCATGGGTTCGAACAAAGCTGAGCATGATAATACTTTGATCAAAGTTCTTGAAGTTCTGGAGCTCAAAGGATTAACTGCTGAAGAATCTAAATGTAAACTAGCAAGAAGTAATGTTACCTACTTAGGGCATGAAATTAGTAGTAAAGGAATTTTCCCGAAATCGAAACTAGTGAATGCTATTATAAATGCTCCAATTCCCCAGAACAAAGATGAAGTCAGATCCTTTTTAGGTTTAGCCGAATTTTATTCTAAGTTTGTACAAAACTTCTCAGGAAAAATGTACAGTATTAGACAACTAATGAAGAAAGGGTGTACATTCTTTTGGTCCCCCGAGTGTCAGAGAAGTTTTGAAAGCATAAAAAAGGATATATGCTCTGCACCAGCACTCAAAGGTTTCTCCCCAGATCTGGAGAGTATAATCACCACAGATGCCAGTGGGAAAGGTTTAGGTGCAGTTTTGTCACAGATTCAGGATAATGGGAGTGAGTCTGTTGTCGCATTTGCTTCTAGAGCTCTCACTGACACAGAAGAAAAATACTCAGTGATTGAAAGAGAGGCTTTAGGCTGTATTTGGGCTCTAAAGAATTTCAGACAGTATATTTGGGGTACTTGTGTAACAGTTAGGACAGATCACAAACCTTTAACTAAAGTCCTTACTTCAAAAGGTCTGAGCAATGTTTCACCCAGAATTTCACGAATGTCAATTCAACTACTAGATTACGTCTACAATGTAGTGTATGTCCCAGGTGTAAAGAATAGAATTGCTGATTTTTTAAGCAGATGTCCACTTCACAATATTAATGATGATAAGAATGAATGGGATGAATGGATGGTTGCCTCTGTGTTTGGTAATGAGTTACAAAGCATTTCCGACCAAGTAGTCGAGAGTGGAAGCAAGATGGCGGCTGTGTAAACGGCCGGTGCAGTGTGGCGGTGAAGGCTGAGAGCAGAATGATTAGATCGAGGGACGCTTAAGCACGCATGGAAGGGTGATGGCATGCGAATCCCCTCCGATTTCGTTTTCTGAAAGCAGAGGATGTTGCTGATAGTCTTAGCTACGACAGAAGTACGAAATACCTTTTGCCGGCTGGTAGAGGCTGAGGTGTTGTGCACAGCGTCCTTGGTCTGGTGGAAGCCCCGCGGACGAACGGGGAGGTGGAGCTTAGCAAGAACAGTGCAAACTCGGAGGAGACGGAGCGGAATTGAGCGGAACGGAGCGGAGAAGACCGAAGAGAGCAGAATGGCTCCGAAAATCGTGCCCGGTTTGAAAGCAACGTCTCAAAGGAAGAAGGCGCCTACTGAGGCCGAAGTAGACGGGCTCTCAACGGAGAGGGGAAGAAAGGGCACGATGAAAACTCGCCAGGCTCCCACTTCAATTGCGGACATTTTCCCAATAGCCGGTAAGGAGAAGGAGAAGGCGGGGGAAGCAGAGGCCACGGCACTTACGGCCGAGCTGATCGGGGGTAATTCGACCATACTGAAGGATAGCGGACCAACGGGGGGGTCGAAAGTTGACTCTAGTAAGGAGCCAGTAATAAGTCAGGAGGGCGACGGTATGCCTGCTGAAATGTACCCCCAGACCAAGACAGCAGAGACAGCAGAGAAAGCGTCTTTAAAAACTGTCTCTCAGGCAGAGGCAGAAGCGGTTCAGCTGCCTCAGAACTTAATGAGGTTAGATTTAACCAAACCGAGGTTGGAAGCCAATACGGACAATACAGCTGACATTACGGCTGACAGTGGGGAGATACTAACTACACGATTAGAGGACGCCCCTGATATGGGTCTTCTTGGAATCGAGTTGGATTCTGAAATGGGGGGCCCTTGCATTGAAAAGGAGAAAGCTTCAAGTGAATGTTTCTTTTCGACTTCGGAGGGGGCCGGTTGGTCAGAAGAGGGCGAAGATAGCTCTGATCCAGAGTTTGAAGATGGCTCAGATAGCAATTTGGAAATGGATGCCCCAGTAACGGCAACCAGACCTCCTCTGGATATAAGGCTTAAAACTCAGAGCCGCAGTGATATTAGCCTTAATCAACCTTCTACTCTACCTCAGGAAGATCCCGGCGCCAATCATACCAATCTCTCGTTGCTGGAGACGATCCATAAAGAAATTATCGCACATAGAGAGGAGACACGCCAGGACAATCGCAAGGCCCAGGCAGCAATGAGGAAGATGCAGGGCGTTGTGAGGAAATTATCTAAGTCTTGTGCTAACACCAGGGATAGAGTTTCAAACCTGGAAGAGAGAATAGTATCAATGGAGGCCGAAGCAGCTGATTCGGCGTCGAAGGTTAATGCTCAATGTGCCCAGTTGGTGGACCTCCAGTGGAAAACAGAACAGTTGGAAAATAGGCTCCGTCAAAGCAATCTGAGGGTCCTGGGGGTTCCGGAGGGGGTGGAGGGTCTTGATATAAAGGCCTATATCATCAAGCTCTTCGAGCAGGCTTTTCCAGAACTCTCCAGTTGGAACTGGGTTACCGAGATTCAGCGTGTCCATCGTACACCTTTTAAAGTACGCAAAAATATTAGAGGGGGTGACAAACCCAGAGCGATACTGGTGTACTTTGGAAATTATATTCTGAGACAGTCTATTGCCGAAAAAGCAAGGCCGGACGCGAGAAGATCCGGCGAGGGTATTTCGTTCTTTGTTCGCCCGGATTATTGTCATTCAACAGTCGAGCGAAGATGGAGATTAAGGGAGTTGATTAAGCCTTTTCAAGATAAGAAAATGCAAGCCTTTCTGATTAACCCGGCACAGCTTAAGGTGCTATCGGAGGGTAAAACTCTATTCTTTAGCTCTGAAATCAAAGCTAAGGAGTATTTGGACTCTATCAATTATACCGGGAAATAGACTTCAACTATTTGTCGGGTTAAGGAGTTGCAGAAAAAAAGGGAATGTCATGTAATATGGCTTAAATGTCCTATACTATACTGTCTATCACCTTTTCTGCACATGCGGCATATGTTTTTTGTAGGTTGTTGATCTTAGAGGCTAATTAGTAATGATCTACTTTTCTCTCCTTCACCGCATGCACCGCAGATCATCACGTGCACAGACAAGGTCTGTGCGCTTCACAGCTAGGGGTAGGTCAGGGGTAGGTCAGGGTTGGGTGGTGGGGGTGGGTGGATGTCAGGGCTTGGAGGGGGTGGTGGGTGGCTGGGGGGGGGGCTGAAAACAGGAAAAAGGAGAAAGAGTTGCAGTTGGGTATATAATAGGTTTGACTATCAGTGCAGATGCTTTGTTAGTAGGGATCAGTTAAGGCTCCATGTTGTGCTTGTTTCCCTAGTTTTTCAAATAGATTCACAGGATGATGAATATTAGGATTTGTACTATAAATATTGGTGGGCTGAATGATCACAGGAAGCGTCAAAACCTAGCTCACTTTGTGAAATTTAATAAAATTGATGTGTTATGTCTCCAAGAAACACACCTTCCATGGGCTAAAAGGAATTTGATGCATATGAATGGTTATGAATTAGGGGTTTGTTCATCACAATCTTCGTCAAATAGGGGAGTAGCAGTTTTGTTAAGACCTTCTTTGGGAGGAGTGGGACGGACTAAAGCCGACAGTAATGGGAGATGGGTTTTAGTCGAGTTGGAAAAAGGCTTTTCATTATGCGTAGTGTATGGGCCTAATAATGATGATCCAGAGATGTTCGATTTTTTGGAAGTAGAGCTAGCCACCTGGGTAACCCCTATAATTCTTTGTGGTGACCTAAATATCACAGCTGACTGGGATTCGAATAAAGTCTATTCTGGACGAAAACCCAGGATTTTTAGGGCTCTTTCATCTCTCATAAGATCACATGGTCTGTCAGACGTATGGCGGATGAAGGAGCCTAAAGATCCAGGATATACGTATTTTTCAAACCCACACCAGAAATATACTAAGTTGGATTATTTTTTTGTATCTGATTCAGAAAGAAATAGAGTTACAATATCTAAATTACCAAAGCTACTATCGGACCATAACCCTTTGGTGTTAGTATACGAAGTGGAGAGATTAGAAGGAGTCCCTACCAGGTGGACTTTTGAAAGGAAACTTCTACAAGATAAAAGATTTGTAGATCATATAAGGAAATGGGCTGGAGAATTTTTCTCTGCTAACAGATTTAGCGCCTCACGAAATACGGTGTGGGAGGCATTCAAGGCGGCCTTAAGAGGCGAACTAATAAGCTGTGCTGCAAGATTCAGAAGAGAAGATCGGAGTGAGGTTGAAAGGTTAATAAGAGAATTAGCAGGAGCTGAGGAACAACATACCTCTGATATAACACAAGGCAGAGAGACCAATGAGAGCCAAAGGAAATTGCTAGTAGTAAGAGCTGATCTGCAGAGGTTGGTAACACTTAGGGCAGTAAGTGCATATCAAACTGTGAGGCTTCAACGGTATGAAACTGGCGAGCAAGCCGGCAGAATTTTGGCATTACAAATTAAGCAAGAAAGAGTTAGAAATAATATCATCAAAATTGAAGATAATGGGATGGAATTCACTGAAGCTAAGGATATTCTTCAGGTCTTTCAGAACTTTTATCAAGTCCTATATACTGAAGAAAATCCAGCTGCTCAACGAGCTCAAGAGTATGTCGATAACGGTCCTAGGCTTGGTAATGCTGCCAGAGAAGAGTTGGAACAGGATATTAATGAGAATGAGGTAGCAACAGCTCTGCAGGAACTACCCATTGGTAAGGCTTCGGGCCCTGACGGGATCCCACTGGAGATCTATAAATGCTTGGCGGCAGAGATTATTCCACTTTTAATCGACTTATTTAATGGTGTGGTATCGACAGGGGTGGTTCCCGACTCATGGAGGGAAACGAATATAGTGGTTTTCCACAAAAAGGGTAAACCCAGGGAGAAACCGGGCTCATATCGCCCTATATCTTTAATCAACGCAGACACTAAACTTTATTCAAAAATTTTGGCAAAGAGGTTGGGCAGGGTCATAGGTCGCCTGGTCTCCCCGTGGCAACATGGGTTTGTACCAGGGCGTGGTACCACGGATCATATTAGGAGGGCAATTACTTTGTTTGATGCTCAGTCTGTTGGGGGAGATGAGATGGCCATGATCCTGCTCGATGCAGAGAAGGCCTTCGACCGGGTGGTCTGGAATTTTCTCTGGGGGATCCTAGCAGGAAGAGGATTTGGAGAGAAAGCTATAAGGGCACTTAAGGCAATGTATGTTAACCCAGTCGCTCGAGTCGTGGTTATGGGTCTGAGTTCTCATACTATAACAATAAGTCGTGGTACGCGGCAAGGTTGCCCATGTTCCCCAATTCTCTTTGCTTTATATATAGATCCGCTTATTCAAAGGATATTAGGTTGTCCAAGAATTAGACCTGTGATACGGGAGGGGCACGAAACGAAGATCCTGGCGTATGCTGATGACCTGGCCATCATCACGATTGATCCGCACCAGGCATTTCCTGAGCTGATACGAATGGCAAAGGATTTTGGTGAATACTCAGGCTACCTATTAAACGAATCTAAAACGCAAATAATATGCTCCAAAAATATTACAAGAACAGATGCAAGATTTGTAGAATCGGCTGTATATCTAGGGGTTAGAATTAACGCATCAATAGTTAAGATTATCGATGAGAATTTTGGTCCACTAAGTCAATCTATAGAAAAAGACTTAAAAAGAATTGATGCTTTACATCTTTCGTTGATAGGAAGGGTTAATGTCTTGAAAATGACAATGTTCCCCAAAGTTCTTTATTTATTTCGAGCTATACCCCTCTTTATAGAAGAAAAAATAATTAAAGGCCTGGAATCTATTTTTATAAAATTTGTATGGCAGTACGGAAGAGTCAGGCGCTCTACTAACCTTTTATCTCTTCCTAGGGATAGGGGCGGCTTGGTATTACCGAATTTGAGGCTGTACCATTGGTCTTGTTTATTGATTCATATGTCTATTCTTTTTCGGACAGAGTCACAAATCACTCAGGAATTTCATGGCAGCCAGACTCTTCCCACAATATATGAGTTATTAGTCGGGAGAAAAGCTATCGGTCTTTTAATGCGGGAAATTGACCGTAGATATTATAGGAAGGCACGATTTAAGGTATTGGGAGGTGTTTGGGGGGTTTGGAGAGCCATCTCAAAGTTTTGCCGAATCCCAAAGATACATCGTTATTTACATTTATATAATTCTAGACTATTCCCGCAGATGGTAGCAGACAGGAATCTGCAAGATTGGGAAGAATTAGGAGTTAAGACGCTGGGAGACATATCGAGGGGAGATCAGATTCTTGGATTTGTGGCGCTACAAACTAGATTTGGTATTTCTTTAAGTCACTGGCTACTGTATAATAAAGTCATTAGCTGGTTGAAGGCTGTAAGACCAAGGACCTTAATATCAGCTGAATTCCCTATTATCGACCAGCTGGTTAAAGGGAGTGAGAAGATCAGGGTATTCTATAATTTATTATGTGGGGAAATACAGGATGATTTAGAAAAAACAGAAGCAGCTCTGGCTTTAAAATTGGGAAATTCCGATATAGATTTAGACCTAGCCCTCCTACTAAATAAGAAAATATTCCGATCAACCAATTTGAGGGCACAGCACTATAAAACGTTGTTTAATTTATATTACACACCTGCAAAGTTATTTGCTTGGGGTATAAGGGAGGATGATATGTGTCCCAGATGTAAGCGAGGCGAGGCAGACCAACTTCATATGTTTTTTGAATGTGAGTCTCTGCTAGGAATACGGAGGGAGATCGAAAAATTTTGGGAGATGTTGTTAGGGAAAAAAATACCTCTGTCCTCAACTCTAATGGTTTTAGGCACGGACAACAGATTAAAAGTAGGGAGAACGGAGGCAGCCCTGGTGTTTATTTCTGTGGCTGTGTTTCGGTTATTAATCTCTGCAGGCTGGAAAGATCCAGTACCCCCCTCCTTTCAAATGTGGCTTTCCAGATTATTAGGTATGCATAATATTGAGATTTCTTTGTATGCACTGAAAGGGAAGAAAGTACGGGATTTCGGGGAAGGCATCTGGGCTCCTATCACAAAGTGGAGAGAGGCTAGTCTTGAGGGGAATTAGATTTGATCTGACTTTTTCTGGACCAGATTGGGAGATGGTCTTATTTTTGTATGTGATGAATTGGAAAGCTGAATCTTTGCACTGATATTTAATGTCGAAGTGATGTTAATTTTTTTCTTTTTTTTTTTTTTATGTACACTTACTGCAACCAATAAAAATATTTAAAAAAAAAAAAAAGAGTTACAAAGCATTTCCTATTCTGAGTGGACACAAAGCTTAAGCAAAGATTCAAACTTGACATTAGTGGTTGAGTATGTTCAAAAAGGATGGCCAGCAAAGGCACTTATACACAATAGTCTATTTGCCTTTTGGGAGGTTAGGAATGACCTTTCAGTGGAAGAAGACTTATTACTTAGAAGTGGAAGATTGATTTCTCCCTTAGAGTTTCGCAGCAAAATCATTAACCTTTGTCATGAGGGTCACTTAGGAATCGTAAAGTGCAAGGCGAGGGTAAAGCAGTCATATTGGTGGCCTGGTCTAGATAGGGATATTGAAAAGGAAATAAGGAAATGTGTCCAATGTTCTAATTCGGACAAGAGTTTAGTTACTCACAAAACTCCTTTACACCCCATTGTTGTTCCCCATATGTCTTGGGAAAGAATTGGCATCGATATTTTTGGCCCGGTTCAACATAACCATAATTTTTTGAAATACATTATTGTCATTGTCGATCATTTTTCAAAATGGCCTGAATATAAGATTGTAGACAAAGCTGACACTGAAGCTATACTTTTATTTCTAGCTGACATATTTGGTCGTGAAGGTCTTCCCAAGGATATTATTTCCGACAATGGAGGACAATTTGTCAGTGAATCATTTAAAAAATTTGTAAAAGAAGCAGGTATCAACCATAGAACCACCTCTCTGTACCATCCAGAAGGAAATGGTTGCGTGGAACGCTTTAATAGAGTAATCAAAGGTATTATCGAACTTTCTGGCAGAAATCATTTAGACTGGGTAGATGAACTAAGGAAAACTGTAAATGCATATAGAGTAACTCGTTGTGAGTCTTCAGGTTATGCCCCGTTTGAATTGATGAGAGGTAGATTACCACGCACAAAAGATAACATGGGTTGGTTAAAAAATACCAGATCTGTAGCCTGGTCTCCTAATATGGTAAGGAAAACTTTAGTAGATAATCAACAGAAACAAAAAGATTGCTTTGATCGCATGCATAACGTTAAAAAAGTACAACTTTGTGTGAATGACATTAAGGAAGGTTGGTGCGTAAAGGAGAAAGCAAATTTTCGACTCCTTTAAAGGTAATTAAAGTTTTATGCAATGCTGCATTGTTAAGCGACGGAAAGGTGTGGCAGGCTAGCAAGATTGCCAAATTCAGAGGTGATGTTGATTATTCTTTCATAGATGAGACTAATACTCGTCCCATTGAGTATGATTGGATTGAGGATTGTCCCTCTGAAATTGATTCATCTCCTTGCACTAATGAAAATATCACCCACAATGTACATTCATGTAATCCTGAACAGTCTTCTTCTGCTATAGAAGGGGAAGAGAGTGTTGATGACACAAACGCCTTATCAAACGCCTTGTCTGAAGAGTGTACCATTCCTAATTATGATGTTACCAGAGCTGGTCGAGTTTGTGTAAAACCGCTGTATTTAAAGGATTACATTACACATATTTGTTCTTCGTGAATGAGCGTGTTATCACATACAAATTTATTCACAAAGTGTTATTCAAGCTTTATTGTTATACATGTATTGAAATTTGTATGAGAAAGGGGAAGTGTTGTGTTTGTGCTTGAAGCAAGATGACCTCATTGGGTTCCAACTAGTACATTCTGTAACTATGGAATCCAGTGAGATCACTTGCTGGCTGACCGACGCTGGAAGAGGAGTGTCCATACTGTCCTCCTCACTTCTGCTGGGTTTTACCGAATAAAGCTACTATTCACATTGGAACGTGGACCTTGTCATATGTAAGAGGATAGAGGAGGGGGGAGGAGACAATATAGATATACCATCCCAGTGAATAACTACTATGATGTCCTCAATACCCTAGACGATAATGACTGACTAAAGCCATTAAATGGGGGTTTAGCTGACAGTAGGGATTCTTCAAGGTGCAACCCAATTGTAGCACTAACTATCACTCAAACGGCTGTACAAGAGTCCTTAGATCCCAAGCCATGGCACTTGCTAAATGTGAGGGAACCCCCCGAGAGATGCACTAAGAGTAGCTCCCCAGTCAATTTACGAGATATAAGTAAGCCATCAGTCATGGCCCAGATACACGTCCCTACTAGTAATCCTGTGCCCCTGGGTCAAGCGGCGGAGGAGGTCAAGGGAGTGGGAGGAGTACAAAGTGAGGAACTACATGGAATCCCCAATATTTGTATTAAAGAAGGTTTACCACTGCAGGCGTATAAATGCCAACAGTAGGTGAACTCACTATTGACAATCCCAGGAGTTCACCACTCCACAGCTGGGACTGGCTTACGGCCCTTAGGTAAGAAGTCTGGAGGCCGTAGTAAGTCATTGAATGAGTCACCTAAGCTCCAAATACTGTCCTGGAACATTGCAGACCTCTCCTCCAAACTAGATAATCCGGAGTGGGGGGCATTTATACAAGACAACGACATCTGCATGTTTCAAGAAACATGGGCCTGGGAGGCTACTTACAGACTAGGCTATGCAACTTTTAGCATAGCAGACATATGCGGGGACGGGGAAGACCAGCAGGAGGCCTTAGCTTCTGGATTGCCACACACCTAGGATGTTCAGCGAAACAGGTAGAGACATTCTCTTGTGATATCCTCTGTGTGATCTTGAGTTTTTCTACCAGGATCAAGATAGCACTAGTTAATGTTTACTCACGTCCAGTAGGGTATGGCCAAGAGTCCGCTACCCTTGATCTTCTATCATCCTTTTTGCCCACCATCACTGACAATAATTTGTTAATTGTGGCCAGGCGACCTAAACTGTCAGTATGAACCCTTGAAAGATTTGGATGCAGGTAATCCCAATGAAGAGGACTTGCACTGGGCCATTCCGGAGCCCAATGCCCCGGCAACCCGGCCTTGGACACCACTGGTAATTCAAATGAACACCATTTTATTGAACCACTCCCTCAGGGCATGTAATGGGCGCTCTAAATCTGATTCTCCGGCAAACTTCACCTATAATAGACCAGGCTGCCCCTCCATTCTAGATTATATTTTGGTGAACACCAAATCATGGCACCGGGTAATTGATTTTAAGATCCAGCCCAGATACGACAGCGACCATAATGCGCTGATTCTTGAAATGGTTTCGCCCCACACCTGGGACGCTCCAAAGGGCCATTCTCCAACTGCCTCTGGACTAACCCTAACTAGTTGTAGGAGGAGAGTAAGATGGGGTTCACTTTGGCAATCCCAAGAAAAGCTAGCCTCCCTCTATCGAACCGTCATTCCATTCCTGAGTGTAGCAAAACAATTGAGTGAGACTGTTGATTTTCTAAGTTCATCCATTGAAATTGCGGAAAACTATCAAGGTCTAGTAGCTGCCTTGGCCAATATCTTTTTTCCCTAAAGCACAACCAAAGGAAAAGGGGGCACCTGGGCACCCCTGGCACAATGGCAACTGCTGCAAGGCCAAGCAAACCCTTGTCTTAGTCATTAAATCCAACGACAAGTTGGAAATAAAGGCTAAGTGGTTAGTTTATAAAAATATTATTAAACTAGCTAAAATAAACTGGGAAGAAGACAAATGGAGGGCCTGAGAAATACATTAAGTAATAGAGACATGAGGTCCTTTTGGAATTTAATAAATACAGGCTCCAAAGAGGGTAAATCAGCAATCAAACCAAATCTAGGGGCAGAAGTTTAGAAGGCCCACGTTCAGTCCTTATATTCCAGGGTAGAGGTCGATGTAGGGCAAGCCACAAATTATTGTTCCCACCAACAGTTCTCTGGCTCCGATTCCCCAGAAATGTCCCTAAAAGAGATAACGGATGCTATAAGCCGGGTAATTCCTGCAAAGGCCCCAGGTTTAGACAAGATCCCCGGTGATCTATTTCGTACTGAACCTAGTATTTGGGCCCCATACTTATTGTCCCTATTTAATGCTATTCTCCAGGGAATGGCGATCCCCACGACTTGGTTGGGGGCGGCAATCATCCCGATCTATAAAAAGGGCTCACCCCTCCATCTTGCTAATTATCGGCCCATCAGTCTCATTGATGTCACTCAGAAACTATAAGCTGCTGGACCGATTACAAAATTGGATGGAAGAATATACTATTCTTAGACCTTATCAGGCTGGTTTTAGAGCAAAAATTTCCACTATCGACCAAATCTTCAGGTTGCAATTACTGCACTGGAAGACAGGGATCCTGGAGGGTGACAGCGTCTACGTGTTCTTTGTCGACTTAAAATCAGCATTCGATTTAGTACCAAGGGAGAAATTATGGGCTATCCTGTCAGACCTGTGTGCCCCCACATATCTCCGCCACATTCTGAAAATATTACATGAACATAACTTTGCCCAAATTAGACATGGGAAAAATGGGGAGCTCACTGATCACATACCTATAGAGAGAGGTGTACGACAAGGGTGTGTACTGGCCCGACCCTCTTCTGTTTATTTATTAATGGCTTAGTGGAGGCCCTGACAACAGGGAGGGTTATAGATGCCCCTAAGTTGGCGAACCGCAAGATACCAGCCCTGAAGTTCGCCGACGATACCCTTCTGCTGTCAAATTCCCCTATGGGAATACAGAGGGCCTAGGACACTTTCCATTCATTCTGGAAGAGTAGAGGCCTGGAGATAAATACTCAGAAAACTAAATATATGGCTTTAAATGCAGGGTACTCTACATGACCCAATCCCAAATTAGATGGAGAATCTTCAGAGAAAGTATCTGTTTGTGAATATCTGGGACTGTCACTTACCAAGAAAATGGAGTGGGGTGTACAAATAAAGAAGGCAAGTCTAAAATTGACCCAGACAACGGGGGGGGGGGGGTTAGCAAAGTTGCAGAGGAAGTGTACACACAAAACGACTGGGCCGGTGTTGGAAGTATATAAGGCCCAAGCCAGAGGGGCTGCTTTGTATGGGGCAGAAATCTGGGACCATCGGCCATCTGACCATCTCTCTAAGATTGAGAATTCCTTTGTCAGACAACTCCTGGGTCTCCCTAAATGTACACCGCTCACACCGCTTCGAATGGACCTCGGAGTGAGCCCAATTGCAGTAGAGGTTGCCCTTAGAACCTTGTTATATTGGCGTCACCTATGGAGCACCCCAGAATTAGCTGTGTACAGAGAGCAATTGAGGGAAGTGGTAAACCTACAGGGAGCAAGCAAAATTCCATGGTTGGCCCACATTAAGAACTCTCTGATTTCCATGGGAATGGGTGATTTATGGGTTAGTGCCGAAGATAGTTGCCCGTCAACACCTAGGAAGGCCCTGTTAAAGAACTATAAGGAACACAATCTTACATTACTACAGGGGAGTTCCGTGACTGGCACACTAACAACATCCTTCCTAGAAGTAGAATTGCAAAATAGATTAGAACCTGTCATTGATGACATACAGCCAACCCTTGCTAAAAAGTTATATTTGCAGTTTAGGCACGGTACACTTCCCCTACGTGCCTTTACAAATAAGTAAGGGCTGCCCGACAAGTAACAACATACCGGAGACGGATCTACATGTATTATTCTTCTGCCCGGCATATAAGAAAGCGAGACACCGTTGGTTACTGCAGTTGTGCAGAAACCTCGGAATATCTCACTGCGCACAGGCTTTCAGGATTTTTGTTTTTAATGTGGCGTGTACGCCAAGCTGTTTTAAAGACAGGGCTAGCCCAATTAAATCACCCTACTCCCCCTTTGTGATTGGTTGCCTTACACATTTGATTTTATTATATCTTATGTGCCGCAAATGTGGATATTTAAATATTTATTATACCTTTTAACTTTTTAGGAATTTTTTACCAACATTTTAATATGTATGTCCTTCACTAATGGAGAACTTGAATTGTTTGGACTGCGATATATATGTTATATATGTTTCTTAACTGCGCTTTTATGGCCTTGTTAGACCGAAATAAAGAACTTCTTGAAATATTTATTTTTGTTATTATGTAAAAATATTATTTCTAATTGTTGAATACATATAAAATTTGTCATCTTCAGGGCACAAATCATGTCTTAAAAGGCTAATTCTGTCATATAGACCAAACTTACGATAGCTTTGTTCCATTAAATAAAACCAAAAATTGAGTTGCACAGGTCGCTACTTGTGACAACAAAGAATCATTCCAGTCAATTACCGCTGTAGTATGCATTAGGACCAGGACTGATCTCTTCTGCTGTTCTCTTTGCTCTCTGCTGTTGGGTCTTCTTAAAGGAACAACACAATTACATGTGTGGACTACCCAACAGATTTAGGGGTATATTCTCAAGGACTTATCGCCGAGTTAGCGGCACTTTATCGCAGCCAAAGTGGTAATAAATTCATCGCACCATTCACAAGCTGGTGCTAACAGCCGATATCACTTCTTCCTCACAAATGCGCATGCGCGGGCGCCCGCGCATGCGCATTTGTGAGGAAGAAGTCGGCGATAAAGCAGGAAGAGGGAGCCCGGGACTCCGCAACTCAGGTAAGTCATTTTAATTACGCTTTTAAAGATTGTAAGGGCATTTAAAAGAGGGCAGGAGGGAGGCGAACGGCGCATAGTGGGGCTACGCGGAGTGTGCGGAGTGTGCGTAGATTCCCCCCCACTCCGTGATGCTCCACGTAGCCTCACTACGCCCACTATGCCCAGGGATACTCAATACAACTATTTGGAAGAGTCATGGCGGGTCTTCTCTGGACAATCTGTAAGTCACAGTCTGCAAAACAAAATTCTAGATGAGAAGGTGTGTCATGCGCTCATCAAAGGACAGAGAGAGAGATAAAGAGAGAGAGAGAAGGAGAGAGAGAAATAAATGGAGAGAGAGAGTGAGTAAAAGAGAGGGAGAGAGAGAAAGAGAAAGAAAGGGGAGAGAGGGAGAGGGAGAAGGAGAGAGAGAGAGAAACAGAGGAAGAGAGAGACAGTTAAAGGAAGAGAGGGGAAGGAGAGAGAGTAACAGAGGGAGAGAGAGAGAAGGTGAAAGGAAGAGAGGGGGAAGGAGAGAGAGAGTAACAGAGGGAGAGAGAGACAGTGAAAGGAAGACAGGGGGAAGGAGAAAGAGTAACAGAGGGAGAGAGAGACAGTGAAAGAAAGAGAGAGAGAGACAGAGAGTAAGAGAGAGATAGATAGAGAAAGAGAGGGAGAGAGAGAGACAGTGCTGACAATGCACACCCAGGACTCAATGCTCACCTGCTGCCACCGGTGTGTCTCCAACCATGAGCCGGTATACACTGCAGTCCACCAGGTCTGTTATCTGAAACAGAGTCCTGAGTTAATAATGCCAGAGTTCATATCATTCCACATGCATCATTGCTTGCCCGCCCCTGCGCACACAGGCTGCTGCACCCCAGCCCCTCCCGCCGTCCAGCAGTGTTTATCTGCCCTTGCGCACCCATGCCTCACTGCTCACCTGCCGCCACCGGCGTGTCTCCAAGAGGGCCCATCACATGCCGGGGCAAGCTCCATGCTCGGAACTAGCGACCTTGGCAGCCTCCACATCATGCAGCCCCACACCTGCAGCCCACCAGGTCACACACATGATTCTGGGTCTTGATTTTGCAATGGCAGAGATCATATCAGTGCACACGGCATCATCGCAGGCTGCACGCCCGCTCAGCGCTATAGGTGCCACTAACTCAGTGAACCGCGAGGCAACGCCAAGTGGTGGTAGGCCCGCGCTGCCCGATGCCTCAGGCCGACACTGCGGTCCAGCAGGGCTCACACTAATCATTACCAGTCTGGACCGCCAGGACAGCACATCTTCACAGGCTGCACACCCGCTCAGCAAATCAGGTGCCCCTACTTCAGTGCACCTAAAGTCACCGTCCCATGGTGGTAGTCCTGTGCCGGCTGCAGTGTATCCGGTGCCACCAATTCTGTGTAACACAAGTCATGGACCCTTTATGATTGAGTCTCGTGATATGGCAGGCGGACGCAGCCATATCACCTCAGGTAGTGGGGAAGAACTGGGACATGTAGCGTTGTCGTCCCCCCTTTATACTTACGCCGAGTGGGCTGGCTCGGCATATGCCAGGCCAGCCTAGGGGTGTGAATAATTATCCCTGGCCTCTGGGCGTGGTTCATTTTTGGGCTGCACAGGAAACCAAATGATGCGTGTGTCTCTGTTGCAGTGTCGGTGCCACACGGCCCACAATCGATAATGCTGCAATGTTGTATGCCCCCGGAGGGCGACTGTGCATGAAGGGATTGTACAAGGAGCGCAAGTCCACTCAGGGTCTTGGCTCATACATGCCAACTGTTGTGTGTGTATCACTATTGGTGCACCATGAGCCTAAGACCTAGCCTCAATTGCAGCACGAATGCCACATCACATTTCCAGAATGTAAGCAGGTGTCAGACTAACATTAGGGATGAAAGTTCCTTTGTCTCAATACAGAAGACGGAAGGACATATGCAACTCCGACCTTGGTTTTGCATGCGGCAGTCACCCCCTGAGAGAGATACCATAGCAGATGATGACGACTCCCACACTACGCACAGCGCTAATGATAGCCCAATGCATCCACACCCCACACACAGAAGTCCTTGCTCGAGGTACCCTTGCATGGAATGCCCTTGACACTTACGTACACAACTACCCACACGTCCAAACGTTGCACACTCATACTGCTCCGAGCAGTGGCATATCATCCACATAACTGCCACAGGTCAGAAGAGTGCCGGTTCTACGAGAGCCACCAATGCAATGGCAGAACATCGCGGCCTCATGCACCACCCCTGTCACGTGGAACTGTACCGTGCACGTATGCTGCATTTACTGGGGGCACTGCCATTGGCAGTGCTGTGGATCAGTTACTTCTGCCTTGCCAACGTCACCTGCGTTCAGCCTGTGTTGCATTGTCGATCGTGCAAATTTGAGTGGTCCATGAATGCCTACCTATCCAACAGGACGGTAGCTGAACTGGATCTTGACATGTGTGTGCGCCCTCTGTTGGTCCACGACCAGGAGTGTCACTGTGATACCCGTTTATGGGCTGCCTTGATACTTGGCATACATACTGGCAGCTGGACATGGGAGATTGCACAACTCCTCGTGTGCAGTGACCACATTGAAACGCTCCCCTATTGGGCTGTAATGCATATTGGTGAAAGGGGATGGACGCAGCACTTCTGTCCGGACCATTGCACAGGTCCCAACACCTTGTAGCATCTTGGAGAACTGATCACATATCCCACGACAACAGTGGACACGGCTGCATTCTCCTGGACTCCGAATACATAAGCGGCCAACAACGCGGGTTGACACACACCTGTGCAAGGTGAGTGGACAGCGGTGCTTGGCAAAGTTCTTCAATCTCACATACTGCTGGTGGGAGATTACACATGTAGGTATACGGAGAGATGTTCTGTTGTCAAATGTAATGGGGGACAGTACTTTAGTCCTGCCAACGACTTTTACATTTCATACACAGCCCTATTTCAAAGATTGCGTGGGTCAAAGTTGTGACATTGTGCCGTTGTTGTTTCAGAGCAATGAAGCCACAGCTAGTGCACACCTTCCCAGTCATCCCATTGGCCATGTGGGTCACGGTCAAACATGCGCATTGTTTTCATTTCCCAGGGTGTACCTTCTTGTGCAATCAATATCCCCACATTCATCCATACTTACATAGTTGATTGATCATGGACATTACACATCTGTGTGAATTTGGAATGTTTTCTTCACAATCGGTGGAGTGTCGGAGCTGGAGTAGTACATGGGCATGCAAACCCCACATTTCATCGTAGCCCAGTGGAGGGCTAGCCAGAGTCATTTAGGGATTGACAAGTACATCGGAAGAGGAAGAGTACAGTCCGCAGTCTGATTGGTGTGTCATTGGTAGGCAAACAAAATATGGCAGTCCATGTCGAGGTCCAAGGTAAGTGTCACAGAGTGTTTCTGGGGACAGTGTGAGGTGTTGTTACAGGCATGATGCAGAGGGCAGAACCAAGCTGAAACAGGGCGTATAGCGGAGATGAATGCTTCTGGCTCCTTCCTAATACAATGGTGGAATCACCTGCATCTTCGTCCTCTGTGTCATCTGGCTGACATGTGGGTGCTGGTGTTTGGTCTGCAGCACTGTATGCCACTGACACATCAGAGGCCGCAGGTGGTACAGCTGCAACTGTGTGCCACTGACACATCAGAGGCCACAGGTGGTATGGCTGCAGCACTGTGTGCCACTGACACATCAGGGGCTGGAGATGTGTGTGTAGCAGTACCAGCAGCATTCATCTGCGACTGCCTTAGTGGCAGCAATTCGATGATGAAGATCTGCAGGGCATGGAAGATCCCAACAAGTTTTCACTGATGTGCATCCGTGGCAGCCATTCTTTCCACATGCATCTGCTCCATCTGTGCCAACTCTCGACTGACATCGCTGAGGCCACCCTGACTAGACAGTTGTTCTCGTCTCAGAGTCATCACTTCAGCGATGTCGGGCATGAATTGTTGGACATCATGGAGTGAACTGTGGGTGTCCGTCAGGGAGTGTAAGTGGTCCCTGATGCGACTTAGACACCCATGTATGTCATCTAGTTTGGCTGCCGTGAGTTCGAACCCCACCCGGACCTGTTCAGCCACCTCCTCTGGCAGTATAACACCTGGCCTTGGAATGCGATGTGTTCTTCGGTGAGGTGCTGGGAGCCAGCTGTGGTGGTGGGTGCTTCCTGCTGTGTGGTTTGTGCAGGGTGTGAGATCTCCTCGATGCACCTGGGCTGCCCTGCTCCTGGAGGTGGGTTGCTGTAGATGTCCATGAGCTGTTGTAGGGCATCGGTGTCGAAAGTGTGGAGGTCCTCTTCATCATCACTGATGAGTTGTCTGGTCTGCTCTGCAGGAGGTGTTGATTGTCCCTCTACAATGTGAAGGTTGAGATGCATTTTAACTTTGTGTTCAGATATATGTTGATGCATTGTTCAAGTTTACAGACAGACTGCATGACAATGTACATTGTGACTGTTTGGGAGGAGCTGACTATTTGATGTGGGACAATGGACATTTGAACTACATCACGGATGTGAGGCTCTACACGTACATTATCATCTCACAGTTTCCTGCTATGCCAGATGTGATTGGCCAGTTTCTACGCACAAGCGGAACCAGTTGTGTCCTCTGTTCTGTAGTGAAAGTGTTGCACTTTGTACCACATTGTCGTCAATGTTGATGTGCTGTGTTTGCTATGTGTGTGTGCTGCATTGTGTGAGAGTTGTCCCTGCAGCTGTGATTTTGCTGCCCCTTATCCCTTTGAGGCGTTGTGCCTTTGACTTCTGTGCTTCTACAGTGCTGAGATGTTGCAGACTTGGCTACTTTTGGCTCAGTTTGTATATTGGACTCTTGTGCATGGTTTATCCGCAGATGTGTTGTTGAGGTCAGGGTTGTTTGTGCACGTGGATGTGCCAGAGTGTGACCTGCTCTTTTCCGGATGTGTTCAACACCCAGCCACCACAGTGTCATGGCGTGCACCATGTCATGATAATTGTACTGCAGCCATGCCATTCATCATGCAGTCTCACTTGCATTGTTAGTGTGGCTCACAAACACTCAGCTTTGCTGGTTTTACCACATGTGTATGGGTTGGTTGTGAAATTGGTGCTATGTGGGGAGGGACCCCTTTGTGCCCATAGTGGACGGGGTCCTACTTGGTGTTTGTATGTGTGCTGCAGTGTGCCTAGGCGATCAGGGGCATGATCCAGAGTCATTGAGGGAATGCAGTGTGCTGTACTTAATTGTGCATGTGTGCCATTGTGCCCATCTCCCCCGTCCCCCCAGTACCTGTTCGGTACTCACCCTGGTGATGTTGTGTCAGGTCACGTCAAGCAGTGTCCGGGCCCCCAACTCCTGCCATCGTCTCCCCACTGATGACTGTGGACACCATTTCCTCCATCTCATCCAGATCATGTTGTTCCGCTGGACTGCCACCTCCAGTCTGCATTTCTGCCTGATGGTTGTCAGCGAGTTTCTTCTTGGTTTTGCACTTCGCATCAATTCAGCACCTCTTGACCTCTCCAATTGTCCTCCTCCTCACTCCGACTGCATTCACCTTGTCCAGGATGGACTGCCATATTGCATTTTTATTTGCCAATGACACGTTGGAGGTCACGAACAGTTGTTGGTGGTGTTCTATCACCTCCGTGATGATGATCCTGTTTTCCTCCGGACTGAATCCCGTCTTCCTCCTCTTCTTCTCCTTGCCCTTCTGTGACCCTGAGGACCCGGGCTGGTCATCCTGGGGGCTTGTGGGGGTCTGGTCGTCCTCTGTACTTGCTCTGGCTTCCTCCATGGTGCTAGGCAGTTGAATTTATTTTGTTGTTTTTTGGTGCTTTTATGGGGCATTTTCCTGCATGACGCGTGGGAATTGAAGGCCTGTCGCTGGTTATCGCTGATTTTTGTATCGCGATTTGGAACATCGCCACTTTTTTCGTGTGGGTGTTTTGCATTTTTTGGGCGTCGCGTTAATTTTAACGTGGTCATTTGTCGCATTATCGTAAGACTATCGCATGGTGCCGCCTGGTTGAGAATACAACGTTAACACAGCGTTATTTTCCCACGATAGTCTGCGATGTGCAAAGTTGCGTTAAGCTAATTTTGCGATAATTATCACACGTTCTTGAGAATATCCCCTTTAGTCTTTAGGACATGTTCTTTGCCCTGAAGACGTTCTATGAACTAAACACGTTTGTTTTAACTGTTTTATTATTTGTAAAAAAAATCTAGGAAGATTAAATAAAGAAGTGATTGGCAAGACAAGTACTTGTGTTGCCTTGCTAAGGACCACAATGTGCCTCATATGCTATTTTTTAAAACATATTACAATTACTATATATTTCATTAAAAATAATTATGTGTACAATATTTGTATCATAATTCATACTTTAATATTACATTTATTTTTATTAATTATATGTGTTTCGAACTTTATGTGTTAAAACATTGAAGCTAATTAATGTTTCGACGTTACTTATATGATAAACTATTTTTTTAAATATATACATTTTTATAAAACGTAATTTTGCTTTTATTTTAAAATATAATACTGTTAATTGCAAATAAATCTATAGATTTACTTTTAGAAAATCTATATTTTGGACCCCAATATTGTTTTCCATGATTCATGTGTACTTTCTGTTATAAATATGTAAAGTGGAAATGTTTTACACACTGTATTTGTGATTGATATTTCGTCATACAATCGTATGTACATTACAGTTATAAGAAGCAGACAACGGATATAGATTTTTCAGAAGAGTGTGAAGTGAGCCTCACTGACAGTGCTGCCAGGTAATTGTCAGAGATCATCTGTAGTAAGCAGCAGCAGGTTATGACTTAGGGAGTGTCTTGGACTGGCCTTTCTGGCCATCAAGCAGTGCACAATCTAAGCAGAATTGTGAGTTTGGTGAATGGTGCTCCTGCAACACCCGTTCTGGGTGGCTGAGTTGCTATCCAAGTACTAATTGGAAGTATCCCTGCAACGATGAAACTCTTCAGAACTCTTCTAAGAGTTGACAGCAGTTGGTCTGCTACCATAAGGTACAATTCAATAAGGTCGCTTCTTGTCAGGATATAGTCCCACCTCTTCACCTGTGCAAGTAATCTGTGGACATCTGCATTCGAATTCCAATCACCCAGTGCCCCTGTTTATTTTAAGAGACGAGACACTTTCAGTTACAAAATACCTATTTTGGACTTCTACAGCTCAATATGAGTTTGGTTGCTCTGCAGTACCAACCTTATGGTTTTCAAGGTCAATAGATACAAATGTAGAAACGAGCTGGTCTGAAGCAGATCAGGGTGCCTGTTTGCCCTTCCCCCCAGAAGATGCAATGCTCTCAAGACATTTCCCCAGATTCCCTTAGTTATAGGCCAAACAGTCGCTGGCTTTCAGCTAATGGTAAACAGAGATGCACTTAAAATGGTGATACAGACTTTGCTTAACACCATCAGATCTTATCAGAATGGTGATTGGTTGGCAACTCCTTCGCCCTCACGATTGATCATGCCTGACCTAAGCCATTTCAAGTCTCAATCCCTTGATCCGATATTGGTTCTTTACAGTTCATGTATTTGGACCATCCCCATGCCACAGAGTGGCCTCCTCTGGGCTCCTCTTCATTTAGAATGCCCTCAAACCATTTTCAATGTCATCCTTTCTGTGATCAATTATTCTTACTAAAATGTAATACAAATGAAATGACATTATTAGGTTCTTATCTATCTGTTTTTATTAGGGTTTATCCATTATATATATTATTGCTCATATTTATTCTTTTTATTAATTATTTATTGTTCAAGATGTTTTTTTTTAATGTATTACCTTAATTATTTATACTCTCTCTCTTAAATTAATAAAAAAAATTGAAAAAAACAAAAACATTTTCAATGTCTGGTAATCGGCGTCCCGCCCATTTAACACAATATGTGTATTTATTGTGGTGTTACTGTCCTACTGAAACGTCTCAGCACTACTTTCCATCAGTGGAATCTTTGTATTGGTTATTTATCAGCAAAATGAAGATAGCGGTAACTTTTCTGCGCATTAATGCATGCAACTTGTGGTAAACATAATTGCATCTTGCTATTCGCTACTTGTTCATTGAGAAAGCCGCCTAGGTGTATTGCACTGCGGTACTAGCCTCGGTGTAGCAGCCCAGTTTATTTGCGGGCCCGAATGTCATCGGCCATTCTCAGGCCCCGCGCCGCATCTGCTTGTGGTCTGACTGGAATCTCGAGTTTAAAGGGCAGTTGTTTTTATCCACGATCCAAGCCAGCTTCACTAAAATAGTAAAAACAGAATCCATTTTTAACGGCCTTCCTGGACGGCAGGGGTTCCAAGCAAAGGTCGTTTGTTTAACCCTTGTAAAAGCAAAGGGGAAAAGGACAGCCTAAAAACTGCACTTCCACAAAAACATTTTCCTTTCCAAGTTTATAGCCGGCCCCTGGTGGAGCTGTGCGTGCTGGACACTGAACGCTGTGTGCTGCAAACCCCTGGAACCGAGACCCGGCGCGCAGCGCCACTGCCGGCTGGAATGCGTGGCTTTAATAATAATGCAGAGAATACTTCATAAACCCTTCATCATACCTATATGTTTCCTCTATATGGCACAGCCATTTGAGGATTTTGTTTAAAAACATCAGACGATGGTCTAATTCAGAATGAACTGTAATCCAAGCAGTTGCATTTGCAAAGCTGCTTACCTGTGGGGCGGTGGGGGATATTTACCAGTTTGTCATGCAGTGCAGTGCAGCAACTGATCTTGCGGCGCTGCACTGCATGACAGGGAAAGGTCAGGAATGTGCCATAGTTAAGGCAAAGTGGCGCATTTCTGTCCTTGTCCCAGCACTGGCAACCTTTTGTCTACCTAGCGCCAACGCAGGCACCCTTGCACAATGGTTCAATGGTGCCTGTGTTGCATGCAGGACTGTTTTTGTGTAGGAAGTGATACCTTGTTGCACAGAAATAATCCTGGGAGGCAAAATCTCTTTCTATGCGCCCTTCAGAATTCAGCACACATAGAAAGAGGAAATAACGAGGAGGAATAAAGGTATTCCTCCTTGCTACGCCTCTCCTGGAAAGGCGTGTCTTTTTGGAGCATTGCCAGGCTTACCAGTTCTGGTAATTCTGGGAATGCATCAGAAATCATGGGAGCTGCGTGGCAGCACCCATATAATGCCCATGTAATACCATCCCAGGACCAAGTACGGCAACACAGCCTTTTGCGCTGCATTGCTTTACTCCAGATTTATGGGGACGCTCAGGGCTAAGCAAAGTGGTCTTGCGTGGCATCGTAAATTGCATGCATTTATTTATTTATTTGAAGGTTTTATATAACGCGAACAAGACCCTTGTGGGTATCAGAGCGCTTTACATGTCGGATGTTGGAAACAAGTATAAGCCTAAGTACAAGTATAGGTGATTCAGATATAGGGTTCTCAATAATACATACTAGTAATTAAAATACAGTAACAAGTAAGTAATTCACGTGAGTTTAGCCATTAGAATCGCTTTCACTTCTTTTTCGAAGGAGGAAGTGGAAGGGTTCAGTCTTGTTTCTGTGGGCAAAGCATTCCAGATCCTGGGAGCCATTCCAGAGAAGGTCCGCTTGCAAGTTTTTTTCTTTGCAAATCATTGTAGTTTCAGTAGAAGATTCTTGGAGCTCCTGGAGGCTGTGTTACCCTAGGGAGAGTACCAGTTTCTGAGCTAGGTAGCTTTGAGAGTTGTGGTGTAAGGCCTTGTGCATCATACATGCAATTTTCAGCTGAATTCTAGCTTCAAATGGTAGCCAGTTGAGTGCTCTAAGGTTTGGAGAGATGTGAGAGGTTCTTTTTGAACCTGTGATGAGTCTCGCAGCTGAATTGAAAGTGGCTCTTAGCGGGGCTGTTGTCGATCTGGGGAGGCCGCATAGGGTTACAGCCCCCTATTCCACTCTTGGGATTACTACGGCTTGAACTGCTTGTTTGAAGTCGTTTGCTGGCAGGAAGGGTTTCAGTTTTCGCAGGGTGTTCATGTGGAAATTTGCTCCTTTTGTGGAGGTGCTGATATGCTTCTGCATCATTAGGTTTCTGTCTAGTGTCACACATAGTTTTTTTTTGCTTTTCCCTGCTCTTGACCTCCCACCCATCCCCCAAACAACCACACATAGTGATTTCGCTGATTCGACCATGAGAGGTTGCTCTTTGAGTGCTGTTAGGTGCTTCATCCAGCCAAGGATGGTGGATGATTTGTTGGGGGGACGATTAAGAGGAACTCCGTTTTGAGGGAGTTTAGTTTCAAATGGTTTTCGGCCAACCATGTTTGAGTTTTTTGTAGCATTGTGTTGAGAGATTTGAATGCCTCAAGTGAATGGATCTTGATGTAAAGTTGGGTGTCGTCTTCATACATATGGAAATGGATTTTGGAGAGACTGAGAAGTTCGGTGAGTGGTTCCATGAAAAGGTTGAAAAGTGTGGGTGAAAGGGAAGAGCCTTGCAGCACTCCTGACGTGACTGGAACGGGGTTGGACAAGGATTGCTTGACCTTGAATCTTTGAGATCTAATTTGGAGGAAAGAGGTAAACTAGGTAAGCACAGATCCAGATAATCCCATTATGTGTGTCAGAAGCTCCAGCAAGTTGTCATGTTTGAAGGAGTCAAATGCCAATGACAGGTCGAGTAAGATTAGTAAACAGGCTTCGTTTTGGTCCAGGATTTTTAGGGCGTCGTCAATTATGTGTGTCATGGCTGATTCAGTACTGTGACCTGCCCGGAAGCCTGATTGGTATTGGTTAAGCAGGTTGAATTGTTCGATGTGGTTGTTAAGCTGCGGTTTAACACATTTTTCCAAAAGCTTGGCTAGAGTGGGGATGTTTGATATCGGGCGATAGTTATTTAAGTCCGATGGGTCAGCTGTTGGTTTCTTTAGGATAGGGGATACCTGACCTGATTTCAGGATTTCTGGGATGGTTCCTAGAAGGAGGGAGGTATTTATAATCTTGGTCCAGAGAGGTCGTAACAGTGGAATTAAGTCTTTTAAGTTGTTAGCAGGCAGCGGATCTGTGAAGTGGTTGGAAGGATTCAAGGTGGTTAGCATCTTTAGTATAGTATCTTCACCGTAAGACTTGAAGGAGGACCAGTTTGCGTTATTTTTTAAGGTTGAATTTTGTGGAGCATTTGACTGGGGCACTTCTCAGTGGCAGTGAGGAGTTCTTTTGCATGTCCATAAGGGATAAAAGGTCATTGAGTAAGTCTGTTTTTATGGATTCTGATTTGGTAGTGAAAAAGGAGGCACATTCCTCACAGTTGGGTAGAGTGTCAGGGATAGCCTTGGGTGGGTGGGTGCACTCTTGGTTTGGGCTTTGATTAGATCGAATAGTTTTTTGGGACGGTGCTTGGCTTAGTCTAGTTGATTACTGAAGAAGGCAGTGTTAGATTGTCTGATCTTTCTAAAGTAGGAGTTTCTGGCGGTTCTTAGTAACTTGAGGTGGTCAGCCGAAGGTGCGGATCTCCACCGTCGTTCAATTACTCTAAGTGAACGTCATTTAGCCTACCATCATACCAGGGTTTTGAGTCTTTTGTGGTGGTTCTTTTCAATTGTAGAGGGCTATTTTGTCTAGGAGGCTGTTCATGGAGTGGAAGTAGTGGTTGGTCAGACCTTGTACATCCCAGAGGCCCGCGGGACGCGCCGGGCGAAGCCCGGGCAAAGGGCGGGCTGTCTGTGGCCGTCCGGGGCCGACCAAGGCCGGGCTGGGCACCCCCTCTTCCTGTGAGTGTCCGCAGTAAGTTGCTAGTGGAGTTGAGATTTAAATACAGACAACCGTGTTGTTCATTCACTTTTATTGCTTATTGGGATTTTATCTGTATTGCGACACATGGCTGGGAAGGGGATGTGTGCCACGGTCCCCACTTCAGTGTCTGGCATTATGGACCAATTCATCACCAGAGCCGTTTCGGTTCTGGAACACGAAATAGCCATCACCGAAAGACGACTCTCTACAGACCCCACGCTTAAAAGACGCTCCTCACTGGGCCCATTAGCTTTTGCGAAATCTCCAAAATCTAGAGAGCATCTACGGGGGGTTACATGTTCCCATGTTGACTCTGACATGCTGTGTAATGCGTCACCATCTCTTGAGAGGCTGTCAGAGAGCCCAGTCATGACCGATGTTACACCAGTAGTGGAAACAGTGGCCATAGTCAAACCTAAAGTCACACGCCCCCAGACAAGGGCCGGGGCAAAAGCTTCTAGGTCCGTCAACCAGAAAAGGAAAAGGGGTGGGGCTGTGGATGGTGCTAGGCAGGCGAAAATATCCAAAATATCTAAAAATACGGTAATCACCGACAGTCCAAGTCCTTCGCTTTGCCTATCTATGGATGACGCTAGTACACGCCCTCCCCCCTCGTTAAGTAGCAGTGACTTGATTTCCCAGCTAGAACAGTCTGTCCGTTCCCTAATCTTACCATTATTAGAAAGGATTAATATAGTCACAGAAAAAGTTGACAAGCTGGAACAAACAATTTTGGACAATTTTTGTTCATTAAAGAATGTCGTCAAATTGTCCACTAAGAATATTAGCAAAACTAACTGTTCGCATGATGGAAGCTCTACGACCTCTGCACCATCCCTAATTGACAAATTCCCCATACTAACCAACTCAGGCTCAGGTACTGATCCATCTATACCAGGGCTAAATACCCACCAGTTACCAGGGCGGGAGGGATGGGCTATCACTCACACTCACCAACCATCTGGGCGGAAGGGAAGGTCTACCAACGCACCCATGGGCACAAACACCAAGGAAACTGCGGATGTGAGAGTAGCTTTTGATTTGGATTCTCCAGGTAACCCACTCAGTTTACCCCTAACCCAAATTCATTTACCCCCTGAATCCCTTCCCTACGTCGTAATTTTAACCGGTGTCCCAGAATTACCCGCTGGTAAAACTGAATCCTTCCAGGAATTAAAAAATAAAGTGAGTCATTGGTTAAACATGAACAGACCTATCCCTAATCACCTGAACGGGCGGATTCTATTTGTTAGAAGAGTGCAATGGGTAGGTTCACGATCCAAAAACATCCAGGGTGATTGTATCATTGTCAATTTCGAAGATACACGACTCCCAAGGTTTATCTCTGAATACTTACCTTTCGGGTCTAGATCAAGGATAGAGGCACATAATTTAAACTACTTTTACAACTCAGGCTTCCGGAATTGACAATCTGATAGCAAATTAAGTATTACACCCCCCAAGCCAGTGAGGGCAACAGAAAGCGGTTTTGCTGCTGGTCATGACGTTGCCTCCTTGGCCTCTTCAGGGGTGCCTGCCACTTCTAGGGTCATATTGCCGAGACAATATAGGACGGGTATGAGGGCAAGTGCACTAAGTCAGCCTGCTGCGCACTATAATACATTGTCTAGTAATAGATCAGGCACTTTCTTGTCTTTGAACCTAGCTGGCATTAAGTCCAAATTAGATTCCCCTGCTTGGGTTAGTTTTGTTAACCAATATGATGTTTGCCTTCTACAGGAAACGTGGACCTGCGAGGCCCAGTTTTTACTGGGTTACCTGAACTTCCACGTTCCAGCAATCCAAGGCCCGAAAGGTCGTCCTATGGGCGGTTTAACCATCTGGGCCCGACAGGACTTATTTAAAAGAGCTGTCATGATTGACACGGGTTCCCCGGATATCCAATTGGTGAGGCTATCTTATGGTCACACGGGTACATTGGATATCTATAATTTATATCTTCGTGGGACAAAAGGGAAAAAGTCACGGGAACTGGATACTTTGACTAGTCTCATTGAAACTAAATCTAGTAACAGGGATCTGATTGTTGTAGGTGACTTCAATGTTACATTTGAACCCCTCCTAGACTCAGAAATAGAATGGGGCCTTGACCCCGAAGAAGATCGTCTATGGGGAATACCAGCCCTTTCGCTTCCTCCTATCAAGAGGTGGTCTATGGCAGCAGTGCAGGTAAATGCACTTTGCTATGAGAAAGGCTTAAGGGCCCTGAATGGCAGGACCTCAGGGGATAAGATGGGTGCACCTACCTTTGATAATGGCCGCTCAACAAGCAGGATTGACTATGTTCTTTGCTGCTTGAGGTTGTGGCAGCAAATCTCTGATATGGTGGTTGAGCCAAGAATAGAGAGCGACCACAACCCCATCTGTGTTACCCATTGCTGGTGGGGGGATCGCAGTTTGGCGAGAGAAGTAACAATATTGGCTCCCACTGGCTGCGTCCCTACTAACGATATGCGGAGAATTAAGTGGTCGCAGGTAATGACCAAGGCTACGATTATCGCTAGCATTGATATCGAGCTTTCCAAAACCACCGCGAGACTGGAGGATGTCCTGGGGGTCAAAGATAATAATGTCCAAGTAACTAGTTTACATGAGTCCTTCTTCGAAGGACTACGTGTTTTTTTTTTTAAACCAATAAATAAGGGTAGCAAGCCTCCTTGTAAGCGTCTGAGGTGGTACAACGGGGAGTGTAGACGAGCTAGAGGAAATTTGACACAAGCCCTCTCTACTGGGAATAAGACATGCATACAACAAGCCAGACACTTCTACAAGAAGTGCCTTGCCCAAGCAAAAAAAAGATGGGACGAATTATATTGGCTTGACCTGAAGGAGGCTTGTCACGCCCGGGACACTAGAACGTTCTGGAACGTGATCAAGTGGAACAGAGGTGGCTTGCCCGAAAATCCTTCAAACCATGTCACCCAAGAGGAGTGGCTGGGGTACTTTAAACCCCAATACGCATGCAACCCTCTATACAAATCTTTGGGGCAGACACCATATGTTTTTTACTCGCGTGGTCCCTTTGCCCCTAAGGATGTTTTAGTTGCTTTGGCTTGTGTAGCCGTTGGGCGGGCACCCGGTCTGGACGGGGTCCCATCCGACCTCTTTCTTAACAACAAGCCTTCCTGGAGCAAGTATATTGCCCTAGTGGCTAATGCTGTGGCTGAAGGTGCCCCAGTGCCCAAATCTTAGGGGGGGCTATCATTATCCCTATCTTCAAAAAGGGAGATAAAACCCTCCCAGGAAACTATAGGCCCATCAGCCTAATTGACACAATTCAAAAGGTCATTGGGAGGATGGTACTGAATGAGCTATTGGCTTGGATCGAAGACAAACGGATACTCTCCAGTTTTCAAGCTGGTTTTCGTAAATTTACCAGCACTGTGGACCAGGTGTTCCGCTTTGTACAACTGCTCTGGAAGGTAGTCACATTAGGCAAAGGCAGTCTCTACGTCGTTTTTGTGGACCTAAGAGCTGCCTTTGACCATGTCCCTCGGGAGCAACTTTGGAGGGTACTTGAAAAACTTGGGCTTTCCCTGGAATTGTTGACCCTGATTAGGCGGCTCCACGAGCCTAATTTTGCAAAAATACAGTGGGGAGGCCCTGGGGATGAAACCCCCGAGTTTCCGGTTGAGCGAGGTGTGCGCCAAGGCTGCGCCATGGCACCCACGCTCTTTTCCCTGTACATCAATGGAGTAGTCGACTGTATGCTCCGAGTCAACACCGACGCTCCCAAGCTGGCTGGAGTATCTACTCTAATATTGATGTTTGCCGACGATACTCTTATAGTATCTAAAACCCCGAGTGGCTTACAAAGGGCACTCTCAGTCTTTGAAGACTTTTGCAAAAATCATGGTCTAGAGGTCAATGTGACCAAGACTAAACGTATGACCTTCAACCCGCATCCAAGCTACAGAGTAGGAACACTCAGAATGAATGGCCAAATACTTGAGGAGGTTAAAAACTTTGTCTATTTGGGCATGCATATGACACAGAACAACAAGTGGAATAGACACTTGGAAATGTCCAAATTGAAACTCACCCAGATTACGGGAACTTTGATTAATGAGCATAAAAAATCCTACACTAAGCCCATTAAACCCGTGCTCCAAGTATATGAGGCAAAGGCCCTAGGCTCAGCGGTGTATGGGGCTGAGCTCTGGGGTTTCGACGCATTATCATCTCTGACACTCGTCGAAAATAAATTTTTTCGCTGCATAGTTGGTCTCCCACAGAGTACGCCTCTAGTACCTCTACGTTATGACCTAGGTAGGAAGGCCATTAAGGATCTAGCCAAACTCCGCCCGGTCTTATACTGGAGGAGATTATGGACCACCCCGGAGCTCCAGCCTTACGCAATGGGCATTATGGACATTGTGCAGGCTGATACGTTCCATAAGATCGGGTGGCTTAGGAACCTCCGGGAAAGTTTGATAGACCTGGGCTTGGAGGGGCTATGGAGCAACCCAGTTGCTGCTGGGTTTCCTGCTAAGAGGCTTTTGAAAACGCTTTATTGGGAGCGGGTAAACCACCGGGAGTGGAGTAACTCAACCTCCTCTACAATGACTAGCAGATTTTTAGAGGCAAAGGCCATCCCAACTTTCGAACCCTATTGGGACTTGATCACATTTCCCAGAGATAGGAAACTCTATTTCCAATTCAGAGCAGGCTCCCTTCCACTTAGGGCCCTAACTAGCAGGTGGTTTGGTGTAAGTGTAGGACCTTGTCCCGTCTGTGGTGCTACAGAGGAATCAATTGCTCATTTCCTGTTTGTCTGCCCTACATATGCTAACCCTAGACGAATGTGGCTTTCCCCTCTGTGTAAACTATTGGCCACAAGGAGCTCTGCTGTAGCCCTAAGAGTTCTTAGTACAAGCACTTGCCCAGTCCATTCAATCGCCCTAGCTAAATATTTGGGTTGGGCATGGTCTCTAAGGCATAAGGCTCTCAGGGAAACTGCGAAAGTACCTTCGCAGGGCCCCACGGACTGACGGCACTGGATATAATCTCCAGATCCAAATTTAGCGTTATAACTTTCTTTTTTTTTTCTATTATATTCTGCAGTGTATGTCATCCCTAGTCTACTGACATGTTTAATTCTCTTCTTAAACCCCAAATTTTAGGTATTTAATGAATGATTTTATGTATTTTATAGGGAATGAGATTTGTAATAATTCTGTTTTATGTATACGTTTGTGTCTTGTATGAATTATTTTTAAATTCAAATAAAGACTATGATGATGATTCAGTACTGTGACCTGCCCGGAAGCCTGATTGGTATTGGTTAAGCAGGTTGAATTGTTCGATGTGGTTGTTAAGCTGCGTTTTAACACATTTTTCCAAAAGCTTGGCTAGAGGGGGGATGTCTGATATTGGGCGATAGTTATTTAAGTCCGATGGGTCAGCTGTTGGTTTCTTTAGGATAGGGGATACCTGACCTGATTTCAGGATTTCTGGGATGGTTCCTAGAAGGAGGGAGGTATTTATAATCTTGGTCCAGAGAGGTAGTAACAGTGGAATTAAGTCTTTTAAGTTGTTAGCAGGCAGCGGATCTGTGAAGTGGTTGGAAGGATTCAAGGCGGTTAGCATCTTTAGTATAGTATCTTCACCGTAAGACTTGAAGGAGGACCAGTTTGCGTTATTTTTTAAGGTTGAATTTTGTGGAGCATTTGACTGGGGCACTTCTCAGTGGCAGTGAGGAGTTCTTTTGCATGTCCATAAGGGATAAAAGGTCATTGAGTAAGTCTGTTTTTATGGATTCTGATTTGGTAGTGAAAAAGGAGGCACATTCCTCACAGTTGGGTAGAGTGTCAGGGATAGCCTTGGGTGGGTGGGTGCACTCTTGGTTTGGGCTTTGATTAGATCGAATAGTTTTTTGGGACGGTGCTTGGCTTAGTCTAGTTGATTACTGAAGAAGGCAGTGTTAGATTGTCTGATCTTTCTAAAGTAGGAGTTTCTGGCGGTTCTTAGTAACTTGAGGTGGTCAGCCGAAGGTGCGGATCTCTACCGTCGTTCAATTACTCTAAGTGAACGACTGTCTTCATTTAGCCTACCATCATACCAGGGTTTTGAGTCTTTTGTGTTGGTTCTTTTCAATTGTAGAGGGCTATTTTGTCTAGGAGGCTGTTCATGGAGTGGAAGTAGTGGTTGGTCAGACCTTGTACATCGGCTAGGTCTTCCGGGGGACATAGGATATTTGGAATAGAGGATGCTAGTAGATCGGAGTCGACGTTTTCCAGATTTCTCTTCCAGATCTTTGTTCTTAGGGGTTGTGGCGAAAGTCGTTTAACTGATTCCATGACGTGGAATGTAATGATGTGATGGTCAGACCAATCACAGGGGAGGATTGAGTCGAGCTGAGTGGAGTCAACTTTGGAGATTACTAGGTCGAGGGTTGCGCCTTTGTTGTGTGTGGGGCTGTTACAGATTTGGTTAAGATTAAGGTCTGAGAAGAAAGCTTTAAGGCTCTTGACCCCTGGGTCGTTCTGGTCATCCCAGTGAAGGTTGAAGTCACCCAGGAATATTTATATATTTTGTTGGCCGTCATTTGTAGCTAGAATATCCATGAGGTGTTCTATGAATGTGAGGTTATCTCGTAGAGGGTGGTGGAATGTGCGTAATGAACATATTTGTTTGTTATTACTAGAGATGTTTAAGCGAAGGTATTCACAGGAGGACGGTGCGGGGGCATTGGCGTTGGTTACTGTTAGATTGCTCTGATGTATGCAAGCAATCTAACAGTAACCAACTCCAATGCCCTCGCACCATCCTCCTGTGAGTACCTTCGCTTAAACATCTTTAGTAATAACCAATAAATATGTTCATTACACACATTCTACCACCTGCAAGGTTTGCTTCGTGCATGTACCATGTTGCGTGGTGCAAGTGCGATGCAAACCGGGTCATAAATATTCCCCTGTTTTCTTGATCCAGGCATGAGTCAGTACTTATGGGTTTACTATACCTCCTCTCTGGGACAACCTTATCTGCTAGCCTCATTCCGTCTATGTAACCGCGTTTGAGGTTAGGTTATAGGGATCCTGCATGTTAGGCTCATGGTAGGTATTGAAGGATTCTGTACTAAACCATGGTGAGTGTCGGTACACCCACCATGGTTTAGTACAGAGTAGTGGCCAGTGGAAAACTATTGGACTGTAACACCAGTGCTTAATTTCTAAAAACAAATGTGAAAATGACCACAAGAGCAGGCACTCAAAACTTTCATCAGTGTCCCGTGCTGATATGTCCATGTTCAGATAGTGGCAGGCAGGGCCGACCATGCCTTTTTATTCTTTTGTGGTTGATAAAATAAGTACACTTCCAAGTGGGTGATAAAACCGACATACAAGTCTTTTATAAAGTGCGTTGAGGAGCACACTGTAGAAATAACAGAATAGTATAGCTACTATGGTTATGTCAGATAGGAGGTAATGAGAAAACTGCTTGTTCATTCATTCATTTATCATCCCTCAACGACCCCATATACATCCTAAAAGTAAAAGCAAGATACTAAAGGGTAAAAGTGGGAACAATGTACTCTTTTGTTACTGTTAGGTTTCCTCTCTAACAAAGCATTGAGGTCCAGGCTGCTTGTTTGACAAAGGCCATATGAGCAGGTGGAAACAGAGATGGTTATTACTCACGGGAGCAGCAGCATTCAGGTATGTGGGCAGCATAATCCTCCATGTTCAGTTACCTCATACTCTCATGACCGAGCGGGAACAGTTTTACTGGTTTTTGCACCGTATCTTCAATTAGAACATTGGAATGTTGGGAGCTCCATTGACAACAATGGAGTAGCTCCGGTGCTTATAATAGCTGGCATGAGCCCGGAGCACCAACATTCCAATGTTTCTTTCTTCACAGTTGTGGCTGTGAACAAAGGCTTCAGGGAGTCTGAGGAGATAACCTCGCGCTCCCTGAAGCTTTTATTTTATTTGTTAGAACATTCTGCCCTCTTGTGGCAGAATGTTCTAATAGCCTTATAGCCCTTCGTAGCTGGGCTATGTCAGCTATTAAAGTCCCGCTCCCTTGTTAAAGGCACCTCGCCTTCGGCTCGGGCCTTTAACGCTGGAGCGGGCCTTTAATTGCCGGTATAGCCCACTAAGGCTATAATATATGAAGACAATTGCTTATTGGAAATGTTTGCTTTCCAGTGTATAACAGCTCTTACTGTTTAGCTGCCATTTTGTACTCGCTTGGAGGCCAGTGCAGTTTATTTAAAAACACAGCCCATGTGGGGGCATGATCTAGCTGGAACATGCCAACCTCTGCTGCCTCTACCCCATAGATAAAGATTTTTTGAAGCCTTTAAAAGGGGCGCTCTACTGACAAACGTTTATTCATTGCCACTCTTCCAAGCATATCTGGATTAAAAGGTTTCTCACCCACAGACCACCTGACCAGAAATAACTTCTTGGATGACACATTAAACTACTCACCTCATATTTCACAGATGTAAAAATACTATCCCTAGGGACTACATCCTCAGGTGATATCTTTCGAGACCGCAGGTACCACAACAATTGTAAAGCATGGACCCAACCTAGACTTACCATACAGCCCGCCTCGGATCCTGCTCATCGTTTGACTGCTTATGCCTAGTCTTCCAGCAAGACCTTTGCCACAAATGTGCCAATGAGAAGATTCATTGAAATAATGTCAAGCTCATCCCCTCCTAAAGTATATGCCATCAAACTGTCAAAAAGTGCTCACTCCTCTGCGCAATCCACAGGAGATGAATGTGAATTTTTCCTTTTCTTAATTGTACAAAAGTAAAAAAACAACTTAAAAGGCACCGTCGCAGACACCCAAAACCGTGATATCCCATCAAAAGCCTCAATGTGCTCATCAAGAAAAAAAGACATCTAAAGTAGACAGAATCCTCAAAGATAGGCAATTTGATTTCCGGCCAGCATATGGGACATATCACTGACATGAGGCAAAATGTCATGATCGAAGATATCGTTGCAGTCTTCTACTCCATATTTTCTCTGTGGACTTCAACTGTGTCAACCCTGAGCTGTACTAGACAAACTGAAGGCAGATGCATGCTTCTTAAAGCTCTCTCAAATGCTTTGAATCCTTCATTAACTATTTAAGTCTAAGGGCCTGATTACGAGTTTGGCGGATGAAATACTCCATCACAAGCGTGACGAATATCTAATCGGACGTATTATGAGATCCATTCTATCCTATGGAACTTGCAATATCGCGGACGGAATCTCCGTCATGTTTGTGACAGAGTATCCCTTCCGCCAAACTCGTAATCAGGTAATCAGTAGTTTCATCCCCTTATTGACTTCAGTGACCTATTGTTTCATCCCCGCTTGCATTGATAATCTTTTGTCCGGATCCTGTTATTTACTGATCTCAGGATACTAGTTGGCCGCAGTAGATCCCACAAGGTGACAACCCTATGCAGATGACAAACTGCTGCTCTTTTGCCATTGGACAATAGTCCAAACTACTGCCTGCAGTGACACACAGGGAGCTACTCAAGCCAGTCTGCTAGATCAGACAACTATTGGCCACGCTGCCTTTATACAACAGTGGGGTCCCAGCTGTGAATACTAGTGGTTCCACACAAACTTTCCTCTTTCTGAGGTTGATAAAAAAAAGCTCCTCGGCAGTTAACAAGCACTTTACAAAAGAAATTGTTATGTTTATATTAGAAACATGAGTCAGAAAGCCAGGGCAAGGCAGGAGACCAAGTGGAATCGATATTGTGCATAGCTGTCCTCACCTGTCAAGTTATCTTCCTACAACTTTTGCGACGAGGTTTGTGGTGTGCAATTGTGAATAATTCGGTTTTTCTGTTCTCTATTTTTATACACAGCAAATTGTTTGGTGTGTTCGTATTAAAGCAGTAGCTGATATTTTTTATACCCAGCTCCCATTGTGTTGACAAAGAGCTCCTCTGCACGGTCGAGTGACCTGCTTGACCCCTCCTTCCACCCGCCCCCTTGCCATGGCTTGCAATCTGTTTCATTTTATCACCCCATAAATTGTGCATTGTGAGCAATGGTGCTTATCTACAATGCCCTTTTATCTGGTGCCTGAAAGCAGCTTCAGTATGTGTTTGGGAAGACTGGTGTTCAGTGATGGGGAAGTGGGAGGAGAAGCCTGAGGGAAGTGATAGGTTTCCTCAGTTAATGGCCTGGATGCCAACAGTTTGTCAAAGAAGTGGCCAGTGGCGGGAATCCAGGCGTGCTCAGCACTGCCTTTGTGTTGTTTACGAGAAAGGATGCTTACCATCTCACATGGGTAGTGAAGCGCACTCCAGTGCTACAGTCCTCTGTGTAGCTGACAAGAGAGACGCCTAGTGGAATGAACCACACTTCCAGTGAAAAGGCATGAACATGTTTTTTTCTCAATGGTTTATGCTTTCAGCTCTGTTTAAAACTACCTTTAGATCTTGGGTACTCGAGGGCCGCACCGATACATGCAATGTGAGGGTCGGGGTGATGAAAGGTGGGCGTAGGGGGACGTGAAGCAGGTGCATGGTGTGGACAACAAACCGAGCCTTCACGTGACTGCTGTCTGCCACCTATGCTTTCTCATGCACCAAGAATTAAAGTCAAAGCATTAGCTTCTAATGTAAAACGTGAGAGGGAAAGGGAGGCTCATCTGGTGGCTGAATTGCAATATGTGAAACCAAAAACCTGGTTCCAGTCCTGGCTTTAGTCCTGGCTTCCCCACTTGATGAAATTGTGTGATCCTAGGCAATAGGCTAATTTCACTTTGGCTCCTATATATTCCTTACCACATATGAGAGCTGCTTAACATATACAAGTTCAGGATATATATGATACAAAACCTTTTTTTGTCGTATTTAATAAACTATAATGTTGTCCCACTTATACAACAACCAAGGCTACACAAAAGGTGCACATTACAAATGACTTGTCTCTTGGTTCACTAATGGCATTGTTTTCATAATGGGGGAGGCAGGAATGTTTCTAAGATCATGTTTGAAAACTATCACTGCTAACAAATGCCTCTCCATGCAGTAATCTAATCTAATCTACTAAAGTAAAAAGCTCATGCATGTTAATAAAATACACTTTTAAAATGTTTTGCAGATAGTTTATTATCTTTTTACAGGTTTAATGCAAGATGTCTTTAAAACTAAAGGTGTTCCTAAAGGTAAGGTGTCTAGATCACCTTGTGTTCTTTTATACTGTTACTTTAGTTAACTTGTTAATAAAGTATGGCCGTTTATTTCACAGCTTTCTGAATGTTCTTGCTCTGTCAAATGAACAGCAGCTCAGTGCTGCTGTTCACGAGGGGGCCACAATTAGGGGTCAGAAAAGCCGCATACGGCCCCTGGGCTGTACTTTGAGTATCCCTGCTTTAAGATGTTTATTTATTTATGTATTTGTATATAGCACAGGCATTACCCAAAGGTGCTGGAGCACATTACAATGGACATAGAGCGTTACATAAGGTCCAAGGGTACAAAATTGCAGTTAGCTATAGGCACGGATCGTAACTTAAGGTTAAGAATTCCCAAAATAGGAAATCATTACAGAAAGGATTCAAGATGTAGGTAGTATGAATTGTAGCTATGTCTGGGTTGTTGGCTGATGCCATGTTCCCTGTAGTATCTAATGAAATAGTTACTGTAGTTCTAATCCACATAGGTGAGAGAGCATGTACCCGCTGGAGAGGATTAGGTACGGTGTCTACAGCTAAAATGTCTTTGAAGGAGACGGGCTTTCAGTTCAGTTTTGATGATCGCCAGTGAGATGGTGGTGCGTAGTTTCAAAGGTAATGAGTTCCATATTGTGGTTGCGTTACCTGAGAAGGATTGTGCCATAAATCGTTCCGTTTTGAAGGTCTCCAACCTTTGCTATAGTAAGAGCTACTTCTGATCATTGAAAACCATTGGTAGCTACTGCCTAATAAGGGAGTCGATAAATCTACACAAAGGCCAAATAACTTAAACACTGTCCCTAGAGTACCCCATTCCTGCTACAGGAAGCATACAGCATTAATGGAACAGGACCTGTGTCACAGAAGGTTTCCATCTGGGGTCTCTATGGATCAGTTTTGTCCCTTTGCTCTTGAGAAAGTGAAGGGGGAAGAGAAAGAGAGACAGAACATAAGTAAAAAAGGGTAGGAGGAGAGAAGAGAAACGAGAAAGACAGAAAAAAAGAATGACAGAGCAAGAAAAAAGACTAAAAAGGAAAAGAAGCAGAGGAAGAAAGAACAATAGAAAGGAGAGGAAGAATGAGGAGAAATAAACAGAAAGGACAAAAGAAAGAGAAAAGATGAAGGAAGAGAGACACTAAAATGAAAATAAGAGGAAGAAAAAAGAAAGAAGAGGTGAAATGAAATTATGAAAGGAGAGAAGCAAAGAGTGACAAAGGAAGAAGCTAAAAAAAGAAGAAAGAGCATGACAGAAAGAAAAGTAAGACAGCAAGAGAAAGAAAAAGAGAGCAAAAAAATTATGGAAAGTATTGAAAGGAAACATGAGAGAAAGACAGGGAAATAAATAGTAGAAGAACAAAGTAAATAAGACAGAAACAGAAAGAAGGAGAAACATGGAGAAAAGGGCAGTAGTGGAGGAAGAAAGGAGAAAAAGAAAAGAAAAAGTACAATAACAATATACAAAAATAGAGAGAGAAAAAATAACAGGAGGAATGATGGATCCAGAGAAAGAAGATAAAACTGAAATAAAGGAGAGAAAGAAGGAAGAAAACAGAAGAAAGCAAAGGAAGAAAGAAGTGGAGAAAGAAAGAGATAGGGCGAAAGTAATAGAAGGACAGAAATCAAGAAGGAGGCAAAGAAAGAAAAATAAATGGCAGAAGATGGATAGCAAAAAGAAAAAATGGAGGAACAAAGGCAAGAATTGAGAGAAAGAAAAAGAAGTGAAAGAAAGGTGGAGAAAGCATTAGAGAGAAAAATGAAAGAAGCAGACAAAAAGGAGGAAAAAAGAAAATGAAAGAGAAAGAGAAAATAAAAAAGAAACAAGGAGAAAATGGAGAAAATTAGATGTCAGCATTAGAAGAAAGAAAAATGTAGGGAAAAATAAAGACAAGAAAAAAGAGAACAAAACTAAAAAAAAGGATGTATGCAAAAAAGGAGGGAAGAAGAAGGAAAAAGGGAAGGAAAGATGTAGTGTAAAAAGATAAACAGAAAGGCAAGAAAGAAAGGAGAAAAAGAAGTAAAGAAAGTTATTTTTCAAAGAGGGTAGACTGCATCATCCTGCGCGTCAGCTTTGAAGCCCTCACGGAAACGGGCACAGTTTTGTAAATAACTGCCTTATTAGGTGGGCAGCTGTATATTCTCAAGCCTGCTGACAGGGATTTGTCATCTTTGAGATACTTAGTGGCAGTCTGCAAGGTACTGGTAGTTTGTGATCAATAGGTTGGTGACCCTTGGCCTAGAGCCTCCTGATACCTTGAGTTTGTTTGCCAGGTAATGGGGAATGCATGTCTATAGGGCTTTACTGGTGATACAAGCAGTCTTGTATGTAGTCCTGGCTTCACTGGGCAGCTAGCGGAGATAGACTGCCTTGGTGAGATTCGATCATTTCTTTTGGCCCTGTAGACGAAGCATGCTGTGGATTGTAGGATTGATTCCAGGGGTGTGAAATGGGTTTTGGGTAGACCAGTCAAGAGAGAGTTACAATAGATGAGTCTGGAGAACACCAGTGTTTGAGCAAAAGATTTCACATCTTGCTGTGGAATGGAGGTCTATTCTCCAGAGAAGACGCAGGTGATATCACATGCTTCTGGCCATGATACTGACTTGAGAATGTAACTCGAGCCTCTTGTCTAGGATGACTCCTAGGGATTTGGCTATGTCAACAATAGTGGTTTACTGTTAAGGATGTTGAGGATGTTGAATGTGTCCATCCAAGGTTGTATCCAGCATTGTATTAAAGTGGTGATTTTGATGAAGAGATGTGGAGGAATTCAGTTTTGAAAGGGTTCAGTTTTAAATTATGAGACGCCATCTAGCCTTGAGTGGAGTTTAGAGTGATGGTGAGGTGCGAAATGTCCTTTGGCGATGAGACCTTTAAATACAGTTGGGTGTCATTTGCATATTGATAATAGCCAAGCCAAATAGCTCGATATACAAGCTGAATAAGGTCAGAGCACGGCTAAATCCCCAAGGTACCCCTTGATCAACAGCCATCTGTGCTGAGAGACAATCATCAATTTTGATCTTCTGCGACCTGCCCATGAGGAATGATTTGACCCATTTAAAGACCACCCCATTAATACCATTTGATTGTTGAGTGTGTCAAGGTGGTTGACTGTGTTGAAGACTGCTGTACAAACTCCTCTGCTTTTATTGGGGTGTCAACAAAGTTGCTAGACGGAGACATTTAGAGGCTGTTAGCAGTTTTGACCGGATCGAAGAGTTGTTAAGGTGGCTCTAGACTGAGTCGAGGAGGGATCTAAAGTGATTTGATTTCTCATAAAAGATTTGTCTTTTGTACCGTGATCTTGCGTTTTGGAAACACATAAGGTTAGTGGTGGAGGGAGACTGTCTCCATTTCTTTTTCAGTATTTCTCTTCTAGTATTCTCAAGGCTTTTCTTTCCTCATTTAAGGCCTTGTTATGCCATGGAGCTCATGGTTTATGTCTTTTCATTTTGCTTTGGAGTGGAGCTAATACATTAAGCAGATCTAAAACGTAGTCAAGACTGTAGGCAATCGAGTCCTTAACATTTGTGTTGAGGCTGATGGGAGGCAGTAAGATAAGTATAGTGTTGCTAAGTATAATGATGTCATTGTTCTTGGTGTCTCGAAACCAGATAGTCCATCTTTTTGGTTGGCTCACTGTCATAGTATGAGAGAGTCGTAAAGAGAAGGGAATTAGAAACTGATGGGACTAGTCTACTGGTATGGGTTCATTCACTAAGAACATGTCTTTGGAGATTATTAAGTTGAGTATGGAAGCTTTGGGTGTGTTGGTTTTAGGATATGTTGGATCAGATCATTGCCGGAATGAAGGAGGTGAACTGGTTGGCTTCAGAGTTGTCTGTGGTACCCCAGTGAAGATTAAAGTCTCCTAGAAAAATCACTTTGTCACTTTGTGATGTTTGGTGATTTGCAAGTTTCATGCATTCCTCGATAAAGGCTCTGTTATCCCCTGGTGGATGGTAACTTGTATTGTACAAAAAAGGGGAACTGAGTTGAATGCAAAGTCCAGAGTTAGGACTTGGAATGTGAAAAAAAGCCTTCATGATTCTCGGAGTTTTTATCACCACAACATACAGCACACAGATAGAGTCTTTAGACCATGGCTTATTTGAACGAGCCCCCTTCTAGCATTGGCTCGATGAGTATATGTCCCATTTTGGTATTTGCCCATGGCATTTTGCGCATGTTTATATCTCCCTCCAAGTTATAAAAGCAGTCTATTGCAGCCATTAGCTGATCTGCCATGGTGGCTACTAAGCCTTCCCAGGCAGCTCCTGCCTGACTTCTCCTGGCTCATATGCTGGGCTGTGTGTGAAGAGCTACACTAGTTTGCTGCCCTGCCTCTTCTTGACAGGGTCAGCTCTCCACAAGTGTGGATGATCGAGCAATGAGAATTGCTACTGCTTCAAGCTGGCAATGATCTCCCCTTGCCAACAGGTTGATGAATTTGCATCTTTTGCATCCATGTGTTAATACTTTTATTTCCATTCAGCCACCATACCTCAGGCTGTGGAGTTATGCTGACCACGTTTGTTTTCAGAATAAATCCTGCTGTGTGAAGGATGCCCAGCTCCAGAAACTATAAACAGATGTAATTTATTTTGAGTGCTGCAGTGAATTCTTTTAGCTTTCAGAACTGATGAAAGCCAGCTGCTAGAATTTAAATACACATATTTGCTAAGCAGCCCTACGTCATGTGCAACAATTTTCCAGTCCCTGTATTTTAGTTAACAGCACTTTTCATACTGGATTGCATGGTCCATGTACTTAAAATGGTGAATATGAAGCCACAAGTTCCAAAGTGCAATGTTGTTAAAAAATCACTGACTTAACTGTGTCAAACATGACACATAGGGCCTGGTTTAGAGCTTAGCAGATGGGTTACTCCATCACAAACATGACAGGTATCTCATCCACCTTAAGTGCATTATATCCTAAGGCACTTATAATAAGGCTGAGGGGGCATCCGTCACATTAGTGACAAACTCTAAATCAGTCCCTTGGCCACTTGGCATCTGTGCTCACATCTCAGGGTAGACTCATTTAAACTGCTGTACCGGAGGTCCAGGGACCTATGCAGGCAAAGTGTGCTCTATATGCATTTAGCCAGTCAGGCACGCATCCCGCTAGCATGACCAGATACCCGAGAATGGCACTTTACGACTCTAAGCACTACATTTTGATTTAATCTTTAAAAATGTATAAATCCGGTTCTACTTATTTGATTTTTGTCTTTTTGTTCTTTTCTTACAATTAGTATCCATTATTCTAACCCACCCTGTGTGCTGTATTCATTGTGTTACTGTGTGTGTGTTACACAAATATATTACACATTGCCTCTTTGGATACGTCTGACTGCTCTGTGCCTAGCTAACAGAGGGTGAGCACAGATTATATTTTAGTGTGTATCTAGCTAACCATGAAAAGAGAAGTGGTTCCTGCTTGGACAGGTGCATACCTCTGCCAACCAGAACCCCCATTTCTACCAACCCCTCACAGCAACACATTTTGTCAGCAATAAGCATTCAGTTCGCTGAGCCACCCTGCCACCATTTAGAGTTTATTTTTTATCTCTGGATTATTTTGGCTTTGTTACTGATGAATTTAGGGAGCATGGTCCATATCCATGACCCATCGACTGCAAAGCAGCATACGTCTTTGGAGCTGCAGTTAGTTCATGGGACCTGGAGATCATGTTTGCCACATGAACTTTGGGAGTATCCAGGGATGCAGTGAAATAGTTTGTTGTTGAGGTTTTTGGATGCATTAACATAGATGTATGAATGAATCAAAAAGAATATCACAAGAATAATGTGGTTACTGGTGGGGGCCAGTGTGGTTATTTCAATGTTAGCAACATTGAGTAACAGGGTTTTCTCTCCTGCTCATCACACCACAGCATTGTGCCTCAATTTCAGAAGCAAGGTCTGATGTCTGGGCAAGTAGAGTGAAAAGTGTAGTTGAGGTTAAAGTTGATGGCATCACCATCTACCGTTGGCTAGAGGCAAACGCCCATGTAATGGTGGGGTGTGCCAACCACAGAGCTGATATGGAAATCGCGAATAATTTTGAGATTTTGTACTTTGGGATGGTAGTAATTGATTATCCCAGGTTGAATGCAGGTTTTGAGTTGAATTGATGTTAGTTGTGTTTGGAAGTGATCGGCAAAACATCAGTTTTTCCCTAATTCATTTTCTGAAGACTGCTTGCATTTCCAGAGTCAATGACCGGCATGTATCATTTCTGCTTGTCCGTGATGCGTTGGTATAGTTGGGTGTTATCAGCGTACAAACGGTAGCATAGGCAGTAATTGCATATGTCTGGGAGAGGGTGAAGGAAAATGCATTCGAAGATTATTTGCAAAACAGTAGCATTGATGGGAGAGTAAGAGAAAGAGTCGCACTTTGGATCAATGGAAATTGTAGCTTAAGAACCATTTGAACAAGGAAATGGAAGAGTTGGTCGCTGTTTCGGCTAATGATAGGCAATTTAATACGATTTTGTGATCTGCTTTGTAAAGGCCTTGCTGACACCAAGAAGAAACAGAAGCCATGGTATTCCTGAGTCCATTGGTTTGAAGGGTGTGGTTCTAGGTTATGAGGTGGGCTGTGTCTGTGCCTTGTCTTGAATGGACATGGCCTTAAACAGCAGGGTGGCTGGTTCAGGGTTGATATTCTTGAGAATGAGTGGCAGTGGTTTGAGGGCAACTGAGACTGCTTCTGCATTAAGACTAGTTAATTGGGCGAGTGAAGGACAGGGCCAAAATGTTTCCATTCTCTTTCATAAGTTTGATTGAGATAATGTGATATGATGTGATGTCATGACACTTATGCAATTCAATATGTGTTCAGGACTGAGCAGGAAGCACTCGGTGGCTAAATTGCATTCCTTACGTTAGTTTTGGAGGATGGAGGAATTAAGGTAGGAGTTCTTGTCCTATTGATGGTTCATTGCAGAATTGTGAGCCTTTATTTGATGGTGGGTCAAGACAGGTACACATGTATTGTCCTCAAAGGTTTGCAACGTTTTAACAGAATTTGCATTGCAAAACAGGTGGTTCCTACAAAGAGAATCATTTCTTTTAAAATATTTACCATTATCTGTGACACTAAAATGCGTTTGGAGCGGAGTACGTTTTGTCTATAACATAGGATTGATATGTTGAGAATCTCGCAAGTCATTTGCAAAAAATACAGAAACTATGAATACTAATATGCAAAAATGTTAAAGTAAGTCAAACAAAACGTTTTTATTCAGAACAAACTTTGCAGAAGCTTAATTGAATGTGACACGTCAGGAATAACACTGTCTGGTGCAAATGACGCCAGTATTAGTATTTTAACACGGTGCCAACACAATGGACATGCTAGAAAATAAACGAATAGACAATTTGTTCAGTGACGTGTATCATGAATGGTAAACTAACTAGAGGGAAAATAATTGTTTACTAACTCCTGTTATTCTGGCACGATGCTTGGATGTCCAGTAACCAAAATACATGGAGTAGCAGAAGAGGCATCACACACCCTTTGACCTTAATATGTCTATGACCCCTCAATTTCCCCATAAAAGGATTTTTATCTTTACCCTGAGGGCATCGCAATTATTGACAATGTTGAAGTTCCATAATAACTATCTGATTAATATGACGATACAACACAAACAGAAGCTATTTTACGTAACACCTATATTAGGATGCTGACCAGATCTTTGAAAATGGTGGGCAATAAAAACTGACCTGAATTATTGAGTACGAGTGAAGCGAATGAGACAAGTAACTTCTATGAGTGGTCTAGGCGTTCTCCTCCAGAGAACATTTTTTAAAAATTGAGCAAAGTTGTTTATTTTAAAGCACTATATTCACATAAATTTGCTAAAAAGAATAGGCTCCAGAAATGCAATCATTAAATATTCAAGTCTGTTCATGGTGTGCCCTGCCAATGAAACCTGACAATTAGGAATTTGATCCCTTTTCTTCCAGAATGTGCTATGTGTGCCCTGATATGTCAAAAAATTACCTTCATTGTGCCTGGGTCAGCATTTTGTTATGGGTGCCCCTTATGCTAAAAATGACATACAATATCCCCATGCCAGAATAAAGCTACCAAAACTATGCATGTACCTTGAGTGACCCTTATGTCAAAGGTCGCCATTTTTCCCCATCCCATGTGCCATGTCATGACAAGAATTACCTCAAATGTGCTACAACCATTTTGCCTACAATGCCAAGAATATCCTCAAGTATACCACACCATCATTTTCCATGGTTGCCACATATTCCAAGAATGATCTCTACTATGGCAGTGCCAGTATTGTACCATGTATACCGTTATTCTAAAAAGGACCTCCAGTATACAAGTGCGAGTATTTTGTCACAAATGCCTCTCACACATTGAATCCCATTCCATTACACTCACTCATTCTCACTCTCCTTCTTGCACTCACTCATGCTCATCTGCACTCACCCACACTCAGTCTTGCTCTGACTCACTCATACTTTCTTACTCACTCACACTTATTTGCATTCACTCTTATTGTCACTCCCAGCCTCATTCACTCTCACTTATTCTCATTTGCAATCACTCACTCACATTCATTCTCACTCCAACTTACTCATACTCACTTCGACACACTATTATGCGAACTTAATCTAACTTATTCCCTCTCACTCTGACATATTTATTCTCACCCACATTTGCACTTAGTCACTATCACTTACTTTCACTCAGTTCTCACTAATACTACTTTTCACTCCTAAACTCTTATACTCCCTCACATTCATTCATACTCCTTCATTCTCACTCACCCACTCTGACTCACTTAGAGTCACTCTTACACTTACTGTTTCATTCTCACTCACTTGAACTCATACTCACTTTCTGACACTCAATCTCACTCATTCTCACTCACTACCTGCCACAAAATCTCACTTACTTTCTCACACACACACACACACACACACACACACACACACACACACACACACACACGCACACACACACACACACACACACACACACACGCATGCATAAATACTTACACATATCCATGTTGTTAAACGCACACACACACACTCTCACCAGCAAGCATGAACACATCATACATTTAAAACCATTGTTTACTCATCTGAGTTGCTTGCAAAGGTCTCGTCTCAGTTTGTGGCTCCATGTTTTATTGAGCTAATTGTGACTAATGTACTATTATTCTGTAATAAAAATGGGCATGACAGCGAGCTTCCTCTGTGTTCTTTGTAATGTTTTGCCATCTCTGAAGCCAAGGGTCGCAAAGTCAGTGTCATGTGTCGCAAAGGGCAAGCCAGTGGTCTTCGCTGTGGCCCCCTGAGAGCCCCTAAATGATGTCCATGGCACAATGGATGAATGAGTTTTACGCTCAGCACTGAAGCAGGGATGTGCAGGTCAAGAATTTGTATCCTAGCAAAACCAACACATTGAATTATAATAACACCTGTTACAGCGCTTAGAAACATCAGACATGCGGAATGAAGTTCTATATGAAACAAATATTATTGATCTGTACTTCAATGCAGCCCTCCCACTTTTAGAGACGAAGAACTCTCTTTGTTCTGATTAAAATATATCTCAACTTATATGCAGGGAAATCGTCCTATGCAATATGTTGGGAACCAATCCCCTGAAGCATGGGGGTAAATAACTTATGTTTCTACCTGGCCTTCTCTCACATATAATATGCTGGAAATCAGCCAAGTAAAATGCCTGGAAATTTACGTTTTGGCAAATTCTGAATGTGTCTGACATTCTATGCTGGGAAATGGCCTAGGGAGGATGCTGGGAAGTCCCCTGATGGAGAATACCAATGTTTAACTTGGGAGGTTCACCCGCGTGGATTCAGTGGAGCATGTCGTGGGGTGGCCACCTCCTCCTCCAGCTTCGAAAGGAAGGGAGAGAAGCAGGAAAAGCAGGAAAAGCTCTGGTTTCTTTATTGGGGGGCAGGCCAGCACTGGGCAAACATCTCCTGGGCAGCCCCCTCTCCCACGCCTTCGAGGGTAGGGGAACGCTTCAGCACTGACTACGAAAACAACTTAAAATGTCATAAAATAAAATCATGGTGCTTCTCACAAAACAGCCTATGTTTGAGTGTATGTGTTTTCATGGATGAAATTTGCACGTCATAAATCAGTGGGCGGAGAGGAGGACTCCCTCAAGTGATCTTTTCCATTAAGGAGGAAGGAGTCAGGGCGCAGGGCCTCCATTAGGCCTGTGCTGCTGGTCCAGGAGTTTCACATTAATCATACGGGTGGCATTGTTGTGTTTTCTGTTTTTATGACTCATGGCAGAGGTTCGGGTTGCCCCATGGCTAGATAATTTCCTGCAGTTATACTAGGATCTCCTTTATCCTGAGCCTTTTTTGTTGTTTAATGATCAGCTTAGCCTCCTTGGGCCTGGGTGAGGAGGGCCCCTTTGAACCCCATTGCCCTCCTCACCCAAGCCCCTTCAACTAAGGTCCCGAGGTCAAGGGTTCCAAAGGCCAAGGTGCAGCAACTTCGAAATTGAACTCCTGGAGGTCACTGAAAGTACCTCCAGTATTACAAGATTAAAACAGGCTTCCTATGCTGCCCAGCAGTAGTCAACACGTAAGGAAGTTTAGAGCACTAATCTTTAACTCCAACAACACCTGCAGTATGACTGTGAGTAGGTAAACAACGAGATATGTGCCAAAAAAAACAGTAAGTAAAACACAGGGCCCATAAAAGGGAAATCACTGCTAAATACTGGCTATCAGAAACTACACCTGGGTTGAAAATGCTACACAGGCTAGAAGGTGTCATATCTTTTATTTCGTGGGGATACCGATTTCCATTTTGATGTGTTTAGTTGTAGGTGTGCTGTGCATTTAAACGGGTGCCAGGCCTCCATTGGCACAAGAATGCTACATAATTTGGCACTGCATTTTAAACAGCCACCCATGGGCGCTCAGCTCTGCAGTGATATTTCCACGAGCACAGTGTGAATTTGATTAACATGGTGTTGAGATGTGGCTCCTAATCACAGGAGACTATTTAGCGCAGAGTAATATGCGATCTCCCTTGTGCATTCTTTCAACATATGTAGGTCTCAATTTGTGTTATCATAAAGGCACCCCAAATTCATAAATATGTGTAAAATTCAGGCTCACATTTCTATTATTCGTGTATGTGTCATAAGCTTTCCCATTCCCATTTCTTACGCCGACGACACACAGCTGCTTTTCCCATTTGACAAATTTACTCAACAGTACAGGCGACCTTCTCCTCTGGGATGAGAGCTATCTCTAACTGGATGAAGAGTAACTTCCTCCAATGTAATGTTGGGAAGACGGGGATTCTGCTCTTTGGGGAGGCTCCCCGACTATGGACTCTGGATTGGTGGCCGGCTGATCTTGGTGTTCCTCCTGATCCAAAATCACTGGTTAAGGACTTAGGCATTCGTCTGGATCAGGCCCTTACTTTGAAGGAGCATGCTGCTCAGACAGCCGGCTCCTGTTTTCACATATTGGGCTTTTTACGCCAAGTCTTTCCTTTGCTTCCTAATTCAACGCGGAAGACCTTGACTCAGGCACTTATATTAAGCCGTCTGTTCTACTGCAATGGCTTGTTGATTTCTGCTAATGAGTCATCGCTTAGCAGACTGCAGGTAGTCCAGAACACCCTGGCACGATTGGTCCTCAATGCCCCTCCCAGGACTGCCTCCCGCCCTCTTCTCTGCTAGCTGCACTGGCTTCCAATACGCGAACGGGTTAAGTTCATAGTCTGCTGTACAATCCACAAGGCTTTATTTAACCTTGGCCCGCTTATCTTTCCGATAAATTTACACCTTATCTTCCTTCTAGGTCCTTCCGTTCGGGATCTAAGTCTCTTGTCGTGGTTCCTCGAGTCAGGAAAGCCACATTGGTCCCCCATGCTGGAACAAACTTCCTCTGCATCTTAGACAATGCTCCGACCACCTACAATTTAGAAAGCAGCTTAAAACCACTCTTTTCTGTCCTTGATGTTGTAGTATAGCCTCATTTCTTGCCACCCGTCCAAAGTGCAGAGACACCCCTTCAGGGATCTATTAGGACGCTATACAAACAAATAAATAAATAAAAATAAATAAATGTATGTGAAACATCTTCAGACCGTCTTCAGAATTTCTACCTAAGGGTGCATGAATATTTGTTTTCTGGACTACCAGTAGTAAATGTTGAGTATAAATTACCAATTGGGATAAGACTTACTCACAAGCCCAGACGGAGCTCTTCTTAGGCAATTTTTAGTCTTTCAAGCAGCGAACAGAAAATGCTTTTTGTTTATTTAGGTAAAAAATCTCAGCATCCGAGCCCATCCACAGAGTCGTTGCCAGGGATAGATCTGTGACATGCTACTAGCTTTTGAGGGCTGTCTCTTGCACATCAGTCTGCAGCATGTGTGGTGGGAAGTGTTTTGCCCACACAGAATCCTACATTGCCAGGATTAACAAAGCTTGATTCACTTGCTCTCTCCAAACACTCCATATATAGGTGGCTTTCCATCTCAGACAACTGGTCTTAAATGTGAAAAAGTATTTTATTGAGCTGACTAGAGAGTTTACTACTGGCAGAGCTCATGTGAAGACAACACAAGAAAACAAACAATAACAGAATACAATAGCAATGTACAGAGAGGGTGCTTTGTTGTGTCATGTTATGTTATGTTACCAAATTCTCACTATTATGATCAGATTCGTTTTTTTACCAGATTTTATTGGGTTTTTAAATCATCATCGACGTACATAGATATTATTCACGTCATATCATGTACATATTACACAGTGCTGATACTCTCTGGTATGCTTATCTCAACACCCTTTCAACAAAACAGCCCCTCCTCCCCCCTTGAGTTGTGCTTAAATGGATTTAGTCTTATTCCTAGATGTTGTTGAGTTCTCGTATTATGATAAGATTCTTTACAGCTGTTTCAATCTGGATCTATTGGAGCCATGTTTTCTGAAGTATGAAAACCAGCCGCAGAATCTGGTGGGACAACCAGAGAAAGGCCGATGCCAGAGTCCTTTTCAGGTTTCACCTGCACAGTGCTTGTGCTGTGCTTGTGAAATCTATTGTTTTTAATATAAACTTAAAAGGGGCTTACATTCCGCCCCTTCTCTTTCCTGGCTTTTCATTGGTTTCTGTGCTAGCCACATACTTTTCCTCCATTTCTATTGACTGTAACACATTTCCCTGCATTTACCAATGCTTGTTCCTCATCTGCTTCTCTTATCAGATTCTCGTAACCAAAATACTGTTAACATCTGCTTTGGTGGAACTATTTTTTCATAAAGTTTTGCCTTTTTCTGCTTTTTCATCTTGAGGCACATATATACATCGCAACTTATCACGCAGAGAGATTAAGTGATTTGCCCAGAATCACAGGATGTTGCACCGCTGAGAATCGAACCGAGATCCCCTGCTGTTGAGTCAGATGCTCTGGCTGCTGTGCCACAACCTCTCTGCTCCAGTAGTACATGTGAGGGAGCTCTTTCCTTCGTCCTTGACGGTGATTGATAAAAACAGCTTATTATTCATCACATAGACGAAACAGATGCATTACCAATGGTTGTTCTGTTTCTTTTGGTTGCCACTCTACATCTTCATCTGTGTCTGTGGCCAAACACCCTAATGAAGGATCCGAAAATTAACCCAGTGTGGCAAAAATTCCTTACCAGTAATAGCTGGTGAGGATGCTGAGGCTCCCGGGTGATGGTGTTAGCTGTGCATGTGTCAGGAAGACACATCAAGTGCAACTGAGCACTCATAGTGAGAGTGGTATTTTAAATCAATGGTGTTCCAACGAGCTATAATTTAAACAACAGGTCAAGTAGCTTGCTGTTATACATTATTTTTACCTCAAATCAATGAATGAAAGAATACAAGTGCACTATATCACATAAATGTAATCAATGTAATTAAATATGGTATCAAAGTCATTCAGAAATAGCAGCAGGGATTGTAAAAAAACAAGTGAACACACAAAGCGATCGATGGTGACAACTTAAAAACAAAGAGCAACCCCACATTCCATTAGAAACCACAAAATGGCGATAGACTTTGAGGTTAGGTGCAGAGTGCCTAAAGCTATCAATATCCATTGTAGAGACCCACTTTACTCAACCAGTGGTGAATCAAAACATGAGGGGTCACCCCTGCAAGCTATGCTGAAGGGGCCCCTCACATTAGTAGGGGCTCCCCTCCAGTATGAATAAGCCTGGGAGCCCCCCCAACAGTGGGGCTGTGGGGGGCCTCTGTTATGCCCCTGTAATCAATGACAACCCCAAAGTTTTTCCTTTTTATCATCAGAACGATAGAAATGTTCAGAGAACTGTACTTATCTATAAGAACATATATACAGAAGGAATTGAAAGTTATTGTGGAACAAAAATCCATACTCTTATAATAAAATTTTAAATGTACAAAATCCGTCATATGTGCTCACAATGTCTTGTTCCTCTAATTAGTTCTGACTGAATCGCAAAGGAAAAGAAAGAGAGAAGAGCGGGTGACTAATACATAAAAGAAAAGGAGGAGACCGGGTGACTAATAATCAAAAGGTGAAGTCCAGTGTGCCAAGTGTGGAAAAAACAGCACTTACTTGGAAATGGTTGCAGAGCTATTCCCTAAAAAGAGGGGTGGGGGGAAAGTGGATTAAAGATAAATCCATTGAAAACATGTGGAAAATCATCCACAGACAATCATTAACATAGATAAACTCAATGTATAAGGAGAACCAAGGGACTAAAAACTAGATTTGCTGAGCGGCGTCAAAGAAATCAAGGTATACAGCAGAAGGAAAACCCACCTCCATCTGGGAGTGAGAATTTATTTAGAATAATTATTGTTGCATGAGCCGCTGTCCAACAAAATCAGAGCGTGCGTCTGAAAAGAATTGGATCTTTGAGGGAGTAATATTTCTGCCAAAATTAAAAATTGCAAAAACACACTTACCTCACCGGGTGCCACAAACCAATCCAGGAAGGTAAAAGTGGGTTGACATTATTGATTTCAGTGACCATTTAGAAAGTAGCAGGGTACCTTTATGTATGTCTAGAGCACAGCATGGTTGGTCAACTGTAAGAAAGGTTAGGCTGCATTTTCAAGTACAAAAAAGAATGAATGGGCATGGCATGACTGAGGGAATTAGGAAAGACCCATCAAGGAAGAATTATTGAATAGAATTTTTTGAATTAGGATTGATAGCCAAAAAAGACATTAAGGAAGAAATCATAGAGGCATAAGCCAATCACATAATTGCTATAAGAATTGGGAATTGCCAAGGATCATATGGATATATTAGAAAAAGCTTCCTGTAACAGCATTGGATTAAATACAATGATCAAAGTTGAAAGCATGATAAATAGTATGCTCGTAATAGCACTGGTTCACATATGATTTATAAAATGACTTTAAGGATTTTTTTAGAAGATGCAGTTGATCAGGGCTGACAACATAACAGTTAGTGGCTACATGATGTCCTCGGTTCACCAGCGATTTACACACTGACTTTAAGAAAACTTCACATTTGGAATTCGGAAACCATACTAGGGACATAAATTATGAATAAATACAACCAAATATTAGTTGATGCAAGAAAGTCCAGATCTGAGGACATCATGGCAACATAAATACACGTCCCTTGATTGATAAAAGTACACATAGAATGACTCAAAAGAACTTCATACAAGGGGTTCCAAATGGTGGAAAAGCATGTGAATTTGTTTTGTAATTACCTTGTTATAATTTTTCATTTATTGGACCAGTCATCTAAGGTGTTAAGGCCTGAACAAATAGAGCCACAACAGGAGATCCACTTACTTTCACAATTATCCAGTAAAAAGGACTGGTTCCCTCCACTCTATCACCTGCTTACGAATATCTGTTTCTTCGTGGTTGCTGGTGGCAAAATGTGAAACCTGGGGGGTTGATGTGAGAGTGGGGGGTGTTTGTTCTCAATTTTTCCATTTTAACCTGCTCTTTTGTTTGTGTATTCGATCCTTCACCTTTTGTTTAGTCTATCTAATGCAAACTAAATGAAATGGGTCCTAGACAGAGCAAAGTACATTAGTGGAATTGCATTTAGAGAAATGTTGTTGTATATGTTCAGTGGTACCATGTTTGAAACTTTGAATGCCTTTTTGTTAAAATTAAAGGTACATGCGGAACAGCTGTCACATTTATGATGTTCTGTAATGAGTTGGGAGTACCACAAGCCTGTGATGAAATGATCGTGTGGACTCCAACTGCATTCTCTCGCTAAATGACCCTTACATTCATTCCTTTTTTGAAAGAAAATAATAGTGCCTCGTTGACTAAATTGGCCATGATCAGTAATTCACAATTTTAATGATTTTGTTGGTGCAAGGGTGAACATTGTGACACCTGGTATTTTTAAGTCTCGCCTGACCCAGCGCATGCGCTGGTCTGGCGAGACTTATTGAGAAGGCTCCAAAAAGTGCTACCAGGCCAGCCTAGAGCTACAGCGCATGTGCGCGGGCGCGCGCGCCGCGCTTGACCACGATTACTTTCACTGTCGCGGCCGCTTGGCATAGCCGATAGGTCTCGCTTTTGGGACCTTATAAGTATTTAGTTATGCAACTGTTGCATGGCTAAACACTTATAAGGTCCCAAAGGCGAGACCTATTGGCTATTGCAATGCTTGTTCTGTTTCTTTCCTGCTTCTGGCCGGAAGGAGATTTTCATGTGGGTAAACCTCTCTGACTTTATTGCTTTAATAAAGAGGCGGTGGAGCTATCCTCTGAATGAAAGCTTTTTACAGAGGATTTTGGCTTCCCAAAAATGATCAACCTTCCATTTACAATTGTTCTTTATACAGAGGAATAGGCCCTATGGAAGACCTTAAGTGTCCGTGGGTGGTTACTGAAGTAAACATAGAGGGTATCAGAGTCTGTGGGTTTTCGATAGACACCAGTGCCTTCATAGAAGACAAGCTGAAGGTCAAGAATGGGAGGGAAGGTTTACTAAATAAGCTTGTACATTTTAAGCGGCCATGGATAGTATCGAGGCAATTGAGAAAGGACAGCATAGCCAAATTAAAAATATTGTATCTATGTAGCATTTCCATAGATGTATGTGGTGCAAATATAGATTACTGTCTGTTCTGAGAGTTTGCATTTCAAATTGTCTGCAAAAAGAATGGCAAAATTGAAAACAAATTATGGGCCTATGAAAACTCCTTCAATAAGTAAGAAAAATTGGTCTTCAAACTGGAAAACGTTTTGGCCAAAACTATACAAAATAATGAGATTAGGAAATCTGTAGGCACTTATACAGGAGCTATTCTTGACTGCAATGCAACATTTATGATGGAAAGGCTTCTTCTTGAGGTATATTAGTGTATAAAGATCTTGGGCCTCATGTAGGAAGCCAAATACCGGTCGGTAACGGCCGAAATTCGGTCAATATCCCGTTACCGACCGGTATTTAGGCATTTGCTATGTAGGGGGCTGATTTCTGGATTCGGTATTTACGGAATCGGAAATTAAGAAATCGGTAAAATACCGATTCGGTAAATACCGAATCCAGAAATCAGATGTAGGGAGCACTCTAAAGAGTGAAAATTAGTATTAGAAATTCGTTATTTACCACCAAATACAGGTTGGTGATAAATAACGAATACCTTGCAAAAAGCAATATTTTGCAGATTTAAGAGTGCCATGTGGCAGACATACATGCCCTTAGGGCATGTATGTGCGCCACATGTGCACACATGCAAGATTCAGGGGTGCAACAGGGTGTCAATGTGACACCCTGTCACCCTTGAATATGCTCCCCCCATTACCGAATCGGTATTTACCGAATCGGTAATGAGGCATACCTTCCCATTGATTCCTATGGGCCTCCAGGCCCATAGGAATCAATGGGAAGGTATGCCTCATTACCGAATCAGTAAATACCAATTCATAATTACCGAAATTTCCCCGATTTAGTAAACTTTACCGAATCATTACCTACATCACATTTACCGATTCATAAATACCGAATCGGTAAAATTCGGTATTTATGAATCGGTAAATGTGAGGCTACCTTCATATGGCCCTAAATGTTAAAACCATCTAAAAAGTCGCGCTCGACATTAATCTCCATATCGTCTATCTGGTTGATTAAATCGGAACTGTAACAAATGTAACATTGTGTTGAGGGCAGAAACAGTTGGAAATATCACAAAATTTTCATAGGGATTCTAAAATGGAACTGCAACCCGACACTAATGGCCTTCCACTTGGATACTCTGTGTTCTTATGTATTTTGGGAATAGAGTAGATTACTAGTGTGTGTGGGTATTTGTTTTTAAGAAATGAAAACTCAATCTGGCTTAAAACGCCAGCGTCAAGCTCCGCCCTTGTGAGATTGAGTATGCCCTATTGTATCTCTCCGATCAGATTATAAACCAGTGACTAACAGTATTCAAAACTGCCAGTCGAGAAATGATTTCTTGTCTATATATCATTTTATCTATTATGACCAGTGGTCGAAGTGGGCGGGATCGGCAGGGCACGGCGTGCCCCTACTTCTATAATTCATTAGATCCCGTGCCCCTACTTTTCTCATTTTAATAATGCGTCCCAGGACGGCAGAAATCGCCAAGGCCTGCAGAGAAGTTCGGGGACGGGTGGTGCGCAGAGAAGGAAAGGGACTCTGTCTTTTCTTTCTTGGTGGAGAAGGCAAGGACACTGTCTACTTCTGCTCCGTCGCTGAGAGATGACCCCCCCTCCCTTTCTTCCTCTTGTGAACCGTGACTTCAAGAAAGGGTTCTCATCCTCTCTTTCCTCCTTTCGTGTATTTGCTCCCCTGTGAAATGGATCCAAAAAAGAAAAATACTTTTGCTGCAAGTGTTGTCTTTTTCTGACATTATTCTATTCCAGAGTACAGCCTTGGGACGGAGAGAAATAAAAGGTTCAAAATATGATAAATAAAGAAAAAACTAAATAAAGCATGACCGTGTTCACATAGCAGCCAGATTGAGTTTCCCAGTGAAGCGCTACTTTTTAAAAATCTTTTCTTTGAAAACGTATTGTTTTCCCTGAATGAGGATGTGCACCATTCCTGGAGATACTGCAATGCCGGATTGATGGGTGGATGGGAAAACAAAATGCGTACCACGGCTAGGTGTTCATGGATGTGGTCCTTTTACCATACTGCTTGCGTTTTGTAAGGATATAAGCAATGAACATTGAAGCGGGTCCCTTCCGGGCATGTAGTCAACTCCTTAACTTTTCAGGCACAATTTCTGAATAGTGAGTGTAAATGCATTACGGTAACCATGTTGTTCCTGCTTACATTTCACATGCTTAACTAAATCTTGCATTCCCTATGAGTGTTTGCTTTTTTCAGGATGTTGTTACGTTTTTTAGGCAGCATATTGCTCTTGTCTAGTGCGTAATTTGAAAGGAGTCACATCCAGGTATTTATAGCAGGGCACAACTGGGTTGTAGTTGAAGGCCATGCAAGTTTCTCTCAGTGGGGCAGTATGGTGTTCAGTGGGGAAGAGGATGTGGCACTATGGTCAGAGCTGCCGAATTGAAATTGGGGAACAAGGTTCAGCCTTCATGACCAGTCCACCAGACCACTCTCCTGAGGGAGCACATTCCCATGCTAGGTCTAAGAAGGCCCAGCAAGACCATTGAAACCCTGGTGTCTTAGCACCAGCAGCTTTACCCTAGTGGGGGCAAGTGTGGGTTAACCTTGGAGGTCTGTCCCCTCCAATCCATACTGAAGTTCACCTCCAGTGTTGCGGGCAGGCTTATGAAGCAGTACACCCTGGAGCAAGGTCACAGGACCCTTGAGAAGTGCCAGCTCTAGGGCGGTGCGACCAGTGTGTTCCCACCGGGTGCTGACTTTAGGTGGCCCTTTGTCTTCTGTAACATTTCCTATACAGTGATTTACACACGTATTATTAATTGTCTCTGTGTAGTGTGTGTGATGTAAAGTGCTCTGAAACCCTACACTGGTATGAGTGGTGCTGTGAATCAAATTAAATGCATCTGAGGGAGAGTGTGGTTATGGAGAATTGAGGGGCACTGTTAGAGGGTGGTAGAGTGGGAGTCCATGGCGAAGTTGGTCATTGGGGGCACCAACAAACATTGTTGCACAGGGCTCCACCAGCGCTAAAGCCGGCCCTGCCCTTGAGGCCAGTTCGCCTCACCCACTGGTACCTCCATTGACCTTGTTTCAGCAGTAGTAGCTGCAACTCACCAGGGATTGGCAAAGCAGGATTTGCACGCACACAAAACTATGTTCGCAAACTTTACATTTCTCTGCTTCATGCTCAAGCACTTTTAAGACGTGCTGCCTGTTTTGGGGCCACTGGTATTATGCAGCAAAAGAAGACTGCAACATAATGCAGTATATTTTCTGACACTTTATTATTTTGAAATTTTTACACATGCTAACAGTCTCTGGAAAGATTTTGCCTCATTAGTACCAGTGTATCATACAAATGCAGCAGTGAGAAAGGTGATCAGTCAACCTTTACAAAGGGCCGTCCACTTTGCAGCAGCACAAGTCACATTGTTTTAGTAACTTTTTATCCGTTTGAGCTACAAACAATGTATTAGTTAAAATTGTCAGATTATGCAGCAGATGATGTATTATGTGGCAAATATTGCAGAGCCATAATTATATAGAAAACTTCTGCAGACTAGGATATTTTCCCATTCATGTTTGTACTGCTCTTGTGGAAAAAGGGAGGAGAAGTGCTGATGACAGAAACTCCATGGATCAGAGACAAATAGCTTGTGCTTCCACTTTTAAGCGTATAATGGGATATTCTGTGATTGGAAACGTATCCCACTTTGTGATTGTATTTTAATGTCAATAACTCATATTATACCTTAAATAATTATGTGTATCCATTCATTGAACTAAATAACATAATAAGCTGTAACTGGACAGTGAAATGTCAAACAAATACTAAAAATTGGGATGTTTTGCACATTCTGGCCACACCTCTGACGCTGCCCACTGATCCAGTTCTCGGGTTATTCCCGCCCTCTGATTCTCCACCCACAGTTCCCCTACTTTTTTTACCCCACTTCGACCACTGATTATGACAATGCCACTCCCTTTGTCAGCTGTTTTAATGATGATATTGTCATTATCAGCTGGCATCAATGAAGTGGGATGGCTAAATGTTGAGCGGGGACATAGTCCGGTTGTTATCAGCTAAAGTGGAACATGATGTGTCCTCAAAGTATATCTAACGTCTTCTCCATCTAAAAATTGTGCTAATTCACATTGTAATTAAAAACAATGTTAGCCCATTACTGGACACCAAGAAAGGACCCTTAATTAGAATGGCCATCTCTGATTTCTTAAGTACAGGTATGGATAAACTGAAAATACGAATCAGTTAATGAGATGGTTATTTTCCATATTTTGTGTCGTATGACTAGTAAGGGACCATATATTGTTGCGGTTCCATCTGTAATATTTCCTCTGAGTTTGTCACTAGCCTGTGTTGTTGTAAGGCAGAGTGCAGCCCTTGCCCATGTTCCTTCGCTAACCTCCCTTGTTCTAAAAAACGAGACCATGGCTTGTTCGGAGCTGGTGCCTTCTTAAGGGTCTGTTTCATCAGAGAGGGATTGGAAGAAGGTGACTGTTTTCCTGTTTCTTTAACATCCCCAGATCATGTGGATTCTGATCTATATGTGCACTGTGTGTGTAAGATTTGTCTAACATGTACGGGTATACCTTCTCTTCGCAGTAATTTTTGATGTCTCTCTGTATATTGTTAGTTTTTTTGCTCTGTTCTGTGGTGTTGAAATTGGTCTTTTGAAAATTTTCAAGATCTTTTTTCAAATCCAAAATAGCATCGGATTAGATGATCTGTTTTTCAAGTTTTTGTTATTTCTTCCAGTGTCTTTTAATTTGCGCCACAGCTATGTTGAATCCTAAAACTATCCAGTACCAGGAGCATGTATTGAACAAGTTGCTGAAGCTCTGGTGAAATTTTGGGTCATCCGTGAAGATCATTGGTGCAGTCCTGATTTGCAGCTCTATCTAAATTGCCCCAACGTTCAGGTGATCTATTAGCATACAAGCTTAGGCGTATTTGTTTTTTCTTAAATTTTGCAAATTTACCAAGTAATGTCTGGGCAGTGTTAGAGCATAGTTAACTACTTGAAAGGCAACTGTTATCTCCAAAATAGATGGAAATGCCCTTCCTAGACATGTACATTCTCCCAAGAAGGCAAATGCAAGAGTATTTGTTAACTGTGACAATCACATGCGTAGGAAAGCCCCACTACGGTGAGCTGCTAGACTGATAGCTGACTCCACACAAATCTGTCCATATAAACTCCAGTTCTGTGGGACCTTCACTAGCTAACCCAGGAGGAGAGACTCAAATTAAAGCTTTCTTCATTCACTTTCAGAGTCCTCATACACCAATAATCAAAATGACTTATTTTAGCACAAACAATTCCAGAGGGTCCAGAAAGCATCAGAAGGAAAACAAGCATTGGCATAGCCAATAGGTCTCGCTTTTGGGACCTTATAAGTATATTTACTTTTGCTATAATCGCGGCACGTAAAGCGCGGGTGCCGCGAATATAGTAAAAGTAAAGAAATAGAAAAAACATCTATTTCTTTACTTTTGCTATAATCACTGCACCTGTGCTTCACTTTTAATGTTAAAAGTGACGCGGGTGCCGCGATTATAGCAAAAGTAAAGAAAGAGATTTTTTTTCTATTTCTTTACTTTTGCTATAATCGAGTCACCCGCGCTTTACGTATCGCGATTATAGCAAAAGTAAACATACTTATAAGGTCCCAAAAGCAAGACCTATTGGCTATGCCAATGCTTGTTTACTTTTGCTATAAACACGCTGGGGAGGGGGCCTGCGAGATTCCCTTGCGGGAGCGTGCGACCATATGGCGCCACCATATGGCGCCGCGCGCCCCGCAAGGAAATCGCCAGACGTGCACGCGTTGCCATTGCAAGCAATGCAACACATGCACGTTTTTGCCCCCAAAGCTGTGCCGATGGCATTAGGTCTCTCTCCTATGCAGCGCATGCGCGCTGCATAGGCGAGACCTAAAAAACGTTATGGTTGTCCCATCCTTGCAGAACTCCCTTGCTGAAGACCTGAGATGCCAGGAATCATGGACCATCTCTAGATGGTTGCCTTTTCCCTTCACCCACCAGTTTCACTTTGTGTTACTTTTGATAACTATTTGCTGTCCTGTCAATGTCTTCCCACCTAACTTTCCCCTCCATGCTGCTTTATACTATTGAAATGTATATGTTGTCTTGCCGCTGTTCTCATATTTTGTTTTTCGCTAAGACTACACTACCATGGTTATTGTTGATTATAAAGGACACGGACTCCCCTTGGGTTAGAGTAGCGCTGCATAAAAAATATCTTAAGAAGATACAATTTGATCTAACATGGAAGTTGTGACTTTGTTAGTCAATCTTTGAGGCAATACCAGGCTTTTATAAGAATAGTCAAACTCAAAACTCTGGCAGCCAGACAAAGTTGACATTTTCAGCTATGTAAACTTATGACGTGAATGTTTTGCCCACAACTTTCTAAATCCAAAAGTGGATACCTGCCTTTGGAAAGATTGCCCTTCTTGGAGTCTAATTATCTTGCTCCAGTTTAGGTTTCTAAATGCGAAAATACTTTCCATAGAACCTGGTGATTAGGCTGGCATACACGCCTAAGCGAGTAAGTACAACTTTCACAAAGGAACCTGAAAGATGGCTTCTTGCCATGAAAAAATGACCTCCTAATCACATCACTAGCATACACCAAGCGAGAGTTATCATTCCGGGGCCACCTTCCCAGACACAGACCTCACTGTCGCTGGATAGCATTACTTCATCCCATATGCTTTGCACTATATAATTACGAATAATGTGACTGATATAGCTTTAATCAAAATAAATGGCGCAGGGATTGACTCATTCTTTCACAGCAATTTCTCCCAGTAATTGTCTCGTTACCGAGCGCAGAAATTAAGAATGCTTTATTGATTTTCTGTGCATAGTTGTTGCCTGCCCTCTTGAAGTTAAGAGAAGCCCACGCTAAAGGAGATTAAATGGCACTCACTGCTGCTGATGATTGTCTGGACATGTTGTATCCTGCATGCTTCCCCCCCCTGCAAAGTCAGACCCAACAAATGTGCTGTTCATTTTCATTTTCAACTTTTCCTTTAAACTTTGCATGTAGCGCCCATTTCTTTTTTTTTGTTTGTTTGAAAGATGGAGGCGGTACAGGCCACATTCTATATTAAAATAACTTCTTTTATTTTCATCTCATAATTGTGTATTAATGAATAGGCTAATCTCACCTTTGTACTTTCTCATAGTGCTAGCCACAGCCCCCTTAAATGTTAATAATCAATAAATGATAGCACTTTTCTCATTATTTAATTGTCCCTTCTGATCTGAAAACCGACCTTTGCCTTTGTGTCTACAACCTATTACAATATTAATTGACTGAGGAAAGCAGAAAGTCAGAAGATTTTTGCAATTAAAAAAATCGACCACAATCTGGTGGGGTAAGTGAAAAGATAAAGTGCAGGACTGAAGTCAAGCCACAAAGTAAGATTTAAGAAAAAAATCTATCCAGAAATTTAGATGAAATAGTCTTCAGGTTTATAGCTCTTAATACTACAACGCTTTGTACTATACCTTGCTTTGAGTGTCATGGAAAACCTGGTAATTTCGTTATCCAAATTTTGAAAAAACAGGGTTAAGTAGAGATCAAACCTTCCTGAATGAGTACCCAGTAGGGAAAAATATCCATGTGATTTCTATATCGAGGTGACTATGCAAATAGATGGATTTCCTCTGCAATAGACAGCCCTCTGGGCTCAAGGCAATTCATTTAGAAGGGCTCTCTGTCAAAGCAACATGCACAGACCTAACAAAACAGTATGTTAATACTGTGACTGTAGTCCATGGAAGTCCACTGTCCTCTACAGAGCTGTACAAGGCAAAACACATGGAAGAAAGTGCTATGCTATTGTTGATAACGGGGCAAAACATAACATTTGGGCTCAAAGGGGCTGAAGTATATTTAGTTTTCACCTAAGAAATAGCGAAGGCACTGTCGTTTATGAAGAATATTGTGTACACCAAGGAGCTTGGAGCCTGCCCATTGGTTAATATACTTTGGCTTCGCTGTCACTGTTCTTTACTTCCTTCTAATTGTCCAGCGCATGCGGGCTTCGCTTCCTCTTCTTTTGTGTGGATCATGGACCAAGTATTGATAGCTTCATCTTGATTAGTGCCCCTTAGCTGCACATGTTGTGCTTGAGGTACTATTTTCTTTGTATTCCCCCCTCTCCTCATGTTGCTTCTTTCTTCTTTCCCCATGGTGAGTTGCTCCTTGCCTTCCACTCTCCCATTGTCCTTGTTGCTTCTTCACCCTTCCTCTGGCCATGTTGCTTTTTCCCTCTCACTACTGTTGTCCGTGTTGTTTCTTCTGGGCAGCGCTGGCCGTGTCATAGTGCATTTTTAACTGTAAACCTGCATGCGCATATGGTCACAATAAAAAAATAGTGAATATTCCTTTAATATTTCACAAAACTGAGTATGGAATTAATTGTTTCATATGCAACCCTTGACCCTGCTAGGTAGGACGCTCCCCCTCCGCACAGCACCACCTGTGTGTCCTTGCCCCAGCTGCCGCTGCTGAGGAAGTTCGAGGCCCTCCTCCACCCGCAGGCTACCACCTGCTCCTCATCCCTGGCGGCCAGTGGTAAGCCGAAGGTTTGTATCACCATCTGTATCTCATTGCAGTGCCTTTATTGTTATTTGGTGTCTGTGACTGCTGTTGTCTGTCTTCCCCCGGTGCCTATAGTTGGTCTGTGCCCTCTTTTTCCTTCTGTTCCCCTCGCTGTCCCTGTGTTTCTCTGCCCATTTTGCCTTCTGTTCCCTTCATTGCGCCGTCATTTTTGTGCCCGCTTTGCCTTCTGTTCCCTTTGTTGCCCCGTGTTTCTCTGCCCATTTTTTCCTTCTGTTCCCTTCGCTGCCCTGTGTTGCTCTGCCTGCTTTTGCCTTTTGTTCCCTTCGTTGCCCCGTAATTTTTGTGCCTGCTTTGCCTTCTGTTCCCTTCGTTGCCCCGTGTTTCTCTGCCCGTTTTTTCCTTCTGTTCCCCTCGTTGCCCCGTAATTTTGTGCCCGCTTGCCTCCTGCTCCCTTCGTCGCCCCTCACTGCTCCCGCTGCGTCCCCTGCGGCCCCGCCCCCCTGACAACCCATTAGCTGCCCCTGTCCTGGCTCCCACCTCCCAGCTGCTCCTCCCTCCCACCTCCCCATATATGGCGGCCGCTGTGCAGTGAGGAGAGCGACCCTTGACCCTGCTAGGTAAGTCGCTCCCCCTCCGCACAGCACCGCCTGTGTGTCCTTGCCCCAGCTGCCGCTGCTGAGGAAGTTCAAGGCCCTCCTCCACCCGCAGGCTACCACCTGCGCCTCATCCCTGGTGGCCAGTGGTAGGCCGAAGATTTGTATCTCCATCTGTATCTCATTGCATTGCCTTTATTGTTAGTTGGTGTCTGTGAATGCTGTTGTCTGTCTTCCCCCGGTGCCTATACTTGGTCTGCGCCCTCTTTTTCCTTCTGTTCACCTCGCTGTCCCTGTGTTTCTCTGCCCATTTTGCCTTCTGTTCCCTTCGTTGCCCCGTGTTTCTCTGCCCTTTTTTTCCTTCTGTTCCCTTCGTTGCCCTGTGTTGCTCTGCCCGCTTTTGCCTTCTGTTCCCATCGTTGCCCTGTAATTTTTGTGCCCGCTTTGCCTTTTGTTCCCTTCGTTGCCCCGTGTTTCTCTGCCCGTTTTTTTCTTCTGTTCCCTTCTTTGCCCCGTGTTGCTCTGCCCGCTTTTGCCTTCTGTTCCCATCGTTGCCCTGTAATTTTTGTGCCCGCTTTTGCCTTCTGTTCCCCTCGTTGCCCCGTGTTTCTCTGCCCGTTTTTGCCTTCTGTTCCCCTTGTTGCCCCGTAATTTTGTGCCTGCTTGCCTCCTGCTCCCTTCGCCGCCCCTCACCGCTCCCGCTCCAGCCGCTGTATCCCCTGCGGCCCCGCCCCCCTGACCACCCATTCGCTGCCCCTGTCCTGCCTCCTGCCTCCCAGCTGCTCCTCCCTCCCACCTCCCCATATATGGCGGCCGCGCGCAGTGGGCACGCCACTGGCACGCCGAAGGCGCGCGTAAGGCAAGCCCGTCTGCGCCTGCTCACGTCTGGACCGCGCCCAGCGCCAGAACCCCTGGTCCCTGTTCTCAAATCCGGACGGACCCACACCTGCCTCAAAGCCGCCCCCAAACGCACACAGGGTCCCTTCACCTGCCAGAACTGCAGCTACGCCAGCCTCCGAGCCGCCGAACCACCCACCAAGAAAGGCCACAATCACCTCCGATGCATCCTACTGAACACTAGGGGTGGGCGGAATTTGCGAAATTCACTTTCGCAATCTATCGCGAAAATGTTAAAAATCTCCCCAAACACCCGGAAATATCGCGAAGATGCGGAAGTTTTTTTCCCGCCCGTTCGCGGTATTTTCTGCGTGGTCGCGGCTCGCCAACTTACCCATGTGGTTGCTCGTGGGCGCAGCCATCATGCTTTCACTTGTCTTGCGGTGCATGATCGCAAGAAGAAAGACATGATCGCGCGACGAATGACGTCACTGCGGGCGTGAACTGTTGCAAGACAGCGCAAATGGCACCAACAATCCAACATCTCGTGGAGAACGCGACCGGATCGGGAAAACTTGTCGGCGAACGCGGGGATTCAGGTAAGGCGATCGCGCGCACGCAAGAATGTATTTTTTTACAGCGCGAGCAAGCAAAACATTTCCGGTAAGATGCGAATTGCGAAAATGTTGTCATTTTCGCGCTGTCCGCGGAACGCAAAAATGTCAGATTATCGCAATTTCTGCGAGCGGAACTGAATTTTCGCCCAGGCCTACTGAACACCCGCTGCGCACGCAAAAATGCCGTCGAGATCTGGGACCTGCTCGACACTTCATCCCCGGACGTCGCCTTCCTGACAGAGACCTGGATGAACAACTCCTCCGCACCCGACATCGTCATTGCCATCCCAGACGGCTACAAGATCACCCGCAGAGACTGCCCCAATGGAGTCGGAGTCGGAGGAGGAATCGCCATCGTCCACAAGAACAGCATCAGGGTCTCGACCAGCACCGACGACACTCTCAGCACCGCCGAACACATGCATTTCCAGATCCACTCAGACCCCAACTCCACCCTCAGAGGCACCCTCATCTACAGACCCCCCGGACCCTGAATCCAGTTCAACGACTCCATCGCCGACTTCATCATTACGCACGCCCTGACCTCCACCGACTACATCCTCCTCGGAGACCTGAACTTTCACCTTGAGAACAACAACGACAGCAACTCCACCACCCTGATCGATAACCTTGCCAACCTCGGACTGAAGCAACTCGTCACAACGCCTACCCACTGCGCCGGCCACACGCTCGACCCCATCTTCTACTCAAGCTCCCACGTCTCCTTCAGCCACACCACCAAACTCCCCTGGACCGACCACCGCTGCATCCACTTCACCTTCCAGAAACCCACCACACACCACCGCACCCAACACATCCCCTGCCGCTGCTGGAGCAAAATCACCGAAGACCAACTACACGCAAACTTCACTCTCAGCCCATCCACCGAACCCTACAACACGGACGACGCAGCCCACAACCTCAGACACTGGGTCGACGACTGCGCCAACACCCTCGCCCCGTTGAAGAAACCCTCCTACAGAGACACCAGCAAGAGGGCCAGCTGGTTCACCCCAGAACTCCTAGCCTCCAAGCGAGCCTGCCGTAAACTAAAGAAGAAATGGCACAGTGAGCAGACTCCAGACAGCCACGCAGCCCACAAGGACGCCACCCACAACCACCATCACCTCATCAGGACTGCCAAGAGGACCTCCTTCAAAGACCACCTCGACAACTACGCACACAATAGCAAGGAGCTCTATAACATCGTGAAGGAACTTTCCAACCCCAGCTCCAACACCAACGACATCCCGCCGTCGCAAGCCCTGTGCAACTCCCTCGCCGCTTTTTTCCACCGCAAGATAGCAGACATCCACAACAACTTCAACACCCAGACAGCCCCAACAGACATCAACACAACAGACTCTCAGCAAACCATCGACCACGACCCCTGCTAGCCTGGGCCAACGTGAGCCTCGAGGACACCATCAAGACCATGAGCACAATCCACTCCGGCTCCCCGTCAGACCCTTTCCCGCACCACATCTTCAACAAAGCCAGCAGCTCCCTCGCACCCCATCTGCGCAACGTCATCAAACTCTCCCTTGAGACCGCGACCTTCCCAGAGAGCTGGAAACACGCTGAGATCAACGCCCTACTCAAAAAACCCAAGGCGGACCCAAGAGACCTCAAGAACTTCCGGCCCATCTCCCTGATTCCGTTCCCGGCCAAGGTCATCGAGAAGATCGGCAACAGACAGCTAACCCGATACCTTGAAGAAAACAGAATCCTGGACCCTTCCCAGTCAGGGTTCCGCAGCAACCACAGCACCGAGACTGCCCTCATCGCCGCCACCGACGACATCAGGACCCTGCTGGACAACGGTGAGACCGCGGCCTTCATCCTTCTGGACCTCTCCGCCGCCTTCGACACCGTCTGCCACCGCACACTACACACACGCCTCAATGCCGTAGGGATCCAAAGCTCTGGAATGGACCACCTCCTTCCTCTCTGGCAGAACCCAGAGCGTCCACCTCCCCCCTTTCCGATCCGAAGCCTCCGAGATCATCTGCAGCGCACCCAGGGTTCTTCCCTGAGCCCGACACTGTTCAACATCTACATGACCCCGCTTGCACACGTCGCCTGACAGCACAACCTCAACATAATCTCCTACGCTGACGACACCCAACTGATCCTCTCCCTCACCAAGGACCCCATCACCGCCAAATCCAACCTTCACGAAGGAATGAAGGCCGTCGCCGACTGGATGAAGATCAGCCAACTGATGCTGAACACGGACAAGACAGAGGTCCTCATCCTCAGCTCCAACCCTTCAGCCTGGGACGACTCCTGGTGGCCGACGGCACTGGGGGCAGTCCTGACACCCACCGACCACGCACGCAACCTGGGAATCATCCTCGACTCAATGCTCCCCATGACCAAGCAAATCAACGCTGTCTCCTCCTCCTGCTTCAACACCCTCCACATGCTCCGCAAGATCTACAGGTGGACCCCGACAGACACAAGAAGAACAGTCAACCAGGCCCTCGTCAGCAGCAGACTCAACTACGGAAACGCCCTCTGCGCGGGAGCCCCAACCAAGCTCATCAAAAGACTGCAATGCATCCAAAACGCCTCTGCACAACTGATCCTCGACGTACCACGCCACAGCCACATCACTCCCCACCTGAGAAACCTGCACTGGCTCCCCGTCAACAAGAGGATATCCTTCAAGCTCCTCATCCACGCACACAAGGCACTCCACAAGACCGGGCCAGCCTACCTCAACAGACGACTTTCCTTCTACATCCCCAACCACCAGCTCCGCTCCGCCGACCTCGCACTCGCAACCATCCCTCGCATCCGGAGAACAACCACAGGTGGAAGATCCTTCTCCCACCTCGCCACCAAGACCTGGAACACCCTCCTACTGAGCCTACGACAGACCCAAGACCTGCTGACCTTCAGGAGGCTACTCAAGACCTGGCTGTTTGACCAGTAGCGCCCCTCCCTCCCAGCGCCTTGAGACCCTCGCGGGTATGTAGTGCGCTCTACAAATGATTGATTGATATGCAGAGCAAATTGCATTTATTAATTTATGTTTCATTACTTTCAGTATAAACTTGAAGTAAGTACAGTATCTCTATTGGGTAAATGTAGCCAGTATTATGTTTATGCCTGATCATGGGTTTCATGGCATGTTCATTCGATTTTAAGCCTAAACAAAAATAAAACAAACATTGTCAAAGTCCATTGTACTCAGCTATGCAAGAGCCATTGGTTTTTCCAATTTCTTTTAGCCAATTGGTAGAGCAGCACGACTGTTGTGCAGCATGGCTAAAAGTTAGAAAAAAGCACTAGAATGTGACCACTGCTAGCGGCATTATAGGAATTCTTTTTTACCCTTCTGGTGCCTGTTATTCTCCCAAACTCCTTGCTGTTACTAGCGTTGCTTGTGAACACCCACCCTTCCTCCTGTTGTTCGTGTTGCCTATCCCTACTGTCCATAAGAAAAATAAGCAATATGACACGGCCGGCACTAGCCGTGCCATATTACATTTATCTAACCTTTAGCGATGCTGCACAGCAGCCACGCTGCTTTATATCATGGCTAAAAGACATTGGCAAAGTCAATAGCTCTTGACACACTCATGCCTTCTCAGTACAGATCACTGTATACAATTACTTACAGGTTGTCTATTAGTGGAAGAATGCATGTGTATTTTTGTTAATTCTTTCATCTTTGTATTTACATGCTTATTTATGAGTGCCAATCACTCTTCATATCAGCGGCAGTCCAGCTTGAATAGTTATTAAGTGTGGCAATATCTTGCTCACTCTTGCCACTCAAGTTGTAGCAGAAGATTTTTACACAAATTCCTTAGTTCTGGATTTACTTTGCCAAGAAGAAGGTTCCTGGTTAAATTTCGCTTGACAAAATTTTGACTATGAATGTTCTGGTTATTTCTCTTGGCATTCTATGTACCCTGAAATCTTCTGTCCAGTACTCTCTTCCTTGACGGCAGTTAGAGATGCCCTGAAATGGTATAAAATGGGGATTGCTTTCTGTGTGGTGCCCCAGGATTATGCTTCTGCCCATCAACATACATCTACTGAGTTGCCTGGTTGCCACTTCTGTCATAATCTTTCTCTAACGGCAGGAAATTTGCAATGTATTGAAATTGAGGCCCCTTGTCTCTGAAGCTGCTTTACCATGCGATTTTCGAACCAGCATATTTCTGAAGCTTTCTCATCTTAGATCCCTAAACCTTCAGACCCTCGGCCCATTTAATAAAGACATTTGAAGAATTTCATTTCAATTAGATCATGCACTGGAATGTTGGTAAATGCCTCCTTTTTAGGTCTCGCTAGAAGCGCTTGCGCTGTCTCTTTAAGACATGCTGTGTTCAGAATATGGGCTTTAAGCTCTGCCCATTTCCCACCCATGTTTTCAGTTGGCTCTTGTGACAGCCTTTTGTAAATGCATTTTTTCTTTGATTGGTTGGTTAAGTATTCCCTCCTTGGTCCCTCCTTTTCTAAACTTGTAACCTCCCATAAGGACTGCCCCTGTTACATGTGTTGTTACTTACTATGTGTTATTTACTGCTTGTGTGCACTATTTTGTTCATGACTTTCTTGTAGCTGCTGTTGAAAGACTCCACGGCTAGCGTATATCTGGTATCTTTGTATTTTGTTTCAAGCAATTGGGTGCACTTTAGCTTTAACAATGGTGGCCGCGTGTCTTTTTTTTGCTATACGTGGCCCACCAAACTCTTTCTTTTTTAATATTATATGATTTTTAAGCAGCACGGCATGCCACGCTGGATCTTCAACAATGGCAGCCACGCGCTTTTCTTTTACTTTGCGCTGCTCACCCAAATGTATTTTTTCATATTATATTTTTTACAAACAAGCACGGAATGCAATGCTTGATCCTGAACAATGATGACCGCACTTCTTTCTTTTCATCGGTGCGGAGGCTCGCCCAACTTGTTTGTTCACAAGGGTGCTCATTCTGAGAACAGCCAGCTCATTGCACAGGATTAGACTGTGTGTAATGGACGTCCGGCAGCCCACTCCGCCAATGCTAGAAAGCAAGCAGAGGCAATCGCAGCCGCACCTGGTAACTTTCAAAAATGCATTCACTTTAAAAATCCTTGCTCCTGCTCGGTACTGCAATATTTACTGTCTCATACCCTATTGGGTTTCCGCCATCACCTCTCCAAATATATGCCTTTGCTCCTACAAATTAATGACACACATGTAAATACTGCCCTGACCTTATACGATACAAGGTAACCAAACAGTTAATAGCCCAACCTTTCCCTTGCCTCAAACCCATGTGTACCGTGGTTATCGCGTTGCCACGCCTCATATTTACATCTGGTCGCACAAAGTATTCAACTAATCGACTCTTTATAAACTCTATTACAAAGACTCACAAAACAATACCCTGCTTATTGCTCAGTTTCAGAAAATGTCCGTTCCACGGCTACTGTTAAAATCCAAACCAGATTATCTCTCACTCACATATGGATCAAAATGATTTAAAGTGTTCAATTATTTTTCATTATACATCCCATTACTTTTCGCATAAACTAACTTCCCACTTACTCTCAGATAAAATGAACAAAACAAACAAAGTAAAAAAAATTTACCTTGCAATATTTTAAAAAATAAAAGGCTTTCACTCCACATTAGTAACCACTGGGGACCGAACCCCACATGTCATGTCGTTCAATGCACCATATTGAAACCATTCTGCTACCCATCTTAATTCAGCCTGACCCGTGCTCCAGACAGTGCTGCTAGTTGCCTCTTGTATCTAATTTCCCTAACCATGTTGCAGGTTGCAATACCTTATGTGGCCATAAGAGGTCCCCTGGGACACCTAGTGACAGCCTGTGGTACTGCACCCTTTCACTGCTTGATGCATAGTAGAACAGTAAATGTAGTGTGAACCCACAATAATGTGCTGCATAGAGAAATACTTATAAGGTCCCAAAAGCGCGACCGATTGCATTGCAAATGCTTGTTGTAACTTTCTTCACCATTTAGGTATGTGATGGATTATTGCTCAACTATCCAAAAAGATTACAACTCCTATGGTTTACCTGGAGGACCATATTATTACCTACTGTGATAGCTAGCACCTCACACAAAGAATATCTCTGCAGTCTGGAAATAAGATGAAGTTATAAAAAGGAACTACCCCAAACCAGTTCCTTAACGGTAGATAGTGGATCACATCCCTGTCTGACAATCGTTTTTAAAAGTCGGCCCTAAACTTTCCTGCTTCGTTCTAGGCTCAAGCTGCTTCACTGGCCAAGTAATTCATTTATATATTGTGTTTTATAAAGCACAAACATGACCATCACGGTATCAGAGCGCTGTACAGAGAGAGGGCTGCTAAGGATTGCAGTACAGTAAGAACAAACGAGGATATGCTGTACATTCAACAAGCAAGGTATAACACTGTAAGATACAGTCTCAAATGGGGGCAGATAAAAGCTATGAAATAGTTCTTTTATGCAACATGTCATGAGTAATGATGTACACTTTAGACTTTAGCTACTGTGATGTGGAGCTGGAATCTTCAACACCAAGTCTCCTAGAGGCGAGAGGACATCACCACAAGTATGTGAATCTTGTTGGAGAAGCTGTGGGTCTGCTTTAGACCTTGGAACCTGCTGCCTGTTAAGAAGTGAGTGTCTTGTCCTGCAGGAGCTGTCTTCCCAAGTAGGAGAAGCCCAGCAACTGGGTTCGGACAGACAAGCAGGCCAAAAGAAGCAGATTGTCATGATGGTGTGTCTAGAGCCGAAATGAGTGAAACCAAGGTGCTCCTAGCCTCCCGGTCCGACCAAAGTTTAAGTTCATATGCCTGACAATCGACCAGAGCATCCGCTCCAGTGACTACCACAAAGAAAGCGCCAGACCCCTCTACTCACTCTGCAATTGCAATAGCCCGAGGATCTTGCTCCAGTGCCACGGACCAGATACCCCCAACTTGAGTGCTGCAACGACCTGTCCAGAGTCCCTTGACTAAGTCACTGCATTCTGCATCGGCCCGACACAGAGAAAAGGAGGTGAAGCAGCCTGAGCAAACTCTGGTGACTTCAGGTATGCACCCTGAATATCGAACCCAGAATATCCAGGGCAAAATATAGATTACAAAATATTGAAAGGTAAGTAACTATAGATTTTCAATTTCTAACTCCAAAGGTATATACCTGAGTGATACATATATATTCAATGTATATAGATGTAAAGGTAGAAATAGTAGATCTGTACCTACCAAGATGTACTTACCTTTTGATATAGTATCCCTCGATCTTCTGTCCACAATACTATTGTATGTCAATATTCTTGGGATCGATATTCGATAGTACAACTGTGACTGCAAGTCTAACAGCACACTCCATGTTGAGAAAAGCTGCACACTTGTGCTTTGAACCCCCAAATGTGCTCCACATCCGGTAACCCTCATCACATGTGAGACATTGACTTTTAAGTTGGCAATGCAGATTTTGGTGGAACTTTTAATGATAAATGCAATCTGCATAAATGATGTGCATAGTTAAAGATTACAGACTGACCTGCGGCTCACAAAACAGAGGAAACCTACACCCTGGATCACGTAGTGTGCATTCCAGAAGCGGTACCTTTTCTCGATGTGCCATACTACCTTTTGGTGTGATGAAATAACTTTGATTTTATTCGAGGAAAAGCAATGGGCTAGACCTATACCTATTGTGCCTATTGTTTGATTGGTTGAGCTCTGAGCCTCTGCCCCACACTATATCTCACTGAAAAGCCTTGGACTATCTGCTGTCACTACTTTAAGAGTTAAGTGCGGTAGGAGTGTACTTAGCCGACTCTGCAGCACCATAGAGAGACAGATCCCAGGACATCTGTAGTAAAAGGATCCCAACAAATGCAGTTGAGGTCCAGCAATCCCGACTTGACCTCTACCACCACCCCCAACACATTAACAGGATGCAAAGCATGATAGCCAACATTAATCACCTAGCTAAAGGTGATCAGAATGTTACAATGCTTTGGTTCCAGTCAGTCTTAAAATTAGGATTTTTCTCAGTTTAGGAGTAGTCTGTACTACTCCTAAACTGAGAAAAATCCTAATTTTAAGACTTTCGGTATTCACAGAAGGCATTTAGGAGTCCTAAAGTTAGGACTCCTAACTTCTGTGAATACTGAAATGGTTAAGTGCCTTCTGTGAATACCGAAATGAGTAAGTGCCTTCTGTGAATACCGAAATGGTAGTAAGTTTAGGATTTTGTCTTAGGTTGGTTCTGTGAATCGGGCCCCTTGGATCCACTAATACTGCAAGCGAAGGTGGAGCTGGCCAAGGATGCCCGCCGTGATCCATGGCCCACAAGATGACTAAACTTTTAAGAACAGACAAGCGTCCTGAAAGCCAAGGGTGATGAGGATCCCCTGCGTCCTCGATTGCGCCTCCTAGGGGTGGGCATTTCGGATGCCGCTGGAATCAGTGGATGTTTCCTTTTACTTAGAGCTAAGTAGACTTTGTATTGACACCCCAAAGGGTTCTTTGCCGTCGCCCAGGTTCAGCTTTCTTTTCAAATAAATTGTGTTTTTTAAAAAAAGGGTGTATACATTACTTGTTAGATGGGGAATATAAGTGGTTTTGACCCGCTCTCAATTCTAGATGGCCAAAGGAGATTGATTAACATTACGGATGAGATGGGCAGAGTGATAGGTAAAATTACATGGGACATTCCTAGTCACTAAGGTATTTTTTTTTGTAATTGAGTAACTTGATATGAAATGATGCAGAGTTTTGCTTAAAACTAAGTGGACTTTGCATTGACACCCCAAAGGGTTCTTTGCCGTCGCCTGAGATCAGCTTTCTTTTCAAATAAATTGTGTTTCTTTCAAAAATTGGAAAGGAAAACAAGCTTGATGACCCGATGCAGAGTCTGGCCACAGGCACGCTCTTTTCCCCACAGACTGCTCTACCTGGGTTTGTTTTCCCTAAATCAAACTTGACTTTTTAAGTCGTGGTAAATAAATCCAAATGAAGCAAGACGCTTTCCAAAAATGCATAAATTTAATACCGACCAGTCTAAACAGCAGAGGCACTCGAGTGTATTTATGCCAGAATATTACAACAGTAGATGTAGCTTTTGCTCTTCCTCACCAACTGCATTAAAAAGTTCTTTATAGGACTATAAAATGAGTGCATGCACTTCTCAGGCGTAGGAGGTCTAAGCACTAGAATCACTGCCCCACAGGATAATAGGCATAGCCGCCTAGTAAGTGCTTAATTTGAGCCTGTGGTTGCCGGTGAGGCTCACTAGCACTCATTTTTGGAGACAGGCACTTCTTTTGCGAGAGCAAGAGAGGAAAAAACACAGAAAGTGGAAAGACAGATGAAGAGAAAGACGGAAAACCAGTCACAAAGGGAGAAAGCAGGACCTGCAAGAGTGAGATAAAGGGGCAGAGTCTGGTGGTGGCCCAAGGGCACGAGGTGGATTTGAGACTAGGCAACCTTGGAATTTGGCACTCTGACATTTAATAGCCCCGGCCACAGGTTTCTGAGCAGAGCTTTGGGCACCGGCACTACTTCGTTTACAAATTAAGCACTGCACCCACTACCAAAACACAATGCCTGTAACAGATTATCACAAGAGGAACCTGGCTCTGGTATGTGGTGGTCATCCCCAAAACAATGTGGAAAGCCCCTGGATGCAAAAAGTGCCACATGGCAGTAGCAATAGCAGAATGTGTGCTATACAAATCTCCATAATACAACATGATGAGGTTTCAAGGCAGCCGTCACTATTGTAAAAGCATGGGCAGGCCAAGCCTCTTACCCACACACAGAGCTCTAAGAGATTGGACTTCCCCTTTCTGTTAAGTAGTTTGGGATTTGTATGCCAAGAAGGATTGTTTTATTCAGCTGAACAAACTGCTCCAGTGCATCAGAGCCTCTTCCACGTATAATTAATAGAACATGCAGGTTAACACAAAAGAAAAGCATATATCAAATATTCCAGCATACAGCTCATCATATGAGAACAATTAAATTAATATTAGTACACAAGCAAACATGAAAAAGAAGAGATAAAATAGCCAGGAGTTTTGAGTGTTTATTGAAGAGGGATCGCTCAGTATTAGTTTAAAAAACAGAAAGAATGGACCTGCAGACTTGGACAGCAGCCACAGCAGAGATCAGCATTTGATAAAGAGGCCAAATCTGGGCATCCTCTTTGGGTAATAAGTGGACACCCGAGTGGAAATAGAAGTGGCCAAGTTTGATGAATTTTCCTCTCCAGAATGTTGGAAGTGGCAATCAAGAGGGAAACTTAACAGACTTTCTCAGGATCCAGTTGCAGACAGTAAATCCTTATGCACATGGCTTGACTACGAAAAGGAATTAAAATGATGATGAGTTATTTCTAAAGCACCCTTGCCAACAAAGGCTTCCTGGTGCTGCAGAGTGGAACACAAATGCATTCCTCTTACCCTGCATGCAGGATAGCATAGCCTTTGAATTTTTAAGGAATAAGACAAAAGCTCTAGGGGCATATGTATCAACATCTCCATTTGCGATTCTCAAATAGCGATTTTTAAAGAATCGCTACTTGAGAATTGCAAAACGGGATGTATTTAAAAATTCGCAAAACTTTTGCGATTTCTTAAAATTCCTTAATTGCGATTAGCAAATTGCGAAATCGCCATTAAGGAATACCTTCCCATTCATTTCTATGGGCCAGGAGACCCATAGGAATGAATGGGAAGTAATTCTCAAATTGCAATTCGCAATTTGCTAATCGCAATTTGAGAATAATTTCAAAGGTGCAAGGGTGTCATGATGACACCCTGATGCACCCCTGAAATGAGCATGTGTGTGCATATGGCGCACATACATGCCCTAAGGGCATGTATGTGCGCCACGTGGCACTTTGTAAAATTCCAAAAAGTGCATTTTTAACAGAAATCGCAAATTACCACCAACTAGAAGTTGGTGGTAATTTGCGATTTCTTAAGGATAATTCGCAATGCTGTGGTGCGTGTTACATATCATTTAAGAAATCGCAATTTCTTAAATGTTTACGCAAAGTTAAGAAATCGCTAAATTAGCGATTCCTTAAATTTGCGATGAGAATTTGCCTCATACATCCCGTTTTGCGAATTTTTAATCGCAAACGCTGTTTTTTGCGAATCGCAGCGTTTGCGATAAAAAATTCGGTTGATACATATGCCCCCTAGTGAGGTGTAAATAGTAGGAAGGGCATTCCACAAAGCATAGCAGCACCCAGATGCTCTGGGTGAGTTAAGCATAAGAGAGAAAAATAAATCTGCCAACACTTGGTTCTGAGGACAGACGTCTTTGACCTCGACCTCTCTTTGGATGCTCTAACATAAATGTCACACAGAAAAATACCTGGACCCAATGGGCTCCCTGCTGAGTCATACTGAAGCTCAAGTCACTACTGGGACCTCATCCCATTGTATGTGGAGACAGAAAAGGAAGCAAAGCTCCCACTTGTCCTATGCCAGCCCTATGCCAAGCTGCTATTGTATTAATTCCTAAGTCAGACAAACACAAGAACTTATACAAGTCTTACAGACCCATCTCACTATCGAACACTGAAATAAAATTGCAAAACTCGGGTATATTCACAAGAACATGTGATAATTACCGCAAGAGTAGCGTAACACAACTTTCAATATCGCAGCCTATCGCAGGAAAATAACCCCGTGACAACGTGGGATTCACAACCAGGTGGTAGCATGCGATAGTCACCAGATAATGTGCCAAATGTCCGCATCACAATCAACACCATGCCGCATAAATGCGATACGCGAACGCAAAAAAACATGCGATGAGGCCAACTGCGGTACAAAAAGTAGCGAAAACCAGCCACAGGCCTTCAAGTCTCACGCGTCTGGTAGAACAATGCACTATAAGAAACCACAGAAAAAATACACCAAAAACAATCCAAAGTGCGTAGCAACATGGATGCACCCTGACACAGCGCAAGGGCCAACCCGAACCCCACAACCCCCACGGACTACCAGCAAGGAACAACTGGGACGGGGAAGGCCAAGGAGAAGAGGAAGAGGAAGACGGGGTGCAAACAGCAGGAAAACATGGCCAGCGTCCCGGAGGTGACAGAACACTACCAGCAACTGACCCACAAGCAGACCACCTGGATTGCAGGCGGAGTGCCGAGGAGGCCAATCCAGGAGGCCAATAGGCACCGGCATTACATGACTACCTAAACCAGGCACAAACCCGCTGCCAACAGGAAGGCAGCAACGGCGACAGGAGGTGGCAGTCCAGTGCCAGTGGAGGAGCTGAAGGAAACTCAGGCCATCGTCATCAGCGTTGAGACGGTGCAAGGAGTAGGGAGTACGCACACAGCTCGAGAGGACCTGACACAACATCAACAGGGAGTGCAATGAACAGGGACTGGGGGGACGGTGGGAGTGGGCACAATGGCATACATGCACAACGAGGTGTACCACACTGCACACCCACAATCACCCAGGTCCATGGCCCAGATCCCCTTGGCACACTGCAGCACACACACATAGCATGAACAGCACACCCACATTGACGACAACGAGGAACAACCCGCATAGCCGACACTGCAGAATAGTGTCATGCCTCGCGAATCAGCCCCTACAGGTAGCGAGTATATAAGGGGCGAAGAGCGTGTACACGCCGCTTCGCGTTCTAGCATTGAGCCCCATTTCCGTCCCAAGTGCTGTTGCCTGACTTCCTGTAGCGTTAGTTCCGGTTTCCTGTTGTGAGTCGTGGACGATTCCCGGCTCCGGTGGTTGTAGCGCGATATTCCCGGTAGGTGTTGGGGAAATACAGAATTGAAGGAGCACAGGTGGCGATACAGAGATATTCCACTAACCATCTTTATATTACAGCTGGGAGACCTTCTTGTTTGCCCTGTTACGATCTATCACGCTCCTGCTGTTCCTCCTGCCGGAATCACCTATCAAGACCTACCGGATCCCCCCACCTATCCTTGTTTTGTTTCCCTGTTTTCCCCGGTGGGTTCTCCGCACTCTAGAGTTTGATAGAGTCGGGGAAACACGGGGGACGACTGTGGACTTATCTTCACGACTCCAGACGCTCCTGCAGAAACATCCGCGATCCTTACAGAACGCGAAGCCTTTATAGAACATTCTGCCCGAGCGTCATGGAGCTAGGTGTGGTTACGCTGGCAGATGTCGTCCGCATGCTCGGCAACCTGCAAGCGGAAACCCAGGCATTATCTGCCAGAATAGATTCCCTCCATCATCGACAGGAGATGGGGGCCGCGGGAGGGAGAATTGATCCACCCAACCCAGTGATACAGGTTACCACCCCTACCTCCATCCCGTTAGCTCCTCCAGAAAGGTTTTCGGGGGATGCTTCGCGGTGTGCCGCCTTTCTTAGCCACTGCCAGCTGCATTTTTCTTGTAAAGCCACCTGCTTCCCCACAGATCAGGCCCGGGTTGCATTTATGGTTTCCTACCTTAGTGGGGCGGCCGCGGACTGGGCTATACCTCTAGTGGACCGGGATGACCCTTTATTGTATGATTACATCGAGTTCAAGAGAGAGTTTCGCAAGCTTTTTGATCGACACACATATACACACTCTGCAGACTCTGAATTATTGGCCTTGAGACAAGGCAATCAAGACCTGGTTGCCTACATCACTACATTTCAGAGACTGGTAGTTGAATCCAATTGGCCCGAAGAAAAGCGGGGTACACTGTTTTACAGAGGGCTACGTGATGATTTAAAAGATGCCCTTTCACAGATAGTGGACCTTCCTGCAGCCTGTCCTGAGTTGATAGACCTTGTGGTGAAAATTGAACACCGTATCCAGGAAAGGAAGCAGGAAAAGGGGAAAAGAGAACCGCGATATGTTCCCGCCAAAGCAAAAGGAGTTGAGGTGGTCAAAGTTCTCGATGATAGTGAACCTATGCAAATAGGAATAGTGAGAGGGCCCCTAACTCCTGAAGAACGACAGAGGCGACGCACCAACAGACTGTGCCTCTACTGCGGGAAGGCCGGTCATTTCCTGCGGTCATGCCCCGTGAAACCCCTACCTCCAAAGAGTTCGGGAAACTAAAAAGCCTAGGAAACATGGAGACAGGACTCCTGGGCATTTCTGACCTTACAGTCTCCTCCTCTGACCCTGAATCTAGATCAGTCACTCATCTCTATGTGTCAGCCTACCTCTCAGTAGAACACCTGGGTTTGCATGTGGCCATCATGATCGATTCTGGGGCCTCTGGTAATTTTATGGATGAGAAGTGGGCAACTGAAAATGTAATTCCATGCGTCAAGAAGGAGGTGCCCAATGCGGTCATCACTATTGATGGTCGTTCTCTCGTTTCAGGCCCCGTAACGCACAGGACATGCACCCTCCATATGCATATAGACCCGAACCACTATGAGACTATTGAATTTGACTTGATCCACTCACCTCAGATACCAGTACTCTTAGGAATCTCTTGGTTGCAAACACACAACCCAATCATTGACTGGGCGGCAGCCACACTCCAGTTTCGTCCTGTCAAATCTCTTGATACTAGGGTACCTGTAGCTCTTGCAACCTCTATGGTGGACCAGACTGACCCCAGATCCGAGCTGCCCCATTGTTACAGTGATTTGAGCGCAGTATTCGATCCTAAGGAGGCAGACGTCCTTCCCCCGCATAGGGTTTACGACTGCCGCATTGATTTAGAGGCGGGGGCTCGAATCTCTTGCAGTAGGGTGTACGCCCTTACCGAGAAGGAGAATACATACCTGCGGGAATACCTGGACACTATGCTGGAGAAAGGGTTTATTAGGCCTTCCCGATCCCCTGCCTCCTCATCGCTGTTTTTTATTCCTAAGCGTGAGGGGGGTCTTCGATGTTGCATAGATTATCGGAGATTGAATGAGGTTACTATTAAAAACAGGTATCCCTTGCCCTTGATCTCCTCCCTCCTTGACAGAGTACGTAATGCCAACTATTTCACCAAATTGGATTTACGAGGCGCATACCATCTAGTGCGTGTCAAGGAGGGAGATGAATGGAAAACTGCTTTCTGTACTAAATACGGATTGTTTGAATATTTAGTAATGCCCTTTGGGCTTTGTAACGCTCCAGCTGCGTTCCAGTTTTTCATTAATGAAGTCCTTTGGGATATGCTGGACCTTCATGTCATCGCCTACATCGATGATTTACTGATATTCTCTTCCTCCATGACCGAACATGTGGGCCACGTCCGGCGTGTGTTGGAACGCTTACGTGCTCATGATTTGTACTGCAAGCTGGAAAAATGTACTTTCCATACTCGAGAGGTGCCTTTTTTGGGCTTTATTGTTTCCCCACTCGGACTTCGTATGGATCCTGTTAAGGTCGAGGCGGTTCTCGCCTGGCCATCCCCTAATTCCGTGAAGGACCTGCAGAAGTTCTTGGGGTTCGCCAATTTTTATCGGCGTTTTATTCAAGGATACTCTGAGTTGGCAACTCCCCTCACGCTCCTCTTGCGGAAGGGGGTCCCGTACATCTGGTCGGCTGCGGCTGACGAATCTTTTCGGAGTTTGAAGGAGGCCTTTACGCGCGCCCCGGTTTTGCGCCATCCGGATCCAGCCTTGCCCTATGTGGTTGAGGTGGACGCTTCTCAAGCGGCAGTGGGAGGGGTTCTGAGTCAAGCCGATCCTGACACCGGGGTGTGCCATCCCATTGCTTATTTTTCTCACAAGTTCTCTCCCGCGGAATACAACTATGCGGTGGGGGACAAAGAACTCCTAGCGATCAAGAAAGCCTTTGAGGATTGGCGGCAATACCTCTGAGGTGCACGTTTTCCGGTGGTGGTTTACACCGATCATCGCAATCTCCAGTACCTTAAATCCACCAAGGCGCTGTCCATGAGGCAACTTAGATGGACCCAGTTCTTCTGTGAATATGACTTCACTATTAGGTTCCGCCCTGGGAGGAAAAATGGCAAGGCCGATGCCCTGTCCCGGTTAGGATTTCAACTTCCCGATGTGCCTGAGGTCGCGCCCCCTGTCATCCCTGAAGGGCGCGTCCTAGGGGGAGTGTTCGGGGAGGACGACTTCAGGGCTCAGATACTGCAGCGTCAACTTTCGATGGCCATGCCTGACTTTGTGGGGGCTGAGGAGTGGGTCTGTACGGACGGATTGGTGTGTGTCCGAGGGGGGGTGGTGTTGTCCACTCCTGCTTTACAAACACAGGTCTTGGACTGGTATCATTCGCACCCTTTGTCGGGTCACCCTGGTATTAAGAAGACCATCCAGATTATACGTGAGCGGTTCTGGTGTCCCACTATGTTGCAGGACATAGAACAGTATGTGAAGTCATGTCATGTCTGTGCGCAAACTAAGAGTTCCCATCAAAACCCGGTGGGTCTTCTGCTCCCTCTTGCTACACCTCCCGGCCCGTGGCACACAGTATCACTTGACTTCATAGTGGAACTACCAGTCACCAAGCGCTTGAATAACACCTTGCTGGTGGTGGTGGACCACTTCACGAAGACAGCTCATTTCATTCCTTTAACGGGGTTACCTACAGCCGCTGCATTAGCTTCTATCTTTTTGCAACATGTTGTACGGCTACATGGCCTTCCCTCGGTCTTGATTTCTGATAGGGGGGCCCAGTTTGTGTCTCGATTTTGGAAATGCCTTTGTGCCTTGCTGCAAATTGACGTTAGACTCTCTTCCAGTCATCACCCCCAGTCTGACGGCCAAACAGAGAGAGTCAATCAGTGCTTTGAACAATATGTACGGAACCAAGCTCTGCACTCAGCCGCGGAGTGGGATGAGTGGGTGTGGGTGGCAGAAATATCATATAACAACAGTCCACATTCCTCCACCCTCCATACTCCTTTCTTTTGTTCACACGGTTTTCACCCCAAGCTGTTGCCTCTAGGGATCCCCATTAGCAGCCCAACTCCTGCCGCCAATGACCTAGTGCAGAGATTACACGACATACATAAACAGACATTAGTCAACCTTGATTTGGCGAAAGTGAGATACAAGGAGGGGGCAGATCTACACCGGAGGTTGGAACCCATATATGCTCCTGGGGATGAGGTGTGGCTTTCCACTAAACACATCAGACTCAGTGGTCCTCGCAAGTTCATGCCCAAATACATTGGTCCTTATAAGGTGGTGAGACTGATCAATCCGGTGGCGGTGAAGATCGAACTGCCTGCATCTCTTAAAATCCACCCGGTATTCCATATCTCATTGCTTAAGCCTGTTGCACCTGGTACACGACTCCCTAAGAGACCCGCGCCAGTTACTATACAGGACTCTGAAGAATATGAAGTGGACACCATTGTAGACTCCCGCTTCGTGGGTAAAACACTTCAGTATCTGCTACATTGGAAAGGTTATGGGGTGGAAGAACGTTCTTGGGTGTCTGCGAGTGAAGTACATGCTCCCCGGTTGGTACGGTTGTTTCATCAAAGGTACCCTCATAAACCTAAGCCAGGGGAGGGGCGTTGTGAGGGGAGAGTACTGTCATGCCTCGCGAATCAGCCCCTACAGGTAGCGAGTATATAAGGGGCGAAGAGCGTGTACACGCCGCTTCGCGTTCTAGCATTGAGCCCCATTTCCGTCCCAAGTGCTGTTGCCTGACTTCCTGTAGCGTTAGTTCCGGTTTCCTGTTGTGAGTCGTGGACGATTCCCGGCTCCGGTGGTTGTAGCGTTGTGGATCCTGTTGTTACGGAGTGCTGACGGGGTCCTCTCTCTCCAGGATATTTGGCGAGGGTTACCCGTTTCCTCTGGTTGTGGCATCTTCATGCAAGTAAGGTCTGCTGGGTGTTTAGAGGTCCAGGGGTTTCCTGTCTCGCGTCGCTTCGTACTAAAAGAGGTAGACTGATATTGACGGAGCGCATTCTCCATCACCAGCGCTTCCTGTCGGGGTGTCTTCATACCAACGCCTCGCTTCTCAATGAGTTATACCTGAAACCTTATTAGGCGTATGTATAGTTATAGTTTTACCTGCTGTTAAGGTAACTCCAAGGTTGGGTATATTTGGAGTCTTTTCCTTTGTGCAATTTCCACGCCCCCAGTATCATTTCCTCCCTTCACCTTTATATCCATCCCCTTCGTCATCCTGAGCTGCTATCAGGAATCCGGTGGTGATAAATTGCGAGGACCATTGAGCAGGGGGTTAGGTTTCCCACTCTTCTTCACATTAAGCAAGGTATTTGATCTTCCCCCACCTCTCCTATGTACTAGCGGTATACTCTACCTCCCTGGGTTTACGATCTTTGTATACTTACTCCCCGCAGCTGCCCGCAAAGGAACTACTACTTAGAACACACCTGCTTGTTCTCACAGACTCATACATAGCAGCAGACGATATTCCCGGTAGGTGTTGGGGAAATACAGAATTGAAGGAGCACAGGTGGCGATACAGAGATATTCCACTAACCATCTTTATATTACAGCTGGGAGACCTTCTTGTTTGCCCTGTTACGATCTATCACGCTCCTGCTGTTCCTCCTGCCGGAATCACCTATCAAGACCTACCGGATCCCCCCACCTATCCTTGTTTTGTTTCCCTGTTTTCCCCGGTGGGTTCTCCGCACTCTAGAGTTTGATAGAGTCGGGGAAACACGGGGGACGACTGTGGACTTATCTTCACGACTCCAGACGCTCCTGCAGAAACATCCGCGATCCTTACAAATAGAGGACACAACTGGCTCCACACATGCACAGAAACATGCCTACTACATCTGACGAAGCCGGAAACTGTGAAATGGAAATGTACGCGTACGACCTTACATCAGTCATGTAGACCAAATGTACACTGTCCCGCAAAAGAATCCTGCACCCCCCAAACAGTCACAATGTACATTGCCATACAGTCTGCATGCAAACCTGCACAATGCGCCAACACATACGTCAACACAAAGTCAATACGCACCCCCCTTCACATCGCAGAGGCACACACAACACATTCAGCAGAGCACAGAATACAACACATTAGTGATGCCGGAGAGGGCCACCACACAGTCGACACCGATGCCCTACAACAGCACAGATATATCCCACACAACCCCTCACCAGGACCCGAACAGCCAAGCTACTCGGAGGAGAACACCGAGCCTGCAACAGACCACACAGCAGGAAGCACCCGCAGCACAGCTGGCACACGATACTTCACCCACCCACACATCGTACCCCATTGCAATGTTCCTGCAAGCCAAAAGGAGGTGGCCCAACAGGTGTGGGTGGGGGCCAAACCCATGGAATGTGAACCAGGACACATACGTAGGTGTCCATCACCCTTCAGGGGCCACCAACACCCCCCCAAGGAGACCCACACTGCCATAAAGACACATACAGATGCACATTCACAGTACAGAACCACTGGAAGGGGCGCTCAAATAGAAGTCACACACCCATGTTGGCTCTGCGTACGACGGCCCTGGACACTCCCCTTACGAATTGAGTGGGTGACGACAAAGCTACATGTCCAAGCTACAACCCGCTGCCTGCGGTGACACGTCTTCATCCGATGTACACAGCACAATGTAATGTCGTAGGGCCCAGGGCCCTCATGCATACAGCAAGACCACAGGGACACACACCGATATCATGTTGAACTGGCTACGGGCACATGCGCCTGGCCCATTTATTGGCAGGGCCACATGTACAGGGACGCCTGTGCTGGATGTGTGTGGGGATGAGTGTAAGCCAGCCCGCACGGAATGCTTGGTGCTGGCAACAACTTGAACATTGGACACCAGTGCAACGGAAACAGAAAAAACATGCATAACAGAGTAAACTGCACAGCAACATGGTGGAAGCTGGAGTAAGGACAGAGTTCACCCGAAATGCAGTCAGGAGGTTCCGTGAGTTGCAGTGCACTGAGGTAGTGGCACTAGAGATGGGCACGCTCATGTGAAGGTAATGCTAAGATTGTGTCCCTTCGTGTTAGAACTGTTGCAGATGCAGTGGGGTGTGTTACACCTGCATTAACTTCCTCATCAATGTCCCAGGTCTCCCACACTGTCTGAGGTGACAGTTGCGTGTGCAGTCCACAGCGCAATACCCAGTAATGGTTTCGGGTGTGTGGCTCGACTACCACCTCCAGTCTGCATTCCAGCCTTGGGGATGTTGCCTCCTGCCCTCCCATTGTCTGTGCCATCTCCCATCCGCACACTTGACACATCTTCCATATCATAGTCCCAGCTCTTCCGCACTGCATGAGGTGACAATGTTGCACAACATCTCCACAGCACAAATGTCAATCAGTAACGGACAATGGCTTGCAGTGCACTGAGTCACTGGCACCTGGAGTGCTGAGCAGGGTATCAGGCCGATGATGGCATCCACGACAGGTCTGAGCAACTCCGTAAGTCTGTCAGGCACCGTGTCAACTGTGGCAGATGGCTGTTGGAGGAGGTCCTTGCGGTGGTGGCGTGAGCCTCCTGCGGTTATGCCACGTCCGGGCCGGTCAGGACTCGATTTGGTGTGTGAGTCCTGCTGGGACGCTCTTGGGCCTGGAGGCTGCATACAGCGCAGGACCACAGAGAAATGGCATTGATGACCCCAAGGCCAACGCTTCAGGGGCCATCCAATTTCTCGGAAGAAGGGCTCCCGGACCTGACTAGTACAGAGTTAGTGGCCCTGGATGCACAGCGGCCGGCACAGGCACCCAGCCACGGGACGGTGACTTGCAGTGCAGTCAGATGGGCCATGCAACCTAAGCGGGTCACCATCAATGTCCGAGGTGTATGTTGCAGAGGGTATCAGGGGACAGTGGAAGGTGTCCTCCAGGGCATGACGCCGAAAGGTTTGATTTTATCCGGGAGCAGCAAAGGGAGGAGTGGAATGCGACAGCCTCGTTACCACCACCAATTCGGTATCAGCTACATGAGGATGAAAACTGCCCCCTGGTCCATAGACTCAGACTCCACGAAAGTTAGACCAGAGAGTGTCCATGATCGGGGAACAGACTTAGTGGCAACAGGCCTGAGAGGGGGTGCAGTCTGTGATGATGCCGGTACGCTGAAATGAACTCAGCCAATGCAAAATGAAGATTCTGACCCACTGGACTGCAGTGTAGGCCGGAGGCAGAGGTCAGCACGGGCCATTCACCGAGTGTTTTCGGCATAGGTTGGATGGCCCCACCGGCATGCGTAGTTCAGGTTCAGACGCATCTTCCTCTTACTCCTCTCCGTGCGACCACTGTTGTGGACTCTGCCATTCGTGATTTGTGCCAAGATGCTGGATGTGGGACCTACTGGTCCGCAGGGTAGTCCTGGTCCCTCATCCACGTGTCGCAGGCTGGCAGTATACAGGGTTAGTGGCACCATGTGTCGCAGACTGGCGTTGAACAGGGTTAGTGGCACCACGTGTCGCAAATAGCCCACTTGGAACTATGTCTCACTGATCGGGGTGGGTCTGGTACTGTGGCCGCTGGCCCGGAATTGGGGTCACTGCCATTCATGAATCTAGACACATTTTCGCACATGTGACCAACTGGGCCGAAGAGTAGTCTGAAGGCGGCAGTAGAGTACGTCAACGAGAAAGGACTAAAGCAGGCCTGTGTCGTGGAGGCCGTGATGAACTAATGAGGCTGCCAAGGTCGCGGCCCTCGGGCTTGGAGCTTGCACGGGCATGTGGTGAGCCCTCCTTGACACATGCCAGTGTCGGCAGGTGATCAGTGTGGCCTGGCTGCGCTGGGGCGGGCCTGACGGGTTCGTGGTCCAGCGTGCCGGGGTCCGGCATGTGCACGGCATCACAGGCAACTCTGCTCACGAGGACGGCCTCGGCCTCGTGGCGGGGTGAGAGGTGCCGCCCTGGCAGAGATGTTGTGCTTTCTGGAAGAGGACCACGCCCAGGGCTAAGTGCTTTTTATTCATACCCCTACGCTGGCGTGGTGTACGCCAGGCCATCCCATTCCGGGCATGCTTGGGGGGGGGGGGCGTAACAGGCAACATTTCCACAAGGTCCCCCACTGGCTGGGGTGAAATAGTTGCGTCCACTGTCCACTAGACTCCATACACCAGAGGTGTGTGTCGCCATGGATATAAGTGTGTTCTGCATACTGCGGTCTGTCCAGCACATCTCCGCCACTCTTGGCATTGTGTACTTTCCCAATCATGGTTCTCCTGCATCCTTCACACATGCCTGGCTGCCACCTCTCCCCACATTCGGATGTTGTGTGGCTGAGGTGCCATGCCGTTGATGGCTCATGTTCACAGCTTGGCCAGGTAACCATTGTGAGTTGTTCTGTAGTGTCTGGTGGGTGGTCATGTTGTTGTGCATGTTGGTAGTGATTTTGTGACGTGTGCATTGCCAAAGTTGTGAGTTGCATGGTTGTGGCGTTGAGGTGAATAGGGTGTCCATTTGAAATTTGCCATGGGGCTGTGCATTTCCATTGTTGCCATCCTGGATAGGCTGGTTGATGATGGACTGTCGGAGAGTGAAGGAAGCATCCACACTGGCTGTGTTTTTGGAGGCAACATTGTTGGGGGTTCTACGATGTTCTGATGTTGCCTGCCCATTGATGTGAGACGTGTGCTTCCTGTTGTGGTGATTGTGTGCTGTATCACCAGGGGGCACGGGTGGGACATGTGTGCTGTGGATTGCCCCAACACGTGCGTGCATCCTGCTATGGCGTATTGTCCTTGTTTGGACTCCAGCGGATCCTGCGCATTGTGTTGGACGTATGGAGTCCGGGGTACCAGGGTGATGGTGATGTCCAGGACAGGTGTGGGGGACTTGGATGTGGCTGGCTGTGAAACTCCTCTGACTCTGGCGGGTGTTGTTTGGGGGGTGCCAGGGGCCAACAGGTGCAGTGAATCCAGCAGCTTGGTGTGGGGTGGGATGTTGGTTGTCTGCTATGTTGGTGCCGTAGGCCTGTAAGGCGATGATGGTCAGAATGCGTAGGATGGTTGTCCCTTTCAGCCTGTAGTGGACGGTGACATTATCAGATCTTGGGTCTGTGAGGATGGTGCATTTCCTGGGGGTCCGCTGCCTCTGGTTGTCTGGGGGGTTTCCGGGTGTGGGGTGGGGTCCTGGGGTGGTGTCAGTGGGTGTTGTGGCCTTCTTGGGTGTCTGGGCCGCATGATGAGTGGCTCCTTGACATCTGTTGCACTTCCGATGTGGCCCTGGGCTGTGCTCCCTTTTGTGGTGCTGGCTGCCGTCCGACTTAACACCAGGTCAGAGCAGGTGTAGATTTACTGGTGCTAACGCGTCTTATCGCCTGTTTCGCCGATCTGTCTGGTCGTTGAGAATGTTGAGATGTGGTGTGGTCGTGCCTTTTGGCATGGGAACGCCCACTCTGCATCTCATTAGCGATAGTTGCGGGGGTCCTCTGTGGAGATGTTTTTTGCGGCTGCTATCGCGGGTAAATTGGTGCAGCTTGTGAATGGGGAGGTAAATTTATCATGACTTTGGCTGCGATAAAGTGCTGTTAATTCGGCGATAGCTCCTTGTGAATATGGCCCTCTGTGCACCAAGATTAGTTAAAGTTATCACCTCCTTGATACATAAAGCTCAGACGAGGTTATTGCCAGGAAGTGTGACAATGCTGAATCTTAGAAAACTACACAGGTGGCTGGATGGGTGGCATTCCTATAAAGTTCCGAAGGCTGCGGTAAAAGTTAATGGATTATTTTCTGGTTTATTCCCACTAGGGGGCCGATTCCGATCCGGGATGGAAGGGCACAGAACGCGATCCGGCTGGAAAAACTACGAGCCGTACGCATGTTATCCGCCCGACTCGTACAGCTGTACGAGCAAGCCAGTATGATGCGAGCTACATGAAATTCACCGACCGAGTCGTTTTCAGGTCCGAACCGCTCCGTACGTCTCGGTCGTAAGCTAACCGTGGCTTGCAATGGATGCGATTCACGACCGAGCTAGTACGATGCACGCGTCGGACAGTCTGTGCGAGCCGGAGTGTCCGGCTCGCAAAAAATCCCGGAGTCGGACTTCGGGGGTCTGCGTCGGACCCCCTGACACCCGCAGCCATATGACTCACACACAGGGGGAGACACATGGGTCTCCCCCACACAGGCATGTACAGCGCAGATGGCACCAACACGTACCCACTGTAGGGGGCGCACTTGTTCGAGACGTACCCATTCAGTCAATGGGAGCGCATGTACGCATCATACAACTGGCTCCCATTGACTTCTATGGGAGTCCGACCGAACCGAGTCCGACAGCATATGTGCGCATCGTACTCGCTCAGTCGGACTGTAGGGGTTCGGCTCGGTCGGAAAACACTCTGGATCCGACTCGGTCGGAGTGCTTTCCGACCCGGATCGGAATCGGCACCCAGGAAGGGGCACAAGGCAGGGCTTCCCACTCTCTCCACTCATTTGTGCATTTTGTATAGAGGCTCTGGCAAAATGGATCCGACTCTGAGTGGACATAGAGAGCTTCCTGGTAATTACTGGAGAGCTGGAAAATATATCTCTATTCACAGATCGTATCTTATATGTGACCAATCCCGAGAAATGCCTCCCAACAGCCTTGTCTGGATCGCATTCATTTGAAAAATACTCTGGATACTGAAAATACTGGAGTAAATCAGTGCTATAGCTACTTAGAGACTTGTCTCCAATGGGATACATATTTCTTAATGTTCTGGTGTCAACAGATGACTTCAAATATTTTAGGGTTGACGTGACTGGAGGCAAGTCCTGGATCTTTGAGAAGAACCTACAGAAAGTCCTACAGAAGATTTAGTCTGGCGCTGAGAGATGGAGGCGGCTTCCTCTATCCCTGGCAGGGAGAGTGGAAATATTTAAGATGACTGCACTCCTGAAACTGGTATATATCATATATAATGTTCCTTACTCTATACCAAATTTATATTTTGATGAGATTAGTAAAACTATTTATGGGCCTCTATGGAACAGAGGGATGCCTAGGATAGCATCAGTGGCGTAACAAGACTTGAGGGGGCCCCACTGCGAGACTCAATCAGGAGATCTCAGGCCAGGCTACTGTACTGAAGGTGCTCTCTGGAGCTTGGGGTCCCCCCACGCACCATGGGGACTGCGTAGGCCCATGTTACGCCACTGAATAGCATTAGAGACAGGTATACACCGTGAATCCCTGACAGAATATCGAAGGTCAGAATATCGACCTACAAAAATATCGCAGCAAGAATATCGAAGTCAAGAATATCGACATCCTATCTACATTATGGTATGTACAGAAATATAGAGAAAAAGAATATCGATGTCAAAAATATTGTGGTTAAAAATATAGTTTTTTATTTAAGTTAAAAAAATAAAGTAAAATAAAGTACATAATACATATAATTAAAATAAACAATTACAATTATTACAAAATGTTTAAAAATTTTATATATATATAATGTAAAAATAAATTAAACACATAATATATAATATATATACTTACTTATTAATATGTTTTAATAATTATTTTAATAACTTATCAATAGTTTACAAATATATAAATTATAAATACATCTATCCACATAAAACAATAATATAAATACAAATTTAATAAATATATGTAACAAATTAAAAAAAAAATGTTTTAATCTTTTTAAAATAAATTCTATACTACATTAGCTAAAATAGTTAAAAAAATATTAGATAGCGGAGGGAGTAAAATTACTATTCCAACTCCAAACAGTGCAACAGTAGGGAAAATGTTGGATAGCGTAGGGGTAAAAATTACTATTCCCACCCCACTGAGTGCAACAGTGGAGAAAGTGTTGGATAGCGTAGGGTTTAAAATGACTATTCCCACTCCAGGGAGTGCAACAGTAGGGAAAGTGTTGGATAGCATAGGTGTAAAAATTACTATTCACACTCCAGCGAGTGCAACAGTAGGGAAAGTGTTGGATAGTGTAGGCGTAAACATTACTCTTCCCAATCCAGTGAGTGCAACAGAAGGGAAAGTGTTGGATAGTGTAGGGGTTAACATTACTATTCCCACTCCAGGGAGTGCAACAGTAGGGAAAGTGTTGGATAGCGTAGGGGTAAAAATTACTATTCCGACTCCAGTGAGTGCAACAGTAGGGAAAGTGTTGGATAGTGTAGGGGTTAAAATTACTATTCCCACTCCAGGGAGTGCAACAGTAGGGAAAGTGTTGGATAGCGTAGGGGTAACAATTACTATTCCCACTCGAGTGAGTGCTACAGTAGGGAAAGTGTTGGATAGCGTAGCAGTTAAAATTACTATTCCCACTCCAGTGAGTGCAACAGGAGGGAAAGTGTTGGATAGCGTTGGGGTGAAAATTACCATTTCCACTCCAGTGAGTGCAACAGTGGGGAAAGTGTTGGATAGCATAGGGGTAAAATTACTATTCTCACTCCAGTGAGCGCAACAGTAGGGAAAGTGTTGGAAAGCTTAGGGGTAAAAATGACTATTCCCACTCCAGTGAGTGCAACAGTAGGGAAAGTTTTGGATAGCGTAGGGGTTAAATTAACATACTTATTAATTTAATAATTTTTGTAAAATAAATAACATATTAATAATTAATTAAAAATAATAATAAGTACCAGTAAAATTTACATTAATATTTACTTAATTATAATAAATTGCTTCCCATCCTATTTCCCTATAAACCCACAACCCGCTACACATAAAAAATAACACGATTAATTTAATTACCAATTAATCAATTAATACAAATTAATTACCAATTAATAATAAATTAACAATAGATTAATAATCATAAACAATAAATAAAAACATATTAATTAATTAGTTATCATTAAATTACTTCCCTCCCTATTCCCCTATAAACTAACAACCCGCCCTAAAACGATACTAAAATTTACATAATTTTTTTTTTTACTAATTTCTAAACACATAATACATATATTTAAAAATAATAAAAATACATTACAAAAAATGTTAAACATACATATAAAATACATACTAAAATACATAACACTAATATAAATATCGATATTATTAACAACGATATTTTTGCTAACGATAGGACTTACTTCGATATTACTTACTTCGATATAAAAAAACGATACTACTTACCTGAAGGTCGGTATTCGGGTCACCGATATTCTTGACATCGATATCGATAAAACTAAATGAGGAAACCCACATGTATACACTACATCTATGGAGGGTCCGTTGGAGGCCGGCCAAACCCACATGTGCAGTGATGCTCTCTCCAACCCCAGCTCCATTGCTGGGGTTGGAGAGAGCCAACACAGGCTCCCAGTCTGTCTTGGGGTTTAAATAATCATTGCTCAGGCCAATCCTGAAGCTGCTCTCATGCATGAGAGCAGCGTCAAGATTGGCCACAGGGCAGGCTGGAGCCTGAGCCTGCCCGGAGCGGAAAGGAGAGGAGCAGAAGAGCATGACGCGATGCTGGAGAGCGGCAGGTAAGTTCTTTTAAGTTTTTTTACTATTTGTCTCTATCATTCCCCATTCCCCCACCTGCCCGACCCCCTTCCCCACCCACCTCTTTTCCCCAAAACAAGTCGTTCCTGGGGAAACATATGTACAAGCCCTTTCAGGAACCTATTTACAAAAGGGGACTTGAATAAAGGGGGTTGGTCAGGAAGCCACAGGAAAGCGGACAGAGCAGAAAGATAACCCTTGAGAGAGCCCAGAGAAGAGCCCTGCTTGGCAAGGATGAGAATAAAGAGAAGAATATCAAAAGAAGCAGAAAGAGGGTCGATAGACTGGCTTGTACAATATTTTGCAAATGTTTGCCAACGGCTGGTGTATACCATTTTGGTGAAGGGTTGCAGGGCTACCAGAATAACTGCACACATTTTGGGAGGAAGGTCAAAAGCTATCAACTGCCACCGATCAATCTCCATGTAAGGAGTCAGAGAGCTGACAGGTTTGGGTGGAGAACCATCCCCTGCTGCTGCGACAAGATCCTCCCGAAGGGGCAGCCTCATTGGAGGATTGATGCTCATTTTCAGAAGCTCGGGATACCAAACTCTCTGTTTCCAGTCTGAAACCACAAGAATGACCTGGGCCCAATCATTCCTGATCTTCTTAAGAACTCTGAGCAGAAGTGGTATGGGTGGGAAGGAGTACAGGAGGCCTGAGCTTCATTCATGGTGAAAAGCATCGGCGAGCGATAGCCGCCTTGAAAACTCCAACGATCAACACTGCTGACATTACGCATTCTCTTCGGAGGTCAACAGATCTAACTAAGGTTCTCCCAACTGCTAAAAGAGACCTTGCACCACCTCTGGCTGGAGACTTTATTTGTGATCCGCTACACATCGACAGCTGAGTTTGTCTGCCCTGGCATTCAAAGAACCTACCAGGTGTTGACCAACAAGTGTTATGTCCTGCTGTTCCAGCCATACCAGAGACACAGGGCCTCCTGACAAAGGGTTCATGACCACACAGCGCTCTGCTTGTTGCAGTACCACATGGCAGTGGTGTTGTCCATGAACACCTGCACCAACTTCCCCATGACAGAGGGAAGAAATGCTTTCAATACTACTAGGATTTCCTGATGCACCAACAAGTTCATGTGGAGCCCTAAATTCTGCTGGAGACCAGAGTCCTCTGATCTCCACTTCTCCCAAATGGCCACCCCATCCCAGCAGTGATGCATCTGTCACCACTGTGAGATCTGGTTGGAGAAGGAAGAGGGGTCTCACTCTGACCCAATTGTGGTCCATTAGCCACCAATGCAGGCACTTTGCAGTTCCCTCAAAAATCTGGACTACATCGTAGAGGTTCCCCTGATGCTGCACCCACTGGAACGTTACCTAGAAGGGTATACCCAATTACTGTCCCTAAGACCTGGTTGTATAGTGGTACATTGAGAAGGGGTCCCAGTACACGTTCATTAAAAACAAGAATTAAATAGGAAGAAAATATAAAGATATATTTTCTTCCTATTTAATTCTTGTTTTTAATGAACGTGTACTCGCACCCGCTTGAACTTCAGGTCCCAGTACAGAGTCCGCATATGCCATCTGGCATGATTTACCAACAGGATGCTGGAAGCCATGAGGCCCAGCAGCCTCAGAGTCATTTTCACCGAACTCGAGGATAGAGGCTGAAACATTGGTATCATACAATGAATATCCTGGACTCACTTCTCAGGAGGATAAGCCCAAAAATTAAAAACCACCTGAGAAGGAGTCAGGTGTTACTTCGGCATGTTTATAGTGAATCCCAGTGCATACAGAAGGTCCGCTGTAGTCTGGAGGTGGGAAACGACAGTTTGGGGCAAGGACGCCTTCAACATCCGGTCATTGAGGTAGGGGAAGACTAAAACCCCTAACCTGCAAAGATGAGCTGTGACCACCGCCATCACCTTGGTGAACACCAGAGGGGTGCTGGTAAGGCCAAAGGGCAGCACAGTGAACTGAAAGTGCTGTTGGCCTACCTTGAACCGCAGGTCACACCTTCGGTCAGGTAGGATGGGGGATGTGGAAATACGCATCCTGCAAGTCCAACACTACCAGCCAGTCAAGACCTGAGCCAACATGAGCATCTTGAATTTCTTCTTTTTTTCAGGAAGAGATTGACAGTTCAGAGGTCTAGAATAGGGTGAAGAACTTTGTTCTTTTTGGGTATCAAGAAGTTACTGGAATAACAACCACTGCTTACTTCTGATAATGGAACCCTTTCTATAGCCCCCTTGACCAGGACAGTTCTAACTTCCTCTCATAGCACGATAAGATGATCCTCCACCAGCCATTCCTGAGATGGAGGTAAAGGGGAGTGGAAAGATTGGAAAGGGTGGGAGTAACCCCTCTGAATGATCTGCAAGACCCATTCGTTTGATGTTATGGACTTCCAGTGGAGGAGATAATGTTGGATTCTCCCTCCAACTGGACACCCATGGTCTTGCAGAACCATGCTAGGAGGACTTAGAGCTTGCAACTGCCAGGGGTTGGTGGTGGACAACTTCTGGCTACTATTCCCACGAGATCGGAATGCACCACGTCTATGTCCTCTTACAACTTGGGAAGCCTGAGCAGAATGGTGGCTCAGGTATGGCTGACACAGTTGAAATCCCCTTCTATTGCCACGAAAGTGGCGAAAGGGAGACTGGGGGTGAGGTTGTCACTGAGCGGCTCAAGGACCTGGCAATAGCCCGCAAGCCCTTGAAGCACTACAGCTCTGAGTCTGCCTTCTCTCCGAAGAGACGAGTCCCATCAAAGGACATGTCCGTGAGATTGGCCTGGACATCCTCTGAAAAGCTAGATGTTCTCAAGCCAGATGTTCTCAGCCAGGTATGACGCCACAAGGCCACCTTCGATTAAACAGCTCTGCCCAGTGAGTCAGTTGTGTCCAGAACACACCTAATGGTGAGCTTTGCTGTATCCCTCCTATCTCTCACTGCCAGTGCCTCCTCTGGGACCTGTGGCAGCACTTGTGCAACTTTTCCCATAAGGTGAGAAATGGCCCAAAAGGCATGCAGTGTTCACCGACCGCAATGCTAGGCTGGTGGAAGACAACATCTTCTTCTCAAATGCGTCCAGCCTCTTGGATTCCCTGTCCGGATGAGCAGAAGGGAACACGCCATGGGATGTTGAGGCTTGGACTACCAAGCTCTCAGGTTTAAGATGTTTTCTGAGGAAACTTGGATCACTCAGGGCAGGGCGATGGTGACGTGTTATTGTCCTTTTCACAGGAGCCCTGTGCTAGACTTGGCCCAAGGGCCTAGAGGATATGTCAGTGCTTTATGAAGAGCAAAAGGGGTTCGGATGAGGAAGCCCCAAGCTGAAGCACTTCAGTCAAGAGGTTAGTCTTGACCTGCACTGAGGGCAGCTCTTGGCCAAGGACCTCCCCTGCCGTCTTTACCACCATAGCATATAATGCTCCCTTCTCCATAGCCACAGAAGTTGGAACAGGTGGATGGCGCAGAGTGTCTGGGGTCCGCTGCACTGTTTCACAGCACCAATGCATCACTGGGATGCTTATCTATAGACCACCGGGTGCACCTAGAAACCTGATCAACTCCTTACATGAATGCTTCAATTTGTTTGCCCTAAGATATAAGCACCTTCTCATTCTGGGAGACATGAACCTGCACTATGACAAGCCCTCTGTTCCCCATGTGATGGCCCTGTCCGAAATTACGGCAGCTTGTAATCTTAAACTTTTTGTCACAGGTCCTACTCACAAACTTGGACACACTTTAGACCAAATTTTGTGCGACTTGCAGATGGAGGTGGATCCTCCAATCCCGCTAATATGGTCGTACTAATTCCTCGTTAACTTTAGGATACCAATCATAGGGAAGCATATCCCACCAGAGGAGGGAAGGGCAGAACACACCTACAGAGCTATTCACAAAATATCTCTGCCTTCTCTTCAGAGTGCGCTTGACTCCTCAGCCCCCTCTTTTGTGGGCAGTCCCGTAGCGGACGCTCACAATATAGAAGCATGGCTGAGGACAAATATCGATGCAGTCGCCCCACTGACCGCGTGCACCTCTAGTAGGACTGGCCATTCAGCGCCTTGGTTCAATGAATCTCTGTAAAGGCAAAGGCCTGGAAAGAAAGTGGCGTAGGCAACATCTTTCAGAGGACAGGAACGTTTATAAGGCAGCTCTCAAATCACACTACAAATCAGAGAAAACTGCCAAAATGAACTTTCTGGAGGGTAGGATTGCCAAAACCAACAAGGGCAAGAAAGTTTTCAATATTGCAAAATCGTTTACGGCTCCTGAGGCAGTGAACAAAGAAGCGCCTCGATCAGCAGATTGGACGAACCAGGTGGCCCGTTCCTTTCATGAAAAGATAATGACGATCCAGCAGTCATTCGCCATGAAGGAGGGGGAGGATATCTCCTCTCCTCACACCCAGGTGGGAAGCTTCACTCAACCGCTCGACCCCACGGCACTCTCACAATGGCCACCACTGTAACAGATCCCAGCCATCGAACTTGAGGACTCACTTACATATCTCTTGGGCCTCAATTCGGGCTCACCAACAGATGGGTGCCCAGCTAAACTGATACGGCTCTTGCAGCCACTTTAAACGTACCTGTCAATAAGGTACTCAACTCCTCGCTTGAAACTAGTCGTTGTGCCGCCACTCTGGAAGCAAATGCAGACCGCAACATTCCCACGAACTACAGACCCATCGCCCTCCTCCCAGCCTTCTCCAAAGTATTGGAGAAACATGTTAACAAAGTATTCATGCAGCACGCGGAGAATCACACTCTTCTGCACCCCACGAAATCCAGCTTCAGGGTCAACTACAGCACTGAGTCGGCCCTGCTGGAAGTGACGGAACATCTTAGAGACAAGCTGGATCACGGGGGCAGAGCAATGCTTATTTTACTCGATCTGTCGGTGGCATTTGACATGGTGCCCCATGGGATGCTCCTAGACAGATTGAGGAACATGGGCATTGAAGGGTGAGCATTAGCCTGGATTTCTTCCTTTTTGGAGGACAGAGAACAAGTCATCTGGACCCCCCCCCCCCCCTGTTTTCAGCCTCTATGCCCAGCATGCAGGTTGGAGTCTGCTGGGCTCCTCTTTAAGTCCAACTCTGTTTAATCTCTACATGTCACCTCTAGCATCATTGGCAGAGGCACAGGGGGGCAAAATAATCTCTTATGCTGATGATACACAGCTGATTTTTACATGCAACAAAGGCGCAGACTTCAATGGGGATGCAATTAGATCCTGCCTCACTAAGGTTTTTAAATGACTGAAGGAGTACCGGCTTAAGTGCAATCCCGACAAAACTGAGATTGTCTTCCTCGGCCAACCCGCTGTGAGCAATTGGAGCCAGTGGTGGCCCGCAGATCCCTCCCCTCCAAGGACTGCCCAATCTACAGTCAAAAATCCTGGGTATCTACATTGATAATGAGCTCTCGATGCGGTCCCAGGTTCAGGCCCTAGTGGGAGCCTGATTTGGCTTACTGTGAATGATGAGGAAATTCCTGCCGCTTCTCCCCCTGGAATCCAGGAAGGCAGTGGTGCAGGCGCTGATCATGTCCAGATTGGACCACACCAATGTACTCTATCTGGGACTACCAGCCTACCTTCCTCAATGCTTTCAGGTAGTGCAAAATTCAGCAGCAATGGCAATTCTCAAACTGAAACACAGGTCGCATATGAACCCCCCATCTTAAGTCCTTACACTGGCTCCCAGTGAGGGAACGGATAAAATTCAAGACCTTCGTTATATTCTTCAAAGCCCTCCATGGCATGGGCGCCGCCTACCTGAGAAAAAGAGTTAGCCGATATACACCAACTAGAGCACTTACATCACCCTCCGCCGATCTGGCCTGCATCGGTTGGTGCACAGAGGTGGTAGGTCCTTCGGCTTCTTAGGAGCCCACGCTTGGAACAAACTGCCGGCAGCTCTAAGTGCGTCAACAGTTCTCTCCCACTTCAAAAAACTGTTGAAAACATGGCTTTTCAAGAACTAAGCCTCTTAGTAGGGAAGCCATTTGTGAACTGTTAGCGCTCTGCAAGTATTTATTCATACCAGTATCTGAAGAGGTGTCCAGTCCACTGGCTTCTGCAAGCTCCTCATACTAGTCCAATTCCTCACCAGGAGTGTCTAACTGGTGTTCTATAGGGTCCAGTGACCCTTCCGCTCTTCTCCTATGCCTGTAATCTCCTCTAAACATTCAGGTAACGACCTGGGACCAGTGGGCCTTGTTGGCGCAGGAATCGGCGTTGACCAACACCATACTGACTCCGAGTCCTCAGGAATCAGAATGGGTCTGGTGCCGCCAATGGGCACTGTCCGCCCAGGGTGCATCGACTTGAGGACGGACGCTGGGGAAGGTCACGTTTGCACGACCGGCACCGATCCAGATCTGGGATCGGATCCATGAGACCCCATCAGAGCGAAGGCCAGAGTTATCAGTGCGGAACCTGATGGAGCCTCTTCCGACCCCGCGGGGCCCGGAGGTGCACCAGTGGGGACGGCCCGCTGAAATACTCGGTGCATTGCCTCTTAAAACTCCTTTATTTGAGCGGGTTCACTCCAGCTCCCAGAAATGGGGGAAACGTGGAGTCGTACCTTGCAATGGCTCCTCAGAACTGTGCCTGGAACGTCAGTGTTCCTCATTCATCTCATCAATCCTCGATGGACGAGGGGAAGTCGAAGTCCGTTTAGACTTCTGCTCCTGCCTCTACCCCGAGTGTCCCAAGGACCTTGAGTGCAGCAAAGAAGACTTTGTGCTCCTGGAGTGGTCCTGCGACCTTCTCTTCGTCGATCAGGATCGAGACCTCCTAGGATTCGCACTGGATGGCGTTGACTGCAGAGCTGCAAGCAGTTTTAGCGGCCACTCCCTCAAAGCTTCGATGCCATGGCTGGCAGTCCAAGCACAAATTCAAGTCATAGTTGTGCTCGAGACACCATAAGCACACAAGATGCGAGTCGGTAACCGACATTGAGCGGTGACAGGCACCACATGGCTTAATCCTTACCTTTTTACAGGTCATCCCTGGACACACAAGAAAAAATCTTCAACAAAACTTTGAAAAAAGTCTGTCAAAAAGAGACAGAGGGATGGATCAGTGCTAACTGACATGGAAAGAAAAAAACTGACGTCCACACGCCTGGGTGGGGCCTATATAGGTGATTGTGATGTCACATGCAGCGCCAACGCCGCTGCCACGTGGAGCCGAATTGAGCCACCCGACGGCACGCAGGGGCACTGCTCATTCAAATGTTTCCGGATCCAGTCTGATGCTTGGGAAATTCAAAGGAATGGGATCAAAGGTAAGGAATCTGCAGCTAGAAGTCTCTGTTAGATACTTGTACTACAGAATATGGCTACCAAATGGAAGTAAGATCTTCAGTGCAGGACGTGGTACTTATAGGAGATAGAATCTCCAGTAGAGGTCATGATTATCAAATGGACATAAGACCTCTAGTTGACTAATGGGGGTAAGATCTTCAGAACAGAAATTTGCTACGTAGTTGAATTTATGACTTTGAGTGCATTGTATCGTTCCTTAAGGGGAGATAGCTATTCAGTAGAGAGTATGGCCTTCAGTACAGGGCATTGTTATTTGATGGATGTGAAATCTTCAGTACAGGGAATGTGTACCTGATGGAGCTAAAGCCTTCAGTACAAGGCAAGGCTGCCTCATGCATGTAAGACATCTAGTACAGGGTATGGCTACACAGTGGAGGTAAGATCTTTATTTGGCCTGTACTATCTTTTTATGTGCGTAGTTCTCCACCCCGAATGCAGAAGCTACGCAATCGTAAAGTTACTATTATATTGCAGTTTTGTGAATATGGAAAAAGAGTACCTTAAACAAATATGTAAGTTTACCTTTGTGACTCAGGCCCTTATTTTAGTATTTACGTACTTTATCTCACATGATGGAAGTAGTACCTCCAGTAGGCATTGGGCTTTATCTAAAGTTTAGCAGAGCCCCGCCCACCATATTTAGTGTGCCATTGACATCAATGCACGTGTACCAAAGAGGATGGGACATCTTCCACTTTTTCTACAGATATTCCACATCCACCCATTTCTACCTACCGCTCAGTGTTACCAAATATAAATGTCTGCTCTTCAAACGTGTCTTTTAATTACACCGCTTGTGGTAAATATTCTTTTTTACCTAATACTGAATTTCATACGGAGTCTTTAAAATAAAGTAAAAATAGCTCAGAATAACAAGAGGCAGAATCCGTGGTATAAGAGGTTTTCTAAATGGGCTTTATTCCATCAAAAATGGCCGACTCGAGTCGCGGCCTTCAGGTTCCGTCACCACGAGGGTTCAGGAAGTGAAGTACAATACTTTATTGACAAGAAGTAACTTTTATAGGTCATACCCTTACAATGAAACAAATGCAAAAAAGGCGTAACGATTGATAAGATAAATTAACATAGTGATACGTAATTGAAACTAGGCGTAATAAGGAGCAAAAAGAAACATGATTGGCTCTGGTTATCTTACATAGGTGGATCTATACGACAATACTTAACATAGATGCGTGCGCAGCAGTATGACGTGTGATTGACGTGTAACTAGGGGGTGAAGGGGACTTGACATTTTAGCTCTACATGTGGAGACGAGAAGTCTGGGGGGTCAAGTCAACCTAATCCCAAATCATATCTAACATCCTATGTTTAGAGAACTATGTTATCCACAAGGAAGGACTCTCGGACAGAATCTATTCTATACTAACTGTGTGCGCGTGTACAAGCGTCTAAGTGTCTATATGAGATGCGAGGGGCAGAAAACTTTCCATGGCAACAGGGCTATGAATCACTTGCAGGAGGACGGAAAGGCTGAGTCCTTTGCTTGTGAGCTAAAGGAAATGTTTACCTAAATCACTAGACAGGAATGCATCGGCTGGAGAGCAAAATAGATAATTCGAAGGTGAAATACAGCTTCTTGGCAGGCAGGCGAAGACTGGCCGAGGCAGGCACCGTTAGCTGCACAGGGAGTAGGACAAAGTTCATGGATACAGATGCGAGCTCAAGCTGAAGCTGTCAGAGATAGAGAGCAGGGAAAGGCTTTGAGGACAGAATCGGGCCTACTTGCCTGAACTGTAAAAATGTAGTAATTTAGCCATATAAAGTCGGTGGCCTTTCATACTTAGGAATCGAATATCCAGCCCATCGATGGCGAATCTGACAGAGAACATGTCGACGGTAGACACACGTATGTTTGCGTCTTAGAAACTGGAACTGGAGGGAACATACATGTACTTGTAACATGCATATAGAACCGTTGGGGTCCAAGATAGGGGACATAACTGATTAGGAAAATCCACATTTCCACATTCCCTCCTTGTCCCCTACTTGCCCTTCAAGAGATATCAATCTTCATCATTCCATCGATTTGCTCATGGAGCATCATTTCTTCTTCCTTCTTCTTCCGGCATTTTGAACGAGAACTGTGATATGGAATGCATGATGTGGCACACAGACCACAAATCGCTGGTCCACATTGCAGGCATAAACAACAACTGAAGAGCATAAGAAGGCCAATACCTAGGAAGGATAGAACTCTCCATCCCCAGGCTGATACCACACTCCAAAACCACCCGGACCACGTCCAAGTGCCTGGATTTTCGTGTATCTGGCTTACAATCTTATGAAGGCGTGTTATAGCTTTATATACAGATGGCGAATTTTCTGGTATGAATATGCAGCAGCTGGATCCGATGACCCTGCAAGCTCCGCCCCTATCGGCCAGGATGACGTCAAGGACAAGACGATTCTGGAGAACAACAATTCTCATCACTGATTGTTCCTCTGTCAGATTGCCTAGGGCGGCTATAGTCTCGTTTACTACAGCTTCAAGAGTCTTGGTGAGTCTGCGTATCAGCTTACTATTTGATACGGTACCTATATAGGGAAAGATACCTTTATTGAAATCTACATACTTGTCCCATGCCGTCTCAGTATAATCGACAACTGGGAGATCTCTACGCTCTCTTTTGTGTACTAAATGAACATTTCGATAATAATCAGGGGGAGCTAGGAAAACAGGTGGCAGAAGGAATGCTATGTAACAGGTACCATCCCAATCTAGAGGCAGACGCATATATGCCGTCTGACCACATATAAAGTAAGAATGGCGAGAAGCTCTAAATGAAGATTTACCTTGATCACTATATTCTACTGTAGTAACGCATTGGCTATGGCCCATATGTATGGAACCAACTTTTCTCACACATAATTCACCCTTAACTGGAAATACAGACATAGTGGGCAGAATTAGTTCAACTTCGGATTTGACATTCAAAATCATAAGATTAGGCGTAAAATTACCTAATTTATACACTTCATTTTCTAAATCTGTTCCTGTTCTACTGGGGTGACCCTCCTTATTGGGGTGACAGACTTTGAATAAAACTAGATTCAGATTTCCCCATATCCAATGTTGTTGATAAACTGCTGTGTCTGGGTCTATGGAATTTAATAAACTAAACCATGCTCCACAGGAGCCATTGTGTGTGAACGGATGTGGAAAGAAAGGCAGAACTCCTTTGTTATTCTGATAGGGAGGGAGTCGGCCACACACCCAACAATTGGTGGCATTACTAGTCTGATGGGAATGATGTAACATACTAATGAATGTGTTATTGCGCAGCGCAAGTCTATAGGACAACTCATGTGGGGGTAGATCACTAAAAGAATGCTCATCAGTTATATTGAAAGCACGTTTAGAAACAGGATAATACATATGCAACAATATGCTTGCAGTAACTATTAAAAAACTCAAGGAAAACAAAATTAATAAAGTCACAATACAGTGGCTACGCAGTAATTTACAATAAGCATGTCGTTTCATTATGATTCTGGACTCTACATCATTCAGACCTAAGGGATACATGTCGGGACAGATTCAACCGCTTCACCTTGGAGAGGACTTAAACAATCAAATCGTCCGACAGTTTGGATCTGGACCTGAGTTTCTGCTTATAGATTTCGGTGCTACTGGCCTCAGCCAAGGGTAGCTTTGAGTCAATGGGGAAAGACACACGGGGAGTACTGTTTGTGTCAGGAGGAAGTCCATGAAATTTCTTGATATGGCTGGAATGCACCCAGCCTTTTCTTCCTTCGATCTTCACAGCTGTTCTGGTCGTCAGCAGGACCAACTTAGGAAGCCTCCACCTTGGCTCCAGTTGGGTTTTCCGATCGAAATTCCTGACGAGAACATAATCGCCGGGAATTACATCATGAGGTTTCACCTCGGTGTTGTCGGGAAAAGCTGCGACTACCTGTGAACGACAAGATTGTAGTGCAGACATCAAGGAAGCCAGGTAATCTGTCAGCATATTACAGTCAACATCAGTTATTTTACGGGGTATAGGCGTCCCCCACATATTCGGTGGTCTACCAAAGATCACTTCATAAGGGGATAGCCCTGCTCGAGAGTGTGCTACCATTCTCATGTAAAATAGTGCAACTGGTAAGGCTACTATCCAGTCAACACCTTTCTCCTTACATATTTTAGACAATCTGATTTTCAAAGTTTGATTATGTCGTTCCACGAGACCTGCTGCCTCGGGGTGTCGGACACAGTGGAATTTCCACTGATATCCCAACAAAAGTGAGACATGTTTCATTAATTCGGATGAGAAAGGCTGGCCGTTATCTGAATATACAACACGTGGTAGCCCGTACCGTGGGAAGAATTCTCGAACTAACTGTTTGGCAGTAGTCGGGGCCGTGTAATCTGATACGGGGTACGCCTCTGTCCAACGGGAGAGAGCGCAGACAACTACGAGAACATATTTGAATCCTCGACAACGTTCCATCTGAATATAATCCATCTGGAGGACTTCAAAAGGATGGTCAGGAGGCTGAAATCCACCCTGCTCTACGGGAACACCCTTTCCTGGATTGAACTGACAACATATCATACAGGTACGAACTTTTTGTTTAGCTGCTGCTCGTAAATGTTTGTTGAACCAAATGTGCTGAATGCTGTCTAGCATAGCCTTCTCTCCTAAATGTGCTGGACTGTGAACTGTAGCTATAATGGCTTGAACCATGGAATCAGGGAGAAACCATACAGATTTCTCCTTCGTCATCCATCCTTGATCTGTCTGGATCCCTCCTAGTTCAGTCCACTTCTTTATTTCTTCTGCTGTGGCATGTGTCTGTATGTCAATTACGTCAAGTGCGGGATCCTTAATTGTCATACATTGTGTTGGTGCCTGAACTATTGGCTTTGTCATGTCTAATGTGCGATTCTGAGCAGTCTGTTTAGCTGTTCTGTCAGCTAAATCATTGCCTTGAGAAATGATATCAGTAACCTTCGTGTGTGCTTTACATTTCATAATCGATATAGCAGTGGGTAGATGTATTGCGTCTAACAAGGCATGAATGAGGGGTCCGTGCTGAATGTGGGCACCATGGGAGGTTAAATAACCTCTCTCTCGCCACAGCACGCCGAAGTCGTGTACAACTCCGAATGCATAACGTGAGTCAGTGTATACATTAACTTTCTTATTTGTGGCTTGAATACAGGCTTGCGTTAGAGCAATAAGTTCTGCTGCTTGGGCTGACAAAGTATCTATACAATTTGTCTCAATAACTTCAGTGTCTGTTGTGACTGCATACGCGGCCACTAAATCTCCTGTACTTGTTCTCATGCACGATCCGTCTACATACAACGTCAGGTCTGGATCTAACAATGGAACGTCTGTCAAGTCTTGTCTAGGTTTCGTCTTTTTTTCAATGATTTCAACACAATCATGAGCTAGTGGGTCTGTTCCAATTACAGGTAATAGTGTAGCAGGATTCAATGTATTACACCGTCGGATCTCTATGTGTGGTTGAAACAATGTCAGTTCATAACCGGTAAGTCTTGCTATGGTCAAGTGTTGTGTTTGTGTTCGGTTCACAAGAACCTCTACTGCATGTGGTACTTGTACTGTCAATGGATGTCCTAACACTATGGCATCGCTTTGTCTGATTGCTAAAGCTGTCGCTGCCACTGATTTCAGGCATGCAGGCAAAGCCTGAGCTACGGGATCTAATGTACTGGAAAAATAAGCACATGGCTTGCGTGATCCTGCTTGATCCTGAGTGAGTACTGACAAGGCAGTACCTTCGCGTTCTGTGACAAAGAGTGTAAAATGTTTGCTATAACATGGTGTTGCTAAAACAGGTGCTTGACATAAAGCTTCCTTTAGGCTTTCAAAAGCTTGTGTATGTTCCTGAGTCCAAGGGAGAACAGTCGATGTGGCTGCCTCCTGTGTGGTTAACTGAATGAGTGGTTTTGCTAGAAATGCGTACTGAGGGATCCACTGCCTACAATATGAAGTGAGGCCTATGAAAGCCCGCACCTCTTTTTGTGTCTGGGGTATTGACATGTTAGCAATTAACTGGATGCGATCTGGTGTAAGCTGCCTTCCCTCCTTGGACAGCGAGTGACCAAGATAAATAACTCGCTTGACACAGAATTGCAGCTTAGAAGGAGACACCTTGTGCCCCTTGTCGGCTAGAAAATGTAAAACTGTCAGAGAAGCCTTTTCACATTCAGGTCCGCTTCTCGCGGTGATCAGCAGATCATCGACATATTGAAGCAGTGCAGTATTGACTGGCATGTGGATACTGTCAAGTTCTCGTTTCAGTGCTTGGCTGTAAATGCTGGGGCTTTCTGTGAATCCTTGGGGAGCGCGTGAGAATTTAAAACTGCGCCCATTTAAACTGAATCCGAACAAATATTGGCTTTCCGGATCTATTGGGACGCTGAAGAAGGCATTCTTGAGATCAATTACAGTAAAGAATGTTGCTTCGGAATCAATTGCTGTCAACAATGATGATATATCAGGGACCACAGGGAATTGTGGTACAATACACTTGTTTAGTTCACGCAAATCAATAACCAATCGGTATACTGGTGGGGCAGTAGGATCAGTTCGTTTAAGAATCGGAATTATCGGTGAATTACATACATTGGAGTCTGTTTCTACAACTACTCCCTGGGCAATCAGCTCATCAATGATTTTCAGCAAAGCCACTACAGCATCATGCGGTAACTTGTATTGTCGCATTCGTGGTAGTACCACTCCTGCTTTCAGTGTGACTCGATAGGGTGTAATGTTCATGCAGCCAACATCCGTAGGGCCTTGTGCCCATAGATGTACTGGTAAGGTCTGTAGTCGGGGATCCATGTCCCTAGACACATAGTGACCTTTAAAATCACGTAAAAACAACCTTACTCCTTCCGGAGAACAACATATTATGGCTCCTAGTGCTTTCAGAGTCTTAATTCCTAACAGATTTTCTGGGCATGATTTAGTAAGCAGTAAATCTGTAGTTCGTGTCAAAGGTCCTATCGTAAGTGGTAGAGGCTGTGATACTTCATTAACAATAGGTTTTCCTGAAAAACCAAGGGAAACATTTTGAGAGCCTGAGAGGGGTGCCCCTGGAACTTCACTACGTTTTATAGTTGTTCGACTTGCCCCTGTATCGAGTAAGAATTTTCTATCTTGACCTAATAATTCACTATGTACATAAGGTCCTTCTTGATCCACAGGAATCTCGATAAGCGGTAAGTCAACTTCCCTCTCTAGGCTTGTTCATGCGTAACGCTGATACTCAGGATATTCATACTGTGCAGTCTGATACATTTGTCGTGTTGTGGTTTGTGTGGCAGTAGCAGGCAACGGTGGTGCAGCTGGCACAAACTGTATGGGTTGCTGTGAAGCTGGCATGGACTGTTGCTGAACTGGCATGGACTGTCCATGCTGCATAGCTCCTTGTTCATTCTGATCTTGTCTAACTAATCGTGGTCTCTCCTTTGCAATGCCTGTAGCTATATTACGTTTCAGGACTGGACAATCGTGTACATAATGGCCTAGTTGTTTACAGTAATTGCAGGTTCCTTTTACAGGAACTGCAGAATCACCAGAATGTGTCACACCCTTTTTGTGACCATCTGCTGGTACTGTCTGAGAAACTAGCATTTTCATTTTTGTATCCTTCATGCGTCTATGCTCGTGTTCTTGTTCATCCCTAATTCTATTGTGATGATACTGTAACATTTGTAGCATTTGCGACGGAGTGTTACTTTGCCAGGTACTCTCGAATTTCAATATTCTATTCTTCACTGGGGGCAATGCATTTTCCACTAATTTTGTCACAAATAGATGTGGATATGAGTCACTACTTGCTTTTATACCACTATTTATACCAAAACATTTTTCAAATCGAGCATAATAATCGCTTGTGTCTTCATCTTGCTTTTGTTTGCAGGCTGTGATTGCACCCCAATCTTCCTTTTTTGTAGTTAATAAACGTGGCAGTACCTGTACTAGTAAACCTGGTAACAGTTTAACTTTATCCCCGAGCCCTGAACCTGCAGTTCGGGCCCTTTCTTCCTCTGCTAATGCTGTCCAGTCTATCTTTTGGTCTCCCACTTCCCACTCTTTTTCTTTCAGTTTTTCATAAATGCCAGCAGGCAAAAGCACCTTTAATATCGTCATAATATCAGGAAAGGTGTACTCTCCCATTAGTAACATGTCTTTAATTTCTCGGTGGAAACCCGCTGGGTCTTTATCATGACTAGGTACTACTTTCTTCATTTCTAATAATTCCATTTTTGATATGGGTGTGTAAACAAATACACGGTGAAACTCATTGTCTTCGCCTTTTATTGGGTGCACTTCTCGTAAGGGATTTTGTCTATCCATATAGTACGGCGCTCTTTCTCTGCGGGGCAGCGAGAGAGAATCCGGACTTACAAAAAGGACATACTGCTTACGTGACACTAATATCTCTTTAATTAGCTTGTTACTAGAACCTCTCCATCTGTTTGTGAGTAGTTCCGTTAATATATCAGGTAAAGGACCAGGGTCAGCATGTTGGCTCTTATATAATATGAGGAGTTGCTGAATCATATAGATTCCAGCTAAACGTTGTTCATCTGTACTGAGATTAAAAAACGTGTGTGCTACGGTCTCATCACCGTATTTTTCAGGACTGTCAATCCAGTGAACAGCTGATCTGGCTAATTCTTGCTCATCCATGGAATCGAGGAGGTGGTAACCCCTTCGTTCTCGTAGTATTTTATCTGCGGCTTGAAACGAATGTTCAGGAGACTTCAGATTTATTACAGGCGTCGGATACGTTCTGCTATTATTTGGACATACAGAGTGTATGGGATCAGAAAAACATCTAGTATTTTCACAGGATCTTCCTCTGCCTACATAGGCTATGGTCTCTGACTGTCTTGCGGAATTCCCTGATTCGGACACTTCATCTTGCTCGAACTCGTCTGTTCCCAATCTCTCTTCATGAATACGCTCTATTTCTTTACGGATTTTTCGGCACATGGCTATTATACAATTTTGCTTATCGTGTCTCCCTTCTGATATATTCTGACTCCATCTTGTAAGAATAAGCATTGCATTCGGGTCTACCCCCGGACGGTCTTGATTTCTGATCACACAGTTTATGAGGAAACGTAACAGTTCCCCCTGTATCTCTACTTTCTGGAATTCCATAGCTCTGTTAATACATCCTGGATCTCGTCCTGTTTGAACAAAATGATATATGTTATCTAGATGCGTAATCATCCCTGGTAACCTCGCTAAATACTCTGCGGCTCGCCTGATACGTAATGATGCCAGGACCATTTCATCCTCTTTACCAACCACCGGGTCATATCTACAATTTACAAGGAGTTCTTTAAGCGTACGTTCACTTACGAATTTAGGTGTACGTGAATGCGCTGACTCTTGAAAAACAAGTTTATTTATTCTGGGTGGTGTAAAGGTACTGCTAGCACCTCCCGTGGCCCCATCTGGGGCGTCGGGTGTGAATGGGTTCGTCGAACGTGACACAGCAACTATGGGCGTCGACGCCCCTGTAGAATCGACTGCGGAGACAGATGCGGAAACAGATGTGCTTGCCGAAGCTTGCGTCGGGACTTGCTGTTGCACGGGTACAGATACCTGATCCTGACGTTGAACCCCTCCGCCAGACGGTCTATGTGGTGTGGCGCTAGCATACTCGGGAGCTGCATCGTCTAGATATGAGGAAAGAAAAACATCTTCTGCGGTTCTGGGATGCCCTTTTTGATGTACCTTAATTGGAAATAATGGGGGTGGCAAGTCTTTTGGCATCTCTGTAACAGCCTTAGGCAGTCCTTCGGCTAGAAGGGGATACATACCATTCATAAGAGCATTCCTTTGTCTATTTACTTGTTCTGATTTCACTCGGATACCTTCCTCAATTAATAGATTTTCTTGAACTTTATTTGAACTTTCTTTACTCCTCTCTTCTTGTCTACGTGCTTTTTCTGTACGTCTATGAGATTCTTTACGCCATAACTCAACAGCGTCTTTCTGTGACTGTCTGACCTTTCTTTTCCATAACTCTTCCTCCACTTTCATGATGCACTCTGCATCCCAGGTTCCCGCTGCGGGCCACCTTTGACTTTCCGGCAATCCCTTGGTATAATCTACCCATAGATCAAGAAACAATATGGCATCTAAGCCATGCTTATGGTACATAAAATGCCCTGGAGTGTCCCTAGGAGGAATAGGAACTGCTTCTTCAAGCACCCCTTTTCTGGTGGTAATCTGTCTTAACTTCGAGAAAAGCGGCATATTGACAACTGATCTGATACTTACTCTTGAATTCACTTAATACGAAAAAAACACAATAATGAACAGTGAACAATGAACAATCATTCATACCACAATATTTGAACACTTTAAACATTAAACATTAAACATTTTAACAACGACCGACAATGATGACAGTCTGCCTAACTAATCACCACGCTGAATTCTTGACAGTAACTGAATACTTCGGAATACTTGATATACTGCTAAACAGTACATATACACTGCTAAACAGTGCAGACCGGATTTGTGTACCCAAATCCGTCTTGACCGGCACAACCTATGTGCGCGTCAACACGCCTCCCCGGCGATGGTACTCACCGAGTAGCTCCTTGAAACGGAAGGCCTCAGAGAAAGGACAGGACTCGATGACTGCGGACAGCGGACCCTCTGGACATCGGGATTTCGAGAAACCTGGTGGGCCTCTGTATACCTCGGATCTTGCTCTCTCAGCTAGGCTCTGGTCGGGATACTTCGCACTTCTCACCGCCTCGTCTGGGTTGATCGCAGCCTCAGTCGCCCCCGCTTGACCGGAGGGAGCTTACAGGAAATCCTGCTGGTACGCGTTTATGGTCCGTCCAGTTGTGGCAGGAGACCGGGCCTGCAACGCACCGCCGGCGCGTGAGATGAGAAAGTGTCCCTATTCGGGCGCCATTATGTGGTAAATATTCTTTTTTACCTAATACTGAATTTCATACGGAGTCTTTAAAATAAAGTAAAAATAGCTCAGAATAACAAGAGGCAGAATCCGTGGTATAAGAGGTTTTCTAAATGGGCTTTATTCCATCAAAAATGGCCGACTCGAGTCGCGGCCTTCAGGTTCCGTCACCACGAGGGTTCAGGGAATGAAGTACAATACTTTATTGACAAGAAGTAACTTTTATAGGTCATACCCTTACAATGAAACAAATGCAAAAAAGGCGTAACGATTGATAAGATAAATTAACATAGTGATACGTAATTGAAACTAGGCGTAATAAGGAGCAAAAAGAAACATGATTGGCTCTGGTTATCTTACATAGGTGGATCTATACGATAATACTTAACATAGATGCGTGCGCAGCAGTATGACGTGTGATTGACGTGTAACTAGGGGGTGAAGGGGACTTGACATTTTAGCTCTACATGTGGAGACGAGAAGTCTGGGGGGTCAAGTCAACCTAATCCCAAATCATATCTAACATCCTATGTTTAGAGAACTATGTTATCCACAAGGAAGGACTCTCGGACAGAATCTATTCTATACTAACTGTGTGCGCGTGTACAAGCGTCTAAGTGTCTATATGAGATGCGAGGGGCAGAAAACTTTCCATGGCAACAGGGCTATGAATCACTTGCAGGAGGACGGAAAGGCTGAGTCCTTTGCTTGTGAGCTAAAGGAAATGTTTACCTAAATCACTAGACAGGAATGCATCGGCTGGAGAGCAAAATAGATAATTCGAAGGTGAAATACAGCTTCTTGGCAGGCAGGCGAAGACTGGCCGAGGCAGGCACCGTTAGCTGCACAGGGAGTAGGACAAAGTTCATGGATACAGATGCGAGCTCAAGCTGAAGCTGTCAGAGATAGAGAGCAGGGAAAGGCTTTGAGGACAGAATCGGGCCTACTTGCCTGAACTGTAAAAATGTAGTAATTTAGCCATATAAAGTCGGTGGCCTTTCATACTTAGGAATCGAATATCCAGCCCATCGATGGCGAATCTGACAGAGAACATGTCGACAGTAGACACACGTATGTTTGCGTCTTAGAAACTGGAACTGGAGGGAACATACATGTACTTGTAACATGCATATAGAACCGTTGGGGTCCAAGATAGGGGACATAACTGATTAGGAAAATCCACATTTCACTCTCAAAAGCAGCCACACTATATACAATATTACGTTCAGTGTGTCTATGCACTGTATCGCTTCCTCAAATCTAAATGTGTTGAAAAATACTTGTTGTTGGAAGGCTAGTTTTTTAAAAATCATTGACGCCAAGTTACAGGATTTAAAATCCCCTTACCACAAAAGGAAGAATTTCTGTGGACAAGTCTACTGTAAAGCCTGAGAACCCTAACCGCATGAACATCATGTCAAAGGCATTGCACCTCAAGGGCTCAATTAGCTCCTATCCCTGCAGGCTTCTCATGTGTACATCTGTGATACCAGGGGCTTAGGCAGAAACCCATCCCCCCATTCTAAATGTAAATAAACTAAATGCTTTCATTGATGATACAGCTCTTTAAACGGTTACAGCCCATGCTAAAATGGTGGGGGGGGGGGGGGATAGCAAGTCATGTTTGTTCCACAAGCAAAAGGCTGGCTTGTCAATCTTTAGTAATGCAGTGAATGGATGAATACATGAGTTACTACTTCTGACATGAAATATACTGTATTCTACATAGTTTTTCAGGTATAGTAGTATATGTACATTTATTTATGATGTACGCGCCGCAGGATATAATTGCTTCTTAAGTCCTCTGCAAGGGAGGAATCTTCTTCACAGTGACCAGTTGAGGAAGTGTATTTTGTTAATTAATAACATATGTAAAATACATTTGATTATACAGACTCTGCAATGCAGTTCATAAAGTTGTTGGAGGGCAGCATAAAATGTTTGGAGTCCAATGATCTTAACAGTGAAGGTTCCACTAGCCGACCTTTTGACAATGATCTTTTTGGCAAGTTACTGTGAATATAATGCAGTCCAAATGTCACACAAAGGCTCTATTATTGAAGTCAACCATATATATCTTACATTTATATTATTCTTCCGCAGTAATTTTGTTTTGTCAAGACCTCCTGCTACATGTGACTGTGCCTTATGCTTATTCCCTACAATGATTTATTCTACATTTGGGTTAATCACATTTTGCATTCTATAATGAACTTTAATTATTTAATAAACCTTTCATGTTTTTTAAAAAACTTTTATCCTCTCTCAATAAGGTTTATTTAATTGCTTAGGAAATTAGATTTGTTTGCTGGCTATCTAGTTTCCTTAGAGGACAACTTGGTCTCTGAATCTGTGTAGGAGTTTTAACTTAAATTATCAGATAAGCTAGCATTAGCAGCTGCATAATTTGTCAAAACGGTTGCATAATTCCATTGCCCATGTCTCGGTCTTTTGCACAGCAACATGGGGCCTTATTACGATGTCGGACAGACTTACTTCTGCCCGACACCATTGCGGTCTCGGGTCCAACCGACCTCCGGTAGGCAGTCCCGACACTGCGATTAACATGCGTAAACTGGCCGTAGCACAAGCACCCATAGACAAATGGGAGGATCTGTTCATCCCTGCACCGCGTGGCAGGCACCTCAGGGTAGCACTGTAGGTGCCCCCTCGGCCCCCAACCGGAGGCTGCAGGGTGAAGGGTGAAAGGGCCCTGCTAGTGTCCCCAAAAGAAACATTCGCACAGGCTTTCCATGTCATAAAGCCCGACACGGAAAGCCTGTTGGAAACCGACATTGTAATCCCTACGGCGGAAACGCCATCCATAGGAATTACGGGCAGGTCTCCAACTGGCAGACACCATCCAAATCCTGCCGGAATGGCTTGCTGGTTTCACTTTCGACTGCCTGCATCGTAATGCGGAGGCTTTATGACTTTCATCGTAATTAGGCCAATTGTGTTCATGATACACTGAAAATGCCCATTTGTTTGCTTTGCTGTGGAACAGATGTGGAAGGGGCGCAGTTCAAATCAAGAATATTTTTGGAAGTATAACCTGCAAAAAGATACTTTGGTATTGCACAATTTTATTTTGTAACAATAGGTAAGGGTATCAATTCTCCAAATTTTCCCTATGACAACGTTTGTGTACATCTGTGTTTTCATGAGTGTTTTCAGCACATTTCCTCTGTGGATGATTTCTTCTTCAAGTATATTGCAATTTGCAGGCTAGATCTCCTGCACCTCACAAGCAAATAAGCAACTGGACGATCATATTGCACATTGCTTACATAACCTCAGGAAACAGATGCAGCAGTAAGTGTATTGAATTGCCAAGTACCTCCTTTTTTGGTGTGGCTTGGCAATGCAGCTTAACCCAGACGTAATATGCTCAAACTTAAAAAAAAAATATGATTTCAGGAGTACTTAGTCAGAGGGGTTTTGGCTCCACCCACACATTGGTAGCCAGAAGTACTTATTTTGATTGGGCTGGAGTTTGCGTGCTTCCACAAAGAAAAAAGATCTCCCCCTCCACACAGATGTGATTATTTTGTTTATTTATCCAGCTGTCTGAGCCAGCCGCAGTATGGTTGCCTGAGTTTGAACACATGACATTGTAATACAGTTAAAGTGTCTTAGATAACTAGATAATTTATAATGTTTGTTTTCCTCTGGCAGCAGTACAGGTGGTAGAGGGCCGTCAGGAGGAATGTACTGCGGTCCCAGCACCCTCATCTTCCAACATTAACTTTAGACATCAGAGTGCAGTTGTGTGCTTGAGAAGAGTATGGGATGCCCAGGTCTATACTAATCCACATGGATTTATATGTCTGACTTTACAATGCAACTGTAGCCTGACCTTATGTGATCAACGAAAAGAACTTTCAGAATACTACTGAGGGAGGGACTTAGGCTCCACCTGCATGTTGGTTCCCCTGAGTACAGGATCTGATTTGGCTGAATTTGGGTGCTTCTACTTGTATTGCACTTTTTGACTTGTGGCAAAACTAATACTGGATACAACAGGGCTGAGTTTGCTTTGGGGGAAGGCCAGTGATCATGGCTATCGGCCTGATCTGTTTATTATGAAATTGGATAAAGGCATGAGACCTGATATCTTTATTGTGAAAAGTGTATGTTAAAGTGTTGATTTTTACTGCTGTATTAAAGGCTATAGGTTTTTGTTATGGAATCTCACAAGCTACCATTACGTAGCCAATGGTTTAGGGGTTGGTTACCTGTGTGGCAAAACGTGGATATAAAATGTTTGCTCTGTGAGAATCCTTATTGGTGCCTTTTTGGGGAGGTAGTATTTTGTTTAGCCAACTGTAATTTTGTATACCTTTCCGAATGTAGTACTGCGTGTCTGGTGGTTGCATAATGGAAAGGATTATGCTCAAAACTGTGAACCTGGCGTGGTTATGGTCGCAAGCTTTTGGCCTGATTGGTGACTGTGAGAAGCATTATGCCTGATGCCATAGTTCTGGCAGCGTATTATGAAACATTAAAGCAAAGGCAGTTGGTCTATCTTAACAATTGTGAAAACATTTGTTACAGCCATTAAACCTTTAATGGTTGGTTGATATTACATTATGTTACAGACTACAGGAAAGTATGTTGTTGCATGTAATCTCACAGACTACTTTAGTAGGTAAGGGTTTTAGCATTGGCCAACCACTCTGACAATCCCAATGGGGTTTCACTGTGATGATTCCTGTAAGTCCCTGTTCAGGGGTTGCATATTGTTTTGCAAGCTATATTTTTCTACATATTTGTCATTTTCGAACTGTATGTATGATCATTGCCAGTTTATAAGAACTTGAATGGGCCATTGTTGGGTAAATTATGAAACCAATACTAAAGGCTTCATCATTTCACTGGGAAAAGTCATGCCAGTTTTCATAGGTTTGATCTGTTTGTTATGAAAAATTATAACATGGTCAGTAGGCCTGACCTACTTATTGTGAAAAGAATGTGTTAAAGACAATAGGCTTTTAAAGATAGATTGTTATTATAATGCACTATGCCTGTAAGCAGGCATTTAAAGACATGGAATTTCACAATTACCGTAGTAGGCAAGGGTTGACGGTGATCCATTCGAACAAACAGTGAGGATAGCAGATATACTACAACAATCTTTGCTAGACTCTCTTAGGTGAGATAAATGTAATGTAAATTGATACTTGTATAGCGCACTACTCACCCGCAAGGGTCTCAAGGCGCTTGTACGAATACCGCTGTGGAACCCATCCTGGCTTTTCCCTGTGAGGTGTCCACTCCTGGGCACCCCCAAGGTGGAGGCCAGGCATCCTTAGCGCTGTGGGGGCCGTTGTGAAGATTAAGCAAGCTATTGCCTAGAGTTGCAGAGTGGGACTCCATGATTGGAGTAGGCACCAAGGCGAGAATTGTCAGGTCCGTGGAATTTTTGAGCCCAAGACCCGCCGTGGTGGGTAATTGAACCCTGGTCCCAGGCCAGACCCATGCAAAAGGGTCTGCCGCTCTAACCATTGAGCCACACTTCTCCACAGTACAAGATAGTATTTTGCTTTATTAACTGTAAATTTGTATACATTTCTACTTTGATGACTGTATGCAGGATGATTGTTTGTGGAAAGCTTACACTCAGTACAGTAGGCTTGAGTTGGTTATGGTGACAAGCTAATGGTAAAGATTATAAGGCTGATTGTTTATTTTAAAAAGTTACAATAAAGGAATATGCCTCTCGTATTGGTTCTGAAAAGCATATGTTGAAGTTAATGGGCATTTAAGAGTGGATTGTTATTACTCGGAATTAAAGCCTACAGGTTGTTTGTTACACTGAACCATTCAGATTGGTTCCGCTGAGTACTTGATTTGATTGGCCCGAATGTATCAATTTCCACTAAAAAGACTGCTCGTAGTGTACGTTTTGACTCATGGCAAAAAAAACATGTATGAGTTGAGTTTAATATGGCATCAAGCCAATCATCATGGATTTCTGCCTGATCTTTTATTAAAGGCCTGATCAATTAATTGTGAAATTTAATCATGAAAGCAGTAGGGCTGGCATATTCATTGTGAAAATCATATGTTACACTTGTAGGAGTATGAATTGCATTTTGTAGTACTTTAGTAGTGCTACTGTATAATACAAAACGTTCTGCAAAATGGAGTTTCTAAATAGACCCCTGTACCTCTACTCCCTTGGCTGAGTCACTCAGTGCCTACTTCGGGTCTCAATCTCGCATAAAGCAGGTGAATGACCATAATCTGCAGATAGTGCATAAAACACATAGATACAGAGGTACTGAAGCAACTCAATACCAGGAAAAGGGAGACATGCCAATACCTTGTTGCAGCTGGCTGCCTGCAGATATAGTTGGCACATGGGTGGGAATATATGTCTGCATGTCCATTACCATGATGTCCCAATGAATCACTGCCATCATCCACACACAAGGTCTATCAATAATCATTAATTTATTTGAGAATGTTTACAGAAAGAAAGTCATAAGGTATTTAGTATCTTTAGCCGGTCAACAAAAGAAGATTGATTACAGTGCTGGCAGCCAGGAGTTTGTGTGTTTGGGGGTGGGCTATCTTGGTTATCCTTGTTCCAAACTAGAACTATATGTAAAGACTGATTTCTCCCCAGACCAAGAAGAGAAGTATGCTGTTTGTTTGTGGTTGTGTCATGCGAAGATTCTAAGTGATTTATTTCAAATTCTAGGTCGGTTTACTGTGTTATAATGTTAACTAACTACTTAAATATGTCTCCATTACCCTCCCTAAGGAAAAGGTGCCCACTATTGGTCAAAGATAGGCATGCAATCCTGTAATCTGTGTAGAACCCTTTTACAGGTCAGTACTCTAAACCGTCTGGACACAAACTAACTTGTGCCAGGTGGATGGCATTGTCTGGCCATTAGGTTCTTTACCAGTATCTTCCCACCTACATTGAAAAGTGAAAGTGACCTGGCGTAGTGCGGAGAGTCTCCCCCAGGCCTCAAGAGTACCATATTCAACATTTGTTGGAGTACCACAGCAGAGCTCCCGTAGGTTCGGCCTCTTTAAAAATGTCATAAAGTGCTTCCTCTAGGTGTTCCTTACCCAGTCTACAGAACCCATTGGGGAAGCCTTCTTCTCTGGGTGATTTGCCATATGTTAGGTCAGATATGGCAACTGTTTAAATCTTGGACACTTTCCCTTTCAGCTCTTCTCTGTCTCTGTAGAGAGGCATTGCATCATCAACGTGAAGAAAAATATCTCTTCCTCTGGCATAGAGGAGCTAAACACTGCTGTGTCCTGAGTTTGGTAGTAGGTTGCAATGGTTTCAACGATACCCCGTGGGTGGGCTGGAGATTGCCCATATCATCAAAGATGGTAGGGATCAATGAATGTGCCTGTCTCTGATTAAGCTGAGCCTATGGTGGCCTTCCCGCCATCTTCCCCTGTTTGTAATGTTGACAAAGAAGACAGGATTCTACATATTATGCACATATGGATAAGCTGGAAAAACTTTGCCTTTTCCAGTTTTCATCTGTACGAAAGGGTGGAATCTACTCCACAGGTTTTCATGACAGAATTTGACATGTATGATTCCAGTTTAGATTGTTTATTCTTGTAATCTTCTGTTTCTGATAGCACAATCTTCCATTATCAAGCTTCACAAAAAAACTTAACACCTGCCCAGAGTACCTCAGGAGAGGACACGGTACCCCTGTCCTCCAGGAAGAGTAACTTGAGGTGCTCTTGTAGGGTTTTCTTCTCCAAAGATAGTTTGTACTGGTTGTGGAAAACAACATGCTTCGTTCTAGTGATACTAGAAGAGGGGAGTTGTACCACTTCCAATATAATACTGAGAATTTTGCTAGTAGTCCAGAAAGTAATTAATTATTGATTGTGTTTCAAGGAACTCATGAAAAGAATGAATAATTCCTGCTGCTGAGATTCTGTAGATGCATAAACCTACCAGGTCATGATCTTGCAGTATGTCAGTTACCACTGCCCTGTCATTGGCATTATGTGTGGCTATTACTCCAAAGTGGTCAAGAATTGGCCAAGTTCAAATCTCCCCTATCAAAGTGTGTGTATATGGTCTTTAATTATGTTAGTGTCCTGCAGAGGTAGGATAGGATTTGTGTCTTTGAGGCATCTGGGGCATAAAAAGACCCTATGATGAAGGGTTTTCCTAAGACATGGATCATGGGATTTACAGATATCTCTTCTGGTTCAATCCATGTTTTAATTAATCGGTACAGCAATGTGTTTCATATAAGTATGGCCGCCCGACATTTCTTAGAACTAGATGTCAATGAGACAAGTGTATCAGAGGTATCTGATGTGCAACTACTGCATACTACCTTACCAAACATGACATGAGGTTGAGTGGTGTGAGAGCAAGAGTAGTATGGGTTATGTATGATTTTCAATAGATTCAGTTGATAGTTTGTTAAGGAGAGGGAGGTTAGGGTTCATTCAGGTTCCAATGGGCGCAATTGTAATTGCCTGGGGCTCTGCAGTGGTCTCTGGTTGTGAGAAAGGAAAGTGGTCACAAAGCAGTGCGCTAGAGTGATTGACTGGTGCTAAGGCCTTGGTGTATGGAGTGGACAGTGTAGAGTAGTAGCAAGGAATCTAGTTTTAATCTGGTTGCTATATCATATCTGTGAGAATAACTAACTTTTCTGGACAGTCATACCAGGGACTCACTCATGGTTCATTCAGTCAGTCCGGGACTGACAATTGAAATTTCAATGGAGCACAGAAGGCGAAAGGCAATGCAATATGTGGTAGGTTGGAAAGGAGTGTAACAGGCAAGTTAAGGTAAGACAGGAGGGGTACTATAAAGTAAGAAAATATGGTATGGGATAAAATGAGATTCGCTTAGTCAAGATGATATGTAAATGACAAGAGCCAGACCATTATACCCCAAGAGTGAGACAATATGACAATGGTTGCAGAGTATGGTGGTAATGCGGTCTCTGAATGGCTGGCAAATACGATCAGAGCTAGTGGTAGATTCAGTGGTGTGCGGTAAGTATGGTGAGATACAGAAGGGGGCAGAAATGTAGGAGAACCTCTAGAAATGCTGGGAGATCATGGATGAAATATGACACATGGCCAGAAGGACCTCTCCATACCCACCTACCACCTCGGTATGTCCAGTAAACAATGGTGTGTCCCAACACCTCAATTACTCCCTCGCGTAGCTAGGCCATGGGTCTGGGCAGACAGCCATGGGTCTGAGCAGACCCAAGTCAATCCGTTGGTTGTTGAGACTGTCCCGGCTGCTTCAAAAGAGGTCTGGACTTGTCTCTGTTCTTTGATAATCTCTCCAAAGCCTTGCTCAGACCATCCTGTTAGACTGTCTGTGCTTACATCTGGCTCCTGGTGGGCGTCAGTGCCTGGTCTCCTTGATGGATCAGTTGAGGATGAGCCACTCTCCATGTCAGTAGGTTCCAGGCTGCTGAGAAATCTTTCAAGGTTATCAGGGTCCATATATACAGAAGATTTCCATCCAAAATGTTGCTGGTTCCAGCTAAAAAAGTACATTGACCCTCCTTGTGTGGTCCTCTAGTCTGCCTTGTTACGTAGGGGCCACAGTTCTTGGTCCCAATCAGGAGTGGGCATCTTGTCCCCTATTCATCTTTCTGCCACAGACAGCTTGGGGTTGAAGAAGATGATGTCATCGCTGGAGAGTTTGGCCTTGGAAGTCAGCAGGGTAATGTTGACATTCCTGGATCCCATCTTTGCCCCTATGGTGTTGATTTCCTGTATAATTGTGTTTAGGTTGATTCCTGAAGAGGGTGCAGCCACTGCAGAAATGGTACAGGCACCATTTATGTTTTTTATTTATCAACCCAAGATGGATTCGTAGATAGAAAAATGAAATTGGAGTAGTGCAAAAGCACTTTTATGAAAGATGTTGAGTCTAATTGCAACTTGCTGCCAGATCCTTCAAGAAAATGAAAATAAAAAACTAGGGCAGTAGGGAGAAAGGAGGAGCGAGTGTGGGTAGCAATGGGGAAAGGGCAAGGAAGATAAAACAAAAACAGTGTTGGGTGACAGAGATGGAAAAATGCAGCACACGAGAGAGAAGCAACAAAGAGCGATGGAAGGAGCATTTGGAGGGAGGAGAAGTAAAAGACGCAGAGAGGTGGAAACACATGCACTCTCATAAAGTACTTAACAGAAAGGGAAAAAAAGTGGTTGCCCAAAAAATGAGTAGTAGAAGGATATGTCAGCCAATCAAAAGTTTGCTGATGAGGCTATGCTCCAGGAGAGGGACAAGAATGATAAGTGGAAGACAAGCCATTGATTAAAAAGCAAACACATTTTGCAACATTAGGCAAGACCTAAAATGTAGTTCCCTCAAGGTGAGCAGTGGAAGGATGCAAATCATCTAATCTAAAAGAAAGTAAAGGAGCAGTGATCCCTGGGAGTGGCAAACACAAACAGGAAAGCAAGTCATTGAATAAGAAGCAAGCAAAGGAGAATGGCAAGAAAGACAACCAAGAACAAGCAGTGGGTTGCCCCATTGCACACTGTAGGTATTGGTAGTGTTAACAATAGGTCCTTAGATAAATGGTTGAAGCGGTCTGTAGGCGAGACCTAATGAAGAGGCCGAAGCCAACCCCAGCTTTCAATTGAACTGGCTCAAAATGTGATTTTTGTTTGATTTTAGCCAACCTTTGATTTTAGTAAACCTGAGAAAAACAACAAGAATGCAAAACAATATATACATTTGTGATACTTAATTTTACTCAGACAGATTTTATGCAGAGCTGGGAACTATGCAGCGCCATACACACTTAGAGCTCCACTCGAATTATATAAAATCTGCTTTTAGACAAGAACATAAAATTGCATTTCTTCGACGGGTTACAGCATGGCTAAAATACATCCTGAGTACAATCTTCATAGTCGTACTGCATAAAAATCAATTTTGCTGAAAGCTCGGAGACATGTGTTTCTCATTACCATGAACAAAAAGTGTTCTGCTTGGCTTACGAGAAAGTGCGTCATGTAGCATGCGGCATAAATCCTTCGAGTAACGTGACCTGCGACCTCTCACGTAGATAGAGAGCTTTAATTCTGGAAATCTTACACTGTATACCTTCTGGGAATACACCAAAATACATTTTGCAAAAAAAGACAGTCGCTGGCCGCGACCTAGGAGCTGCCAAGTTAGAATGAGATGTCACTGAGGCAGAACTAAAACATGGGAAACAGCCCTTTCCAATTTGTAAACATGCTAATGGCTTCGGGCAGCCTGTTAGTCAGGGCTGGGACTTGAGCGATTGGCGTTGGACTGCACCCGTGAGTCACATCTCAGGTTGGCTATGGAGGGAGTTAAACAAGGCAGTGACTGACTGGACGCCAGCCGGATGTTCACTAACAGCTTGCAAAAGAAGCCCATTTTGTGCACGTGCACTGGTGTCAGAGTCTTACTTTCTCTTTGATTCCCATATCCTTTGCCAAACTGACCACAAAGATGTAGTCACTGACACTGATTGAAATTAAAGTTATCCAGTTACTAGGTTTCTACTGAGACCAACAGGGACTTACAGGGTTGTCTGACATTGGACTATGGATGCTGAGTTTAGCAAATTACTGCAGTGTTTAATTTGAGGCAGTGGTTGCAGGTGGGGCCCACAGGCACTCATTTTTGAGTGCTGAGACTTTTTTTTCTCCATTTTCATTCTTTGGGCCAGAACAAGAGAGTGATCAACATAAAAGGGTAAAGAAGGACGAAGTGAAAGACAGGCAAACAGTGAGAAAAGGAGAACGCAGCGATGAAAAAGAACCTGCAAGGCTGCAAGAGTGCGATAATGGGGCAGAGAGATATGGTGATGGATGAAAGAGGCATGGGGTGTTATTAAGACTGCTCGACCTTGGTCTTATGCATGGCACACTGACCTTCGATAGCACCAGCCGCGGACATCTGAGCAAAGCTTTGGGCCCAAGCACTTCTTCTTTAATAAATTACCTGCATGATGATCCAGGCCATCATGAAATACACACTCTAGCCCAGGTATCCTTTTACATACTATTGTGATCTATGGGTTCAGAACACTTAAGGGGAGACAGCACTACAACTCCCAGAATGCTCCGGGTTGTTTAATGAATTTGCAAGATGGAAAAGTGATGTGTCTGATTAAATGGATTCACAGGGTAACCAACAGCACAAATTCGGTTTGGTTTAAGGTGTCCCACACAATGTACCACTTCACAGCAGCACACCAGTGGAAATACCATGAGAAACTTCAAGTGGTCACATCACAAAATGCCAACGGAATCCAATAGACACCATTCTGCACCAGTAGCTGGGTATGGGTGAAATTAAAATTCACCTCCAGAGTTTGCCCTTAGCAAAGATGGATGAAGTTTCGCCTCTCCAATTCCCTGTTTCCTTCAGTTAGATGCCTCAAAGTGGATGAACTTTCACACTGCAGAGCATAGGGTGGAGAGTGGCTTCCCTCAGTGACAGGGGGCAAACACTCTACGGCTACCTGTACCGGCGGCCTGTTCCAATCACCAACCACGTTCATAAACAAACCCTTCTGGATCCAGATATAGGTGTCCTATAGAGCACTGGCGTCCAAGGAACCGCTGAATGGGTCACCCCACATAATCCATGTTTGAATGGAATCCATGTTTGAATGGTCGCTTCCCAGAGAGGCATGCTAGAGTTCTGCACTCCAACCAAACTTTACCACAATAGCTCATGGGTTCTTCTTGCGCAACTCACTGTTCACCTCTCCACCACTCATGTAAGTGGTTTTAAGAGTATTCAATGATATCTGCTTGTGGATTGGTAAAGTCAGTGCGCTGTCCTAACATCGAACTTTGACGTGGATTCCGCACTGTCAATCATAACAATCTTAAAGATTGATTTTCCCATCTCCAGTAGGACAGGCAAAGTGTGCTGCCTTGCAGCCTTTATGTCCAGAGCCCATCACTAGCTTTTGTAGAGTAATACTGCTAATATTAGTAATACATCATTATGATTATTATTGTTATTATAGTGTTGTTGTTGCTGTTGATTTTGTTATTATTATTATTATTAGCCTAATAATATTAATGATAATATCAATAAAAGCAACTTCTGTTGTTTCTTAGGAACAGGTGTGCCTTTCACTGAGTGTGGTGATGATATTAAGTGTCAAAGGAACCTGGTATTTTCCATGTAATAAGAGAAAATGGCACTCTGCAGTTAATTCACAACAGAAAAAGCACTTTTCTGCTCACCCTTTAAATGATAAAACATGAACCGTGGATGCAAACTGATTTGTACGATTATCTGGGAATGACCAGCTAACAAACAAGCAAGAACTTTGTGCAAAGTTATTGCTGCCCCAGAAATCACAGTCCTCACATGGAGTCACTAATCTCTGACATGAAATGTCAAAAGGCCTGTTTCCCTACACGCTGGTGTCATTGGAGGAAGTGCTTCTGTGCCATTAGGCTGGCGCAGGGAGTGAAAGGCAGTAAGGGCCTAATTACGAGTTTGGCTGTCCATCGAACTACCAAACCCGTGGTGGAAGTACGGTGGCAGTCAGAGACCACCGCACCAGCGGCCTGCCTGCCGTATTACAAGTACGGTTGTCGGACCATTTTGGGACCACTGCAAACTTCAGGGATCCGCGATCCCTGGTGGTCTTGCTGCGGTCTGGGGAAGAAATCTGCTTGGCAATGCCGCTGAGGCACCGCCAAGCATATAACGAGTTTCCCCACACACTGCCTTTTTATGGCAATGAGCCCACTGGCAGTAGGGCAACAAGGGGGGCCCTACAGGCCCCCTGTTGCCCCTATGCAAGGGGATGCATGCAGGGGATCCCTTGTTGTGCCACCCTGTCTGCATGCACCCCCTTTCTTGACACCATGGACTGCACAGTCCATGCCATGCAGGAACAGCTATAGGCGCGCCCATTGTGGTGCCTTTTCAATGAGCACAGCAATGGGACCGCCGAGCAGTCTGCCCACCAGACAACACGGAAACTTCCAATCTGGGGTGCGGCGGTCGACTTTGGCGGTCTGGGAGCGGGCGCTGGCATGGCAGCCAACTCCCAGACTGTCAAAGTCATAATCAGGCCCTAAGACCTGAGCCCCTGCAGTAGCAGATGGGGAGGCAGAGGTCTGCACAACACAGGAGCGTAATGCAGGCCCCCTGCACCGCAGGTGACCCCAACCCCCCTGAGAATCCCAACTCTTCAAGGGGGGCCCCATTCAACCCAGAGATCAGTATATTTTTGTGAGATATGGGAGACTAAGGGGTCCCTCATCACATTCTGCATGGGGGTGCATGATTTTGCGTACAAGTGGTTATGATTTGCATCCGGTTGAACATCAGCGCAGAGAGGTGGCATCCTGGAGCACTGGAGGCTCGGACAAAAGAACAGGCAGGCTGACAACAACATGTTAGGTGCAAAACGCTGCAGGATGAGTCCCTGTAGCAGATGAAGATTGTGTGAGTAAGGGCAAATGCATCGTCAAAGCAGCCTGGATCTTATTGGCCCACATAGTAATACAACAGGACAGCGACAGATGGCCTGTGCTCAGTGAGCAAAGACTACAAGCATTGGCTAAGCCAATAGGATTCGCCTCAGTGAAATCTATTGGTTTTGTCAATGTGGTTTTAAGACATGTTGCACAGCGGCAGGAGCTGCTGTACAACCTTGCTTAAAGTTTTTTTTAAATGCTATGATGTGACTAGTGTTGACTGCGTTATCTCGCTTTTTTTGCTGTTAACTATAAGCAATGTGCATTACAAGCCACACCAAGGAAGGGAGCAGAACGGACAGCGGGGAAGGTGGACTGAAGGGTGGTTAAACACGAGGGAGCAACAACGGGGGTGGCAGGCAATCAAAAGTATGAGAGAGGATGTGGTGTAATGGCTGAAGCTGGGAACCAGGTTTGAGTCTCTGCGGGAGGCTCAAGATCCTTTGATTCTGGACAAATAACTTAATCTATTTGTGCCTAAAAATGAATGTGGCAGGTTGTGACACAACTGGCTCGTTATGTAAAGCGCTCCGATATCTTTAGGTTGAGTTTTCGCTTTATTAAAGTGCAAACAAATAAGAGGGGACTGAGTTCAAACACATACACCACCACCCTGCTGGACAACCTCGCCAACCTCGGTCTCAAGCAGCTGGTGACCACCCCCACCCACTACGCCGGACACACACTCGACCCCGTCTTCTCATCCAGCAAGGACATCGCCATCAGCCACGCCACCGGACTCCACTGAACGGACCACAGCTGCATCCACTTCAGCTTCAGTGGGACCACGATCCACCACCACCAGCAACAGGTTGCACGCAGAAACTGGAACAAGATCACAGCCGACCAGCTCGCGACTTCCCTGAGCATGAACCCTCCCGCCAGCGCAACGAACCCAAGCCAGGCGGCCACCAACCTCACAAAGTGGATCAGCAACTGCGCAGACGACCTCGCCCCTCTGAAGACCCCGCCCAGCAGACCCGGCAGCAAGAAAGCCCCATGGTTCACCGACGAACTCAAGAGCTCCAAGAAGAACTGCCGAGCACTCGAGAAAACCTGGCGCAGTGACCCAACACCGAACAACATGACTGCCCTCAAGCTCGCCACCCGAAAACACCACCAACTGATCCACGCCACCAAGAAAACTGCATTCAAGGACCGACTGGACAACAACGCACACAACAGCAAGGAACTCTTCAACATCGTTAAAGAGCTCTCCAACCCCAACGCCGGAAACAACGACATCACCCCTTCGCAAGACCTCTGCAACTCCCTCGACTCCTACTTCCACAACAAGATCACAGACATACACAACAGCTTCAACACTCAACCGACGCACGCCATGACTGAACCACCGCCCCCCACCACCACCCTCCTCGCCTGGACCCCGATCAGCACCGAAGACACCATCCGCACGATGAACTCCATCCACTCCGGATCTCCGACCGACCCCTGCCCTCACCACGTCTTCAACAAGGCCGACGCTGTCATCGCACCCCACCTGCGGGACATCATCAACACCTCCTTCGACACCGCTACCTTCCCGGAGAGCTGGAAGCACGCCAAACTCAGCGCTCTACTAAAGAAGCCATTAGCCGACCCCACCAACCTCAAGAACTACCGCCCCATCTCACTGCTCCCGTTTCCTGCAAAAGTCATCGAGAAGACTGTCAACAAGCAGCTGGCCGCCTTCCTCGAGACGAACGGATCCCTCGACCTCTCGCAGTCTGGATTCCGGGCCAACCACAGCACCGAGACCGCCCTGATCGCAGCCACCGATGACATCCGAGCCCTACTCGACAACGGAGAAACAGCGGCCCTCATCCTCCTAGACCTCTCCGCGGCCTTCGACACTGTCTGCCACCGTACCCTAGTGCGGCGCCTCAGCAACGTCGGAATCCAGGAGAAGGCACTGGAATGGATCACCTCGTTCCTCACCGGAAGGACACAGAGAGTCCGCCTCCCCCCGTTCAGATCAGAAGACACCGAAGTCATCTGCGGCGTTCCTCAAGGCTCCTTGCTCAGCCCAACCCTCTTCAACGCCTACATGAGCCCCCTCGCAGCCATCGCACGCCAACACAACCTCAACATCATCTCCTACGCCGACGACACCCAGCTGATCCTCTCCCTCACCAACGACCCCGCCACCGCCAGAGCCAACCTACACGAAGGGATGACAGACGTAGCCAAGTGGATGACGAACAGCCGCCTGAAACTGAACTCAGACAAGACGGAAGTCCTCATCCTGGGATCTTCACCCTCCGCCTGGGACGACTCCTGGTGGCCCCCCGCCCTGGGCAGCGCACCCAAACCAACAGACCACGCACGCAACCTGGGCTTCATCCTGGACTCCTCCCTCTCCATGACCAGACAAGTCAACGCCGTCTCCTCGTCATGCTTCAACATCCTGCGCATGCTACGTAAGGTCTTCCGGTGGATCCCCACCGAGACCAGGAAGACGGTCACCCAGGCCCTCGTCACCAGCCGTCTGGACTACGGCAACTCCCTCTACGCCGGAACCACCGCCAAACTCCAGAAGAGACTCCAGCGGATTCAGAACGCCTCAGCACGACTCATCCTGGACATCCCCCGTCGCAGCCACATCTCCGGACACCTGAGAGATCTGCACTGGCTCCCGGTCAACAAGAGAATCACCTTCCGTCTCCTCGCCCACGCACACAAAGCCCTACACAACCAAGGCCCAGGATACCTCAACAGCCGCCTCAACTTCTACGCTCCCACACGCCAGCTTCGTTTGACCAGCCACGCCCTCGCCGCCGTCCCCCGCATCCGAAGAGCCACCACAGGAGGAAGGTCCTTCTCCTACCTGGCCGCCAAGACCTGGAACTCCCTCCCGACCCACCTCCGCCTGACCCAGGACCACCTTGCCTTCAGGAAGCAGCTCAAGACCTGGCTGTTCGAGCAGTAGCGGACCCCCCTCCCTTAGCGCCTTGAGACCCTCCGGGTGAGTAGTGCGCTATATAAATGCCTTGATTGATTGATTGATTGATTGACTCGTACGGAGTGCAGGGACAAAAGTAAAGAATGTGGCATGGAGCAGTCATCCTTGAAGCTGGGGAACCGGGTTGGGGTTTAGGCGGGAGGATCCACATTCTGTGATTCTGGGCAAATCACTTCATCTCTCTGCGCCTAAAAATGAATGTGTCCATGTGTAATGGAACCGGCTCTTCATGTAAAGCACTCCCATACCTTTGGGCTGAGTTTGCGCTATATTAAAGATTCCACAAAAAAAGAGGAGACTGATTTCAAACACATGCACTTGTATGGAGTACGGGGACAAAATTAAAAAAAACAAAGTACCTCAGAAGTGCTCCGCTAGTGGAAGGACAATTGCCGCCAGATTCAATAAGATTTTGGGTAATTGTCTTGGCAGAGGTGGAAATACTTGTTTTTTTATTCTCCAGCTTTCTTTACTTTCCAACCCCTCCAACACCATCCATAGAGTTTGCTATGGAACCGCCCAAACTACTATGTTGTTTTAATGCTGCCCTTCGTCTGCTGCCAGCGCTGCCCTGGCCCAGTGGGTATTCAGTGCACACAATACGCGAATGACCCTAGAAATAAAAGGCGCCCTCGCTGCGCATCCAGCTCACTTATGTTGTTATTCTTTGCTCCCTGTGACCAGGTAAATAGATCAAAATGTGCTAAAACCTAATCTTGCAGAAACAGAGACAGCCTCTCTCTTGAGTGAAGGGGGACGGGACTCAGAGCCTGGTGAAAGTAACAGGATGGCTTCTCATCATACATCATGGAGGAAAATGTAAGGGGATGTATGTATCGAGTGGACAGATAAAGAGAATGTCACCTCTAAATCCAAGATTCAAACCTTGTCTGGTCCTTACAAAAGTCTCCAGAGTCTGTTTTCTTCTGGCATGCCTGTTAAAATCTGTCGGAGTTTTCAGTCCCTTCTGGTGTCTAATGATGTCTAAAGAATGTCTCTCCAGAGCCTCTTTGATGGCCTGTTGTGTCAAAGCATTGGATTTCCTGTTCCCATGCTGCCCTTGAGTGGAGAAACAATGAAAAGTAATTATAAAGGGTCACCAGTCCCATGCCTTCAGCTGGAAAAAATGTCGAGAGGCACAAAAATAAACTTTAAAGATATGCATATGATATAGTGTATGTTTCTTGTCTCTAGAAACTCCAACTTAAAAAAATTAAGGAGAAAAGACCACGTAATCTGATGGATATGCGCTACAGGCTTTGTAGCCCGATCTGACAATCACAAATGTAAGAGTTGGAAACATTAGGATTTTAGTCTTTACAATAAAGTTCCTTTGTGAGACTATATATCTGTATGTATGACTGGGGGTGAGTGTCTGAAAAGTTTCAGCGCTCCGTCCATTATCTCCTTGTGTTTACTATATATCTGTATGGCATAGTCATTTTTCTAGAGCACTGCATTGACACCTGCTGGACAGTTATACGTGCTAGGATGCAGAGAGTTGAGAAAGATTTGTGATTGCAGGTCAGTACATTCACAGTTCTGGACCTGGTTACATATGCACCAGCTTTACACAAATGGGTGTTTACAAAGATGGGAAGGAGGTGGGTGACATATTCTATACGTCTACCTAGATACAAGGCCAGTCCTCACTTCAGTTTTATATGATTGTTGTGCTTGGATACCAGAAGCTTCAATATTCTTCTCTGCACCATTTGGCTGGGGAAGGACAAGTTACATTATCCTCATTTTCACTCTAGTGGACATTTTGTTGGATGGTGGTGGCCTTGGTGGATGATGTTGAATTGTATGATGGTCGTGTTTTGGTGTAGACTTGTTGGAATGGACTGGTTTTTTTTCCATGGGCCATGGTTTACAATGCTTTCACTGAGTTCCCTTTGTCAGATGTTTTCCAGAAGCCTAAGTGTACAGGTTTTATTATCAATCGAGTCACAAAGGAGTTTCACACCTTAAAGCCTCACACTAAAAAGGATTTTCCCTCTGCGCTTCTGTGCTTGCATTGTTTGAATATTGGTTTGATGATTTTTTTGTTCTCATGCCCCTTGCTGGTGGGTAGTGGGGAGCGGGTATATCTAGGAGTCCAGAGCTGCATTTGCACCTTACGCATAGTACACAGGAAATTATATTTCATCCCAACCTCAACTGGGAGGCACAGAAAGGCTATCAAGTCTGAAGTTTGCTACAGACATCTTGGGGACATTCAGAAAGCTGACCTAAGAATGCAGTCCAACCGCTGATCTCCATTGGATTTGTGGTTTGTAACTCACATTTTCAGGCTTTATATTTGCTGTCTTTATTTGCTATGCACCCCCCCCTGCCCAAACCCTGTTTACTGTATTCTTTCACAAAGTTGCTCTCTGTAAACTGGCCTTTAAAACGTGTTCTTCTCTTGTCACATTTGCAGTGCATTCAAAGACAGAGGTCAATTGTCAAGCTCTCCTGGAGCTTGGTGTTCAATTTTCTTTCTCTGACTTCAAAGTGAGAGAATGTATGTGACAATCTGCAGAGTATCCCTGTAAGAGGAAAGAGTGTGGCATGAGGAAACCCTCCTGCCATATCATCAGACCCAAACCAAGCTGCCACCAAACTCACACAATGGATCACCCACGGCGCTGACGTATTAGCACCCTTGAAAAACCATCAGATCAAACAAGGTAGCAAAAAGGCCCCCTGGTTCAACGATGACCTTAAGAAATCCAAGAAGTTATGTTGTACCCTCGAGAAAACCTGGAGAAAAAACCCAACCTCTGACAACCTGACCACCTTCAAGGACGCCACCCGCAAACACCACCAATTGATCCGATCCACCAAGAAATCAGCATTCAAGGATCGACTCGACAACAACGCCCACAACAGCAAGGAACTATTCAACATCGTCAAAGAATTTACCAAGCCCACTGCCGGCACCAACGACATCACTCCCTCCCAAGACCTCTGCGACTCTTTATCCTCTTTCTTCCACAACAAAATCGCCGACATACATAACAGCTTTGAAAACCAGTCCGATGAACAGCCCACTCCACCCACCTCCAAACCAAAACAGCACTCTCACAACCTTTTCGCCTGGAACCCAATCACCACTGAAGACACCATCCGCCTGATGAACTCCATTCACTCAGGATCGCCAACCGACCCATGTCCCCACCACATCTTCAACAAAGCAGACTCCATCATCGCACCCCATCTCCGCGATGTCATCAACTGTTCCTTCAACTCCGCTACCTTCCCAGAAAGCTGGAAACATGCCGAACTCAGCGCCCTTCTGAAGAAACCCACAGCAGACCCCTCTGAACTTAAGAACTACCGCCCCATCTCACTCCTCCCATTCCCTGCCAAAGTCATTGAGAAAGCCGTCAATAGTCAGCTCGCCGCCTTCCTTGAATCCAACAATTCCCTCGACCCTTCACAGTCCGGCTTCCGAGCCAAACACAGCACCGAAACCGACCTCATCGCAGCTACAGACGACATCCGAACGCTACTGGACAACGGAGAAACAGTTGCCCTCATCCTACTCGACCTCTCCGCCGCCTTCGACACAGTATGTCATAGCACACTCATACAACGCCTCAACAACGTCGGAATACAAGGAAAAGCTTTGGATTGGATCATCTCGTTCCTCGCCGGAAGAACCCAGAGAGTCCGCCTCCCCCCATTCAAATCAGAGGCCACCGAAGTCATCTGTGGGGTACCACAAGGATCTTCACTCAGCCCCACCCTCTTCAACGTATACATGAGTCCCCTCGCATCCATCGCGCGCCAACACAACCTCAACATCCTCTCCTACGCAGACGACACCCAGCTGATCCTCTCCCTCACCAAAGACCCAAACACCGCCAAAACCAATCTACACGAAGGAATGAAAGAAGTAGCCGAATGGATGAAGAACAGCCGTTTAAAACTTAACTCGGACAAAACGGAAGTCCTCATCTTAGGATCATCCCCCTCTGCCTGGGACGACTCATGGTGGCCACTGGCCCTGGGTACAGCACCCATACCTACAGATCACGCACGTAACCTGGGCTTCATCCTAGACTCCTCCCTCTCGATGACCAGACAAGTCAATGCCGTCTCATCTTCATGCTTCAACATCCTACGCATGCTCAAAAAAATCTTTCGCTGGATCTCCACCGAAACAAGAAAGACAGTCACCCACGCACTGGTCACCTGCCGACTGGATTATGGAAATACCCTTTACGCCGAGACCACAGCCAAACTACAGAAAAAACTCCAACGCATCCAAAACGCCTCAGCCAGACTCATACTGGACATTCCCCGTCATGCTCACATTTCCGGTCACCTGAAGGATCTCCACTGGCTCCCCATCAACAAGAGAATAACGTTCCGTCTCCTCACCCACGCACACAAGGCCCTCTACGACCTAGGATCCGAATGCCTCAACACACGACTGTCCTTCTACACACCCACCCGCCAACTACGATCATCCAATCAAGCCCTCTCCGCAATTCCGCGCATCCACAGATCCACCATGGGAGGAAGATCCTTCTCCTACTTAGCGGCCAAAACCTGGAATTCGCTCCCCACTCACCTCCGACTTACACAGAACCACCTCTCCTTCAGAAAGCAACTAAAAACCTGGCTATTCGATAAGTAATGCACCCACCCTCCCTCAAGCGCCTTGAGACCCTCTGAGTGAGTAGTGCGCTATACTAATTCCTGAACTTGAACTATTTAGTTTTCTATCACACAAAAAAACTGTGATGAATATATCAGAATTAGTATAAATGAAGCACATTTTTTTTATAATTCTGAAGTGTGGTGGAAACAAATATTTGAAAATGATCAAAACACATCAATGCACTAGGTGATGACATTTGCACACATCGTTTGTGTGCAGTAAACCCGTGTTTCGGTGCAAATATAATGCTCATTTCAATTGAAATTGTGTTGTATACACTATGTATACTTCACACTACGCCACTCCACTCCACTCTATACCCTTCCACTCTATGCCATGCCCCTTCATTCTAGGACACTCATCTCCACTCTACAACATGCCACTCCACTCTACGCCCCTCTACTCTAAGACACTCTACAACACACCATGCCACTCGCCTCCACATCACTCCAATCTACGCCACTCACTACATGACACAACATGCCACTCCACTCTACGCCCCTCCACTCCACACATCCCACTCCACTCTACCTCACTCCAATCCACCCCACTCCACTCCAATCTATCCCACTCAACTCCAATCTACCCCAATCTACCCTACCCAACTCTACTTCGCTACAATCTAGCCCAATATACTCCACTGTAACCAGCCACACTCCACCCAGTCTACCCCACCCAACTCCAACTTACCCCACCCCAATTTACCCACCCGAATCGCCAATCTACCCCAGTTCAATCTACCCCACTCTAACCCAGTTTACCCCACTACACTCTAATCTACCCTGATCCACTCCACTATGATCCAATCCACCCCACCCCACTACTATCTACCCCCCTCCATTCTAATCTATCCCACTCCACTCTAATCTACCCCACTCTACTCTACCACACTCCACTTCACTCGACCGCAGTCTACCCAACTCCACTTCACTTCAATCTACCCCACTACAATCTGCCACACTCCACTCAAATCTACTCCGCTACAATCTATTCCACTCCACCCAATCCACCCACTGCAATCTAACCCACCTCACTCTCCCCCACTCCAATCCACCCCACTCCACTCCAATCTACCCCACTCCACTCCAATCTACCCAGCTTCAGACTACCCCAATCCAATCATCCCTCTTCAATCTACCCCACTCCAATCTCTCCCACTCCAATCTACCCTAATCTAAGCCACCCAATCTACCCCACTCCACCCTTATCTGCCCCACTTCCCTCCAATCTACCCCAATCCACTCCTCCCCAATCTATTTTACTCCACTCTAATTTCCACTCCACTCCAATCTATCCAACTCCACTCCATCTCACTCCAATTAACCCCAGTCCACTTTACCGTACTCCAATCTACCCACTCCACCCAATCTACCCCATTCCACTCGATCCCAATCTCCCACACTCCATTCCACTCTATCCAATTTACCTCACTCCACTTCACTCCAATCTACCACATGTCACCCAGATGTACCCTACTTCAGTCCAATCTAACCCACTCCACACCAATCCACCCCACATGTCCCACTATAATCTACTCTACCCCACTCCAACCCAAACTACCCTACTCCAATCTGCCCCATCCAATCCACACCACTCTAATGTACCTACTCAAGTCTACCTTAATCTACTCCACTCCAATCTACCCCATCCTAACCCAATCAACTCCACTCCAATGAACCCCACCTCATCCCAATCTACCCCACCCTAACCCAATCTACTCCACTCCAATCTACTTCAATCTAACCCACTCCACTCCAACCTACCACACTCCAAACTACCCCACTCCCATCTGTCCCACTCCAATCTACCCCACTCCACTTCAATATACTCCACTTCGCTCCAAACTACCCGACACTAATTCACCCAATCTATCCCACTTCAATCTACCCCAATTCACTCTATCCACTCTGCCCTGATTTATCCCACCCAACTCCAGCTCCTTTCTACTCCTATGCCCCCACTCCACTCCAATCTGCTCGATCTCCAATCTACCCTACTCCACTCCAATCTACTCCAATATATCCCACTACAATCTACCCCAATCTACATTACTCCACTCCAGTCCACCCCACTCCACTCCTATCTACCCCACTCCAATCTACCCCACCCCATCCCAATCTACCCCACACCACTCCAATCTACCCCACACAAATCTACCACACTCCACGCCAATCAACCCCACTCCAAACTACCCCAATCTATCCCCACTACATTCCATTCTACCCTGCTATAATCCACCCAATCTACCCCACTCCAATCTACCCCACCACATTCCACTCCAATTCAATCTACCCCACTCCACTTAAGTCTACCTCACTCCATTCCAATCTACTGCAATCCATCCCACTCCACTCTTCCCAATCTACCCCACTCCAATTTACCCCAATATATCCCACCCCACTCTATCCAAATCTAGCCTACTCCTATCTACCCCACTCTACTCAAGTCTACCCCACTCCACCCAAATGTATCCCAATTCAATCTACCATGCTAATCTACCCAACTATCCCACTGCAATCTACCCCACTCCACCCCACTCCAATCTACCCCAATCTACCCCACCCATTCTACCCCAGTGTACCCCCACTCCACTCTAAGCCAAACTACCACACCCCACTCTACTCCAATCTATCCCATTCCACTCTACGCCACTAACCTTTAGCCATGCTGAAAAGCAGTCACACTGGTGTACTTAATGGTTAAAACACATTGCCAAAACTAATAGCTCTCGCATAGGTGTGACCTATTGGCTTTGCCGATTCTTGTTTGGTAAAGGTTGCAGCCAGACAATCAGGTTTTGAAACCATTCTCATCTAATAATGAGCCGTTTGTGCAGTCCAGAATAGATTGTATTACAATAAAACAACTGTGCCTTCACCAAGGTTCTCATTAGTTCCACTATGTGTTTCGCTCAGTGATCAGGAGTGAAAGAATCCTTATAAGCATTTAAGCATTAAAGCGCACAAAAACTGAAGTTAGCATTTGTGACCACTTAATTAGCTTTTGGCATGAAGGTGAGTTCAGGATCAAAAATGCTGCTTTTTTTTTTTCACTTTCGCATGGATAATGTGGACGGCCCATATATGGACAGACAGTCAAAAGAGAGAGGACCTTCCTTAGTGCCACCAACTCTTGAGCTCCTCATTTTGCCATGAAAAGAAAGGTATTTCATACAGAGGTATAAGTGGTATAGACACTGATAACCAAGTTTATAGAAGGGTGGTAATAGGAAAGCAATGAAAAATTGTGAATTTTCAATAAAAACCTCCTGAAGTTCTAGTGTTGTATTTGGAGTACCTTAGATGGCAGACATCCTACCCCTGGAGCCACCTTTGGTTCTGCCATCGGGTCTGCCAAGATTCAGAGTTAACACTATCCTTAACTGTTAAGGATCATCATACTATATCGAAAGTATATTTCTCCACAGACCACCTGCCTCATCTAGAGATAAGGCTCAACTAACATTAAGGCAGAAGTTCGTGCATGTCAGATTGCCAGAAAAAAGGAGATAGTCTTAGGTGAAACGTAGGTAGAGTAGTCCTGGTCCTCATATACATAGAAACTCACCGCTGAATGTAGTTTCAGACAATCTACCCACACTTTGGGATACATTTGCTGTGCCTACGATTGGTGCCAGCAACACCTCTATATCTATCACTGCTATGATCAGTAACAAACAGTTACAAAAACATATTATCAAAGTAAAAGCCTCCTCCATCAAATCCCAACTAGACGCGGCATAGGGGCATGATCTACTTAACTGAAAGATATGAGGAATTTGCCTCTTTATTTGTGGACATGATCAAGAAGATATAAATCTCTCTGACTAGCATGTTCTCGCCTATCCACACCCACTAAATCCAGTCCTGGATCCAGTACTGCCAACATCTTCAAACCAATGCAGACACCACTGAATGCTTAAACAATGCCTCCTGGACGGATTTCATGGCTCTAAAAGAACACAGCAAATTAGAATTGTAGAAAACACTAATCCTGCCAAACAAATCGCTGACCCCATACCAGCTGCCTTTATCCAGAGTTTTAGACTTTTCATCATCTCCCTGTGGATCATAATTATCAACACATCATTATCACAAGGGAGAGTCCCAGACTGCACAAAAACAGTTCAAGTTGTACTCCTACTAAAAAAAACAGAGCCCATCCAGAAGATATGAACACATTCTGCCCAGTGAACAAACTCTAATTCCTGGCCAAAGTCTTCAAAAATGTTTCCTTTCACACCTCAACCAACAGATCATGGACTACAACCTTCTAGACAACTTCCATTCAAGCCTCAGAGCTAGCTGCAGAACTGAGACAACTACATCTGCATCATGGACAATGCCCTCACCATTTTGGATTTGTGTCTGTTATGCTCCTTAACCTTTCCTTGGTGTTTAATACATTCAATCACAACATTCTTCTAAACACCCTGAAGTCATGGATGGGGCTAGGAGGCACAATTATACCCAACAGATCAAATTAAAGGACTTCGTATAAAATCCTGTCCCTGCCAATAAAGGGTTCCTCAGGGTTTGAATCTAGTTCTGATGCTCTTCAATCTGTACATGAAACCCCTAACTTCGCTTTACCATTAGGCTTACATCTTTATGCAGATGACACACAGCTTTACCAACAAATCTCTTCTCTATAGGTTGCACTTCACCCTAATCAAACTCTGATCAAAGTACAAGCCTGGCTTGCAAAAACCCACAAAAAACTCAACCCACTGAAGACGGAATTCCTTCTCCGCTGAAGATGGAATTCCTTCTCATTTCTCCCCTCACGACCCCTTTCCAAAACACAATTGGATAAACGACCTAAAAGCTCTTGACTGCACCCTGAAAATCATTGAATGTACCACATCACTTGAAATCTCGCTAAACCAACATCTGAAAATGATTGCCCACATTAACTTCACAACCAAAGGTGGTTAGTATCAACTCAGGCTACTTTGAAAAATAAAGCCTTTTATTCCAACAACGACTTCCAACATACGATACAAACACTTGCAATCTCTAGACTAGATTACAGCAATGTGATGCTGACCGGCACACCGAAATCACACCTGCTCTATTAAAGTCCACGCTCTATGTGGCCACCAGACTAGTATCGGGAGCAAGTCACTTGAATACATCACCCCATCTCTGATCACACTCAAGTGGCAACTTATCGAAGCATGCTGCATCCTAAAGACAGATTGTATCACACGCAAAGCGTTAACCCAGGGAACCGCACTATGGGCCTCATGTAGGTAGCATACCAGTTACCACTTCTAAAATACCGAACGATACCGAATCGGTATTTTAGAAGTGGTAACTGGTATGTAGGTAATGAGTCGGTATTTTTTACCGAATCGTTACTAGTCGGTAATTACCGAATCGGTATTTACCGATTCGGTAATGAGGCATACCTTCCCATTGATGGGAAGGTATGCCTCATTACCGAATCGGTAAATACCGATTCGGTAATGGGGGGAACACATACAAGGGTGGCAGGGTGTCACATTGACACCCTGTTGCACCCCTGATCCGGCCATGTGTGCACATGTGGCACACATACATGCCCTAAGGGCATGTATGTATGCCACATTGCACACTGCTACGCGCGTAAAAATGCATTTACACATACATTCATTATTTACCACCAACTATAAGTTGGTGGTAAATACCGACTCATAAACACACACACACACTCCCCCTACATCTCGATTTTGCTTTCGGAATTTACCCAATCGGTAAAATTACCGATTCGGAGAAGTTACCGATTCGGTAACATTACCGATTCGGTATTATTACCGAATCGGTAATTTTACCGATTCGGTAAATTCCGAAAGCAAAATATGTCCCCCTACATACCAATGGCCAATATACCGGTCGGTAACGGTATAATTACCGAAAATCGGCCGTTACCGACCGGTATTTGGCTACCTACATGAGGCCCTATATCTTGCCCAGAAATTCATCATCTCTGGAGGCAGCAGCACACTGAGAAGCTCCCCCTCCTATCTGATTTTCAAAAAAGAACACGACTGCACTACAGCTCGAAATCCACTTAGGGACCTGACTGTTCTGACTATACAAAGAAGCTATGGACTACCTTAGCCATCCTGAATTTCCTATAACCGCTGTATCCATACTACTATAACCTATTTTGGTTTGCTGGTTTTTCTCCAGCCCAGCTACACTCTTGGTAACTCGTTGCTTGTTTATGTTTGCATGCTTTATCCTGGACAGCGCCCCGATACCTTCGAGTCATGTTTGTGCTTTTTAAAACTTGAAGTAAATGAATAAAATACATTGCACCATCTAACATGGGTGCTGGGACAATTGTTTGCTAGACAGATCCACAAAATGTTTCTCTCATTGTAAAGACAGAATCCTTGGTGGATAACATCTGCTGCTATTGCACCGAATTAGAAATGTGTCAGATATTAAAAAATGAGCATGGAATTGGCCAGAATCCTAGATGGAAATCCAGCAGCAGAACACACACTAAGGTCCAGAGTAATTTTGTCTTTGCACCTTTTTCTATTTTAATGGGAAAAGTAAATCAGAGTACCATCTCGATACATTGAAGTTTGTGGGACTCGGCACATGTAAACATTAAACAGAAATAGAGGGGCCAGACCTTTTGGTCTGCTGCAGCTAACCTTATAGCGGGTAGCTTGGTGTGCGCTAATTTTTTACATTTCCTTCTCAATGTCAAGAAAAAGTTGATGAATATGCACTTCAACCAGTTTGCAAACTTTGTTGAGTTTCCCCACTTTTCCCAGCTTTGCTTGAATGAACAGTTTCCTACAATAAAGTGTTTTGGAGAGAGAATTTGCTCTTAAAAACATCTTGAATGATAATTATCTCACTGGAAGAGGGTTTTTAACAAAGTATGTAGCTTTCTCCCATTGTTTTTTTTTTTTGTAGTCCACAAGTCTTCATAAAGTTGCAGAGGAAAAACTTCTCACGCCTATATTTGCAGACAGGAGTGTGACAAAAAGCCTAAGTAATGTCTGTGTCTTCATCCAATTCTAAGTTTGACTTCATGCCAGTTCAGGAGCACACCTGTTGTAGAGAATGGATTTTCCTAGTCTCACCCGGACTCCTAGCTTTGAGTGGCAGCAGGAAAGCACAATGACCTCTGTCACATTAGATATGCACTTTCTAATGACTTGTATGATATGTCGCACCCTGGAATTGTAGGCAGCTGGGAACCGAAGTGGCTAATTAAGAACTAATTAGTCTGCAGCTGGTTAGCAGCGTGCTAACAATCTTAAGCGGCAGTAGAACTGTTCCTGTTGCCTTGCATGGTCATTTATTTGTGCTGCCAGCACTTAGCTAATGTTTTTAAATAGTATGTGAATGCCTCTCAACTGCACATACCCCTACTTGTAGACTCAGATTACTCAGTAAAAATGTGTTGGCTGGTAATGGAGAAAGGCTTTAATCTAATGTAGAGTGGTACCCAAGATCCCCATCCTCCTCTCATTCAACCTTTTAATTAGAAAATCATGATCAACTGTGTCATATACGGAGAGAGGCTCAGAAGAAGAGAACCGGGATGCCAGTCATGGTCACTGCAGAGCAGTCTATGATACTCCGTTCTAATCTATTGTTTTCTAAGACATTTCATCGGTTGCAAGTAGGAGACACGACAAATCCCTGGTTTATGATTCGCGAGTGTGCAGATAACACTCAACCGTACCTAAAACTTCTTCACATTATATATGTGCAACATTAAAATTGTTAACAATCCTCCACAAATTAAGGTCCGTAAACACCCTTAAGTTAAATCCAAAGAAAACCAAAGTCATCCTCCGTAGATGTCCCCATTCGTTCAAATTTAAAATGGTCAGGCTACCTCATCTCCGTATCAGCGGTTTCTCAGCTACTTTGGCAGATGGGCTTAAATCACTGGGCTTGTGAACTGACACACATTTGTATATTATCTCATAAATCAACAATATTTCTACAACTGCAAGAGCCTCCCTTAAAAAAAAAACTAAATCTTATCTTCACCCTAAGGACTTCCGTGCTGCTCTTTAGGCCATTCTTCTAGCAAGAGTAGACTAAGCTGACCACTTAACTCCATTCTCTCAGGAGTGTCAAACTCCTAACTAATGCCAATGAAAACTGTTTTACATTCAGCAGCCAGGCTGATACCTGGAACCAGAAAACATGAACAAATATCCCCTAAACTAAACGACCTTCACTGGCTCCATCTTGAAGACAGAATAATACCTAAACAGAACTTTGAAGAGCATCAATAACTTAGTGTGCAAACTAAAAAAAAAAAATCTGCAATGCTGAACAAGTCTTTCTACATAGCAGCTTCCATCACCCAGGTCTCCCGTTGATCGGACATGCTCTAAGGACTTCCTTCGTTTCCACAAAGGACAGAAAAGCAACTGCTCCTTGCTGGGCTAATCTCATTCGATGACTCCGTGTTTGCTCTCTTTGTCCTTTCGTCTATGTAGCTCTTCCTTTGACCCATGTCTCCACAGTGCCCCACTCCTGTAACTACATTTCTCTCTGTCCACACTATGCAACCTCTTGTTCCTCATCTCTCTCTGTCCTCCTCTCCTTCTATACTTTAGTCCTCTTTGGATATACATTCTTGCCACTTCTCTGCATGATCTTTTGCACTCAACATTTTCTCTTCTTCTCAATTTCTCTCATCACACTTTCTTATTTTCCTATGAATATCCCCCACGAGCTACTTGTCTCATTTCACCCCTTGCTCTTCACACAAGCCCGAAAGCTGAAGTTATTCTATATACACTAATCACCATTCTTCTGCCTCTACATATTGACTTTCCCTCTTGTTTGCTGTTCAGCTAACAACAGGTTATCCTCATTTTATTTTCTGAATTCATCCCTCAATTGCATTTTATGAGACTGTTTCTGAAATCACCTTTGATATGTTATTTTGTTTGTATTGGTTACTTGTTGGTTCTGTGTAATGGGCTGATATATGCTCTGTCCTGTTGTTCCAAGCATAGGCAATTCTTACTTTGAGTTGTGCTATATAAAGCGAGAAATACAAATAAATAAATGCTGTTTAGGTACCTTTTGTAAGAAACCTGATTGTCAATCGTGAAGGTGGTTGGGTCATCATTCCACGAACTCCACGCGTTGTCTACTCTCCTCTGCTTTCCAAGATGTTCTTAAGTAAAGGAGGTTTAAAATTGGACCATAGTTGAGATATTTCAGTCTCTAGTGGGCTTTTTAGAAGACGGTGAATGATGGCATGGTTAAAAAGGTTGTGCACCCAGCCCTGGATGTATTCACACTGTTCTCTATATCTGTGATGTAAGAGGCAGGAATCATGAAGAACTATCTCATCTTTTATGTGGGCCTACATTGTAGGGTGAAAATGCTTGATATCGTGTTTGATACGGAAGGTATATGGTGAGTATGGGATTTGGGTCAGGTTAGTTGCAGGTTTGATATGCCCTATAATATAACAAATTAAGGAAAGTTGTCTAAGGGAAATGTATTTAATGTGGACAGAAAGTGGCATTCTTTTAGCACAATTCGATCTTGTCCATTGCCTACATTCTGGGAGTTGGCAGTCTAGACACTCTTTTAGTGACAATAGATTTCAACATTGATCGGGGCTCTATGTGTGGAGGAGAGTAGTTTGGGTCCCCTGTGAACTGTCAGTAGGATTGCGTTATAATCACGATTAGTCTGCACTCGCATGTATTCTGTGTGATTAATGTATGAAAAGAAGAAAGAGGAATACAAGATGATTACGTGTCCTCAAGATTAACACGACTTTCGTGTATACTTTACAAATTTAACTGATGAGGGTGTGCATTAGTATTGTGTTAAGGGATAGTAAACTCTGTGTGTTTACTGATTTGTTTAATATTACACTCATAACTCTAGTATATTAAGACTTGCCATTTACAGCTGTTGAAATATATGCGGAAAGTATGGCTTATTTGCTTGTAGAAGTGCGCGCATAATGTAACCTGTGTGTTGTTAATTTTTCCTAACTGTAGGCCTAAAGGCATTTCTAATGTATTTTTCAGCTAATGTTTGAATTCGCATTTGCTTGCACCATGGAATGTTGCAGATATCTTGCGTTCCCACTGCAGGTTGGAAAAGGCTTCATTAGTTGAGAGAAAGAGTTATTGTTCCTAGTAGATAGAGAGACCTGAGAAGGAGAAATGCGATAATGGATGAGGGAGGAGGCAGGAGAGAGGTGTTCTCGAGGAAGCCGGACATGACACCAAGGACGTACAAAATATTTCAACCTGTGAACATGGAGGCGAAGAAAGGAACTAGGAGGATACTGGAAATGGAAATGTAACAGTGGCACTATGGGGGGGTGTCTTAATTCAGCGATTGCGCATGTTGGACACCTTGAGGTACAGACCTCATCTTTGGCTTCATGGGTTCATGCTACATAACCCTGGTTGGGGTTACTTTTTAGGAAAACTCTAACAGCTGACACCTTTTGTCCCACCTTTGCTAAACTTACTTTAGGTTATGATTTTCAGTTCAAGGTAGTGTAGGGACAGTTAGGGACTTCTAGGGTCTTTACATAAAATGTTGATGCAATCCAACATGCATTATTGCCTTTTGATAGCATATGTTGCTGTGATTGAGTTTGTCGATTTTTTCCTTACACATGCTAAATCGGTTCGGGAGATTTAGGTTCCTCCTGTTTACTTAGTATTTTTACACCATAATGCTCAGATTGGTGTATATTAATCTGTTTCAGAATTTGAATTAAACAAAGTAACCTGAATTTGGCTGTCGGCCTGAATTCTTACTTGGTAATGTGGACTCTTAAAAAATGTAGAAATTGTGAAAGGAGTTTTCTCTTTACCTCTCATGCGGCATAAAAATAACCATTGAGTCAGGCTATTTAGGAGTATGGGTTCCAGCTTTCCCAAATGGTAGCAGAGGATGGTTCTGCATCTGAAGTACGAGCAAAGTTAGAACCAACTTTAGACTAGCCTCGAGCCTTAACCCAGGGTCCCTAGTTAGTGCCTACGAAAGGACATTGGAGGGCATGCAGAGTTCCAGTGACATGCAGTGAACCCAGTGGCGGAGGAGAAGTGAGTATTAGTAGGGTTGTGTATGTTGACAGTTATGCTAGATTTGCAAGATTATGGTGAAAAATTGGTCATGTGATGTCTGGCAGAGATGTTGTGAGAGTCGTGTGAATGTGGTGACAAGATATTGTTGAAGTTGTTATTGCGGCCGACGTGGCCTAAGATCCCGGGATGTATAGTAATATATAGTAAGGTGCAGAAGACACTGTGTTGTATTTGTCTCCTCTGTTTTGTGGGGGTTTGTTGTGAGACATCATCGATTGTCCCAAATTGAGACAGGAAAGTTTGTGTGAATGGTGCAATAGTGAATAGTGCAGTAGACCTTTATGCACAGAAGGGAAACTATACTGATTCTGGTGATACCCCGCTGGTCGAGATTTCATTTGCGAGATTATGCTCTTAGAGCAGTTGAATTCTATTGATTATTTTAGTGAAGCATACAATTGTTGTTTGAAAGGAAACGTGTGTGTGTGTGTGTGAAGAAAATTTTGAAGGAGGGTGAGCTGCTGGGGGAGAGTGACGTCACAGTGAACCGTGCTAGGATAGGTTGGGTCAAATATTTGAAGTGTTATCATTGTTGAACTCCGAGGATTGAAATTTGAAGTTTCATTGTGTATTATTAACAAGAAAGGTAAAATTAGGTATTTTGAAGCGATCAGAGAGATGTATAGAGGTGATGTGCATTTTCATACTAGAATGTCCCTTTTCAGGAAGATCCATCCTCTTATGAAAAAAAAAACATTGAGTGGCACTGACGATACTACTGTAATAAGATCTACATGGGGCTTCTGGCATAACCTATTGACAGGTGCACAGTAAAACTCTGCTTCAGCTTCCTGAAACACAACCATGTGAAACTGGCTTACAAAACTGACCACTGGTTTCTACGGAATTTAAGACTACATTTACAATCCTCTACATCACCTGCAAAGGACCCACCTGTCTTAAAAACCTAGCCCCGCATTATATTCCAATTTGGGATCTACAAACGACAATTCTGCACCTCATCGAACAAAATAATAAAATGACAGAAACATGGGAATGGACCTCTTAAATTCTACGTCTCCCAAAGTTTGAAATGTATGAATCCAGCCAGAAGGATTGTCCAGCCACCTCCTCTGCCTTTCTCAAAAAGCGTGAGTACTGAACTCTTTCGATGGGTGCGCTGAGGATCTCAATTGTCAAGGCACCGTACTAAAGGAATACCGAATGGGGGCTTCAACTCATGTGCAGTTGGACTCTACTGTCTCCTTCCTATGCCACCTCATCTTTTAGCTGTCCATAATAGCCGCAAGGCTACTTGTCCAGCATGTTACAAAACTCATAAGTGAATAAGCAAACAAATAAATAAATATAAAGAAGTTATGATATAGCTGTCATCAAATGGAAAATCCAACCATGGGGAATAGGGACAAAATACAACTGAGATATCTTTCAAGACACACGGTGGAGAAATTGGTTTTCGATCAAAAGGAGATTAGGACAATCAACATGCAGCAAAAATGAGAAAGCATCTCCATGAATAGTTGGATCCAGCAAGCCTACGCATTAGAAGTGGCGTTCCTGGGAGCACAGTGAAGACCACTAAAATAGGATAGTGTTTTTGCTTTTAAAAGGCAAGGCAAAAGTTATATAGGCACACACAACTTGTCCCGTAATTTATTCTGAAAACAAAAGGTGTCTTTCAGAGCTAGCTAAAGTGAGAAACAGCTGCCTTTATGTTGCAGCTACTGTAGATTGTTTGTACACCTCTGTAATATAACCAAGGTACCGATAATTTAAGCAATTTAAACAAAGATGGACTTAGCCTTTCAATGCGGATGCCCTTGTGTTTGTACCCTGCATGTTACAAGTTTGAACTACAATGTGGTCCTCTTAGCTATTTATCCTTATGAACTTGATAAATAACATGCCATTAAAATTAGTAGTATTGGCAGCTGCTACGGAACAGACATGGTGGGGTGGGGGGAGAAAAAAAGAAACGATCACTTACCTGTTGGCCACCGCCTCTCCTCCACCCTCTTCTGTTCCTGTAAACTCCCGGCAGCACACAGGCCTCCAGGCTCCAAGACTCCCCTAACCCAATCACAACGCTGCTGGCATGCTGGTAATAGTATTACTAGCATGACAGCACCGTTGTGATTGGTCTGAGTGGCCTGGTTTGCCACTCAGACAATGCCTGAGACCCTGGGACTCTTCTCCTCCCAGCTTCGCAACACAGCCAGGTGGAGAAATGCTAAGTGCGCATGTCAGTGTGGCCGTCCTAAGACGGCTGGCCAAGCAATCATGCGCCCTTATGGTGCCCGCCACACCTCCTCCTTGCTCTGTGACAACAGCCCAGCCCGTCCCGCTGTAAACTGTCTCAGTACTGAAAAATAAAATGCTAATAAGATTATGTTGTTGTTATTTTATTTTTCCGTTTTGCTCTGCTCAGAAAGCAGAACAGTGGGGTGAGGCTTATCTGCCTTAACACAGGTGCTGCCACTGTTACCAATGTGATCCATCGGAGAATCTGTATGCTCTTGTTCACAAAGCGGAGTGCCAGCACAATGTCCGGCCTCACTGTCTACAAACAGAAGTCCCTGCACTACCTTCTAATGGACAGTTAAGAACCTGATCCGCCCAATTCCTTTACAAACATCCCCTTACTAAAATCCAGGTAGAACCAGATTATTCAGTGCTTTGTGCAAGTGTGCATCTAAGTTTACATTGCGGTGTAGGCACTTGTCTGCCTATTTTTTCATATCTTGGTGCAGTGTGCTATATGTGTGGATAGGCGTTTGGGCGCCCCACATCAGGGTAGTGAGCGCTATAAACATTCTACAGTTCTATATGCTATCCCACTTGCAAACAAAATTGTTTCTTTCTACAGTTTTACATTTCCAGTTTGCCTACCCTTTTAAAAAGCCTCCTCTACTTTCTTAAAACTATGCATGAAAAAGTAATCTTAATTTAAAAAAAAATAGTAACTGCTCCCCTTCCTATCCAATGGCCTTCTCCTTACACTCCATCCTCTGCATGACTTACTCTCTCTGGGGGCAGCCTACTCCTGTCTACCTACGCTCTACTATTGTGTTTCTGCAAAGTTCCCACCTCTTCCATCATAACCTCCTTGTTTGAAACCATACCCCTGCAATCTAACAATACCTAATCTCCTCTCGCCTACCCATTCATGCCACCAATCATCAGCATGACCTCACATACCCCCACTAATGATCACAAGTCACTACTATTAATTGAATCTACCACTAAGACAATATAGTAGTGTATGGGACGGTCGGAGCACATATAAGAATGTAGACAAGTAATGGCACAAAACTTTATTCCTTCTTCAATTTGTGTTCAAATGCATACACCATACCATAACTTGCCATCAAGCTTAAGGGTCGTGGATTGCTACTTCCTGGTGTCACTACAGAGGTCAAATAGTGAGTGAGATCACTTCTGACTGAACTATGATTTAGATAAAAATGACTCAATTCAAAGACATTGTATCGATGGTTAAGGGTTGTGTTTTTATGGTGAAACTGATAGAATGGAGACGTCACACTGCCGCCTCAGTGTTCTGCAGTAGTGTCGGCGCTCCTGATTTGCCTTGTTGACTCTCCACTGTTCACTTTAAAGCTGTGATATTGCTAGTTTTTAACCTGCCCGACCGCGAATGGATATAGAAGTCTACGTCATGAAAAAAATAGACATTTAGACAATTGCAGCTGTTAAGGCATGGAAGTATACAATTTAAGGTGTGTCTTTCATAAACTATCGCTTTCCTAAATCTTTGCAAACAATGACATTTCCTAAAGCATAATCCCGCCCTTTCACTGGCTGTCAATCCCCTGCAACGTGTCAAGAACTGCACGGGTTCCCATGCAACGCCGTTAATTTAAATAACTAGTGCATTCTGGGAGTTTATTCAGCCTCTGTTCATTTCGCTGAATCAACTTAAACATCCAGTGGTTTGCATAGGGATTAAATGGACTGGAATATGACACCTGATGACATGGGTCATACCATCCCAGTATTTGGAATCTGGGGTTGCCCTTGTGGGGTAAAGAGCATAAGATTTTTTTTGTTTATGCTCGACGTGAGCCAAATAAAGGTCATTCTTTGCCCTAAAGAAGTCTCTGTTAAAAAAAAAATCTTTATTGCTTTTTTTAATACTATGTCATAGACAATAGGCGCAGCAGTACATGGTTAGTATCACATGGCAAACAGTAGGGTGTATCATTTGCCTTGCTTGGGGTATCAGGGGTCATGAAGGCTCACTGGCCCAGCAGGCAAGTCAGGATGGAGACGATCAAATAATAAAACTGTGGGCCTGTCCCTGTGCAGGGATTTGGATAAAATGAGTTATGATGCACCTTCACCTGAGCATCAATAATACAAGGCAGCGGTATAGCGCTGCACTGTATGCACTGTATGCAATTATAGAACAGTGAGACACAGAAAGAGGTGTCTTTTAATGACTACGTTGTGTACTTTTAAAGCAGGTCTGACTCTCCCATTGCACCAACTCTGTAGTTTATGCTGCATAAACCTGGAAAAAAACAAAGGAGCTCTCTACAAATTAAGGGCTCACGCGGGGCCTACAAAGGGTGATGAGTGGTGGAAAAGGGAATAGAGCATCATGGGTTGGGATTAAAATTGAGAAGGAAAGTGTGCTAATCTTAGCCAAACAAGGAGGGTCAAGCCAGGGGATGTAATCCTGGATGAATTTTTGACCTCACTCTGCTCTTATATACATTTCAGCCATGAATTGGGAGCTCTTGCAGCGTGTACTGTACTAGTGGAGCATGTGGTGAACAGTCAACAAAAGATCAGCACCTGCTTTGTTTTCTGAGAGAACTTGTCTTGTTGTGTTTGTGTTGGAACATTGCCCTCAGGGCATGACACATTCCAGACACAGACAAGCAGGTGGATGACGTACTGTCTCGTTCGCAGTGGGCAAGATTCCGTGGTTTGGCACTGGAGGCAGAGAAGGCAGTGATGGCGCTTCCACATGAAATGTGGGACATTGGAGCGTGCTGTCTTGGCAGCTGATGGGGAAGTCACTGGTGGCTTCGACAGAGAAGTCTTATTTGCACAGGTTTCGGCAGTTAAGGACCAGGAAACAAGATAGAGCAGAAAGGGGTTTCAGGCAGAGGATAGATAATATGGTGAGGTTTGTGGTGAGCCAGATTGACAAACACATATCCCCTGTAACAAGTACTCTGAAGTTGGCATGCATCTTCTTCTATGAGAAGTCTATGTGAGGCTATTGCCCTTGGAAAGAGGCACTGGTACATAGTATACTGGAAGGATGGAATTGGGGAAAAGGGAAGAGGAGTGATTTGTGGTGGCCAATTCTGTTGCCAATTTTGGAAGGTGAGATTTATGTGCTCACACGCCTGTGAGTTCATTCTGTACATGGTGATCTTTAAATTGATGTTCTTTGGAGCCTTTTGAGTGTCAGACTGGTTTTTGCAAAGGACTATCAGTGGCAGATGAAGGATGTGACGATGGAAGGAGGGACGATGCAGATGGAAGTGAGAAAGAGCAAAGTGGATCAAAGGGCAGTGGGCTGTGTGGTGAAGCTGAATGTGTCAGGGGTGAGGGCTATACACCCAGTGAGTGCAAAGGGGATGTTGTTGACATAGAGGAAAAAGAACAGGCCCTTTATTATTTCACGCAGATGGGAGGAAGGTAACTGTGCATCAGGAGCTGGAGATTTTGACAATCTGTCTTAACAGGGAGGTTGGGATAGAGAACAGTTTGGCAACCAGTCATTCAGGATAGGTGTAGCCACGGAAGGGTTTAGGATAAGCGTGAAGGAGGGGTAGTTGAAAGGGCTGCACAGAAGGAGTAGTGATTCTATGTAGGGTTAAGTGAAGTCAAAAAGCCATGGGACAGTAGTGCACTAATAAGGCTGATTTCCTTACCAGGTGCAATAACTGCACAGAAAAATAAGGAGCTCTGGATTTACAGCCACTCCATTGGGATTTGGGCAAGTGCACACGCGGAAATGCAAAACCACGAGCAACAACCTGGGCTGGCTTTTAATGGGGTGACAGTGTGATGGTATGGCCAAGGGGGCATGCGATGGGAGCAGTTTATACTTACCGGGTCTGGTGGCTCAGTGGACTAATGCATCCATTGCGAGGGCCTGTGTTCGACCTCATGGTCACAGGTTCAAATCCCGGTGGGTCCACTCAGCCTTTCATCCATCTGAGGTCGATAAAATGAGCACCATTGAGTTGGGTTAACAATAAACACCTGTTATTCAGCGCCAAGATACCTCCGGGTGAACGTGCGCTTTTCAAATAAACATGTTATGCAATGTTATGTTGATACTATGGGAATTAAGTGGCAAATGACTGCAGCCAGGCGCAGTTCTGATTCACCTGAGAATGAGTTGGTGCAGGAGACAGACTTGCAATTTATAAAAATGATATGGAGGGATTTAAAGGAAGTGGGTGACATGCGGTGCAAGGATGACCTACTGTGGATACAGGTGTTTGCCAGGAGGGTTTGGAGGGAGTGAGAAAACCAGTGGTGATCACATGGGCGAGGAAAGAAGCAAACAGAGAGGTTTTGTGTTTTGTCATACACATTACAAGGAGGTCATAAGTCACCTGGATAATGTATATGACTCTCAGGTGTTGTTCAGACATGATGGGGTACACCTGTCCTTAGTGGGAAACAGGATATACTTGGAGATGGTGACGGGGTGTTTTGGGGAAGGTGGAAGAGGCAGGGTTGAGGCACAAGGGGGATAGAAAGAACTTCAAGGGGAGAGGTTTTTGTAGTTGGCTGTGAGAGGGCTCTAGGGAAACATTTGGGTCACAGGAGTGAGAAATCCAAGGAATATGTGGGAGGAGTATGAAGGAGAAAAGAACTGGAAGGTAGGCTTGGTCCATCAGCGGACATGTCTGGTATGCCAAAAGAAAGTGTCGAACCCAGCGGAAGGCTCTTTAGACCAGAGCACAATATGGGAAAACTGGTATTTATTCACATTAAACGCTAATGAGAAAGTGGGCAGAGCTGGCCTCAGTGCAGATGGGTGATCCCTAATTTGCTCTATCTGTGACTACTACTGCTTTACATGAATACTCTCTGTAGGCAACTTTGGTTTTACAAAGGTAGGCCTATGGGCACAGGCTTAATGAAGGGGAACTTGCACTGCCCATAAAAGGGGCTCAGAAACCAGTCTGAGGCTTTTGTCCAGACAAGTCAACCAGCGGCAACGCACCGCAGCACCCGCCTATAGCCTTTTCAATACCATAGCTTTGCGCTGTGCCGCAACACCACTGCTCCGGAGAAGTCTCTACAAACTCTACAACACCTTGCTAATGATAATTCGTATACACACTCAAAAGAATAAAGAGGACAACGCCTTTCCCCATGTGTGCACACTTTAAAGACTATCTCCAAATGGGATTGTGCATAAAATGAATAGCAAAGTCATAATCATTAACTTTAAAGGAGGACCGAGAGTAGAAAAACGCTTTTTAAATGGCCTTTTAGGGGTCGTTGCTACGTGGTACTTGTTTAATGTATGAGTCAAATAATTAAGTTAAATGTTGTTTTGTTATAATGTTTGTAAATGGAGTATTGTTGATTGTGATGCTCAAATATTTTTCTATTTTTTGTTGTGGGACACCATGCAGAATTTAGGCATCTCTTTATTTGAGTGAGGACGAATATCATTTCGATGGTTGTATACAAAATGCATTTGCAATAATCATGTACTAAATGCCACTGTTTAATTTAGGTAATCACTGTTGTACTTGCTTTGCATATATTTTTTCCTGCATTGCAGTTTTTGTCTGTACTCTGTTTGTAGCTCATGTGATGCGGGGGGATTAGGACTGACCCCTATATAGTTTTGCTGCAACACCACTGCTCCGAAACTCCAATGAGCAGTGACCAGAGATACCTACAGGTGCAGGGGTGTTGGTGCTGCCGCTTACAGCAGAGTGGATCCTACACCGGGAGCTGCCAGTCTTTTCAGTAGCAAGAGAAGCGGGCCCCACTGACTGGAAGAACACCACACTCTTCTACTGGCCAAGAGCTCACCAGCAAGCCTCCGCTGGAGATCCCAGTGGTCTGCCATCAAAGATTGGGATGGTTCCCTTCCTAATACATCATGTCTTCTCCTGGGCATCGCCATGATTGTTTCTCTGGACCTCGGGGCATATTATCAAGCACGGCGTTAAAATTATCGCCGCTGTAGCTGCAGAAAACTGCAGCTAAATCGGCGATAATGGGCTTGATAATATGCTCTATGGAATTCCAATTGATACCCATGTTGGATGTGAAGGACATCTAACATGGGCTTCAATTAGAATTCCATAGAGCATATTATCAAGCCCATTATCGCCGTTTTTAGCGGCAGTTTTCTGCCGCTAAAGCGCCGATAATTTTATCGCCTGGCTTGATAATATGCCCCTTAGTTTGGCTCATATAGGAGAATTTGTCATTAAGAGGGCATGATTAGTGTGAACGGCGATTCCGTAGTGTTCTGTTACCTTAGCACAACTTGCACCGGATTATAGCAGCCTTACTGTATGTCATTTAACCGAGAAAATACTTGTTCTTTGCACAGCCTGCTCAAGACAGAGAACTAGGTAGATTTGTACCGCTTTGCAGTGCTTTTTTGGTTAAAAAAATAATAAAAATTGCCAGGGCCCTCGTCAGGAAGCCACTGCAGCTTGCGCCATTCATTGCGCCTACCAGCGCTGCAAATGACAGGACCAACACAATTACTAACCATCACACTCTTACAAGTGTGACAAATCATACTGTCCCAGGCCTCCAAAACTATAAGAAAGGCTTGGGTAGGGGTAGCAGGTATTAGTTATTGTTAATGTATATTGAATTAATAAGCAGCTGTTGTGCTCATCCCAGGTGGTAGACTGTCATAAGTGCCAGTGCTGAATATTAAGGGGCAGATTTAGGTGGGACTTGCGCCCCTTTTACGCCGCCGTTGCGTCACTTTTGTGACGCAGCGGCGGCGTAAACCCTGCGCCACATTGCGCCCCATTTACATCGTGACGCATCTATGGAGATGCGTCACGGTGTAAAGCCCTGCGCCACGTGAAACCTGCGTCAGGTGTCACGTGGGCGTTTCGACACAGGGGGGGACGTTCCGTCGCAGGAACGCCCCTGAAAAGTGACTTAAGATTTCACTGAGTCACTTTCCCAACGCTGATGCGTCAAAACCCTGCGCCTGCTTGAAGCAGGCGTAAGGCTTGACACACCATGTTAGGGATAGGGTAGGTTGGAACAGTGCTGGAGTTGCGTCGCGCTTGCGATGCAACTTCAGCACTGCGCCAACCTTGCGCCGGCAGATGCGTCACGTATCTGCTTGTCCTTGCGCCACGATGCACCGCATTGTAAATGCGGCGCATCTGCGGTGGCGCAAGGGCAAACTTGCGTGACGCACCTTCCCTGGCGCATCCATGCTGATTTGCAGGGATGCGCCAGGGAACATAAATCTGCCCCTAAGTTCTGTTGCGGAGCTCCGGAAACCTCCGACTCAAATTAAGCACTGTGGCTTTGTCTTGGTGGGAACTAGAGATACAAAAAGCATTGAGGATATGTAAATCTACCACTAGTCCTCACGTAGTATTCTCTGGCTCGAAATGTTTAGAATCAGCTTGGAGTGTGAGCTGTAGCACCCTGACAGGGGTCAGTCTGAGGTAGAAGCGCTTCCTTGTGTGTTTGTTGTAATTGTAAGTGCCTACACATGACCAGCGTTTTAATTTATGATTTTGTCTTCCTTTGTGCATTTCTATGTGAATATCTTTGTATGTGTTTTTATCTGGATGGATTTGACAATGAATACATTATAAAATGATAAAGCGGCCTTCTGCACGTCTTACAGCGAGTCGGAGTCTAGTACCCCCCCTAGGGTGACCAGATTCTCAAAACAAAAAACGGGGACAGGTCATAGACATAGAAGTAGGACTATGGTTTGCAGTAACCATCGACATAAAAGTAGGACTATTTGACAGCTGTCATAGACATAGAAAAGGGACTACAATTACAGCTCCCTCCACAGACCGAGATGAAGCATTACAGACAACAAATCCGCGGTCTTTTATTGGCAACCCTCTCCTTCACACAGCAGCATTAGTACTTTTTATTACATTTACACTTTTAAGGACTATAGCATATATTTGCCAAAAATCAATAAAACATCACAGGCTAGCAAACGCCAGATTTACTAGCTTTATCAATGCTCGTTTCTATGGCTGCACGTCAGCACCACATAAAGTACAACTCACCAATGTTGCTTAGTTGCTCATGACAGAAAAGTATGGGAGGTAAACTGCGGAATGCTAAATTGCCAAATGGCAGCCATGGACCAATGTACAAAAAAAACTTCTCTCCAGGTATTACTGCCTTAGGGTCTTAAGGGTGGCAAAGGTTGGCCGACCACACTGTCCTCCCACATTTGCGTAGTTACTGCTGAGATGTCATGTTACCTTACTGGGGTATGTATAGTGCACTCTAGCCATTGGTATCATCTCATAGTGCAATAGTGTGAAGACCTGAGCAAAAAGCTCGAGCAGCGCTGCTCGCCTCTCCCACAGGCGTTAACCCTGCTCTTTTAAGTCCTTTCCAGCTAAACAGTTTGCCGTGATCTGAAAGGTCAGTCAAAAGGTCAAGTCATAGCTTTGATAAGGAGAACACAAAGCATGCATGTAAAATGTCTCTCTTCAAAGGATTTCCCTTCTTGCTACAGCGCTCACCTCAGTGACGACACATGCCGTAAACAGTGCAAAGAGAGCATGCGCGCGCATGCTCAACCGGAACAATGAAAAGCAGGGACATTTCTGTGTTTAACGGGGACACTGTTTGAAAACAGGGACATTTGAGTCACTTGGAGAAAAGTGTCGGGACACGGGGACACTTCCCCAAAAACGGGGACCGTCCTGGGAAAACGGGGACGTCTGGTCACCCTAACCCCCCCCCACCCCTCCCCCCAAAAAAAAAAAACACTTATCACTCCGAGCTCTGTTCTGCAGCGTGATTCCCAAAGTACAAAATGACCGAGGCGACTTAAATGTCTTCGTGCGTTCTTAATTTATTTTACTTCATCTGCTGTTATTCTAATATTTCAGGCTGTGAACAGAGAGTAACACTTTCTCTTGACCGAATGCAATATAAGAACTTGCAGTTGAACTGACGAAGAAACAGAAGTCACGCACAAGAAAGGCTCGGCCCTGTAAAGGCCGGTGATGCCTTTCTGTTTTAAGCCCACAGGGGTCACTGAAGAGCTTTGTAAAGTTTGAGACAGCTGAAGCAACCAGTGAAAAACCAAACGAAACGCATTTCTCTTCTAGAGCAAAGGTCACCGGGTCGGGTACACGGGGTGCCATTGAACCTCGTTTTCCTTTCAGTCCTGCCCCGGCACACCGCACCCCGCGGTCGCACTAATCCAGGCCTGTGCTTGCAGCTGTACCTTGCTTCCTGGATTCAAGAACACGGCCATAAATTCCCCTTTCCCGGCAGCACATGTTTCAGTCTGGGAAGTAAACAACCCTTTGCTTCTTTCTTTCTTCACCCACTGCTGTTATTTATAGGGCCACATTCAAGTTAAATGATTTGTAGGTTAACCCTTATCCATAAAGCTCTGGTGCGGTTTTATCAAAGCAGAGTTTCCCGCTCGAGACCGTTTCGTGGGTGTTTGCCACAACGTGGTTAATTGACGACTTTTTGGTTGGGTTGAAAGTTGTGTGATATCGAGTTGCCTCACATGTTTTTAAGATAGATAGGGTTGCCACCTGCGGAAGAGAAAAATACTCACCGTTTGTGGTTGTTTTAAAAATCTGTATAGGCCAGGATGTGATACTAAATACGATCAAATTAATTTGCAGCATGAGTTTTCTGTCCTTGTTTAATAGAATTATTAGCCATGGATCATTAACTCAGCTTTAGAACACATTTAAAAGTTTATTTATTTCATTTATAAAGTTTTATATAGCGCGAACAAGATCCCGAGGGATAACAGAGCGCTTTACAATAGGATGGAAGAGAGGACATGAAAGCAATAACGAACATCAATTGGGAAAAATAAAATATTACAATAAACAGGTGTAAGCGAACAATGAAGGGGGGTAATAATATGCAGTAATGAAATATCGAACTCCAATTGGGAAAAAGAAGATAATACAATAATTAGAAGTAAGCAAACAACAAAGGGGGTTAATACTATGCAGTAATAACATAAACATAACATGTACTTTTGTATAGCACACGTATCACCCGAAAGTCTCAAGGCGCTCAATAACAGATGTATATTGTTACCCAACTCAATGGTACTCATTTTATCGACCTCAGATGGATGAAAGGCTGAGTGGACCCGCCAGGATTAGAACCTGTGACCATGAGGTTGAACACAGGCCCCTAGAGTGGATGCATTTGTCCACTGCGCCACCATACCCAGAGCAGTAATGGGGCGCCGTATCAAATGGAAGTAAAATGGTAATAGGAACAAAGTCAACGATCAAGTGGGCCTAGTCCTCTTAAGGTAAGAATTTACTCATTAGGAATCCTTTGGCTTCTGTTTTCTATCTCTATTCACTATTTGAAGTATTTACAGATAAGGGCTAAAAATACTGGCATTTTGTGACTGCTTATTTTTGTACTGGCAGGGTCATTAAAATACTGATGGTGTTGGTAGAAAAACAGTCAGATGGCAACTCTAAGTGTGCAGGAGAGGGTCCGCTGTGGCTGTTGTATGTCAGTACAGTGCCTTCTTTCTACATAAACCTACCACTACATAGCCTGTCGTAAGATATATCATCTCTGCGAAACACTTGATGTAGTGGTTAGCAGTCCTGTCTTCCGGCCTGTTGGCCGGAACTATGAGCACGTCATCCGCAGGCCAGGCGTGGCATGCGGGGTAAAATAAAAGGGGAGAGCCCGCATGTGTGTTATCTCCCAATACCAGTAAAACCCGATGTATGTGTCCCATCATTTTCGTAGGCCCATTAACCCTGTATTCCTTGATATTAGGCCTCACCTCTACACAGTGACTGGAGGTCACAACACTGGCGACGAGAGGGGCCACAACCCTCGTTTCACTCGGCTACCATCTGCTTGGATCCTCGGCCGGGGTGCGCATCAGCCGCTGTGCAGTGTAGCTGAGACCCGCAGCATCGCCAGCGGCATCCAAGGTGTAGCGTCTGGAGCGTTGAGGGTGAGTGCTGCCCCGCTGATGCGCCCCATGCATCCAGCTGCTCCAGGGAGACTCCCGGTGACGCCCTGCACCTGTCCCAGTTCCCAGGCAGCTGCTCTGCATGCGCCGGCTGCAACGCCACCTGCAGGCATATTGCTGTCACAGCAGGGGTGAAACTGATCAGCGCGCATCTGCCCCACCCAGAGGAAGACGTGAACAGGCCCCAGCCCAGCGCGCCCAAGCGTGGAGAAAGAAGGTGCCGTTGCAGTGCATGAAGTGAGCACGTGGGCCCCAGGAGGTGCAAGGTGACACCGGCAAGGCAGTCTTTGGCCTCAAAGAGGGGATAAAGCGGAGAGAGAAAAAAACACAACAAGGACACAAAGAAAGGAGCACTAAAAATTACAGAGGCTACATGATTGAGAGGACAGCAAGGGACCACACAGCACACCATCAAAGAAATACAAAAGCTGCAAGCCTGAGAGGGCAGTAAGGGGACACAAATGATTTAACTTTGGAATATCCTCAGCCGCAGAGGTATTCCAGAACACTATCCGCGAGATGTTTTCTGGGCTGCCCGGGGTAATAACCATCAGCGACGACATCCTGATCCACTCTGCCACTGCTGCTGACCATCACAGACATCTGAGGAGCAACTTGCATCGCCTCAGTGAACATGGCACGCCACTCCACTGGGAAAAGTGTCAGTTCACCCAACCATCTCTAGAATTCTTCGGGTACGTGTTCAACCAGGAGGGCATCTAGGTGGATCCGAAGAAGTCGCAAGCTATCTGAAGCGCCCCAGCTACAACCACACCCACCGAAGTGAGGGGTTTACTTGGCATGGCCACCTACTGTGGGAGGTTCATCCCTGATCTTGCAACCCGCGCTGAGCTGCTGAGAGATCTCACAAAAACGGACGGCAAATGGAATTGGGGACCCCGGAAGAGAAGGCATTTCAGAGCATTAAGGACTCACTACTGGGAGAATCCAGCCTCGCCTACTTTGATCCGGCGAAGCCGACAGAACTACTGGTAGATGCCAGTCCAGTGGGGCTGGAAGCATTGCTTGCCCTGGAACAGGAGCCAGGCTGGTGGGCGGCCCTATCATTTGCCATCAAGTCTCTGACCCCCACTGAAGCAAGATATCCTCAAATCGAGAGAGAGGCGCTCGCTATAAAATGGGCTTGCAACCACTTCCGTCTGTACCTGACGGGCCAGCCATTCACCGTGGTAACTGACAACCATCCTCTGGTCCATCTTTTCAAGGGGTCAGCCACTCATCCACCTCCCCGAATTCAGCGATTGGCCATACAATTCCAGTCCTACCAGATGGAAGTAGTCTACCAGCATGGGGTGAAGAACCCCACGGACTTCCTTTCCCGACACCCAGCACCCAGGGAAGAGACGGATGACCTCAAGGGGCCGGAACAATACATAAGGATGATCTTGGTTACGATGACGCTTGAGGAAATCAAGAATGCAGCTGAGCAAGATCCCATATACACCCGGACTCTCAAAGCGGTCCAAGGAGGATCATAGAAGAATAACCTCCAACAGACCAACACGTGGGCGCCGGAGGACCATGGAGAGTTGACGAAAGTATGGAGGGTGAGGAGCTAACTGAGTGCCACATCAGATGGAATACTCTTGAGAGGCCCAAGGCTGGTGATACAGCAAGCTCTGAGGCAACAAGCAACTCAAATGTCCCACGGGGACCACCAAGGTGTGACCAAAATGAAGGCAAGAATGTGAGAAAAGGTCTGGTTTCCAGAACTCTAAACAACGGGTGAGGACCTAGTACTCCACTGCCCTGCCTGCCAGATAACTAGCGCACCTGAGTGGCCGACCCCGGTAATCACAGAAGAGGCCTGCACTATCCCGTGGTCAAAAGTGAGCATAGACTTTGGGAGCTTCCCTGGAGGGAAACACACTCTCGTCCTCATGGAGGCCTTCTCGAAATACCCCATAGTGGAACCAGTCATGTCGACCGCCTTTGCCCATGTGGCCCCCGTCCTGGAGAAAGTGTTTGCCACATTTGGGTTCCCTACTGAGATCCAAAGCGACAATAGGCCCCAGTTCCAAGAGGTTGATTTTTCCACCTTCCTCCAACAGCAAGGGATCCATCACCGCTGCATTACGCCCGAGGGCCCAAGCCAACAGAGACATAGAGCGGTTCATGAGGACATTAAACAAATGTTACGCATTGCCAGCGTGGAACAGGCGGATCCTGAGTCCTGAGCGGTGCCACCACGAGTTCCTTAGAGAATACAGGTGCACCCCACACTGCACCACACTGCAGAGTCCCTGGGCCCATATGTTCAGAGGGCCGCGGAGAGACCTGATCCCTACGTGTCCAGGGTGAACACCCCTACCCCATGACGTCCAGGAAAACCAGGCAAGGCGAGAACGGCAAAATCACAGAGCAAGCATCTGACGCCACGCCATACACTGGTCATTCCGGCCAGGTGCAACAGCCCTACTCAAAGACCGCCAGCCCAGGAAAAGTTACGGACCGTCCGTGAACAAGGCACCTGGACAGTCGTTACCAGCAATGGCACCATGGTGACAGCCCGAAAAGGGAGCGAGGAAATATCTCAAAACATCTCCTGGTTTGAAGCGGTCCTGTCAGTGTCTTTAGAGTCTGACCCTTAGCACCCGCCGAGCCCTGACAGAGACACCCAGAGCTGAGAGGAAGAAGAGGCCAACACCCCGGACTCTGTCTCACCAGGACCTCTGCCTCCTGATTCGCCACCAAGCCTGTCGTGCCAGGTGGAGCATCCATCCGAGGTCAACAACATCACTATAGCCTATGACCCAATCCCCGACCTAACCGACACCTCCAGGATTTTGCGTGTTAAAATATTAGAGACTGATGCAACGGAACTGTATGTGTTTGCCGGACTTTCAGAAGCTCAGTTTAAGGATCCAAGTTGGGGAGGGATGTACTGGTTAGCAGTCCTGTGTTCCAGCCCGTTGGCCGGAACTATGAGCATGTCATCCGCAGGCCAAGCGTGGCATGCGGGGTAAAATAAAAGGGGAGAGCCTGCACGTGGGTTACCTCCCGATACCAGTAAAACCTGGTGTATGTGTCCCATCATTTTCGTATGCCCATTAACCCCGTATTCCTTGATACTAGGCCTCACCTCTACACAGTGACTGGAGGTCACCACACTTATCAGTGCCACTACAGGTCAACACATAAAGAGAAACCTTTGACAATACTTCCACGGCGTAGGAAACAGTCACCTTTGTCTTTTGCTGGACCCTATATTTTTGCTGGCTTTAGAACTCTGTGCACTTTACCCCTGTACACCAGTAGTGAAGTGCCAGTACTCCCCCTTTAAACATGATTGGGTTGGCTTATTCCTAATTGTGCAAGTGACTTGCTTATAAGTCCCTAGTATATGGTTTTGAAAGTTCACCCAGAGGCTGGAAGCTAAATGCCACTCGTGGTCTGCAGCACCTACTATGCTGTTCACTGTAGTGGTGTTGCAAGCATGGTGTCAGGCCTACCCTGTGTAGCCTGACTGTTGCAGTGTAAACCTTCGGTGCAGCCTGTTAGCATAGCTCATTTTGAGAGGTAAAATCCTTCCTTTTAAATATTAATAGGTCCCCCTGCGTAGGCATTGGAGTCCACAAGGAAGGGTGCGTGGTATTTAAAAGTAGGGCATGTAGAAATGTAACATTAGCAAGTTAGCATCTCACAACAGGGACTAGCCCCTACAATCTATTTTCTCTTCAGGAAGGCCGGTTGACCGATAGAAAAGTACTGGGAAGCAATATTAAAGACTAATACTGTGTCTCAGGATTGGAGCCAGCTAGAAACATAATCAAACCACAGACTTTAATAGGTATTAAAATCCAATTCAATGGTGAATTTGGATTTTCACTAAATATTAAGGAACAGTAACTTTTAAAAAGTTACTCTCTACCTGCCTCAACGGTCAGAAGGCTAATATGCGTAGGCTTATACCAACTCTCAGCATGTGCTCAGTCTTGAATAGGTGTGAAAAAGATGTGGAGTGCCTCCCAGGAGCAAACAATAGGCTTACCTGAATGGGCAGAGACAACTCCTCTTAACTCCACAGAATCTTCAGTGGGGGCTGTGTGCATCCTTTTTGACACTTCAGTTTTAAATCCTGCTTGACACATCTGTTGAGCCACATATAACACCTGGGGAACACTGGAAAGTGAGAGACCAGGATGCAATAAAAAGTGTTTTACCCACGTCCTAGTTGCTATCAGACATCTGTCTTGGGGATTTTTGTAGGTACAGTGCCTGACTCAAACTATATTTTAGTGTTAGATGTGGAAAAAAAGGAACTAGCCTTACCATAGTATACAATTCACCCACCTCTGCCCCCAGCTCTCCGAATCCAAGGTGAGTGTGGCAATAGAGTTATGCCACATTGGATTTGCCTTGACACATTGCACTGTTTGAAGTAAGGCAAACAGGAACTACTGCAAAGTAAGCAGGACAGGGTTTGGGAACTTTTACCCCATTAATTAGGACATGTCCAGGAGTCACCCTCACCCACTAGCCGATGCCATGCATAAATGTGGCATCTCCAGGCACACATTGGAGAACACTTTCTTGACCTGTGGAAAATCAGGAGTGGACTGAACCTGCTATCTTTGACCAGAGATGAACCCCAAAAGGAGGGATGCACTCTGTTGTACCCAGAGGAAAGAAGTGGACTCCAAGGGTCATAAGGCTATTCAAGCTACAAGTAAACTAAAGCTACGAGCTACCTTTTCTTGGAAGTACCCAGCTGACCTGAAGCAACTGGGCCTGGACTTGCAGTTGGCCTCTGCCTGACACCATGTGAGATTCTAAGTGGGACTTCAGGTTCTTGGGAGCTTTAGAAGTGTACTCTGTTAGCATTGGATCATTTACTAGAAAGGGCCCACTCTTCAGAGTCCAGAGCACCACAGAACAACTGTTGCCTACGCTACCCAAACTCACCATAAAACACTTGTACGGTTTCAGAGTGACTCTTTATCAGATCAACATAACACATCCGCCCTCTATTCGCCTCTAGGGATTCCCATGATGGAGGCTCCAGATATGGAACAAACCTTAAACACACCTGGAACATTGCAGCAGTAAATCACATATGGACCCAGTAATACCTAAAGAAACGAGTCAGATGCACACACTCATAAACACAAATAAATGTACAGCAGAGATATTTCTCCTGGTTACACCTCCCCTGGGGAGGCGTACAGTTTTGACGCATTCCCAAGTTTGCAGATCCTTGTAAATCTGGGAATGTGTCAAAACCCATGGGTGTGGCGTGAGAAAACCCACTGCAACACCCCATAATACAGTTTAAGGCAAAGCAGTGACTTGCGCTGTGTTGCCTTACAAGAGATCTACGAGGTCATGAAAGTGGCTTTGCATGGCCTCATAGATAATGGGTTTGCACTCTGTGCTGCCGTATCGTCAAAAAGAGTGGCGCACCGGCGGAGCAAGGTGCTTGTAAATACGCCCCTAACTGCCAATTTTGTTATACTGGGAGTATTCGCAGAGCAAGTTTGTCCCTCAGCCAGTGCTAGATATACATGGGGGCCTATTTGCAAACAGAGTTGTATAACGCGGGCACCACACAAGGTGGTGCAAGAGCAATGCAAATCCCAAATGAGATTTATGAAGCCAGGCAAGGCCACTGTGCGTGGTCCTGCGTGGCTCCATAAATCTGGAGTTAAGCAACGCAGCTCAAATCTCTGCATTGCATTACTGTGCGCCAGGGAGGAATTTCAATGGGTGTTGCATGGGTGTTCCCAATCAACTTTCATGGTTTTTGATGCATTTCCAGATTTACCAGAACTGGTAAACTTAGGAATGCACCAAAAAGATACGACCTCCCAGCGAGGGATAAGAGTAATATCTTCATTTCTCCATGTTTATTTCTCTTTCTATGTGTGCTGCATTATGCAGCGCACATAGAAAGAGGAATTTGCCTCTCAGGATTTTTTTCGTACAGGAAGTTGTCCTTTCCTGCACAAAAAAACGATCCTGCTTGCAACACAGGCACTCTTGCACCATGGTGCAAGGGTGACTGGGTTGGTACTAGGCAGCCAAAAGGGCACTTGCTCAGGGGAAAAGGCAGGAATGAAAGGAGCACACCATATTGCCTTTAATATGGTGCATTCCTGCCCTTACTCTGTCATGCAGTGTAGCAGGGCAAGGTGACTTGCTGTGCTGCATCACTTTTCATAAATCCACCACATAATCTTTTTTGCACAAGCGCCATCCACCTGCCCACAGAGCGCAGAGAGAAGCAGCCCATCCCCATGATCATGCCGTGTAGCTGGTTCTTTACTGTTTTCTATTGATGTCTCCTATAACTTAGGTTAGGAAGCAGCCACTGTTCCCTGAGATATACTGCATTTCTGCATATCACAAGATTATGGTGGCATGGAGGACCCACTGTATCCTTTTTTCGCTGCTTGCTTTGGAGCCCATGGTACCCCTTGCTATGACATTGTTTTGCACCACACTGTATACAATCAGGACAGTGATAGGGTCACTGTGCACCCTTGGAGACAAAGTTTATGACATCAGGTGCTAAAATGGGCCTGTGATTTGGCAAATTGCAAACTATTTTCCTAAATTGCTACTTTGATGTTGCATGATGCCTGCAGATTGCACTGGTGTAAAGACTGCTGTGGCTTTGCACTGCTCCCAGATCACACTTTGGCCAAGGATCGCCCCACCTGGCCCCACAGTGTGCAGGAAGTTTAGGAATCTAGCTCCTTACATGGTATACCAAAAAGAGGTATTCCGTGCAAATAGTCCAGGTATTTCCTTAGTTGTGGATAGGGGCTTTCTGTAGCAATCCCAAGATGCTCTTCTATGGGATAGTGTGGTCGAGCAGCCTTAAGCTTATCAGAGGGGAGTGTTAGACACCTGTTGCACACACACAGTCAATAAATGATACACAAAACTCAATAAGGAGATCCACACCAATTTATAAAAATAATACTTATCGTTTGAACCATTAAGCACCAAATTCATCAAAATCAGTTAAAGTCCTTTTTAAAATGGCAGGTATGAAGAAAGTAGATTTTTGATTCAAATCGTAATTGAAGCACTTTGCTGCAATATTAAGCAAGAAAGGAAACATACGATGCATACTGTCAATTACCAACGACTTACAGGACTAATCTTCTGGACTTAAGGTGAGTATGGGGAAAGGTCCCAGGCAGAACCAACAGTTCACTACGGGCAGCACTGGGGAAGCCAGATGCAGAGGTGCCTTACAACAATTGGTGCCTCATTCAAGTCTATGGAGATCGGTCAGTCGGGCTGATCAACAAGGGGCTCAGGCCTCATGATACTTGGAGATGTGGGGACACCTTTAGTCCTCTTCTAACTGGGCCAAGGGCAACGGGTACAGAGGTGTCCTTAGGCATCGGGTTTTCGTCAGTGGAAGCAGACGTGGTAGAGGGGGATGCACACGGAGGCTGTAGGCCGTGCCAGGAAGTCCAAAGTGGGCAAGTCCAAGGTGGACTTTGTCTCTTGAGGGCCAGGGGACCACGCTGGCAACGTTGGCCTACTTCAGCTCAGGCTAGGAAGTGTGAGTGCAGTGGTGCTTTGCTGCATTGGGTTTTTACGGTTCTGGAGTCTCATTGTCTTCTTTGGGCTGCCTGCAGTATGCAGGGAAGCAGCTCCGCTGCTCCACAGGAGTCCTTGGGTCTTTGTTGAAGGCAGGCAGACCTCCCAGGATTAGGAGGCATGGCAGCTGCAGGACAAGATGACTTTTGGTGCACTCTGTCTGGAATAGCAGGGTCAGTTGCTTCTCTCACAGTCTGTGCTTTTGCAGCTCTTCAGTTTCCTTCTTCTTTGTAGGTTGGCAGGAATCTCATTTCCTGGTATCAGGGCTCCCCTAAATACTGAATTTAGGAGCTTTAGGGGAGTGTAGGGAAGTAGCCAATGGGCTACTTAACTCTGGGGTCACTATGCCCCCTATATTACCACTTCCTGGGGAAAGTGGGCATGACCCTGTCCCAGAATTCATACGTTTGCCATCAGCAAGATGGCTAACTTTCAAAAATCACCTCCATTTCAGGTAGCCAACCTTAAGGGTGGCACTAGCCTGAGGGTGGACATGCCTATCTGACTAGCTAAGTTTCCCAACTGTCCAGGTGCCAAAGGGCTCTGGACAAAGAGGGTTGGCTTCCTCTCCTGTGAGAGAAACCAGATTTTCATACTGAAAGGTGGTGAGCGCTTTGAAGCTCCCCTGCCTTGAAATGCTGATCTGCAGGTCATCCTGTGGAAGGGCATGACACCCCCCCCCCCCCATTGAGCAGGCTTGGTTTCTGGCCTCCTGAGAGGAAAGGCCCTCACCAGTCAGTCAGCACACCAGTAGTTAGTAGTTTTTCAGGGAGCATAATTTTGGGAAAGAGATCTGGCACTGGGGACCTGGTTAGCAGGAACCCAGTGCACTTCGAGTCGAAATCACATCAAATACTAGGCAAAAAGTGTGGGGTGGCCATGTCAAAAAGGGCACTTTCCTACAGGAAGGAAATGAATTCTCTTTAACACACAAGGTTGTGGTCTTCATTTTATTTTAGACATGGTGGCTATGTATTACTAGCCTAAAGCGTTCTGGGATGATCACTTTCTCGAGGAAGCCCTTACGACAACTTTCTGAATGTGAAGGTGCCTGAATAACAGGGAAGTCTGTCCAGGACTGAAGCATTCGGTTGCGGCAGAAGTAAGATAGGACAGAACAGTTAGATAGCTTGATGTCTGTGGGGCAAAGTACACCTGGCTTTCTTTTACAGAGCAGTGTTAATAGGTGAGTTAGTGCACTAGGTTCCATTGATGTAAACATAGTTCATAGATCCCTAATGAATTAATGTGCTAAAGAAAGTCAAGAACTGGAAACTGGTCTACCTATCGACAGGGCGTGATCTGGAAAAACTAGGAAAAGTCGTTTAGAGGCTGGTGCTGCTGGTTGTTCATCTGTGCAGGCACCCGAGGGTGGTGTTGGTTCAGGTTTTAGCTAACTGCATTCCCAGTGCTTAATTTGAGCCATGGTTGCCAGTGGGGTCCACCGGCACTTACTTTTGGGGATCAGCACTTATTTTTCTGCATCAGATATTTAGGAGAGGAAGAGAGGGAAAAGCACACAAATGATAACAACGGAGGGAGAGAAAGATGGAAAACCACCGTCATAAAGCAAGAAAGCCAGATCGTGCAGGAGTGAGATAAAGGGGCAATGATTGATGCCAATAGATAAAAAAGGTCTGAGGTGGATTTCAGACTGCGCATCCTTGATAGTCGGTGTGCTGACTTTCAATTGCACCAGCAGTGAGTGTCTGACCAGAGTTGCAGGCGCTGGAGCTTATTCTTTTGCAAAGTAAGCACTGAGAATGCCTGACTAGAAAGAGATGACACCTGCTGCAGGACTATCTCTGCGCATGAAACCGAGGCTCCTTTACAAATTGTAATCCCCTAAAAAAGGTCTCACCAGTAGGGAATGGTGGAAAATGTCCACGACCCTCAAAATGGGAGGAACACTCCCTTTTCTCAATCTTCTTGCAGACAGAAAATTCTCTGTGCATGTGAACCAGAGAAACAGGCATTTTTAGGATAATTCAAGAAGTTTGTATGTTTATTCTTGGCCAGTGAACCTTGACCTTAAGGACTGATCACAAACCTTTAGTCAAGATTCTACTGTCAGGCGATTCAAATAAAAGTTCTGCCAGACTGGATAGATTTGCAGCAAAACTGGAGTTAGAAGTGATTTTTTTGAATCAAATAAGAGACTTTCTCGGTAAATGTGGAATCAAGCATATAAGAACTTCACTTTTATAATCCGCAGTCAAACAGCAACGGGGAGAGGGCCAACAAATTGGTGAAAAGAATCCTGGAGATAGCCATCAAGAGCGGTCTGCGAGTGGAGGAGGCTGTTCGAGATATGGTTTGGGCATTGCATGCTACAATGAATGATCAAACTGGAGTTTCTCCCTTTTAGAAGGTGAGAAGTAGAAAAAGTGGTTTCAACTTGATGCTGTGTTGGTTACATGAGTGGATCACTGGTTGGAGAAAGAATACTGATTCTCCGGAAAGCAGCTCGAGGCATAGGGTCGAGAAAGGGTATTGGGTTAAGATTAGATCTGGGAGAATATCACCTGGTTGATCAAAATGTAAGGGACTTACAGAGTGAAGAATGCCTCTAAAAATTGACTTTAGTTGGTGCATGGACAAAGATGGAATGCTAGGAGGGTGGCTTTTTATCAATAGAAGGGTGACTGCAGTAAGGTACGTGAGGGTGACATTGCATGCAATGGGTTTATGTTGATGACTGACAAAAAAATGTTGGGCTTGTACAGAAAAGAGTGTGGAAGCCGAGGTTCGGCTTCAGGAGATGCTCAATGACTCAGGCAACGCTGCTCATGGTGAAGGAGTGGAAGAATAGAAGAGCCAACACATGTCCTTCGCACTTTCCGTGGAGCACCTGTGAGGTTGAGTGATTCTGTTTCATAACAGTTCCAAACTTAGAGATATTTTGGATCATGGTGTATTTCTTAGTTCTTCTGTATAGTTACATATTTTTAGTGGGTTTATCCCTATTCCTTGAGCAGTGCTTATATTTAAAGTATGTAACTTTTACTTTTCATAGTGCTGTATTTATTTCGTTAAATCTTCATGTATTTGAGAAAAAGAGATAGATTGTAGCTCTAAACTGACTTTGAATGTTTGCTAAAAGGATTTGTTATGACCTCAGTGGTTCCTGGAGTCAGTTGAAACACAGGGGGCCCTTGCGAAGTACGTCTAAAGCCATTCCTCAATAAACCTGCAGAAACTTTATATGTACTAGTGAACATAATTATTACCACACATATCAACCTAACAAGCCAAAGAGTTTGCGTTTTATGTGCAGGTGTGGGAACAAAACCGTACCCCAACATTTGGACACCCCAAAACGTACCTCTTTTAGTTTTCCCACAGTTCACTGGATCGGAGATGGTGTTAAACCACAATTTCATTACGCAATGTGTCCCCCATTAAGGTACCTTTCCAAACAGCAATTAGCAGACTAAAACAGTTTATTAAATAATGGGGTTGACTCAATAATTGAGTTCTAGAACAATGTAAATTTAAAGGGATTTCTTACAAAAATTCAAAAGAAGCGGTACAGTCACTGCAATGAGGCAAAGTTATACAGCGTAAGTAAAATCAGAAAATATTCTAAGTCCTAAGGGGGAGCAAAATCATAAGAAAATTGGGCAGAATCCCAAGCAGCACAGAAAAGCTCAGGAAAATCTCAGTCTCACCCCTAAAATCAAGGGGTCCTTGTGCACTATTCTTGCATAGTGAATTAGGAAAGCTGAAGAATCATCGTGGTGTGAGCAAACGTATCATTTCTTTAACAAATCAGAACACAAGAATAATACACGCCATTACCTTAACACATAAGCACCATCCGATTTATAGAAAAGGTGTTCAACACCCTCTATGTATGAAGTCCAAATGCAATGAATATCCATAGGCATGGGTGATTTCTGTATGAGCTGTATTAACCAGCCTCCCCCACCAACAGCAGAGACCCACTGCCAGGTCAAAACCCTCATTGCAAAGCTTTGCAGACCTTGGTTGTTTTTTTGACATCCTAGAGTCACCCAGTAGCTAAAAATACGCAGGATTCCACATTTCAAGTCCTGAACCTTTTTATCACAAGCGGTTCAAGAAGCTCTTGAAAGCTGGACGATTCAGTCTTGCCTTTCAGTGAGCTCAAGCCAATATGAGGTCACGATTAATTGATCATGAACATAATCATTCATCCGTTCAGCTAAACTCTAACCTCCCCATAAAACAACCATACTATAGTTATTGCCTCTCTGTCAGATTCTACGAGGTATAGATTTATCAAACGTCCTCATTAATAAATTCATTAATATTACAAATCTTGATTGTCAGGTGTGTTCGCCGAGTTTGGTCAATGCAAGCAAAGTTAGGACCCAGTCACTAGTCAGGTGGTACGGTTTGCCCAGTGGGTCCTTTCTGTCTGAGCGCAGCTGGCCCGGGGTCCCCGCACCCAAGATTATTGCATGCAGACCCGGATCCAGGGCAGCAGGCGGGAGTACAGCCTGACCCACGCCCAATCCAACCCTCTACAATACCCCTGTGGGAGTCTAGAAGGCTCTCCCCACCTGGTCCAGAAGCTGCCTAGCCCCCTCTGAACCCTCCCTATCCCTCTCCCCTTGCCACCCCGGTACACAGATACCACCCCAATCCCATTGGCCACCTGTTTATGGCAGGTGGTAAATGGGGGTAGAAAAGGTTGTGTTATATGGTCCGGCATACAGACCTGCATGCATCTTTTGAAGCAGTAATACCAAGTCAGGATTTGAATCCCCATTCCAGGCCAAATAACTTGTTACAGCTGAATTTACACAGAGGGTTAAGGCTACAAATGTTAGATCTGGAAACCTCTTATGAAAAAAGTTAAATCTGGCCAACTCATAATCTGCCCCCTAGACTATGACTCCCAGAGGGTATTTGATTGATAAATGAAACAGGAGGACTGGAAACAAGGCATCATGACAGGATTAGATGTTGTGCACTAACTCGCTTCAGGACTCCTTGAGCTCTGTTTCCAGTTCTAGTCTTTTCTGTACAATCTAATGCATTCTGGGTGCTGTAGTCTTGGTTTGCTTCCATTAAACTAATTACATTAACACAGCCACAACTGGCCTCGATTGGCCCAGTGTCTATGACAACATGCTGTGACGTGGACGGGTATGCTCAGACGTGAGTCCCGTGCTCTCCATGCCACTGGAATCAAGCTATCCTGGCTGAAGAGGGGTGAAACCCCGAAACCGGTCCTAGGATGCTAGTTTCCCGTCCGGGGAGGACCTGACTTAGCAGTTCGGGCTGGATTGTTCCCATGAGGCACAGGGTCAAGACTGATTTGCATATGGCTGGGTTCAAACTGGAATGGCATGGTGAGCAAAAAAACGATGGATTTAGGCCCAGATCTCTGTACTGGGGTGAATGTATGACATTGTTCTGCATTCTGTCCATCAATTGTTGTTTTTGCATTTGTGACGTGGATACCCTCAGCTTGGCATCAACCTTGCCATATCTGCTCAATTCTGTGCCCCCACCATGCTTTCTTTCTTGAGTCTAAACTAAAGGCCAGGTGTATTAAAGGATTTTACCTATTCTGTCTCCCTGAGAAAATGTGTTCGCACATATGGCCTAAGTCCTGTTGCCCTAATATGAGCTGCACCCACCGGGGAATGAGCTCTCTGCAGGCGGCCAGGGGTCTACAAAAGAATGAAGGCAGCCAGGCTGAGTCAGTCGGTTCCGAGGGGACGCCAGAAGTGCTCACATGAGCCCCCCCCCCCCCCCTCCCCTTCAGCACCTCGCAGAGGATAAACCGGGGCTTGAAGTGCCTGTCAGCAGGCTTGTTTTTTCTGGTGTGTCCAGATAAGAGCCTTTCAGATTGTGGGCTATGACGTCACAGAGCTGACCCTGTTTGGGCAGCGGGGATCACTCATCGCTGATGAAGCGGCCATTATCAGTCCTTGGGCCGTCCGTTGTAATTCTTAGAGGTCACGGGGTCAGAGCCTGAAGCTGTTATGTTACCCCGGGAGCCGCAATTAGGGGCAGGCTGACAGCGGATTCCAATTAATGAGTTCATAGGTAAACAAAGCGGCTGTATCTGCAATGTCAGGCACACATCATCGAGACATAAAGACACCCCAGCTTGCAACACGGGGGCAGAGGAAAGCTGGACGCAGACCTCTTTCATGTGAAGCATAAGTTGAGCATAATGGGGATAATTACTCCTGATCGTGACCCCAACTGGCACGTCCACTCAGCAGAGTCCGCCGCTATTTGTCGTGCCACGGGGGCCAGCTTCACAATGGCTGCCGTGAGGATGCCATGCGGCCTCTGGCGACCAGCACCAGCTAGAGCGCCCACTCGCCACCGCTTGTCACCCTTGGTTAGGCATGAAACATGGAGGCCTGATTTCAACATATGCTGGCGTCAGCTTTAAGTAGTTTTGAGCTCTCCTGCCTTCCTCAATAGAATAATGTGTGTTGAAGAGACCGCAGGATTACGCTGGGATGGGCGAGCGAACAATGGGCAATCGCCCAGTTCATATAAGGATACTTTTCATTTATTTTTATTAGAGGTATTTAAACCCAGCAATCCTAGCCAGAGCAGATAAGGGGCACTCAACTTTTACACCTGAAGTGTGGAATGACAAATGATACTGTAACCCTAGCATTTGGCCACTTACAAATGGTTTCTACTGGAACCAGGAACGGCGGAAGGATATTTTGCCTTCCTCCCAAAATAATATTTTGTACCTCGAGCTCTTCATGTGTATCACAAAAGGCATTTTCCTGCCATTTTATTGTAATTTAGTGGCAAACGGTGGTGGGACATTAAGGTCACTCACCTAACCTTGTTTTGAGTCTGAACCCATAATCTACTGTCCAGTGAACAATCCCAGGAAACTGCTGTTGCACGTTGGAGTTGGTTATTAGTGTCTAATGGTACCCATTGGTTGCATAGGCGCATTATTTAATTAGTTGGGTTTACCTTTTCAGTAAAAGATATATATCCTACAACTGAATTCAATGCAGACCTTTTGCAACACTATGATATGGAATTTCCGATTGGAATCTAGTTGTTGACATGAGCAAAACCTATGCAACCTACAGGCAGGAGGGATATAGCGTACTGCGCTTTTCTAGGGTTATACAATTTTCGAGGGAGTTGTGTTCCAAAGAAAGGAGAGCGCATCAGGCATACAAGTGATACACAGGGGGAACCCAATGCCCTAGTAAGGCTGTCACCCTGCGCTTGTAGGGCATCCAGGCAGCCCAGTGTCAATCACTCATCACTTACCCTGTTCTGAGATTCACATTCTCAAATAATTGTTATCTGGAGTGCTTGTCTACTGGGTTTGAATGCCCAAAAGCAACGCCTTACACCCCAGACTGTGCGGATCTTTTTAAAGAATCAATAACTAGAAATGTCATTATACTGTGTCTTGGAGTCACCTCAAAGCCCTAGACCCATGCCACGGTGAGAGTGGAAATACTAGGTAGGCCTCTGCTCAGGCACACAAGGCCCATCAGACCTCAAACTGACCACCTCATCACCAGGCAGACACTGTTCAAATTAGGTGCTGTCCCCTTATGGCCGGGCTCCTCCCACCACTGAAGAGCAAAATCCAGTCCTGTTTTCAGAATGACCAATAAATAAACATAACACCCAGTGACAATCATTATATGTACATTTTCCCCATAGATATAAATTGTGGATGTCCTGGAAACCTGGCCTGGATGTTTCTATTGTTGACTGCACTAGCCCAGCCTGCGCCATCTTGAACCAGAAAGGTCAACTTTCATTTTGATGTGAACCTGCACATGTTTATAATGAACAATAATTAAAATGATGCTGCTGAGGATGGTGAGTGCAGGGGCAAGAGGGTAGATGATAGAACAGCTCTCTCTACTACTAAGCCACAGCAGCCAGGGTCATCACAGGGACATCAGAGTCAATCCCCTGAAAGTCACCCTCCTTCTGTGGAGAGGGACGAGGGTAGAAGATGTTTATGAGAGGGAAAGTATGAAGGGGCGGGAGAACACTACATCCCCAGCTGAAGGCAGGGACGGAGTGTTTTCTACCAGGGGTGTTGGTCTGTGTGGCTGTAATGTAAGTGCGCCAGCCCAAAGAGCACAATCAAGTTTGAAATGTAGTTTTGAACTTCCCATGGCTGTAGCTGCCCGCCACGTGCTGTCAGGGCTGCAGCTTGGCAAAGAAAACAAGCATTGGCATAGCCAATAGGTCTCGCCTTTGGGACCCTATAAGTGTTTAGCTATGCAACAGTTGCATAACTAAATACTTATAAGGTCCCAAAAGCGAGACCTATTGGCTATGCAAAGCGGCCGTGGGACCGCGAAAGTGATCGCGATCACGATCACGATCAAACATCAAAGCAGCCGTGCGGCCGCGAAAGTGAAAGTAATAGCGGTAAAGCGTGGCGCGCGCGCCCGTGCACATGCACTGTAGCTCTAGGCTGGCCTGGTAGCACTTTTTGGAGCCTCTCAATAAGTCTCGCCAGACCAGTGCATGCGCCGGGTCAGGCGAGACCTAAAAAGGCCTCCTTATGTTTCTGTCCTTCTGCAGCTGAAGAAACAAAATCTGTACCTGTCTTCCTTTCACACGCCGAAGCTTCAATACATCACTGAAAGCAGCCTTCAGAACAGGCAGGGGAAGGGATGTGGGTGTAGCTTTGGTTTGGGCTCCCAGCTTTACCTGTTCTTACCTAATGAGGGGCTCCAGAAGCACACCATCAATGTGCAGTGGTGTAGCTAGCCTGTTGGCCGCCCTTGGCAGCACCTGCGTTTGCCGCCCTGCGGTGGGTGTATGTAAGAGTGGGGCTGCTGGTGATTCCTGCGGCGGCCACCCTACTACGGCCGCTGATAAGAGTGGGGGGGTGGGCATAGAGAGGTAGGAGACCGCTGCCCTAAAACTCGTGCCACCTGGACTTTGGTATTGCCATGTATGCTTCCTTGCCCATTGGTTTCATCTCAGGCCACCGTTGGTTGTCATGATGAACTACTTTGGCTGTCTGGGCCTTGTGAGTAGAATGTGTGTGCCATAGCCCAATGAGAACAGTATAGAACCCAGGGCCTTGTAGGTGCCCGGTGGGTGCCTGGGCCACAAGAGTGCAGGGTGTGTACTAGGGCTCTGGGAGGGCAGAGTGTGTCTGGACTCTGGCTGAGCGTGGTGTGTGTCTGGTCTCTGGGAGTTCAGGATCAGTACCTGGGAACCAGGATTGCTTGGTTTTTACTCGAGCTGGTGAAGAACAGGGTGTGTGTGGGCCATGGGAGAGCAGGGGTTCTCTCTGGGCGATCTGAGAGCAGAGGGTGTACCTGGGCCCTGTGAGAGTTATTTCGTTCATTGAAAAGGTAGGGTGTGTGCCCAGGCCCTCTAAGCACAGGGTTTATGTCTGGGTCATGTGAGTGCAGGGTCTGTGTCTGGGCACTGATAGAGCCAGGTGTTCGCCTAAAGACTGCGAGAGATGATGTATACCTACCACCTAAGAGAGCAAGGTGCATGTCTCAGCTCTGGTGGGGGCAGCTCGGTGCCTGGGCCCCGGGAGAGCAAGACGTGTGTCTGGGTCCTGGCACAGCAAGGTGTGTGCCTGGGCTCTTGGAGCGTGGATGTGTGTCTGGACCTTGGGAGAGTATGGTCTCTCTCGGAGCTCTCTGACAGAAGGATGGTTACGTTGTCCCCTCTGAGAGCAGTGTGGGTACCTAAGCCCTGGGAGAACCAGGTGTGTGTTCAGGCTCTTGTAAAGAAGGGTGCATGTGGGCCATGAGAGGGCAAGGTCTTTGTCTATGCCTCAGAGAGATTGATGTGTGTTTATTTCCTGGTAGATAACGGTGTGTGCCTAGTCCCTGCGATTGCACTGTGAGGGAAGGGTGTGTGTCTGAGCCAGATGTGTGCCTGGGCACTGGGAGACCAGATTGGGACCAGAAACAGCAAGGTGTGTCCCTGTGCACTTGGAGAGCAGGGTGTGTGTTTGGACCATCGGGGAGCAGGCTCTCTCTCTGAGCCCTCGGTTACTAGGGTGTGTGCCTAGGCCTGTGAGAGTAGGGTGTGTTTGGTCCCTGGGAAAGGAAGTTGTGTGTCTGGGCCTCTAAGAGCAGGGTTTGTGCCTCAGCCCTGTAAGCTTAATGTGTGTGCCTTGTTTGGCTCTACATAACTGTGAATACCTTTGTGACTTCTGGGATCTTTGCACTCCATTTTATACTGCTCTAGTGTGTTGCCAATATTGTATTTTCACACATCTTTGTCTTGCTCACATTATAAAAGAAACAACAGAAATTAAGGCTCAATAATGTATCACAGTGTTTAATCAAATGAGGGGCAGTGTTGCAGCAGGTGGTCGTTTTGTAACTATACTGATTGAGCCAGTGCTGCATTTGTAAACGAACGAGTTCTGGTGCCCTGTTCTCTGCTCAGAAGCCTGTGGCCACTGCTACTAAATATAGGGGGCTGAATACCAAGGGTGCATAGTCTTGAATCCACCTCATGCCTCTTTTATACACTACCAGTCACTACCCCCCCCCCTTTACTCTCGAAGGTTCCTGCATTCTCCTTCTATGAAGGGTTTTCCATCTTTCTCTGTCTTTCCAGTTTCTGTGTGTTTCCCTCTCTTGCTCTGTGTAAATGTCTGATGCAGAAAAATAAGTGCTGGTCCCCAAAAATAAGTGCCAGTGGCTTCCACTGGCAACCACCGCCCCAAATTAAGCACTGGATGTAGCCTTGAATTTGTGTTATGACTTGAAATCATGCTGGTGGTCTCTACCAGGGAAAATTAGTTATCCCCTCTTTTGAAGTTCAACTCTCCAAGGAAACAATAGCAGGTAGTCAAGGCTCTTGTTTATTTTTAAATTTTCCTAGTCATCTTTTTAATTTCTTAAAGGCGCTTTATGTGAACTGTTTCCAAAAATGTCTTGGTGCCTTCTGGTTTTGGTTATTGTTTGTTGCGTAAGACTGTCTGTATTCATGAATTTTCCAAGCACAATATTCTATTTCATATGTATTAAATCACTCCCTTGGTTACATGGTCCACAAGAACAGTAGAAAGTTCTTGACTGCCGTCCTTAGACCACGCCCTTCATAGACTCCTCCCCCACTCCTCAACCCCACCCACGCTTTTCATCACACTTATAGCACTGCCAATACAGGTCCTTCAGGGCACAACTGTCTTTTTTAGGTGGATCTATATAAATGTGAGAACTGTACAAGAGACAGGAGATGAGATGATGGTCTGGCAACATTTGCTGCTATTTTTGCATGCGTAAAACCGAATAGTTAAAGAAGTAGGCGGCCAGTATTTCTGCCTGATGGAGTAGGCATAGGAGGAAAACATGAGACTTCAATATGGCCGCAATCCTAGTCTCTTGCATCCATCCAAGCAATCAGCAGACTAGATCACCCTCACCCTTTCTATGGTCCTGCTCTGTCCTCCCCACTCCGACAAATCAGCAGTCACTACTCTGCTGCCCCCCTGACTAACCAAGCGTGTCCACCTGCCTCGGGCTTCCCAGCGGCCTTCTCTTCCCACACACCTGAGTGAGCAGCCCCCAAGTTCTCCAAACCTGCCACATCCCTGGGCTGCTCAGGAGTTCTTCTTTGCCCAAACCGGCCGGAAGGGTCGCCATACTCTTGTGTTACCCACCCAGCCGTATCAACATTACCACACCTCTACGGTGCTATTAGGGCACATTCCGCCAGGAAAAACCTGGAAAAATGTGCCTGAGGAACAACAGTGGCCAAGAAGCAAACCATTCGATGCCACCTGTTCTGCATCGTTTCGACCATATTCACAAGGAGTCATGTAGTAAACATTCCACCCAATGGTATCTGCATTTACCTAGAGCGGTATTATCAATCAGAACTGCTTGGGACCCAAAAGTGTAATGACAAGAACAACTTTATACAAGTATCAGGTGTGCCGAAGATGATGATCTAAATTACCGCTGGCAAATCTAGCACCTTTCACGATGCAGCATAATTCGTATCAGGTAGCTATTTTTTTTGTTTTTGTCATTAAGGGGTTGGTTGTATTAAGTTACAGGCGATGCCCATGTGTCAGTATCAGGAAAAGCGCATATTGCTTATAGTTGTTTTAATTTTTTAATTTTTTTATTTCAGTACTTTACAATCATTTTTCTATTTTGTCTGAGATTTTTTCAGGGAAGACCAGTGAGATGAATTCACATGTTACACTTTACCTTGATGCTTTTTGTTTTTTTTGCAAATGCCTTTGTCAGTACTTTTGAGGAGCAAGTTCTACTTTTTTAACATCTTTAAAAATAAACTACTAACAGGGAACATGTTCACTTCAGAGAAGAGAAGGATGAAGGTGGGGGAGTTTAGCAAAACCCCTGCTTCAGAGTCCCTAATGCTCTGATCTGGATTATGCAAGGTCATTAATTGGGGGTACCCCGGGGATGGGGTTTTGCTTTGAAGATTGGGGCTAGTTTTTTCCGCTCCGTGCTTGCCGCCACAGGAAGTCGGTACAGGGCTCGCAGGGCAGGAATAATGTGGCGAGCTCTCCTCAGCCCAGAGGTGACCTGAGCGATGACGCAGATCGAACGTGTTCTACAGCTTGACGGGGGTATATTGCTTAGGCTTAACTGCGCATGACCGACCCAGCCTAGCACCACTGCAGCCAGATGACCATGACCCCATCGGTGGGAATGGATGGCTTTTACTAGTAAGAAGCACAAAACCCTTTTAAATCCTTAAAATTTCAAGTTTTTTTGTTTGTCTATATATTTATTTTCTGTGTGTCTATATACATCTCTTTTGTAAATCTACCATGTGAGGGTGACCTTTCTTCGAGCCCCACGCGTACCTCCTTTCACAATTTACAAACATTGGGATGCGCACAGTTAAAAAGAGCGATTGTATGGGGAGAGCACTCCTATGTTGTAGTGAATTAATCAATAGTTATCAATTTGAAGAGACAGCGGTGCATCAGTTCTGTAGGAGTTTGTCCTCTCCTACTGTAATCAAAACCGGGTATTGACAGGTTGAGAGCCTGTATGCAACTGAGCACTGTTCACAAAGTGTCCTTCCTGACACTGGTTTGTTTGAAACGTATGTTTTTAATTTTCAGCGATAAAACAAAGCATACTCTAAAGCTTTACACATGATTATCTGATGTGAAAAATGCTCAAAAATGTAGCAGTTTGTGCCAATACAAATTAATGTCATTTGTACTTGAATAACATAGATACAATCAATTTTCACATATTTCCAAGTTGTATGTTATGAACATATTGAAATAACACAAAAAAAATTTCACACAACAGAAATTTTTATAAATGCCCAATGCATTTCGGAACCAGCCGGTTCCTTCGTCAGGGGCCAATCTGAAAAATAAACCGAACCATTTGTCTGATTAGGATCATGTAGTGGGGGCTCAATCTCAATGACTCTAATACAAAGCAGACGTGTTTGACGACAAGTTACCTGTTTGATTGTGTGGTTGGATATTCACTGAAAAGGACAAAAATGTGATTGAGTCAGCATAGGCTCACATGATAAAATATGCGAACAAGAGGAATGTGGATGGTGGTCAGCTCTGAGCTTACCTGGGTGTAAAAAACTCATATATCTAAAAGGATGAGAAAATGAACCGGATTGTATTAATACAAGTGATCAGGACTGGGGTCCTAATGCAAGTACACGGTAATCGGTATATCGTTACAATGAAGATAGTCTATTCATACCTTAAGTGAGATCATCGGCTGTGAAGCTGTTGAGGAAATAACAGTAACGTATATAGACTGTTAGCGAGTCAAGTCAACTAAACTGGGCGTGCACGATATTTAAGATTACACACAGAGAGAAATTCCGTTTGAGGCTAGACAACTGAAATCTTACCTCCGAAGATTTGGTAATAAGCTGCGTAAAGAAAAAGAAAACGGGTTTTGTTAAGAAACGGAAGCGTTAGCAGAATGATATGACCCGATATAACAACAATCTCAGCCTTCGGGCAGTACGTCGTAGAAACCTCACCTTAAAGATGCTTCATGAACGAAATAGCGAATGTCTCGGCAACACCAGTGAACAAGTGAAAAACGTCAGCAGAACATACGTTTATATAAGAGAAGCGAGTCAAGACTTACACCGGAAGTAACCGGCACTGACGACGGACTCAGTAAACAAGGATAAAACCTAGGTAGCAGATGATCTCATTGCATAGATGGGGGCCATGTTGGAACGAAGGCGTAACGCTATAATATAGGAGGGGAGAAACTGGGTCCAAAAGAAAATAAACGTAAAAAGAGCGAACAATCAGAACTGAAATGTGTTCCTTAATGATTACTTGTACGTGCTCATAAACCGGACTCAAAAAATCGGGTGATGTGTGTCTCTATGCGAATGTGTTATTAGGTAGTAAAATATGAATGGTAATTCAACAAAGGTGGCGACTTAAAAAATTAAGATGTATAAAGTTCTCTCTGCATGGATATACTCAATTCGTGGAACCTGATCTTGCGGACTCATAGACACGTAGGGTAATGTTAACAAAAGAGTGGTGTACAATAAAGTTTACGCACAGGTGTTGAAGTGCGCATCAGAATGTATTGATGGATGCTACAAGTTTCTAAAGCCACTACAGAGTGCGTAATGACCTAAATAGGTATGTTAGTGATATGGTATCGGAAAAAATGTTGCTGCGAGGTTAAGGATGGATTCTATGATTATGGTATTTGGCCTTAGGGGATGCTGACTAGTTGAAAAAAATTTTTTGATCAAATAAAACATGACATATCCAACCGGTCATTGAGACCGGTAGGAACCAGAGTGTCCAAATTTTTGATCCAGAACACTTCCCTTTGGAGAAGTCTGAGGTGATTGTTAGTGCCTTGTTGTAACTCCACATGTTCGATTATCTGAAATCTTAATTGTGATATGGAGTGGCTAACTTCATGCCAGTGGGATGCCAGAGGAGAATTTTTACTTAAAGTTCTGATGCGGCTTTTGTGTTCTGTCAAGCGTATTTTCATTTTTCGTTCAGTTTTTCCAATATATAATTTGCCACAAGGGCATTTGATCCCGTGAATTACATTGGAAGTATTGCAATCACTGGTATGTCGTAATGCAACGTCCTTACCAGTGGTAGGATGTTTTAAGATGTTTCCTAGAATGATGTTGTTGCAGTGTTGGCAATTATGGCATTTCACAGTGCCTTTGTGGATGCGGGCAATTTGAGATTGTGGCTTGGTAGAAGATAATAGTTCTCGGAGGTTTTGACCTCTAGTATAAGCGTGCATTGGCGGTTCACAGAAGATGTTGTTGAATTCAGCTTCATTTGTTAGTAGTTCCCAACGTTTATTGATTATCTTCTTGATGGCTGTGGAACAGGTGGAATATCTGGATACGAAGACTAACTTAGATTTGTTGTCTCTACTGGTTGGTGTCAATAAGTCTTCCCGTGTTTTGGCCAATGCTCGTTGTGCACAAGAGTCAATGATGGTTGAAGGGTACCCTCGCTCATGGTATTTTTCTTTCTGTTCATCGATCTTACTCATGCTGTCTCCCATGTTAGAACAAATGCGTTTAATGCGGATAAACTGAGAATAAGGTAAGTTGTGGATGAGGTTATTGGGATGAAAACTGGAGAAATGTAACGCATTGTTGCGGTCAGTGGGTTTAGTGTAGACCGTGGTCGAGAGTCCTGGACCATCAGGATTTTTATTGATGGTAACATCAAGAAATTGGATGGTTTGTGTTTCAATCCTGTGGGTGAATTGTATCCTGGGGTTATGAGAATTTAAAGTAGATATCATTTCTTCCAAGAGTTGCTGGGAGTTGGTCCAAACCAGAAAGATGTCATCAATATATCGACTGTAGGTGTAAATGTTTGTCCACCATTGAGGTGTGTCCATGATGTACTCTTGTTCAAACATCGCCATGAAGATGTTGGCATAAGAAGGAGCTCCTGGAAAGCCCATAGAAGTTCCCGAGAGTTGGGCGTAAAATTGTTCATTCCATTTAAAGTAACTGTGGTGAAGGCAAAAGTGTAAGAGTTGCAAGATGAAAACCTTCTCTGTGTCAATGTCTTCACGTTGGAGTAAGGCCCATTCTACTGCCTCCAAACCTGTGGAGTGAGGGATAGAGGTGTAGAGAGCCACCACATCAATAGTGCACAGTAACCATGTCGGTTGGATGTTAGGTTGAATGAGTTGAAGTTTCTTGAGGAACTCTGTGGTATCCTTGGTGTATGACCACCAGTTTTGCACAAATCTCTGTAAGTAGTGATCCAAATATTTTCCTACAACATCAAAAATTGAACCGCATCCTGAGACAATGGGTCTGAAGGGAGGTTGATGAAGATTTTTGTGTATCTTTGGTAACATGTAGAGGTGAGGTCTGCGTGGATTCGGTGTGGTGAGGTACTGTCTGGTTTGTTCGTCAATCCATCCTAGATCGTAAGCTTTTTGCAATATTCCTTGCAGAATGATTTCCAGCTGTGGTGTTGGATCGGTTTGTAGGAGTAAGTATGTGGATTGATCATTCACATGAATGTTGACCTGTTTTGAGTAGAATTCTGTATCCATTATGACAATTGCTCCCCCCTTGTCAGCGGGTTGGATGGTAATGTCTGGATTTCTGGCGAGGGTTCTCAATGTGATCCTTTCATTGTTTGTTAGGTTCCAATGTGTATTGGGACGAAGAGTTAGGTTTTTGATGTCTTTCTTAATCAGAATCTCGAATGTATCCAGCATCTTATGTGACACAGGGGCTTGGAAAGTGCTTCGTGGTTTAAATTTCGTAATTTGGTTGGTGAGTGGAGTCGCATCTGAGATTACTACATTAGAGAAGTAATGGCGTAGGCGTAACGTCCGCATGAATTTGTACAGTGCGACATCAATGTCCAGTTGGTTGGCGTGAGAGGTTGGAACAAAGGACAAACCTCTGTTTAGAACGGCTTTTTGGTGGGGTGTGATATCAACAGAAGAGATATTTATAATCAGGGAATGTTCTTCCCGCTGCGTAGCGATTTGCCTCCCCTTTCCTCGCCTGATCTTGTGGCTACGCTTTGAGTTTCTGGTTGTAATACTGGAGGTATTCCCTGGTCCGGGGCCTGGGATAAAAAAGACACCGTATTGGTTCTATCAACTTGTTCCGTAGTGTCCTTGGTTGATGTTGATAAGTTAGATGATGAGGTCGCGGACTGCACAGGTGTTCTGGATGTAGAGATGTCTTTGTCAGAAACCAAGCTTTCCTCGGATGAGTGAGTTGTTTGCTTACGAGGTTCGAATCTCTTTCGTGCGTATATTTCGGCCCAGGTGTAAACCTCATTTAACTTGTAGTCAATGGTGTCTCTTTTGTACTTCCTGAGTTTGCCTTCTTGTAGTTCTCTACTGTACTTATCTAGTTTTATGTTGAGCCCTTCGAGATTTATTTTCGCCCAACTCTCGGGAACTTCTATGGGCTTTCCAGGAGCTCCTTCTTATGCCAACATCTTCATGGCGATGTTTGAACAAGAGTACATCATGGACACACCTCAATGGTGGACAAACATTTACACCTACAGTCGATATATTGATGACATCTTTCTGGTTTGGACCAACTCCCAGCAACTCTTGGAAGAAATGATATCTACTTTAAATTCTCATAACCCCAGGATACAATTCACCCACAGGATTGAAACACAAACCATCCAATTTCTTGATGTTACCATCAATAAAAATCCTGATGGTCCAGGACTCTCGACCACGGTCTACACTAAACCCACTGACCGCAACAATGCGTTACATTTCTCCAGTTTTCATCCCAATAACCTCATCCACAACTTACCTTATTCTCAGTTTATCCGCATTAAACGCATTTGTTCTAACATGGGAGACAGCATGAGTAAGATCGATGAACAGAAAGAAAAATACCATGAGCGAGGGTACCCTTCAACCATCATTGACTCTTGTGCACAACGAGCATTGGCCAAAACACGGGAAGACTTATTGACACCAACCAGTAGAGACAACAAATCTAAGTTAGTCTTCGTATCCAGATATTCCACCTGTTCCACAGCCATCAAGAAGATAATCAATAAACGTTGGGAACTACTAACAAATGAAGCTGAATTCAACAACATCTTCTGTGAACCGCCAATGCACGCTTATACTAGAGGTCAAAACCTCCGAGAACTATTATCTTCTACCAAGCCACAATCTCAAATTGCCCGCATCCACAAAGGCACTGTGAAATGCCATAATTGCCAACACTGCAACAACATCATTCTAGGAAACATCTTAAAACATCCTACCACTGGTAAGGACGTTGCATTACGACATACCAGCGATTGCAATACTTCCAATGTAATTTACGGGATCAAATGCCCTTGTGGCAAATTATATATCGAAAAATGAAAATACGCTTGACAGAACACAAAAGCCGCATCAGAACTTTAAGTAAAAATTCTCCTCTGGCATCCCACTGGCATGAAGTTAGCCACTCCATATCACAATTAAGATTTCAGATAATCGAACATGTGGAGTTACAACAAGGCACTAACAATCACCTCAGACTTCTCCAAAGGGAAGTGTTCTGGATCAAAAATTTGGACACTTTGGTTCCTACCGGTCTCAATGACCGGTTGGATATGTCATGTTTTATTTGATCAAAAAATTTTTTTCAACTAGTCAGCATCCCCTAAGGCCAAATACCATAATCATAGAATCCATCCTTAACCTCGCAGCAACATTTTTTCCGATACCATATCACTAACATACCTATTTAGGTCATTACGCACTCTGTAGTGGCTTTAGAAACTTGTAGCATCCATCAATACATTCTGATGCGCACTTCAACACCTGTGCGTAAACTTTATTGTACACCACTCTTTTGTTAACATTACCCTACGTGTCTATGAGTCCGCAAGATCAGGTTCCACGAATTGAGTATATCCATGCAGAGAGAACTTTATACATCTTAATTTTTTAAGTCGCCACCTTTGTTGAATTACCATTCATATTTTACTACCTAATAACACATTCGCATAGAGACACACATCACCCGATTTTTTGAGTCCGGTTTATGAGCACGTACAAGTAATCATTAAGGAACACATTTCAGTTCTGATTGTTCGCTCTTTTTACGTTTATTTCCTTTTGGACCCAGTTTCTCCCCTCCTATATTATAGCGTTACGCCTTCGTTCCAACATGGCCCCCATCTATGCAATGAGATCATCTGCTACCTAGGTTTTATCCTTGTTTACTGAGTCCGTCGTCAGTGCCGGTTACTTCCGGTGTAAGTCTTGACTCGCTTCTCTTATATAAACGTATGTTCTGCTGACGTTTTTCACTTGTTCACTGGTGTTGCCGAGACGTTCGCTATTTCGTTCACGAAGCATCTTTAAGGTGAGGTTTCTACGACGTACTGCCCGAAGGCTGAGATTGTTGTTATATCGGGTCATATCATTCTGCTAACGCTTCCGTTTCTTAACAAAACCCGTTTTCTTTTTCTTTACGCAGCTTATTACCAAATCTTCGGAGGTAAGATTTCAGTTGTCTAGCCTCAAACGGAATTTCTCTCTGTGTGTAATCTTAAATATCGTGCACGCCCAGTTTAGTTGACTTGACTCGCTAACAGTCTATATACGTTACTGTTATTTCCTCAACAGCTTCACAGCCGATGATCTCACTTAAGGTATGAATAGACTATCTTCATTGTAACGATATACCGATTACCGTGTACTTGCATTAGGACCCCAGTCCTGATCACTTGTATTAATACAATCCGGTTCATTTTCTCATCCTTTTAGATATATGAGTTTTTTACACCCAGGTAAGCTCAGAGCTGACCACCATCCACATTCCTCTTGTTCGCATATTTTATCATGTGAGCCTATGCTGACTCAATCACATTTTTGTCCTTTTCAGTGAATATCCAACCACACAATCAAACAGGTAACTTGTCGTCAAACACGTCTGCTTTGTATTAGAGTCATTGAGATTGAGCCCCCACTACATGATCCTAATCAGACAAATGGTTCGGTTTATTTTTCAGATTGGCCCCTGACGAAGGAACCGGCTGGTTCCGAAATGCATTGGGCATTTATAAAAATTTCTGTTGTGTGAAAAATTTTTTGTGTTATTTCAATATGTTCATAACATACAACTTGGAAATATGTGAAAATTGATTGTATCTATGTTATTCAAGTACAAATGACATTAATTTGTATTGGCACAAACTGCTACATTTTTGAGCATTTTTCACATCAGATAATCATGTGTAAAGCTTTAGAGTATGCTTTGTTTTATCGCTGAAAATTAAAAACATACGTTTCAAACAAACCAGTGTCAGGAAGGACACTTTGTGAACAGTGCTCAGTTGCATACAGGCTCTCAACCTGTCAATACCCAGTTAAAAAGAGAGCACCAGAGCCCGTGGCTTGTGTTACGAGGAACTGGTTCTATGGGTTGGACTTCAAACTTTCGAATGTACACTGCGATGCACAATTGTGGTGTAAATCTGACTGAGTGAGTCAAAACTTTACTAAGGGGACATTGAGTCTAAGTTAAAGTTTGATTGTAAAATACATTATTCCGAATTGTGGAGGAGTCTCCTCCTAAGATTTAGCATTTCCTCCACTAATCGGAGGATTTTGCATAACCACCTAACTTTAAACCAGTGCCATGATGGACAAAACCATCTTTAAGAGTTGTCCACTCAAGATCCTTCTGAAGAGTTCATTTGACATATTTTGCGTTCTGAAATTGAAAACTATGTGGGGCAGTAGCTATTTCAGGAGGCTGCGGTAGGGAACTATGTTGGAATTCCCAGTATTTTCCAAATCAGACCTCTAAAAAGTCAGAATCTGTCCAAAATAAACCCCCAGTCATTACATGCCACCATTGTAAACTAATCTCTTAACATGCAGCACTCTTTGATATTGATAATAAAATTTTAGCAACTCATTCTACTACAGTGATTTTTTTTTAGAAGAACCGTCCAGAGAATAATTAGACCAGTGAACATATCTTTCAGTTATTGAGATACAATTCCATTATTTGTAAAAACAAATATATGGGCTAAAGTTCCTCTTGCTGTACATTATAAGGCTATTACATGTTCTAATACCAAGGAGAACTGTGACCATTTAAAGGAATGAAGCTGAAGGTCAAGTTCCTTTATAAGGCGATGGAACTCCAAGGTGACTTGTAATATTCTTTAACATACAGCAGAGCTTATTTTACTCCGTATACTACATGGTCACACCATCACCCTTCCCACAAATCACTTTACTCCTTTTGTATCTGATTTTGCATATTGAAGAGATATTATATTTGCAGACATGAAGCATAAAAGTCAAATCAGTGGAGCAATATTGAACACACCTAAAAGTAGCAACACATTAAAGCAGCTGGGGATTTGTTACAAAAATCTTATGAGAACCACTTTCATGAAAGTTAAATTAAAAAAAAAATGCTCTGAATGTGCAGAAACATGCAGAGAAAGCCTGATTTTCCTGTCCCGACCCAGAAAATGCAAAAACTAAACGTTGCTATGAATATCTTCTTTCTGCTGGTCACTGTTCATTTTTGAAAAAAAGATTAGAAGAAGAAGGAAAGCCAGTTCTCGTTTTCTTTGTTTAAATTGCACCTGTCATTATGGTCACCGATATGCTTTCACTTTGCCAGATGGCTCTGGCAGGAGGCATTATGATGTCTCAACGCAGCTGTAATAAGTTTTATAATGGAGCAGCAATGGCATTTTTCTATTACAGGTGACTAGAGGTGTCCCAACATGATTTAATAAGGACATTTGTGACTGGTGTTTCTATAGGGATTGCAGACGCAAATGTATTATATACCATGGATCATGGAGCTGATTAAAACATGGAAAGCACTGTAACAAGTTGACTCCTTGCTTAATCCTGCCAAATGTGACTTCAGCAAAATCGGGTCTCAGGTCACTTGCAAATAATTTATCAGAAGATGGCATCCCACCCGGACAAGTTGGGCGCACTTAAAGACACGCTTACTTACATGGATAACGGCAAAAGCAGGTAATTTCTAGGGATGACCAGCTACTGCTCTCGCTACAATGGAAATTTGCAATCATACGTATACCACTCTAGAACCTCAAAGGCAGCGTAGAGTATTCGAGTGGCCCTCAGGATGCAGGGACGCATTTCAGGAACTGAAAAGTTATATGAGATTAGCTAAACATATAGTAAACTTTAACCCCTTTCGGTGCACCAACCTCGCAGATGATATCAGTCCAGTGCAACAAATGACAACTGAAGTTTGTAATCTGACAGATATTGAAATGGCTTATTCTCCCTGAAGAACAAAAGCCTAGTCATTGTAGGGGGTCTGTGAGCTCTGCCGTGAGCTCTAATTTGGAAAATCATTCACTCTTGCGACAGATCATCATGACACTTAATCATAGTTGGTCAATCCTGGAAAAACACATCACACATTGCAAGGTAAAAGCAAACCATCACATTCAGAATAATATGTCCCAGCTACCTAAAAGAGTGTGGAAATGCCAAAATGCCAACTTCTAGGAACCAATAAAATCAGGATGGCGTCTGCTCATTAAGGATGAATACGCAAGATTCCTAATACCTGCCAATGTGGTTACCTCAACTAGCCCCTGTTTGATGACATATTTCCAATATATGGTGTTCATAAAAGCAGATAATGTTTTATTGTACAGTTGCAAGGTCTTTTCAGAGTTTCCCGGTGATCCATAGAAAGATAACACCACTGTGATCGCAGTCAAATGACGTGAAATGGTTCAAGGGGACTCTCACTTTGCAGACACTAAGTGGCACAAAGAGCAGCACCTCCATGATTCAAACTCTGTTATGTGTTGAAAAATAACTGCAACACCTACAGCTCTGCAGGACAACACCCTTTAGAACTTGTGTTTGGTTGCTCAAGAAAGAGATGATTTACGCCAGTGGACAGAGCACAGTCAAAAGAGCATGAGGTGATCAAGCTAGTTGACAACAGAGAAAAAGACAGGGCGAAAGAATATACCACTAGAGAAAGTGTGTCACCTGCTGTATCTTCACCACAGCAGACTGGAATCTAGTATGACTAAAGAGAACAAGAATGCCAACACATCACTTAAAACAATGCCCAAGAAGGTTACCTATGTCAAAAGAACTTCTGTTTATTGCTTGATATTGCTGGAAATTACAGAGCATCCAGAACGGCTCCGCAAGACTTATCCTGGACATCCCCCGCAGCAGCCACATCTCCGGTCACCTGAGAGACCTTCAATGGCTCCCAATCAACAAAAGAATCACCTTCAAGCTCTTCACGCACGCCTACAAAGCCCTCCACAACACTGGGCCTGCATACCTCAACCACCGCCTCACCTTCTACACACCCACCAGACATTTCCGCTCTGCCCAACTTGTCCTGGTCACTATCCCACGGATCCACAAGACCTCAGCCAGAGAAAGATCCTTCTCCTACCTCTCTGCAAAGACCTGGAACTCTCTACCTCTACATCTCAGGCAATCACCTTCACTGACTCAATTTAGGAAGGACCTCAAGACCTGGCTCTTTGACTGAACTGCAGAACCACCCCCAGCGCCTTGAGACCCTAATGGGTGATTATCCGTGCTCTATAAGAACCCTGAATAATTGATTGATAACCTGAAGCAGATAATGCTTTGAAATTCTTTAAAAACACTCTTCCATCATCTACACCTCAGGGCTCTGTGGACAGAGGCGGCACTTTACAAGTGAGAGAGAAGCATTACACAAATATTAGGCAGCTGCTTCCCAGAGGTTATCAAGGACCATTCAACGACTTTCACATTTGACCAAACAGATGTAACCATCCCTGTTTAAAAAGAGCAAAATATGGAGTTCCTACCTCAGTGACAGGGTCACTCTATTTGATGTTATGCTCAATGGAGGAAGAGGAGAAGGTAGAAGACAGGGAGAAGCCTTCCTCCACAGGCCTCGAAAGAGGTATATGAACAGGATCTTGCTACATTCAGGTGTAGACCTTTTGCAAATAGATAGTAATAAAGATTACTTTTCCCCGCCTTTAGATTTGTCTGAGTTCTGAGAGAGAATAGACTTGTCTCTACTTAACTGTCTATCTGTTCTTTCTTTCTGTGTTCTCCACCTTCCTCTTTGCTCGACCCTATTGTCCTCCACTGGATTAGCACGCTTATGCAATTGAAAGGCAAAGTGATTTCTTTACAAAAACAAGCACTGTCTATAACAATAGTCTCAACCTTCAAAGGGATTACTTGACCTTTTGACTTTGCCAATACTTTTTGACGATGCTGTACTACATCGGCAACAAAGAACAAGCTTTGGCAAAACCAATAGTTCTACGCGATGCCAGAGCTATTGGCTTTATTATTGTCTTTTAGCCATGTAGCACAAAAGCTCACAATTTAAGGAGGGAAGTTGTGATTTATTCACGTTTTCTGGGTATGTACCTTTATTTTTGTTTATTTTCTGTTTTGTACAAACTGCATTATGGCAGTCCAGCCCTATACTGCAGTAAATGCACAATATGTATTCTGCTGTCCGGGCAGTGCAGCAAAGGCAGATGCTTAACTGCCTCAGAACAAATGTACCTTCGTACCATGAGTCAGAACATAGCTTGGTGGGTTGATGCACCTGCTGGAGAAATATATATGCAGTCTGACGGACGTCATGGGACTGGTTCTGCTACTTGTTCCTGCTCGGCACAATATCTTTAAAGGTGAATGAAATGATGAGTACGTAGGGCATGTGACATATCTATTTCTATTCTGGCACTTCCCCTCAAGCACATCGTGATTCTGGCCTAATTACATATTGCCTTTATCTTCCGTTTCCTGCTTCTTCTAAACACTGAGAGCATGAACAGAGATGTTTAATGGAATCATTAAGGACATGTGCTGTCGGAGGTTCAGGCCACTTCTAGGCAACTGAAGGATGAGGATGTGGCGTTACATCCAGAGCTGCCGACTATAGAGCTGGAAAACCAGGCTGGAGTCTCAGCGTAAGCTTAGCTTCCTGTGATCCTGGGCAAATCACTCAATCTCCCTGTGCCTACAAAAACAAATGTGTCCTTGTGTAAAGTAACTGGTGCTCATGTAAAGCACACTAATAATACATTTGGGTGCTGTTCACGCTAAATAAAACTGCATTTAAAAAAAGAAACGTTATCAATAAACTAGGGTGGGTTCTATGTATCCAATCAACCACAAAGAGCATGTGTGAGTCGGTGAAGTGAGCTGCATGTTTGCTTTATAACTATGTCTGCCTGCTCTGATATGGCAATCTTATGTGTCTGTACAGTCTTGAATAGGTGCTTGAATGTATCCTTGTGTAAAGTAATTGGTGCTCGTGTAAAACTCCCCAAAAATAACTTGGGGTGGTGTTTGCTCTATATAAAACTGCATTAAAAAAAACAGGAGACAGAGCACGGAGCTAGTGAAAACACGAGCACTAGTATGGAGTCCTCCAAAATGAAGAAAAAAGTGGTTCCCAAAACAGGAGCAGTGGATAGACACAAGTACTTGGACCATGCTCTAGGAAATGGCTAAACACAGGAAGATGCATGACACATTCATGTCATGGACAAACTGGGACAAAGGATTTGAGAGCAACGTTGGAGCGAGCAAATGGAAAGCCTATAGAAAGGCTGAAGCCCACAGGTTAAGCACAACATGTCTCTTCGAGACAGCGCATATGCTGTCTAGCCTAGACCTAAAAAACTGGTACTTTATCAACGCGGGACAACATTTAGAAAAAAATACCGCCACAGTGCTATGATATCTATGTGTGCATGTGTCAAGACGTATGTGTCATGATACAGTGGGTATTTTTTTTACTTTTCTTTACTTTTAATTTACCAGTTTTAGATTATAGGTGGCAAACTTGGAGGAGCAAATTAAAAAAAGATATGTGCAAAGGTGCCTCAGAGCGAAAGGAGTGCAAGAGGAGCATAGGAGAAAAGGGTGTGGTGAGAAGTTAATGCAAGAAAAGGCCATGACAGGGGGAGCAACAGGGAGCCGGAGGTTGGGGGGATGGACCTTGTGCAATGGAGGAGCTTGGGGGATGCAGGATAATAAAAAAAGGCAAAAATCAGTTAGGGAGGGGGGAAGCAACTGGCAAGCTTGTTGGAAGGGAGCAACAGAAAGAGAGTGGAGAATGCCTGTTTTTTTGTTTTTGAATGAAGAAGAAACACATACAATCCCATGGAAAGACAATAAAAAAATTAAATCCATGAATGTGACTCATGGAAGGCTACAAGGCATCAAATTAATAGGATGGTAAAGAAGCTATGCTTCAGGGGAAGGACAAACACGAGAAGAGGAAAGAAAGCTATTGAATAAGAAGAAAGCAAATGTGATAGACAAAAAAGTCACTCATTAAGAGAATGGGGGTGACCCTGTGTCCCTCAGAACCTGGGTATTCATATGACAATCTACAGATGATTCTGTTGGGTAAAGCAATTACTTTGTAAACCAATAACTAATATGCTGAAAGGAACTCACAAAGAGAATATTTCATAGTTCAAACAATTAAAAGTATTATTCCTATTCTTTTGTACATGGCTGTCACAATAATCTTTTCTTATCAACAGATAAACAAGGTGCGATTGATCATCTAATCAGGTGACACTAACATCTGTCACTTACCCTTTTTGCCCAGATCTTAGGTCACCTAACCCCCACTGGCACCTTAACACTACAGATGATCACTAGGGGCACCAGCCACTTGCTGTCCTCCATTAGCGAATTGACCTCTATAGCATTTAGAAATGGTGCAAGGATGGCAGTCACTCCAGCTAAAGTTTCATTTTGCCATTAGAGCTCTCCTGCATTTTGGGAGAAAGGCAGTTTTTCAAGCTTTAATTGTAAATTGGGTGACTCATTTAAATTCTATCTGGGCTCTCATTGCAACTTGGCAATGGTAATCATGGCTCTTTCACTGTTTTTCCTTTCTTGTTTTCTCTGCCCTCAATTCTCTGTTTTTGGATACGCTAATCACCCCATGATGTTTGGATTAGTGATATGCCAATTTGAGACAATGAGTTATTACACTAGTATTTCATCAACTTTTAAATAATGCTTTGATTTGTTGTATGTTTAAACCTACGGCCTTGAGAAAGTCGTCTGCGATGAACCATGCGTCGGCTGTCTGTTTTCTGTATGAACATTACTGTTACTGTTGCACCTTGGACTTATCAACAATAAAGATTGGACCTGCTGCATTGGCAGTCCACCAAGGAAAGATTTTGTCTTGCTCTAGGCTCTTTCATGCATCAAAATTATATGAAGGAGTCTCTCTGTCTCTTTTTCATGTATGTTCAACACTAGCTGGGTGGCCTAGTGTTCTTCTACCCATTTTGAGCACACGCTACTGTATATAGCATCTACTCACCAGGGGGCATATTAACAAGGGCCTTATCTCCGCCTTTTTGGCTTTAAAAGCCAAAAAAGAGGAGATAAGATTATCGCCCTATCTACTAGGGGATGATAACATGCATTAGCGCATGTTAGCACCCGTTTTCCCCACGCCTCGCTTTGCATCTCTAATGAGATGGAAAGTGGGCATCACTGGGCGTACCCCTGATGGACTACCTTGTAAATTATCGCTAAATACACATCGCGATATTTACAAGGTGGCCCTCAGGATTTTAGCAGACATTAGTTTTTGGCGAAAACCGCGGCTTTCGCCAAAAACTAACGTCTGCTAAAATCCTGAGTTAGCTATACTTACCATTGGGGGTGGATTATGCTGATACGACCACAGGGTCGTATCAGCAAGGTTATCGCTGTTTTCCAGGGAACATTGCTGGAAAACCAGCGTTGTTCCATGGAAAACGGCAATATCCCCTCTATCGCTGGAATTTTTATCGTCTCGGTGGTACGTGTTGTTAATAACACGCTAACCGGGCGAAAAATTCCAGTGATAGACGGCGATAAATAAAAAAACGCTAATCGCGCTTTGCGATATTTATCGCTGTCTATTGCTAATATGCCCCTCGGTATTTTGGATGTGCAAATAGATCTATATACCACTGCCAGCACTCTTTGTTAGTATAATGTCCAAATACAACAATATGCAACAGAACGGGGACCCATCCACTTTTGCAAAGGGCCCTGAACTGCACGGCAACAAGTATCGCTGCGTTTTTAGTAACCTTTGAACCGTTTGAGCTACAAGCAATTGTTTTCATTAAAATCTGCAGATTATGCAGCAAATGATGGATTATGTGGCAAACGTGCACTTGCTACAAGCAATGTTTGTGGTAATATCAGGGAAATTCACTGTACAAATCAGCCCACCAGACCATAAAACCAGCCCACAAACAGCCAAAATACCAGCCAACAACTGACCTGTTGGACTAGCCCTTCTGGCACCACCAGATTGCCCTACAGGTCAGTTCGACCCTGTCAACACTCCACTGAAGAAAGCAGGGTATAAACACTTTCTGTTTTACTTGTCTGGTTTGAAAGTGCTTCTTTCCCCAAAAAGGTGTACGCGATCAAACAATGTATATGTTTGATAAATCCAAATTGTTTTCTTGGGGGCCTCTTGTTGCACTAAACTAATCGAAAGGCTAGACTGCAGTAGCCGCAGGGCACAGCAAACACATTGCCCAGGGCATCTGTTGGCAATGCACTTCCATCAAGCGACGAATCTGCCATAAACAGGCGAGGAACGGGTTTGCTTTCCTGTGTATTCCTGTATTTGAGGTGGGTTGCATAAAAAAGATGCATCCCTTGATCAAGAAGAACTCTTCTATAGCCCCCAGCACTCCCCTTTGCCGGGGGACGGGGTGGGGGGGGATGAGGGCGTGAGGGGGGGGCGTGGTACTCAGAAGCAGCCCCTCAGTCCAAGATAGGAGGAGAAGCACCACATGCGGTGCCTGCTCCTTTTTAGCGCTCCAATGGCCCTACCAACAGCGGAAGTGCGCGGTAGTGTTTTTTGGCCCACGCGTCCCCCGATGCTTGTCCACCACGTCACCTCCACTCCAAAATCTGAGGGGGGTAAATCCCCCACATCCCCCACCCTTCCTAGTCCCATGGGTCTTCCTTACCTCGTATTATAGAGGCACCGACCTTGAGCAGGCATAGCAATCCACCTTCATAAATAGCATTTTTTCGAACATCTTGAAGTGATGCTGAATTGATGGCGGTATGTATGCAGGAGCTATCCTCACTGCTTGGTGGAGAAGACAGAAAATATTGCAAAGCATTAGGTAATACCATATTTATGTAAAATAAACACAACGGAATACGTGGAAAGAAAAAAGTGTCAGAAGTAACTAAAAACAATAACTTAATCGCTTTAATGCATTTATTCCCATTGTGCCACAGTCTTGGCTAGAAACAAAACAGTAAATCCTTGAATCACTAACTTAAACCACAGGGCCTCAATAAAGTAAAGAAAGGTCCGAAGGCACCCATAGCTGTAATAAATAACGCATGCTAAATATACATTTATGCGTGTACGTAAAGGCTCTCTGGCTCACAGAGTCGAGATGCTTTTGCTAATAAAGGGAAGGGGGAGAGGGAGCTGAGATGGAAAACAGAAACCCTCTCAGATACATGACAGGGTTGGCACTGCTAACCTAAATAAATCAGTCCACTTCTTAAAATAAAACACAGAGGCTTGGTGCTGTTCTACTGCACGTCATCGGTTTCACTGTGCTATAGAGCCTTGAGAGGCATGAAGTACAGTCGCAGGCACGCGCAGCCGACAAAGCATTCTGATTGGCTGATCACTGCTGTCATCCCATCAGGTTATGGAGTTCTAGTAGTGGACCCTGTTACAGAAGCACCATGCTAGGATCCAAGCAATTGTCCGGAAGACAATCTCCCTCTTTGCGCAGAGATATGAGTCAATATTTATTAATTTATAAAGGAGCTTTGTAAAGCGCTACCTTTCTGCATATAATTACTTCAGAGGGGATGACAGAAGGAAAACAAGCAGGACAAAGTCTTGTACTGGGGTGGTGGTAGCCGTAGTGGAAATAGTGGTGGTGATTGAACGTTGGTCATAATATTGGGAATGGTGGTAATAGTGGCAGGGGAATGGTAGTGGGGCAATGGAGTTGGTGGTGGTAAGGGTGGTTGTGTTATATTGGCGATGGTGATTGTGGTGGTCCTGTCAGCCGCCTTCAACACAGTCTGCCACCGCACCCTACACACACGCCTCCACGACGCTGGGATCCAAGAGAAGGCCCTGGACTGGACCACCTCCTTCCTCTCTGGCAGAACCCAGAGCATCTGCCTCCCCCCTTTCCGCTCCGAAGCCACCGAGATCATCTGCGGCGTACCCCAGGGCTCATCCCTCAGCCCAACACTGTTCAACATCTACATGGCACCACTCGCCCACGTCGCCCGACTGCACGACCTCAACATAATCTCCTAAACCGACGACACCGAGCTGATCCTCTCCCTCACCAAGGACTCCCACACCGCCAAAGCCAACCTCCACGAAGGAATGAAAGCCGTCGCCGAGTGGATGAAGACCAGCCAACTGAAGCTAAACTCGGACAAGACGGAAGTCCTCATCCTCGGATCCCCCCCCTCGGCCTGGGACGACTCCTGGTGGCCGACCACACTGGGAACAGCTCCAACACCCACCCACCACGCACACAACCTAGGGTTCATCCTCGACTCCACCCTCTCCATGACAAAGCAGGTAAACACTGTCTCGTCCTCCTGCTTCAACACCCTCCGCATGCTCCGTAAGATCTACAGGTGGATCCCCACTGAAACTAGAACAGTCACCCAGGCCCTCGTCAGCAGCAGGTTGGACTACGGAAAAGCCCTCTATGCAGGAGCCTTGGCCAAACTCCTGAAACGACTAAACGCATCCAGAATGCCTCTGCATGCCTGATCCTCGACATCCCTTGCCGCAGCCACATCACACCCCACCTGAGAGACCTGCACTCGCTCCCCGTCAACAAGAGGATCACCTTCAAGCTCCTCATCCACGCACAAAAGGCACTCCACAACACCGGACCAGCATACCTCAACAGACGACTCAGCCTCTACACCCCCAACCGCCAGCTCCGCTCCGCCGACCTCGACCTCGCCACAGTCCCCCGTATCCGAAGAGTGACCTCCGGCAGCAGATCGTTCTCCCACCTCGCCGCCAAGGTCTGGAACACCCTCCCCATCCTCCCATGGCAGACCCAGGACCTGCTAACCTTCAGAAGACTCCTCAAGACCTGGCTATTCGGGCAGTAGCAGCACTCCCCACCCCCCTAGCGCCTTGAGACTCTTACGGGTATGTAGTGCACTTTACGAATGTTCTGATTGATTGATTGATTGATTGATTGGTAGTGATGGTGGTGTAGTAACCGTCAAGGTGATAATGGCGTTGGTTGTAGTGGTCAGGAGATCAGTGGTAGTAATTGTGATGGTAATGGTGGTGGTGGTAAGGATGGTAGTGGCAATGGTGGTGACAATGATGGTGATCATAGTGGTAGTGAAAATTGTGGTGGAAACCATGGTTGTGGTAATGGTGGTAGTAAGTATGGTGGTAATATTGTCGGTAATACAGATAATGGTTAGTCTGTAATGGTGGTGAGGCTATGATGGTGGTAATCGTGACAGTGGTGGTAATGGTGGTAGTGAAGGCAGTGTTGGTGAGGGTGGTATTGGTGATGTTAATGTTCAAGGTAATGTGGTTGTACTAAAGTATGGTGGTGTTGGTAATGATGGCGACAATGATGGTTGAGGTAATGTGGTGGTAATGGTGGTGTTGGTAACTAAGGTGGTTTGATGGCAGTGGTGGTAGTAGTAATTGTGGTAATGGTGATGGTAATAGTGATGGTAAGGGTGCTGGTAATGGTGTCATGCAGTAATGCTGTTGTAATGTTGCTAGTGGTACACTGTGGTGTTGGTAATACTAGATATGTAAACGGTGGTGGTAATGGTGGTGGTTATAGTATAGCTGGTGTCATGGGGTGGTGGTTGTAGCAGTATTATGTTGGCAGTAATGGTGGTAATGGGTTTGGTGGTAATTGTGGTAATGGTAACAAGAATGGTGGTAATGGTAGTGGTATTGGCGGAGGAATTGATAGTAGTGGTAGTGATAATGATAAAAGTAGCAATGGTGGTAGTGGTAATCGTGATGATAATGGCATTAATGGGGATGGTAATGTTAGGGTGGTGATTTGAATAGTAACGGAATTGGTGGTGGTAGTAGTGGTGGTGGTGATGGTAGAAGTAATGGTGGTGATAATTGTAGGAGAGTAGGATCTGCTTCTTTTAGTTACCCCCACTTTTTGCTGATGTTTCACTGTTTTCGACTTAGATTGACTGGGATCCTGATATCCAGGACCCCAGTCTAGCTGCTTTCTCCTCTAAATTGATTGCATGTATTTTAGGTACACTCCAGATTGGATTCTGGGGTACACTTATCAGTCCCCAGTATATGGTATACTATTTACCCAGGGCATAGGTATCCCAGAGGCCTCTCAGGGGCTGCAGCATGTATTATGCCACCCCTGGGAGACCATTCAAAATGACACCACAGGTCTGCTACAGCAGCCTGTGTAAGGTGGTGCATGCACCCCTTACTTAGATATAGGTTCACTATATCTATTCCATATCACTGCAGATATAAACTTATCAGTCACCCCTATGGCAGGCCTTTTCAATCCTGAAGGCAGGGTGCTGGGTTTTATCTGAGAGAATGCCCTCTGCAGCCTTCGGAACCTATTTTCCGGGGTTGTTTGTGATGCAGCCAACCATATATACTTAAGTGCATTATAACATCGCGGTAAATGCTAACTTTAAAACGGCTGCATGGAAACATGTCGTGTTTGGTGTCAAACACCTTGGAATCATACCTCCCCGCCAGTAACTGGGGGGGGAGAGGTATGATTCCCCCCTCCTAGAGGGGCAAATGTGAAATGCCGGGCTACCCGGTACCAGCTTTCTCGACCTGGGCATCACAAAATGGATGCTGCCAGCCACAGACATGAGTCTGCCCTCCTGCTCCTGAGCCAAGCTCAAGCAGGGGAAGGCTTAACAATAAGTTTCCTGTCACGGGGAGATGTGACCATCTCCCAGACAGGATTTAGTGTATTGGGGCTGGGTGAGTGCACTCTGAGAGTGCTTTGATGTGTGCACTGGGGGCATATTTGGTGTCCCTGTGCATAGTCCAGCTCAAACCGGTTGCAGGAGCCATTTGTTCCTGCTCTGGCGCGAAACTGGACAAAGGACATGGGTATAGCCACCCCTCTTTCCTGACCCTCCCATAGGTGGGTCCCCAGAGTTGTCCCACCCCTTCCTTGGTTATAAAGTAGGAACCCCTGACAACAGGACTTTAGATTTTACCTGGACTAAACTCTGCTACCGAAACCAAGTGCTTCGACGATCTGCACGACGCTGGATGACTGAAGAATCTCCAATGGAGTAAAGAAGTTACTCCCCTGCAAGGCAGGCACCTAAAACGCATCTTACCGGTTTGCATCTCCCAAGCTCTTGAAGACTCTGAAGATTTCTGCAATACAGGAGACGGGTTCTCAAGGTCTCTGAAGTTGATCTGTGCTCTCAGCAATTCTGAGGCCCGTATCCCTCGTGGGGACAGTGCAACCCAAACCCCTGTGCTCCGCGCACATTAGTACAAAAAACAATGTTCACAAGGAACTCATTTCTCTGAATCAATAAAAATCTGCAACCAACATGATTGCTCAGATTCAATCATACACAATTCTTTTTTTAAGATGTGACCCTCTGTCGAGTCTAGTGATATCTATTTTAATTTTGATACCAATTAATCACAGCAGCCCATACACTTTTTGTCAGCAAGACTACTTGACTTCAGCCGAAGTAGGTAATTTAATTATACAATATCAAAAATAGTTACAAATAGAATCACATTACTTATTGCAGTGTGCCCCAGTGAAGTGACCATAACCTTTTAAGTGAATGTTCTGTGACAAAGTGAACGAACAAGTGAAAAAACAGGTCATTGGTAAAGTACAAAAGGATGAGCAATATACATTTATAATTATTTCAATTTTTTAAGCTCTCTCTTTTGTCTGTAGTCAACGGCGTTTCGACCCTCTCTAGATACGGGGTCTCATCAGGACCAAGTTTCTGGGGTATATAATGAAGTATGGTATTTTCAACGAAATAACTTCTGCAGCAGGGAGTGATGTGATATTGATGTAGGCAGTTAATGCTGAAACCCCCATACTGGCTCCATCATAATATTAGTTGGCAGCAAGACTTAATCAGGCGGTTTTCTAATCCTGATAGAGATATCCAAGGAGAATAATGAGACACTATGGTAGTGTGTAGCCGCGAATAGGCTGAATTATAGCTGGCCATGACTCGGTAACACGCCGCTAGTAGGGTCACGATCGACTGCTTACATTTGCAGCAGCATATGCTTTTTGGCGATCCCTGAGGCTGTACTTTGGGCTACTTGTAGTCCTGACCCCAAGCAGTAATTCCACTGAAGATTTCCAGCCTACACTCCACTGGTATTTTGTGATTCAGCTTGAGGTCCCTTCGCGATCCCTGCTCGTTGGCCTGTGGGTCCCTGTGAAGGTAACTTTGACTTTCCGTGAGCTTTCCTGGTTGCTCCAGATGTGCCCTGACTCTCCATAGCTTGGAGAGTCCCCAGGACCTTGCCGGTCTTCACCGAAGCATCTTTCCTCTGCCCGCGTGGGTTGCAGTTGCCAAGGCTTGTTGGTGTTCAATCCAGACGCTGACCCCCCCAGCACTCGACATCCTTTGTGGGACAGCTCACCTCCGGACTTTGGCCATCATCGACGTCTCCTGGTCCTCGTGGCTGCAGAGTCAAGCTTCACCTCTTTTCACCTGAAACACCCGACATCGGTGGGCATTCGTCTATCGTGCCCCTGGTCACTATGAAGTGACCCAGACTCTGTCACCTCCGCTTTCAGGGTCTTGTCATCTCTGATCCAGGCTTGGATCACACTGGACACTTTTCATCTTCCCGGCAGCAGCACTTTTTTTCATCACGCCATTGAAAACGACGAAGATTTCCGACATCATTTGACCCCTATCCACCCGGCTCCTCTGGGATAGGTAACACGGGTAACTCAGTACTCTCAATGGGGCTGGCCTTAGAACCTTCTATGTTTAACTGGGTGTGCTTAAAGTCCTCTCCGAAGTGTCCTTAATCTTTAAAATTCCAACCACGACTTTCCCATAGAGTTGTATGAAGCTCGCGCCTTTGTTCACACACTGTAACCCGTCCTCCGTGGGTCCCCTGTGTCACTACCTTGGGTGGTTCCTTGGGGTTCCAGCATTTCTACGTGCTCTAGGCATTGTGTCTACTGAAGTCGTAGTTGTTATACCACCTTCTTATTATATGGTTTGGTCTCCCCCTGGAGTCCACTGTGTATTGTGCTATTTACTGTCATTCTAGTGATTTAATATTGTGTGCTTTGTTCTCTAATCTCATAAAGAGGTTAGTAGAGAGTGTTTAGTAATAAATACATGTATTTTATATATTCCTTGTGTGGTTCTCCTTTCATTTAGTCATTCAGGAGGTTCTAATCTAGTAAAAACAAGCTGCTTTACATTCCTTCGAGACTTAGCCTGCAGGCTGCTCTCCATAGCTACCACAAGGATAGCTTTTAATAAAGGTTGTCTTTAACCTAATCATCAATAAGGGTTTTTTGGACTGGTACAAGGTGCCCACTTTAACAAGTGGACAGCATATACCAGGCCAACTTCTCACATTGGTGTGCAGCGGTTGGGATTCAAGCTTGCTATTGTTTTACCAGATAATCTCATTGAGTGACTAACTGAAAACCACTAAAGGTATTAGGTACATAAAAATCAAGGCTAGAATAAGTAGGTCCTACTGAACTTGGAGTTGGGTAAGTCAAGGGTCTAGCACACCCTTTCTCCAACTCAAGAGAGTTTAGCAGCTCCCACTAGGTTAGGTAGGTGCCTACACCACATAACTCTAGTATGTCTTCCAGGCCTGAAGCCAGTGGCTCCTTGCCAACTAAGTATGACCATCTCTCATTCCAAGAATTGAGAACTATGTGTACATCTAGGAAACTCAAGACAGAAAGACATGCAAGCACCCAATGTCTCATAGAGATGTTGCTTTTTGATGAACTCAGAAAGACCCCAGGGTCTGATGAGGCAGGCACGCTGGGTGGGGCAGCAGAGGAGGACAAACAAGGAGTTGAAAACTTCTATGACATGGACTCCAATGCTGACCAGGAGGATTAAGATGATTCAAACCTGGACAATCTAATTCTTCCTGAAGGTGAGGGAGAAGGCCTCAGTGGCCCTCTCTTTACCCCACCTGAAAGAGTTTACAGTGTACCAAGAAGATCACGATCTCCTTTTCAGGAATCTAATCATTCTGGTATTTCTGTAGGGACCTCTGCTACTCATAAAAGGGAATCCTCTTATGAGAAGTGCCAACTGCTTGAGTTTGAGAGAGCTAAGCTCAGAATCAAGAGAGAGCAATTGGCCTTAGATAAGGAATCCCTGGAGCTTCAGAGAGCTTCCAAAAGGTTGGGCGAGAGCCCCATGGTGGCAGCAACAGTGTCCCTAGAGGTAGAGAACATACTCATGACCATAGGAACCTGAACAAGATTGTCACTCCCTACCAGAGTGGGGATGACATCCATAAATGGATAACTGCACTAGAGAGGGCCTGTAAAGTACAGATGGTCCCCCAAGAGCAGTGGGTGGCAATCTTGTGGCTCTCCTTTGCAGACAAATGTAGAAACAAGCTCTTCACTGTAAGAGAAGAGGATGCTGATAATTAAAAAGTCCTGAAGAGTGCTCTGATTGATGGGTTTGGCTTAACCACTGAACAATACACGATTAAGTTCAGAGACACCCTAAAGGCACAGACTCCGGATTGGGATGACTTTGTATCTCGTGCTACTAAGGCTCCGGAAGGCTGGTTACTTGGCAGTATAGTGTGTGATTTTAAAGGATTGTACAATTTAATTATGAGGGAGCAGATCCTTAATAATTGTCAAAATCAGCTGTTGCATCAGTACCTGGTGGACTCTGATCTGACCTCTCCCCAAGAATTGGGCCAGAAGGCAGACAAATGGGTCAGAACCAGGGTGAGGCAGAAAGTTCAGAACTAAGGTGGTGACTCCAAGAAGCAAGATTAAAAAAAATCAAATAAGAGTGGGGAGAAGGGTAAAGACCAGAAGTCTTCTCAACGACCCCAAAAATCTTCATCTGGTGGGGAGTCACAATCAAACAAGGGTAAAGGCAAGAAGAAGCCATGGCGTCAAATCTGTAAACAGAAGACCCATTGGACAAGTGATTCTAACAAGTCCAAGGACTCAACTCCAACCACCATTGCCCCTAAGGCAACTGTTCCTCCTAGTTCAGCACCAAGTGGTGGTACTAAGGGTGTAGTAGGGTTAACCCTGGGATCTGAGGTGGACTCTGGCCTAGTCAGAGTTCCCACTCAGGCTGTGTTGATCTGTGATTGAGGCATGGATATGGCCTCCTTATTTGTCAGTCCCAGTAATCTGGGCAAATACAGACAGCAACCTTTGATAAATGGAAAATAGGCCTTGGCATTCAGGGACACAGGTGCAAGTGTCACCATGGTGACAAAAGATCATGTGGCTCCTGAGCAAATCATACTTGTTGAGATGTACCAAGTGACCAATGCAAGCAATGCCAGGACAGACCATTCCTTGGCAGTTGTTAATTTCACCTGGGATGGGGTAACTGCCCTAAGAAGGTTGTGGTATGTGCAGACTTCCCTGTTGAATGCCCAACATGCCTGTTGAATGCTTGTTGGGCAATGATTTAGAAACTTCAGCTTGGGCTGAAGTGGAACTCAGGAGAAATGTTGGGTATCCCTGCAGATGTGTTTGCTATGACTAAGTCACAGGCAAAAATGTCTTCCACTGAACAGGCCTTGGATCCTGGAAAAATGGACGAGGTGCCTTCCAAGAGGAGGAGCAGTAGAGGTAAGGCAGTGTCTTCCCCCCTGACTCAGAGTACAGATCAGTCTCTTAAGGGAGATGATCTCAGTCCTGAAGAAGGAACTGTCTCAGAGGAGCTTGAGCCTGATCAGGTTGAGTTCTTGGGGACAGGGGGCTTTCCAGGCCAGATCTGAGCCAGGAGCAGCTGAGCTTCCCCTCTCGTGAACCCCTCAGACAGCAAGCTGTTGCTGAGGCTGCTGGGAGTGCCAGTGGGTCCCATAGGATCTACTGGGATGATGGACTTCTATACTAAGAGAGTAGAGACCCCAAGCCTGGAGATACCAGGAGGTTGGTTATACCTCTGAAGTTTTGGGGCTTCCTATTGACACTGGCACATGACATCCCAGTAGCAGGTCACCTAGGGCAAAACACGACTTGGGACAGAATTGTCCCTCACTTTCATTGGCCTCACGTGTCTGAAGAAACCAAGGATTTTTGTCACTCATGTGTCACCTGTCAAGCCAGTGGTAAGGCAGGTGGTACAACAAAGACCCCCTTGATACCACTACCTGTGATGGGGGTTCCCTTTGAGAGGGTTGGGATTGACATAGTTGGTCCCATGGATCCTCAAACTGCATCTGGGCACAGATTTATACTGGTGGTGGTGGACCATGCCACTAGGTATCGAGAGGCAATTCCCCTTAGAGCTACCACAGCTCCTGTGGTGGCTCGGGCCCTCCTGGGAATCTTTTCCAGGGTGGGCTTACCTAAGGAGGTAGTATCAGACAGATATGTAAACTTCATGTCCAGTTACTTTACTGCTATGTGGAAGGAGTGTGGAGTAAATTACAAATTTACCACCCCTTATCACCCACAATGCAATGGGTTAGTTGAAAGTTTCAACAAATCCCTCAAAGGCATGATAAAAGGTCTCCCAGAAAAGCTTAGGTGCAGATGGGACATACTCTTGCCCTGCCGGCTCTTTGCCTACAGAGAGGTTCCTCAAAAGGGGGTTGGTTACAGCCCTTTTGAACTTCTGTTTGGACATCCAGTTAGGGGTCTATTATGTCTAGTGAAGGAGGGATGGGAGTTACCTCTCAAACCCCCTAAACAGGATATTGTGGACTATGTACTTGGTATCCACTCCAGGATGCCTGAGTACATGAAGAAGGCATCAAAAAACCTTGAGGCTAGTCAGGAATTGCAAAAGCCTGGCAAGACCAAAATGCTGTGTTGACTGTTTATCAGCCAGTACAGAAAGTATGGGTGTTGGAGCCTGTGGCCGCAGCAGCCCTTCAAGACAGGTGGAGTGGCCCTCATACAATCATTGAACAAAAGGGAGAGGTTACCTACCTGGTGGACCTTGGAACTCCCAGGAGCCCCCATAGGGTGCACCATGTGAATAGGCTCAAATCATATGTTGACAGGGCAGACATGGGCTTGATCATGGCTACTGATGAGGAACAGGAGGAGGAGAGTGATCCACTTCCTGACCTGCTCTCACAGAACCCTGATGATGGTTCAGTTGATGGTGTAGCCTTGCAGGCAGCCTCACTGTCCAGGAGCAAACTGATTGCAGAAAAGTTCTTAATCAGTTTAGACATATGTTTTCACTGACTCCAAGTCAGACTACCTGGTGCACTCATGAAGTGGACACAGGGTACAGTCTGCCTGTTAAAAATAAGATTTACAGGCAACCTGACAATGTCAGGGACTGCATCAGGACAGAAGTCCAGACGATGTTGGATTTTGGAGTGATTTAACCCTCAGATAGCCCTTGGGTTAGTCCAGTAGTCTTGGTACCCAAATCTCACACCCAGAATGGTAAGAGAGAGATGAGGTTTTGTGTTGACTACAGGGGTGTCAATGCAGTCACTAGGACTGATGCCCATCCAATACCTAGGGCAGATGAGCTTATAGATACTTTGGACTCAGCCTAATTTCTGAGTACATTTGACCTGACAGCTGGCTACTGGCAAATCAGACTAGCTGAGGATGCAAAGCCAAAAACAGCATTCTCAACTCCTAGTGGGCATTACCAATTTGTGATGATGCCCTTTGGTTGAAGAATGCACCTGCCACTTTTCAAAGGTTTGTGAATAAAGTCCTTACAGACCTGGAAGCCTATAGTGCAGCTTATCTTGATGATATTGCTGTCTTCAGATCCACTTGGGAGGTTCACCTGTTCTACCTGAGAAATGTTTTGGAGGCCCTGCAGAAAGAAGGCCTCACTATCAAGGCCACCATGTGCTAGATAGGGCAGAGTCAGGTTGTATACCTGGGCCACCTTGTGGGTGGAAACCAGGTTCAACCATTGGAGAGCAAAATCCAAACCATCATGGACTGGGTTGCTCCAACCGCCCAAACTCAGGTCAGAGCTTTCTTGGGCCTGACTAGGTACTATAAGAGGTTTGTCAAAGGTTATGGATCCATTGTGGCCACTTTGAATGACTTAGCTTTCAAGAAAATGCCAAAGAAAGTTCAGTGGACAGTTAGCTGTCAAAATGCATTTGATTACCTTAAGCAGGCCATGTGCACTGCTCCCATTCTGCAAAGTTCTGACTATTTCAAACAATTCATTGTTCAAACAGATGCATCTGAGTTGGGGGTAGGGGCTGTGTTATCACAATTAAATGATGAGGGTCAGGATCAGCCAGTAGCTTTTATTAGCAGAAGGCTGACCCCCAGAGAGAAACGTTGGTCAGCTATTGAGAGGGAGGCCTTTGCTGTGGTTTGGGCTCTGAAGAAACTGAGGCCATACTTGTTTGGCACTCACTTCATTATTCAGACAGACCACAATCCCCTCGTATGGCTAAAACAGATGAAGGGTGAAAACCCCAAACTTTTGAGGTGGTCCATTTCCCTACAGGGGATAGACTATAGAGTGGAACATAGACCTGGGAGTAACCATGCAAATGCAGATGGACTCTCCAGATATTTCCACTTAGAATATGAAGACTCAACTAGTCAAGGTTAGTTTAATGTCCTTACGTTTGGGGGGGGGTTGTGTAGGAGAGTAGGATCTGCTTCTTTTAATTACCCCCACTTGTTGCTGCTGTTTCACTGTTTTCGACTTAGATTGACTGGAATACTGCTATCCAGGACCCCAGTCTAGCTGCTTTCTCCTCTATATTGATTGCATGTACTTTAGGTACACTCCAGATTGGATTCTGGGGTACCCTTATCAGTCCCTAGTATATGGTATGCTATGTACCCAGGGCATAGGTACTCCAGAGGCCTCTCAGGGGCTGCAGCATGTATTATGCCACCCCTGGGAGACCATTCAAAATGACACCACAGGTCTGCTACAGCAGCCTGTGTAAGGTGGTGCATGCACCCCTTACTTAGATATAGGTTCACTATACCTATTCCATATCAATGCGCATATAAACCTATCAGTCACCCCTATGGCAGGCCTTATCAATCCTGAAGGCAGGGTGCTGGGTTTTATGTGAGAGGGTGCACCTGCATGAGCAGAGCCCCTCTGCAGCCTTCGGAACCTATTTACCAGGATTCTCTGTGATGCAGCCAACCATATCTACTTAAGTGCATTATAACATCGCGGTAAATGCTAACTTTAAAACGACTGTATGGAAACATGTCGTGTTTTGTGTCAAACACCTTGAAATCATACCTCCCCGTCAGTAACAGGAGGGGGAAGTATGATTCCCCCCTCCTAGAGGGGTAAATGTGACATACCGGATTACCCGGTACCAGCTTTCTCGACCTGGGCATCACAAAATGGATGCTGCCTGACACAGACACGCGTCTGCCCTCCTGCTGCTGAGCCAAGCTCGAGCAGGGGAAAGCTTGACAATGGGTTTCCTGTCACGGGGAGATGTGACCACCTCCCAGACAAGAGTTAGTGTATTGGGGCTGGGTGAGTGCACTCTGAGAGTGCTTTGATGTCTGCACTGGGGGCACATTTGGTGTCCCTGTGCATAGTCCAGCTCAAACCGGTTGCAGGAGCCATTTGCTCCTGCTCTGGCGCGAAACTGGACAAAGGATATGGGTGTAGCCACCCCTCTGTCCTGACCCTCTCATAGGTGGGTTCCCAGAGTTTGTCCCACCCCTTCCTTGGGTATATAGTAGCAACCCCTGACTACAGGACTTTAGATTTTACCTGGACTAAACTCTGCTACAGAAACCAAGTGCTTTGACGATCTGCATGACCCTGGATGACTGAAGAATCTCCCTTGGAGTAAAGGAGTTACTCCCCTGCAAGGCAGGCACATAAAACGCATCTGACCGGTTTGCATCTCCCGAGCTCCTGAGGACTCCGAAGATTTCTGTAACATAGGAGGTGGCTTCCCGAGGTCTCTGAGGTTGATCTGTGCTCTCAGCAATTCTGAGGCCTACATCCCTCGCGGGGACCGTGCAACCAGAACCCCTGTGCACCGCGTACATTTGTAGCACCATATGCTTTTTGGCAATTCTTGAGGCTGTGGTAAATAATTTAATTACCGGTTCTTAATTTGATGCGGAAAATCTATAATAATAGCTCAGTAAAATAAGAGGCAGAATCCGTGGTATTAGAGGTTCGGAACGGGCTTTATTCCAAAATCAATTCGAATTGATGGACTCCATATTCCATCACCACGAAGGTTCAGGAAGTGAAGGACCATACTTTATTGACAAGTAATCATTTTTATACAGAGGCATTATAGTGAAAACAGATGCAGGAGGCGTAACAATTGATAACAAAGATAAAACATACATGCGTAACTAAAGTGGGTGTAACTGGGCGTAACTTAAAGAACGTCATCAGGTATGATGTCACAATAGGGTGGTTCCATGAAAGAATTTCGCAATGTCAGCAGAAATACTCGGCAGAGATGCGCGCGCAGCAGCATGACGTGTGATTGACGTGCAACTAGGGGGGTGAAGGGGACTTGACATTTAGCTCTATATGTGGAGACAGAAGTCTGGGGTTATGTCAACCTAATCCCAAATCATATCTAACATCCTATGTTTAAAGAACTATGTTATTCAAAAAGAGAGGTCTCTTTAGAATAGAATCTCATTCTATACTGACTATACTGACTGTTAGTGCGTGTACAAGCGTCTAAGTGTCTACACTAGATGCGAGGGCAGAAATCTTCCATAGTAACAGGGCTATGAATTACTTGCATAAAGACAGAGAAGCCGGGCCCTTTGCTCGGTAGCTGGAAGAATGTTTACTTAAACTACTAGACAGGAATGCATTGGATAGGGAGCGGAGCAGATAATCTCGAAGGTGAAATACAGTTTTTGGCAGGCAACAGGCTGGAGTCAGGCACCGTTAGCCGCGCAGGGAATAGGACAAAGTTCATGGATACAGATGCGAGCTCAGACTGGAGCTTTCAGAGGCAGAAGGCAAGAAAAGGCTTGATGGCAGAATCAGGGCCTACTCGCCTGGACTGTAAAATGGGATAAATGAACCATATAAAGCCGGTGGCCTTTCATACTTAGGAATAGAATATCCGGCCCATTCATGGCGGATCTGAAAGAGGACATGTTGACGGTGGACGCACATGTGTTTGCGTCTTCATAACTGGAACTGGAGGAAACATACATGTACTTGTGATTTATACATGAAACCGTTGGGGTCCAAGATAGGGGACATAACTGACCATAAAAATCCATATTTCCACATTCCCTCCTTGTCCCCTACTTGCCCTTAAGAGATATCAATCTTCATCAATCCGTTGATCTGTTCATATAGCATCATTTGTTCTTCTTTCTTCTTCCGGGATGAATGAAATCTTGGTGTTGGAATACACGATGTGGCACACAGACCACAAATCGCTGGTCCACATTGTAGGCATAAGCAGCAACTGAATAGTATGAGAAAGCCAATACCTAGGAAGGATAGGACCCTCCATCCAAAGGTAGATAATACACTCCAAAACCAACCGGACCAAGTCCAGGTGCCTGGATTCTGGTGTATCTGGCTTACAATCTTATGAAGGCGAGTTATGGCTTTATATACAGATGGCGAATTTTCTGGTATGAAAATGCAACAGCTTGATCCGATGACCCTACAAGCTCCGCCCCTATCGGCCAGGATGACGTCAAGGACAAGACGATTTTGAAGCACAACAATCCGCATAGCAGACTGCTCTTCTGTTAAATTGCCTAAGGCGGAAATAGTTTCGTTCACTACTGCTTCAAGGGTTCTGGTTAATCTACGTATCAGCTTACTATTGGTAACTGTACCTATATAGGGAAAGAGACCTTTATTGAAATCTGTGTATTTTTCCCATGCTGTCTCAGTGTAATCGACTATTGGGAGATCTCTCCGTTCTCTATTGTGTACTAAATGAGTATTTCTATGATAATCAGGAGGAGCTAGGAAAACAGGTGGCAAAAGGAATCCGATGTAGCAGGTACCATCCCAATCTAGAGGCAAACGTATATATGCAGTCTGACCACATATGAAGTAGGAATGGCGAGAAGCTCTAAATGTAGACTTGCCTTGATCACTGAATTGTATTACAGTGGTGCATCTACTATGGCCCATATGTATGGAACCATTCTTTCTTACACATAATTCACCTTTAACTGGAAATACTGACATAGCGGGCAAAATTGGTGCAGCTTCGGATTCGACATTCAGGATCATGAGATTAAGCGTAAAATTACCTAATCCATATACTTCATTTTCTAGATCAGTTCCTGTTCTTTTGGGAAGTCCCTCCTTGTTAGGGTAACAGACTTTGAGTAAGACTAAGTTCACGTTTCCCCATACCCAGTTGTCTTGATCAACTGCAGAATTCGAATCTAGGGAATTAATTAGACTAAACCATGCTCCACAGGAGCCATTGTGTGTGAACGGATATGGAAAGAGAGGCAGAATTCCCTTATAGTTCTGATAGGGAGGGAGTCGGCCACATATCCAACAATTTGTAGCATTGCTAACCTGATGGGAATGATGTAACATACTAATAAAAGTGTTATTGCGCAGCGCAAATCTATAGGACAACTCATGCGGGGGTAATTCACTAAAAGAATGTTCAGCAGTAACATTGTAAACATGTTTAGAAATAGGATAATATATGTGCAATAATATACTTGCAGCGATTATTAAAAGACTTAAGAAAAACAAAATTAATAACGTCACTGTGCAATGACTACGCAGTGATTTACAGTACGCATGTTGTTTCAACTGCATTTTTCGGTTTCTTTCTCTATTCAGGTCTAGAGGATACATGTCAGAGGCAAATTCGACCGATTCACCTTGGAGAGGACTTAAACAATCAAATTGCCTGACTTGTTAGACCGTAGTTTTAGTTTATATTGTTCCTTGTCATTCAGTTCAACCAAAGGAAGCTTTGAGTCAATCGGTGAAGACACGCGAGGTGTGTCGTTTATATCGGACGGTAGTCCATGAAATTTCTTGATATGACTTGAATGTATCCAGCCTTTTCGACCTTCGATCTTCACGGCTGTCCTCGTGGTTAACAGTACGAGTTGAGGCGATTTCCACCTAGGATCCAGCTGAGACTTCCGGTCAAAGTTCCTCACTAACACCAGGTCCCCGGGAATTACGTCATGGGGTTTCACCTCGGTGTTGTCGGGAAAGGCTGCAGCTACCTGTGAACGACAAGATTGTAGTGCAGACATCAAGGAAGCCAAGTAATCTGTCAGCATATTACAGTCAACATCAGTTATTTTGCGTGGTATAGGCGTCCCCCACATATTTGGTGGTCTACCAAAGACCACCTCATAAGGGGATAGCCCTGTTCGAGAGTGCGCTACCATTCTCATGTAAAAGAGTGCAACTGGTAAGGCTACTACCCAGTCGACACCTTTCTCTCTACATATTTTGGACAATCTAATTTTCAGAGTTTGATTATGTCGTTCCACGAGACCTGCTGCCTCGGGGTGTCGGACACAGTGAAATCTCCACTGATAGCCTAACAAAAGTGAAACGTGTTTCATTAGTTCGGATGAGAACGGCTGGCCGTTATCTGAGTAGACAACACGTGGTAAACCGTACCGTGGGAAGAATTCTCGAACCAACTGTTTGGCAGTAGTCGGGGCAGTGTAATCTGAAACCGGGTATGCCTCTGTCCAACGGGAAAGAGCACAGACAACTACGAGAACATATTTGAATCCTCGACATCGTTCCATCTGGATATAATCCATCTGGAGGACTTCAAAAGGGTGATCAGGAGGCTGAAATCCACCTTGCTCTACGGGAATGCTTTTACCTGAAATGATATCAGTAACTTTCGTATGAGCTTTACATTTCATAATTGATATTGCAGTGGGTAGATGTATTGCATCTAATAAGGCATGAATGAGGGGTCCGTGCTGAATGTGAGCACCGTGAGAAGTTAAATAACCTCTCTCTCGCCACAGCACGCCGAAGTCATGTACAACTCCGAATGCATAACGTGAATCAGTGTATATGTTGACCTTTTTATTCGTAGCTTGAATACAGGCTTGTGTCAGAGCGATAAGCTCTGCTGCTTGAGCTGACAAGGTATTTATGCAATTTGTTTCAATGATTTCAGTGTCTGTGGTGACTGCATACGCGGCCACTAGTTCTCCTGTACTTGTTCTCATACATGAACCATCTACATACAACGTCAGGTCTGGATCTGACAATGGGACGTCTGTCAAGTCTTGTCTAGGTTTCGTCGTGATAGTGATAACTTCAATACAATCATGTGCTAGTGGGTCTGTTCCGTTTACTGGTAACAGTGTGGCAGGATTCAATGTACTACAACGTCTGATTTCTATGTGTGGCTGAAACAATGTTAACTCGTAACCGGTGAGTCTTGCTATAGTCAAGTGTTGTGTTTGTGTGCGGTTCAAGAGAACCTCTACTGCATGTGGTACTTGTACTGTCAATTGGTGTCCTAACACTATGGCATCGCTTTGTCGTATTGCTAAAGCTGTCGCTGCCACTGATTTCAGGCACGCAGGCAGAGCCTGAGCTACGGGATCTAATGTACTAGAAAAATAAGCACATGGTTTGTGTGATCCTGCTTGTTCCTGTGTGAGTACTGACAAGGCAGTACCTTCGCGTTCTGTAACAAAGAGTGTAAACTGTTTATTGTAACATGGTGTTGCTAAAACAGGTGCTTGACATAAAGCTTTCTTTAGGCTTTCAAAAGCTTGTGTATGTTCCTGAGTCCAAGGGAGAACAGTCGATGTGGCTGCCTCCTGTGTTGTCAACTGAATGAGTGGTTTTGCTAGAAATGCATACTGCGGGATCCACTGCCTACAATATGAAGTGAGGCCTATAAAGGCCCGCACCTCCTTTTGTGTCTTAGGTGTTGGCATGTTAGCAATTAACTGGATGCGATCTGGTGTAAGCTGCCTTCCCTCCTTGGACAGCGAGTGACCAAGGTAAACAACTCGCTGGACACAGAATTGCAGCTTAGAAGGGGACACCTTGTGCCCCTTTTCGGCCAAAAATTGTAAAACCGTCAGTGAGGCTTTTTCACATTCAGGTTCGCTTCTAGCGGTGATCAGCAGATCATCGACATATTGAAGCAGGGCAGTGTTGACTGGCATGTGGATACTGTCAAGTTCTCGTTTTAGTGCTTGGCTATAGATGCTGGGGCTTTCTGTGAATCCTTGAGGTGCGCGTGTGAATTTAAAGCTTCGTCCATTTAAACTAAATCCGAACAAGTATTGGCTTTCCGGATCTATTGGGACGCTGAAAAAGGCATTCTTGAGATCAATTACAGTAAAGAATGTTGCTTCGGAATCAATGGCTGTCAGTAATGAAGAAATGTCTGGGACTACGGGGTATTGTGGTACAATACATTTATTTAATTCGCGCAGATCAATAACCAATCGATATACTGGCGGGGCTTTCGGATCAGTTCGTTTAAGAATCGGAATTATCGGTGAATTACATACATTGGAGTCGGTTTCCACAACCACTCCTTGGGTAATAAGTTCGTCAATGATTTGCAGTAAAGCCACTACAGCATCTGGTGGTAACTTGTATTGTCGCATTCGTGGTAGTACCACTCCTGCCTTTAGTGTGACTCGATATGGTGTAATGTTCATGCAACCAACATCTGTAGGGCCTTGTGCCCATAAATGTGTGGGTAAAGTCTGCAGTCGGTCATCCATGTCTCGGGACACATAGTGCCCTTTGAAATCACGTAAAAACAATCTTACTCCTTCCGGAGAACAACATATTATAGCTCCTAGAGCTTTCAATGTTTTTATACCTAACAAGTTTTCTGGACATGATTTAGTAAGTAATAAATCTGTAGTTCGTGTCAAGGGACCAATCGTAAGTGGAAGAGGCTGTGATACTTCGTTAATGATAGGTTTTCCTGAAAAGCCAAGGGAAATATTCTGTGAGCCTGAGAGGGGTGCCCCTGGAACTTCACTACGTTTTATTGTTGTTCGGCTTGCCCCTGTATCAAGTAAAAATTTTCTATCTTGGCCTAATTGTTCACTGTGTACATAAGGTCCTTCTTGATCTACAGGGACCTCAATAAGGGGTAAGCCAACTTCCCTCTCTAGGCTGTTTCATGAGTATCGTTGATAATCAGGATAGTCATACTGTGCGGTCTGGTACATCTGTCGTGTCGTTGTTTGTGTGGCAGCAATAGGCTGCGGTGGTGGAGCTGACATAGACTGTTGCGGAGCTGGCATGGACTGTGCATGCTGCGGAGCTCCTTGTTGGTTCTGATCCTGTCTAAGTGGCCGTGGTCTTTCTTTTGTATTACCTATGGCGATATTATGTTTTAAAACTGGACAATCATGTACATAATGACCTGGCTGTTTACAATAGTTGCATGCCCCTTTTACAGGACCTGCTGAAACACTGGACTGTGTCATACCCTTTTTATGACCGTCAGCTGGAACTGTCTGGGTAACTAGCATTTTCATTTTCGTGTCTTTCATGCGTCTTTGTTCATGTTCTTGTTCCTCTCTAATTCTATTGTGATGGTACTGTAACATTTGTAACATCTGTGACGGAGTGTTACCTTGCCAGGTACTCTCGAATTTCAATACTCTATTCTTAACTTGGGGCAAGGAATTTTCAACCAGTTTTGTCACAAACAGATGTGGATACGATTCGCTACTTGCTTTTATTCCACTATTTATACCAAAACATTTTTCGAATCGGGCATAGAAATCACTAGTGTCCTCATCGTGCTTTTGTTTACAGGCTGAGATTGCACCCCAGTCTTCCTTTTTCGTAGTTAATAAACGTGGCAGTACCTGTACTAGTAAACCTGGTAGTGTTTTGGTCTTTTCCCCAAGCCCTGAACCTGGACCTCGAGCTTTTTCTTCGTTTTCTAATGCTGTCCAATCTATCTTTTGGTCTCCCACCTCCCAATCCTTTTCCTTGAGTTTTTCGTAAATGCCCGCAGGCATTAATACCTTCAATATTGTCATAATGTCGGGATAGGTATATTCTCCCATGAGCAACATGTCTTTAATTTCACGGTGGAAACCCGCTGGGTCTTTGTCATGACTGGGTACCACTTTCTTCATTTCTAATAGTTCTATTTTAGATATGGGTGTGTATACAAACACACGTTTAAACTGATTGTCCTCACCTTTTATCGGGTGAACTTCGCGTAAGGGATTCTGTCTATCCATATAATACGTCGTTCTTTCCTTGATGGGCAGTGAGACATGTTCGGGGCATACAAACAGAATGTACTGCTTTCTGGATTCTAGTATTTCTCTAATTAGCTCAGTACCTGAACCTCTCCATTTATTCGTGAGTAATTCAGTCAATATATCAGGTAAGGGGCCAGGATCGGAGTGTTGGCTTTTATATAATATAAGGAGTTGTTGAATCATATAGATACCAGCTAAACGCTGTTCATCTGGGGCGAGGTTAAAAAACGTGTGCGCTAATGTATCATCACTATATTTTCCGGGACTATCAACCCAATGAACGGCTGACCTGGCTAATTCTTGTTCGTCCATAGAATCGAGTATATGATAACCCCTTCGTTCTCGGAGTAATTTGTCAGCGGCTTGGAACGAATGTTCGGGGGACCTTATATTTATTATAGGAGTTTGGAAATTTCTGCTATTATCTGGACGTATCGGACGTATCGGATCAGTAAAGCATCTAGTATTATTGCAAGATCTTCCTCTACCTACATAGGCCATGGTTTCTAACTGTCCTGTGGGCAGTTCTAATTCTTCCTCCTCCTCGGTTTGTTCAGGCTCGTCTACTGCTAATCTTTCTTCGTGTATTCGTTCTACTTCTTTGCGGATCTTGCGGCACATAGCTACTATACATGATCGTTTATCATGTCTCCCCTCTGATATATTCCTACTCCATGTGGTAAGAATTTGCATTTCTTCCGGATTTACCCCTGGTCGGTCTTGATTTCTGATCACACAATTTATGAGGAAACGTAACAGTTCCCCCTGTATCTCCACTTTCTGGTACTCCAAGGCTCTGTTAATACTCTCAGAATCTCGCCCTGACTGGACAAAGTGATATATATTTTCTAAATGTGTAGTCATTCCTGGTAGCCTCCCTAAATATATTGCAGCTCGTCGGATACGTAATGATGCCAGCAGCATTTCGTCCCCTTTTCCGGGCACAGGGTCATATCTACAATCTATTAGAAGTTCCTTGAGCGTGTCGGGAGTTACTAGTTTGGGCGTACGTTGGTGGGCTAATTCTTGAAAGGAAAGTTTATTTACTCTGGGTGGCGTGGAAAAAATGTTTGATGTACCTCCGGTAGCACCACCTGGGGTGCTGGATGTGAAAGGATTCGTTGAACGTGATATAGCAACCATAGGTGTGGATACAGATGTAGAAACAGATGTGCTTGCCGGAACTTGTGTCGGAGTTTGCTGTTGCGGAGGTACAGACGGAGGAGGGTCTTGGCGTTGAACCCCCTCGGCAGGCGGTCTATGTGGCGCAGCATTAGCATACTCGGGAGCTGCGTCGTCTAAATAAGAGGAAAGGAAAACATCTTCTGCGGTTCTGGGATGCCCTTTGGGATGTGCTTTTATCGGAAACAATGGGGGTGGCAAGTCTTTTGGTATCTCCGGAGTAGCCTTAGGTAACCCTTCGGCCAGAAGAGGATACATACCATTCATAAGGGCATTTCTTTGTCTGTCTATTTGTTCTGATTTTACTCGAGTACCTTCTTCAATTAATAGATTTTCTCGAACTTTATTTGAATTCTCCTTACTTTTCTCTTCCTGTCTGAGCGCTTTTTCTGTACGTCTATATGATTCTTTACGCCATAATTCAATGGCATCTTTCTGTGACTGTCTAGCTTTCTTTTTCCATAATTCTTCCTCTACTTTCATAATGCAATCTGCATCCCAGGTCCCAGCTGCGGGCCACCTCTGACTTTCTGGTAATTCCTTGGTGTAGTCTACCCATAAATCAAGAAATAATATGGCGTCTAGGCCATGTTTATGATACATGAAGTACCCTGGAGTGTCCCTAGGAGGAATGGGAACAGCTTCTTCGAGTACCCCTTTTCTAGTTTTGATCTGTCTTAATTTCGAAAAGAGCGGCATATTGAGAACTGATCTGATACCTAATTTTGAACACGTTTAATACCACAAAACACAATAATGAACAGTCATTCACACCACAATATGCAGAACGTGTTTAAAAACATTTAACATTTAACATTTAATGAACGACAATGATGGACATTTAGGGAACTAGTCACTAAGCATAATACTCGGCACTAACTAGGTAATCCTGAATTATATACTAGACATACTTGATATACTGCTAAACAGTACAGATACACTGCTGAAACAGTGCAGACCGGATTTGTGTACCCAAACCCGTCTTGACCGGCACAAACTATGTGCACGTCAGAACGCCTCCCCGACAATGGTACTCACCGGGTAGCTCGGAACGGAAGGCCTCGGAACTGAACTGGACTTGAACCGGACTGGACTCGACTCGAAACTTCGGAAACTTCGGAAACTGGTGGGCCTCTGTATACCTCGGATCTTGCTCTCTCAGCTAGGCTCTGGTCGGGATACTTCGCACTTCTCACCGCCTCGTCTGGGTGTTGATCGCAGCCTCAGTTACCCCCGCTCGGCAGGAGGGAGATACAGGAAATCCTGTGGGTACGCGTTGTTGTCCGTCCAGCTGTGACAGGAGACCGGGCCTGCAACGCACCTCCGGCGCGTGAGATGAGAAAGTGTCCCTGTTCGGGCGCCATATATGTGGTAAATAATTTAATTACCGGTTCTTAATTTGATGCGGAAAATCTATAATAATAGCTCAGTAAAATAAGAGGCAGAATCCGTGGTATTAGAGGTTCGGAACGGGCTTTATTCCAAAATCAATTCGAATTGATGGACTCCATATTCCATCACCACAAAGGTTCAGGAAGTGAAGGACCATACTTTATTGACAAGTAATCATTTTTATACAGAGGCATTATAGTGAAAACAGATGCAGGAGGCGTAACAATTGATAACAAAGATAAAACATACATGCGTAACTAAAGTGGGTGTAACTGGGCGTAACTTAAAGAACGTCATCAGGTATGATGTCACAATAGGGTGGTTCCATGAAAGAATTTCGCAATGTCAGCAGAAATACTCGGCAGAGATGCGCGCGCAGCAGCATGACGTGTGATTGACGTGCAACTAGGGGGGTGAAGGGGACTTGACATTTAGCTCTATATGTGGAGACAGAAGTCTGGGGTTATGTCAACCTAATCCCAAATCATATCTAACATCCTATGTTTAAAGAACTATGTTATTCAAAAAGAGAGGTCTCTTTAGAATAGAATCTCATTCTATACTGACTATACTGACTGTTAGTGCGTGTACAAGCGTCTAAGTGTCTACACTAGATGCGAGGGCAGAAATCTTCCATAGTAACAGGGCTATGAATTACTTGCATAAAGACAGAGAAGCCGGGCCCTTTGCTCGGTAGCTGGAAGAATGTTTACTTAAACTACTAGACAGGAATGCATTGGATAGGGAGCGGAGCAGATAATCTCGAAGGTGAAATACAGTTTTTGGCAGGCAACAGGCTGGAGTCAGGCACCGTTAGCCGCGCAGGGAATAGGACAAAGTTCATGGATACAGATGCGAGCTCAGACTGGAGCTTTCAGAGGCAGAAGGCAAGAAAAGGCTTGATGGCAGAATCAGGGCCTACTCGCCTGGACTGTAAAATGGGATAAATGAACCATATAAAGCCGGTGGCCTTTCATACTTAGGAATAGAATATCCGGCCCATTCATGGCGGATCTGAAAGAGGACATGTTGACGGTGGACGCACATGTGTTTGCGTCTTCATAACTGGAACTGGAGGAAACATACATGTACTTGTGATTTATACATGAAACCGTTGGGGTCCAAGATAGGGGACATAACTGACCATAAAAATCCATATTTCCACAAGGCTGTGCTTTGGGCTACTTGTAGTCCTGACCCCGAGCAGTAATTCCACCGAAGAGTTTTGGCCTACACTCCACAAGTGTTCGTAGGCTGGTATTTTGTGATTCAGCTCGAGGTCCCTTCGCGATCCCTGGTCCGTTGGCCTGTGGGTCCCTGTGAAGGTAACTTTGACTTTCCTTTGGGCTTTCCTGGTTGCTCCAGATGTGCCCTGACTCTCCATAGCTTGGAGAGTCCCCAGGACTCTTTGGGTCCTCACCAAAGCATCTTTCCTTTGCCCCCGTGGGTTGCAGTTGCCAAGGCTTGTTGGTGTTCAATCCGGACACTGATCCCCCAGCACTCGACATCCTTTGTGGGACAGCTCACCTCCGGACTTTGGTTGTCGTCTATGTCTCATGGTCCCCGTGGCGGCAGAGTCAAACTTCACCTCTTCTCACCTGAAACACCCGACATCGGTGGGCATTCGTCTATCGTGTCCCTGGTCACTGTGAAGTGACCCAGACTCTGTCCCCTCTGCTTTCAGGTTCTTCTCATCTCTGGTAAAGGCTTGGATCACACCGGACACTTTTCATCTTCCCGGCAGCAGCACTTTTTCGCATCATGCCATTGAAAACGACGAAGGTTTTCGACATCACTTGACCCCTATGCACCCGGCTCCTCTGGGATAGGTAACACGGGTATCTCGGTACTCTCAAGGGTGCTGGCCTTAGAACCTTCTATGTTTAACTGGGTTTGCTTAAAGTCCTCTCTGAAGTGTCCTTAATCTTTAAATTTCCAACCGTGACTTTCCCATAGAGTTGTACGGAGCTCGTGCCTGTGTTCACACACTGCACCCGTCCTCCGTGGGTCCCCTGTGTCACTACCTTGGGTGGTTCCTTGGGGTCCCAGCAACTCTACGTGCTCTAGGCACTGTGTCTAGTCAAGTTGTTGTTGTTATACCACTTTCTTAGTATATGGTTTGGTCTCCCCCTGGAGCCCACTGTGGATGGTGCTTTTTACTGTCGGTCTAGTGATTTAATATTGTGTGCTTTGTTTTCTAATCTCATAAAGAGGTTAGTAGAGAGTGTTTAGTAATAAATACATGTATTTTATATATTCCTTGTGTGGTTCTCCTTTCATTTAGTCATTCAGGAGGTTCAAATCTGGTAAAACAAGCTGCTTTACATTCCTTCGAGACTTAGCCTGAAGGCCGCGCTCCATAGCTACCATTACTATATCTTTCAATAAAGGTTGTGGTGATGGTGTCAGGAGTTAGACAGTATTGCTGGTCATAATATTATTAGTGGTGTTAATAGTGGTGGTGATTGTGGTAGTGTTAATGGTGGCGGTGGTTTAGGTGGTTGCAGTGAGAAATATGGTGGAGGTTGTAGTGATGATGATGGTAATAGTAGTGGTGATGGTTGTAATGATGGTGGTGGTAAAGGTTTTGGTTTGGTTGTGGTGCCAATGGTAGTGGCAGCCGCAGTAATCAAAATGGGAATGGTAGCTGTAGTAATGCAGAATTCACAGTTGTAATGCTGGTAGTAGGACTAATGCTGGCTGTAGTGATGGTGGTATTGTTTTTATAGTGGTGTTTGTAGTAGCGGTTTTAGTTGTGGTGGATGCACTGTGAATTGTGGTGATAATCATTGTAATTGGGCGGTAACAGAAACATTGGCAGTGATGGTGATGTAATGGTTATGGCAGTAATGTTTATTAGGTTGTATGTATTGCTCAGTGTGGAATGTTTCTGACCCATTTGTTTTTCCATCGGGAGTGGCCTTCATATATCTAGCAACTTCGTCCTATGAACCTAACCCTGTAACAACCGCTCAGCCAAGGGCGTGAGTTTTGGAATTTCTCACACACTGAGAAACACATGCATATCTGCTGTGGCAGATTCATCTCATGGATCAGTGTATAGGTTTGCATCATGCTTGTTAACCCCTTCAGTGCCCATGACGAGATGGTCTCGTCATGGAGGGCAGTTGCGCTGTGCCCATGACGAGACTATCTCGTCATGAACCCCGCCCGCTAATGCAACGCCCGGCACAGGGCGGGGAAAGGGCGGGGCACTGAAGAGGTTATATATATGCAAGATCTCCCTTAAACCTTGATCTAAAACGCCAATGTCACATGAATAATATTAATTCCACTATCATTGGTCATAATCACATACAATTTGCCCATTTTTCTCCCATTTGACTAATAACATTGCATCTTATCTTTAGGTACAATTTTTCAGTTTGTCTTGTACAAGGTCCCTGGTTGCAGCTCAAAGAGTGATCAGATATATTGTTTATTTATTTGTGGCTATTAATTTCGGTGGAGTTTTATAGATTGTAATGTATTGCCTTTTGGACACTCCAGAGTGCTGACAGAAGGTAAAAAAACATACCCCAAAGATACTTAGATATCATCATGTCAGAAATGAGAAAAACATAATTTCCTAAAAACCGTTTACGAAAATATCATCCGACTGAACACAGATTTTCTGCTGTCGACTCCAATGGGGCAATATTTAGGGCACAATATTTACGTCAAATGATATTCTGACACTTATATTTTGTATTTTTCCATAGGAATAGGATGCTGAGGGTTTAGTCCACTTGGATACAGTGTGTAACTGTTTCCCGTATTCTTTATTCACAAATCCTGTTCTGTTTTCAGTTTGTTTGAAATCAACTTTTAAAAGTTCAGTTTTCAAAGGTTTCCTTAACTGCATATAGCTGGATTTGAATCTCGAGTTCAGCGTGAAGTCATTCCATATTCATCTTTTCAAAGGACTGTTTGGTCATCAGATGAGCAAACCTGGAGCAGTGGTCTTAAAATGAGATTTAATGAGATGTCATTATTGCAATATGCTGACTATTCTCAGAATATCGACCCCCAAAATATCCCCATACCAAAATATTGTGACCAAAATATCAATGTCAAAAGTATCATCATCCTCTACTTATAATGGTTAGTACTTAAAAAAAAAAAAGAGAAAAAATATCGATGTAATAAATATCGTAGGATTAAATATCGTTTTTAAAGTATATATAAATAAAAATTATAAATATTAAAGGGCCGATTCCAATCCTGGAAAAAGGCTGTACAAATCGTTGTATGGAGCGTTTTTCCCATACAACTCGTACTCGGTAAACTTTTCTTACAACCTAGGAAGTACAATTCGTACAGAAAGCCTCTTTCCATACAAATCGTACAAAATACAGCTAAAATAAACCAACGATTCTGATCCGGAACAGCTTGCACGCGACGTCTGTATGTATTTAAGCAGCGGTTTCCAGCCCAGCAAGTACGATTGGTCCCTACGGCACTCCGTACGGCTCTTTTCTTACGGGAGCCAAAAACAGCTGTAAAAGCAGAGTCCCCAGGGGTACGAGTCGTACAGGCATACACCCCCGTGCGTTGTGTATGTGCGTTGCGTACCCCAACATCGCGTATGTACTGTGCGTACCCCAACATCGCGTACCCCAAAATCGTGTACCCCAACATCGCATACCCCAACATCGCGTATGTACGCACCATACATATGCGATGTTGGGGTACGCGATGTTGTGGTATGCGATGTTGGGGTATGCGATGTTGGGGGTACGCACAGTACATACACGATGTTGGGGTGCGCACCATACATACACAACACACGGGGGTGTATGCCTGTACGACTCGTACCCCTGTACGACTCGCACCCCGGGAACAACTTTTCCCGGGATACGAGTCGTACAAAGTTCGCTTCGTAGCGGGTAATGGCATTCCCCGTGTACAGGACATTTTCTGTACAAATCGTAAATCGGAAAGCCGGTCCGGATCGTACTAGTACGGTTGGACTGCATTTTTACAATTTGTACGGAAAAGTGTCCGGGTCCGTCTGGCACAACTTTTCCCAATCCGATTTGTAAGGATCGGGCCGATCCGTACAAATCGGATCGGGAAAAGTTGTATTTTTCCCGTACGAATCGTACTTCACGGGTCGGACGGGACTTGTACGATTTGTATGGAAAAATTTACCGATACGAGTCGGACGGGAAAAAAAAATACAGGATCGGAATCGGCCCCTAAGTAGTAATATTAATTAAACAAATAAAATAGATTGAATATATATTCTAACAAATATAACAAATAAACATAATTTTAAATAGTTAAACACACATAATATTAAATATATATATCTACTTAAAAACATTTATTAAATCTAATCAATTTAATTTATATTAGAATTTCAAAATGTGCAACTAATATAAAAATATAACAAATAAATATATATATAAATATATATACATATACCAGTAACATAGAATCTTCCAAAAAACAAACGATTCTAATGAAATTAAAAAAGTAAACAAATGAAAATGTAGTAAAAATATTTTAGGCATTCAAAACAATATTAATTATAAATATTATAATTTTAAATAAACAAAAACATAATAATATAAATTATAACAATATAAAAGAAATTATAAAATATAAAATTTGATACATATACTATTCCCACTTTAATGTATACAAAACTACGCAAACCATTATAGTAAACTCCTGGGGAAACTTCAGGTAACATTAAATGATGCGGCTGGACTGATTTTTAAGTTGCCAAGAAGAACTCGCGCCACACCCCTGCTACAACAACTACACTGGCTCCCTAATAAGCAGAGGGTCAGGTTTAAAGGCCCGTGCATTGCACACAAAGCTCAGTATGGAGCTGCACCTAGCTACATAAAAGACCTACTGAAGCCTTATGTGCCCAGTCGATGTCTCCGCTCATCCGGGAGAAATTTGCTGACCTGTCCACGCTATCGTAGAGCTACGCTGGGGGGGTGGTCCTTTTCTGTGGTGATCCCCCAGCTCTGGAACAAGCTACTGGAGAGCCTACGTGGGGAAGCCAAGCTACTTCCTTTTAGGAGGAAATTGAAGACCATCCTGTTTACTGAGGCATTTGGATAGGCCTACCTCCTCTCTGCTTGCTCAGCTGGCAGCAGGGTATTCAGGGTTCATGGTCATTGTGGTAGCGCTTAGAATCCGTTGGTGATTTGGCGCTTTATAAATATATATTAACATAACATAAATATATAGAACATTTACTACTCCCACTTCACGCAATGCAAAAATAATAAAACTGGGTAAAAGTTACATATCTCCCTCCAGTAAATGCAACAGTAGTGAAAGTGTTGGATTGCCGATAGGTAAAATTCACTATTCCCACGCCAGCCAGTATAAAACTAGGGAAACTGTTGGAGTGCAGACTGCAGAGGGGTCAAATTTACTAATCCCACTTCAGGCAGTACAACAGTAGGGAAAGTGTTGGATAGCGGAGGGGTAACATTTACTATTCCCACTCCAATGAGTGCAACAGTAGGGAACGTGTTGGATTGCAGAGAGGTAAAATGTACTATTCCCACTCCAGTCAGTACAACAGCAAGGAAAGTGTTGGATAGCGGAGGGGTAACATTTACTATTCCCACTCCAGTCAGTACAACAGTAGGGAAAGTGTTGGATAGCGGAGGGGTAACATTTACTATTCCCACTCGAATGAGTGCAACAGTATGGAAAGTGTTGGATTGCAGAGAGGTAAAATGTACTATTCCCACTCCAGTCAGTACAACAGCAAGGAAAGTGTTGGATAGCGGAGGGGTAACATTTACTATTCCCACTCCAGTCAGTACAACAGTAGGGAAAGTGTTGGATAGCGGAGGGGTAACATTTACTATTCCCACTCCAATGAGTGCAACAGTAGGGAAAGTGTTGGATTGCAGAGAGGTAAAATGTACTATTCCCACTCCAGTCAGTACAACAGCAAGGAAAGTGTTGGATAGCGGAGGGGTAACATTTACTATTCCCACTCCAGTCAGTACAACAGTAGGGAAAGTGTTGGATAGCGGAGGGGTAACATTTACTATTCCCACTCGAATGAGTGCAACAGTATGGAAAGTGTTGGATTGCAGAGAGGTAAAATGTACTATTCCCACTCCAGTCAGTACAACAGCAAGGAAAGTGTTGGATAGCGGAGGGGTAACATTTACTATTCCCACTCCAGTCAGTACAACAGTAGGGAAAGTGTTGGATAGCGGAGGGGTAACATTTACTATTCCCACTCCAATGAGTGCAACAGTAGGGAAAGTGTTGGATTGCAGAGAGGTAAAATGTACTATTCCCACTCCAGTCAGTACAACAGCAAGGAAAGTGTTGGATAGCGGAGGGGTAACATTTACTATTCCCACTCCAGTCAGTACAACAGTAGGGAAAGTGTTGGATAGCGGAGGGGTAACATTTACTATTCCTACTCCAATGAGTGCAACAGTAGGGAAAGTGTTCGATTGCCGATAGGTAAAATTCACTATTCCCACGCCAGCCAGTATAACACTAGGGAAACTGTTGGAGTGCAGACTGCAGAGGGGTCAAATTTACTAATCCCACTTCAGGCAGTACAACAGTAGGGAAAGTGTTGGATAGCGGAGGGGTAAAATTTACTATTCCCCCTCCAATGAGGGCAACAGTAGGGAAAGTGTTGGATTGCAGAGAGGTAAAATTTACTATTCCCACTCCAGTCAGTACAACAGCAAGAAAAGTGTTGGATAGCGGATGGGTAACATTTACTATTTTCACTCCAGTCAGTACAACAGTAGGGAAAGTGTTGAATTGCAGACGGGTAAAATGTAACAAATATATTTAAAAAAGAATAAGCAACAATTCTACAAAAATGTACATTATATACATTTAAAATATATACTAAAATACATAGCAATGATTAAAAAATGATATTTTAAACAACTATGGGGGATATTCTCAAGAACGTGTGATAACTATCGCAAAATTTGCTTAATGCAACTTTGCACATCGTAGTCTATCGCGGAAAAATAACGCCATGTTAACCTTGTATTCTAAACCCCGCGGCACAATGCGATAGTCTCACGATAACGCGCCAAACGACCGCGTTAAAACTAACGCAATGCTGAAAAAAGTTGCGATATGGCCAATCACGCTACAAAAAATCAGCGATAACCAGCGACAGGCCTGCAGTTCCCACGCGTCATGCGAAAAATGCACTATAAAAACACAGAAAAACACAAAATAATTCAAACTGCGTAGCACCATAGAGGAAGCCAGAGCAAGTACAGAGGACGACCAGAACCCCACAAGCCCCCAGGAGGACCTGATTGGGACCTCGGGATCACTGAAGGACAAGGAGAAAAAGACAAGGAAGACGAGGTTCAGTCCACAGGAAAACAGGATTATCATAACAGAGGTGATAGAACACCACCAACAACTGTTTGTCACCTCCAACGTGCCATTGGCAAATAAAAATGCAATATGGGAGGCAATCCTGGACAAGGTGAATGCAGTCAGATTGAGGAGGAGGATAATTCGAGAGGTCAAGATGTGCTGGAATGATGCGAAGCGGAAAACCAAGAAGAAACTCGCTGACAACCATCAGGCAGCAATGCAGATCTGAGGTGTCAGTCCAGCAGAACACCAGGAGCTGAATGAAATGGAGGAAATGGTGTCCACAGTCATCAGTGGGGAGACGGTGTCAGGAGTTGGGGGCCCGGACACTGCTCGACAAGACCTGACACAACAGCAAAAGGGAGAGTACCGAACAGGGACTGGGGGACGGGGAGATGGGCACAATGGCACACATGCACAATGAAGTAGAGCACACTGCACACCCAAAATGATTCTGGAGCATGTCCCTGATTCCCTTGGCACACTGCAGCACACATACAAACAGCAAGTAGGCCCCCATCCACTATGGGCATAAAGGTGTCCCCCCCCACACAGCACCAATTTCACAACCAACCCATGCACACGTGTGAAAACCAGCAAAGCTGCGTGTCTGTGAGCCACACTGACAAAGCAAGTGACACTGCACGATGAATAGCATGGCTGCAGTCCAATTATCATGACCTGCTGCATGCCACCACACTGAGGTGGCTGAGTGTGGAACACATCCGGAAAGGAGCAGGTCATACCCTGACACAGCCACGTGCACAAACAACCCCTGACGGCAACAACACATCTGAGGATAAACCATGAACAAGAGTCCAAATCAGCCAGGTCTGCAACATCTCAGCACTGTAGAAGCACAGAAGTCAAAGACACACCGCCTCAAACAGATAAGGGGCAGCAAAATCGCTGCTGGTGCGACTCACCCACAATGCAGCACACACACACATAGCAACAACAGCACATCAACATTGAAGACAAAGTGGCACGAAGTGCAACACTTTCACTGGAGAACAGAGGACACAACTGGTTCCGTTTGAGCATAGAAACTGGTCAATCACATCTGGCATAGCAGGAAACTGTGAGATAAGAGAGTACATGTACAACCTCACATCCCTGATGTAGTACAAATGTCCACTATCCAGCATGAAATAGTCAGCTCCTCCCAAACAGTCACAATGTACATTGTCATGCAGTCTGTATGTAAACATGTACAATGCGTCAACATACATGTAACACACTGTCAACGAGCATCTCCCCTTTACATTGCAGAGGGACAATCAACACCTTCTGCAGAGCAGACCAGACATCTCTTCAGTGATGATGAAGAGGACCCCCTGGACAGTTGCCCCAACACCCTCCAACGGCTCGTGGACAGCCTCCGCACCTCACCCCCAGGAGCAGTGCAGGCCAGCTGCATCGAGGTGACCCCACCCCCTGCACAGACCATACAGCAGGAAGCACCCACCACCACGGCTGGCTCCCAGCACCTCACCCAAGAACACATGGCATTCCAAGGCCAGATGTTAGACTGCTAGAAGGAGGTGGCTGAACATGTGCGGGTGGGGTTCGACAAAATGGTAGCCAAACTGGATGACATACGTGGGTGTCTGAATCATATCAGGGACCACTTACACTCACTAACGGACACACACAGTTCGCTCCATGATGTCCAACAATCCATACCCGACACCGCTGAAGTCATGCCTCTGAGAGGAGAACAACTGTCTACTCAGAGTGGCCTCAGCAATGTCAGCCGAGAGTTGGCACAGATGATTAGGATAATGGAGAACATGGAGCAGATGCATGCGGAAAGATTGGCTGACACAGATGCACACCAGCGTAAAGTTGTTGGTATCTTCCATGCCCTGCAGATCCTCATCATGGCATTGCTGCCACTAAGGCAGTCGCAGATGAATGCTGCTGGTACTTCCACACACACATCTCTGGCCCCTGATGTGTCAGTGGCACACAATGCTGCAGACCAAACATCAGCACCCACATGTCAGACAGATGACAGAGAGGACGAGGATGCAGGTGATTCCAACTGTGTAGTAAGAAGGAGACAGTAGCAATCCTCTCCGCCATATGCCCTCTTTCATCTTGGTGCTGCCCTCTACATCATGCCCTGTAACAACACCTCCCACTGTCCCCTGAAACACTCCGCTACACTCACCTTGGACCTCGACATGGACTGCCATATTCTGTTTGCTCAACAATGACACAGCAATCACACTGCGGACTGTACTCTACCTGTTCCAATGTACTTGTCAATCCCTAAATGACTCTGGCTGGCCCTACACTGGTCTACAATGTAATGTGGTGTTTGCATTGCCCAATCAGTGTGATTTAAACATTCAACTTGACACAGATGTGTCATGTCCATAATCGATTAAGTTTGAAAGTATGGATGAATGTAAGGACATTGATTATGTTGAACTATGCTTAAAATGGCCACTGAGACTCCATTTCGTGTTGCCATGCTCTCGGCAGCCTGGTGAAGGATTGCTTTCTATGTCCCTGTTAGAACTTGCTTAACCCTCCTTGCTCCTTTCGGTTGAGCCGATTCCAAAAGCTTCTTGTGTACCTCGCCACCCCCCCCCCCCGGTTGTGCAAGAGACTTAGCCACATAATGTCCACTGTTGGTAACTCAGCCTCTTACACCATCAGCTGTGCTCCGTGACCACGCCATCTGGACGCTGAAGCAAGAGGCTGTGTACATTGTGCAATCAGAGACCGACGTTCTCTGGCCACGATTACGCCACCTGAGACTGATGAGGAACTTGTTGGATGTGTAAAAGGTGTGGCTAGTGCTATAATTATGTGTGTGCTGCGGAGTGAAGCAGCAGTCTCCGTAGAATTGTCTTTGTACCATTCTGGGACCCTGTCCTTAGCTCGAGCTAATAAATGAAATTTACTTTCCTCTACAGCAAAGTTGTCCTGGTCTCTTTGGTAATCCATGAGTAATCAAGGTGAACCCGTAGATTCTAGGTGTCCCGTGCACCGCTGGCTTTGACCCTCCAGTCGGAAGGGGTCTCTAAAAGCCGGTTCTACAATTGGCACCCAATGTGGGGCGTCTTCGGTGGTCGTCATCGAGCCTGGTGGTCGTGAGGGGTCCTTGATTGAATTCCAAGGGAGGCGCGCCACTACATCAGCTCAAAATTGTCCTTGTGGGCCTGAGGTCTCCGATTGCATGATTCCTCCCTCCTAGGGGCTATCCGACTGCAGCCCCGACTGATGCCCCAGTTCCAGTTCCTAATTTTTGGAGATCGAGACCTTTGTGACACTTGCCGTGCGAGGGAAGATTAACGGTCAGGTAAGAGTGGGAGTGACCCACTTCTTTGGTGAATTGTATTTGGTTTTGGGTATTGTTCGATGTTTGCTAAAGCCGAAGCCATGGGGTAAGTATAGTCATATGCTGTAACTGTTCGATTGTACCCTTTGATGTTTGGAAGCAGGATACGCGTCTAAAGATGCCTAGATTTAGTAATTTCGGAAATGGTGCTGTTGTTGTTGTGCACAGGACTCCGCATTGGAGGAATCTTGTCCGATTCCTCCCTTAGGGACCCCTAATCATGAAGTCTATGTTAAACATGGTATTGTCCCAATTGTGTTTTCCTCACTCTGGCACAAGTATACAAAGGGTAATGCTGAGTTACAATGGCCGATGCATGATAGTTTTGATCGTCCTGTATTAGACAATCTTGAGGAGAAATTGTTTCAAAGAAAAGTGAGACCTGCGATGTTTGATTCCTTTTGGGTTTGGCGCAAGGAGTCCAAGCAGAAGGAAATCAAACTCAAAAAGAGCGAAGCTAAAACAATGTGTATGAGTGTGATTCAGAAGGCCCAGAATCATGATGATCAGAAAATAGAAGAGGGTATAGTGATACATGATAGATTACATCGAATGCAGACAGACGGATGTTACGTTACTAAGAAGGTCCCTGAAAAGGCCTGGGACAAGGAGGATGACCCTCTCATGACCTCCATGTTAGACACCCCTCCACCTTATGCTCCCACCATGTACCCGGCACTTGATCCCGCACAATTGGCCCTCGCTGCCGCTCCAGTTGGTGCCCCTGCCCATGCCCTGGTTCGTCCGATTCCTCAGCCACTCGTTCCCTATGCCCCGACTGTTCAGGCCACGGTACCGGTGCAGGTCCACCCTTCCCTTGTTGCTCCTTCCACTGGTCCCATGCCTGTCCAACCCAATGTGCCTTTAACTCCCGTCACAACTAATCAGTTTCTTGTTGACAGTCATCCGACACCTTCCCCCAGTGCAGGGCTATTAGCAAATGCTTGGTCAGTGGTCCATGATTATATCCCTTATGTAACTCCGCATAGACCACCCACTCCCAGACGACGTACTTTGCGCAGACAGATAGTTAATACACAGGAGCAACTCGCTATGAGTCAACAGGCTCGTATGTGGATGGGAAATGGCACTACGTACACCGCTCAAGATATATGGATGACCATGGATCAGTGGACGCGCATCCAACAGATTGACACTTTTTGTGACATATGTGACATAGTGACCCAAATGTGGGTAGATTTGGTAGAATCAGGTCCACCCCCAGATCTGTCTGACCTTCGCAATAAGGTTACGAAGGGGGACATTCAGGGCCTCGCACTATTCTGCGATATGATCACGTTAATAGCCTTTAGGGACTCTTTATCTGATGCCATGCTGAATAAGGGTTTTCCAATGAGGGATGTACAGCCTGTTTGGAGGGACCGCGTTGCTTGCGTGGGTGACCAGCCTGACATACCGGCGGGTTTTAGGCAAATGTGGGTCCATGTCCCTTGGATAAGGTCTGATGTCCTCCAGCCTAAAAGCCAATTGCCTGACCTGCGAAAAAACCAGCTGGGTATTACAAGGAATTGACTCAGACCCTCCAGTCTTGCGTGATGACTTTAGCATATATCGATATGTTAATGGGACAGGTAGTACCGACTGAAGTATGGTCTAAAGTACGTCATAATGATCAGGCAGAATTTGGCCACACTTGGCAACAACTTGGGGAGGCCGACAGAGCTCGAACTGGCGGTGAGAAACCTGATCCCATGATCTTGGCCCTTTCGGCCCAGATACTTACCACCATGAAAAAGATGTTGACACCTCACCGTATTAATTGGGATAAATTAGCTGCTTGTAGGCAAAAGAAAGATGAAAGTGTCTCAGACTTTTTCACACGATTTGAAAGCACGTTCACCGACTATAGTGGACAGGATATGACTTCAGAGGGGGGACAGCGACTGTTTGTGGATACATTTGTGTCCAATTTGTTACCAGAACTTGGGACTAAGCTCAAAATGTCGGAAAGTGCCTGGCCCATTTCCACCCCGTCTGGCATTTTGACAATGACCCAGTATTATGAGAATAGGGAGAATGAAGAGTGAGACAAAACAGATAAGAAGACTAAAGATCTAAAAACAAAGGTATTACTCCAACAGGCATACCCGACCCAAACCCAATACAGGGGTGCCCCGAAGTTTCAACGAGTTGCTCAGAAACCTGCCCCCGTAACTTCTCGCCCACCGCTGGGGTCCAATCAGTGCGCTTATTGTCGCCAGGAGGGTCATTGGCGTGATGAGTGTCCCTTGTTGGTCCGGAACCACTCTGCTCCTGCTGACCGCTTCACAGGGCAACGGCCCCAGAGAGGACGAGGCGGACTTAGAACACAGTCACAGGACAGGCACCCCCTCATGCACGAGAATAGATTTGATGCAGCCAATTATGAAGATCGCAATTCGTTTACGGAGGATTCTGAGCCCGAAGAAGGGACGGAGTTTCTGTCCCACTAGGATTGCCAAGGACAAGGAAAGGGACCCGTGCCTATTCCTGCTGACCAGAAGGGACCGTATGTTCACGTTACAACACTGGGTTCTACGGAACCATTCTTGGTCGACACTGGTGCAACCAAAAGTTCTATTGCTAGGTCTAAAGTCCCTGGGACCCCCTTGTCTGGCGCGAATAACGTTTCTGTGGGGTTTTCTGGTACCCCAGTGTTTAGCCCCGTCTCAAAACCACTGGAACTAACGATAGGACCCTACAAGGTTGATTCCCCTTTGGTTTTGACTTCCACATGTGGAGAAAATTTGTTGGGTTCAGATCTATTGAAAAGATTACATGCCACCATAGACTGTTCTCCTGATGGTGATTACATCACTATGAGCCCCCCTACCACACACCCAGTATATTTAGCTTCCTTAGATCCCCTTCCCCAGGAACTTCAAAATGTCTCTCCCACCCTTTGGCCCAAGATGATACTGATGTAGGCCTTCTTTCCATACCCCCCTTTTCTGTTACCCTAAAGGAAAATGCTTGCCTTCCCTGACTTCCCCAATACAAAATACCCAAAGAAGGGGAGAGGGCATTATTCCAGATAATTTCTGAACTTGTTGACAAGGGCATGGTTGAAGAGACAAGAGGTAATGTGTGTAACAGTCCAATTTATCCTGTCCTCAAATGCACCGACCCTTCCAAGCCCCCTGTTTATCATTTTGTCATTGATTTACACGAAAAAATAGTAGTTCCCCAGTTTCCTGTGGTCCCAGATATCACTGCCTTACTCACCCCGTCATCATGTTTCTTTTCTGTCATTGATTTGAAGAATGCCTTCTTTAGTATACCCGTTGATGAACAGAGTGGGGATCTTTTTGGATTCTCATTGGCAGTTCGTAGTTTCCGGTTCTGTAGAGCTCCACAAGGATATACAGAGAGCCCTTCCATTTATAGTCACGCCCTCAAGGGCAAACTTGATCCCCTGTCCCTACCTCAAGGTACCGCATTGCTCCAGTACGTTGATGATTTGCTCATAGCAGCAAACACCGAGGCATTATGTAAAGAAGATACGATGAAATTGCTACTGCATTTGGCACAGTTCAATCACAAAGTTTCCCTCTCCAAGCTCCAATATTGTCGACATGAGGTTACCTCATCTCCTGTCGAAGGAGGGACGCCACCTCACCCCTGAACGAATACAGACTATCAGTAAAATGCCCCCACCAAAAACGCAGAAAGAGGTCCGTGCTTTCATTGGTGTCACCTCCTACTGCCGCCAATGGATACCCAATTTTTCTCTACTCATTAAACCTTTGTTGGCCCTCACACTTAAAGATGTTCCTCACCCGCTTCCTTGGACAAATGAGTGCAGCGTGCATTTGAAGAACTGAAAACCGCCTTGTGTTCGGTCCCGGTGCTAGGCACCCCTAGTTATCAGAAACCCTTCACTCTTTTCATACATGAGCGTGATGGTTGCGCATTGTCAGTATTAACACAGCGTTTCAGTGACAGACAACGCCCCTGTGCATATTTTTCTGCAGTTCTAGATCTCGTGGCACGCACGTTGCCCAGTTGCTTGAGAGCAGCAGCCTCAGCTGCCATATCCATTCGCCAATCTGCTGGTCTGGTTCTTGATACTGCGCTTACAGTTATGGTTCCTCACGCAGTTGATACTTTATTGAATAGGACAAAAACTCAACACCTTACTAGTGCACGTTTGTCCACATATGAGTTGACTTTCTTAGCCAGTCATATCACCATCCGCCACTGCACTACACTGAATCCAGACACATTGTTACCCTTTGTTGATGGTAACACTAGTTCTGATCTTCATGATTGTGTCCTCCAGACGGAGGAAGAGACTAAAAGCTGTGTAGACTTAACTGACACACCCCTCACTGATCCTGATGGTACCCTGTATGTGGATGGTTCTTGTTTCAAACTTCCTGATGGTAGCACAACTGCCGCCTATGCTATCACCACGTTACAGACAGTGGTGGAGAGTGAGAGGATACCTTACCAATCAGCACAGGCCGCTGAGTTAGAGGCGCTGATAAGAGCGTGTGAATTGAGTACGGGGATGACCGTCAACATCTACACCGACAGCCAGTATGATTTCGGAGTGGCCCATAATTTTGGCCGACTGTGGGATGAGAGGGGATTTTTTTTTTTACTTCTCACGGTACTAAGATACAACATGGTCAACTGGTCAGCAGACTGTTAGAAGCATTGACCCTTCCTTCCAAGATAGCTGTGATTAAATGTAGTGCCCACAAGAAAGTAACAGATGACATAGGAAGAGGTAATACATTTGCTGACCAGACTGCAAAGGAAACAGCAAAAACTTTCTCCACCCGTATGTATTTAGCGGCCTCTCAAGTTGGGTACCGGAGGGAGGGATGCATGAGAACACTCTTGAAAATGTGAAGGAAATACAGGCGGAGGCAACTAGAGAGGAAAAGACTCTCTGGGAAGAGCAAACAGACCTATTAGATGAGAATGGCTGTTGGACGGATCTGTCTGAACAACAGCGGTGGTTGTTACCCGATGCCTATGTTTGCCAGTGGTCAATATGGCTCATGGCCCAGCTCATATTAGTGCAAAAGGTATTTGCACATTGCTAGCTCCGGTATGGCAAAACAAGCACATCCCAAAATATGCTGAGAGGCTAGTCAGGAATTGCATGATTTGTTTGATGCATTACCCAGGTAAGGGCACACCAACACCTGTTGGGAATTTTGCACCCCCATCTTGCCCCTTCGAGGTGCTCCAAATAGATTATATTCAGATGGAAGGATGCAACAACCTCCGATATGTCCTGGTGGTTGTGTGTGCCTTTAGTAAGTGGATTGAGGCATACCCACTTAAGCACAACACTGCTATCAGTACTGCTAAGATCCTGTTGAAGGAATTCTTTCCCAGATTCGGAATGTCCAGAATTATCTGGAGCGACAACGGAAGTCACTTTACAGGAGAAATAATGAAGAAAGTGTGTGTAGGGATGGGGATCAAACGGAAGTTCCATGCCGCCAATCACCCCCAGTCAGCGGGTCTGGTTGAACGAAACACAATGGGACATTGAAATAGAAATTGGCTAAAATACAGGCTGACACAGGGCTGTCTTGGCCGGACGCCCTGCCCCTTGCCCTTTTATCCACTAGAGTCACTGCACATTCCCGAACCGGACTATCTCCTTATGAAATAGTGTTTGGTCGACCAGCTAATGTTTGGGGAGTGCCCCGCCCAAAGAAATATTCTGATATCGAATACCCATTGTTGATTGATTACTTACATGAATTGACCACTAACCTGCGTCTTATTCCTCGTCAGGTACAGGACATCCTGCCACTTAAACCCGAGGGCCCTGGCCACACCATCCAGCCAGGTGATTGGGTCTGCATCCGCAACTTCCAGAGGACCAAGAACCTGGAGCCGAGGTGGAAAGCGCCCCAGCAAGTGTTGGCTACCAGGTCTGCAGTGAAAGTGGCAGGAAGAAAGAATTGGGTACCCGCGACACACTGCAAACGAGTGCCTCTGCCACTGCCAGATGACCAGTGGGTCAAGGAGGGCCTGGGAGACGACGAATGTGAACAAACCCCACGCTTTGTAACCTTCAGTGACGCGAACATTGCCTGGGCTTCATCTGAGCGAGAGGACAACGACATCCTGCAAGCTGCTGTTCCTTCGTGTTTGAGGCTGCGGAACACTCAACAGCCGGAGCCTTTGTTTCCTGATCAAACAACGCCCGGTTCCACCAGGTACAACCTTCGACCCAGAAAAGAGGACTGAAGAGACAAAGGTCTCTGCCCTCTACCTCACCTGGCCTGACGTTCGCTGCAGGGCTGTGATATTTGCTGGCAGATATATCCGACCGGTACCGGTGCAGCGGACCAGAGTGTGTCAATAGGACTGCTGGAATCACTGTACGGTGAAGCAACCAACAATCACAGGCAGCAACTAGGGAAGACCGGGTGAGGCATGACGGTGACAAAAATAAACGCTGAAAGCTTAAAGGACAGCAAAATGAAGAAGAGAAAGTACATAAAGATAATACATGGCCGGTACACGATCTGTCTACTTGTACTCATAATTATTTTACTTGTACTGGCCTGCCTCGGGTGGATAACACACGCTGCCCTTGCAGCACCTGAGTCTCCTACCTCTACAGAATCGCCTCATCAGCATGTGTCATTGCCCCCCCACGTGCAAACAAGAAGGGCAGAATTTTATAACAATACTTTCATTCAGATGTTACACCAGCACCAGCTTGTGGTGAATACAACAAACTGTTGGGTATGTGGGTTGCTGCCCCATACTGTGGGCACAGGGATGCCCCTGATTCCTGCTCCCTTTTCTCGAGCCGGTTCAGCCTACGGATGGTTTACGGTATTCTTTGACGCCTTCTATTCTGGTAAACCATCTACGTGATCCCAGGGAAAAATGGTAGCAAGCAACCATTCACCCACATTTTGGCTACGGAGTGGCCAAATATGAATAGGACTTCACCCGAAAAGGATGAATATGAGAACAACCACGGGTCTTTCTATCTGCTGAGCCTCACCGGCAGTGGAGGGAGACGACGGCTGCTGCCCCTCAGGGACCACCCTGTCTACCCACATTCTGGACGATACTGCATCGAGAGCAGTGGAACAGTGTGGGTGGGGGAGAGTGACTGCGCCTACACGCTCCAGCTTAATGGCTCGACTCGCACAGCTCTGGTGGCTTCGCTCAATACCTATTTTGTGTGCGGGAGCAAGGCCTACACCTGGCTGCCCAAGTCATGGGCTGGCACCTGTTATATCGCTTGGTTGCTTCCCCCAACATACACAGCCGATGCAACACACCACATCCAGAAGGGAGGTGTAATTGATGCTGAAGACACGGCTGGCCAAGAATTTGGAGACTTTGCTAAAGGGTTCCTCCCCTTTTGGGGCCCTGTGGTCAATAGTCGCAATATTCGACACCGTACAAGAGTGGTAGAGGCCACCATCAACGTGACTGCCGGTGCTCTCAGTAACATCACTGCTGAACTTCAAGCGCACCGCCTCATGACTTTGCAGAACCGGATGGTTCTTGACATAATCCTAGCGGACCGTGGAGGAGTCTGTAAATTGATCAGAACCAGCTGCTGTGTATATATACCTGATAATGCACCAACAGTTTATCAAGCAATCCAAAAGCTCCATAAGATTGTTTCCGACTTCCATCAGGATGAGGGTTCATGGTCCCTAACCGGTTGGTTTTGGGGCCTGGTCTCTCAGTGGGGATGGAAGATATTGATTTTCGTTGCCATCATTGCAGCCGCATTCTTTTCTTGCTGCCTCTGTGTTCAATGTATGCCCGCGCTATGTGGCCTCTGTGCCACCTCTTTAACACCCAAGCCAGTAAATTCACACTACCAGAATGTCATGATGATACTTCAGAAGGAGCTCCAGAATATGATGGACATTGACCTAGGTGATGACTGAAAGTTGCCTCTTCATGGCAAAAGGAGGGACTGTTGAACTATGCTTAAAATGGCCACTGAGACTCCATTTCGTGTTGCCAGGCTCTCGGCAACCTGATGAAGGATTGCTTTCTATGTCCCTGTTAGAACATGCTTAACCCTCCTTGCTCCTTGCGGTTGAGCTAATTCCAGAAGCTGCTTGTGTACCTCGCCCCCCCCCCCCCCCGGTTGTGCCAGGGACTTAGCCACATCCTGTCCACTGTTGGTAACTCAGCCTCTTATACCATCAGCTGTGCTCCGTGACCACGTCATCTGGGCGCTGAAGCAAGAGGCTGTGTACATTGTGCAATCAGAGACCTACGCTCTCTGGCCACGATTATGCCACATGAGACTGATGAGGAACTTGTTGGATGTGTAAAGGGTGTGGCTGGTGCTATAATTATGTGTGCGCTGCGGAGTGAAGCAGCAGTCTCCGTAGAATTGTCTTTGTACCATTCTGGGACCCTGTCCTTAGCTCGAGCTAATAAATTAAATTTACTTTCCTCCACAGCTAAGTTGTCCTGGTCTCTTTGGTATTGCATGAGTAATGAAGGTGAACCGGTAGATTCTAGGTGTCCCCTGCACCGCTGGCTTTGACCCTCCAGTCGGGATGGGTCTCTAAAAGCCGGTTCTACAATTAAACAAAAAGGTACACCCTGGGAAATGAAAGCAATGCTCATGTGCGACCATGACACACATAGGCAGTGAGATGACTGGGAATGTTTGCACTAGCTGTGGCCTCAATGGACAGAAACAGCTCTCGCGTACTTTCACAACTTTTCCTCACGCAATGTTAGGAATAGGGCTGTGTATGTGATGTCGAAGTCGTTGGCAGGCCTAAAGTAGTGTCCAAAATCACATTTGACAATGGAACATCTCTTCGCATACCTACTCACACTCAACTGGGTGGACATAGCCTGTAGTGATGGATCACATTGATACACATGGCAAGAAGTTGGACACCATACTCACATTGCTGAAGACACGTAGGAGCACAGGTCTATCAGCAACTATCCCAACCACTATGTCTGGCTCACACAGGTGGAGCTGGCAATAGGGACTCACCCCTCAGTGAAATGCGTCAGTCAGTCCCTCACTGTGTACGGACAATGCTCATTGAGGCAAACGATTTGTCATTCTAATCAACACTCATCACAATTGAACACTAGTGAAGTTGCGTATACTTAATTTGCATGTGCGTGTCAGTACGGGCAAGACAAGTGCCACAACATTTAGACCAAGGCATCAGACACTAACAGGCAGCATTCGGTCACGGTACAGTTCCACGTGACAGCCGCTGTGCATGTGCCCGGGATGTTCGGACAGTGCGTTGATGGCTCTCGTATAACCGGCACTCCTCAGGCCTGCGGCAGTTATGTGGATGATATGCCACAGCTCGGAGCAAAGAGTCGGATGTGTGTGCAACGTTTGGATGCATGGGTAGTTGTGTACATAAGGGTCAAGGGCATTCCATGCAAGAGTATCTGGAGCCAGGACTTCTGTGTGTGTGGTGTGGATACTTTGCTCTTTCATTTGTGCTGTGCGTAGTGTAGGAGTCGTCATCATCATCTGCTATGGTATCTCTCTCGGGGTGCGGGCAGCAGATGTCCTTCCGCATTATGTATTGGGACAAAGGTGCTTTCATCCCTAATGTTAGTCTGACAACTGCTTGCATTCTGGAAATGTGATGTGGCTTTCGCGCTGCAAATGAGGCTAGGCCTTAGGCTTATGGTGCACCAATAGAGAAACACACACAACAGTTGGCATGTATGATCCAAGAGCCCGAGAGGTCTTGCGCTCCTTGTACAATCCCTTTGTGCGCAGCCACCCTCCGGGTGCATGCAAAATTGCAACATTGTCGATCGCGATCCGTGTGGCACCGACACTGCGACAGAGACACAAGCATCAGTTGGTTTCCTGTCCATCCCAGAATTGAACCACGCCCAGAGACCAGGGATAATTATTCACACCCCTACGGTCGACCCAGCCCACTCAGCTTAAGTATAAAGGGGGGGACGACGTCGCTACGTATCCCAGTTCTTCCCCACTGGCGGAGGTGACCTGGCTGCGTCTGCCTGGCATATCATGAGACTCAATCATAAAGGGTCCATGACTTGCGTTGCACAGACTTGGTGGCACCGGATACACAGCGGACGGCCACGGGCCTCCTGCCATGGGACGGTGACTTTCGGTGCACTGAGGTAGGGGAACCTTAATTGCTGAGGGGGTCTGGACTGGTAAGGATTTGTGTGAACCCTGATGGACCGCAGTGTAGGCCTGAGCCAGGAGGGCAGCGCGGGCCTACCACCACGTGGCGTTGCCTTGCAGTTCACAGAGTTAGTGGCACCTAAAGAGCTGGGTGGGTGTGCTGCCTGCGATGATGCCGTGTGCACTGATTTGATCTCTGCCATTGTGTAATCAAGACCCAGAATCAGGTGTGTGACCTTGTGGCCCGAGGTGCGGGGCGGCATGATGTGGAGGCTGCCAAGGTCACGGGACCCGGGCTTGGAGCTTGCACCGGCACGTGGTGGGCCGTCTTGGAGACACGCCAGTGGCAGAAGGTGAGCAGTGAGGCCTGGTTGCGCAGGTGTGGCCAATCACCGCTGGGCAGCGGGAGGGGCTGGTGTGCAGCAGACTGTGCACAGGTGCGGGCAAGAACTGATGGCGTGTGCAATGATGTAGACTCTGCCATTCATGATTCGGGAATCTGTTTCAGATAAGGGACCTGGTGGACTGCAGTGTGGACCGGCACGTGGTTGGAGACACACCGGTGGCAGCAGGTGAGCAGTGAGGCCTGGGTCCGCAGTGTCGACACACTCTCTCCCTCTCCCCCTTTCACTGTCTCTCTCTTTCTCGCTCTTTCTCTCACTCTTTCTCTCTCTCTTTCTCTTTCTCCCTCTTTCTCTTTTTCTCTCTCTTTCTCGCTCTTTCTCTGTCTCTTCCTCTTTCTCTTTCTCTCTCTCTTTCTCTCTCTCTCTCTCTGTCCTTGGATAAGCGCATGACACACCTTCTTATCTTTAAATTTCATCTTGCAGGCTGTGACTTACAGATTGTCCAGAGAAGACCCGCCATGACTCTTCCACATAGTTGTATTTAGTTTGATTTGAATAAATTGTTTTGTTTTGAAATTCAAAGATGAATGACTGATTCTCTTTTTTCTGAACACACATGATTGTTGATTGTTGTGATTGTGTGACATCATGCGAATTGTTTTGTTCAGGATTTCATACAGTTGATGTGATATCTCTTTATCGGGGGTCCTGGGGGTGGTAGCGGTTGGTGTTGTGGCCCTCTTGGGGCTCCGAGCTGCATGATCACTGGCTCCATGGCATCTGTCGTCCTGCAGGTGTAGCTCTGGGCTGGGCTCCCTTTCATGGTGCAGGTTGTCGTCGAACTTAACACCAGGTAAGAGCAGGTGTTAAATTCCTGCTTCTAACGTGCCTTATCGCATTTTTTGTCAACGTATCGCCGATCTGGCTGGTCATTGACAATGTTGCGAAGTGGTATTGTTGCGGCTTTTTGCACGGGAACGCCTACTCTGCATATCATTAGTGTTAGTTGCCGGTGTCATCTGTGGCGATGTTTTTTGCGGCTGCTATCGCAGGAAAACTGGTGATATCGGCTGTTAGCACCAGCTTGTGAATGGTGCGATGCATTTATCATCACTTTGGCGGTGATAAAGTGCTGCTAACTCGGCGATAGGTCCTTGAGAATATGCCCCTATATTTTTTCAAATGATATGATGAATTTGATATTTTAAAAATCTATATTACTTATCTGAAAATCGATATTCTTGACAAAGATATTCTTGCTGATGATATTTCCATATCATGATATTTTGGACACAATATTTAACGTTTTGTTTTTTTCAATATTTTGTCTGAATACCTGCCCAGCATGCTTCTGGCAATTTGCAGAATCATGAATTTGTGCCATTTATCTACTGGGAGGCAATAGAGTGTTTTAAGAGCAGGTTTAGAGTAGTCACACTTGAAGAGGTGGTGGCTGCTTGGTTCTGCAGTCTTTGAAACCTTGCATTGAGGTTCTTTGAGACACCAGAATAGATAATAGATGACGAGGAGTGCTCTCAACAGCTGGACTCTTTGTTTGGTAGGTAGATATGTGAGGATTTTTCAAAGGAGAGAGGGCTGCATCTTACTGAATGTTTTTTTCATTTAGTTGTGCCCCTCATTTGTGGGTTTAGCAATGTATGCCTTTTTGGCTCTTCTAATGACTTTGGGACCGATTATGATGTTGATCGGAAAGCCTCTACCGCAGGTCAAAGGTTCAATTCCGACTGCCAAATAACAATGTAGACGGTCGGAAATGACAACGGACGGTCATTCCGTCTGGATTCCGATGGGCTCAAGGAGCGCATCGTTCAGTCAGAGGCCCCAGCGTAATCCCTGAGGACTGCATTTCCGCAGTTGGGAAAGCCTGTTGGAAAGTGACTTTGGGGGCCCCTTGCAGGGCCCCCATTCCTCCATGCCCTACGGCGGGGGTCAAGGGGGCACCTATGGTGCTCCCTTTTAATCCCTGCGCCATGTGGCAGGCACCTCACACAGTGCAAGGATTAACAGAATCTCCCATTTATCCATGGCAGCTTGTGCTACGGCTGGTTTACGACCACAGCACAAGCTCCCATAGAGAAATTGGAGTATGCGATCTTACCCTGTGCGGTCACATTGTAATGGCGGTGTCGGGACCATCGACTGGAGGTCGGTCGGTCCCGAGACCATGGTGATGTCAGTAATCAGGCCCTTTATCTCATTTGAGCACTGAGAGATCCCATTGAAGTAATTGCTGGTAACTGTGCTGCCCATCTTGGAGTTTTTATGTTACACAGGGGACTAAGATGTCCAGTGTAGAGGTTGTCAAGCAGTGTTTGAGGGTTAACTCTTTGAGGGTGGTTGGTTTTAGTTGTTCTGTAGGTAAATCTAAGACGTGATTTGCTAAGTTCGATGGAAATAAATGATTGATCTGACCACATCTAGGTTAACACTGCAAAATCCTATATTTAAAGGGTATTTGTGAACTTGAGGTCTGTGGTGTGCCCAGCCATGTGCATTGGGCTCCTCAGCCACGTGTTTTTGAAGCAGAGGCCCTGCGTGTTGTCTGGACTATCAACTTGCATGTTATAGTCTCAAAGATCAAAGGTTTGTTGGCTGTGGTCTGCAGGTGCCTGGTGAGTTCATTTTAATTGCCGGGTGGTTTGGGGTGGGGGGATGAATCACTATGGGTTATCAAAGTGTTTCTGGGATTAATGGTGCAGAGGGCTGCTATGCACTTAAATTATGGGTATATAGTATCAGATATTTCCGTGCAGTACACTTCGAACGTTTGCACAATGACCTTGAGGAAGGAAATACAGAGAGCCAGAAATACATTTTCACTTTTCCATAACTCAGTACTGACAACTATTTGACTTTTAGAATCTTTGATGGTAGGCGATGGCATGTCTGGTGTCTGGGGTTTGGTGGAAGTGGCGCATTTGGGGGCAGTAGGACTGAATTGGTGTTAGATGGTCACTACCCTGGAATAATGAGGTGCACAGTGGAAGTGGGCTGGTGCCAGTAGATCCTTGGTGTAGTAAAAAAGAAGTAGTGCTCATCAGTTTTGAAGAGTAGTGCTGGGAGGTAGGAGGTACGAAAAAAGGCTTAAGAGCAGTGGTGCTAGACTGGGCAGAAGTTGAGGTAGTGGATAGAGCTGTGTCCAGTTTAATGTTTTTGAGGATTTGAAAGCTCTCTTCAGAAACTAGCACGTTCATTTCTCTGGCTTCCGTCATGTTAGTGTAATTTCTTAGGGATGTTCATGGGGAGTTTTCTAGGGGTATCGCCATAGGTGACAAGATTAATTCTATGGCCCACTTGAATTTCTAAGACCTTCTTTATGGTGAATTTAGACTAAAGTGTCTTGTGTCATGGGTGCGGGTTGATTCTGAAGAAGATAAGCCAGATTCTGGTATTTTTTGTCTTCAATAGACCCTGGTAATTTGTTTTTTTGTGGGCAAAAACGTGTGAACCTTAATCAACGTTTTTGCAGTAATTTTATCGAAAATTTCATGAGATTGCACAGCATTACATTGTGTGGGATTTTAGATTGTAATGAATGCCTAAGCGAGTAGCTCCGGCGAGCCGGCTGCCGGTAGAGCACCATCCGTAGTCCAATCCGGTGCCCGAAACTCCGGAGGGTACCACGCACACGGTGGACTCACCGGGACCGTACTGACTGTGCGGAGCTCAGAACCCTGTGTGAGCCACACGGACCCCAGGCCGGGATTGGACAGAGGCGAGCGGGGCTGTGAAAGCGGCCCGCTGAAGCAGGCCTGCCTTTGAAGTGAAGTCCCGAGGGCTTGAGGCGGGCCACGGCACAAAAGCGTACGTGCCTGCCTCGCCCTTGCCTTTCAATAAGACCAGAGAAGCATTGGGTGCCTGCTTTCGGTGGTACCCCCCCGGAGGACCGATTGGTAGCCATCAACTAGGCTCACAGCAGCGACACGAGTGTTAGTCCGCGGCTGAGAACCAGAGGCTGCCATATTGAGGATAGACCCATGCTCGTGGAAGGCCAGAGAGAACAGGATGGAAGAGTGAGTACGACCTGGGCCCGGGAGAGAAGAAGTGAATCTGGGACTGCATAGGTATCCATCAGAAATAGCGAATGAATAGACAACCAGAGTGAACAAGCCCAGGAGCAGTCATACAAGCAAGGGAAAGAGCGGAGCCCTGAGGGAAGTGGCCCGAGGCGGTGGGGAGAAGTGTTAGGTATCAAAGGACCTCTTGTAAAGTCAGGCACTCCACAAGCCCATCCGTAACAGTGTGACATGGAGAACAAACAACTCAGGAGACTTGAGCAACCTCAGGACAACTGCCCTGAGACCACAGTAGGGCAGAAGGTTGCGGGGAGGAGTGCCTGGGCACTGGTAATTTGTTTTCCAACTGGGGAGATGCGAGGCTGAGTCACAGTTTAAAAAAGACCAGCGCCGGAACCCGGCGGCTGCGGGGGGGCGGAGGTCCTTGCCCACAGCCTCAATTATTCTCCAGGGGCCATAGTAAACTGCACGTGAGCCATTGTCAGGCATAGTGGTGAGAGACCAAAGCAATCTGCATAGGGACCCTCAGCGAACTGGCGACATAAGTTCAAGTACCCAACTCGTCGCCGCCCCCCCGATTGGGGAACCGGGAAGGGCAGTGCAATGAGAAGTAGGGACTCTCAGACAGCAGTCCCGACAAAAGCATAGAGCTGGATGAATGGTGAGGCCCAAGGAGAACCTACTGCCGCAATCGAACAAAAGGGATAAATATGCAGTCCCCAGACCTCATCAGGAAGAAGAGGCACTACCCACAAGCCTGGCAGCCTCAGCGGAGCCCTCCCTGGGGGGAATAATGATGGCGATACAAACGCTTCAATCCTCGCTGGAACCTAAAATAGATTTGGACACAATTGTGGTGGGGCTGCTTAGAGCAGACCACCAGAAATGTCTGGTAGGGTACACACAGCAGAAACCTACATCCGCGAGCTTCAGACTTTGTTAAAATCCCTAGTGGAACAAGTGTGAAAGCTCACGAAACAACAGAAGGCCCTGGAGGCGAGGGTCGGAGACCAGGAAAGGAGGTCTAGGCGTAATAGTCTACGAATAGTAGGGGTTCCTGAGGAGGCAGAAGCCTAAAGAGTCGATCTATTCGTAGAAGACTTGATTACAAAACACCTGAATCCCAAATGTCTATCAAAGTTCTTTTAGGTGGAGTGGGCACACAGGGCTCTGTTCCCACCTCTGAAATCAGGGGCCCTGCTACGAACTATCATCATAGCCTGAATACTGAACTTTAGAGATCGAGGCGTCATTTTGCAAGCAGCCCAGGCGCAAGGAGACCGTAAGTATGAGAACTCCACAGTTTGCTTCTTCCCGGATTTTACCTATCAGGTCCAGAAACAAAGGAGGAGCTTTGAGGTCAAGAGAGCCCTTAGGGAAAAGGCTTAAAATATGTGATGCTGTTCGCCGTCAAGCCCAAAATCCTTGCAGAAAGAAAATCCTGGTATTTCTACTCAACAGCAGAGGTGTGGGAATGGCTAGAGGGATGGCGCACGCAGGAGTCCTGGCATCACAGAGGCCCGAAGAGATCACATCCTCGGACATCACACAACCGAGAATCCTCAACTGAAGGAACAACTCAAAGGAGCAGGGACCAGTCCCAGGCAGCCTCGTTGCCCCATAAGGGTGACGGACAACACCAGAGGCCTTGAAACCCACCACGGAAGACACCTGCAGGAGGTTAATGGACCACCAGAAGACAGGTGGTGAGGGGCAAGTGAGTAGCAAACTGGTTGGTGGTGGGTAGGGGACAGAGGCCAAGGACATGGAAATAAGAGATGCTCCGGAACTGCTGTGGTTATTCTCCAGAACATCAGTCACTGGGCCGAAAGCATGGGGACTCAGACAGAATGATCCGGCCAAGGGGTTGTCCTCACTGGGGTGCGAGGAGATATCTGCGGGTCCAGCTGACAAGCAGAGAAGTTATACCGCGGCAGCCCACTCCCCAAATAGGGTTGCTTTGCAGACTGGGGCGACAGGCGCTCTGCAAATTGGGGTTGCGGGAAGTTCTAATCCTGCAGTGCAGGGTGGCAGGGAGGGGGGAGTTCGGGGTTTGTTTATTTTTCAGCAGTTATAGATGCAGTTGCGCGAGTCATTGGGCTTCAGGGTGAGGGATGTGCCAAGGGGTTGGGGGAGGAACGATCCCCGATGAGCCATCAAGAATCCGAATTGTATCGGGGACTTCATGGGCCCAGTTTATGGGATGACTAAGCATAAACAGCAGTCGCTTAAAATCATATCCTGGAATGTAAATGGCTTGGGGTCCAAAATAAAGCGTACTCTAGAGCTTCAATTCATCCAACGATATAGACCAGATGTGGTCTTCTTGCAAGAGACACATTTACAAGGTCATAATTATAAAGCACTGGATAGGTGGGGGCAATACTCTGATGGCACATGCCGGATATACTTCAGGGTCAAGAGGAGTAGGACCCCTTCTCAGGGCTGCTACGGCATATGTTCCGGGTAAAACGTGGAGAGACCCACTGGGCAAATTTGTACTCCAAACGGGGAAGTGGGATGGGCGAATGCGGAATCTGGGCTCTATATACGCTCCGCCAGGACTGCAGGGAGACACCAGAGCTGCCCTTGCGACACAGCTCCTAGAGATGCCGCTTTGCTTGCTTATTCTGGGAGGGGACATGAACGATATAGTCTCTATCTCGGAGGATCGATAGCCGGGAAGAGTAGATACGCATGCAGGGTCCCCCCTGAGAAGCTTTGTAGAGGCGCTTGGGTGGATAGACTTGTGGAGAGCCCAAAACAAAACAGTATGTCAATACCCATGTGGCAGCTCGACAAGGGAGCTTGTCCCGAATTGACTACCTGTTCACCCTTGGGCAAGACTTGGGGAGCTTCTGAGAACAAGACACCTAGCGAGGGGCATCTCTGATCACTCACTAGTGGTCACTTGGTTTAAGGGCCAAACAGCTGAAAGTGTCTTGCCGCCCGACTTGCGGCCTGGTACTTGTCAGACAGGAAGTTTGCAGAGCAGCCGTGGGAGGGCACAGAGATACACTTCCAGCAGAATAAGGGGTCGGTAGACTCCTGCTGCGTGTTGCGGGAGGCCTATAAGCTGCTGATACTGGGCAGTTTCAAGCCTTAGTGGGGGTCAAGATGAAAGAGGAAAGGGGCAGATATCAGAGACTCGAACAAAAAGTGATGGCCCTCGAAATGGAATTAATAAGGGGGAGAGCACGGGAGGGACTTGACACACCAGTTACGCCTGGCGCAGTGCGAGCTACGAGACTTGGCGGAGAACACAGAGAGGGCTCATGCCTTATTGATCCAGATGATGCTTTACAAAGTTGCAGATAAAGCAACAAAGCTTATCGCCTGGCTTGACAAAGGGATCAGTGAAAGAGGTTGGGTAACCGAAATCATAGATCACAAAGAGGATGGTTCACACAGGCGACAGTGATATTGCTGAGGATGTATATGCCTACAAATCTGAACGGTCTAATTCAGACTGCAATGAACTCTTAGAAACAATGAACTTAACCACCCTGGCGAGGGAGGACAGAGACACATTTGACAGTGATCTAACGGTAGAAGAAATAGTGGGGGCCCTCTAGGGGCTCCAATTGGGGAAGGTCCCCGGCCCAAATGGTCTGCCCCAAGATTTTTTCAAGAAGACGGCCACGAGGTTAGCGCCCAACCTATTAAATATGTTCCTTGAGGCTAGGGAGGTGGGGGGCTACCAGAAGACCAGCGAACTGCCACCATAGTGGTAATTCCCAAAAAAGGTAAACCCCAGACAGAATGTGCCTCATACAGTCCTATATCCCTGCTTAATGTGGAACTCAAGGTCCTGGCCAAAGTCCTTGCAACCAGACTAGCAGGAGTGATACCATCTTTGATTCACCCCGATCAATCCGGCTTCATGCCGAAGCGAAGCACTCACTTGAATCTGAGACGACTATACGGGGTGCTTCACCTGACTGAGGCTCATGGGGAAGAAGAAGCAGCGGTTCTTTCTCTCGATGCCTGGATGGCCTTCGATAGTGTGGAGTGTGGAGTGGAAATATATTTTTTTCAGTGCTGCCCGGCTGGGTTTTGGACCTAATTTCTGTGCCTGGATGTGTCTACTTTATGAAGCACCAAGAGCCAGGGTGCGAGTGAATGGCTGCACTTCCTGGGAATTCGAGCTATGGAGGGGCACGCGGCAGGGTTGTCTGCTGTCTCCCATTGACTTTGCCCTGGCCCTGGAGCCCCTGGGGGCCTGTGTGTGAGGCGACCTATTAATCAGGGGAATTACAGATGAAGATGACTGGGAGGAAAAGATATCCCTCTATGAGGATGATATCTTACTTTATGTGACAAAGCCCTGCTTCTCGATCCCGAGAATTCTGCATATTTTTTACCTCTTTGGGAGCTATACCGATTACCAAATTAATTGGGATAAATTGCTGATTTTCCAGCTCTCCTCAGGCCCTTGGCCATGCTGACCCTCTCTTTCAGCATACAGTGCAGATGTGTGCAGATGTAAAATACAGCAGAAAACACAGCAGTCTTCTTGGGAAGGGCAGACACGGAAGCCCAGCCGGTGCAATTGAAGTCTTTTATGCCCCTGAGACTTTTGGGACCAGGGAACAAGCTAATAAGCCCTTGGAAAACAACACTCTTGGTTCCATGTAGTGCAAAAGTAGCAGACAGCAGGCCAGCACAACAAGGCAGGTCATAAAGTGGCAAGCTCTCATGCAGCTTAACAAACAGCTGGCCAACACAGCAGAGCATTTAACAGAGAGGAATTCCTTTCTGGCAGCACAGCAGTTCCTTCTGACAATGGGCAGATGTAGAGCCAGCGATGTAAAAAAGTGTCTGATTAGATGGGGTCAGAGACCCAGTACTTATACCCAAACATGCCTTTGATGTGGGGATGAATTCAAAAGATCTCTCTGAAGTGCACAGGTCCCCTTTCAGCCCAGTCCTGTTTGTAAATCAGCCCTTTGTGTGCAGACAGGGCACCACCTATTCAAGTGAAGTGTTACCTCCTCTCCTCCCTCCTGCCCAGGATGACCCTTCAGTATGCAAATTAATGCAGATGCAGTTGAGTGTCCTGTGCTGTGACTGTCTAGAAGGAATGCCTAAATATAGCTGTCACACAGCCCAGCCCAGACACGTATTGGAGGCAGGCTGACAGGGACCCCAGCAGTAAGTTCAGAGAAATGTCCGCTTTGTAAAAGTGATATTTCTAAAATATTAATGTTAAATCCAATCTCACCAGTAAATAGGATTTACCAATACCATTCCAAACAAATGAAACATCAAAACGCTACTCCTTTCTGGTCAGGAATTACAGTTTAAAAGATTAATAAGTAATTTTCAATGCTACCCAATAAGAGGGGCAGGCCTCACAGCTAAAAAGGCTGTTTGTCACTACCAGGACATGTAAAGCATAAAGGTGCATGTCCCACCTTTTACATAGATAGCACCCTGCCTTTATGAGTACCGAGAGCCTACCTTATGTGTGACCTATATGTAATAAAAGGGAAGTTTAAGGCTTGGCAAGTAGGTTTAAAATGGCAGGTCAAGGTGGTAGTAAACTGTGCACCCAGGTCCTGCAATGGAAGGCCTGAGACAGGTTTGAAAGGCTACTTCTGGGGGTGGCACAATCAGTGCTGCAGGCCCACTAGTAGCATTTAACCTGCAGGCCCTAGGTTCATGGGGTACCTCTTTTCAAGGGACTTACAAGTAGATTAACTAGGTTAATCAGGTATACATCAATCACGAGCACATGCACTTTAGCACTGGTTAGCAGTGGTAAAGTGCACAGAGTCCTAAGGCCACAAAAACAAGGTCAGAAAAAGAGGAGGAGGAGGAGGGCAAAACGGTTGGGGCAACCCTGCAGAAAGGGCCACTCCCAACAAATACTTGTATTGTCCTTTTGCGAGATTTAATTTCATGTCTTTTTAATGAAATTTCACAAATAAAATCACAGTAGTTATCTAACAAGACTGCCTCAGTATTTCACATTTTTTGTTTGCTGCCTTGTTCTTGTTAATTGACTGCCGAATGCTCTTCATCAAGGTTTCCAAATGACAGTTAGCACTGGAAGTTTTTGGCAACATTCAACAGGACGTCCTTACACAGAAACATATCATCTGAACAATTACTCATAAAGTGGGTTCCTCTAACTCAAGATCATCAATATCGTTGCTATGATCAAGGTCGGACTTGGACAAAAAATAGTCCTAGGCACCAAAATAAAAATGGTCCCTAGGACCAGCATATGGAATACTACATGTGTTTTTGTTCGCTGCAAGCACTGCTTGTAGAAATATCATATCAACAATAAAAACCATCTTAGCAGATCCTAAAACAAGCCTAAAAACTGGTAAAAAAACGGCTCACGGGCTAACCTGTCAGGCCAGCCTATTGGGCACTGCCTGATTGTCAGTATAGTCCAGTCGACTTGGCTGTGATCATAACTGAATTTCTGGTGCCTGTTTTCTCTTCCTGTCTGGGTGACATCCTGGGCTGCTTGCTTAGATATAGGGTGTAATCTGCATAATTAGTGGTGCTTCTGACACAAAAAACACAATTTTCTACATGGAATTCAAAGAACACCAACCTCCCCTCCTTCCCTCTCGACAGATAGGACTCTTCATGCACCTGAGGGTCTATGAAAGAAAAGAAAATCAATAAAACTCTGTGGTCCAGCAGTGCTTACACCTGCACTGGCATTAATTGTATATTTAGTTTTGATCAAGTTGTCTTATCAATAAATCAATCAATCATCTTTGATTTATAGAGCGCGGCTAATCACCCGAGAGGGTATCCAGGCTTATCGTTTGAAAAGACCACGGGTGTTTAACCCTCCTAAGAAAATAAGCTGAAACACCTTTTAGAGTGTCAGAACTGCTGGTGGATACCAGACAAGATGAGTTTATGCTGACCATCATCGAACAGAGGGAGAACCCAGGACCCATGACATGGCCTCCCGTTGCAGCCTTGTACAGCCCGGGGTACCGACGGAGAGAGCGGTGCCTCACGACCTGAGCTGTGGCCAGGTGAGGCGTTGTCCCTTACTCGCAAGAGACGGGTTGACCTGTTCACATGGAATCTCCATCTGAGATATAGTATTGTATAGGTTGTATTGTTTCCATTTAAAAGAAAATTGGTTACACTTCTGTTTTTTTAGAACACATTACGCAGTAGCATTAGCCATCTAGGTCCTGAAGAAGGCTAGACAGCTGTGGGGTCATAGAGTCGAAACATGTAGACCACGTTAGCAGTTATTATGCTAAAACTGCTCTACTTGCACTGTTTTTAATCCTGACATCAGGAGACAGCCATTAAAGAGTTTTATGCCTCCTGTTCGTTTTAGTTCACCCCAGCACATTTTTGCTTTAGTTTGCACCGCGCTCATCACTCACATTCAACAAGAGTAGTTCTTCAGTCTGAGTTTCAAGAACCCCTAGTTAGGGGCATTGCATTTGAAAACATCCCTGTGCTCCTCCCTAACAGTGAGGGGGTTGTAGCCCTCGGCAGTACCAGGTTTTACAGTCGGGAGGAGGTCCCAGATGATGAAGCATGTCACTTCGGTGAGTGATTGGATTCCATCCTTTAAGGTAGGACTTCCTGTGTAGAGTTAGTTCTTTTGGGGTACTCATAGACACGTTAGTCATTATAGATTTAGGTGGCTTTCTTAGACCCTTCGGCTTGTTTGTTTTGTATACGTAGACTGGGGATTTAGTCTGAGCTGGTCTTAAAACGTCTCCCTCTGGCCCTCCAATCTCATTATTGTAAAGATGTTCTGTAGCCCAGAAATTGCTTGTACTCGAACAGGTTTACATATTCACATTGCTTCTATGAGGTTGGTGCCTGGTCATTCATCGATTATACTGTGAAGAGAGGAGACAGTCATTTATGCCGGTGCAGTTGAAATAATTCTTATTTTCCAGAAGTTATTACTTTTTACTCTAGTATAATGCATTGACCAAACTGGTATCAGAATTTAATCTGAGAAACACTTTCGAAAGAATTAGAGAAAGCTTTTCTTAAGAGGTTCCTAGGAGCACTGAAAGGGTGTATTATTCTTCAAATCTTATATTTTGCAGTCCAGGGAAAGATGTTTTAGTTATACTATCTTCTGCTGCTTATTACCCCTGATACCAACTAAAGGCTTATAAAAAACAATGGGCCTAATTGCAATATTGGTCGGACGCTCATAGTGCAAACGGACCACCCAGCAAGGAGTCGGCGATTCCTCTTCCACAATTAGGATGCTACCGACCTCATGGCAATCGTAAAGTATATATTTTGTATTGAAGCATGAGCTGCAGGTTGCACAATAAAGGGATGTTTAGGGGGGCACCACAGGGGCCCCCCCAGGGTTCAAAACAGAGGCCGCGGGCATCAGGGGCCCTACTAGGGGTCCCCAAAGTCACTATCCAACAGCCTTTCTATGTCGGAAAGGTCGACATGGAAATGCTGTGGGAAAGAGACATCATAAACCCAACTGTGGAGCCCAGGATGGCTCAGCCATCCTTATGTAATTATGAATACTTCCGATGCTCTGACGGACTCCTTGAGCCCGTCAGAAGAACAGCGTGTTCTCCCCACGGGTTTCCCTCTGACCGCCAGTACAGTAATACAGCGGTCGGAGGGAAACCATCAATGTCGGACGGAAAACGTCCAACAAGCTGTCGGATGGCTTTCTGCCCAACATCGAAATTAGGCCCAATGTGATGAAAGAGAGCAGGAAGAAAAGGAGCTATGTTCATTCCACCTTTTTGAGGAATATCCCTACTGATGGTCTTCTAAAGATACTGTAAGACCTCAATACATATTTTTTAGATATTGCATGGCCCGAGATTCTAGAAAAGAATAATAAAATAGATACCAGGTCTTTCATAAATGCATCACTCATTCACTTCCCCTGGTTTCAGATTGTCTCTTATCCATGTTAGAGAAGAGATTGTCACGTATCTATAGTGATAACTTTCTCCTGTAGGTATTCCGGAGGTGCATTTTAGGTGAAGACTCAATTAAGATCTTCTGAAGATGCTATTGAAGCTGTGAGCATGTTCTACCTTGAGGATACATGTTGTGCATTTTGCTTTAGTAGTGCCTCCATGCTGTTGATCATAGAGTGAAACAAAGCAACCCATTCGAATGACTCCAAGGCTACTCCCTTGTTAAAGTGAACACGAATGTGTCACATTGAAAGCCTGAAAATATGCACCTACTCTCATAAAGACAGAAAATCCAATCTCAGGGTGATTGTACAATACAACTGTTAGACCTGACATCCTTGGTGTGGTCTTCCCCTAAACGTTTTGCCTTCAGAATCAACTCTCCTGTTTTCTGAAATTATTTTTGTTGGCATTAGGACTCTGTGTACTTTATTACTGCTAATCAGTGCTAAAGTGCTCTCTTCCTAAAACATGGAATAATTGTCCTGCACCTGATTGACAGATGTCATTTACTTACTACATGTACCCAGAGTCTGTAAATTAAATTCTACTAGTGGGCCAGCAGCACCCAATGTGCCACCTACTTGAGTAGCACTTTAAGACATACCTCACGTCTGCCATTGCATTCTATAGTACAGTTTTAAAACTGCCATTTTGACATGACAAAATAGATATTTTGCTAGGCCTAAACCTTTTGATTTTTATAAGTCACCCTTAACGTTGGCCCTAAAGGGCCATAGGGCAGGGTGCATTGTATTTAAAATGTAGGACATGTGGGTTTAGGTTTTGCATGCCCTGGTAGTGAAAACCTCTTAAATACTTTTTCACCACTGTAAGGCCTACCTCTCCCATAGACTTACAATGGGTTGCATTATTACATTTAATGAATGCTAACTTTCGACTGGAAGCAGGTAGAAGTGTCATGTTTAGACTTAAACGAATTGTAATTTAAAATCCCCTTTAATAGTAAAGTTGTATTTTAAGTCAATAATCTTAAAATGCCACTTTGGCATTTTCCTGTCCTAGCCATTTGTGCCTTCTGCCAGGGTCACACAAATGTAAATGGCTCTGTTGATGAGCTTTTTGTATTCTTCCCAGATAGTGAGACAAAAGGGGACTAGGTGTTGGCAGGATGAGCCATCCTCCAGGATGGCTGTGGACAGAGCAGTTCCCTGCCCCATTTACACTTCAAGCGGGCTTGCCTCCAGGCCACACAAAGGAATGTGACAATAGTCTTTTGTCACCACATACTTCCTAGAACCTTGGTGGGGGAAGAGAAGAACTTTCCAGATCCAGATGTGGGGGTAACATAGGGAATCCCCTACTTCAAAGGTTAGTACCATGTATAAATATCAGATGCTTAGAATGACTCTTTTTGTACATTGCTGGTACTCTGGAAGACTTCAAAAGGTTTGCCTGAAACCCCAGAGGACTGTCATGCTGCTACCAGAGGATGGCCCTGCTGCTTGAAGGCCTGCTTTGCTGATTGAAGGAGATCTGGACCATCTTCTTGGACCGAGGTCCACTAGAAGTGTTTCCAAGGGCTAGTTGCTGGCTCCCTTTGTGAGCCACAGGGAAATGACAAGCTCCAGAGACCTAGAACCCTGCACCTCGCATCTGCTGTAGTGAGTCTTAACCCCGCATGTGGTGCCCCACAGGTCCTCGATCCTTGGAAGTGGAGGTAGATGTGCTGCTGCAACTTAACCCTAAACGTTGGGACTTAGAAACTTCTTCACCAAAAAGTGCCCTGAAAACGAACGGATTACCTATCTGCCAGCCAATCCACCCAAGATGCATCGCCTGTTGGCCTGACATTGTGGGAGCTCTAATTACGTTCTTCTCCACAGCAGTAAATTCTGTTCAGCTGGACCACTCAGCAATGGTATTGGCCATGTGGAGCCCTGTTTTGCTACAGCCTGAAGGTTTGTCCCATTGGGGGTTTTTCGACTTCCGAAGAGTTGTCCATGTGCGAAGGTAAAAATCTTCACGGGGCTCAACGGCTAACTGCTCCAGATTGGCAATGACGAAATCCTCGGCCTAGTAATCCAGCTTTTCCCACAGTGAGCTTTTTCCCACTATTGTCTACGGCTTTACCGAGACTTCATCCAGCGGCACCCCAACAACGCCTCCTCAGACACAGCTTGCTGCCCTGCCCCACTGAACTCTACCTGCTCCTGGACTTTTATTCCGAAGTCCGAAGGTAAGACAAGACCAGGCTTATCTACCCCTTATATACGACCTGCACTCTATTGCGGTTGGCCTTAACTTTTGACTCTGCCCCAGTCTCACATGACCAGATTCCTGCTGTTGTCCCTTTGATCCCTTATGCACTAGATTCCTTTAAAAACTTCAAAATTGTATAACCTGTTTTGGTGTCCTTTTATTATTAGTAGTAAAGACAGACAGTAGTCCCTTTAGGAGGAAGTGTGAACCTCTACTCCCTTGGAGAAAATTATTTTGACCATCAAAAAAAATGGATTCAGACACACTAACACACATTTTCTCCTCTGTAGGTGCTTCCCAAACCTGCGTCCTGATGATGACCCTGTCTAAATTGTATACATAGGATCAAAACTTTTACATAATAATAAGATACCATTTTTATTTGATTCTGGAGCATTTTCACTCCAAGTCAGAGTGTGCACCAACCACATTTGCATCCTGAATCAGTCACTATTCATGTACATAGACTATATAGCACTAGAGCACTTTACACACACATATTTTACTTGCACTGCGTCGCTGCACTGTTTGGGATCACCTTTTAGGTCTCGCCTGACCCAGCGCATGCGCTGGTCTGGCGAGACTTATTGAGAGGGCTCCAAAAAGTGCTACCAGGCCAGCCTAGAGCTACAGTGCATGTGCGCGAGCGCGCGGGCCGCGCTTTACCGCGATTACTGTCACGATTACGGCCGCTTTGTTGTTTGATCACGATCACTTTCGCGGCCGCACGGCCGCTTGGCATAGCCAATAGGTCTCGCTTTTGGGACCTTATAAGTATTTAGTTATGCAACTGTTGCATGGCTAAACACTTATAAGGTCCCAAAGGCGAGACCTATTGGCTATGCCAATGCTTGTTTAACTTTCAATTTGGCTTGAGTATATAAAAATGCAATGATTTTTTTCTTTGATTGAACAAACTGATTAAAACTGTCCTATTTAGTAATGGAACCAATCTTTTGATGGTCACAATAATGTTCTCCAACTAAGTAGAGGTTCATACTTCCCCCTTGAGAGACCATAGTTTCTCCTGACTTGTTTTGTGCCAAGCTACCAGAGGGTTAAGCGCAGGTTAATTTAGTGACTTTTGTGGTGCACCCTGACAAGGCTTGTGGTTGCTGCGCGAGAAGGATTTTCGCCCTCCACAAACACATTTTCTTACAATAACACTTCAACCGTAGTCCGTGTTTCTGGAGGAGGCAGCTTCATCTCTGCATACCTGCTTCAGAAGAGCTCAACAATGAAGCACAACTTTAAACCCTTTACCACTCTGGGTGGGTGGGAGAAGATCTCTGCTTCTGGCTGCAGTTTAGCACCAGAGGTTGATAGAAATATTAAGTTCCACTCATCTCAAACTCTAAATACTAAGTACACCCATGAGTAAGACCTAGACCACAAATATTGAAGGAACCTGAGGCGTTAGCTCGCCACTGCGTTCAACAGTTACTTCTCTGCACAGCCAAAAGCCTCATTCCACCAACAGCTTTGTTTTGCCCCCGCGATGACGTACTTTGCTACCGCAGCATCGCAGACACAACCAGATAGCTCTAGGTATCATGAAAAACAAACACCGACAGACTAAATTGCGAAAAAGCCCCAGCCACATCCAGTTTCAGATGAATGTCTGCAGAAGGTTAAACTTTCCCCAAAGTTTCCGCTTGCCATACAGTGCTATCAGTGCCTACTGTACAGGGCACAGTCACCTTGTTTAAGAGACTGTAGATGCATTTAGAAACACAGCCACCTGCAGACATAGTCTACAATTCAGGTTTGTCGTGGATTACATTATAGAGTCAGGGCCTCAACAGCAGTGGAGATACTGCTATAACAATGCCAAGAATTACCACTATTATATCACCAACACACCAGGGGTAAACACCATCATGCCAGGAAAGCCCAACCGTATTAATAACTACCACTGTAATGCCAGCTCAAGCATTGCACCAGAGGTCGGCACCCAGTCCCAAAAAATGCTCACAGAGTCAACACATACCATCGCCGTGTGAATTCAAGGATGATTGTAAATATTACACCCGGGTCAGGCCCCATTTCACCAGGAGTGCTCACACTTCATAGTGAATTAGTATCATTACACATTTTCAGAAATGCATCATCACTTTTAAACCATGTTCAGATTTGCGCAATGACTCAGCAATCCTAGTTGATGTTCAGATTTCCCCCAAAGTCAGTAACCATTAGTGTGTGGTAAAATGTGCGCATCAGTCTTTAATAAGTAAATGTTTTGATTTGCACCATCTATACGAAATAATAAATGAATGCTGACATTTGCACCAAGTTTACAGGTCTGCCACCTCTCCCCCTGATAATATACGTTTATTTTCTCCCACCTTTGAATAACAGGATCCACATTTTACTGGGCGATTTTAATCTCCATTTGTTCATGGACTTCCTCGTTAGTGTCTATAAACAGCTTGCCCTCTGAAGTAGCCCAGACACTATGGGGCATATCAACAAGGGCTTTATCTCTGCTTTTTTGGCTTTAAAAGCCAAAAAAGGAGAGATAATACTAGCGCCCTATCAACAACAGGGTGCTAACATGCAAATTTGCATGTTAGCACCTTTTTACTCTACGCTTCCCCTTGCATCTCTAATGAGATGCAAAGGGGGCGTTCCAGAGTAAAATAATAGGAGAAATGTCGCTAAGCGACATTTCTCCTATGATCAAGAATGTCGCTAACCCTGTTAGAGACAAAAAAAGCAGCGCTAACCGCGGTTAACGCTGCTTTTTTACGTCTGGTATTTTTCAGACTTAGCCATGATATCCTATGGAAGGAGTATATCATGGCTAAGTTTGCCTGTCCCTATCAACAAGGTAACGTGAGATTATCGCTGGGTTTCCAGCGATAATCTCACGTTAGCCTGTTAGCCTGTTAGCGTGAGGAATTTTATCGCTATTGAGATAAGCGTTGCTAATAGCACGCTATCTCAGCGATAAAAATTCACGCTAGCCGGCGATAATTATCCTAGCGCTAAGTGCGCTAAGAGATAATTATCGCCGGTTGTTGTTGATATGCCCCTATGATTTTAAACACAGAGATATTAAACTGTCATTTCTCTCCGTATATCAAGAACAGAGATTTCCTAATCCCCCTTTTCAGTGACATATTGGCATTTTAAAAATATTAAAATAAGGAGTGCGATAAGTGTGGTAACTAGGACCCCCAATCCTTAAAATATGTAGAACTTCATTTCCCAGATTCTTTCGCTTTTTAGCAATATTGTTCACATAAATTACACTTGTGTGACTTAAAGATTGGCCATCATAGTATATTCCGACCCAGTAGTCCCTCATTTTTGTCTATGACCTTTTAATCTGGGAACCTTAGCCATAGAGATTGATGTCCATAGTGTTCTACAGGCAGTGGATCAAGGATATTTCGTTGAGTAATCTCAATCATATTAAGGTTGTACTCGCCCATGCAATAGTCTGAATCAAGTTCAGGAGTTCCCCAATCTGGTACCTGTGCTCGAGGAGAGCAGGTTTACTGACTGAGGTGCAATGAAGAGGAACTTATGTTCTGGAGCTGCCGAGGACGACCGCAGGGACACCTGATAAGTGTCAATGTCTGGCTGTCAGGCAGAGAAGCGTTTGTAGCTCTTGGAGTCAGCATATGTTATGTTATGTTCATAGATTTTATAAAGCGCGACAGCTGCCCCAGCAAAGAGGTGTCCCGGCACTGACAGCAATAAGGTGGACAAGATCATGGAAGGGCCCCAGGGAGGCCTACGAAGTGGGAAAGAGAAAGGTTTTGATGGCTTTTCTGAATTCTAGCTAATCGTTAAAGCCACGAATGTGGGCAGGCAGCGTGTTCCAAAGAATGGCCGCTCTGTGCCGAAAAGAACGACCTCTGGCGCGAACACTCCTAACCCGGGGAACCACCACCAGGTTTTGTCCCATGGAATGGAGCTGGCGAGAGGGAACATAGGGTAAAAGAAGGTTGGCCAGAATACCAGGAGAGGCAGATTTCAGGACTTTGAATGCTATACAGAGAGCCTTAAACTCAACCCACCTGGCCACCGGAAGCCAGGGGAGACAACGAATAGTGTTAGTCACCGAGCAGGCTCTGCGCAAACCGAGGAGAGATCTTGCGGCCGCATTCTGTACTCTCTGTAGCCTATGTATTTCTGTCTTGTTTGCTCCCAGATACAGTGAGCTAGCGTAGTCAAGTCTAGACATGATCAGGGCCTGAATGATGATCTGCCTGGTAGGGGCATCAAAGAAGCCCAGGATGGGTTTAAGTCCTCGCAACAGCCCGAAACAGGTTCCAACCACCTTTTTAGTTTGGGACTGGAAGTTGAGGGAAGCATCCATCCAGACCCCTAAGTTCTTCACTGCCTGCTTAGGGGAGAGGGCAGTGCCTAGGCTCTTAGGCCACCAGAGCTCGTTCCATAGACCATGGTTCTTTCCCTCCAACAACACCTCCGACTTGTTAGCATTAAGTTGAAGACAGTTGGCGGTCATCCATTCGGCAACTGCCGCAAGATCACTTTGAAACTTAAGAGCGTCCTGCTTAGAGTCGCTCGAGAGAGCCACCACCAGCTGTGTGTCATCGGGGTAGGAGACCATGGTCAGCTCTCTGCTCTTGACTACTACAGCCAGCGGTTGTACGTATAGATTGAAAAGTAGAGGGCTCAGGGAGGAGCCCTGTGGCACTCCTTGCTTGATGGGAAAGATGCCGGAGGCGAATGGGGGGAGCTATCACCTGAAACATCCTATCAGGAAGGAATGAGGCGAGCCACTTAAGGGCTGAGCCTACAATTCCAGCCTCCTCCGGCATCGCAACAGAATGGCGTGGAACACAGTATCAAGCGTGGCACTGAGATCCAGAAGGATCAGTGCCGACGTCTGCCCTGCATCCAAAGCTGTTGAAAGATGTTCTGTCACAGCCAGGAGCGCCGACTCTGGTCCGTGAGGAGGGAGTTGATATAAGCCTCTGTGATCTTTGCGGCCCAAGGTAGCAGGGAAATCGGCCGAAGGTTTTCTGGGTTTTTTTGCGTCTAAGGAGGGTTTTTTAAGCAGCGGTAAATATCCTGGCCTGTTTCCAAGCTGTAGGCCCGATCGCTGTACTAAGAGACCCATTGATCACCTGTCCTAAGGGAAGTGAGATAGTGGATAACATTTTCCGAAATTGGTCAAGTTTCAGTGGCTCGGTCGAAGAGCCTGACTTGATTTTGGAGCATAGGGCAAGTAATTGATCCAGAGGAATAGGAGGAACAACCTCTAATGTGATGTTGGTGTAGTTACAGTGTTGCAGGGATTCTGCTTATGCACAGAACTATGCACAGGAAACCAGGACCTCAGTGAATTGTGGTGTACCAAAAACTCACCTCAGAACACAGAACCCCTTATCCGACCAGCATCAGTGTCCCATTTGTTATCCAAGTTTTATCTCGGCGGTCCCAATGTATAGACAACCCAGAACAAGCGACTTAGTGTATTCTCAGGAATGGTGGGAATCAGAAATACCTGTTCGTAATTTTTCTCATATCAGTCCACAACAGAATAAAAAGAGACATGGTAAAGTTTAAAGAGTTTATTTTATAAACCTTGTGTCCTAAGATGCAGTACTTTGGCTAACATAAGCAGACAAATGATTAAAATCAAAACCATCAGCATAGTTACAATACCATAGAAAATGAAAGGAGTAATCATAATAAAATGACTGTGGATGACAGCCACCTTCCTTTCGCTAGTAAACTAATATTATTATTATTAGACTAATAAAAGGTCTCTAGGCTTGAATGGGGAACCCCATACCGTAAAGATCAGCTTAGTGGAGTCACATCACAGGATCAGCTAGACTCTGCTCCGTGGAAAGCTCTTCTTCCGAATGTGTCTAAAGCATTCAGCCTGCAATATTAAAAGCACTCGACTTTCAGGTATTTGCAGCTGCGTGCGTGTCATGGCTAAATAGTGGCCCGATCAACCTGAACCCAACAACATGCACCGTCTAGCGACCCAGAATGTTTCTTTACACAATGTTCAGACCAAGGTCGCAGCTCACTGTTAGGGATGTGAACAACAGACAGTTCTCATGTGAAGCAGAGGCGAGCAAGCATTTCCTAATTAATAACATGTAACTACAGTGTCGTGTGCAAAAGCAGCAAAAGTGGCAAGATGGCTTTCTAACATCTAACGCGGTTGTGCTAACTTAGCATTGTACGCATATAAATAGCAGTCTTCACTACACCCCCCTTGATCGGACCACTAACCAGTAGGGGTGCAATTTCAAGAACGCAGAGTTCAAGTTCGATGGAACTGAACCAAGGGCACAAATTGTGAATCCATGGAAGGTAAGTGAAAAGTTCGAAGAAAAAAAGAGAGAGAAAAAAACCATGTAAAGGGGAAAAAAATATCATTGATGGAGTGTCAACGAGAGGGTGAAAAAAAAAACCAAAAAGGCATCCCACAGGAATTTCGGATGACTTCCAAGTTAATCCATCAAGGTATAAGCACAATAAGTTGCAACGGCTTCCAAGAGGAAATCATTGGAACGTTCTGCAAAACTATCTGCCATCCAATTCAGCAAGGGGAATGAACACACATGTTCCTCGACAACCGGAGCCTCTAGTACCATCAGAGGACAACTGGCGTGTTCTTCAAGATAACTTCTTGACAAGAATTCAGCTGCAGCCGTTCCGATGTCCCAATTCCCTAGGCCTCCATGTGCTGCTCCACAGGCCATAATCCTGACACCAGAACAGTCTAACTCATGAGCCACTAAGGGGCTCATTAGCCGATCATAATCCGGGGTGGGAGACACCGAGTTCGACAAGCACAAATCCAGAGCCCATTGGAACGGACACTCTAGGCAATGAAAGACAGGCTGTACGCAAGTAAAGTAGGGAAACCGGAAGGACAACCCGTAGGCTATGCTCAAGGTTGCCAGTGGTAATGTTCCATAGTATTAAAGCATCCGGTTACGAAGATGGAGCAGCCGGGACATGCTGTCGTGTGACGCAAGTTGTGCATCCATAGCGTAGTACGCAGATCAACAAAAGTACCCCAGCTATGAGGGCGAGAATCAAAGGGAGACCTCCGAAGACGCTGGAAAAAATAGAATGAAAAAATACCGGGATCACACCAAAAATAGTTTGAAAGGAGGTCACGAGGCCGGAGCCCACAATTTAAAAAAAATGTGCCAGGCCACTTGTTGACGAGGCATTAAAGACAGTCTGGATTAGGGCTCCAAAATGAAGTATTCAAAAGCACTTGCACCTCTGTGCGCGTGTTTGCTACGTGAAGGACAAATGTTTCCCGGGATGAAGTCAACACGACTTCTTTTTGAGACAATAGAGCCCTTATTCTGCTCATCTTGTTGAACTCTGCTTTCAAGGTTGGAATGGAAGGCCAGATGGATACATCGAGCCGTCCATGCCGGGGTGGGAAAAGGACGTTATTACAGCAGACTACTCTCTGTGATACAGTCACTATGTAGGGAATTCCCACTAACATCCCACAGCAAGCTTCATTATTTAATAGCAAATAACTACCGTTAGCAAGCAGCGTAAAAGACGGTGTTATAACTGGCACCGGGATCCCTTTGAGAACGCAAGCTAAATTAGGAGCGTGCACATTACATGCACCATGCAATTGAATGTGCCGACACACCACAGAGTGATCTGGAGTGGAAGTGCACTCTTCACCTTTTAAGTAAACCTCTTTTCCATCCCTCACGCATATGTACGTGAATGGGAGTGACCAAACTTCGTGCAGGAAGGCAGTACCCAGTTTTTCATATCTGCCAAGGGCATAATGTTTCATGCACGAACTGAACTTAAACAGGGGGAACGGTAATGTGATCAACCCATGGATAAGCCACACAGCGGAGTTTAATTCGGCAACAGAGAAAGGTAAAGGTTCTAACTTTTCAATGTGCAGCAATGAGTATGTTGCATCTTTCATGGACATGAACTGTTGTTTCGCAGTTAAATTAAAAGGAAGGAACAAAGATTAAGTATTCATGTAATCCCAAGGGACTTTCCCAGCCTTTAACATTTGCAACGTCCATGCAAACTGCATAATAGAACGCAATTGATTTTGACCATGATACAATACAGACAAATCATCCTGCACAATGTCAACCACAGATGAAACAATATTATCTAACGTATAAATTCTGGAAGACAGGGTGTTAATACTATTATCTATAACAGCCAATACTTTCTCCATATTGGCTTGATCAATAGCTCGTAATCTGGATGCAGCTTCAATCTGTGATAGCTTCCAAACTTTGTTGCAGACTGCATATACCCATCTTTTGGACCTGCCAACCGCAGGACCTTTAACAAAATCATTCAAATCTATTTTGTCGTTCAATTGTGATAAATGAAGTTTAACAGATGCTAAGGTGGAATGTTGCAGCCAAGATTGGCATAACGTCCCTACCGAGTAGGTAGTTACAGTGTGAGAGGATTCAAAACGAGGGTCTACACGAACTTGTGTATACCCCGGAGCCAAATCCAGAAACCGATATTGACAGGAATCTGAGCTTGTTTGCCATATTAACCACCCTTCCGGATTTAATTTGGAAATATTGAAGGATGTGTTGGAAATGTATGACTGCAACGTAGCAAGGGACAGAGCCGTATGATTATCCCAATTAGGATAAGCACCCAGACCTGGAGTGGAGGGAGAATTTAATTTTTTAGAAGTAGCCAATCCAAAACAGGCGGTCTGAAAAATTGACGAATTCAAAAACAACATGTGGTTCGGGATGAGGCAGGCACGATGCAAAGCTTCTGTTCCCTGTACCTGGCACGGTTTAGAGCCCCAAACCGATTTTAGATCGATTGTAGCTTTCCACAGATCATAGCCTCCGATTGCCAACTCGTCCATAAAGGACTTGGAATACAACAATTTAGTGTGTGTCAGTCTCACTTTAGAAGCAGACTCAGCCGCAAACTTAAAATAAAAGGAGGCCGGATTCGACACATTGAAGTCAGAAAAATATGTGAATTTGTCCACTAACGTGGAAGAGCTGCCCAGCCTATGGACTGGACAGTGTTCCCACTGCGTATAATTTACAGAATTTCTAAACGTATTTGCTTTGTGTAGGAAATGCGTGCCATAATGTTGATAGCAGAATTGCTCATCATAATTAGCAGTGTCGAAATACAAATCCTCAGCATCAAATGCAGCATAATATTTCAAATCAGAAAACAGTGCTTCTATGGCTTGAACATCCCAATCATCCGAGCGGACGTTTTGCTTATCTACATCACCCATAGAAACACGAAATACATTTGGCACATTGATTACTTCAGTGGGACCATGAATTTGAAATTTAACAGCATCCCACGCGATCCCATCCAGTACAGGCCAGGCAGTAATGTTCACAAAAGTCTGGTCCCTTTTCATGATATGTGATGAGGAGTGGGGGGCCAAAGTTCCATCAATTAGTCTAATTGTAGATCTTTCTTTCAGGTAGTGTCCATTTATAAGTCTAAAAAACACTACCACAAATCCAATGGACATAAACAGAAAAATACGTATGAGCACCAGCCAAATGTAGGTCCAAGGGGGAATTAAAAAATGTCTTTTAAACCAGGCAGCAAAAATTGAAACTTTTGATGGGGCAATGGAAGTCATTGAATTAGTGTCAAAGGAGTAGCACGACTGGTTAACTGTGGTGGATTGTAAAACAGGCAACGGGACATCCGCAGGATAAGTATACTCAATATCTTCAGGTAGACCACCAGCTGTCGGTGTCAACAAAGGACCAGTAACTGTATGCATCTCGACGGCAACATCAGGCAGGGTGGTAGAAGCCGGGGCCAAAACTGAATTTCTCAGCATCGCAGGGCAAGAAACCGCTAGAGTCATACTAAGAAGAATTGGCCATTGTCAATAGAGATGTACCTGTTATACTTGCGACAAGGAAGTGGAGGTAAAATGACTGTACGTGTACCCTGTACTCCAAACACCGGAACTGGTGCACGATAAGAGGGGCCAAACTCCTTCTTGTTCTCCACCTTCTCACGGACCAGATCACCAACTCGAGGTAGCCAGCCGACTACCGGAATCTGAAGCGCAGCATCAGATGTGGAGGGCACGTGTTCCTTCGCTAGACTGTCTCTGGCTTCTTGTAGATTCTGCAATACAGCACAGTGATCATCTACGTCAAAAGATGCGGCCGACGCCGCCATGTCTAGACCATCAAGGTCCGGGACAAACATTCGGATGCCAAAGAGCATCATGTATGGGGTCCGCCCACCCAGAGACCTTCTAGGGAGATTATTAAGTGCACATTGTACGTCATACAAGTGGGCTAGCCAGTTCCGGCCAGTACCTAAAACCCTAGCTGTCAAAGATTGCTTTAAGTCACGGTTCATTCGCTCCACCACACTATTACCGTCTGGTCGGTATGGAGACGAAAATTTGACTTGGACCCCCAAATTTCTCATGGCTTCTTTGTACACCTTAGAGGCGAACGCAGGGCCCTGATCAGAATGAAAGGTACCACATGCAAAACTTCCAACAAAGACATGCAAATCCTTGATGACAGTACGGGCATCAGCACTTCTTTGTGGCCATACCCACAGAAAACGTGTGCACGAATCCACTGCAACCAAGATGTATTTGTACGCAGTATCAGAGGTGAATGGACCGCAATGATCTAAATAAACACACCCCAGTGGTTTATTAGATATGTACAACTGAGTCTGTGGTGGGTGCGCTGCAGTTGAAGGTTTTATCTTCTGGCAATTGTCACAATTAAGAACATAAGCGCGAGCTTGTTTATATAAACCGCACCACCAGTAACGTTGTTGTAACAGAGATACCGTAGCTGCAACGCCGGCATGGGCAGACGCCATGCCCTCGTGAGCCGCTAATATCAAAGATCGTCTGCAGTCCGCGTTGGGAATCAATCTGTCACCAACGTCGTTAATCCTCACTAACGGGACGTTATCAGGACTTAAGCGATAATGGTAACGAGAAGGGAAACCTCTCGGGTATTTTGTTCCCTTCTCTGTAGCAGCAATAGCTGCCAAGATGTCATCATCGATCTTACTTTGTGATCTTGTAACTGCTGCTACTAAGTATGTCACCACTGCTGTTTTTGCTGCCTCGTCAGCTAGGCTGTTGCCGACAGCATGGACACCAACTCGTTGGTGACCAAAAGTGTGAATAACATTCACGAGAGGCAGATGTTCTTTAAGTTCTGCCACTCGAACCCAAAGCGTTTTATTCTTAATTCTGCTACCTTTGGAATCACGGTAGTCATTTTTAGACCAAAAATGTAGATTGTCGTTGTAAGATTGAACACAATAGAACGAGTCACTCACTATAACGGTAGTGACTCGAGGATCAGCAAACTCCAGTGCAAGCACCAGAACACGAAGCTCCGCCAACTGTGCGGTACAATCACCCAATGACTGCGTATGCACAACATCAGATTGGAATTCATCATTCACGAAAATACCGACCACAATTGCGCAGGCCGCTGAATAGGCATGCTTCGATCCAGTTGCCGGTTGCGCAGAACCGTCAGTGTAAATGACACAGTGGTAATCCTCGAGCGGGCGCAAAGACAGAGGAGCTGGATGAACGAATTCATACTGTAAGAACTCCTGAGTCTGCAGAGCTGCGTCAAAGATATTTGTGACGTCGGGCGATGTCAAGGAAGTGGCCCATTGTATCCACCGTGGATGCAAAGCCTTAGAATTTGGTTCACTTGCTTTCGTCACCGCCTCAAGGGCAGGATATGGTGTGACCACCAACATGCGTTTTCCTTGCGATAGCGCCCGTTCTTTCAGAATCGCCATCTGCACTGCCATCAAAACTTTCTCGACAGCGGAAAATCGCAGTTCAGCCGAAGTGTACAGGTGTGATTTGTAGGCAATGGGGACGGTGTCGCCCTCATTGAACGTTAAGTACGTGAAACCCACTGCGCCTGGTACAATTCTTATGACCAGGTTAGTGTGGTTTTCACGCGTCAGTAAGTATTTTGAAGCAAGAAGGTCAGCTTGCAAAGATTGCAATATAGCTGAATGCTCCGGCAGCCAGCATGATTTGGAAAAAGTAGGTTGTACCAAGGCATAAAGCGACTTGATACGCTGGGCATAATCAGGAATGTACGTTCGACCGAAATTCAGAAAGCCCAGCAAAGATTGTAATTTCTTCAGTGTCGTAGGAGCACGTAGGCATGCGCATTTCTCTAGGAAGTGCAGAGCCAATCCTCGACCTTCATTGTTGAGTTCGTATCCCAAAAACAACACTGTATATTCCGCAATGTGAGACTTCGCAAAGTTGAATTTGTAACCGAAATCTGCAAACAAAACAATAATGCGGTCAACGCGACACAGATGTGGCCATAACTCGTCATCTGTGAGATAAATATCATCTACATACGAGTACGCATCAGGGTCTATGCTCTCTAACAGAGAGACTACACGAGCGGCAAAGACACCAGGGCTGTTCTTATAGCCCATCGGTAATCTTTTGAAATGTTTTTGTTTGCCGCCCGAGGTGAATGCTGTCCATTCACTACTAAGAGAGGACAGGTTATGGCTGTAAAAGCCGTTGGAAATGTCAAGTGTGGTTTTAAACCGTTTTCTCACGAGACTATCGACGAGAGCCGAACTGTGGGTATTCTGTACTGCACATGTCCGGCAATGAGAGTTTAAATGCCGGTATTCCAAAACCAGGCGGTACGACCCATCAGGCTTCGTCACAGTGAATAAAGGATTATTCATTGGTGACACACATGTTTCAATTACACCTTGATATTCCAATTGTTCAAGGATAGCCGCGACGTGAGGTCTTGCTTCGCGACGCATGGGATATTGGGGTTGTGGCTGGGTAGTGGACCGCGACGGAATCTCATGGCTGGGGGACAATTTATCCCAGCCTACCTGATTACGATACAAAGCCGGTGCTAGCACCAGAGCCCACTCCTCGGCGAACTTCTTAGCTTGGTCCTTTGGCACTGTGTGCGCAAAGGACGTGAGGATCATCTCCTCCCCTCTAGGAGCATCTAAAATGAAAGCCGGGGGCCAGTCTGCCTCTGCCAATAGAATATCATATGAAGAGGTCAGATTATCCCAAAAAATCCCTTGAATCGTGCGTTGTATGTCACCTTCAATTAAAAGGACTATATTATACAGTCTGTCAGGGGGGCCACTCTAGTGTCAGCAGTTTCTACAGTTATGAATGTATCAGTTGCTGTCGCCACCAGATATGGACGCAGTGCTTGTCGCACTACTGTAACTTCCGCCGCGCTGTCGAGCAGCGTTAGTGCCCATGTCAGGTTCTGGAGCTGCGTCTGCACTATCTGTGGCATACCTCGCTGTTAGCGCAGCAATTTTCTTCTTCTGAAACGGGGGTCGTTGACATGCAGACTCGTCCTGCTTGCCTTTGCCGTCAGTCTGACGGGGTTGCTCATGAACTTGGGCACCCCGTCCTTTCCCACGGTCTCCGCCACCGGATTGTGAAGCCGATGTTTCCTGTGAAGAACGAGGAGAACATTGTTCAGAAACCTGAAACCTATCAGGTGATTTAATACTAGATCGATCGCGCAGGTCATATGTGCGTTCACTAGACGACTATACGGGTGAGGCAGGACGAGACCCCTGTTTCTGTTGCTGCTTTCCCTGTTTCTTTGCCCGCCAATTTTGTTTAGGAAAATTAGGGCGTTAGTCTTTACTAGACGAGCTCACCTTAGTTTGCTGTACTATATCAGGAATTATCACAGTTGGTTTAACACCTAAGGCACCGCGGCCTATGGTCCTATAGGCTTCCGCAATTATTTTAGCGAACTCCTTAGGCCTGTCGAGTTCGTCCACGCGGTCCAGCTTATTAGCCACTTGGAACCGCATGGCATCGCCTTTGAGGTTGCCCATTACCATGAAAGCAACCACATCGAACACCCCGACAAGCCTCATTCTCAATTCAACAGCAGCCTCCGCTCCGTGATTCTCTTGAACACGTTTAATGACGGAGGGTAGTACAAACATAGACGGAGTGCCAAAGCACTTCGAGTAGGTCGCGGCAAAGACCTTGCCCCAGTTTGCACAATCAGCCATATCTGGGACCAAGTCTTTCGGCAAACTAATGGTGAGAATCCTGTGTTTCTCCACAGGACTGGTATGCGGAAAAACCGCCTCCAGTTGGTCAAATTTCTCAGCAAGCCAATAAGGTAAATCATCCTTATTTTGGGGGCGCTTGCCCATCACCGAATTAACCATAACAGGACTAATAACCACCGAGTGGTGGTCCGTTGGTTGTCCCGCAACAGCAGGTGCCCCCACCTGCACGTTGCGTGACACTTACTGCACTAAAGCCCTATGCACTGTAATCAGGGCTGTGTGTAGTACCCGCAACTCAGCCACCGCCACCGTGAGATAGCGGGGATGAGGCGTAAATCCGGCCAGCACCGGCCATGTGGCCCCTGCAATAGACAACGGGCCCATTCTAGCCGGTGCAACCGCATGGGGAAGGGCGCCATTAAACCAAATGGTATGCTGCCAGCCAGAAATAGGAATTTCTTGTGTCCTATACGGCGTATAGACTGTAGGTAGCTGCGTGGGAGTAAAGGAATGAAACGTATCATCGTCTGCATCCACCGCCGGAAAAGTCACCCAAGAGTAAAACAACTCATACGGCTAGGACGCATCAGCGCTCACCACAAATATAACAGCCATCCCATCATCCGGCACCCCATACGTCGTCAAATGACGGCGCAGAGGTGCACGACTGTGTGCGGCAATGTCAACCGCCATAAGGACACACCAAAGAGTATCAACGATATCAACAGTAGCACTGGGGTTAAGAAAAAACCTTTTTAATGATCAAGCTTGAAAGAACCTATTAGTCGAGACACAGGTAGGTTAAACCCGTCACTCCCGTTAACCGGAAACAAGAGTGAGGGTGTTGTTGACTAATATAAGCACTACTAAGGCGTTTCAAATCAATCGACCAAACGTTAGGTGCGCCATGTTGCAGGGATTCTGCTTATGCACAGAACTATGCACAGGAAACCAGGACCTCAGTGAATTGTGGTGTACCAAAAACTCACCTCAGAACCCAGAACCCCTTATCTGACCAGCATCAGTGTCCCATTCGTTATCCGAGTTTTATCTTGGCGGTCCCAATGTATAGACAACCCAGAACAAGCGACTTAGTGGATTCTCAGGAATGGTGGGAATCAGAAATACCTGTTCGTAATTATTCTGATATCAGTCCACAACAGAATAAACAGAGACACAGTAAAGTTTAAAGAGTTTATTTTATAAACCTCGTGTCCTAAGATGCAGTACTTTGGCTAACATAAGCAGACAAATGATTAAAATCAAAACCATCAGCATAGTTACAATACCATAGAAAATGAAAGGAGTAATCATAATAAAATGACTGTGGATGACAGCCACCTTCCTTTCGCTAGTAAACTAATATTATTATTATTAGACTAATAAAAGGACTCTAGGCTTGAATGGGGAACCCCATACCGTAAAGATCAGCTTAGTGGAGTCACATCACAGGGTCAGCTAGACTCTGCTCCTGGGAAAGCTCTTCTTCCGAATGTGTCTAAAGCATGCAGCCTGCAATATTAAAAGCACTCGACTTTCAGGTATTTACAGCTGCGTGCGTGTTATGGCTAAATAGTGGGCCGATCAACCTGAACCCAACAACATGCACCGTCTAGCGACCCAGACTGTTTCTTTTCACAATGTTCAGACCAAGGTCGCAGCTCACTGTTAGGGATGTGAACAACAGACAGTTCTCATGTGAAGCAGAGGCGAGCAAGCATTTCTTAATTAATAACATGTAACTACAGTGTCGTGTGCAAAAGCAGCAAACGTGGCAAGATGGCTTTCTAACATCTAACGCGGTTGTGCTAACTTAGCATTGTACGTATATAAATAGCAGTCTTCACTACAACAGGATACCTCAAAAGGGCCGGCTTGGTCCAAAGGGAAGCACTTGTAAATGTCTTCTAACTTCCTAAAAAGAAGGTGGTGAGCTCTTCACACTGCTGATCAGAGGTGATAAGTGGACCTGCGGCGCCTTTTTGAGTTTTAAGGCATGAGACTATCGAAAAGATTCTCTTCGCCAGGTTGGTGCTCTCACTGATTTGCTGAGCATAGAATGCTGCGCGCTCAACTTAGATGGCCCTGTGATAGCTTCTTACGGCTACCCGGTAGCGATCCTTAGAGGCTGGGTCAAAATCCCTTCTCCAGATTCTCTCTAGCCTTTTACAGATTTTGCGCAGTTCAGCTAATTTAGTGTTGTACCGTGGGTTGGATTTTGATTTGCGATTCGTAGATAACTTGGCTGGAATCAGGCTATCCAACGGATGGTTAATCCAATCAGTAAAGACCGAATTAGCTTCATTGGGGTCAGCCGGTAGAACTGGGATGGTGGCGAAGAGGTGGGTTTGGAATTGGTCCCAGTATAGGTTTATGCCAAGGGCGTTTGAGGGAGGGCGTATTGTCTAAATTACGTGCTGGTACGATGCCCTGAATGGACATGGGGACCAGATAGTGATCAGACCATCCCATCGGGAAAGGGGGTCGGACAGTAAGGGAAGGTATACTTGTGAAAACTGGGTCCAACGGGTGGCCAGCCGAATGCCTAGGTCCTGAGACCCTTTGATCGAGCTGACAAGCTGCAAGATCGGCCACAAAATAAGCCACATCAGAGTCAGAGTGGTTATCCAAATGCAGGTTAAGATCTCCTGTGACTGTAAAATTCGAGGCATTAACCGCCAAGGCACTAACTGTCTCGATAAGAGCTTCCCTGAAGACTTTTGATGGACCAGGAGGTCGGTAAACTAGCAAGCCTGGAATAATGTAATTAGGAGTAAGGGTGGTTTTAAAACGAGTGCATTCACAGCCGGCGACGGGCTGATTTATGAAGGTGCAAAGGTAGCTGGTTTTAACAATAACCGCAATACCCCCAACTCTCGTTTCCCTATTGAGGGTGTATATGTTATAACCCTCCGGGAGTGCGAGCCCTGGCTCAGCAACCATGTCCTCCGAGAGCCAGGTCTCTGTGAGAAACAGGACGTCCGGGGACTCTGCTTCCAGAAGATCATGGATGTCGGCCAAGTGTTTGGCTAGGGAACGGCAGTTAAGGCGGAGAATGGTCGTGTTGTTACTGGCGGGGGCGGCAGCGAGGAGTTGCCGGGATGACAGACGTCAAGCCACAACATTTGCAGCTGAAAGGACCCTCTAAGGACCCTCAGGCTAGATTGTTTGCACCTGCCTACCCTCATCTTGATTGCTAACAGCTCGTTTCGGGCATAGGTGTACCTCATTTTATCGGAATTGGCATGTCTGGCGTCTGGCGAAGGACTGGCGCGGATGGGTGCGGACGGGCTTGCCTTTGGCGTGCTGGCGACGCGCTCGCTGCGCGGCCGGGCTATCATGTAGTTTAAATAAGCTCCCGGGAGCGGAAGTCAGGGAAAAAGGGCGGCGCCACGTCCCTCTATTCAATCAGCACAGGCTGCGGTGGACCGGGGACCGGCGGGGGAAGAGTGCAAATATGTAGTGAATAGTTTCAAAAGTTAAAAGAAATGGTTTACGAGTTTAAAAACATAGTCAAAACACTTGGCAGCACAACGATCAAAGGCTAAAAAGCACCGTGGTGACTGTAATAGATAAGAGGCCGCTAGCGCACGTGTAATCAGCGCTACGGCGCAATAAACACAGGGGATACTTGTTGGACTCTTGGCGTGGTCCCGACTGCCTTCCTGCGGGCCACGCCCCTTTATTTATAGCTGGCACGTGTCGACACGCGCCAGCGCTAGCGAAATACCGCCGACGCGGGTAGACTGCACCGCTACCCCGCGTTGGAGAACACTACATTCCTTCTAACCTTTATTAAACAACAAACAAACAGTGATCATGTAGATCTGTTACCAGTCACTAGAATTCCAGTCCCAGGTCCGTCACACCATGAAGTCAGCCAGCCGGGAGGATGGAGCCGGGTTTCTTCTCAGGCCATATCTGCAGTGCTCTCCCCGTGATGATGGCATTGATGGGGTCATCCCCTGCGAGACTTCGCTCCCAGGGGATCTCACCGGGGAACTTGGCAGACCTCCGACTGGTGTTCCTGGAAGTGAAGGGGCACCCTGGTCAGATCGGTTCTCATCTTCGGTGGGGGTCGTCCCTTGATCACCATCTGGGCCTTCCTCCGCTGGCGGATGACGTGGTCTGGCGTCCCGGTTTTCTGACACTTGCAGGTCCGGAGTTCCGGCGTGCACCTTTTTGAAGAAAGAGGTGTTGCGTGTGACTTACTCGGTTCCACTTCTGGCTGTTATCATGGTGCCGGTTCGGCGGATGACTGTCCAGGGCCTATGTTCAAATGGAAGCCGGAATTTGCTCCCAGGGTACCTGTCCTTGATATAGACTCTGCCTCTCACTTGAATGGCTGACATTCGGGCTCGTCGGTCGGCGCTGGCCTGGTCATTGGAGCTGGTCCTTTTGGCTAGGACCTTTCCAGCGTCAATCTGAGACTGGGTCCAGCTTGGGTGATGCAGGATGATGTCTCGCACTACTCGGCCCATGCTTGCCAGTCCTGGAGCTGCCTCGTCGTGGGATTGGGCGTCAAACGGTATTCTCTCAGGAAACTGCATATGGCCCTCTCGAGCGGTGATCCATCGGCATGCGCGATGCGTATTATTTTGTTGAGAGTACGCATGAACCTTTCTACTTCCCCATTTGCTTGAGGCCAGCGCAGGGTCACTTTTTGGTGCTGAATCCCCCAGGCCTTGAGATAGTCGGCAAACTCTTGCCCATGGAAGGGTGGGCCATTGTCTGTCTTCACCACTTCAAATATTCCGTGGGTGGCGATGGTCTTCTCGAATTTTGTCACGACCTCTGCGGCTGTCTGACTTCCCACGATCTCGATCTCTGGGTACTTCGTGTAGTCATCGATGATCACTAGGGCATAGCGCCCATCGGGGAGGTGCCCAAAGTCCACACTCACCCGCTCCCATGGCCGTTGGGGGTTTTCTTCAGTGATAACGGGGTGAGGGTGATCCGGTTGGCCCGATGCCTGGCACCACGAGCATGTTCTGACTGTTTGTTCAACCAGTGGGTCCATTCCTGGGAACCACACCTTGGCCCTCAGCCGACTCTTCGTCTTCACCATGCCTTGATGTCCCCGGTGTGCGAGATCCACCACTTGTTGAGCCAGACTTGATGGGATCACCAGTCGCGGGCCTTGGAGCAGACAACCACTGCTGTCAACCGAAAGTTCATCCTTGACCCGCACAATTGACTCCAGGACGGTCTTTGCTTGCGGCGTTCGTCTGGCCATGGTGGACTGAATGGGGCGTCAGTCATTCGATTGGACCGCCGTTAGGGCCAGTTGCAAGCATTCATCACTCCGGGTGGCTTTTACAATAGTCTCAAGACTCATGGGTAGTGGTCGGGATCTTTCCGATACGAGTCGGACATATTCCTCTGTGTCTTCGGCATCCTCTTCTTCCGCTTTGGTGGCAACTCTGGGATGCCTCGAAAGATAGTCCGCTGGATTGGATGAGCCTGGTTTGTATTCCACTCGATAGTCATACTCCTGTAGTTGAAGGATCCATTTTTCAATCCTCGGTGGAGGCTTGGACGCTGACCCTTGAAACAGGGGGATGAGGGGTTTGTGGTCTGTGGACACTGTGAATGGATGGCCGTATACGTAGACGTGGAAATGTCGACAGGTCCAGTGGATGGCGATCGCTTCTCGCTCTATTTGCGAGTATCTCTGTTCTGTGTCCGTCAGGGAGCGGCTCGCGTATGCTATCGGGGCCCACTCTCCATTTTCTTGCAATTGTGTGAGCACAGCTCCTACCCCTATATGGGCTGGCGTCCACAGCAACATTGGTGGATCGGGCCGGGTCAAAGTATGATAGTGTTGTGTCTGCCAACAGGTCTGCCTTAGTATCCTTGAAGGCTTGTTCCTGTTCGGGGCCCCACTGCCATGTGGTGGTGGATTTCGAAAGTTCCCTGAGGGGCTTTGTGAGGTTAGACAAATCCGGGAGAAACCGTCGGCAAAAGTTCACCATCCCTAGTAAACTCCTTATTTCTGAAATGTTGGAGGGTGCTCGGGCTTCCTATACATCTCGCACCTTGTCGGGGTCCGGGGCAACTCCTTGGTTGGAGAATGTGTAGCCGAAGAAGCTGATCTTGCTCTTTAAGAACTGGCACTTCTCTCTGCGTAGGGTCAGTCCGGATTCTTTGATCCTCTGGAGGACCTCGTGAAGTCTCCGGTGGTGATCTTCTATCGACGATGCGTATACGAGTAGGTCGCCGCTTACGTTCAAGACCCCTGGTAACCCGCTAAGGACTTGACGGATGGTTTTTGGAATACCTCTGCAGCACTTGAGATCCCGAAATTGAGGCGTCGGTAGCGCCTGAGGCCGACGTGCGTAGAGAATGTGGTGATGTAGCGAGAGTCCGGGTGTAGTGGCAGTTGGTGATAGCCGGACCGGAGGTCCATCTTTGAAAACCATTTTGCGCCGTTCAGTTCTCCCAAGATTTTGTCGATGGTGGGGGTTCGGTGACGTTCCCTTTTCACCGCGGCATTTGGGAGGCGCATGTCAACGCAGATGCGGACCTGCCCTGGCTGTTTCAGGTTCCGTGCCACTACGATCGGGGACACCCAAGGGGTGGGTCCACGGACCTTTTCTTTAATCCCTTGCTTCTCCAGTGCCTCCAGCTCTTCTTCGACCTTCTTGCGCAAGTGGAACACAATGCGCCTGTGCCTCAGCGCCACCGGTTGGACTGACGGGTCAATGTGGAGAGAGACTTCCTTCCCTTTCAGGCATCCGATGCCTTTGAAGACATCTTCGAACTCCTCCATGATGGCCTCCAGTTCCTCCTCTTGTACCGCCATGGCGAATGATATCAGCCTCAGCTCTTCTGCTGATTGTCCGCTTATCAGCATACCGCTTCCTTCTGTAGTCACGTACACTGTGGTGGGGATCTTGAGGTCTTGGTGCCTCAGCTCGGTCTTGAAACAACCCAGGAGCGGGATGGGTGTCTTTTGTCCGTAGGCGAATACCCTGATCCTTGCTTCGCATAATGGTGGACGTGGACTTAGTTGATTATACACATTGGCAGCCATCAGCTCAATCGAAGCCCCCGTGTCTATGGTGGCTCTCACATCCTGGTGGTGGATCTTGATTCTGCACCTTGGAAGTCGTCGTCTCTTCCGTCATGGCTGATCTACTGCGAATACGTAGTGGACCGGGTAGTCTCCTGTGTCATCGTCCATGTCTTCACTGTCCCGCTCTTTGGCCACTGTCTGTGCTGCCTCTTTCCGTGACTTTGTAGACCGGCATACCGCCGCGAAGTGGCTCATCCACCCGCAGGCACTGCACTTCTTCCCTCTCGCCGGGCAGTCTTGCATGCGATGGGGTGTGCCTCCGCAGTAGCCGCATCCCTTTTTTCTGTCTTGCTGTCTTCTCCCTGTGTTTTGGCGCGATTTGGGCCTCACCACGTTCGCCATTTCCACCGCGTTGACCTGCTCCGTCTTGACAGGGCGGTGGAGGGCCGCCTCCATGTGGGATGCTCTGGCTTGCGACAGTTCTTTTGACCGGCCCAGGGTGAGGATGTCCGCTAGAGGCTTGCCATCCTCCTGAAGAATGTTTACTCTGAGTTTGGACGAGTAGCACCCTTGTATTATCTGACCTCGGATTTCTTCCTGTACGTCACGAAATCCGCACGTGCTGGCCAGTTCTTTCAAGCGCCCGTGGAATGCGTCTAACGATTCCTCCGCCTCTTGCTTGGCCTGGCGAAAGATGAATCTTTCGTAGTCCCTGTTCGCCATCAGCTCGAAGTTCGCATTTAGGGCGTTGAGAAGCGTGACATACGTTCTGGGTGTTGCCTCCACCAGGGTCTTGTAGATGCGGTGGATGTCTTTGCCTCCAAGGTGGAGGAGTAGGGCTCTGCGCTTTGGAGCGCGGGGAACGCGACTTTCGAAAGTAAGTCAGTTGCGCTCCCTCGCTGTACATCCACAGTATCGAGTTTAGCTACATTTCTTTTCTTCTTTTATAAGCAGCAAAGTTGTATTATAAAAATTATGCTTACCAAATGCATTAACGCTCACACACTTGGGCAGTGTCCCCAATTATCCTCTAAGGGAAGTCTGTTTCTTCAAAGTAGTTGCTTTCTCAATGAAGGAGTAGGCAGGATGTTTGCTTAGTGGCCAAAAGCTATCACGGATCTTGCTCTCTGTAGATCGTGATGATTGAAAATCCGCTTTGAGTTTTTTTTTTCTTTTGCAGGACGAAGATCAAAAAAAAATTCTAAAAAAAATATTCCAGGAAACCAAAAGTTTTCGTATCCCCAAATCGTCGCCAAAATCTGTGTAGTGATCTTGAGGTAGTTGTAGGAAAATGAAGGATTGCAGCAGGTGAAAGGCAAGAAATAAGTATTTATTTCTATGAGCCAAGTACATCAAGGACAAGCAGCTCAGAAGGCAAAAGCAGGTAGTCTCCTAACGAACTCCTGTTCATACCACAACATTCCTATTACCTAATCAGGTTCTAGTAATAGAACTGGAACTATACTCAAAGCAATACGCCATTACTACAGGGCGTTAATTGGGTCAGGCGGCAGCGATCCTGGTGTGAATTCAATATCATCAAATAGTGTTGAAATGGGCCCTGATGATGCTAGCCGTGTCCCTTCCATGACTCATACGCATTATGTATCCAGGGTTATCAGCGTCGAGTCTGAGATCTGCTTGCACAGCGAGGCAAAAATTCAAAAGAAGGACAGATATGTTGCAAGATACTCACGAGGCAGGAACGCCAAGGCTGACATGAACTATATGTAACCGCCAGAAAGAACAAGACACATAAATAACTCAGTATTAGAGACTGAGTTTTATTTTTTTCCATTGCCTAGTACTGTTAGTAATTTCAATAATGCGCCCGTAATGCAAAAAGCATCTACGTTGAATGCAATTTTGTTCACGAATGTTAGACCTGTAGGTGGCGCTGTGGGTACGTGAATTAACTCAGAGTGAAAGAAAAATGCCGCAGTTCTGCAGCACTTTCTATTACCCCATACAGGCAGAGTTATCATCAATATCTAAATATAATAAGGCGATTTTACAAAAGAACGCTATGGTAGCACGCGAGGGATGTGCGCGCTGCAGCGTTGATTGCAGAGGCGGAGTGGGGCGCACGTGCTTGTGCACGTAACCGAAAGCTGGTGGCTGGCAAAAGCCTTTGGAAGCATTTCCAAAATCTGCCACTGACTAAATGTCTTGCAGAGCAGCGTATGCGCTGACTCAGCGAGACCTAAAAAATGAATGTGTCAGTCTGTAACGCAACTGGTGCTCATGTAAAGCGCCCTGATATCGTCAGGTCGAGTTCGTGCTACATAAACTTGAATAAATAAATAGAACACTGATCCACTCATAATTGTGAAACCCATGCGAAAACCATGCACGAGTATCACAGTTTAACACAATAGTTATAGCCAAGGCCTAAGTCTTACTACCTAAAATGCAATATTAAACAAAAGAACAGACATTAATATACGAGATAAAAACGTGTTAAAAACATACCACAATTTGATACCTTTTTTAAAGTGCTTCAACAACAGGAGATGGAATGTATCTTGCAATGTGTTCATCTTTTATAATCTACTTGGTAAGATCGAATAAAGATTATTTTACCTTACTAAAAATGCAAGTCTGTAAACCTACTGCTTTCATAGGTGTCATAACTTCGCACTTGTTAATATTTTTACATAGGTAAGTAGACGTCAGTCATGGTCGGCATGACTCGCGGGTGGGGGGGGCGGTTAAGGGGGGGTCACCCAGGGGTTCGCGTGGGGGTCGGGGTATATTTAATACAAAATAAAATAATAAACTTACCTTCCTGGGTCCCGTGCCATCTCAGCTCCTGGCCGGGTCCCATGGAACAGGAAGCAGGCAGCCTCCCTCCTCTTCCCTAAGCCAATCAGAGCGGTTAGTGGGGACGGCGCCCAGCCAGGGGCCTATGGGGAGGCCATTTTCTCCATGTAGGCTGCATGCAGCCTACACAGAGAAATGGAGAGTGCGCATGACTGGTTCGGTTGGCCCCAGAGAGTTGACCAAACAGTCAGGGCCCGCATCATTGGTCTAGCCACTCCTCCCCTGCCCTCCGGCAGAGCCGCCCACCCGCCCACCTCCAAACAAACCCTTCTGCTTTCACGCAGTGCGAGAAGCAGAAACATAAAATGGTAGTTTTTCCATTTTATGTTTCTGCTTCTCGCACTGCGAGAAAGCAGTAGGGCAAAGCTCCTCCGCCCTAATGGAGGAACCGCCCCTGGTAGATGTAATCCACCATAATCCAGAGAGCAAACATCTTGATAGAAGACAGCAGCTACCAGTGACTCTGAGACATACCCTTGGAGGAGTTGGAATCAAGCTACCAACCAGTGGAGGCTCCTCCGCTAAGGCGGAGGAGCGTCGCCCCACTGCTTTTCAGCAGTGTAAGGAAAAATAAAATGATAATAACTCAATGCTATTATCATTTTCTTTTTTCTGGTTGCAGGCGCAGCAGATTTGCCAGGCGGGGCGAGGCACGGCTGCTCTACTGATAGAGCATGGGAGGAGAGGAGTGTTTTTCACTCCCTACGTATGCATGAATGTTTGGCCAGCCGTCTCGGGCTGGCCAAACATTCATGCGCACTTAGCATGTTCTCTACCCAGGCTGCATTACAGCCCGGGTGGAGAACATGCCCAGGCTCCCAGTCCCCGTCTGATTGCTGAACCACAGTCCTCAGACCATTCACAGTACTGCATTGCAGTGTTGTGATTGGCTCAGGGGTGCTTCCTGTTCAGTGTTTCGGGCCGAGAAGGAGAGACGCAAGGAAGAAGACATGGCGAGGAGGATGCGGCAAAGAGGTAAGTTAAATTTAATATTTCATTTACCACCCCTTGCCTCCCCACCCCGACACCCCTGATCCATGCTAGCCGCCATTGCTACCAACGCTGCCTCTGTTTGGATGAGGACATTACTAAGGCAAGTTGTCGATAATTGTGTTAGAGAACTAAACAGTGCCTTGGAGCTGCTCCAGATTTCCTCTCCCAAAAATCCCTATTCCCACTGAAGTTTAGTGAAGAACCAAGACATCTGTCTTTCCTGCCCCACAGCCTGTAACTCTTGCAGACGCTGCATGGCTTCGCTTAGGGATGATTGGGCTGGTTGAACTCGGGAAGCAGGCTGATGCCTCAGTCCTTTATTAGTTCTGGCATTAGCCAAGACCGTTTGTTTCATATATACCCAGTTGAAGGCTACGGCTGACACATGCCGGTCAGTCATTGTCCTGTCTTTCAGAATAAAAATAACTGAATGAAAAGATATCATACAAGTCACCAAAGCTGTGCTGCTGTGCAATATATATATAATACACACACACACACACAGGCATGCGCGGGCCCACACACACACACACTCTCTCTCTCTCTCTCTCTCTCTATACATCTACTTACAGGGGCTTTCAATCAGCCCTCTTCATCCATTGGGTCTGCTGTAGTGTCATTCACATTTTGCTTACGCTCATCACAGCATAGATCATGGAATACTGGTCCTGCCCACTTCAGCCATTGGCTTACCTGACTATTAGTGACCTTATTCCGCTCTTTCACATTGTGTGTATCCGCACAATATTTAGTCCTCTTTAGTGCTAACCACTACTGCTGAAATGTGTGGTTCTTTAGAAGCACTTTCACTGCCTTTATGTAGTGTAAGTACATCATCAAATGTATAGAAGCACACTTTGTCCCTAGCAGTGACAGGGTTAAAAAATATTTTGACTTTCAGACAATACTTGTTTTAATTAGGCGAGAGACGTGCAGTTCCCCCAGCACTGCTACGGGGCCGCTCGACAATAGCGTGTATTCAAATAGAAAACAAGCACTGGCAAAGTTAAAAGGTAAGCGGTATACATCAGACCTATAGGCTTTGCCAATGCCTCTCCACTGTATGAATAATGAATCTTTTTAGTAGCAGCAACCCACTGCCATTACATTAAAGAGCCACTGCCATGCTTGCAGTGTTTTTTTGTGCGCCGCATATATTTATTAAGTTGTGACGCCTTTAGGCGCCATGAATATTTCTCAAATGGCACCATTCCAGCACTCGGTTTCCAGCCAAATCAGCCTGAATTACTTCAGAGAAGCCGCTGTGAAGTTTAGAAGCAAGCTTTTGCTCCCCAAAGGAGGGAGGGTAGTAACTGCAAGGAAAATGTGTGTTTTCCATATATTTGAGAGGGGAGCACGAATGCAGGAAAAGTTGTAATCTAATTACCGTGTTGGAAAAAGTGCATTTTGATCTGTGGTTGCAGGGGTTGGCCATGTAAAGTGAAGGGTGAAATTCCAATTTTATACCTAGAAAGTTTCCCCAGTGGGCGTGATTGTATTGAATTCCTGGAGCGTTTGGAGCAGTCCAGGAGGGATAGCACCCCTTGTTTCAGGAAAGGCCTAAATTAGCTTACTTTACCATATTACAGTAAAGTCATGAGAGCGGTCAGGGGGTAATACATCAAACTATGAAACAATCAAAAGGTCCCAAACACAAAAGGGTTTGAGTTTCAGGCAGAAATTCCGCCAAGTCAACCGCGCCCCATGCCTCAGTTTCTGGATTCCGCCGACATACTGAAAAAGTCATAACTGTTTAATGACCTAACCATGGCCACATGTCGGCCATAACAAATCCAAATTATATCAAGACGGCTATCGGTACCTGCTTCTGGGGGAATTGGAACAAGATGGCCAGGTTCTCACAATGCTTTGTGTGTTATGTGTTTACTGCCCAGGGTTCCGTCGCGCTCTCAGATGTTGGGGTGGAAAATATTGTGGCGCGGTGGAAGCACGGAGGGTCCCTCTCATAAGGAGCACCATATAGGAATGCTTTGTAGATAAGGCATCAAAACTGGAGCCTGCTGTTATCTGACATTGACGAAACAGAGTGCGAGTCTCTCTTGACACATTCTGATTTTCCTTTAGACATTGCTTGATTGCAACATGACGGCGATGGGTTAATACGTTGATCCCAGTTACTCCCCCTTCTCTCGCTTCTTTTTTCTTGGTCAGTTTCATTTTTGTATCCCCACAGAGGATGCACAGCAAACAATGTATAACAGTTTCCTAGAAGGGCTAGGATATCCTTGCGGCCTTGGACACTGTACAACTCAAGGCTCCCCAACTTCAAAGTTGGTGGGCCCGATTCACAGAACTAACTTAAGACAAAATCCTAAATTTACTACTTTTGGTATTCACAGAAGTTAGGATTTTGTCTTAAGTTTGTCTTAACACAAACTTAAGACAGACTTAAGACAGACTTAAGTTAGGATTTTGTCTTAAGTTTGTCTTAAGTTTGTCTTAAGTCTGTCTTAAGTCTGTCTTAAGTTTGTCTTAAGACAAACTTAAGACAAAATCCTAACTTCTGTGAATACCAAAAGTAGTAAGTTTAGGATTTTGTCTTAAGTTAGTTCTGTGAATCAGCCCCATTGAGTCCACTTACTTCTTTCTGGTATTAATGACCAGATGATCTTTGCAAATATTCCATCGATACATTTGTGGGGGCTGCCTCAAGATAGATGTTCCTGGCAATAGCAGGTCACTTCTGATCTACAGCAAAAGTCAGAGAAATCCGTTTCAGCTGCACAATGGAAGAGAAGGCGTAAATCGAACTCACCGAATGGATGACAATGTGCCCTCTGCAGCAATGTTTTTTCACCTTGCCAAAGGCTGGCCCGTGCCAAGTGTCGGGCTCTGCAATGGTGAAAAGACAAAAAGCTATGTATTAGGTTGACATTGTGCATCGCAAATGTCTTTGTGATTAAAGTGTTACTTTTGTGACTTTTTGTGTGAATTGTAAGGAAATGTGTTTTCACCCTTCCTTGTAATTCACACGAGGTCTATCAATGCTTTGGAATTTTTCTTGTGACTGTAAATTATTGAAAGGAAACTGATTGCCTTTGCCAGTCGATAACCATTTGCAAAGTGCCTGTGCCAGTCGATAACCATTTGCAAAGTGGAAGCTGTCCGCAAGTGCCTCTGCCATCTCCCAAGCCCCACGCCCCCTTCCGACCTCCCTTTTGCCGAGCTAGGGGGCATATCAACAAGGGCTTTAGCTCTGCTTTTATGGCTTTAAAAGCCAAAAAAGGAGAGATAAAACTAGCGCCCTATCAACAACAGGGTGCTAACATGCAAATTTGCATGTTAGCACCCTTTTACTCCACGCTTCCCCTTGCATCTCTAATGAGATGCAAAGGGGGCGTTCCAGAGTAAAATAATAGGAGAAATGTCATCAGCGACATTTCTCCTATTATCAAGAATGTCGCTAACCCTGTTAGAGACAAAAAAGCAGCGCTAACCGCGGTTAACGCTGCTTTTTTACGTCTGGTATTTTTCTGACTTAGCCATGATATCCTATGGAAGGAGGATATCATGGCTAAGTTTGCCTGTCCCTATCAACAAGCTAACGTGAGATTAGCGCTGGGTTTCCAGCGATAATCTCACGTTAGCCTGTTAGCGTGAGGATTTTTATCGCTATTGAAATAGGCGTTGCTAATAGCACGCTATCTCAGCGAAAAAAATTCACGCTAGCCGGCGATAATTATCCTAGCGCTAAGTGCGCTTAGAGATAATTATCGCCGGTTGTTGTTGATATGCCCCTAAACGTTTTAAGCATTGCAACTCCTGTACCTTTAAGGGAGAGTTCATGCAGCAGCACCACTCTGCAAATGCAAATACAGCGATGACTGCCTCTGGTCCCGTGCAGGTCTCGAGCTCTGCATTTGTATCTGGTCTCAAGGATTTGCAGAAGGAATCTTTCCTCATGTATATTGTTGAGACAGGATTTCTCCGAATTGCTGGGAGCAGATTCTTGCACTGCCAGGCACTGATAGTCTGGCACAGCACAAAGAATTCTGCCAGTCTACACATGGCAGACACACATAGCATTTGTAAAATGATATGACCAATGTTACATCTGGCCAAAGAGAGAATGTATTTTGTGACAAATTTAGTTCAGGACAATTCAGAGTTGATATCAGGATGAGGAAGACTGACAGCTATCCATGCAGACCTCAAGACTTTGAGCAGATGATGGAACCAGAGAAAGGATCCGACCATGCTGGGCCCCTCGGTGCCTAAAGTACTATGCATTGCCAGTGTAAAAGGATAAGGGGGCATAAGCTGACAGGCCTGGTAGCAGAGTCCACCTCTGTGATAAATATCAATTCTACTTTTATGGTATCACAGTACGTCAGTGAAACACATCCAATGGAGATACATAAAAGCGGTCTTCAGCCTAGGCTAGGGGTGGCTTAGCCACCACCGCAGCATTTATCACTGACTCAAATGCGATCTTGGACTTTCTCTTGCGTGCAAGCCAGGGCTTGGTGTTTTTCAAAATTAATAATTCAGTGTTCTGCACATAGACATGGAGAGCCCACTGCATGTCCGCTAAATTGTACAGACACAGACAAGAGCCCCATGTAATCTTTCTTTAACAACCTCGTCCCTCTTTCTGTCTCCTTTTGTGATAAGCCCGGTCTCAACCCCTCCAACTACTATCCCATTTTCCTCTGCCAATCATCCTGTCATGTCCCCTTCACAACTTAGACCCCAAAGTTAATAATAACAAGCATTTGCAAACCAATAGGTTGCGCCTATGTGAGAGTTATTGGCTTTGGCAATGTGTTTTAGCCACGTTGTACACCAGTGTGGCTGCTGTCCAGCATGGCTACACATTAGTGGGGTGGTGTGGGGTAGATTGGGATAAAGTGGAATGGGGTAGATCGGAGTAGCGTGAAGTGGAGTATACTGAGGTAGCATGGAGTGGGGTAGGTTGGTTTAGAGTAGCGTGAAGTGGGCTAAATTGAGGTAGCATGGAGTGGGGTAGATTGGTTTAGAGTTGAGTGGGGTAGATTGGTTTAGCGTAGTGTGGGGTAGATCATAGTGGGGTATCCTGGAATGGGGTAGATTGGGTAGATTGTAGTGGTGTAGAGTGGGGTAGATTGAGTGGTGAAGAGTGAGGTAGATTATAGTGTAGTGGGGTAGATTGGAGTGGAATGGGGTGGGGTAGATTGGAGTGGAGTGGGTAGATTTAGGTGGCTTGGGGTAGATAGGAGTAGATTTGGGTGGATTGAAGTAGATAGGAGTGCGGTAGATCAGGATAAATAGAGGTAGAGTTGAGTAAGGTATATTGGGGTAGATTGGAGTGGGGTTGATTGGGGAAGAGTGGGGTGGGGTGGATTGGAGTGCAGTGGGCTTGAGTGGAGTGGGACAGATTGAAGTGGAGTAGGGTACTTGGAGTGGGGTAGATTGGGTGGATTAGAGTAACGTAGATTGAAATGGAGTGTGGTAGCTTGAGTAGAGTGGGGTAGATTGGAGTGGAGCAGGGTCCTTGGAGTGGGATACATTGGGTGGATTAGAGTAGGGTAGATTGGAATAGAGTGGGGTAGATTGGGGTTGAATGGAGTGTGGTAGACTGGGGTAGATTGGAGTGGGGTAGTTTGAAGTGGGGTAGATTTGAGTGGAGAATGGTAGGTTGGAGTGGAGTGGAGTGGAGTACATTGAAGTGAAGTAGATGGTTGTGGAGTAGAATGGGCTCTACTGAAGTGGGATAGATTGGGGTGGAGTGAATTAGACTGGAGTGGAGTGTGTTAGATTTGAGTGGGATAGATTGGAGTGGAGCAGGGTCCTTGGAGTGGGATAAATTGGGTGGATTAGAGTAGGGTAGATTGGAATAGAGTGAGGTAGATTGGGGTGGAATGGAGTGTGGTAGACTGGGGTAGATTGGAGTGGGGGAGTTTGAAGTGGGGTAGATTTGAGTGGAGAATGGTAGGTTGGTGTGGAGTGGGGTGGAGTGGGGTAGAGTGGACTGGAGTACATTGAAGTGAAGTAGATGGTTGTGGAGTAGATTGGGCTAGACTGAAATGGGATAGATTGGGGTGGAGTGGATTAGACTTTAGTGGAGTGTGTTAGATTGAAGTGGGATAGATTGGAGTGAAGTGGTGTGGGGAATATTGGGATAGAGTGGAGCGTGGTAGAGTGGAGTGGGCCACAGTCCGTAACCTAACAAATCTCCTTGAAATGAACGACCTCAAGCAACTCTGCAACGGACAGACCCACAATAAAGACTCCACTCTAGATGCGATAATTAACAGAAGTGAGCTTGCCTTCCTTCGATCCATCATACTCATCAACTGGTCAGACCAACATCTAATACTGTTCAATATCAAGGCCCACCACACATCCCACCCTATCCAACAAACCAATGCACTGGGCGGGGAACATCAAACAAATCCTATTAATGGAGCTGGAATCCAGAATCAATACCCAATTACATTTGCAACCTCTGTTTCACACCGTAGATTACCTCACCGCCCAATATAGCTCATTGATGGCAGGTGTTCTTGACCAAGTGACACAACTCAAACTTAAGCAATCTAGAAAACTCCAATCTAGATCCTGGTTCAACTGAGATCTTAACAAAGAGTGGCGACAACTAAGACAGGACTGAGAGGTTATGGAGACAGAACCCCTCTCGGGCACAACTATCACTCCTAAGATCCGAACGGCTCTCCCATAAAAAACACATCTTTAGGGAAAAAGCCACTTTCTTTCCCAACCAACATGACCGTGCAAAAAACAGACCTAGAGAGCTCTTCAGCATAATTAAACAACAAACATCCCTCACCTTCCGTCACGAAACAACAGCCACTAATGCCACTAACGAACACTGTTAAAAAATAGGCAACTTCTTCACTGAAAAAGTTCCGAAAATTAACAATCTCTTATCCAAAACACAAGTCTGACATCCCGGCCTGCCTGCTCCATTGTAATTCAAGTCATCACAATAATACCCTTCTGGTCCCAACTAAGAACCAGAGTTCCCCAAGAAAAACTGAAGACAATAATGATCTCCTACAACCAAAAAGTAATGTCAAGTGGCAGACTTCAAACCCATGACTGTAGGAGAAGTCTTCAACATAGTCGCATACTTGAAGCCCAATTCCCACACTGCTGATTCCCTACCTTCCATCTTAGTTCCAAACTTCTCTCATTAGACTATATATCTGACTCCCTCCAACTAGGTCAAGTCACACCCATTCTCAAAAAACCAGGGGCAGACCCGGACGACCATAAAAACCTAAGACCTATTAACAACCTTCCTTTCTTAGCCAAATTGATGGAGAAGTGTGCACTGATACAACTCAAACAACACATAGATGAATTCAATCTCCACAACACATTCCAATCAGGTTTCAAGAAACGCTGTAGCACTGAACCTGCTATGCTTAATATATCAGATTACATTCTCAGATCCTTAGATGAAGGTGACTCCTGCCTCATAATCCTACTCAACGCGTCCACAGCATTTGATTCAGTAAACCACCCAGCCCTACTTGAGAGACTCAAGATCCACACAGGTATCAATGGCACAGTGCCTAGATGGTTCACATGGTATCTGCAACATTGCACGCAACAAATTAAAATCAACAGCTGTCTCTCGAATCCTGCACCAGTCCCACAAGGTGTACCTCAAGGCTCAATCCTCTCGCCAGCCCTCTTTAACCTTTTTCTGGAACACCTCACAATCATTTTGAACCAAGCAGGGGTCAAATATCACCTTTATGCTGATGACACTCAACTCAACATAGCTACACACCACCCACCTAAAGCTTAACCCCAATAAAACAGAGCTACTACTCCTCTCCCAAAAAACATCTATCAATCAAAGAATGGCTCAAGAACTTTGACTCACTAACTCCGTAAAGTACTTGGGTGTGACACTGGGCAAAAACATGTCAATGAAGGACCACATAAATAACTCAGCCAAAGGAGCACTCTACACACTAAAACATCTCAAGAAATCAAACCGTTCATCCCCCCCAAACAATCTTATGATGGTAGTGTAAGCACTTGTCCTCTCAAAATTCTATTATGGCAATTCCATCATGACAGGAACTCCGAAATATCATCTTGCCCCTCCTAAAAGTAGTCCTCAATGTGGCTGCCAGACTCCTCACAGGAATCAAATAGTTTGATCACATCTCACCTGCCCTCAAGAGTTTCAATTGGCTTTCAGGTGAAGGAAGATGCATCTTCAAGACAGCTTGTATCACCCTCAAAGCCCTTCACACAAAAATCCCCAAATACCTAGAAACTAAACTTTTGAGAGCAGGAAGAGGCCGAGCACTGAGAAGCTCCATCTCTCTTCTTCTCATTCCTCCTAAGCTGAAGAAGAAATCCTCCCAGTTGTGCTCTTTCTCAGGGAATGCTGCTAAGATTTTGAACTCACTTCCTATCGATCTCTGCTGCAACCGCTCCTTCTCCTGCTTTCAACAGGACCTCAAATCTTTACTGCTCAACAACTACTTCGACATGCACGCAAGATGATCCGTGTTTCTCAAAGTCCCTACCCACATCGATTTTATCCTCTGAGACGTCCTTCTGACTAGCTCAGTTGTGAACCTCTGTCCACCGCCATTACCTTAATGCTGTATTGTTACATACTCTTTTGTGACTATTTCCAATACCTTATGCTGTGTTTGTCTCCCACGTTTTCCCACATGTACCTCAAAGAAACATACTCACACAACATGTAAAGTGCTCTGATATCTTTGGTAATAGCAAGCACTATACAAAAGTAAAAAATATATAAATAATAAATAGATTGGAGTGGAGAAGAATAGGGTAGATTACGTGGATTGGAGTAGGCTTGGGTGGAGTGGGGTAGATTGAGTGGATTGGAGTAGGGTAGAGTGTAGTGGGGGAGATTGGAGTAGATTGGAGTGTAGTAGAGTGGGGTAGATTTGGGTGGAGTGGTGTACATTAGAGTAGAGTAGACTGGGTGGATTAGAGTATGGTAGATTGGAATGGTAGATTAGATTGGAGTGGGGTAGATTGAAGTGGAGTTGGGAAAATTTAAGTGGAGTAGGGTATATTGGAGTGGAGTGGGGTAGATTGAAGTGGAGTGGGGTAGAATGGACTAAAATGGTGTGGAGTGGCGTAAAGTGGAGGGGTGTGGAGTGGTGAGCATGTCGTAGAGTGTCTTACAGCAGAGTGTTGTGGAGTGGTTTGGCATGGCCTGGAGTAGCTTGGCATAAAGTGGAGCAGAGTGTTGTAGAGAGGAGTAGTGTAAAGTGGAGTGGCATAGTTTGGAGTATGCATTGTGTGATAGTGCACTCCCATTACAGACAACATATTTCCAATTGAATATGGGCATTACATATGCACATACATGCAGTTTTACTGCGCACAAAGGATAATGTGTGCATATGTCATCACCAAGTGATTTGTTTTGATCGTATTAAAATATTTGTTTCCACCACACTTCAGAATTACAGAAAAAATGTGCTTCATTTCTACTCTTCTCATTCTGGTGATTCCTGAAATATTAGCACAGTTCATTTCTGTTGTGTGCTACGGCCTACAGCCTGTCCTCTCACATGTGTAAACATCAGGATGGATTGTCACATAAATTATCTCACTTTGAAATCAGCGAAAGAAAAGAAAACACCAAGTTCCCTCGGAATACAAGGACATCTGATCTTTGTCTTTGCATGCACTGCAAGTGAGACAACATAAGAACAAGATTTAAAAGTCTACTTAATGATTGCAAGTACTCATGCGAGAGAAGAAGTCAAGCTGGGCAGCCTAAAACAACAAGCAAACGATAGAGTCAGCTAGGAAAGATGCACTTTGTAGCAGCAAAAAGAAAAAAAAATATGTCAGAAAAGTGCAAGCAGTGAAAGTACTTGGGCCAAGCTCTAGGGGAGGGTCACATGCAAGAAGAGGGAAGTGCTGACCACAGAACTGACCAGCAGGAAGCAAGCAATTGAGACTGTCTTTGAATTCCTTCAACAGTAATTAATAGAATGGTTCCAAGCCCTCTAACAGTAATATGCATGTGCTGTCTATGGGTGACCTAAAAGGGCCATAGCCAGTGTAATTGATCCTTGGGAATGTAGGGGAATCACAAAACACTTTCTACTTTAATATTCCTAAAGTGGTTAAACAAACGTGTATAATTTTCAAAGTGAAATGGTCACATGGTAAATGGTGAACTTTCACAGTAATTCAAATTTGAGAAAAGGTGCCCCAGCTTCATTCACCTATGAGTTAGTGGCAGCTGAACATTTTATTTTAATTCCAAATGATTGCTGGCCTGAAACCTATCTTTCTGAAGTAAATTCATTTAAGAAACAGTCACAAAACACACACAATGTTTTTAAATTTAACTCCACATAGTTAAGGAGTGTTTAGTGGTTATCCTCTGCCTGTACAGGGAGTAAGAATATTAAATTAGACCTTCCAGTGTCAGCAAACTGTCTGCAGCCCTTAGGGTTCAACAGAAAACAAAGAACTCAGCTATTGTATGTCAATGAATCAGAGCTATTAAAAATGTTGGCCATGTATTGCAGTAATCAGGAATGCAAGAGACTCGCTCAGTCCTCCTGTTATGGTGAAGTTGTTTGTTGGTTACTTTGTGTAGCAAGAAAGGGTACTGTAAGCTTACACATGCCTGTCTACCATGTCTCAAGACAGAAATTGGAGGTTTAGAAACCTCCTATGACCAGTAGGAGTTGAGAGTTGACTAAACAATCTTAAGACATAGGATATCAAATAGAGTTCCTGTTTTACATTCCCCATCCCAAGATAATTTAGTTATTTACTGTTACATTCAAGTTATGTAAATGTCCAGGCTTCAAACATTCATCAATATTAGAGGCCCTTTCTCCTGTGAAACTGCCAGGTTTGGTACACATACGTGGATCCACTTGGACCCTTGGCTCTACTCTTTAACAGTCATTATTAAAGCAAAATGTAGTTCAGGATATAATCACCTAGCCTTCAGACTGAATTGATTTTGCTACTTCATCTAAAACAGTTTTGGCTGGAATATTAATTGTTACCACACATGCCTTTACCATGTATGCCTATGCCACACATGTAATACAATGTGTTGACCTTTACAGCGTGTTTTATTACATTGTGGGTCTTAACCACACATTGTTCGTGGTTATATATTCCCTGAACAAAGCTTACAGGGGCGTTATACTTAGGCTCACACGTCCAGAACCATAGAAATTCAGCAGCTATAGTTACCTGAGCTAACTATAACTTACGTCCCCGCAATGCATTGCTTTTGACCTCACATATTACATCACTGATGTCATTTGAGATGTCAGCAGTGATGTCACTGGCCATGTCATGAGTGATGTAATGTGTGAGGTAATAAGCAGTACATTTCAAGGTGTGAGCTATAGTTAGCTCAGGTAACTATAGCTGCTGAATTTCTGTTGGAGTAGGCATTGCTTTCACAGGCAGGGAGCTGCTAAACATGTAGCTCCCTCTCTGCGAAAGCAATTTTACTCCGCTTACAGCAAGCAAGAGCATTTTTAATGCCCTCGCTTGCTGAAAGTGGAGCGTTGGCTATGACTTGGCCAGAGTGGTAACACTCCCGCCAAGCCATAGCAAACAGCTATGGCCCCGGGGTGGACACCCCGGGACATAGCAGGAGCCAGCCCTGGGGGGTGTCGGTCCCCAGGGCCATCTATGCCTCCAGGAGGGGGAGGGCCACGTGCTCTCCCTCCTTTAAAATTTGTAGGGCCTGACCCTGGGAGGTGGTGGTCCCAGGGGCGAGATCGGCCCGGGAGGAAGGAGGCGTACCTTCAAAAAAATGAATTTGGCCCTGGGAAGATGGCGGTCCTCTGGGCCCGGGAGATCCTTGAGGCCCCCACCTAAAATTTGTTTATGGCCCCAGGGAATTGGTGGTCCCCGAGACTGGGGGTCCGTGAGGTCTCCCATTGGATACATAAGCCCCCGGGATGTGGTGGAGCAGGATGTAGGGGGGTTCCTCCAGGTCCCCACATTTCTCATTAATCAAGTCCAGGGGAGGTGGTGGTCGCCAGGAGGGGGGGCGTGCACTACCTTCTATATTAGGAAAATGCCCCCGGGACCTGGCCTACCCAGGGGCCGATAATTAGCAAAGGCCGGGAGCCCGTGCTTCATTTCAAAACAAATTTCAGTGGGATCTGCGGAAATTAAAAAAAATAAATGCATTTTTGCCCCCCTCCCCCAGGAGGCCTAGGGGGTCAGGGTGTTTGCACCTTTTCTTTATTTTTACATTTTTTCTGTGACTCGGTTCAAGATGACTGCCAGCACTTCCTGGTTTGAACTGTGGGCAGCCGATCAGATTTCAGCATGAGATCGGGAGGGGTCGCGGATCCTTTGTGTCCCGATATATACGAATTTAGATCTCTGTTGATAATTCTGCAACTACTGAATGTATTTACACCAAATCGAAAAAGGCACTTCCCTGAACCAACATCTATCTTTCTGCCAAATGTGGTGTAATTCCGTACAGCAGTTCAGACTGTAGCCATGTCTAAAGTTCCTATGGAAATCAACATGGGGAAAACATGTTTTGGGACCCCCCTTTTTCTTTGCCCCCGCTTGACGGATCACCCCGAAACTGAACTGATATATATATGTATGTATGTGTGTGTATATATATATATATATATATATATATATATATATATATATATATATAATATATATATATTATCTACTGGCGGTCGCCAGTAGATAGTTATAGTTAGGACCGTGTTTCCATAGGAAATCTGAAAATTCTATTTTGAATAACTTTGGCGCCGGTTGACGAATCTTCGCGAAGTTTTCAAAACTAATGGGGCGCTCCGCTCAGCTCCTACCCTGAAAGTCTCGGGGGGATTCGTCAAGCGGGGGCCGAGAAAAAAGGGGGGTCCCAAAACGCGTTTTCCCCATGCATTTTCCCATAGGATCTTTAGTCGAAGGTACAGCCCGAACGGCTGAACAGAATTACTTGAAATTTGGCAGAGAGGTAGTCCTCAGGTCAGGGGTGTGCCTTTTGCATATATGGAGTCAATCTGTTCAGTAGTTCTAGAGAAAATTGCAGTAAAAAGCACATACATATCTATAGCCGCGCACCGTGTGCGCACGGTGAAAAACCATAAAAAAAAAAAATATAAAAAAAATTATAATACATAGATAACTTAGCATTTAAAAAACCATACACATTCACTGAAAAAACCATAGGTTTCACACACGTTATAGTTAGGAATTAGCATTTAAAAAACCTTGCAAATTCACTTAAAAAACCATAGGTTTCACACATGTTATAGTTAGGTGGATATTTCACTCGTAAAAAACCAATGAAATTCCCCCGTTATAGTTAGTTGAGATAACTATAACTCGCGCGACCGCCACTCTATCACAAGGATGATGTCATCAGTGATGTCATGAGTGATGCCACTGATCATGTCATGAGAGATGTAATATGTGACGTCATGAGCAGTGGATTGCGGGCGCGCGAGTTATAGTTATCTCAACTAACTATAACGGGGGAATTTCATTGGTTTTTTACGAGTGAAATATCCACCTAACTATAACATGTGTGAAACCTATGGTTTTTTAAGTGAATATATATATGTTTATATACCCCACACCCTTACCTTTCGCTGAAACCTAAAAAACCCTTACTGGCCTTACCCATCACAAAATCCTAAGAACCTCTTACACCCCTTAAAATATATTTGTAATACGTTATCTGCCTGGTAATGCCTTACTTTATAAAATGACAGAAAATGGCTAGAGTGATACTTACCTGAATGTGAACTGCTGCATGTTAATGCCCACATTTTAAAGACTGATATCGTTTGTCTGTGCCCTGTTTCTCTGACTGTCACAAAAGGGGTCAACACCTAGGAAAAAGTTAGTAATATTATTTCAAGACTCAGTGCTCAGATGGCATTAGAGAGATAAGACCGAAGCAATCCTAGGATGTTGGTCATCCATGAAGTGCTAAATTCCTAACTCCTAAAAGTGAGAAGCACCAAGGACTGCATGGCAGTGGACAAGTGCAGCCCTTGCTGTAACCCATGTTTATTAAAGTTTAACTGCTCTTCTGGACTTTGTCATTGGGCAGCAGAGTCTCATCTTCTTCGAGTGGATGAACAAGAATTTCAATCAATCAATCAATCAATCAATCAATCAATCAATCAATCAATCAATCAATCAATAATTTGTAGAGCGCACTACATACCTGCGAGGGTCTCTAGGCACTGGGAGGGGGGGGTGCTACTGGTCGAACAGCCAGGTCTTGAGTAGCCTCCTGAAGGTCAGCAGGTCTTGGATCTGTCGTAGGCTCTGTGGGAGGGTGTTCCAGGTCTTGGCGGTGAGGTGGGAGAAGGATCTTCCGCCGGTGGTTGTTCTACGGATGCGAGGGACGGTGGCGAGTGCGAGTCGTCTGTTGAGGTAGGCTGGGCCGGTCTTGTGGAGTGCCTTGTGTGCATGGATGAGGAGCTTGAAGTATATCCTCTTGTTGATCGGGAGCCAGTGCAGGTTTCTCAGGTGGGGGGTGATGTGGCTTTGGTGTGGTACGTCGAGGATCAGTTGTGCAGAGGCGTTTTGGATGCGTTGCAGATGTTTGATGAGCTTGGTCGGGGCTCCCACGTAGAGGGCATTTCCGGAGTCGAGTCTGCTGCTGACGAGGGCCTGGGTGACTGTTCTTCTTGTGTCTGTTGGGATCCACCTGTAGATCTTGCAGAGCATGCGGAGGGTGTTGAAGCAGGAGGAGGAGACGGCGTTGATTTGCTTGGTCATGGAGAGCGTTGAGTCGAGGATGGTTCCCAGGTTGCGTGCGTGGTCGGTGGGTGTCGGAGGTGCCCCCAGTGCCGTCGGCCACCAGGAGTCGTCTCAAGCTGAAGGGTTGGAGCCGAGGATGAGGACCTCCGTCTTGTCCTTGTCCTTGATACCACATGCTTGACAGCCATAACACAGATAAAAACAGGTTTTTTTTCACAACTGTCTTGTGAATGGCAAGGAAAGTGAAACACCAGAAAGCTTTTAAGTGTATACTGCCCCATTTCACGCAATGAAGTTGAAGCAATCAAGATCTAAAACTCATCATAGGATCCAAGTATATATAGCTTCTGTGCATAATGGGGACTTTGACTTCAAGTCTAGTTCACTCCAGCCTCCAGGTCTGAATGTAGAAAGTGACTGTAGTCTCGCTGAGCCAAGTTGGCAGATTGGACACAACATCTCCTGTCCACATGAGCTTAAACGCTCTCATTTGAAGACAACCAGGGACATTTCTTTGTTCCATTCCGAAGACATATCTTCTTTTGATTTTAATTTGGCAAAGGACCAAAACTATTAATGATTTTCCAGGGTTAACTGCAGGCCTTTCTGCTCAGATTTCCACAAAGAGGTAATGCTTTTTTCTACCACTCATTGCCTTTTGATCTTTCATTAAAAAAAAAAATCCTATGATTGTAATAACTCTTTCCTACTGATTAATTGTGCATTCTGTAAATAGCTTTCAAAATAATATTGCTAATAATAGCTACAGTACATTCTAATTCTATAGTCTTAGTACTAGACCTGTGTCTTTAAGTGTCATATTATTCTAAATTAGTTTGAACTGAATCTCATTTCTTTTATCATCCTCTATTAGCTTTAAGCCTTGAACTTGGTCAAGCCACCAAACAGTAAGCCTCATGTATTTTTTTGAGGGATGGTCTTCTCTGTCTGTGAATAAACCTTATTCAAGTGTCCTGGATGCTCAGGCTGGCGCATGAAAGCTTTTTGCTCTCTCTTCATGCATCATGATGCAATTCATTATTGCGCCTGATTCCTGTTTTGCAAGTAGGGCAGAAGTTACTCAATGATCACTGATACAGAATCACTCCACTATTCTAGCCAACTGAGCCTAACACAGCCTCCTCCACATCTCTGCACAATCACCACACTCTTGCATTTATGATCACCATCATGAATTCTCTATACCACTCTTCCTTTTACATTACTCACTTGCTTACTTGGTAGGTTAACACTATATATTTACTGAGGTAAATCACCGAGCAACAGAATTCAGTAGGTTTGGGCAAAAGTCATCAATTGTTGATAAGGTCTCCAGCAATTTGGAGTGTCACAGCCTTCAACCATTTCTCCATTGGTGTTCATATGATATGTTAAACTGGTTTTGCTAATTATAAAATCACATTAAATTATTATAAATATTTTAGTGATATAATTTTGATGAGTTCACCACAGACCAAATGAAATTAGTTTACCATGAATCCGATTTCCTGTTAACTGTAATTTCAGACTAGGTGATAGAAATCTCTCTCAGGGCCAATGTGATCATAGCAAACACTCTGCTGCTTAGCTCAGATACCAAGATCACAACCATCAATCAATGTTTTAACATACTTTCCTTTACCACGTTCAACCTTTTCTTTTTTTCCGACAATTATCTTTAGTACTTCTGAGAAGCAGCAATCTGCTGGCTTATTGTGGACCACAATGGTTCACTGATATCATTTGTAGCTTAATCGTTTTACAAAGTGTTTGGGGACTCATTTTGAACAACTATACTGAAAAGGTCACCTGATCTTTGGTGATTTTGAACCTGGTAGTCTGCTTTTGTGTTCTGCTGAGATCTTCAAAATTACACTGCTAAATCACTTTAATGTGTTATTAGTGCAGCCAGTAGAACATGTTAGTTAAACAGTTGTCAGACTGTACTGGCTTCTGATTACCCATATACCCAAAATAAAATGTTGATCATTACCTTTGGAGCTATCAAGTCGCTCAGACATGACCAAACTGGATCCTATGTGTGCCTACTACCCACTTGACTGAGTACAAGTTTTAGAGTTCATCCAAGGATTGCAGGACAGGTCCTAAACTTTAGAATTCCTATCCATTATCCATATTGTACCCTGTATTTTTTACATTTACCACAAATTGAAAATACTCCTTGCTGGAAGCATGTTCAAGATGAAAGCAGATTGGGTTCTGCAAGTGTTCAAGTGTTGGAGAGCAAAAAGCTCTGTATCAGTCCTTCTCTGGGAGTGGACCTAGAATTTCAAACTCAATAACACTCTCCATTAGAACTAACTCATAGGGGGGCGTGGCTAGGCGCCCGTAGGAGATGGCGGCGTTCGGGTGACGGCTCCGTCCGAACCGGAGGATACCGGCGGATCGCGCACCTGTTTCCAGTAACGGAGGGAAGCCCCTTACACCGGAAGATGCCAGGCTCACTTTTATTCCCCTTTCGTTCCTAAGGCACAGCTATTTTGGACTTTACAGCCCATTTTACCTCCGGTCGCGGCTTGTCATCGGCCGCGACCGCCATTTTGTTTATTTTTGCCCGCGAACGCTTCAGCAGCGCGTCCTAGCGCGCATGGGATTCCTGGATACCTCGTTCGCACTCAAATGACCCCAGCATCCTCTGAGGCACAAATGTGGCGGATCAATATTCTAAGGTGACTTTTCTTTATTTTTCTTCTGTAAGGGTGGCCTTTTTCATGGTTCTGACTGGAATTTTTGGCTCTCCTCATACACGGCGGCCATTTTATGACTTTAGTCTTTGATACTTACGTCTACAGTTTTTTGTCTGGCACGCCTCTACATTAATTTGTCCTTTGGAGCTTTTTTAGTCGAACGTTGAGATCATCTTGCATGTTTTGACTGGAATTTTCACCTCTCCTCATGAAGGGCGGCCATCTTTAGGACTCCACTCTCCAACACCTATGAGTCCAATTTTTCGGCCTGGCATGTTTCTGTATTAATCTGCTTTCTGATCCTTTTTGAGTCGGGCAATAGGATATCTTAAGACCTCACGCTCCATAGGTGTGCTGATGGCGGATTGCTCCAGCAGAGTTCAAAAGCGTAATTTCATTAAAAACTCCAAGTTATTCACGGCACTAGCCCATTTGAAAGCTTCAACTGAGATGACGTCGACTGCGGACACCCCCTCACAACCCTCAGCAAAAGCGAACTCTAAGAGGTTAAAAAAGGACCCCCCTTCGCCTCCTAAGTCCTCTTCGCCCATCTCTATGGAGTTACTTCTCGAAGAGATACGGGCCTTGCGCCCTTACATGGAAGAGACTAATGCTAAGTTGCAGATTCTCACTGACAATTGGGCTTCGATGGATGAAAGAGTATCGTCGGTGGAGCGTGATGTTTCCTCTCTTCAGGATTCTGTGACCAAGGTCTCCCACATGCACACGCAGATTTCCTCTCTTCAGAAGCAGGTGGAGGACCTTGAAAATCGCAACAGGCGCAACAATCTCCGTATTTACGGCTTGGTGGAGGGTTCTGAGGGAAATGATCCCATCAGCTTTTTCAAGTCCTTTCTCCCGAAGCTTCTTCACCTACCTGAAGACACCTCACTAAATATCCAACGTGCCCACAGGCTTGGTCGAGCTTCCTCCTCTCCTTCCACGTCAACGAAGCCTAGAGGTGTAGTAATGTATTTTCTAGAGTACACAGACTTGTTGAAAGTCCTCTTAGCCGCCAAAGCCTCCCCTCGCCTCACATGGTCAGGCTCCACTTTGTTTTTTGCGCAGGATTATGCCAGGACCACTGCAAACCGACGTAAGGCCTTCCTTGATATGAGACCTGACCTTCGCTCCATTGGTGCCAGATATGGGCTTTTTCATCCCTGTCTATTTAAGGTCACTCATAATAACAAGACTACGACATATGAGGATCCAGCGCGCCTTCGAAGCTTCCTTAACTCTTGTGGTCAACATGACATGGAGACAGCCGGTCCCTCTTCCCACCCACCATGACTTGTTTTTGTAGTTGCAATTTGATCCTCTAATTTGTTCTGCTTTAATGCCTTCATTTTTGCAGGTTGTTCAGATTGTATGACTTCTAGTTAAGATTTTATTTCTCATTTTATCGTCTGATAGTGTTGTTTTAGTTCCTCAGTTGGTCACATGTTTCTTTCTTATCTTCGTTGTGTTCGAGTTTCTAACCATGTTCTTTTTCTTCCTTCACAGATCATTGTTTTGCGTTCCGTTGTGTTATCTCTGGTTGGACGTCTCCCTCATCCCGATTGCCTTGCCTCTCCCAGTTGGCCCTACCTCCCTCCCCTCATCTCCACATGTGTTTCCGTTTGTTCCCAGTTCCTGATTGTATTTTTCCCATGCTACCCCTCGTAAGTACTATTCATTCCTTATTTATCATGTTTTTTTACGTTCTATGTTTTCTTATCTCACCCCCCCCCTCGTTGTTTTCAGATTTATTGGTGTCATTACCTCTTACATGGTTCTTCACCACTTCTCTTTCGCCATTCTTTCTTCTCCCCATTGTATATTGGCTCTCTTGCTTGTATTCATCTCTCTTTACCTATTTGATTCTCCCTCGGACCTTACTCATCATTATCTTTAAGAATTACTGTATCTTCTTATCATTCTTTCTATTTTCTTGGCTCTTTCCTATTTCTATGGCTTCCCTGGTTCCTCTCTCACTTTTTCTTCTACCCCTGTTCCATCACGTTAGTTCTCACCTTACTCTCTTTTTCTCTTGTGCCCTTACTCGCTGCGAGACATTTCCTTGCTGTCCTACCTTCCAATTGATCCACTTTTTGATTAATCCTTAATGTCAGTTCGAATTGTTTCCTGGAATGTTAAAGGTCTGCATTCTCCTATCAAGAGACAAAAAATCCTCTCTCATTTAGCCAAATTGAATGTAGACATTGCCTTTTTACAAGAAACCCATTTGTCTGACGTTGAGGCTTCTAAACTTAAGAGAGGCTGGGTGGGTGCTGTATTCTCATCTCCGGGTGATGGTAAGAGAAACGGTGTGGCTGTATTAGTTCGTAAATCCTTTGCTCATTTGCTCCTGACTTCTGAATCAGATCCTGAAGGTAGATGGTTGTACGTCAAACTCTCCTCAAAGGGCGCCCCTCTCTCCCTTCTTAATATCTACGCCCCTACTGGTGGTGATCAGATTTTTTGGCGTGCAATGGCCTCCCGTATCACTGAATATATTGATGATAATTTTATTTTAGCTGGTGATTGTAACCTTCCCTTTGACCCTTTTTTAGACAGAAACTCCAAGGTACCTTTTGTCCCTAATAAATCTCATAAGCTTTTCGCTCAAGCGATATCCCAACATAAACTCATTGATGCTTGGCGTCTCTGCAATCCTACCTCTAAAGAATTCACCTTCTACTCCCCGACTCACCATTCCCAGTCGCGTATTGACTATATTTTCCTTTCCCACCATTTGTCCCAATCCCTAACCCACGCTGATATAGGCCCCATCTTATTTTCTGACCATGCCCCCGTTTTGATAAACATTGACATCTTACCCAAATCCACTGGACCAAAGAGATGGCGCTTTAACAACACTTTACTCCTCGACCCCAAATTCTCCGCCTCCTTTGTAGATTTCACCACAGAATTTTTCACCATTAATGACACACCCACCGTGCCTAACCACGTTGTTTGGGACGCCTATAAAGCAGCAGCTAGAGGTTTTATTATCAGCTTTGTGGCTACCAAACGCAAGATTGCTCGTAAACGCACCAGTGACCTCCTTTGTACGATTAAAAAGTTAGAGCATTCTTTCTATACATCCCATTCGCAAGAAAATCTGACCGCCCTCATTGCTGCTAAGATACAGTTTAACAAACAATCCACTGAGGATGCTTCATTGTATTTGTTGAAATCCAGTTCAAAATTCTATGGTGGTAAAAATAAGGCGGGGAAGATCTTAGCCAACTATTTAAAAGTTAAACAAAACAAACTGAATATTGAATCTATATATGATGCTAATTCTGTTTTAAAGCATACAGACGTTGACATATTAGAGCAATTCTCCCAGTTTTATTCCAAACTCTATTCTTCTGAGACGCACCCCACTGCTCATTCTCTTGCTACTTTCTTTGCCACCATCCAACCACCTTCCAATTTCCCTGTTGATCTATCTGCCCTTGAATCACCAATTTCCGGTGATGAATTACTCAAAGCACTTCAGTCACTCAAGAAGGATAAGGCCCCTGGGCCAGACGGATTCACAGTTGAATTTTATCTGCATTTCTCCAAATTGTTGTTACCCAGACTCCACTCCCTTATTGATTCCTTCATATTAAATGGTTCTTCCTCAGGTACATTCTCAGACGCCCACATTTGTATTATACCCAAAGAAGGCAAAGACACCCAGCATTGTAAAAATTACAGACCAATTTCTTTGGTCAACATTGATTATAAACTGTATGCCAAATCTCTCGCCATTCGATTAGACCCTTATCTTCCTGAACTGCTAGGCCCTGAACAATCTGGCTTCGTTAAAGGTCGCTTCATCACAGATAACACCAGACTTTTGTTTAATGTCCTCTCCAAATCCCCACAGTTCCAACACCCACTAGCAGCCATTGCCCTAGACGCAGAAAAAGCGTTCGATAGAGTGGAGTGGACTTTCCTCTTCTCCGCCCTTAAATGGTTTGGATTTGGCCCACATTTCATCTCCTTTATCTCCTTCCTTTATTCCAATCCCAGAGCGGCGGTTTGCGCCAATGGTCTAGTTTCCTCTTTTTTCAATCTAGGTAGGGGTGTTCGTCAGGGATGCCCTCTTTCCCCTTTTCTTTTTAATTTGGCCCTGGAACCTTTTCTTTCAAAGCTTCGTCAGAATCCCAACTTACATGGTTTCCAAATCTCCCACACTAATATTAAACTTGCTGCCTACGCAGACGATATTCTATTATTCATGTCTAATCCCGCAACTTCTATTCCCGCATTCCTAGCTGAAGTTCATGACTACTCCCAGATTTCAGGTTATAAGCTAAACAATGACAAGTGTGAGATTTTACCCCTTACTAAGTTCACTTTTAAACTGGACTTTATGGCATCCAATTTTACTTGGAGCCCCTCACACATCAAATATCTAGGTCTACACATTACTCCCTCCCTCCCTCCCTGTCTCGCTGTGCCTCAATAAATGCACCCAGAAATTATCCGACCTCACTTCCAGATGGCACCCATTATACCTCTCCTGGTGGGGTCGTCTTGATACGATTAAAATGATGCTCTCCCCGTTAGTCCTTTACACCATCTCCAACATCCCAATTCCTATCCCTGCTAAGTTCTTTAAGAAAATTAACACTATTCTCTCTTCCTTTCTTTGGTCCGGCAAAAAAGCACGTATGTCCCTGCTTAGATTGCAACTCCCCAAATCCGAAGGTGGAGTTAATTTCCCGAATTTTCCCGCTTACCACAAAGCATTCCTTCTGCGGCAAGCTTCCCATTGGCTGCAGGACCCTGCTGAGCCGTCCCCCTTATGGGTTGCCATTGAGCGACTTTCTTTATCCCCTTTCACTTTTGCTGAATACCTCTCATTCTCTCGTAAGCCTCACTTTTCCTCCATTCCTATCCACAAGTTTACCGCCAAGTTGCTTCTTTCCACCTCTCCAAGCCCCCCTTCCTTTATAGCAGAGTTTCTCAATTCCACTATCTGGCACAACAATAGTATAACCATCAATCGCAAGCCCTTTTATTGGAAAACCTGGAGACAGAGGGGTTTAATCTGGGTATCTCAACTCTTCTCTAATTCTGATTTCTTATCCTTCTCCGTTCTCAGCCAACACTTCCATCTCCCCCGTTCTTTTGCCTGCAAGTATCTTATGCTTAAAAATGCAGTCATGTCCACTTATGCTCTTCTCTCTAACCCCCTCATGCATACCCATCCTCCAAATCATACCTCACAGCTTCATTCCTTCTTGCGCACTCACCCTACAGCCTCCTCAATATACCACTCATTTCATACGACTCTCACACCTAGGCCGAAGTCCAAAGTTGAGGAACAGTGGGAATCTGACCTTGCCATTTCTTGGCCCACCTCCCTTTGGGATAAATTATGGACCAAACTTCGCAAGACATCTAGAGCTGCTTCTCTTACACAAACTCTCTTTTTCACATACAACAGGCTTCTCTTTTCTCCCCAGGTGTTGAATAAGAGATTCTCTTCTACACCGGATCTTTGTTGGTCCTGTTCTGCTCCTAAGGCCACTCTCTTCCACATGCTTTTCTCTTGCACTTTCACGCAAAATTTCTGGACACTAGTTTGGGCCCAAATCAATGCCATATTCCGCACTACATCTCCCTTCTCTGTTGTCAATATTTTTTTAGGTAGCCTTTCTCCTTGTTGGGAGGACACTGATCTTAATACGCAAATTGTTGACTTGTTGTTAGCTGTTGCTTTCCAGCAAATCACCGTCAACTGGAAAAACTTTACGAATATTTCTTTTAAAGCATGGTGGTACAATGTTTGTTACAATCACAGGCTAGATACTGCTTTTGTGCACCCCCTTAGTTTGGCTGCTAAACGACATGATTTATGGCTTCCTGTAACCTTGTATCTAGATACCTGTGCTAAACGTTCCTCTCATGTTTCACCCATTCAGCAAGAGGTCTCTAAGCCTCCCTGAGTGACATTGCTTTTCATTTGTACTACTCTTTTCATATAAGCTACTTTATCGTTCATTATTACCAGCGCTGCTTTTTTGTTACTTAGCCTTAAACTTCTGTTATCCTCTGATTAATTGTATATTTTCATTGCCATGTTTTACTTTTCTCCTCTAATTGAAGATTTGTTTGTATTCTTTCTCATGTATTGACACCTTTACTTATCCAATAAAAACCTTTTGAACTTAAAAAGAACTAACTCATAGCATAGTACCTTCAAGAGAGATTTCAAAGCCTCAATCCTCCATCACTATTTTAATTTGGTAATGTCTGCTTGCTAATGACTCTTCTAGGTAGTTTGATCCTAATTACAGATCCCTCTACTGTTCTTGACAGCGCTTCCCTAAATATCTTTGGTGAGGTTACCTTAACACTTAGATATCTTTATTTTTCAGCTTAAAAAGAGTCCGTCCATATACAATGATAATTAAACTATTCCACACATGCTATGTGCCCATAAATACGGTGCCTGGAAGTATATTAGTGGTAAACTGCAGTATTTATTTTCTTCATTGTTAAAAGAATATGCAACACACCAAGAGGCAAACGATCAAGGAGGTAATTTACTTTGAATTAAACATCATTAATTAAGGTACATCACATGGCAATGTTGGTATATCATGACATTTCTCATCTGTAAGGCAGCAGCGCAGTGACCACAAAGGCACATTTTTTTGACAGGTAAAGTCAGAATTTAGTTGCCACTTGAACAGTAAACTAAGTCTCTGAACTAGAGCTTGATGGACTGCTTATTCTGTCACAAATTTGACAGATATCCCGTTCATCTTATTACAAGTGCCATAGGATATAATGCACTTGTAATAGGTGTAGAGGATATTCATTACCTTTGGGGTGAAGTTACCCATCAGAGAAACTGTAAATCAGACCCTAAATCTTCTTGAGAAGTACATATTCTAGCTTTAAAAAAAATCCTAAGAAGATTTGTTTTCTCACTTTCATGCTCATGGATAAATAAATAAAAAAGGGATAGGAGTTTTATCTACTGAAGAGCACATTCTACATCATAAAAATCACCGTGACCAGGTTACTAACTTGTCCTTAATTCTCAAAATACATAAGGTATAATACCCTGAGCCACAGAACTTGCAAGGGCATGGATGCAGGTCTGGGGTAATGGAAAGTCACAGGAACAGGATGAGCAATTCAATGGATGAGGCATCTATGTGCAGTTGACTGAGGACGACAGAAGGGCAAAAAAAGTTGCAATTTACAACCCACTTCATTGATTGTGATGAGGAAGGTCGGATTACGAACCACTACGATTCTGCATTTTGTGAACTGGCCTATATTAGTACATAGGTCCACTTCTTATGAATGGAAATTTCATACATCAGGCCCAAAATGACCCAAAATGTCTAACTTCTGCTCTCTGGCAGCTTTTAGAAGATGGATGCATCCCATTTGCCATATATTCAAGCCTCAGATATTTTGAATTCCATGACGTCTTAAAGATTTTGGGAGCCCTGGGCAAGATATATTCTTGGGGACCCATGTTTGGCACATATTTGAATTTAACACACATGTTTTGCCAATCCATGCCCTAGAGATCCCCAAAAATATTGAATTAAACATTTAACTTTCAGAAATGTTAGTTGAAAACTCAAATTCCCTGGTTTCTGTGATCTATCTAGTAGCACCATTTTTTTTAGCGCTAGGGAAAGCACAGGGGTGTGCCTGTTCTTGTAAATGCAGCGCATCCCTGAGTTTTCAAAATGGTGTGGCGTTGCAAAATTTGCCACATCGCCGTGCGGCGCCATTTCCTTGTACATATGCCCCTAAGTTTCTGTTAAGCATGTCCAGTGTCATTCTGAGAATTATTTTTGTTTTTTTGTGCATATCATTATTATTGCTGGACTTTTGACTCTGAGAACTTATGTGGTGTTCCCTCTAATAGGCACGCTCTGTTAATAAGTCTTGGTACCTATGAGTTTATAATGATGTTGCTCATGGTTAGGTTGTGCTAAACCTTCTGTGTGCTATGGGGACAAACCCACCTGTCAAGGTTTGTGTGTAAACCGTCCATCCATGGGGAGCATACTCCTCCACACTGTTATCCTGTGCACAGTCAGGGCTTGACTGCGTTTGGGCGTTTGCCCGGGAGGCTGGAAGGATGGGCCGGATTTGGGATGGTGGGGCCAGTTTTGTTACTAGGAGACAGTTTTACTGCAATACTGCAATATCGGCCCCCAGAAACAAAAGCAGCAGTGCTGGGGGCCGGTTGTATCAAGCAGCAGTGCTTCATGCCTGGCCTCCTCCCCTCCCACCCACCATGGCGGTGTGGGCCGGTCCGACACAATTGCTAGGGCTGCTTTAGATTCCCAGTCCGGCCCTGTGCACAGCCCTGATCTCAAAGGCATCATAACATATTTTGAATGAACAATTGTTTTGTGGCATCTTAGAGTTCTATGCCTGTTGCTAAGTGCTTTAGAATGTGATGATGTAGCCCTTGAGGCAACCTAGATTACCACAAAAGACACTTGTATAAATTCACAGCAAACGTGCCACCTTTTGCCATGCATGAAAACCATAATCTAATGGATACTTTGCAAGAGTTCCATATATGACCACTATGTTTCATTTAGTTGATTGGTCCTGTTTGTTTGCCTGAATCCAGTTTGAGAACGGTGACTCTTCCACGGGAGGCTCGCTCCATGAGATGCTAAAATCCTATACATTCATGTCTGGAGACAACTGGTAATCCAGCATAATGCATACAAACTGCACAGATCCGTGTAACATGGTAGTACTAAATTAGACTGTGCAATTATTTGAAAAGGAACTCTTTTAGATCAGGATTTTTACACACTGTGAAGTTGACACTTTTGGTATAAATTTACAGATAAGAAAAGGCTTTGAGCTCACAGCTGTGAATAGGGTAACACAGAGTGCAGAACTGCTTTGTACATATAAGAGATTTTGACTTTCCCACTCACTTTACTTCGGGTCCCCTTGGAATGGGGGGGGGGGGGGCTGGGCAATTGTCCACTTTCCCCATACTTGAAAACGTCTCAGTTTAAACCTACAAAGCACCAATGACGCAGAGGCAAAGCAGGTGGAAGCCATCTCTAGCACAGCAAACATTACAAAAACAGATTCCCACAGCCACACACCATTACTTACTGAGAGCTCGCCTGGACAGAGCCAAAGCCCAGACACATTTGGGACAGAAGTTTCAGATTTAATGGGCTTCTTTTAAAAGACACCACATTTATATTAATTGTGGGGAAATTAATGTTCACAATGAAAAAGGAAATCTAGTGTTAAGTGTCTGAATAACTATTTATCCTTGCATATTTTATTTTTACTTTAGAAATACAAGCTAGAAGACTTCCAAAGCAGCAAGTTAGAGTTCCAGCAGCCTGCCTTTATTGCACGAGAGGGCTGTATGTCACAATATCGAATGACAACCTTTATATAAAATGCATTGAAAAATAAAAAGGTTAAAGTAAACTCGTGGATTGCTTTGTTTATAACACATCATATTTAAAAATGCAAAAAATTCACCTAAAACACACAGTTATCTGACTGTCCCCTTGCTGAAATCGGATTGGCTGCCAACACTTCAACAAGAAAGTGTTGGCAGCCATTTTGGGACCAGACTTCAGCCGAGTCCCACGAAAATTGTTCAAAAAAAGAAGAAGGTGCAGGGTATAAATACCCTGCCCCACTAACTGTGGTCTTGGGATCCCCCTGTGACCTCGACAGGGCCAAAAAGTAGTTTATGTTTTTTTATTTTTGCTGTGGCAAATGCATGGCAAAAGAAAGAAAACAAGCACGGTCTCCTGCGCTTGTTTACATTATAGCCCCCTGGATGTCCAGGTCCCAGGGGCATAGAGGCTTTCATTTTCTTTTAAAAAGGACGGGGCACGAGGCCCCCCTCCTTGGGCTTCATTATGCTGTGGAGACCACCATCTCCACAGGGCTTATTTTTAATAACACAGGGGCCATTCAGATGCCCCTGAGCCCTGGGGACCACCACCTCCCCGGAACTAAAAATAAATTGACATGGGGGTGCACAGACCCCTGAGCCTCAGGAGCCACCACCTTCTCAGGGCTAACGTAAACATGGAGCAGGGGGCAGCGAGGATCCCCCGTGCCCAAGGGACCACTACCTCCCCAGGGCTTTCTTTTTTTTTTTTTAAAGAGGGTTGTCGGACGACCCCCCCTCCCAGGTCATTCCTGGCCCAAGGAACCACCACTTCCCTGGGGCAGAAGGAGGGGGGCCATGCAGCCCCCCTCCTAGAGTGATACATGGCCCTTGAGATCACCACCCCCTAGGGCTGGTTCCTGCTATGTCCTGGGGTTCCCTCCCCTGGGACTTAGCTGTTTGCTTTAGATTGGTGGGAGCTCATCCCCAAACACTCCAGTTCCAGCGGGTGCGAGCTGTCAAAGTGCTTCAGTGGAGGTTTCAGGAAAGAGATTAAATGATTTGTCTTGCAGGGAAGGAGCTGCTTTTCCAACCGATCTCTCAATGCAACACCAAGCCAGCTCACGCAGAAGGCAGGGAGTCGGCTGGGACCGCGGGTGCCTTGAGCCCCGCTGCTGTCCTGGGAGAAAAGAGAAGAAAGAGGCAAAATAAAGTTTAGAAACTAGCAGAAAGAGGCAGAATAAAGGTCAGAAACGAGTAGATAGAGGCAGAATAAAGGTGAGCAACTAACAGAAAGAGGCAGAATAAAGGTCAGAAACGAGCAGAAAGAAGGAAAATAAAGGTCAATAACGAGGTAGAATAAAGGTCAGCAATGAGCAGAAAAGACAAAATAAAGGTCAGAAATGAGCAGAAAGAGGCAGAATGTAGGTAAGAAATGAGTAGAAAGAGGTGGAATAAAGGTCAGAAATGAGATGAAAGATGCAGAATAAGGGTCAGAAACTAGCAGAAATAGGCAAAATAAAGAAGAGAAACAAGCAGAAAGAGGCAGAATAAAAGTCAGCAAGGAGCTGAAACAGGCAGAATAAAGGTCAGAAGGGACCAGAAAGAGGCAGAATAAAGGTCAGAAACAAGCAGAAAGATGCAAAATAAAGTTCAGAAACATGCCGAAAGAGTAGGAATAAAGTTCAGAAATGAGCAGTAAGAGGCAAAATAAAGGTGAGAAATTAGCAGAAAGAGGCAAAATAAAGGTAAGAAACAAGCAGAAAGAGGCAAAAGGAAGGTCAACAACAGCAGGAAGAGGTAAAATACAGGTGGGAAACCAGCAGAAAGATGTAAAATAAAGGTTAGAAACTAGCAAAAAGAGGCAAAATAAAGGTGAGAAATGAGCAGCGAGAGACAGAATAAACGTGAGAAATTAGCAGAAAGAGGCAGAATAAAATCCGAAACAAGCAGACAGAGGCAATATAATATGCAGAATGAGCAGAAAGAGGCAAATAAAGGTCAGAAACGAGCACCAAGAGACAGAATAATGGTCCGGAGTGGGCAGAAAGAGGCGAAATAACTGTGAGAACAAGCATAAAGAGACAAAATATAAGGCGGGAGCAAGAATATAAGAGACAGAAAAACAAGAAGGAGATGAGCGGATGAGGCACAAAAACGAAGACAGCAGGGGATAGCGGAGTTTAGGCAAGCTGGATAGGAGGACCATCACAGGGTGAGCTGACACGAGGATGTGTTCCCATGTGCCCACTACTTTTCTTTACTGCACAACCACTGACACACTCACTCACAGACCCACTCATAGACTCGCACACCCACTTACATACCCAATCAGAGACTCACATACTCACTGGCAGACATACTCAGACTCTTATTCACCTGCTCACAGATCCATTCAAGTGCTCATTCATCCACTCACAGACCCACTGAGAGACTCAAACTCACACACACACACACTCACAGACCAACTCAGAAACGCAGTCACATGCCCACTCACACACTCATGTGTCCACTCACAGGCCACTCAGAGACTCACACACCATATCATAGACCCACTGAGACACTCAAGCACCCACTCACAGACCCACTCAGATACTCTTGCATGCTCTCACTGACCTACTCAGACACTCATCCACCCACCTTCAGACCCAATCAGACACTCCTGTTCCCATTCACAGACCCACTCAGACACTCATACACCTACGCACAGATCCACTGAGGGAGCCACACACCTACTGACTGACCCACTCAGACCTATTCAGACACCCATGTACCCACTCACACACCCACTCAGAAACTAATCCATCCACGCACAGACATTCAAAGACACTCATGCTCCTAGGATGTCTTTTTTCTTTTTCTACCTCTTCACGTTTTTATATTTTTCGCAGGGGTGACTATTTGTACTCTCAAGCGTGGGTGACTTTTTGCACCCCGCTATAGGAACAGTGTCCCTTTGTGAAAACGTATGTAGGCATTGGGAGCATGGATACTGGACCTTGAATAGCTCTTTGGCCCCCCTCTCTTATTTGTGTTAAATGTATACTGACCAAATACAAAAGTTAGGTTAATATACAAGGTGCACTGCTAATGAGTGATACTACTTTTAACATATATTATGTGAGTGGCTGTGTGACTGTATCTGTGTGTGAATGGGTATATGAGTGGCTGTATGGGAGTGTGAGTGGCTATGTGAGTGGCTATATAGGTGTATAATTGGCTGTGTGAGTAGCTGTGTGGGCGAGCGATTGGCTGTGTGAGTAGCTGTATTGGTGAGTGAGTGGGTGTGTGAGTGGCTCTATGGGCGAGTGAGTGGCTGTGTGAGTGGATGTATGGGTCAGTGAGTGGATGTGTGAGTGACTGCATGGGTGACTGAGTGGGTGCCTGAATAGCTGTAGGAGTGAGGGAATGGGTGTTTATTTGGGTGTTTGGTTAAGTGAGTTGGTGAGTGAGTAGCTGTATTGGAGAGTGAGTGTCTGTGTGAATGGCTGTATGAGAGCATGAGCAGATTTGAGAGTGCTTGTATGGATGTGCAAATGGGTATGTAAGTGGTTGTGTGGATGTGAGTCAGTGTATGAGTGCCTGTATGGGTGAGTAAGTGGGTTTGTGAGTGGCTGTTTGTGTGAATAATTGGGTGTGTGAGTAGCTGTATGGGTGAGTGTTTGGCTGTGTGAGTGGTTCCATGGGTAAGTGACTGGTTGTATGAGTAGCTATATGAGTGAGTGAGTGGTTGTGTGAGTGGCTGTATAAGTGAGCGACTGGCTGTGTGAGTGGTTCAATGGGTGAGTGAGTGGTTGTGTGAGTACTTGTATGGTCTGTAAATAGGTATGTGAGTGGTTGTATGGGCATGTGAGTCGGTGTATGAGAGTTTATATAGAGGTGTGAGTGGGTATATGAGTGCTTCTGTGGATGATGTCATCAGTGATGTCATTAGTGCATTACAGGGGTGTAAGTTATAGTTAGCTCAGCTAACTATAACTGCTGAATTTGACTGGTTTTGTACGAGTGAAATCTGAGCCTAACTATAATATACCTGCAACCTGTTTTTTCCAGTGAATTTGTAAGGGTTTTAAAATTCTATTTCCTAACTATAACGTCCCTGTAACCTTTGTTTTTGTCAGTGAATTTCAAAGGTTTGTTGGAATTTTATTTACTAAATGTAACCACTAACCTTTAACAGGGATTGTATGAGAGTGTGCATGAGTGTTTCAGCAAGCCTTGAGTGGGTGTTAGAGTATCTGAGTGGGTCTGTCAGTGGGTGTGTGAATGCCTGAGTAGGTCTGTGAGTGTGTGTAAGTGTCTAAGTGGGTCTGTGAGTGAGTACATGAGTCTCTGAGGGGGGCTGTGAGTGAGTGCATGAGTTTCTGAGTGAGTGGGTCTGTGACAGGATGTGTGAGTGTCTGAGTGGGTCTCTGAGTGTGTGCATGTGTCTGAGTGGGACTGTGAGTTGGTGCATGAGTCTCTGACTGGGTCTGTAAGTGAGTGCATAAGTGTCTTTGAAGGTCTGTGAGTGGATGGATAAGTCTCTGAGTGGGTGAGTGATTGGGTGCATGAGTGGGTCCACAAGTGGGTGCATGAGTCTCTGAGTGGGTCTGTAAATGGGAACATGAATGCATGAGTGTCTGAGTGCATCTGTGAGTAGTTGTGTGAGTGTCTCAGTGGGTCTGTGAGTAAATGCATGAGTGAGTGAGTGGGTATATTAGTAAGTCCCTGAGTGGGTCTGTGAATGAGGGTGTGAGTCTCTCAGTGGGTCTGTGAGTGGGTGCCTGAGTCTGTGAGTGCATCTGTGAGTGGGTGCCTGAGTGTATGAGTGGGTCAGCCAGTAGTTGTGTGCTAAAAACAAAGTAGGGGGCACAAAGGAACAGGTCCTCATGCCAGCTCTCCCCGTAACAGTCCTCCTGTCCAGCTTGGCTACAGTCTGCTACCCTCTGCTGCCTTTGGTTTTGTGTCTTCTCCGCTTGTTTTCCGCCCATTTTTTTACCTCTTCTCTCCCCGCTACTGCCCTCTATTCTGCCTCTTTCTGCCTGTTATTTTACCTCTTTCTGCTCTCTCCTGACCTTTATTCTGCTGCTAGTTTTTGACCTCTATTTTGCCTCTTGCTGCTCGTTCCTGACCTCTACTGTGCCTCTTTCTGGTCATTCTGCCTGTGTTTTTGCCTCTTTCTGCTTGCTCCTGACCTCTATTTTGCCTCTTTCTGCTTGTTTCTGACCTTTCTTCTGCCTCTTGCTGGCCTTTATTTTCTCTCTTTTTGCTTATTTCTGACCTTTATTCTGTGTCTTTCTGCACAATTGTGACCATTATTCTGCCTCTTGCTGCTTGTTTCTGTCCTCAATTTTGCCTCTTTCTGCTAATTTCTGACCTTTATTCTGCCTCTTTCTGCTAGTTTCTCATATTTATTTTGACTCTTTCTGTTCCTTCTTGACCTTTATTTTGCCTCATTCTGGTCGTTTTTCACCTGTATTTTGCCTCTTTCTGCTAATTTCTCACTATTATTTTGCCTCTTTCTGCTTGTTTCTCATCTTTATTTCACTGTTTTCTGCTTGTTTACCACCTGTATTTTGCCTCTTTCTGCTCGTTTCAAACCGTTATTCTGCCTCTTTCTGCTAATTTCTGACCTTTATTCTGCCTCTTTTTGCTCCCTTCTGACCTTTATTCGGCCTCTTTATGCTCACTTCTCACCTTTATTTTGCCTCTTTCTGCTTATTGCTAACCTTTATTTTGCCTCTTTCTGCTAGTTGCTGATTTTCTTTCTGCCTCTTTCTACTCGTTTCTGACCTTTATTCTTCCTCTTTTTGCTCGTTTCTCACCTCTATTTTGCATCTTTCTCCTCGTTGCTGACCTTGATTTTGCATCTTTTACCTCGTTGCTGATCTTTATGCGTCCTCTTTCTGTTCGCTTCTCACCTTTATTCTGCCTTTTTCTGCTTGTTTCTGACCTTTCTGAATTGGGAACTATTTTAATGGTGACAAACACTTCAAATGCTCTGTTTGCTGTCCTCATGATATGTTCACCATACACTTACACCTTACAGTTGGGTTCATTGTCCTGCCTGGCTCTCCCAATTTTCCAAAATGTTATCAACCAACAATTATAAACTAGATTCAGCCTGCTGCTTTTTAACTTCTTTTCCTTTAATTTACATCACGGCACCGTGACAAAACACAAGAACACCTCTGTTCCTCACGCACAATATCAAAACATTTCCCACCCATGCGACAACAGAGAAGCACGCTGCTGTGCAAGCTTGCCCACGGAATAGCATACTACCATTCTGCAAATGCTCCTTGGTTCCTTCTCATGTGTGAGATACAATACAAAAATGCAAATATAGTACAATATAATACAATATGAATGATAGTCTAGGCTGTGATTAAATCCCTTCTTAAAATTATGCTGAAGGAAGATCCCAATTGAGTATCGCCCTTGATTCTTGATTGTTTACCATGGTCCTCAGTGGGTTGCGGATTAACTCCTCTGAATATGCATTGTACACATCATAATCCTCTCTTTCAGGAAGACAAAAATAAAGGCAATGTTTATAAATATAAGACACAGAATAATTACCATGGCATTGCTTTTGAAATGATTATTTGCTCTGAATATGCATTGAACACATCATAATCACCTCTTTCAGAAAGACAAAAATAAAGGTGATGTTTATAAATAGAAGACACTTAGGGGTATATTCACAAGAACGTGTGCTAAACATCACCAAAAAATGTTGCCTCAACTTTCCACATCGCAGACTATCGTGGGAAAATAACCCTGTGTCAACGTGGAATTCACAACAAGGTGGTACAATGCGATAGTCTGCCAAAACCGCGGACAATGTCCACGATACAACCACCTCGATGGAGATAAAAACACAAAACACAACACCAAAAAACTTGCGATGGGCCAAAGCGCGATGAGGAAATCAGCGATAAGCAGCGCCAGGCCTGCAACACACACCTGGCCGGTGGGAAAAATCATTATAAAAGTAGAAAAAATGCCAAAACACAAACTGACCAACACCTAAGCACCATGGAGGCAGCCGGAGCAGTCGCAGAGGAATGGAGACAGCCGGAGCAGGCGCAGAGGATGAGCGCACCACCACAAGCACCCCGGACAACCAGGCCGGGACCTCGGGGACAGGGAAGGGCAAGGACAAGAAGAAGAGGAAGACGAAGTTCAGTCCCCAGGCGAACAGGATCATAGTCACGGAGGTGATGGAACACCATCAACAACTGTTTGTCACCTCCAGTGTGTCATTGGGCACAAAAACTGGAATATGGTGGGACATCGTGGACAAGGTGAATGCTGTCGTAGAGCACAAGAGGACAATGGATGAGGTCAAGAGGCGATGGAATGACATCAAGTGGAAGACCAAGGAGAAATTCGCAGCCAACCAGAAGGCAGCTATGCAGACTGGAGGTGGGGGTCCAGCGCCACAGCTCGAGCTGGATGACATGGAGGAGCTGGTGACGACAATCATCAGTGTGGATACTGTGGCCGGAGTCGAGGGACCGGACACTGCTCGACAGGACAAAACACAACTGCAACAGGGTGAGTGACCACCAGGTACTGGGGGACGGGTGGAGATGGCCACGATGGCACACATGCACAATCAAGCAGAGCACAGTGCACACCCTCAATGACTCTGGGTCATCGCCCAGATCCATAGACTGTCACAATGTACAATGCCATGCTGTCTGAATGTCAACATGTCTCATGTGGCTACATACATGTGGACACATTGCAATACACCATCTCCCCTTCACATTGCAGGGCCAGTGTCAACACCCCCTGCAGACCAGTCCCAGCCATTCTTCACTGATGACAAGGAGGAAAACCCCAGCATCGACACCCAAGCCCTCCTAGACATCATTGACATCATCCGCGACTCACCTCCAGGATCAGGGCTGACCAGCTGCATCGAAGAGAACCCACCCACCACCCAAACCAACTAGCAGGTGGCACCCACGGCCTGCCAGTCTCCCAAGACCCCTAGGAACAACACATGGCCTTCCAACGAGGGAGACGGCTGAGCAGCTGCGGGTGGGGTTCGACCTCATGGCTACCAAACTGAACGCCATCCATGGGTCTCTAGACCCACTCCATGGCCTCCAACGAGTCTTGACTGACATCGCTGGAGTCCTGACACAGAGAGAAGAACACCTGTCCGCTCAGAGTGGCCCTAGCGATAGCAGCCGTGAGTTGGCACACATGCGGAGGCTCATGGAGGACATGGTGCGTATGGAGGCGGAAAGGATGGCAGCCACCCCTGTACATCAGCAAAATGTAGCTGGGATCTACCATGCCCTGCAGATCATCGTCATGACATTTCTGCCACAAGGCGTGGCGCAGATGAATGCTGCTGACCCCACACCATCCACATCTCCGCTCCCTGGTGTGTCAGTGCCCCACAGTGCGGCAGGCATATCCACTCCGACACCTGATGTGTCACTGCCACACAGTGCGGCCGACAACCCCCCTCTGGCCCCTGATGTGTCAGTGGCACACAGTGCCCCAGCCAGTACTGCAACACCCACAGGTGGGGCAGAGCACACATCCGGGGACGAGGACGTGCATGGGTTTGTGATCAGGAGGTACTAGCTTTCATTTCCGCCACCTGGCCTGTTCCTGCTTGGTGCCACACATCGCCCCATGACCTTCCACTGACCCCCGATACACTCCGATGCCCTCACCTTGGACAGCAACATGGACTGCCATATCCTGTTTGATGACCAATGACACGGCGACCAGACTGCGGACTGTACCCTTCCTCTTCCGCAGTACTTGTCATCCCCAAGTGGACTATGGCTGGCCCTCCACGGGCCCATATTGTGTAGTGTGCTCGGCATTGCCCTGTACCGCTCCAGCTGCAGGACTGCACTGGATGTGCAATAAACATCCAGTGACGCACTGCTGTGTTATGTCTTTCATCATTCATGTATGAATGTGTGGGTGAATGTAGGGACAGTGATGTCCCTTGCGTCAATGATGCTCATCCTGTGGGATGCCAGTCAGAGGGTGCTACATTGCATATTGTGTACCGGTCCCGTGAACACTACAACAGGGACACATGCATTAGTCACTTCCCTGTCCGGACATGGACTGAACCACGCCCAGATCCCACGAGTCATTGTTGCTACGCCTGCGCTGGTCCGGCATACGGCAGGCCAGACCACTCCTCTTACGCTCCGAGGGGGGGCCCTCATTGCTACCCATCACAGGCGTACTCGCTGCTGGTGTGCAGGTCACTGGTCTAGTTGTCAGCATGTCACAGCCACTCCCTGAGGGCAGGTTTGCACGCACACCACACCCATCCGGCACAGACATCACAGGCCATGTGACTTCACCAACATAAGGGGCCGACGATGTCACATTCCCCTCTGCCGGTGGTGACTGAATGATGGACGCTCCACGGTTCTCAATCATAAAGGGCCCATGAGTTGTTGCGCACAGGGTTAGTGGCACCCGAGGCCTTGCGGCCATCACGGGCCTACCACCACGTGGCGCTGACTGGGGTTGCACAGGGTTAGAGGCACCTGGAGCATTGCGGCCAGCACAGGCACCCAGCCACGGGACGGTGACTTTGGGTGCACTGAGTTAGGGGCACCTTGAGCTGCTGAGCGGGTGTGCAGCCTGCGATGATGCCCGTCCCGGTGGTCCGGACAGCTCAGGTTTTGTGTGCCCTGCTGGACCACAGTGTAGGCCAGAGCCAGCAGGCAGCGCGGACCTACCGCCACGTGGTGTCGCTTCCGGGATCATAGAGTTGGTGGCACCTATTGGGCTGAGCGGGTGTGCAGCCTGCGATGAGGCCGGGTGCACTGGTATGTCCTCTGCCATGGAGTAATCAAGACCCAGCACCAAACGTGGGACCTGGTGGCCTGCAGAGCGGGGCAGCATGGTGTGGAGTGTGCGATGTCTGCAGGCCCCGGGCTTTTGGCTGCAGCGGCACGTGGTGGGACCTCCTGTATGCACGCCGGTGGCGGAAGGTGAGCAGTGCAGCCTGGGTGTGCATGGGCGGGCATGCTCCGATGGGTGGCGGGAGGGGCTGGGGTGCCTCTGTCTGGGTGTGCATGGGTGGGCAGGCAATGTTGTCTTGTGCAATTGTGTGTACTGTGCCAATCATGTATCTGGACTCTGTTTCAGATGACGGGTCTATCTCAGATGTGTGACCTAATGAACTGCACTACATGCCGGCAAGTGGTTGGAGACACACCGGTGGCTGCAGGTGAGCAGTGTGGCCTGGGTGCGCAGGGGCGGTGCTCTCTCTCTCTCCCCCTCTCTTCTTCTCTCTCTCTCCCCCTCTCTTTTTCTTTCTCTCTCTCCCCCCTTTCTTCTTCTTCTCTGTCTCTCTCTCTCTCTCCCTCTCTTCTCTCTTTCTCTCTCCCCCTCTCTTCTTCTCTCTCTCTCTCTCTCTCTCTTCCTCTCTCTCCCCTTCACTGTCTCTCTGTCCTTTAATGTGCGGGTGGGGGTGGTTGAGGCGGGTGTTGTTTTCCTTTCGGCCCTCCGGGCTGCATGTTCAGTTGCCCGGGTGCATCTGTTGTTCTTCAGGTGTGGCTCTGGGCTGGTCTCCCTTTTGTGGTCCAGGCTGTGGTCCGACTTTGCACCAGGTCAGAGCAGGTGTAATTTTCCTGCTGCTAATGCGCCTTATCGCTTGTTTTGTTTTCTTATCACAGTTCTGGCTGTTCGTTGTGAATGTTGTGGAATGGTGTTATAGCGGCTTTTGGCACGGACACGCCGATGCTGCATCTCATTAGCGATGGTTGCCGGGGTCATCCGCGGGGATGTTTTTTGCGGCTGCTATCACGGGTAAACTGGTGCTGAGGGCTGTTAACACCATCTTGTGATTGGGGCGATAAGTTTATCGCAACTTTGGCTGCGATAAAGTGCCGTTGACTCGGGGATAGATCCTTGTGAGTATGGCCCTTAGAATAATTACCTTGGCATTGCTTTTGAAATGATTATTTTTTTCAGAACTGTTTGGGTATGGCTTGGTAGCCCAAGATAGCGGAAGCGAGTCTCTGAGCCTCCAAGCAATATCACCACATCGGAATTTGGCGGATGGAGTGAGATTTGGAACCCACCCCCATGAATGGCTCAGCTCTCACAAAGCCACCAGGTGACTGAGCAGAGCTGCATGCAGGAGGCACTCCTGCATGTGATCTGGCTGAGTCGATCTCGCGTGGTACCTGGACACCACTTGTAACACAAGGGCGACACACAAAGGTTGATCAGTGCCGTAGAACCACCTGGCAGCTGCCTCCATGCAGTAAGGGCCCCCCAGAATGGAATCTGGATGTACTGCCAGACCGTAGGTGGACAGAGAGGTCCTACATGTCAGAGCAAGAGGTGGCAAGCAGAGCCTGCTTTGCCCCCAAGGATCCCGTACAGGTCCCTGGCATGCCTGATTGCTGGGGTCACTGGCTGCCCTTGGGGAAAGCAAAAAAAGGGTGCCCCGGCATCGGGTATGGCCAGGCGCCAAGAGTCGTGAGCAGATACTGCAGGAAGCCATCAGAAGCTACAAGGGAGACACTCCAAGTACAGCCGGTGCAGCAGGAACAACAGGTGGTTGGAAGCGGCGATGGACACCTATTCTTCCCCAATGCTGGAGTTCACTGGCTGCCTGTTCCCACCGGGGATGCAGGGGAGATAGACAAATCCACCCCTATCTTGAAAGCCATTCAGGACTCTAAAGCCACGCTTGAAGACGAGATCAGTGGGGTGGCGACAGAACCTTTCCTTCACCTTCACCAACAAATGCAGAAACTGGTGGAACACACCACAAAGGAAGAGACCCACATCTCCACTATGGATGACAAAGTAACTACCTCTGAAACAAGCTTAAACAACTCCAACATGCATGGCGTAAAGGCTATTGTAATAAGGCTAAAGAGAACAATAAAAAGGAATTTAAAAAATATCATGCTTTAATTAAGAAAACTAGATGTGACTTTTACACAGAAAGGATTGAAAGGGCCAGTAGCTCCTCCAAAGAAATGTTCTCAATTCTGAAATCCCTTAAAGCACGGGAAAATATAAACAATGAGGCAGACACTTCTGTGGAGAGCTGCAATAAAATAGCTGAATTCTTCGCAAACAAAGTGACAAAAATATATGACACTTTCCCAGTGGAAGTGCAGCAAGGGACAAGCACAACATGCAGATGTGATATCACATTTGCAGGGGAGACCCTGGACGAATTTAAAATCTAGGATGTAGAAGAACTCAAAGTCACAGCTAAAGGTATTAAAGCAGGCTCCCCATTAGACCCTGCCCGCCCGGAGATACAAATGCAGGGAGTGAACCTCATTATGCCATATATCTCTGAACTCATCACATGCTCCTTTCAAACAGGAGAGGTCCCCAGTAAATGGAAACAAGCTATAGTTACGCCACTCAAAAAGAAACCATCTGTAGATCAAGAAGTGTTGGGAACCTGCGCCCCATTTCCTTGTTACCATTTACGGCTAAGATCGCTGAAAAAGTAACTAATAAACAACTAGCAGATCATATTAACAAGAATGATCTATTGCGTCAAGGTGTCCTGACAAGGGAACATGGCGGTCACGAGTTGAGCGGCCGCGGCACCTCTCCTGTGTAGAGAGCCCTTTTTTTGAAAAACCTACTTGAGCGATGGATAAGTAGAATGCCGGTTTTGTTCTCTTTTTCTGCCGATTACTGAATGCTAACTTCTGAGGGACATGAAAAACGGAAAATTCATGCATTTCGAGTGTGTCTTGGCGTGCTCTCTGGGGTAACGGTTCGTGCTTTCTCTCATTGGCGGGTTGTCTGTGGCTCCATTTCCCTGCCGATGTGCGGGTCCGGCTCCAGGCTTTCCTCGCATCTCATTGTTGCTCCCGGCGCTCCTCGCTGGATCTTGGCGTCTTGCGAACTTCGCCATACACGGAGTGCCAGCCTCGGTTTTCTTCGAGGTAGGGGATTGTCCTGTGCCATCGTGGAGTCTACAGGGCATGCCGCCCTGGGGGTGAAGGTGAATGGGGGGGTGGGGGTTCTGGATGTTCTGGATGTTTTGAGGTCATAGAGGAAGACATCATTTTAATTAACACAGCTATAACAGACCCTGACCCCGACCCCGAGCCTGCGATAACCCCGCCTAAACTCAGACCTAGACCCCAGGTGATTGGGTCACTTGCCTGTTCAGAAATTAAAAACCCCAAAAGGAAGGGGAAGAGAGTTGGTACCAGAGTATTTACTAACTCAGCTCCTTGACAAAATTCAAACTACAAAGATCGTATCTATCCGAAAACGTTGGACGGAGCACCTGAACTTACTACTGTTCCGACAAACAGAGAAGAGGGGGGATTACCACCCCTCCCAGCTGAGGTGGTACCACGTAAAACAAGAGACCCTAAGAAGCAGAAACCCCATCAAGGGAAGTCTAATAAAATAACGCCCTCTTTAAGATCTAATTTTAGGGTACTTCCCCAGATTTTGGAACTGGCCAAAGGGGACTCTGCTTTAACTAAAACAATGGAGGGCACTAAAGATCTCAACTCTCCTAAATCTATAGACTTACAGGCTTTGGTAACTCCAGAGAGAACTGACACTCAAGTGGCGAAATTGATGCAAGCGGGGTATGGAGAGCACGATTTGCCTTCACTGTCTCCGTCTCCGCTTCCGGCTAATACGGTTGAATTTTTTCAGCTGGTAGATGAGTGCAGCGATGCAGAAATACGCGAAAGTCAGCAAATACTGGGTGATCACTCTAATCTTACTGTGGGTGAAATGCTTAGAGCTTTATCCCAGGATATAAAAAAAGGCTTTTAAGCCTCATCTGCAAACCAGGCGGAGATTAGATCTCTTTGTGAGACGCTTGGATCAAAAGTGGATCTTTTAGACACGAGAACACTTCAACTAGAAGATAATGTCACCAACCTCACGGCTAACCTAGAATCTGCTGAGACCAAAATAAAGTCTCTTCAATTGAGTGAAGTAGCCTTATCCAAGCGTCTAGAGACTTTGGAGAACAACGCAAGGAGAAATAATCTCCGAATTCTAAATGTTCCGGAGGATAAGGAAGGAAGCGATCTTAAAAGATTCGTTGTTACCCTGTTAAAAGAAGCCCTGGATTTAGAATCCTCAGAAGAGCTACTGTCCAAAGATATCCAGCGAATACATAGGGATCCTTTTCGAAGAAACCTGCAAAGGCCGAAACCCAGAAAGATTTTAATTAACTTTCAAACATATGCTCTTAAAGAACAAATTCTTACATCAGCACTCAAGCAAAAATCTTTAACAGCAAGCGGTTGTACCTTTCAAATAAGATCGGATCTCTCAAGAACTACTCTTGAAAGGCAATGGGAGTTAGGTAGAAGATTAGAAGATTTTCGAAAATTGGGCGCAACTGCCCAGCTGAAATTTCCGGCATCCTTGAGAATAATGTTTAACAACAAAATGCATAACGTGAGCTCAGTTTCGGCAGCGGATGCACTCTTGAAAGAATTAGCCAAGTAATGATGGCTTAGATGTACAACTACTGGACACATTTAGTCGGCAAATGAACATACTAATTAAAAAAAAAAAGCACAACTAAATAATTAAAGTACTTAAGGGCCATACACGGCTAGGTGCCGAACTCTGGATACGTTCCAGACACTTGGGGGAGGGGTTCTCAGGGGTGGTAGGTAAGGTAGGGAGACCGCTTGCCTCCATGGGGTTTGGGGTTTGGGTTAGGGTTGGGGGCACGAGGGGGTCGCAATGGAAAAAAATAAAATAAAAATGTCCTTATTTTCAGCTATAAATTGTTCTTCTTTTTATCTGGTAGCCCTAAATGAAGGAAACAGGGAAAAATGTGTACATGTTTATCATTGCCTATCCTGTAGTTTTTTTAGGCTATATGGGCGGGTGATATCGAACGTGCTGCTAATAGATCGTCCATGAACTCGATCCATGTTTTCTCCTGGAATGTCAATGGTATGCGTACTAATCCTAGAAAGCACAGGATCTTTCAATACCTGCATGATAGTAGCGCGCAGATCATTGTCTTGCAGGAGACACACTTGAATCAACAAGAATTATTAGCCTTAGTCAAGAAGTTAAGATGGGTCGACTTTGTAATTAGCACTACACAGTCAGTTAATACAAGTGAGGTGGCAATTCTGGTTAAAAGAACTGCAAGGGCAACTCTCAGATCTTCAACTGTGGACCCAAGTGGCAGATGGGCTATCGCAGAACTTCAGTTGACTGGTTTGAGAGTGACGATCGCCGGATATTATGGCCCGAATCAGGATGACCCCTCCCCTCTTAAAAACTTGGTAATAGCTTTGCTGGATTTTCCTGAACCAGTTATATTAGCAGGCGATTTCAATATAGTTTTAGATCCTTTAATAGATAAATCTATAAATAGTCGTGCATTAACCTCTCCTAAAACAAGAGCCTGTCTTATGGGAGTTATGAAACAATTTGGTTTCTTGGATATATGGAGGGTCAGGTCGGCTCTTCAACGTGAGTACTCGTTCTGTAACTATAAATATAAGCATAAATCTAGAATTTACCTCATAGTTGTTAGCCACTCCTTGAACAAAATAGTTAAAACTATCTCTTATCTTCCCACCCATCTCTCGGACCATTCTGCCGTAAGCATGGTCATAGAAGTAGGAGCGGTTCCTTCGCCTAGGAACTGGTCTATGGACCGTTCACTAATGGCATCAGAAGACATCTTACTCACTCTTCAGAGAGAGACTGAAAATTTTATGGCGAGGAATCAGGGGACTGCGTCTGTGGCCAATGTATGGGAGTCTTTTAAGGCCTTTCTGAGGGGTACCATTTCTAGTATCACCATCTACAAAATAAGAAAATATAAGGAGGATATATCCGAGTTAGAGCGCAAAATTAAAACTACTCAGACATTGCTCGATCTACAACACCCGAGCTCACTAATGGAAAAACACACCAAGTTGAGGGATCTTAAGGGCCAGCTAGATGCCGTGTTGAGTTCACGCCTAATGCAAAGGTGGGAGGCAAGCAAGATAGCCCATTTTGAATATGGCGAAGGGGCAGGCAAATTACTTGCCTGGAATACAAAATCTGACCAAGCACGAAACAATATCAGTGCGGTCCTTAAGGATGGCATGTCTTATACTTCTGATGATGACATTAAAGGGGCGTTCCACTCCTTCTTTCAGGGAATCTATAAGGAGGACGGTGATTCAGACCTTGTGAAGATTCAATCCTGGTTAAGCAAGACAAATGTCCCCGCGCTAAACCCGGAACAACAAGCTACCTTAGACCTCCCGGTAACTCAAGAGGAGGTTTATGGAGAAATAATGAGATCAAAAAAGGGTAAGGCAGCAGGTCCCGACTGTCTTCCCTCTGAGATATACAGGTGTATTATTAAGGAGGTCGTCCCGATCCTGACAATCTTGTTCAATCAACATCTCCTAGATGGCACGGCGCCTCCGCCGTCCTGGAATAAAGCAACTATAACCTTAATACTAAAGCAGGGAAAATCTCCCACAAGTTGCGAATCCTACAGGCCAATCTCCATATTAAACACAGATTATAAAATCTATGCCTCTATCTTGGCTAAAAGGCTTGGCAGAGTGGTTGGAGACCATTTACATCAGGATCAAAGGGGGTTTGTATCAGGGCGTCATCTTTCAGAATTGACTTGCTGTCCTGACTCTTGACGCTGCTAAGGCCTTCGACAGGGTCAACTGGTTGTTTCTGTCGGAGGTCCTGGCCAAGTTTAAGATCGGAAAAAAGTTCAGGCGGTCCATTGCCCTGTGGTATAGCAATCCATCGGCTAACCTACTTATAAATGGCTCCCTAGCAGAATCTTTTAAGATCTCTAGAGGCACGCGTCAGAGGTGTCCCCTTTTCCCTCTATTGTTTGATCTATACATTGAACCTTTTGCCCAACTACTGAGAGATGATCTTAGAGTATCATCTTTCAAGTTTTGAGAATGGGACAAAAAAGTGGCCTTGTACGCTGACGATGTACTAATATTTACATCAGATCTGAATAGTGCTTACCCCGTAGTTATGGAGCTGGCACTAGAATTTGATGCAGTTTCAGGGTACAAGGTCAATACCTCCAAAACTGAAATAATGGCATGAAACATGCAGGCCCATCATCAGCTCCCCTCTCTGAAAACCAACATGAGATACCTGGGAATTCACATTCTCCAGCAGATCGAAAAGATACCTACGTATAATTTAATGCTGATAGCTAGAGAAACTCGCAAATTAATGAAATCTTGGGCTCTTCTACCGCTTTCAATACTCGGGCGAGTCAATCTTATCAAGATGTCTATTATGCCTAGATATACTTTTCTCTTTGGCGCTATCCCCCTATTTTTTGATATGGGAGTTCTGGGCAAACTTCAGAGTGAACTTAACGCTTTTGTCTGGGCTTCTCGACACTCTAGGATAGCCTGGAAAAAAATCAGAAGGCGAAGAGAGAAGGGAGGCTTAGCAGCTCCGGATATACAGCTCTATGCTTGGGCTTTTCAACTTTCCTATTCACGTATGATATTAAAAACTCCTGTTAGTGAGGGTGTTGGGGCTATGTTTCTGGCCATGTTGAGAGGGTCTGGTATTCCAGAGCAAGGCTTTTTATACAAATATGGCAAGGCAAAATTCTTCAGAAAAGTTAGGGTGAAGGTATTATAGGGGCTGGCAAAAACATGGGTTAACCTTAGAGTTTCGCTGAAACTGGGATATTTTTCAGGATATGCCCCAATCTGGAATTCTCCAGGGACTCCGGAGTGCTTGTTAGATAGCTTATCAACCCCCCTTAGGGTGGCTGGAATTGAGAGATGGGGAGACCTTTTTGTGGAAGGCACATTAGTTCCCTGGGAGGCTCTCAGAGATAAAGTTGGTTCATCCCTCTCTAGATTCAAATACCTTCAACTAACTAGCTGGGCCAATGCTGTTCAACCTCCCCGTAATAAACATCTAATGGGTGGTACAAACCAATTTGAACATTTGATTTTACATAAACCCCCAGCAAAGAAAGAAGTTGAGGTTTGGTATCGTTCTATAATGGAAGAGGAGGATGGTGAATTTCAACTGCCTATCTCACTCTGGGAGAGCAGTATCCTACAGCAAGACCTCCAGTCATTATGGTTAAAATCCTGTAAAATGCTATATGATACTGTAAAACCAGCCTGGCTTCGTAGGAATCACCTCTTCACAATTCACAGGGCCTATTATTCACCCCAGAGGTTAACAAAATTTTCAAATGGCCCGCCAGTATGCTGTACGAAATGTGGGGCAATTGGAGCTTCGGACATCCACATGTTTTTGAACTGTCCTGCCCTGTCTGGTTTTTGGGAAGGGGTGAGTAACACACTTACCAGATCATTGGGGACACACATTACTGTTAACTTACCTATGCTTATTTTTGGTCTTGCAAATAACCTGGAAGGGTCATCTGAGAAACTTCTATTTTTTGCCATCTTGCTTGCTAGGAGAGAGATCTGCATCAAATGGAAAGACTCGTCATCACCTACACACCAGGACTGTCTGTCCTCTTTATTAAGGACATCTAGGCTAGACCTCTCAAGGGCAGGAAACAAGAAGAAGCGGGATTTCTGGAATCTGTTGAAATAGAGCCCGGGTTTTTTTTTTTTTTTCCCCTAGTCCAAGGATTACACAGCCCGCCTTCTCTGGTATATCCTGCACCCCTCTTAAGGATATGATTGAGACGCTCCAACAGCTTAAGCCGAGCAATGGGCCTCCCAAGTGGGCATCGTCCATAAACTGTTGATCGAGATAGCACCGGCAGGCTTGGCCCTAAAGGGGCATAAGTCAGCAGATCCAGTGTACTGAGACGGTTGTTTTTTCTCAATAATCATCAGCGTGGACCAGCCCGAGTGGGTTGTAAATGAGGACAAAAAAAAAAAGAATGATCTATTGCACCCCTCCCAATCAGGTTTTAGAGCTGCACACTCTACGGAGTCAGCACTACTCCTGGCAACAGAAACAATGAGAGAATACGCTGATGAAGGACAGATGGTGGCACTGATCCTACTGGACCTCAGCGCGGCGTTTGACACCGTTTCCCATAAACTGCTCCTCCAGAGGCTAGTGACGTGCGGTGTTAGGGGAAATGCACTGCACTGGATGACATCTTTTCTATCCGTGCGGAGCTTCCAAGTCACACAACAGTCTTACCTATCTAAGAGCATCTCCCTGCCCCAGGGTGTCCTACAGGGATTGATTCTGAGCTCAACTCTATTTAATTTACATGTGGGACAACTGGCTGAGCGAGTGGAAGAACATAAGGTGTCCATCATTGTGATGCTGTCTCAAGACAGGGAGCAGACAGCAATCCGATTCTACAAGTGTCTGGAAGAGGAAGAGGTGGCAGCGTGGATGTCTAACCACTGCCTAAAGCTCAACGGGAATAAGACGGAGGTGTTGATTGTGGGAAAGGCCCCAACCATTTGGTCATCAGCCTGGTGGCCGGAGACACTGGGCCAATTACCCACACCGAAATCGCAAGTAAAAAAGCACGGAGTATGGTTTGACTCCGAACTGGCATTTGACAGCCAGATTCGGAAAGTAGCGGGCAAATGCTACGGAACCATGAAAATACTGAGAAAAATTCTTGATCTCCTGCCACTGAAAGCTAGGAAAACCATAGTACATGCCATGGTAACGTCCCAATTGGACTATGACAATGTGCTATATTTAGGTGCCACTAAAAAAGGGCTATCAAAACTACAAATGGTGCAAAATGCGGCAGCTCGCTTGGTACTAAGCCTTCCGAGAAGAGCCTTCGCAAAGAAAGCCCTGGCAGAATTGCACTGGCTACCAGTTGAGAAGAGAATCGTGTTCAAAGTAATGTGCCACTGTTACCGTATCAAAAAAAAGCCCACGGTACCTACAACCACTGTTAACACAGTATACACCATGCCGAAACCTAATATCCAAGGATAGGGCCCTGGTGACTGTACCAAGAATATCTAAAGCCAGAATGGGGGCACGCTCATTCAGATATCTAGCAGCAAAAGGGTGGAACACCCTACCTATGGCCCTTAGAATAGAACCATGTAAAACTAAATTTCACAAACTGAAGACATGGTTATTCCTAACAGCATACTAAATTTAGCATGCGGACCAGAATGAGTGACCAGCTATGATAGGCAAATTCTGGTGTTCCGTACCCTTTCAGTGTGCCTGTTCCAGTGCAGGGACACCCCGGTGGTGTAACCTAGCGCTCTATTAATAGCTAAATAATAAATATATAAATAACACTGTGGCTGAAGACACAGAGGGACGATCTCGCAGAAACAATCCTCACCCACTTGAGGTCCCGGAGGTTGCCAAGGGCACAAGGCCAGAACTGTTTTTCACCACTTGGCTGAGAACCTGGGTTCCAGCGGAACCACTTTCACCATGCTCTGTGCTGGAAGGGGCAATTCGCTATCTGGTGCCACTGGGCGAGTCGCCGTGCCCAATCATTATAGGGATCCTCAACTATGCCGACAGAGATACCATCCTACATTGGACCCACCAGACAAAGGAGATGACCTGCGATTCGGCCAGAGTGAACCTGTTTCTAGACTGCACTCTCCACGTTGAGAAGCAACGCAGATCCTTCGTCGAGGTCATGCATAAATTAAGAGTCATGCAAATCTCCTACATTCTCCTCTACCCTGTCAGACCTAAAGTGAATTTTAAAGACACATCAACCTTTTTTGACACCCCAGAGGTGGCTTGGGAGTGGGTGGAGCAGCGGAAGCCTGAACGGCAACAGAACATTCTTCACAGGGACTGGCCATAGAGTGGCAATCGGCGGGGCTCCCCTCCGCTATCCGGACAGAGTACAACACCTGGATGATGCATACACCACAGGGCGAAAAACTGCTGTTCAGATGAGCTAGGGGAGGAATCTTCTTTGGAGACGAATGGGAGGGCTAGCCCAGCCAGACTGGCAACTTGATCATGGGCCTTGCACAGGCTACGCCCTCCCATCATACTACTACTGATGACCGATGATTATGTACCATTCAACTGCACAGCATGACGACAAAAGCACCTCCTCAGTTGACTCTGTTTTAGGTTTGTTCAATGGATGGCAGAAGTTTCAAATATAGAAGTACGGGGTGGGAGTTGTTGAGGTAATTTAGGGTGTTTATTTTTGTTATAAATATCTCTGTTTTCTTGCTGCTTCACTGGGGTCAATGCAATACCATGTACCTGAACCGCACTGGTCTCTATAATATAATGACGCACGCCAGGATCTGAGGGGCATATTTAAAAGCCCCTTCGCCCTATTCACAAGGCGGCGGTAAACCACTTAACGTGGCTTAACACCACCTTGTAAATAAAGCACCCTTTTACGCTATAATTGTGTGAAAGCGGTGAGTAGTGGGTGTTGTGGCAAGCGTTCCGCTGCAACACCCATTGATTTTGATGCTGCCCCATGTTTACAAGGGTGGTGTAAGTGTGGGGCAGCGCCAAAAATTAAGATTAGAGAAAACCCGGTCTTACCCTGGTGAAACGAGGAGAAATGCTTTATTTCTCCTCGTTTTTGTTGTTTCTATGTGTGCTGCATTGTGAAGCACACAGAGTAACAGAAAAACGCTATTGATTGTTTATGTGCAGAAAGGTTTCCCTTCCTGCACATAAATAATCATAAATAAAAAAAAAGACGAGTTACAACTTCTATGTGTGCTGCACAAAGCTGCACACATGGAAGTTACTGATCGCCATTTCAGATTGTTTATGTGCAGGAAGGGACACCTTCCTGCACATAAACAATCCTTTCCCTCAATGCAGGCACCCTTGCACTATTGTGCAAGGGTGCCTGGGTTGGCTCTAGGCAGCTGTAATTAGTGCCAGCACAGGGGGAAACGCAGGGCTGCACCGTATTCTTGTAAATAGGATGCAGTTCTGTGTTTCAGAAGTGGGGGAGCGCTACTTTAAACCTACAAGGTTAACGCGGCGCTCCGCCTCTTCACTTGTAAATATAGCCCGGGGTCCTCTATAATGAAATCTCCTGGGATGTGAACAGGCTCTATAATAAGATCTAGAGGGGGAGAAATGATTCTGCGTGAAAAAGTGGGCACCCACAATCCTACTACTCCAAGAAACACACTTGATAGACACCTGTTCCTTTTTGAGCAGACACAGCTACTCCTGTGTAGTCCACACTTGTTGTACCAGAGCGGGGGATGGTGATCCTTCTACACTTTAGTTTCCCCTTCGAATTGAAGAGTTTCCTTTACGACCCCTTGGGCTGTTGGTTGATGATCACAGGAAGTATGGAAGACAGACCCTTGTCCAAGGGAAGTGTATACAACCCACCAGCACTAGTCGACGGCACACACAAGTTCATGGCGCCACTAAACAAACTACCAATGGCCACAGTGATGAGGGGTAGGGATTTTAACTCCATTGTGGGCTGCCACCGCACTCAACCGCACCCTTGCACTCCTGAAGGAGGACACTCCTGGGGCCCTGGTTGAGAGACACCGGACTCTGCGGCAGCTAATCATAGCCTGCATTCACAGCTTAAAACACAAGGCAAGCTCCCAGTAACGTTGATGGGTCTTAGAGGCCTTGTTCAAGATGATTGCCCTGCAACGATGTCTATATCTTCTTCAAAACTATGCATACGTCTTCCCCAGGCGTTTTTTTCCATCTCTACAGGGCCACAATGACCACCGTTCTCTGGGTCGGGAAACAAACCAAGGAAGCGGTCAATAAGTGCATACAATCCCCTATGAAGGGAGGCTGAGATTAGCAGATGTGAGGCAGCACTACAAGACCTCCCTCTTACAGCCCATAAATAACTGACAACTTACTCTATGCAGACAGGGTGGACACTGCCACTAAAGTAGAATTAAGTAGAAGTGCTCCACTTGGTTATCCCCACACTACTGTCGCAACTCGATTGTAATAAACCAAGCGGGGACCTCCCAATGTTGACCCATATTATGATTGACTACTGGCACTGTGCACTGCGTGACATCAAATGGCACAAGGGAATCACACCTCTGGTATGGAATATGACTCACAACTGAGTGGTTTCTCGAAATGTGATGCCCTTTGTATATCTAAAAAAGAGGCATATGGGAATCATCGCATAATAAGGTGTTTACCCAGATGCAAGAGGACTTTCAATTTCACTAAACACAATTTTTACGCCACCTCCAACTTCAACATGCCATGACGGAAACCTCCGAACATCTCAGTGAGCTGCTGTAATTTAGCCCGTTGAAGGCCCATTTGACCACGGAACGGCAGGGGAAAAGAGCAATTTTGCAGACATACAAATCACTGATAGATAAAATGCCTGATCCTCTACAAACACTCAAAGACAAATGGGAGACCAACCTGGGCCCACTCGAGGAAGGAGACTGGGTTGAAGCAAAGATGGTGGACAGGGAGCCCGTGATCCTGCTGCGACTCCATCTCATTCAATTTAACTACTTCCACCAGGTATATCTCATGCCAGCGTGGCTACACCCAATGGGGAGGATTCCTACTTTGGATTGCACCAGGTGCAGGTACACAGGGGCACTCTAATGCAAATGCTCTGGGAATGCCAAATTATAACTAACTACTGTAACAAAGTATGTGCACAATGACTAGGGCGCTTGGTATACCCATTGACGCAACTCCACAGAAGACAATACTGGGAATAGCAATAAAAAGACTTCTAAAAAAAAAACTATTGGGCAGAAAATGGTTGGTCAATGTATGCTGGTGGCATGGCTTTATATAAACTGGATATGTTTCAGAGACATTTTGACTGAGAACAGATAAGGGAAATTCTGTAATATTATTATTATTGCCGCCTATTTCTAGTAATGTAATTTTTGGTGATTGAACTAACTGTGAATGAATATCATGTGATGTCCCTATAAAAATGGATGTTCAAATGGTATGTGATATCACTTCTGGTGATGTCACCATACATGGAAAATTGGTAGGGGAACATGTACTCCGAATCGCAGCTCTGACTGGCTCTCTCTCAGGAGTGCTCAGAGGGCAATGCATAGCCATGTTGGCTACCAAAGCCCCAGTAAGGAATTGCTCAGAGTGGAGTACCTCTTCCTGGAAAACACAAGAGCCTAAGGCCTTTATTATGAGTCACGGAGAGCAGAAATACCATATAGAATCCCACTCCACCAGGTTCTAAGTGGACCAATGTTCACACACCCACACACACGTTTTTACCAGGCAGTCATTCCACCTAGAAAAACAGCATGAAGCATTGACTGCAGCAGTAGCCAAAACTTTTCCCCATTTTTTTTCTGGCAAGGGGGAGCACACAACGCTCTCTTCTTCCAGACCTTAGCTTCCCCTTCTATCGCCTGCTTCTCACAACCCCGTGCTCCATCCCCTCCACCACACAGAGGCCGCATCATCCAGTTTCTACCTGCTCAGAGCAGGTAGCAAATGTATGTGTTATACTTCATGGAATTAGAAAGTGTGATTTTACAGCTGGCAAATTTGTCCATATGTCAATTCTGTATTCCATGGGGTTTCACTCATAACTGCACAGTACTGGCGCAGTGTTACTGCATGATAATGTTATTTTCACATCTGATTTACCACTATTTTTGTCTCCAATTCTACGCATAGTCTTTCGAATGTTTACTGTTGTATGTGCCATGGTGGCAAATTGCTGATTTGGTGGTTCTAGTGACCTATTTATTATTGTGAAGGTATGACTTCATTATTATGTCAGGAATGCATTCCAACCAACAGAAATATTCACTATTTCCCATTCCCACTGTGTGATCTTCAGCGAATAATTTCTTAAAAAGCACAATTTGCCGAATTTGAGGTGAATACCTTAATTGATCAAAAGAAATTTCTTCTAAATTCATGATTGCATATCTCTCATCTCATCCACATACCAAGAGATATGTCTTCTACTGAACTGAATTGCCTGCATACCGGCATACCATTTTTGGTAAAGACCACATGTCTTCTTCACATGGCGATAATTTATCAATACTATGAAAATTAATACGGATATGAAAAAGCATTCTAATTTTATCTAAAAACATGAGCATGACTATTGATAGTGGTCTAACCATTCAAAGAACTGGCCGCCATGCCCTCTGCGATGATAGTATAGCGGTCAATTCAACATGCATACAAGCTCTAGCCGGCATTAAATGTAATGTGCCCAGTGTGGTACAGAACAAACCAAGCACTAGTGATGATCCTGCTACTCCTGTGGAAAGGGCCAGCTTCTTTCCCTTTGGCTGAGTTCTAACCCAGTAAAGAAAATCCAGCATCTTTCTTCTGTGGCTGTCAACCAGTAAAATGTCTTTGCCATAAAACACATATAGCTAATGAGTCATACCCCGGGAAAATTCTAAAAATGATCCGCACCCTCATTATGAGTGGACCAGCAAATCGACCAGATTCCCAAATTTACCGATACCAAGGATACTGGTTAACTCAGTGTGTGGGGATAATCAAGAGGGTTCCCAATAAATCAGGAATTCCTGGAAATTGGTAATTATCGGTTTGATCCTACTGGTGATTCCTCATTTTGGACCAGACTTTCACCCTGAGACAACTCTCAGGGTGAAAGTTAAGAGATTAGCAAATGTTCTCACAGATCTCATAATTCCGATAAGGCCATTAACTAATGTTACCGGCCCAATCGGAATGAAGAAGCCACTCACATTGAGAGCCTAAATGTCATAATATATTTACGAACACTGTTCGAACCCCAATGAAAATGTATATCGTATGTGTGGGTTTCCAAATCCCAGCTTAAATACCTTTAGTAAGTAGCCTTTTATTCCGTGTTAGGGTTTATGTGGGCATTTATAGCCACTATTCAATACACTTTCCAAAATATTTGCATTTCTTCAATGTGCATCTCATACGTCTGTGCCACTTTTATGTTAGTTTCAGAAATGCTTTTAAAATAAGCCATCACTAGCATTCTTAAACCCTTCTTTGCCTCTGTTAACACTAAAGATGGGTTTGCTTGCAAGGTGTATTTCTGAAACAGTTTTATTGTAATTTTGGTTACATGTCTCTAAGTCTCTGTACTGGGGAGAGGGTTCTGTGGGCCTCCTAATAAAAACCATGACCAGCAGATGTTGTTTCTTAATTAAATTGTAAACTCGTGACAAAGATATGGTGTGTTTGAACACATGTGCAGATGTGCCTTTCGTGTTTCACAGACTATTGACTCGACCCTCTTTAAAATGTCTTGGCTAGCCGAGTCATTAGAAAAGCACACATCACAAAAATGACAAATACACCACTAATTAAACATAACTTCTACATCCATATCCAGGCAAAGTAATAATAAACCATTTGCGAAAATAGCATCTTTTTTCACAAAGAAATAAACACTGCGACGGATGGCCGTGATAGATCATGTGAAAAAATACAACTGCAGACACTATCCTGGTGCCCATCGACATCATACTAACAACATCGTGGGTTCCAGCAATGTGGGAGCGCCTGGAATGTTATTTTCTTTTCTTGGAAAATTATTGGACTTTTTAGAAAAAGTGCAAAAAATACACCAAGAGCACAAACGCTCTACATAACTTGGCCTCGCTGCTTCACATCTGTTCTGTTGTGATGCTTTGATATTGCATACTAACTATGTTCACAGTTTCAATGCATTTCCAGCGTGGCTACTGGCTATGCATTTCTTAGTTGAGTAAGTTTCTTTCTTTTTTCACTCACTACCATCAAAGCAACTCAACCATCCTAGATACAGCATGGAGTGAACAATGACTAGTGAAATGAGTTCCACACATTTATTGATGTTATTGTCAATGTCCACTCTATTGTACAGATCTTAGAGTGCCGACATGTGGCCAGACATATTTTAAATGAGATTACATGTGGGGGTATAGGCATCTGAAAGGCATTAGTCAAAACCCCTGAAAAGTTTTAAAACTTTCAAATCCAGTGTCATGTTAAGGAATTTAGGCACAAGGGGCAAGAAATATGTGTGGGCCTCTGTTTGGAACAACTTTGAATTTTATTACCCATTCTCTGCTAATTCATGTTCCATTATGCCAAACAATATATTATATGACAAATAGTGAGATGGAGAAATAGGCAGAAGTAAAGTAAAGAACAAGTTTACTTTCTTGGAGGCCCCTTGGAAGGTGAGGGTCCTGGGCAACTGCCCACTTTGCCTCATGCCTTGAAACGAAATCCCAAAGAAAAAGAGCCAATACATTTCACAGAGTTGGGCTTGCAAAAGATTGGGCTTACAGGATTTAAATTGCAACCAAAGTAGTATGGACAAGTTTGTGCTCAGTGGTCCTGAACAGTTTTTGTTTTTCAGTATCTTTTGGAAATTATCTTTTAGTAGCAAAGTAAACGCATTTGTGTGGTCAAAACTTAATTCGATCTAAAGTAATTGTTTTTGTAGCACTTTTTATAAAAACTTTATGGAAGCCATCACTAGTTGGTACCTACAGGCCTAGGTGCAGATTTATAACGGACTTGCGCCACTTTTGCGCCGCCGTTGCGTCAATTTTGTGACGCAGCGGTGGCGTTAACCCTGCGCCATGTTGCGCCCCATTTACAACGTGACGCATCTAGGGAGATGCGTTACGTTGTAAAGCTTGCGCCACATGTGGGCGTACCTGCACAGGGGGGTGCGTTCCGGCGCAGGAACGCCTCCGAAAAGTGGCTGAGTGAAATCTACAAGATTTCACTCAGTCACTTTTCCAGCCATGCTGCGTCAAAACCCTGCGCCTGCTTGAAGCAGGCATAAGGATTGACGCAGCATTGTAACGATAGGGCATCCCGGAGCCTTGCTGGAGCTGCGTCGCACTTGCGACGCAACTCCAGCAATGCGCCAACGTTCCGCCATCAGATGCGTCACACATCTGTTTATCCTTGCGCCACGATGCGCTGCATTGTAAATGCGGCGCATCTATTGTGGCGCAAGGGTAAACTTTCGTGACGCATCTTCCCTGGCGCATCCATGCTGATTTGCAGCGATGCGCCAGGGAACATAAATCTGCCCCCTAGTGATGTGGGCACATAAGTTACAGGTCCCAGTAAACACAGTCCAAAACCTTGGGAAACAAATTTGATTCCAGTCTCACCATGATTCCTTTGATCTCAGAATTAGTTTCTTCTTGCTAATTTAATTAGAGAAATTGAGAAAATCGTCGGTTTAAATTTAGATTATACAAATTCTATCTACCCTGTTGTGCCTGATTATCTAAAAAGTTAGAGTATTACTGGAGCATGTTAACACTTCTTTTGCTGGGAAGGTGGGTGAGGCTTGTCACTATGGCTGGGGTTAAGGCTTGGGAACAGTCCTGACTTAGTAAAAGAACAGCTCAGCATGTTGGATTTTGCTTGCAAGGGTTTCTGTGAGATTAGTTGTTCTACAAGTGCGCTCTGTCAACAACAGGAAACACACCAGGCAGTTGGAAAAGTAGGCATGGGGACCCACTAGAAGCGTTGAGGTTTTTCATAATCAAGATGTTATTGTTTTTAAACAAAATAGATGGCATCACATGAAATACATTTACAACACATAAGGTGAGGGTCCAACCAAACCTACAATTCAAGTCATTGAAATTAGGCATTAGCTCAGTCTGTGATAAGCTGGCATACCTTTCTATGATTCTGGGAACACCCCCTGGAGATGTAAGGTTATTCCTGTTTGGCTCACCAGTCCATCGCTGTTTTCTAGTTGGCAAAGGGAGGGGGAAAGGGGAAGTCCAGAATTTGGCAATTTTTCGTTTTTGGCCAATATTGTGCCAATTCCAACGAGGGTGCGTACCCATCTAGGCCCCTCCACGTCTTCCATATTACTCAGCAATGGCACCCGCAGAGAAGGATCCAACAACATCCCTAGCACATCTAAAAGAGAAGGAAGCACAGCCCTTGAATAATGCCTGATGGGGACCATTCTCACACCAAATGAAAGAAATGGGTTCAGGATTAGTGGCCTGTGAAGTTTAATACAGCCAAAGCACGCTTCTTATAGAAAAATATGAAGTTTATTCTTCTAATACAAAGGAAATCCAGCCACAGCAATACCTCCCCAACCCAGCCTCCAATGCTATCCAACTCCTAACATTCAATTACTAAGGGGCATATCAACAAGGGCTTTATCTCTGCTTTCTTGGCTTTAAAAGCCAAAAAAGGAGAGATAAAACTAGCGCCCTATCAACAACAGGGTGCTAACATGCAAATTTGCATGTTAGCACCCTTTTACTCTACGCTTCCCCTTGCATCTCTAATGAGATGCAAAGGGGGCGTTCCAGAGTAAAATAATAGGAGAAATGTCGCTAAGCGACATTTCTCCTATTATCAAGAATGTCGCTAACCCTGTTAGAGACAAAAAAAGCAGCACTAACCGCGGTTAACGCTGCTTTTTTACGTCTAGTATTTTTCAGACTTAGCCATGATATCCTATGGAAGGAGGATATCATGGCTACGTTTGTATGTCCCTATCAACAAGGTAACGTGAGATTATCGCTGGGTTTCCAGCGATAATCTCACGTTAGCCTGTTAGCGTGAGGATTTTTATCGCTATTGAGATAAGCGTTGCTAATAGCACGCTATCTCAGCGATAAAAATTCACGCTAGCCGGCGATAATTATCCTAGCGCTAAGTGCGCTTAGAGATAATTATCGCCGGTTGTTGTTGATATGCCCCCAACTTTCTAATGGAACAGTGGCAAGGGCTATACAAAAGGGAGAAATAAACAGGGGAGAAATGGGAAGAGAATGGAAAATACCATAATACAGAACTATACACAAATTACAATAAACCTGTACAATACCACAGAGCCCTTTTAAATGCCAAACTAGTCACCATCCTTTAAAAACCTATGCACAGCCCACTGAACTGAAGAAAAAGCAAAGTAAGGTTTCTCTACTGTTGACATAGGCGAGGCAATGCTTTGCTTGCAGGATGTGACCTAGCAGAATTCTAACAGCATCTAAATGAAATTGCTGTTCCAAAAATGTATTCCAAGAACTGCAGGAGGCAGGTCACTGAATGGAATCTCACGAACCTTGGGATTTAGATCTGCTATGGGTGGGCTGCTTTGTCTCCTGGGGATCACGATTGATGATTCCTGGCTCGGTGCTAAAAAGCATTGGATGCATAGGGAGTCTGCTGACTGGTTGGAAGATACCCAGTTGACACATTTAGTGTTGGCAGACTTGTGGGCTTCTGCCAGTTGTTGAGTGCCACCATGCAATGATTTGCAGGTGAAATGGGTTCATTGTGACTAGTCTGAAACTTTATGCAGATGTTAGGATTTGGTAATAAAGTCAATAAAGTTGCAAGACCTCTTGCAATTAACTGAGAGAAGGTTTAATTGACATCCTTCCATCTTACCTCAAGAAATAAAGAGGCACTTTGGCTCTGTATGAAGTTTTTTGCCACAGGGGCACCTGGTGTTTGACCTTTCAAAGAGAGCACATCCAAATTCATCGCTGCCATGATGCACACAATTTCTTGGATCATCTTGCTGGACCCATGGAAGCTCCAAAAACCTCAATTCACATGAGGTAACAGAAATAAGCTACCAAAAAAGAAGCCCCAACATGCATCGATGAGCCTAGAATCCAGATTGAGCTATGAGAAGTCAGACTTCCCCATTAGAAATATTATATGCTTATGCCTCTGGTTCACGGAGTCATTGAGACTCATTCACTGTCATCAAACTTCAGCATCGGCTCAACAGACACTGCATCCTCACTAAGACAACTGGGTCTAAGTTAGCTCAAAATGCGTTACACACCAGAAGGTAAAACCCTCTACTAACCATTGACATCTTACTTTACCATGTGTGTTTGCAGGTATGTTTGCCTTGGTCGAGTCCACAATGGCAATTTGCCATTTCTGGAGGTTATTTGACTCTCTCATTGACTAACTGTGGTCAGTTTGCTCTGTTATATATAGCGGGGACAGGTGAGGTGATGCTATCAAGTTTTGAAAAGAGTTGCGCATGGTCAAGGTGAACAGGAGTGAAATTGAAATGACATAAGTACTGCTTATTGTTATTGGAAATGGATCTTAAGACATTGACACTAGGGATGCCTTATATTAATTACTCTGGTATTTGGCAGTTTTGCTGTCAGTGGTGTTATGTGTAGGGGAAGAGGGAAAGGGGTGATGAGACACATTCCAGACGATAATATGCGAGAGGTCAGAGTTGTGAAGGGGAGGGTAAGTTTGTGACTGACGGCAAGGTTATTACCTGTTTTATGTGAGTCCGGTAAAAAGATTGCTATTTTACCACCTTTGTCACATGGGCAAACAAGACCCAGTAGGCCACCTAAGGCTGAAGGCAGGCAGACTCTGTGGTGAGGGGGTGCAAGATAGAAGTGCTCCTTGGGGAATGAGAAATCTTGTGGACCCCTTATGGCTCCGCTTAAGCCCTGGTGGGAAATGCCACAATGGGAGCTAGAGAAAGTCAGGCCTTTGAGCCTTAAACCATGCAAATGTTCCATGATTATAGGCATGCAGAAAGGTTTGACCTAATCATCAATATTACCAGGCAGTCAAGGACTCAAGGAGCGGATGTGGTGGTGTGCCAAGATGGTGGTGCTCTGTGTAGAAGCAAGCCATTTTTCTACGGAACTTAAGCCGGGAAATGGAATGATCAACATTATGTACATAGATGATACATATTACCATCTCCCACCTTTGTTTGATGTAACTATAAGATCTTAACCCTAGTTACTTTGTAAGAATTATAGCTACCATGAGAGGTTTGCTTTGAGTAAAACAACACATACCACACAGTCAGGATAATAATTCATTTGCTAAATTCCTATTTAGAGATGCAAACTTCCTGTAGGAAAATCAAATCTGTTGATTTAATTGACTAATTATTATTATAGTGTTGGGATATTTATTTGGTATGGGCTTAGTCCCGAAGGCTCAGGTACTGCACAGAACCATTTCATCCAATTATTTCTCTTACTTTTATTTCTTCTCTCATTTAAATTCCAAAAAATTGCTATTTTACCTATTAGACTGCTCCCTTCTCCAGAGGCCATAATGAAACCATATTTATTTACCTGTCACTTTTAGACTATGCATGTTTCTCTTTTTGCCTCAGTCCCCAGTGCTTGTTTATTGTTGATGAATTGCTCGCAGAATTCTATATTAAAGATGCAGGAGATGCATATGGGTCCAAAATTGCCCATGTGATGCTTGTTCTCCCACATCACCAATCAGTTCTTCTTCTCAGATACGCTCTCATTTTTATTTTAAGTAATATCAGACTCTCATAGTTTGATGTGGTTGATTCGAAGATCTTCATTCTAATATACATTGCTCTGAAACTGCCTGGGAGCAATGATATGAACATGGGCTCAGTCCCCATCATTTTTCTTAAATTCCACCTTATGAGGTTCATTTAGAGTCCTGTCCCACAAATCATGCCATTTCCCTGTTCTACCATGGGTCAAGGGGAGTGCAGAGTTGGATTGTTTTCCACACCTATTTTCCTTACCAGTTTTCATGAACCCAGGTCAGGAAACTGCACAATGGCCCAAACATGCAGGGGGAAACTCCTTGCTCATCTGGGCAACCATCAAAAAGACACCCACTCGGCCTTCTACGAAGCCGCACAGTTTGGCTTCATAAAGATTGGGGATCAGGAAGCTGCCCACTATACTTTAAATTAGGCCTCCTTTCTTACATTGTTTTATGCACATCAGAATGATCCGCCCCATATGTCTATCCGTCATAGTGGACACTCTGCATGGTGGCCCGTGGAAAAGTGACGTGCATGAATGAAGAGGAGACCATGGGCCAAGATTTGGCAATATTGTCTACTTTTTTCCTTTGAGAGTTGATGTAGAATGAGTCCTGATGTGCTCTACTCATTGCTTTGTTTAAATGACGCCCACAGGAGCAGACTCATCTTTGGATGAATGAATGCATAGATGTCCCATTCTCTGTATTTTCTCGGTAACTACAAAGCTCAGGTTTTCTTTTATGTGTTGTGTTCTAAGGACCTTATTTATGAAAACAGGCAGATCTTACGACTCTCAAAATGTGACTGCATTGGACATTTACTCACCTTCCTTTCACAAACAGATGTAATTTATGTCTGTTTTAAGGAATAGTGCTAAGTGTATTGAATTCATTTAATGAGACACCTAGAACTGATCCTAAGGCCATGTTTGTTTATTTTGTAAACATGAACAAAATACACCAGTTTTTGGTTAGGACTTTTAGAACATTTTTAAATTATCTTTCAAATGTATGTCTTCTCTCACTTTAAAATAATTTGCGTTGCGTGTCTTTTCTTCCACTATCCCCACAGAAGAAGAAACAGGTTCATTTTTGAGCTCCTTCCTACACTTTCTGAAGTAGTTGTGCCTTGACCTTTCAAATGTAACTGAAGCCTTCACATAAGTGGGGAAAATGCACTAATATGTTGTAAATGCCGACAAGGTGTGTGTGAAAGACATGTGAATGAGAGTTCCCTAGACACTCACCTGAAACAACCCTAGGGTGCCACAAGTGACACTTTCTTAAGAGTGTGTAAGTTACACAAAATGTAACTTACTCCAACTTACAGGTGTAAATGGTTGTTGGTAGGGTATTCTATAATGACATTGTAGCTAAAATTCCATTCTACAAAAATATTGTAGCCAAAATATTGGCAACAACAATATTGTAAAGGTAAGTGGATACTGGAAAAGTTACATTTGCTATACATAACTATGCATCTAGAATCATTAAAATATATATATGTGGACTTAAGAATAGTAAATCTATACTTCCATATATATACTTCCCTTCACACTATTGTGGTAGTCGATATTTCAGCTACTATAGCTTTGCTGTAACGTTTGCCTTGATATTCTGGCATACGACTGCTGTTACTTCTCATGAGACTCTCCTCACTTTCAATCTGGAAGCCTCTGATGAGGTGTGCATGTTAAACCAAGTCGAACACCAGTCCCACCAAGTCGAACACCAGCAGCACCCACCTCAAGTGCATCCTGCTCAACACCCGCTCCATTCACAGACACGCCATCGAACTCTGGAACCTTCTAGACGCCACAGCCCCTGACGTCGCCTTCCTCACGGAGACCTGGATGAACGCCTCTTCAGCTCCCGACATCGCCATCGCTATCCCAGAGGGCTACAAGGTCGTCCGGAGGGACCGAAACGCCAACCAGATGGGAGGAGGCATCGCCATCATCCACAGGAACACCATCCGTCTCACGACCAGCACCGGCAACACCCTGACCAGCGCCGAACACCTGCATTTCCAGATCCACACCAACCCGAACACCACCCTCAGAGGCACCCTGATCTACCGACCCCCTGGACCACGCACACAATTCAGCGAGGACATCGCCGACTTCGTCAGCCCGCATGCCCTCCCCTCCGCCGACTACATCCTCCTGGGAGACCTCAACTTCCATCTGGAGAACAACAACGACCGCAACACCAGCACCCTGCTCGACAACCTCGCCAACCTGGGACTCAAGCAACTGGTGTCCACCCCCACCCACCTCGCCGGACACACACTCGACGCAGTCTTCTCATCCAGCACAGACATAGACTTCAGCCACGCCACAGAGCTTCAATGGACGGACCACAGCTGCGTCCACTTCACCTTCAAGAGAACGACGACCCACCAACACCAGCAACAGGCAGCCCGCAGAAGCTGGAACAAGATCACAGCAGACCAGCTCGCCACCTCCCTGAACCAGCACCCTCCTGCCAGCTCAGCGAACCCCAGCCAAGCCGCCGACAACCTCACGAAGTGGATCAGCAACTGCGCGGACGAACTCGCCCCACTGAGGACCCCGCCTAGCAGACCCGGCAGCAAGAAGGCCCCATGGTTCACCGACGAACTCAAGAGCTCCAAGAAGAACTGCCGAGCCCTCGAGAAAGTCTGGAGAAGGGAACCGACACCAGACAACAGGACCTCCTTCAAACTTGCCACCCGGAAACACCACCAGCTGATCCGCGCCGCCAAGAAAACAGCATTCAAAGACCGGTTGGACAACAACGCACACAACTGCAAGGAACTCTTCAACATCGTGAAAGAGCTTTCCAACCCCAGCGCAGGAAACAACGACATCACCCCATCGCAAGACCTCTGCAACTCCCTCGCTTCATACTTCCACAACAAGATCGCGGACATACATAACAGCTTCAACAACCAACCAACGCACACCACGACCGAACAACCACCCCCCACCACCACCCTCCACGCCTGGACCCCGATCAGCACCGAAGACACCATCCGCACGATGAACTCCATCCACTCCGGATCACCGACCGACCCCTGCCCTCACCACGTCTTCAACAAGGCCGACGCTGTCATCGCACCCCACCTGCGAGACATCATCAACACTTCCTTCGACACCACCATCTTCCCTGAGAGCTGGAAGCACGCCGAACTCAGCGCCCTACTAAAGAAACCTACAGCGGACCCCACCGACCTCAAGAATTACCGCCCCATCTCGCTCCTCCCGTTTCCAGCCAAAGTCATCGAGAAGACCGTCAACAAGCAGATGGCCGCCTTCCTCGAGACAAACGGATCCCTCGACCCCTCACAGTCCGGCTTCCGAGCCAATCACAGCACCGAGACCGCCCTCATCGCCGCCACCGATGACATCCGAGCCCTGATGGACAATGGAGAAACAGCGGCCCTCATCCTCCTAGACCTCTCTGCGGCATTCGACACGGTCTGCCACCGCACCCTAGTACGGCGCCTCAGCAACATCGGAATCCAGGACAAGGCGCTGGACTGGATCATCTCCTTCCTCGACGGAAGAACACAGAGAGTCCGCCTACCACCGTACAAGTCAGAGGCCTCCGAAGTCACCTGCGGCGTCCCTCAAGGATCATCTCTGAGCCCCACCCTCTTCAACGTCTACATGAGCCCCCTCGCGGCCATCGTACGCAAACACAACCTCAGCATAATCTCCTACGCCGACGACACCCAACTGATCCTCTCCCTGACCAACGACCCCGCCGCCGCCAGATCCAACCTGCACGAAGGGATGAAAGAGGTAGCCGAGTGGATGACGACCAGCCGCCTGAAACTGAACTCGGACAAGACGGAGGTCCTCATCCTGGGCTCCTCACCCTCCGCCTGGGACGACTCCTGGTGGCCTCCCGCCCTGGGCACCGCACCCAAACCGACAGACCATGCACGCAACCTGGGCTTCCTCCTGGACTCCTCCCTCTCCATGACCAGGCAAGTCAACAACGTCTCCTCGGCGTGCTTCAACATCCTACGCATGCTACGGAAGATCTTCTGGTGGATCCCCACCGAGACCAGGAAGACCGTCACCCAGGCCCTCGTCACCAGCCGACTGGACTACGGCAACGCCCTCTACGCCGGTACCACCGCCAAGCTCCAGAAGAGACTCCAGCGGATCCAGAACGCCTCAGCCAGACTCATCCTCGACATCCCACGAACCAGCCACATCTCCGGACATCTGAGAGACCTTCACTGGCTCCCCGTCAACAAAAGAATCACCTTCCGCCTCCTCACCCACGCACACAAAGCCCTACACGACCAAGGCCCGAGCTACCTCAACAGCCGAGTCAACTTCCACGCTCCCAAACGCCACCTCCGATCAGCCAACCACGCCCTCGCCGCCGTCCCCCGCATCCGAAGAGCGACTACAGGAGGAAGGTCCTTCTCCTACCTGGCCGCCAAGACCTGGAACTCCCTCCCTACCGACCTGCGCCTGACCCAAGACCACCTCTCCTTCAGGAAGAAGCTGAAGACCTGGCTGTTCGAGCAGTAGCGGCACCCCCCCCCTCCCCCTCCCAGCGCCTTGAGACCCTACGGGTATGTAGCGCGCTTTACAAGTGTCACTGATTGAAACTCCATATTCCATCTTGTAACGTTTTGGAAGCTCTCCAAACTGCTGGTTTTTGTTTGATATAATGAAGGAAATCCTCAATGTGTTTTTGCCTTTTTCACTTGCTTATATTTCTTCCACATATGTTGCATTGATTCCAAAAGATGAACCTTACAGGTCTTTATTCCTTATTTTTTAAGTATGTTTATTGTAAGCCTATCAATTACTTTGTCTCTGATGTGAAGAGTGGCAATCTGACCCTTTGGGCTCTTCCCATGCAGTAGGAACAGATCCATTTGAGAGCAGATACTTGTGTGCCAATTTCCTCCTGATGAGGGCCTTATAGGAGATAGTGTTGAAGGCTGCAGAGAGGTCAAGCAGAATGATGGCCTAATTTTCTCCTTGGTCCAGGATGATTCGAATGTCATTGGTGGCTAAGATGAGAGCTGTTTTGGTGACTTTCAATATGTTTGGGCCCTCTCTGTTTAGCAGTGATCTCAGTGTTCTGTCTGACCATATGGTACACAGGACTTTGAGTCATTCTGCGATTGTAGATGGTCTCTCTATACATTTCTTCCATCATGAAGAGAACGGCTAGGAGATTGGATTGACTCATCATTAACATGATTGGGGACAATATTAGGAGCTCCACCTGCCCTTGTGCAAACCCCAAAGGTTTTTCTTTTACTGCACACAGATTCTGGAACAATTCTGTACACTTGTGTCGGCCCTCATACCCCTCAGTAAATGAGCACGATGTTTTCATCTTGTGCTCTATATGCTGATAAAATAAATGCGACCTAGCAACATTCAGGCCCAATGGCCTTTCTATAGTCATTTCAATTTTATTAAAATATAATATTATAATTGTTTTATTTCTTTATTTGTATAGAAGGCTAAGTCTTTGAGAAGTCATGTCTAAGAACTCAAGATGCCACAAAATGGGCTCATTGAATAGTGTCTGACAAGGTGGAAAAGGGAAAAGAAGCCTAGCGGAGAGTAGAGGGGAAGTGGATGGATTGCAAACTGATATCAAAACATGGCTATCAATTGAATATTATTTGGCAGTCACAATGTTTTCTGAAAATATAGAGGCTTAAGGAACTTGTTAACATGTTTTACGTCTGAAATGAGTCGTACAGCCAATGGAAGTGAGATCAGTTTGAGAACAGTCACACACATTAACAATTTCTGACCTTAGATGTCTGGTTGGTTGGTTGGCTGGTGGTGGCTGATCTTGTCCTAGATGTAGCAGGGGCTGACATCGCAGTATATCCTGTGATAGATGCAAAGTACTTTGAATAAATATGTTTGTGCAAAGAGTAGCAAATTAAGTACTTTCAAAATATGTATGATTAGGTAAAGTAAGAACGGAAGGAGAACAAGTCAGTTTGCTTTGGAATGTATTGAAGTTTACCTAATTACTTCTTAAATATTACTAGGAGTAGAACACTACTGTAATCTGCCCTAGATATCATGATGACCCTCCTTCTTTATTTTCTTTGTTAGAATGTATTTCCTCTGCTTTTATCAGTTGGTGCCTTGTTTTACTAATGACTATATCAATTTGTGTAACCAATGAGAGATTATACACTTTTCTGATTGGAGAGGAATTTAATATAGGATCTGATGCTACAAAAGTGAGAGGTTGATGGTGAGTATTTAGATATCCAGTTTAGGGTTATTTTCATTCCTCCTAACTTCGCAATCCTATTTCCTTTTAGGCAGTCAGAAATTTTTTGAGTGGTGTTTTTCAGGTTGTCTACTTTAAGATGTATTTCTGTATTATCTGCAAATATGTGGTCTGCAATCCATTCGTTACCAATAATCATAGAAAGAGGTGGAATATGAGCAATGAATATGAATGGTTAGATGGATGAGCATGGAAGGTAACTTTACTGATAATCAAGGTAGAATATTTGCATTGCGGTGTTTGGGTGTGCTGGATCTATTACAGAAGAATGTTTTTAAGCAGTCAAGATTCTTTGTTTATAGCCATGTGACGTTGAATATCGTGAAGAAAACCATCATAAATAATATTTGTTACAGCCTCTTTTCACTCTTAGAATCTCGAGAACATTAGAGGATTTGTTGCAAGAAAAGCTTGCACTCCTGAGAACAATGAGCCATATTCACATAAATGGGCCCTCATAATTGTTGGGGACAAAATGTACCTTGCCACATAAGGCTGCTTTTTATTTGGCGTTATAGAGAACAGTGGTCCCTATTCAGGAGGAATACAGTGTGATAGATAACCATACACTTAGAATAGAATGTATGTCTTTTGTCCAGCCGGACAAGAATTTATTTTCATAGTATTTTTCAAAAGTAGTATCAAATAAAACATTCAAATGACAAGTGGGCACGGCCGTGACCAACAGAACACAAGACAGAACAATGAACACAGAATTGGCCAAAAGGCAAGCCAAAATGGGTCTGTACAGTTGTTCTCAGTATAGACAGACACAAATTAATCATTTAACACCGTTGCACAATGTGTTATAGCTTGAGTCTAGTGCATAGGGTGTTTGGGTTTCGACGACGTTTCGATGCCACATTAAATATAGGGCATCATCTTCAGGACAAACAAATAATGCACTGCTGTCTTGATAATATATCACACCTTTTTTACAATTCTTTACATACAAAAAAGGAGCAAGGGGAGAAAAAGGGGGATAAAAATGGAAAGGAAGAATTTTAACCACATTTGACACAATACTAGGCATGTTTTCAGCATAACGTTTATGATTTAGGTGCTTGGAGTTGCATGAACAATGTGGATTGAATTTCATGCAGAGGTGGTGACCTTTCTCTAGTCTATGCTGAGTGAGGATTGAAATTCGTGTCGCAGTGACGACGTTAAAAAGGAGTTGGTTGAATTGATGCTGAGTACAGCTTCGTCATGAAATGGTGAATTATTGCAGTGATTCAACGGAGAAGAGACAAGTGAGTATGATAAAAACCAGTCTGCATATTAAAGGACGACGAACCGGCACAGTGCCTGATCATGAGCAAGGTGTTTCCAGTGATTCAGGAGGAACAAAAAACGGCGCGGTGCGAAGGTGAATGAAATATTTTTATGGGTGAACCCAGAAGGCAGTGGGGACTTTACCTTTTATTTGGCTGCAGGCCTTAGATTCCAGGATGCTTGTTTCTGGTCTAGGGAGGACCTGGCTTGTCAGTTCGGGCTGCACTGTTCCCATGAGGAGCAAGGTCACGACTGATTTGCATATAACTGGATCTAAACTGGGGTGGCATGGTGAGCAAACGAATGATAGATTTAACCCAGATCTCTTGACTGGGAGTGAATGTTTGATTTGTTCCTCATTCCGTCCATCATGTGTGTGCTCTGCGATGCATCAGCTCTCATGAATCACTGGGGTATGACGTTAGCAGGCTCCTGCCCCTATACACATGGACCCAAAGAGGGATATTTCGATTGATACAGGCCTTCAAGGGCCCACTCTTTTCACTTTTTGCATATACATTCAAACCCCACCAGTTGGAGGTGGAAATGTAAATCAGTACTCTACCGGTGCTGCAACACACTAGTGGTGGGGTTACACGGTTCCTACTAATTAAGTAAGAGTGGGCATTTGGCCAACCTAAGAATATGTTGACCTGGTTCCTGGCTAGCTAACAGTGAACCATCTGTACCCCTAAACTTGACAGGATACCTGATGGTGTCTGCAACCTCAGAACTTGACAACCCTAATTCCCCCAAGGAAATTGTGGAAACAAATCTACACTTTCGTTGTCATCTCAGCCATGCCCCAAGGGAGACACAAGAAATACACAGATTGGCATTTCCAACATTTATTGAAGCAATCGGATTCTTGTGTAAAATCTGTGTGCTGCAATTATTAGTTTGCGCAGTGTACCCAGTTCTTGTACAGAGGTATGGTAATGTGCCTATGAAGAAATATATTTGTAAGCAAACCTTTTCTGAGTACAGTTTCTCATACGGGTGTGTAAGCAAATGTGTGCTAAAAGTCCTTGTTAAAAAGATGTAAACTTTAAACATGAACATGTAAAATGGAAGTGTTTGTGCTCAGGGCCTATTAACCTCAGAACAGTGGAGTGCATTCAGCCAAGGGACAATGTTATTGTTATCTGCCACACACAACAATCACAACGTCTTTGTGAGGGGAAAAAATAAATATAAATAGTGAATTTGTATAAAATGTGCCCTTTTCTCAAGGATATGGGGGTAATGGTTGGTGAATCTGGGCCAAGATTCATGACTATGCTCCTTTACTGAGAAGCCCATTGAAATTCATTATGAGAGATATCACATTATCGATACGTAAATGCCAACGGATCTCATGTCATACGTATCACCTTCTCTTTCTTGATCCTGGCCATTTAACCACCAGCATTTTGCATGCTGTGACTTATAGGGCCATGTGTAAAATCGGAAAAGCAGAACGGAAAGCCTCCGGATTTAATCTGCTCTAGATTAAAACTAGCAGCCTAGCTGAATGTGGCTCTCATGACATGGAGCCAGCTGGCTGCTATATTAACAATATCTACACATTGTCGCGCATTTTTGTAAAAGCGCTACGAGTCCCACAACTTGAGTTTTCGAACAGCAAAATGAAGGGACCTAGGAAGCTCCTGTCTGGTCTTGGTTTTAACAGAAATCATTATAAATGTATTCAAAGGTGTTCTCATTCTAAAACTTCCCACCACTTTTCTCCCCCACATCCTCTGTCATTGCACACGCTATTCTTCTAAATTGTGCGTCAGAACTCCCCCACGGTCGCATTCAAATTTCAAGCGAAGTGACCTTATTTTTTGACAGTTACACTTATGTAAGAAAGTTGATCTGAGAATTGCGTAGGAGATTCTGCAGCAGTGAATCTGAGTTTGAAATGCATCTCGAGTCTAAAGCGGTGGAAACTAAATGTTCACGGTTGTTCTCTGGGCTTTTAGTCAAGTGTCAACTTTTCTTATCGGAAATCAGTGCCGCTGCAGCGACAAAAGATCAGACGGTTTTATCCCCTGTAAAAAGAAGTGATTTGCAAAAGTCCTGCTTGAATTGCAGTGATGAATTGTAGTTCATTGATCATAGCTATGGTCATGTCTATGTACCACCTATTTGGCTGCATGGATCAGCTTTTTTCCTTATATGTGGGAGGAACTCAGCCCTTCTATCCAGACACACTCTGGTAACAATAACGAGTATTTATCATAAGAGCAATGATTGTTGTCCACACTTGGTACCAGTGGGGAAGAAATCATGGGGGTTGGGTATGTTTGCAATAATGGAGTTAAAAGGCTTTAGTACTTCCAGTCTGGGAGGATTCCAAACTGCAAGCCTACTTCTAGCCTGACCTGAGCTCCTGCTGTCCGGACTTCACCTCCCCAGCTCAGCCTCGAACTGAGATGAACAGTGGAAAGCATACTATATTGATGACAGGATAACAACTTTGGAAGGTCCTGCAACAAAACAAACATCTTCTGGTTATATGTTCTCTCATGCCTATTACTCATTTAAATATCTTGTAATACTAGTTCAGGACTACGGCACTTCAGCAGATCATATTGAAGAAGAACCCAGAAGACATGTGTCACTAAACAGGAAGACTGACTATTGAAAGGACAGCTGATCAGATCACCTAGGCCCTCCTTCAATCCACACAGGACTTCCAAGATAAAGTAAAAGGACTTTTACATTTCTCATCACCAATGCGTGATTCAAGGCTTGGTATGTCAACAAAGTTGTATGGGCATCCCAGAGACATTTCAAAGACAAGAAAGGTACTTTTTGAATGTCCTCTGGACATTAGTTATAACTGCTACACTTTTTTTTTTTTACGGAGTTTTATATAGCACGCACTTGACCCGAATCGGGTATCAGAGCGCTTTACATAGCACCAGTTGTGTTCCATGAGGACACCTTCATATTTTTTGTTAGGCACGGGGAGATTAAGTGATTTGCCCAGAATCACAGGATGTTCCGCGCCGTTGCCGAGACTCAAACCCAGTTCTCCAGATTCAAGGACGACCGCCCTAGCGGTTAGGCTTACTCCTCCTACCCCACTTCTTGTTGATCGTCATCAATACACCCTATCTTAACACTGGTCTTCAATTTTTAGTGTGCCAAAACGTCCCTTTGGCAGATCCTACGTCGAGTCTACCTCTTTCTTTAGTCTGTATTTTATCATTTTCCAGCATGAGAAAATATATCCATGACATTCCGCCAAATATATGTACCCTTAATGGCCATTCAGAGCAGCACATGTTTGACTTCATGTTCAGTTCGAAATTATAATGTTGGTAAGGTCTGTGAGCCTTACCGTTCCATGTTCCGGCTTAGGGTCTTCCGGATTTGTCCCTGGGGCATTTCCCTCCCTTTAACTTTGAGTCTTACAAAGCTATCCAGTTAGAACATATTCCTGTATGGACTGGACATTAAGAAATATCTAAGAGAGAGTTTCTATCCCTGGACAAATTGTACCCAAGCCTGTATAATGTGATTGCTTCTTTCTAGTTTTTCCCTGTTTCATCTAAAACCAGCATAGCACCATTCAACGCTGTGTATTCTCTTTCCCCCTTGCGACAAATCAGAAGTGTAACCCATGCCCGTTCACTTCTTATATCTGGTAAAACTAACCAACATCCTAGCAATGGCACAGGATGCCAAAAGCAAGCAAAGCAAGACAAACGAACCACTGCACTTAATGATTATTTGAATAATCTTTTGCACAGGACATTGAAATACTGGATTTGCAAGGGTACTCCAAGGAAGATATCGCTTGTGTATGGGTTTAATGATTGCAAAGCTGAAGTGTGCTTGGTAAGTCCTACAAGACCCTATCCAGCATCCCAATAAAATGTAAATGGGAGAGGTCTTGTTGGACAAGGATGTTGCTATTATTCAATTCTCTGTTTCTTGAGATGAAAGAGTTAGATTTCAATATGAACTAATGCTGGTTTCCTCCTGGTGGAAATGTTCTATGTCATACCCACTAATCCCACATATAATGTCTTCTTTCCCACAACACCTGACATTCTTATCACAGGAAGCAGCAGGACATCCCAATTTTCCCAAACACAATCTCCTTCATAAACAAAAATCAGACTGGAGATTTTTTCTCAAAGTGGGTACCACGGGCAGCCTCTTTGTTGTACTGGCAAACTACATTGGCACGAAAATCGACAAAGTCATCCAGGATGCAGCATTCTGATTTGGTCTGTCTGATGGCAAATCTATCATATAACCGAACAATATTGTCTGAAAGTTTTGATATATAGGCTACCATACAATACCTACCAGGAGGCTTCCTTTCCGACTGGCCCACAATTCGGCCTGAAAAGTTTGTTTGATCTCTGGAGAAGGTACCAAACCATGACCCGTGTGTGAGGTCCTGACCACAGTCATGTCGTAGGGAAAAATTCTAGGAAAATTGTTCTTCTAATTATTCTACCAGAAGGGTTGAACTAGTCGGCCACGCATGATATCACATTATGGTTTCCTTGAGCAGTTGTTTTCCTGGCAATACAAATCTCAGTGCAGCTAGGAAATGGAAATATTTTAACCTTGCACTATATTTATTTTTAGTTTTTTGAACGATATTCCATAAAAGTAAATGATGAGTTGAAGAATCAATATTTTTTCATAGAAATGTTTGAAAACACATTCTATAAATGGAACTTCAAATTCTGTAATGCAACAAATGTGCCTTAAAGGGGAGATGTTACCCAGTGCTTAATTTGAGCCGGTGGTTGCCAGAGGGTCCTCCGGCACCTATTTTTCTTTTCATACATTTACCGAGAGCAAGAGAGGAAAAAACACACAGATCAGAAAGAAAGAGGAAGAGAAAGACAGAAACCTTGACTAAGGATGAAATCAGGATGCTGCAAGAGTGAAATAAAGGGGCAGGGAGTATCTGGTAGTGGATTAAAGAGGCATGAGGTGTAGCCTTCGAGTTTGGAGCACTGACATTTAATTGCACCAGCCCCAGGCTTCTGAGCAGAGCTTTGGATACCAGCACTCATTCTTTTACAAATTAAGTACTGATCTTATATACTACTGATTTTGGAAAAATATCTTTTGAGGGTTAAATACAAGTTGGTTCCAGGCAAACATTCACTGCCGTTAAGTGGACTATGAACTTATACATATGAGAGGAACTGCTCCTCCTCTTACAAATATATGATTCATGCAGAAAGACAACATTGACTTCACTGCACTGTTTTGTTCAGATTGTCTTCAGCACAGTACCCTATCAATATATTTTATTTGTTAAGAATTTGTAAGCTATTGCTCTGACATCCTCTTTTGTGGGACAAAACCATGAAGCAGTGCCTAATGTAGGCAAAAGCAATAAACATAGGGGTCCAGATTTACGTACATGTTGAGCTCGTGCAGTGGTTCATTGTCTTCAAGCTTACTTGGTGGATTATCGGCAACTATTCTAATTGTGTGGTGTGTGTTGCACTGGCACAGTGGTTCACTGTCTTCAAGCTTACTTGGTGAATTTTTCCACAACTATTCTAATTGAGTGGTGCACGTTGCACCGGTACAGTGGTTCATTGTCTTCAAGGTGTACTTGGTGGATTATCAGCAACTATTCTGACTGTGTGATGCGCATTGCGCGGGTACAGTGGTTCACTGTCTTCAAGCTTACTTGGTGGATTATCAGCAATTTTTCTCATTGAGTGATGCGCATTGCGTGGGTACAGTAGTTCACTGTCTTCGAACTTACTTGGTGGATTATCAGCAACTATTCTCAATGTGTGGTGCATGTTGAGCTGGTACAGTGAATCATTGTCTTCAAGGTGTATTTGGTGGATTATCAGCAACTATTCTCATTTTGTGGTGCGTGTTGTGGCTATACAGTGGTTCATTGTCTTCAAACTTACTTGGTGGATTATCAGCAACTCTTCTCATTGTGTGATGCGTATTGCGCCGGTACAGTGGTTAACTGTCTTCAAGCTTACTTGGTGGATTATCAGCAACTTTTCTCATTGAGTGATGCGTATTGCGCGGGTACAGTGGTTCACTATCTTCAAGCTTACTTGGTGGCTTATCAGCAACTATTCTCAATGTGTGGTGCACTTTGAGCTGGTACAGTGATTCATTGTCTTCAAGGTGCATTAAATGGATTATCAGCAACTAATCTCATTGTGTGATGCGTGTTGTGGCTGTACAGTGATTCATTGTCTTCAAGGTGTACTTGGTTGATTATCAGCAACTATTCTCATTTTGTGGTGCGTGTTGTGGCTGTACAGTGGTTCATTGTTTTATAGCGTACTTGGTGGATAATCAGCAAGTATTCTCATTGTGTGGTGCATTTTTTAATTTTTGTTTCTGTGAAATGACCAGGGTGAACATGAGCAGTAACAGACCCCATCCAACTGGAAATCAGGAGGACAACTGCTTTCTACTTTGAGTGTAGATTGAACTCTCTGCTTCCTCAAACCTCCTCATGAGAAACCTATGTTTCAATGCTTGAACTGTTTTTAGACTGTCATTTTGAACATTTTCCAGTAACAGCAAGTTGTGCTTCCTGTTTTTGCTGGGATTTAAATAAACTGATCAAAGAACATCAGGGGTTTTCTAATACAATGCAATTGCCCATTAATAAAGCAGCTTTCTTTGAGTCGTGACTTGTGCTGATACGTGCAGAAACTGGCGTGTGTGGGACTGCCCATCTCACTATTCTCAGATGTCTCTAGTGTCTTCTCTCAAATCAATTCAGTCGCTACAACAGCACCTTTGACGCAGTGCATGATGGGGTCTGCACTGTGCAAATCGTTGGTGCAGATTCAACTACAAGCTTCACCCGAGTAGATAGACCTTTGTCTCGAACTGAGGTTTAACACCAACTCCTCAACAGTACATTAATGATATGTTATCTGATATTTATAAAGCGCACGGCTACTCCCAGGAGTGTCCCGGCACTAGGAAACAAAGACCACATAACATCATGCAGAACATTCCTCTACCACGGAGTTGATTGTGAAGCACATTAATCTCCACAATAATGACAGAGAGGAGTAAATTTGCAAACCATCAAGGTTTATTAGCAGATTAGCAAAGTTACAATGTAAAATCTTTTAAATTTGTCATACAATAGTAATCATGTTATGAGAGCATTCTTAGATATAATCCAAAGCGAGTGAAAATAGTCAATACAGATGCGAGTTAGTTGAAGATTGTCATATGCAAATCAAACAAGATTCAGGTTGCCCTGAAGGGGAATTCCCTGATGCTAAGCTGTGGTGTGAAGTGAGGTCGGGGAAGTTAAGCAGCAGGTGTCAGCAAGAAAAGCCTCTAAACGTCAAAATCAAAGGAAGATTCAATCAAGTAAATGAGAACTGGTGTGTTCAGGAGCCCGAGCTCTGTGAGCCCCTCCACATGCAAGCCACAAGACTCAAGGGCATGGAAAGGGGCGTCTGCTGTCAAGCAACTGGGAAAGCATGCCCGAATCTATCACGCTGAGCTATGCACAATCAAAAGCAAACAACCTCCAACAGTGTGAAGTGCTCCCCATGGGTAGCAGGAAGTGTGGACCAACAAGAATCCAGCAGTTCATGATAAGGTGTCTACGCACCCCTTCCTGGTCATCGCACAAAGGAAGCTTACAGCTGCGCGACTTGGAGGCGGGATCTCGCAAAGGATGTGGGCAGCTTGTCACAGACACAGTTGTAGAAAACTCCCTATTCTGCTTTCGGTGAAACTCACATTGTTAAAAAATTCTCACCGAAACAAACAATAATTGCAACAATTATAGCTACTACCCTTTGGCTCCTGAAAAGGAGAAGAGTGTGAGGATCACACCAGCCAAAATGCAAATTTTCAAAGTTTGCTTGAGTGGTAGAACTGAGGCGCGCCTTATGTATGGCTTACTTAACGTGAGCACACTTTTCCTGTGGTTAACTTGTATTGTGACAATGCCACTTTGGATATGTGTACATATAATATGCAGATTAGCACATGTAATGCAAAATAAAAAATAGAGGCGGAGTCAATACCTTTCACTCTGCCTTTGATGGCATCCTCACCTGTGGCTTCCACAATCTTTAGTTGCATTAAAGCTTTGCATCTACAGCTGGTGAGGACCAATATCAAAGTAACTGGTTTCTCAACATCTCCACCTTACCTGAGGCAAGTATGATTTGTTGAATATCATTCTCTCCAACTATGGATTCTCTCTTTAAGCCTGCATATTTCTTCATTTCCATCTGTTTCAGAATGAAGTGAATTCAGTAAAACAAACAAAAGGCTGCTGCTGTTTGTCTGTATAGCCATATTGAGCCATTTTTTTGTTTTTCTTCCTCATTTAGGACTATGTTTTGATTTTGTATCATGCTTCATAGTCAAATTAGGCACAAGACTTTTGTCTACCCTTTTTATTCCTCGATTCGCACATAGACATATACTCTCCAGAACTGCTGACCAATCAATGAAGGATGACACATGCTTTGTGTTTTCTGCTTATGTTACCCTTTTGAGTTTCATTTATTCGTGTATTTGTGTGCACATTTCTTATTTCTAAATGTGTGCTTCATTTAGTATGTATTACATGTTTAGCATGTAACATTTGCTTTATAAAAGGTTGATGGCACACCAATTGCTCATAAATTATGTAGCAGTATGAATTATAACATTAAGCAGATTTTGGTGAAGGTGCAACACATTTTGTATGCTAATTCTTGCATTCTACATCATTAATCACAGGGTCTAGCCCTCTCATATTAACCAGAAAAACGTGTTGAAGTCTGATGCAAACACATCATTGGGCAGAACCACCTCTAGCTATCACTGAGAGCTTCATTCAAGCCATGCACTTGAAGCATCTGAGCTGGAGGCCATGCTCTCTTGGGGCCAGACCTTTTCTACATTTTTCTCATCTGAAGAACGCCATAATACAGCCAGACTCCAACCTTCTTAAAGAATAGTAGCTGACTGGAAACAACTCTACTGTTGAGCGAATGTATGCGGGTTAGAGGCCACCAAATAACGCCAATGGGCACTTGGGTGCTAAGAGGTTTAGCTAGAGGCTGAAAAGGTAGGGGTATTATAACAAACCGACATTCTTCAATCAATACTTTGATTCAATGAACACCATCAACAATGTTGCAAATCTTTATTAATATATTATACATTAACCTGATTTATTGACACTATAATGTTTTTTTTCATAGTTACATCGATTCATATAATCTGCACTAGGATAGGGCATTCATTTTAATAAAGCCTTTCAAATACATAGTGTGGATTTATTGTGGTTATCGATCAATGTCAAAAAGAGGTTTCATAACCTACTTAAAGAAATAATCCAGTGGTCTCACAGTGTGATTTTTGCCCTATATGCACAATCCTCAAATAGAGCAAGGGAGGTCTGTGAGTTAAATTCTGCCAGAATCCTTGACTCTGGTTAATAAACTGGCGTAGAGTGTGGAATTCAGCTTGTAGAAGTTCAAATCTGGACGAAGAGGATGAGGGAGGGAATTGTGGGAAGCAATATAGGAAAATAATTGAATGCCTGTAAATTTAAGAGAAGTTTTGTTAGCTGAAGTCCTGAATTAGAAGGCTACCTGCCTGGCTCATATTTTTAGAAGTTATGGGGATTTCTGGACTGCCAAATATTCATATCCAAATGTTTCTTAAGTGAAGCAGTGGTTTCAGCACTACTTAATTCTCTTGAAGAAAAGACAAAACTTCATTACTTACTTGGAAAAGAAGATCTCCCCCATCCCCCATTTTCCCCTTTGATATCTGATGCCTTGAGCTCTGCTTTGGCTTATCATTGATACACAGGCTTCAACCACAGCGAGCTGTTTACCTGAATAGCCCTTTTGTTATCAAACTTGTATAACTGTGGTCATTCAACTGTGTATGTGCGAGTTTTGGAAAGACGGAAACCCTGTTCTCACCCACAGCAGAAACATAACATGTGCTTTTAGGTTACCAGTTGTTCCTGGAGTACAAGATATATTTCATATGTATAAAATGTAAGACAACTCTCATGGCCGTGGCCCATGGTGGCAACCCTGCATTGAAGTTTCTGCGCTCTTCACACATATAGGACTAAGTATAGCTAACAGTGCCTCAGTTACTACATTCCCTTTACCTTATGATGTATAATTGTGCTGGTGCCTTCGTACGACTCTAGCAAGACGCCAACACCTGAGGGATGGCATTTGGTTAGTACAAGATGCTAAATGTATTGGAGATCATAACTAAAGATTGTCTCTACTTATTGTTTAACATTATAACCTCTGTGCCTGGAGGAAGGTTCTTCAAGGATGAGAAGGAGCCAGTCATGTAGAGAGATGTATCTTATTTATTTTCATGTTAGGCCCTTAGACACAGCATCAGGTACAAAGAATGTCTTCCTCAACTGCAGCTATTTCAAGGCTTCCTCTCCACACCAGCATCCCATGACCACCGCCTTCATTCACAGTCAGCATTCCAGGCTACAGTTCACACATACAGGGAATGGAAACACACAGGGAATGGAGACACACAGGATACTACACTTGGTGAAGCTTGTCAGCCAACATATATTCTTCAATCTATAAAGTACTGATGCTAGGTATAGATCAGGCACCTCCTCTGAGACTTTTTTTATGTAGATTTCTGTCTGAACTTATGGTGACAGGTGTCTGTTAATATCCTTTGATATCTGTTGTTAGAGGGATTCTTTTTCAGGAAGTCTATAATTCATGATAAAAGAACCTACCCTCAGCGATGATGTAGAAGTAGTGAAGGTGTTGAATTTTCAACTTCCTTAAATCATTTCCCTCACTTGTGTTCACCCTTATTAGGTTCTCAGCTGTCAGTTCTGTAAGCGCGGGGTAGTGGATGATGCACACACACTTTCAAGGCCACCAACAGACAAAATCCTAAATTCAGTAAAATTAGATAGGAAAATGCAAGCAGCACCAAATTTGAAGAATATATATTATACTGGTTGAGAACACAAGTAGTTAAGTCAGCTTTCCATTACCCACACCTGTTTATGTGTTTCAGAATCTAAAATATATTCTACCTCAGCTCAGCTGAGTGTATTGCAAAGTCAAACAAATCTCTATCTGGGATCACACATCGTTCACATCTTTTGAAATGCTGAGCATGCCATCTGTTACTTCCGAAGGAACTTTGCAGTGTAGGTCAGAGTATGTGCCAGGCCAGGACACAGTGTGGCCTATTTACAGGAATTGATTCATTGGCAGCGATGCGTAAGATTTCTTGCGCCTGCGTCACACACCCATACGACGCCATGCATGCGCTGTATTCACAATACGGTGCAAGGATCCACGGATTTGTCAGAAATACTGACGCGTCTGTGGGCCCAAATGTGGCGCATTGCTATAGTTGGTCATAAGACTGATGCAATTACAGCAATGCATCTAGAGGCGATTCCCATTATAAAGTCACTGCATCAATTCCTATATCTGGTTTGAAGAGGCGTAGGAATTTTGACGCATTCAAAAGGCTTAAAGTGACGCAGTGAAAACTTGTAAATTTCACTGCGTCAGTTCTAAATGGCTTTTACGAGGGAAAGCCTGCCCTGCATACATTATAAACAGCGCAGGTATAATGTGACGCAGGCCCACACAAACTGACGCATTGGGCCCAGGGCATCATTTTGCAAATATGGGGCAATGTGAAGCACTGAATACGCTGCCACTGCATCAAGCGGCGGTGCAAGCTCCTTGTAAATATACCCCAGTGTTTCTGATGGCCTCAACGCTTCCACTATGCCCAACATGAGGAGAAGACCTGCTGCTGTGTTCTACTTGATGAATGAAGCTATACTGTCCCCGAATAGGAGAGAAACTCCCTGTGCCTTACAGCAAGATCAAGTGTCATCTGATTGAAGCCTGCTGTGGACGGTGATTCACATGGAGCACCTGACCTAAAGCTACAAGGCCTTTGCAGCCCAGATCAGAAAAGAATGAGAAACATCTGTGATCAACTACACCACCAGAAGGTCGAGGACCCTTCAAGAGCCCGCACTGCTCCTTCACAAGTATCGCCCATCCCCCAGCCAAGAGGGGCACGCAGGCTGTTCCCTTTCAAACACTGGTATTTAGGGCGCTGAGACTGGTCACTGTTTCTAGAAATGTTTCCACCTCCTCGTAGACTAAAGGCTTCAGAGATTTGAGAATCATAACAGAACAGGAATCCTAAGGCTGACAGTCCCCATTTTTCAGATGGGAAACAGTAGGTGGAGTGAGTGCCTGAGGTAAACAGGGTGGTTCTACCATTGCATTGTCCATTCACCACAGGTTATCAAACCCATCCCCTGATAGCTACTCCTAAGCAGTGGCCCATCCGTGTTACCCATGTACATGCTGTCTTCTGGCTTCTTCTTGCACCATGGCTTACCAGTAGCCGATCTGTGGTAGGGAGAGCAGACTCTACTCAGGGGACAGACCTTCAGTGGCACACGTCTGCCATCATCCTGGCCATCTCTCATGTACCCGATTGGAAGTCAACCACGGCAAGCACGTCCTGGGAAGTTTGCAACCCATACGGTCCTAACCAGACTTTTGCAGACGATAGCTGCAGACATGTTGACTATCTGCCTAGCACTCTGGCCATTAACCTGAATAGCCACAGCCATTAATCATGTATATTGATAACCAGCTTTTCCTAGACCATCCCAAGCCCCCTTTCCCTATTGATGATGGATGCCTGACACTATCCCACCAATGGTCAATGCAACCACAGCGCAGGGCCATCAGGAGGCGTGCAGAGTATTCCCCCATCCTCAGCCACACCACCCTCTAACTCAGCACAGCACACACACACCATACATCCTGACACATCACTAGTCAAGTAAGGAGGTCATTACAATAAATTCTTAACCTCAGTGTGAATCCATTTCCAATCGCTCAGGCCAGGAGGGAGATGGGTGATTCTTTGTTGACATAATTTATGATATGTGCAACAAAACACATTTACAAAAGTAGTATGAAGGACCACACAATTAATAATTTCACTGAGAACGTCATGTGTGTACTATCTATTTCACTAGTCTTAGCTGAAGTTATAATCATATTAAGGAGTAACATAATTGAAGCCATTAATGGAAATTTGACTCGATTGAGAAATCATGTGGGTGTAATCAATCATGCATCCTTCCAGTATGTGTTGGTACTTTGACTCTGCAGACATATTAAGTGCAACAATAAAACACGAGCATAACGAGACTGAAAAGGAGAGTAAAAGTCTACCGTAATCAAACATAAGATTTCTCTTAATTCAATTGGTGTGAACAATGTGTCAAATTCACGTAGCGTTTCTGGGCTTACTCCTGGAAAAAGTCATAATTTTACACAACAATAATTTGCAAATGATTCACAAATCCAGAAATGTTTACATTACTGTGCAGAAACTCTAAAAGTCTACTTTTTTGTCTTATACATAAGTAGGATGTGAGTAATGGTGAGAAGGTGGGAGTAAGGGAGGGACAGCATAAGTATGATTTGTTTGATTTTATTCCATTAATAGTTTCTGCTGCTGTGAGTCTTTAATGTACATCAAGGGAGAGTGTGAACAATTTGAGAAATGGACAGCAAAAATACACAGGCGAAGGAACCAAATATGTTGTCAGTGTAGCGTATAACTGTGAGCACAATATGATCAATAGTTATTATAGGGTTAGATGCAAAAACTATGGAGAGTTGATATAAAATCTCTTATTTTCCTTCTTTTCGTCTCTTATTTTTCTTCTTTTCATTCCACAATTGCTAGATATAGAAGCTAATACGAACATATAGTCCACAAAAGAATGGTCCGCATCCAGAGAAAGTGTTCAGTTATCACGTTTTTTTATTCCATAGTATAGTATGTGCACCACTGAAAGAAACTTTCAGGACCACAGAAATCATTCGAAAGGAGTTACCACGGTACCTTTTCTTATGGACTGACCTCAGGTCACAGCATTCGTACAAACGAGCCTGACTTTTCAAACCCAATAGACATCTCTAAGACTGTGATATAGTAGACTCGAAGGGAAGATTTCGGAGACATGCTATTCTTTTTTAATATTTAAAAAAAGCGACTGACTGATTTGATATACATAGAAAATTGTAATAAGCCTTGAGGAAGCCCTGCTGGGCGAAACGCGCGTCGGCTGCCGAAAGTGATAACTGAACACTTTATCTGGATGCAGACCATTCTTTTGTGGACTATATGTTCAGATAGCACATATGAGATTGGACTAAATAATTTGGACTTTTTGCAGACAATGTTGAACTGTCAAGAAACCTTATAATTACTTTTCTTTGGTGTGCTTTGGTGTTTTTGAGAGCAAACTTGAGGGTTACACTATAGCCCAGCTCAAGGATTTCGGCATGGATGTTTGGCTTCCTGTAAAAAGCATCACTAGGAAGGTGGAGTTGCAAAAGGCACTGAGAGCCTGGTCAGAAGCCCATGCTGCATTGAATCAGACCTCAGAGGATGATGAGGAGGAGCAGGATGAAGAGGATGATTTGGACCAGGGCCCATAGGTGGGTCTTGGACTGCTGCCTGTAGAGGAGGGGGGCAACATCCTTTCAGGATTGAAGGTTCCACCCTAGGCAGGGAGCAGTGTTTCATCTAGAGGCCTGTCCCCAGAGGAGCTGGAGGACAGTTGGAAGAAGAGAAACTTAAACTTGGAGCTGGCAAAGCTCAAATTGGAGAAGGAGAGAGCATTTGAGGAGAAAAGGCTGGCAAAGGAGGAGGAGGGAAAGAAAGCCAGGTTGGCTATAGAAGAGAAGAAAATGATTGTGGCTCATGAACTTAGCTTGAGAGAGACATCAAAGTCAGGAGGCTTGAGTCCAGCAAAGATGGTGGCAGCGATTCTTCAGAGTCCTTTGACAGGACTCTCAACATATCCAAGGATTTGGTGTCTGATTTTGTGGTGGGAGACGACTGAGACAGATGGTTTGAGGTCTATGAGATTGCTCTGCAGATGCACAAGGTTCCTGAGGAGATTTGAGGAGCTACTCTGTAGAGACATATTCCTAGTGAGGGGAGGAACGCCCTAATGGCCCAAGAGGAGATGACAGGTTGAGGTTTTCCCTTGTGAAGGAGGCCTTAATGGGGAAGTTCTGTCTGACCCTAGAGAAATACAGACAGAAATTCAGGGATAGTGAGAAGCCTTCCCAACAGACCTGGTTGGATTGTGTGGATTCCTTTTTGAAGCACTGGATGGTTGATTGAAGGGCAGTGAGCTAAAAGAGTCCCAGTAGTTGTACGATTTCATTGCACAAGAGCACCTGTTCAATCTTTTCATTTTCAGATCTGCGCCAACACCTTGTTGACAGTAGGCTCTCTGACCCCTGAGAGCTTGCTAAGGAGGCATACAGCTTAGACAGTACCAGTGTCCTAAAGAAGGTATCCGGGGGGGGTCTCCATAAGGGCAGACAGGGTCCCCCCACCTGTGGGCCGTCACTGGGGTTGGCTAGTGTAGCGCTTGGGGAGGAGATAGTCCCAGATAATCTGGGGGAAGTAGCACAGTTGACCTTAGTGTCCCTGGGTTATGGAGAGATGGTACAGAGGACCCACATGCCTGACAATACTAAGAAGAACTTTCAGTTGGTTTCCATCAATGGGCAGAGAGTGGAGGCTCTGAGAGACACAGGAGCCAGGTGTCATCTGGTGTCCTCAGAGCAGGTAGTTCCTAATGTGTTCCACCAGTTGGTTGCAGCTGGCAACCATGAGAGCATCTGACAGCCTGTGGCCTGTGGCTCTGGTTCCCTCTGAATGGGGGGCAGGTCTCAGGTCTGCTTAAGGTAGCTGTGAGTCCATCGATCCCTGTGGATTGTCTGTTGGATAATGACCTGTAGCGTACCGCCTAAAAGGAGGTGGCGCTCAGGTCCCATGTGGAAATGTTGGGGTTACCTGAGTGGGTGTGCCTGACTGCAGTCTGTGGTGGACTATCAGGGTGGTCAAGAAGAACTGGAGCCTGCAAGAATAGAAGAGCTCATCAAAGCGCAGTCACAGCACAAACAGCAGCATCATGGTCCTTTAAACCTTTCCTTCAAAAGGGTTCTCAGAGAAACACTGAACATTTTTATTAGGATTTGACACGGACACCAACTTACAAATTGATATTATCGTAGAGCTGGACCATGTCAATGCCACAGCAGGAGCTACAGAGGTCCAGGACTACACAATGGCAGCAAAGCATTTTTATTTCAAGATCTCTGACTAAGATCTAGGCGGCACCCCCACACGAGATTCAGCGCATCTGATCTCCCTCATGGCCGGAGACCATCAGACACCACGAGAGAGAAGCAGGAAAGAGGGTCAGTGCCACTGAGACAACAGGTGGTCCACCGTGGCAGATCCTGCTGAAAGACCCTGCTGGATGACTCTGGAGAGCAGCCAGAAACGGATCGTCTGCGTGCGGGAAGCGGTCTGTTGGGGCCTATTGTGTTCCCGGTGACACCCTGACATGCCTGTCTTCACCTCTGGTCAGAGGTCATCAGGCGCCCCTGGAGAAACGTGAAGGAAAGAGCCACACCACGTGTAGGAAGGTAGGAGCCGCTTCTATGGTTACCCCCAACTTTTGCCTGATGCTAAGATTTTATTGACTAGTCTGACTGGGATACTGCTAATCAGGACCCCAGTTTATCTGCTTTCTCCCTAAAGTGCTATGTTCAGTACTCAGGTACATCCCAGATTGGATACTGGGGTACCCTTATAAGTCCCTAGTGTATGGTACTAAGGTACCCAGGGCATAGGTACCAAAGAGGTCCTCCACGGGCTGAAGCATGCCTTATGCCACCCATGGGAGACCATTCAAAATGGAACTGCAGGCCTGCCATTGAAGCCTGTGTAAGCTGGTGATAGCCCCACTTACTAAAGATATAGGTTTCCTATATCTAGGGTCACTGCACTTAAAACCCATAAGTCACCCCTAGGCCAGGCCTTTCCAATCCTGAAGGCAGGATGCTTGGTTCTAAGTGAGAGGGTACCCCTGCATGAGCAGGACACCCTTGCAGAGTACGAAGTCCATTCTCCCGGGTTCTCAGTGAAGCTGCCACATACCATATGGAGGGGCACCGTGTAATTATGTGAGGACCATCTCGAAACTGACTGCAACAAATCCTATCATGTCTGGTATTAAACATGTTGGAATCATAGCGTAAATGGTGTGGGAGGTATGATTCCAAGCACTGGAAGAGCTCTCCATTAGGCTCTCCATGTCCCCGGTACCAGTCTTCCAGACCCAGACAGCACAAAATGGTTGCTGCCGACCAGCGACACGATTCTGCCCTCCTGCTGCTGAGCCAAGCTCGAGCAGGGGAAGGCAGAACAATAGGCATCCTGTCACAGGGAAACATGACCACCTCCCAGAGAGGATTTTGTGTATTGGGACAGGGTGGGTGCGCTTGCCAGCACCACTCAGTCACATGAGGGGCACATTTGGTGTCCCCATGCATAGACCAGTTCAAATCAGTCCTGGAAACCATTGGCTCCTGCTCTGGCGTGAAACTGGACAAAGGACATAGGAATAACCTCCCCTCTGTCCAGACCCTCCCCTGGGAGGGTCCCCTGAATCTTCCCAACCCTTTCCCTAAGGTACTTAAGGGCTTACCTGGGGGTAGGTCCCTAGATTAATCGTCGGATAAGATTCAGATCAGGCAGCAGTCTTTTTCTACTGTCTTGGCACTCTGGACTTCACTGGAATTCATTTTGGCTCCACTTCATCTCCCTTCCAGTCTGTTGCATAGTCTGTGCCTGTGCATCATACAGGAACCTTCCAAGGCCGGTGGGCATCAAATACACCTGAAAGAATCTCCCTTGGAGTTAAGGGGTCTCTCCCCTGCATCTCAACCAGAATCCACCTTTGGATTCCACCAGACACATTCTCCTGCTTCAGTAGCTGCATTTTCCTGAAGTCCTCCATTGGGTTCGATGGCTGTTTCCAACACCACTTCACATGTATGCACCCGGCTTCCCTGGTATAGGTAACGTGGGTACTAGGGTATCTACGGGTGGGGTGGCTCTCCAACCTTCCGTCTTCCATGGGGTTTCTTCAGGGTCCACTGAGAAGGGTTCTTAATCTTTAAAAATCCAACTGTGACTTACAGGTAGACTTGTACTACTCCCGTGGTCGTGTTTCCACACTGCACACGCTCTCCGTGGGGTTCCTAGTCATTCACCTTGGGTGGTTCCTTGGGTCTCCAGCACTTCTAAGTCCTCTTGACACTGTCTTAACCCGAGTCATGGTTCTTATACCACTTTCTTAGCATATGGTTTGGTCCCCCCCTGGGGTCCACTGTGTATTACGTGCCATTTACTGTGTTTCTTTGCAAAGTATTGAGTTCATTGTGCATATCTCCTGGTAGGAGATATTTGTAAGTGTTAGAGAGTATTATATAATAAATCCATATTTTTATAAATACCTTCTGTGGTTATTTTTCACTTAATCTATACTATAAGATTGCATTCTGCTAAAACAGCTGCTTTACACTCCTTCTGGACTAAGGCTGAAGGCTGCTCTCCCCAGTTAGCACTTAGAGAGCTTTCTAAGGTTGTCTAAGACCTCTTAAATCACCACAAGGGTTGCCTGGAGTGGCTCAAAGTGTCCACTTACATAAGTGTACATCATATACCAGGCCAGCTTCTCACATTGGTGTGCAGCGGTTGGGATTCCAGCCTGCATTGTTTTACCAGATAAATCTTTGTGTTGAATCATTGAGAAACTATCACTAACACTAGGCACATATAATACAAGCTTAGAATAAGTAAGTTCTACTGAATTTAGGATTGGATAGTTAAGGGTATAGCACAACCTTTCTCCAACCTCAGAGACTTTAGATCCCACTAGGTAAGGTAAGTGCAACACATCATCACACTTAGTATGTCTACTAAAGGAGATGCCAGTGGCTTTCTGAATGCTTGATAACGTGAGCTTTCGTTCCAAGAACTGAAAGCATTGTGTGCCTCTAGAAAGTTGGAGACAGGGAAATGAGCCAACATTCAACACCTCCTAGAGGTGTTACTGTTAAATAACCTCAGAAAAAACAGTGGGTCAGATGAACAGAACAGAGTGGTTGGGCAGGGACAAGAGGATAGACCCGCAGGGGGAAGCCCCTATGACCTTGAATCTAACTCTGACCAGGAGGAGCTTGATGGCTCCCTCCTGGAGAACTTAGATCTCCCAGAGGATACATCAGGTGGCCTTGAGAAAGCCCCCTTTGTTCCTTATGGGAAAGTGCAGAATAGACCAAGGAGGTTTAGATCCTCCTCTGCAGAATCCAATGCATCAGGACACTCAGTAGGGACCTCCATTTCTAGTAATAGGGGGGACTCTTTGAATGGGGAGTACCAACTTCTTAAGCTTGATAAATCTAGGCGTAGGCTTAGGCAAGAGCAGTTAGCACTTGACAGTGAGTCCCTAGAAGTCCAGAGAGCAGAAACAGTGTCCCTCGAGTTAAGGAACATTTTTTTAGACATAGGAAACTGAACAAGATTGTCCCTTCCTACCATGTTACCATGTTGGGGATGACATCCACAAATGGATAACTACTTTATAAAAGGGCCTGTAAAGTTTAGAGGGTTCCTCAAGAGCAGTGAGCAGCTATCTTGTGGCTCTCCTTTGCTGACAAAGGTAGATATAAGCTCCTCACTGTTACAGAAGAGAATGCTGATAATTACACATTCCTGAAGAGCGCTCTTATTGATGGGTTTTGCTTAACCACTGAGCAATACAGGATTAAGTTTAGTGACACCCAGAAAGCACAAAGCCAGGACTGGGTAGATTTTGTGGATAGTGCCATTAAGGCTCTGGATGGTTGGTAATTTGGCAGCAAAGAACATGACTATCAAGGATTGTTTAGTTTGACTATGAGGGAGCAGATCCTTAATAATTGTTAGAACCAGCTTTTGCATCAGTACCTAGTGGACTCAGGTCTGACTTCCCCTCCAATAATTGGAAAGAAGGCAGATAAGTTGGTTAGAACCAGGGTTAAGCAGAAAAATCAGCGCAATGGTGGTGAACCGAAGAAACAAGATTCTTCTAAACCTTAAGATAAGGGTGGGGACAAGGACAAAGATAAAAAAAAGTCTTCCGAAGGGCCCTAAAAACCTGCATCTGGTGAGGAACTACAAACATCCAAGAAAGGCAAGAAGAAACGTTGGTGTTACTTTTGTAAGGTAAAAACCCACTGGACAAAGGAAGCAGATTGTCCAAGAGTCAAGGAGAATACTGCTAGTACCACTGCCCTTAAGGCAACTGTGCCCCCTAGCACAGCTACAAGTGGTAGCACAGCAAATAATGGATTAGTTGAGTTAACCTTGGGTCCTGAGATAGGTTTTAACATAGTCAGAACTCCTGCTCAGGCTGTTTTTTTCTGTGATGGTGGTATAGATCTTGCACCTTACTGGTAAGTCCCACTAACCTGGGCAAGTACAGGCAACAGCCTTTGATAAATGGAAAATAGGTTATGGCCTATAGGGACACAGGTGCCAGTGTCACTATGGTGACAGAGAATCTTGTGTCTCCTGACCAGATCATACTTGGACAAGTGTACCAAGTGACCAATTCTAGCAATGTCAGGACTGACCATTCCTTTGCAGTTGAGAATCTCAGTTGGGGAGAGATAACTGGACCTACCTGTAGATTTTCTGTTGAGCAATGATTTGGAAACTTCAGCCTGGCCTAAAGTAGAGTTCAGGACTCATGCTGAAATGTTGGGCATCCCTCCAAGTGTGTTTGCTGTGACCAGGTCACAAGCCAAACAGCTATCAATTGAGCAGGCCCTGGATCCTGGAACAATGGACCCGGTACCTTCCAAGAAAAGGAGCAAGAGGGGTAAGGTTGTGTCTTCCCCCCAGACTCAGAGTGAGAATCAATCTCTTTAGGGAGATGGCCTTAGCATCTGTGAAGGTACTGCCCCAGATTAGCTTGAACCTATCAGTTGAGTTCTTGGGTGCAGGGGGGCCTTCCAGAGCAGACTTGAGTTTGGAACAGCAAAGCTACCCCTCTTTGAAACCCTCAGACAGCAAGCTGCTGTTGAGGGTGCTGGGAATATCAGTGGGTCCCGCAGAATCTACTGGGGTGAAGGACTTGTTTACTCAGAGGGTAGAGACCCCAAGTCTGGTGCCAGCAGGAGGTTAGTTATACCTAAGGCTCCCGGTTTACCGTTTAAACTGATTTATACATATAAATACAGACGGAAAACTTGTTTTCCTTTGTCTGTATTTATTAGTAGAAACGGAAAAATACTGTCGCAAGAAATGGCCAGGTGAAATCTGATATCGCTGCCGTCACACTGCAGCTTTGGAGAGGGATGAACAAGTGCACCCTGGAGCGCTGTGTCTTTCCACCCCAGCAGAAGGAAGCAAAGGGAAGTATTCCAACTTCAAACCTGCAGACCGAGAGGATTATACAGGGCATTAGCTGTTCATTTCCCCCCTGCACAGAAAGTCAGTACAAATCCGAGATAGCAGAATGTTCTGCAGAAATGGAGCAAGCAGGGGAGAAAATGTAGTCTGTGCCATCAACCTTAATGAATCTCGAACTGGCCCTCGACAGGCAGAGGGTGTACTGAAAGCTACAATGGAAACAATCTCAAGCCAAAACGTGGAAACAGACTACAAGGCAGGTAACAATAACCACAGAAATTCAGCCCACACAGGCCTAGCTGCTTCGTACTGAGAGTTCTCCCTTAAGAGGCTCACACAAAAACTCGCCTACAGGCAGCAGGTGCCCTTTCACAAAGAAGAACATAAAAAAAAAGAGGTGTAAAAACATCCCAGGACATCGGCTGCAGCCACCTTTGTTTTTTTGTTTTATGGGAGGGGAAAAGAGGACGAGGGGGGCACAGGGGAGGGGTTGGGTCAGACGTCACTAGCACCATCCTAGTACCAGAGGGGTTGTGAACTTAAGTGTGGCAGAAGCAACCAAAAACAAACATTGGCATCACCAATAAGACTGGCGTTGATGAGCAAATACAGGCACAAACATATACAAATGCCATTTAGCACATTAGAACTAGTCCTGGCTTTGCCAATACTGGGGAAAAAACTAAGGATGGCTTTCTGTATATAACTTAGGAGATAACACACTTAATATGACAGACACTAATGATTTCGTTTACTTTTTAGTAGTAATGCACTTTAAAGATTCCTCATGCATTCCAATGGAAGCACTTTCTAGAAGGTGCAATGTAGCACAAAACGGCCAATGGCATGTGGTGAGAAAAAAACACTCCTGTAGGTGGATACAAAGCATGTACTATGTATATTTTAAAGAAGGGGTAACAATAGGACTTTGAAGACAGCTGCGCTAACAAGACCTAATCAGTACTACTATTTGACACATCTTTTCCAAGAGCACAGGGAAGACATTTGCTTCCAACATGTAACAAGCATTGAAAATGCAATAGGTCTCGCCTTTGATTAAGTTAAAGCCATTTGCTTTGCTAATGGTATTCTATAGCAATGCAAATGGCTTTAACTTAATCAAAGGCGAGACCTATTGCATTTTTAACGCTTGTTGGTAGGGAGATTAAGTGATTTGCCCAGAATCACGGGACGTCGAGCCAACGCCGAGGCTCGATCCTTGTTCCCCACTCTGGCTGTTAGGCCACATCCTCAAATTCTGGGAGCTCAGGCTAGATTAATTTCAGCAGAAACAAATCGGCATCTTAAAACAATGTAAGAGTGGGGAACATGAAGTTATCCGGTGACCTTAAATACAAAGTGCCGCGTTTTGGCCGCCCAGCCTTAGATTGTCTCAAGCGCATATTTAGCTTTACCGTTGCCTTCGATTGACTCTGACCGGCAGGCATTACTAATCAATCAAACTCTCGATAAGGACTGTGGTAATCTAACTAATACAAGAAACAAACCAGCAAACACTCGCCTCTGTTGTTGGTCGGAGGGGACACCTCGTCCTCCGAGGGAACACTTCTTACAACGTCGGGGTGGCCATGCTGCACTATGAGAACCATGCACTACTTGAAAAAGCCAGCCAGCTGGAAAGGCCACGTCACCCGCAGGGGGATATTTACAGAAGACAGCCCCTTGATGTTTCCCCCACTGTCCGGGAAGAAAAGTATTTTTTCAGGTAGGGTAACAATTTCCTAAAATGTCAAGGCCTTACTTGGTGAAGACGAGGCATCCGCTGCAAACCTAATTATGGGCAGACACTACATAAGCTACTCACACCGGCACTTCATACACCAGCCGAGACCACAGGGGACCATAATTAGGTTTGCAGCGAATGCCTCGTCTTCACCAAGTAAGGTCTTGTATGCTCCCAAACGCTACCATCACAGTGAGCCTATCTATCCGATAGAGCTTACCGCAGCGCTGTTTTCTATTACTTTCAGATTGGATCTGGGACGAGCCTCCTCCCTCGAGCTCCGATTACTGCCAAAAACTCCTTAGCATTGTAACTATTGAATATATTGGTGCATGTTTTTAACCTTTGTACACTTGTGTATCACACCCCAATTTTCTCATAAGGATGTCCCCTTACTCGGGGCCATTATTGGGTGCACAAAAACCTTGTCAGTGCATGATCAAACCACAATAATGCACGCTGTGTGCCCTGGACCGCTAAGGCACTCACCCCAGTGGCCCACACGCACGATCTAGTGCCGCAGGTATCACAGACTGCAGGTAGCGCCCCGCACTTTCACCTGTGCAGCCAGCACCCACAAATCCATAGGAGCGCAGCTTGAATCACGTTGCTCTTTGCTCCCTCTCTTTTTAACCAGTGGAGCATGCATCACAGTATCTACGCATGCCGCGATTTGCATGAACAAATACACTAGTCACTGTAGTAGCCTTCCCTGAGGACAACTACACAACTATAATATAACCAAGAAGATTGCATTTTATGTTGCGAAACCCTATATGTTTTGATTTGTCTTCTCCTTTCCCACAGGAATTGTTTGCTATTTTAAAGTGTCTGTGAGTATGCCGACATTTTTTCAACCACACATCTTAGCGCATGTGTAGGTACCACACTGGTTTTTCACGTGGCATCTTTCACCTTTCGTCACTCACTTATCACGTTTCTGGTCCTGAAGAAAGCCCTGTTAATCACACAGCGGGGGCTGAAACATGTAGACCGCCACACATAAGCCAACTTAAAGGTAATTACTCCTTAAATAGTTGCACCACACATATTTTAACTATATCCTGAGCTGCCAACATTAAAAATAAAGGCAAGGATTCTCAGAGGTATTTTAAACTGTAGAATATCACATCACATCACACTTACGCACCAACACCAGCTCCGCTGTAATCAGGCGTCATAGCACAACCGGGGGGCATCCGGCCGCCCGGTTGGGACCCCAATGATGAAGCATGACACCAACTAGGTTGGTGTGTGAGGGGTCTTTTAACAGCACCTAATGGGTCCAAGCTCATGCTACAAACAGTGACTAAAGTAATTACATACACATAGTGGGCCCGTCCACATTGTTTAAGTAAAATACTAGCTGTACCATATTTTTTTGCTTGCAACAAAAAAAATGTGGATAAATACAGACGGAAATGGTAAAAAAACAAATACCATAGATACCAACTGGGCACAGTTATATTCTAGTGGTGGTTGACCATGCCACTAGATACCTAGAAGCTAATCCCCTGAGGACCACTACAGCGCCTCTGGTGGCAAGAGCCCTCTTAGGATTTTTTTCCAGCCAGGGTGGGCTGACAGAGGTACAAACTTCATGTCAAGTTATATGCAATGTGGAACGAGCGTGGAGTGAATTACAAATTCACCACACCCTTCCATCCTCAATTCAATGGGCTAGTTGAACAAGACCCTAAAGGGTATGATCATGGGCCTCCCAGAAAAGCTTAGGCGAAAATGGGATGTCCTACTACCCTGCCTTCTCTTGGCCTACAGAGAGGTCCCTCAGAAGGGGGTTGGCTTCAGCCCTTTTAAACTTCTGTTTGGGCATCCAGTTAGGGGTCCCTTGTGTCTGGTGAAGGAGGGATGAGATTTTACTCTCAAACTTTCCAAACAGGACTTAGTGGACTATGTATTTGGTCTGCACTCCCGCATGGCTGAGTACATGAAGAAGACAAGCAAAAACGTGGAGGCCAGCCAAGAACTTCAAAACGCTTTGCATGACCAAAAGGCTGTCCTGACTGTTTACCAGCCAGGTCAGAAGATGTGGGTGTTGGAGCCTGTGGCCCCAGCAGCTCTCTAGGACAAATGGAGTGGACCCCACACCATACTTGAACAAAAGGGTGAGGTCACCTATTTGGTAGACCTTGGCACTCCCACAAGTCCCCATAGGGTACTTCATATGAACAGGCTAAAACCTTTTGTTGACAGGGCTGAAATGGGCTTGCTCATGGCAATTGATAAGGGACAGGAGGAAAAGAGTTACCCTCTCCCTGATCTCCTTTCACAAAACCCTCATGATGGATCAGTTGATGGAGTAATCTTGGCAGGCAGCCTCACTGATCACTAGCAGATTGATTGCAAGAAGGTCCTCAGTCAATACATGCATATTCTTTCTCTGACTCCCAGTCAAACCACCTGGTGCACCCATGAAGTGGACACAGGTGAGAGTCTATCTGTTAAGAATTAAACCTACAAGCAACCTAACCATGTCAGAGATTGCATCAGGACAGAGGTCCAAAAGAGCTGGAGTTGGGGGTGATGGGGCCCTCAGATAGCCCTTGGACTCGGCCAGTAGTCCAGTAGTCCTAGTACCTAAACCTCACACCAAGGTTATTAAAAGAGAGATGAGGTTGTGTGTAGGCTTGGGAGTAGTTCACGGAGTTTTGCTACGCAGAACTCTGCTAAGTAACAAAAAAACTCTGTGAAGTTCCACGAGTGGCGGAGTGCAGTGCAAACCGCAGTTTGTGCTGGTATTCCTGCCGCTCGGGTAGACATTCTACCCGAGCGGCAGCTCACGTTCGCAAGCTTACTGTTCGCAATGGCGAACTTACCGTTCGCGATCGCGAGTGGCGAAAAAAAGTCCGCTGCACATCGCGAAGCGGAGTTTTCTGCACTCCGTGAGCTTTGCGGAGTGCGGAGTGCAGAAAACTCCGCAAACTCCGCAAACAGTTGTGTGTAGACTACAGGGGACACAATGCAGTAACTAGGACTGATGCTCACCCAATTCCTAGGGCAGATGAGCTTATTGATACTTTGGCCCCAGCCAAGTTTCTAAGTACATTTGACCTAACTGCTGGCTATTGGCAAATCAGACTAGCTGAGGATGCCAAATCAAAAACTGCATTTTCAACCCCTAGTGGGCATTATCAATTTATTGTAACACCCTTTGGCTTTAAGAATGCACCTGCCACATTCCAAAGGTTGATGAACAGAGCTCTCACAGGCCTGGAAGTCTATAGTGCAGCATATCTAGATGATATACCTCTCATTAGCACCACCTGAGAGGATCACCTGGTCCACCTGAATAATGTTTTGAAGGCTCCGCAGAGGTCAGGACTCACTATCAAGGCTACTAAGTGCCAGACAGGACAGAGTAAGGTTGTGTACTTGGGCCACCTGGTAGGTGGACGCCAAGTTCAACCACTACAGAGCAAAATCCAGACCTTAATGGAATGGGTTGCTGCAACTACTCAGACCAGAGCTTTCTTGGGGCCTGACTGGGTACTATAGAAGATTGGTAAAAGGATATGGGTCCATAGTGACTCCCTTGAATGATCTTACATCAAAGAAAATTCCCAAGAAAGTTCAGTGGACAGTTAGCTGTCAGAAGGAATTTGATGACCTTAAGTAGGCCATGTGCACCAATCCCATTCTGCAAAGTCCTGACTACTCTAAAATGATTCATTGTCGAAACAGATGCATTTGAGTTGGGGTAGGGACTATGTTGTCACAACTTAATGCAGAGGGTCAGGATCAACCCGTAGCTTTTATTAACAGAAGGCTGACCGCCAGAGAGAAACGTTGGTCAGCTATAGAGAGGGAGGTCTTAGCTGTGGTCTGGGCCCTGAAGAAGTTGAGGCCATACTTGTTTGGCACTCACCTCATTGTTCAGACAGACCATAAGCCTCTCTTATGGCTTACACAGATGAATGGTGAAAACCCCAAACTTTTGAGGTGGCCCATTTCCCTACAGGGGATGGACTATACAGTGAATAATAGACCTGGGAGTAACCATGCCAATGCAGAGGGACTCTCCAGATGGTTCCACTTAGAAAATGAAGACTCAACTGGGCATGGTTAGTCTCATCTCCTTACAGTTCGGGGGGTGTGGGGTTGTGTAGAAAAGTAGGATCTGCTTCTATGGTTCCTCAATCAATACATGCATATGTTTTCTCTGACTCCCAGTCAAACCACCTGGTGTACCCATGAAGTGGACACTTTTTGCCTGTTATTGACTAATCTGCCTCGGATCCTGCTAATCAGGACCCGATCTATCTTCTTTCTCTCTGAATTGCTATGTTCAGTACTTAGGTATATCTCAGATTGGATACTGGGGGACCCTTATAAGTCCCTAGGATGTGGTACTAAGGTACCCAGGGTATAGGTACCCCAGAGGTCCCCCATGGACTAAAGCATGCATTATGCTACCCATGGGAGACCATTCAAAAAGGAGCTACAGGCCTGCCATTGCAGCCTGTGTAAGCTGATGCTAGCACCGCTTACAAAAGATATAGGCTTCCCATATCTAGGGTCACTGCACTTAAAACCTATAAGTCACCCCGACTGCAGGCCTTTGCACTGCTGAAGGCAGGGTGCTTGGTTCTAAGTGAGAGAGTGCACCTGCATGAGCAGTACACCCCTGCAGCCTACAGAGTCCATTCTCCCGGGTTGTCAGTGAAGCAGCCATATACCAATATAGAGGGGCACTGCGTAATTAAGTGATGACCATCTCAAAACTGGCTGCAAGAAATCCTATCAAACATGTTGGAATCATAACCTCCCAAACAGTAAACGGTGTGGGAGGTATGAGTCCAAGCACTGGACGAGCCCTCCGTTAGGCTCTCCATATCCTTGGTACCAGTCTTCGATACCAGGACAGCACAAAATGGTTACTGCCGACTAGAGACATGATTCCGCCCTCCTGCTGCTGAGCCAAGCTCGAGCAGGGGACAGCAGAACAATAGGTATCCTGTCAAAAGGGAGGTGTGACCACCTCCCAGACAGGATTTAGTGTATTGGGACAGGGTGGGTGCGCTTGCCAGCGCCACTCAGTCTGCATGAGGGGCACATTTGGTGTCCCCATGCATAATCCAGTTCAATCAAGTCCTGGCAGCCGTTAGCTTCCGCTCTGGTGCAAAACTGGACAAGGGACATGGGAGTAACCTCCCCTCTGGCCAGACCCTCCCCTGAATCTTCCCAACCCTTTCCATAGGGGACTTAAGAGCTTACCTGGGTGTAGGTCCCTAGATTCGTCATGGGATAAGATCCAGATCAGACACTACATCTTCTTATACCGTCTGGGCACTCTGGACTTCGCTGGACTTCGCTTGGTCCAGACTTCGTCTCCCTTCCAGTCTGTTGCATTGTCTGTGCCTGTGCATCATACAGGAACCTTCCAAGGCCTGTGGGCATCAAAGACACCTGAAGGAATCTCCCTTGGAGTGAAGGAGTCACTACCCTGCATTCGCAGGCACCGCAACTAAGTCAACCCATCTGCTGATCCTTAGCTCCTCCAGACTCCGAAAGGTTCTGCAGCACAGATGTTAGTTTCCCACAGCTCTCGAGTCCTGTCCTGCCTTCTCACCAGGTTTGAGGCCAGTATCCCTCGTGGAGACTGCAATAACTGAACCCCTGTGCACCGCGTCAACTTGCAGTTGCAAAGGCTTGTTGACTTATTTCCAAGAAGATCTTTGGGCTCCAAGTAGCCCCAACCTCAAGCATCTCTTGTTACTTGAATCTTCAGCCACACCACATTGTGTGCATCGTGGCCTTCATCTTTTGTTGAGCTGCTTGAGGTCCTCTCGGGACTCCAGTGCCTCTGGCCTGTGGATTCATTTGAGGGTCACCCTTGCTTCTCTTGGGCTTTATTTTTTTTTTTACAGAGTTTTATATAGCTCAAACTTGACCCACATCGGGTATCAGAGCGCTTCACATAGCACCAGTTGCATTACATGAGGACACATTCATTTTTGTTAGGCACAGGGAGATTAAGTGATTTGCCCCGAATCACAGGATGTTCAGCGTCATTGCCAAGACTCAAACCCAGTTCACCAGATTCAAGGTTGACCGCCCTAGCTGTTAGGCCAACTCCTCTCCCCAATTGCTCAGGGCGTTCCCTGACTCCCCTGCTTGTGGTGAGTCCCCTGGACCTTGCTGGTCCCAACGTTGCTCCTTCTTCAGCTCCTGCTTTGGTTGCATTTGCCAAGGCTTGTTGGTGCTCCCGCCAGACACCGACCCCTCAGCACTCAACATCCTTTGTGGGACAGCTTGTGCATGGCACCTGGACGTCCTCCCAGCAGCAGAGTCAAGGTCCTTGTCAACTCTACTGCAACACCCGACATACGAGCGCACTTGTCTTCCAAGTCTCCTGGTCACTTCTGAGTGACATAGTATCTGCCCTTTCTGCTTGCAGATACCTCTCAACTTGAATCCACCTTCGGATTCCACCGGACACTTTCTCCTCCTTCAGCAGTGGCACTTTCCTGAAGTCCTCTGTTGGGTTCGACTGCAGTTTCTGACACCACATCACACGTATGAAACCGGCTTCTCTGGTGTAGGTAACGTGGGTACTAGGGTAGCCACGGGTGGGGTGGCTCTCCAACCTTCCATCTTCCATGGGGTTTCTTCAGGGTCCACTGGGAAGGGTCCTTAATCTGTAAAAATCCAACGCGACTTACACGTAGACTTGTACGGAGCCCGCAGTCGTGTTTCCACACTGCACACGCTCTTCGTGGGGTTCCTAGTCACTCACCTTGGGTGGTTCCTTGGGTCCCCAGCACTTCTACATCATCTTGACACTATCTTGACCTGAGTCGTGGTTCTTATACCACTTTCTTAGTGTATGGTTTGGTCCGCCCCTGGGGTCCACTGTGTATTACGTGCCATTTACTGTGTTTCTTTCCAAAGTATTGTGTGCATTGTGCATATCTCTTGGTAGGAGATATTTGATGTGTTAGACAGTATTATATAATAAATCCATATTTTTATAAATACCTTGTGCAGTTATTTATCACTTAATCTATACTAGAAAACTGCATTCTGGTAAAAACAAGCTGCTTTACACTCCTTCTGTTTTAAGCCTGAAGGCTACTCTCCACAGCTACCACTTAGAGAGCTTTCTAAGGTTGTCTAAGACCTCTTAAATCACAATAAGGGTTGTCTGGGCTGGTGCATGGTGTCCACTTACATAAGTGTACATCATATACCAGGCCAGCCTCTCATACTGCAGTAACCACAATGGTCTGCAGCAGCGAAGAGCGGTTGAGACCCTGCTGAGCAAACTCCGGCGAGTTGCTGGCGATGGGAGGCCCGCTGCAACTCCTGGGATCCGGCCGACATTGATGGATAGAAGGTGGGGATTTCCTCTCTCTCTCTCTCAGCCCCGAATAAACGGAACCCCACACAGTACACATAGAACAAATGCCAGGGGCAGAGGGCCCCACAGGGTCAAGGACTACCGAGCCTTGTTGAGGTGGAGGCGAGGAGCATCAATAGCTGTACAAACGGCTAAGGAGTCCCCCTTGTGAGAGAACACGGCTGCCTAGAAAAAGAATATCCAGTAACACTTAGCAATAATCTGTGATTGCGCCCCCCCCCCCCTCCCCCCAGCACCTCGTTTATCCCATCAGAAACTGTTTTTTGGGGAAACACTCGCTGCCAGTCCAACCCAGAGAGGAGGGTCTTCCACACAATCCCGCCCCGCAACGTGCATAAAGTGGTATATCTCCTCCCACGGCATGGGACACAACCAGGCCGCGCCCGGAAAAAGCCCGGGCTAGGACCAGGCACATCTGTGCCCATGAGTGGTTCCACTGTCTGCTGCAAAGTAACTCTCCTGATGAGCTATTCCCCGTATTATATTGTTTGAAAGACTGGTTTCAGCTATGGGTAAGCACAAAGTGGACTCAGGAAAGGTCAGTACCACTATCAATCCTCAAGCTGGCACTACACTGGATTCCTTTTTGGTACGAGCAGGTAGTGTTGTCGCCAAAGAGATCGAACTGTCATATTGACATTTCTCTCTCAACATTGGGAAGAGGCTAGCTTTGCTACATCGACTGTGGAATCATCACTACCTGGCTCCCGCAAGCTCCTTCTTTCAAGCTGCTCTGGTCTAAGTGTCACTGAGGCCTCGAGCCATGCCTTGCTGACGATTTTGGACAAGGAGCTAGCTTTTGATACCTCTGACTCGCCCCTTACCCTAGTTTTTGTGAACTCTCTGTAAGGAAAAAGAGGAAGACTAAAACCTCTTTGGCAACTCCAAGAAACAGTGTATAGGAATTTGCTGATTGAGGTATTTTGCAGGTGGTGATGGCACCAGTTACTAATTTCGAGGCGTCAATGGGGGTGCCCAGAATATCTTGGGAGGCTGTACTGGATCAAGTTAAAATCATATTAGCTTCAGTGGTTTCTTCCCTCATTGATAGGATAAGTGCTCTGGAAGAGGGGCATTTGGGACCAGTCTGATAAGCTGAGGAACCCACCTCTACCTGCAGTCTCTATGCAAGCATTTTTTCAAGCATCTGTCAGAAATGGACCCAGCACTAATCCCAATACTTGTACCATAAATTGAATTCTCACATCCCGAGTGGAAACAGCGGCATCAACTGAACTTGCACGTCCTCCAGCACCAGGACCAGGGTCTCTTCTTTCAACCAGCCTTGCACAAGCTGATCTTGGGCCAAAAAGGTTCCCTCGGGGTAACATTTCAACCGGACTTCCTCTCCAGTCCCTTCCTATGTGAACTGAGCACCCCTTGGACCTGCCACCCGAATGATGCCCCTATGTGGCAGTTTTGGTAAGGGTAAACCCTCCCCCAGCTCACAGGGAGGAAACATATTTTTAGAAGAAAAATAAAGTCTGCCACTGGCTTTCTTGGAACTTTGCAATTGCCATGCCCGAATATGATGATATTATATTTGTGGGGAGGGTTGGGTGGATAGGTCAATCACCCAAATTGATTGAGGGTGATTGTGTGGTTATAAACTGCAGGAGCCCAGGACTGGTGCATCAACTGACTAAAACTAGATATGGGCATAGTAAGGTGAGATCAAGTGCAGGCATTGTTCCATTGGGTTATTTCTACAAACCAAGCCCCTCCAGCTCCTTTAGCCTGCTGGCAAGGATGGGAATTGCCTACCATGAATCCAAATGCATTGGGTATCTCTACTGTCTCCATCTCTAACAGATATCATCCACTCTCAGGTCGCTAATGACTGACTTGCTCAATCCCTGGACAGAGGGTGCCTGGTACAACGAGTGACTTGGAACCTGCAACTGGTTCTTCGTATCTTGAGGCGGTGGTCTATTCTCATCCAGGACCAGGGTTTCTTAGGTCCTCCAGTGAAAATCTGCTGCTATCACAATCCTGAAACTGTCACTCTTTGTGCCTTTTCCACCAGCAATTTGTTGCCTAAGGCCCCTACTAGGCTCATCTCCTGGAACTTGACTGGCATATCAGGATTGGTGTGATTTTGTGGACCGTTTTGACATATGTTTGTTCCACGAGACCTGGGCTGTCACTCCCTATTTTCAATCTAGGTTTGCTAGCTTTGATCAGTCTGCCTGCTTTTCTGGGAAGGGCAGGCCGTTGGGTAAAGACAACCTTGGTATGCTCTTCCAAAGTCATCGATCTGGGGTCTCCCAATGTTGTCTGTGTCATCCTGCATTTTACTGATGGGGTTTCAGTATGCTTGTTCAATGTTTACTGTTTGCATAAGGGTAGCTCGCCCAACTTAGCTGTCGGAAACCCACCCACCCCCACAGACTATGCCCACAACCTCTGCATCATACTCAACTCCTCACTCACCATGAACCACCAGATCAACGCAGTGTCCTCCACTTGATTCAACACCCTCTGCATACTCCGCAAAACCTTCAAATGGATACCCCTCAACTCCAGGAAGACCATAACCCACGCACTCATCACCCGCAGGCTGGACTACGGAAACGCGCTCCACGCTGGAATCAACAAAACTCTTCTTCGTAAACTCCAGACCGTCCAGAACGCCGCAGCCAGACTCGTCCTCAGCATCCCACGACATGACCACATCACCCAGCACCTCTGTCGACCTCCACTGGCTCCCTGTCGAAAAGAGAGTAACCTTCAAACTGCTCACATTACCTACAAAGTCCTCCATAACACCGGACCTCAATACCTCAATGAAATAATCTCCTTCCACGCCCCCAAGAGAAACCTCCACTCCACCGAACTAGCCCTTGCCAAAGTCCCCCGCAGCAGCCAGAACGAGGGGCAGATCCTTCTCCTACATCACGGCCAAGACTTGGAACGAACTCCCCCTCAGCATCAGACGAAGCCCTACACTGCAAGTCTTCAGAAAAGACCTCAAGACCTGGATCTTCGAATTACCTCAGAGCTGCCCGAATGCCCTCCTTCCAGGAGCCTTGAGACCCTTACGGGTGAGTGGTACATTCTACAAATCCATAATTGATTGAATGATGTAATTACTTTCCACCTGCCTTCTATACCAGCAGACATTTATAGGCTTGCAATGGGTGATTTTAATTATAATTTCAAACCCCTTGGTATTGCATTGGACACAATTAGTGTGGAAGAAAATGAAGTGAGGGCTATCCCGGAGCTTTTACTCAAACTGATCAAAATAAATGGCCTGCACAGCCTTGCAATTAAATGTTTTCACCCTGAACAGTGGGTTGAGAGTCTTTAATGGAGGAACCCCATCAGATAGATAAGGTAAGGACACCTTTAATCATCTTAGAGGTACCAGTCATATAGAATATATATTTGATGGATATCAGGCTGTAGCCACAAGTAGTTGATATGAAGGTGGTCCCTAGGCAGGACTGTGACCATAACCCCCTGGATCTCGCCCTCAGCTTGTTGGGTCTTAGTATCTCTTCTCAAGACCACAATCAACTGGAGGCTTCTACCAACTAACAACCATCATAGATTGAAATGGAGTGCCATTGCTGCCAGTCCATCCATCCAGACCCAACTGTATGAGTCATTAGCCTATGCCCTGGAAGCTGTGAGAGGGAATTCTCTTGTCCAAGCTTCATGGGAGGGTCTTTCAGTCAATCATAACTCCCTGTTCTGCTCCTAAGGGAGCTGTTAATGGTGGAAGCTAGGTCTCTCCTCAAACGGGACAGTACGGCCCAATGGTATTTTAAGTTTTGTAGGGTAGCAAGTAGTGTCCTGATGGCTGCCATCAAAGGAGGGATTACAGTAATAATACAGGAAGCCAAGACCTCCTATAAAGCTGCCATAGTCAAGGCCAAGCGAGATCATGACCAAATGAGAGGCACTACTACTTGCAAGGGCCCAGAATCTGCTGTCCCCTTGTCTTGCAACATTACTGCTGCCGCCTGGGTTGATATTTTCACAGGACTTTATGAGGGGGATATGAGGTCGAATGAGCTGAATAAATTGCCAGCTGCTGGACTTGCAGAGAGTTCTGCTAGTAGGGTGCCAGAAGGTGTGTTGCTGTCAATCAATCAATCAATCATTGGTTTATAGAGCGCATACTACTCACCTGGAACGGGTCTCAAGGTGCTGAGGGGAAGGGAGGGCAGGGGTGGTGGGGGTTCCGCAGATCCTGAAGGTTCACTGAGTTCCATCGAAGAGCCAGGTCTTACTGTCCTGTCCTGTAGGTGATAAGGCTGGTTGAGCTGTTATTGCAGAGGACACTTCCATAACATGAGTTCAGTTTGGGCCAGTTATGCTCAGCCATTATGACTGTGTTTTTTGCCCTATTACAGCAAACAAGATTGCCAACGCTAGGGGCTGGAGTAGGCCAGGGAAAGCATCAGGGTTGTATAAGGTACCTGGGGACCTGTTTAAAACTGAGAGAAGGACTTGAAACCCCTACCTTGCCCTATATTTTAATTCTATTATGAATGGCCTGGCTATGCTGCCGACATTGGGAGGGGCTGAGATCATCCCTATCTACAAAAAAGGTTTAAAGTCCCTGCCATCCAACTACCTGCCATTAGTCTCATTGACTTCTCGCAGAAGCTTATTTGTTGAATCCTCTTGAGCAGATTAAAAGCTTGGATGGAGGATGCAGGAGTATTGACCGCGGGAAACAGCATTTAGATTGCATGCAATAGATCGCATCCCATTACAATGTGGTCGTTACAACGACTGCGCTGTAACATCTCAAACCATTACATCGCAAGTGTTACGATAGGGGGCACAGGGTGTTGGATTTACAATCCAACACCTTCCCTGCTGTTGCACCAACTGGAGTAGGGATAGTAAATAATACTATTTCTAAGTCCAGCGCGGCCCCCTACAGCAAGTCGTTGAAATGACTTGCGATGTAATGCTTTGCGGTGTAACAACGTGGTCGTTGTAATGACCCCGTTGTTGTAATGGCATGCAATCTATCGCATGCGTAGTAAAGAGACATATTCATTAACCACCCTGCAAGCTGGGTTTAGGGCAGGGACTAGTACCACCGATCAAGTTCTCCAACTTCAATTAATTCATTGAAACGTGTTAGATTGGGAGTAGGTCATCTCTGTGCAATCTTCGTCGACCTTTGGTCGGCATTTGATCTTGTTCCCAGGGGAGAACAGATAAGGTTATGTCTGATATGGGTGTTCCGACATATTTAGTTGATGTTATCTGGAGGCTTCATCCAAGGAATTATGCACAGGTCAGGTGTGGTTCATCTGGGGAGTAAGACAGGGATGTATTTTAGCTTCAACTTTGTTTTTGTTATACAGTAACGATCTGGTGATCCATTTGGAGCATTGCACCCATGACGCCCCGGGTCTGGCCAATAGGGAGGTCCTGCCCTCCTGTTTGCTGATGACACTCTGCTGGTCTTGGAAACCCCCATGGGTATTCAAAATCTGCTGGACCAGTTAGGTGTTTTCCGTGGACAGCGAGGGCTGGAGATGAACATCAGCAAGAACAAGTGTATGGCTTTGAACCCAAGCCATTCAACTTGGTAGCACCCAGTCTTTAATGGAGTTCCATTTGAGAGGGTTTGCACCTTTGAATATCTAGGGTCACTCTCAATGAACATTTTGGCTGGTCTCCCCACTTAGTTTGGAGCACCATATAGGAGGCATTTTGAGAGCTTTACAGGGCTCTAGCTTCCGCCCGGTAATCCCTGCTTTGCAAATCTACAATTTTAAAGCCCTGGGGGGAGCATTATTTGCTGGAGAACTCTGAGGTCATGTTAATGCTTCACAGCTGGTGGACAATCCCCTTATACATCTCCTTACCAACCTTCTCATCCATACCCGCTTGTCCCGCTCCGGCTAGATCTGGGTATCAGATCTCTCATCCATGGAGTTAGACTCAGACCTTTGTTGTACTGGAGGAGGATCTGGTCCTAAGTTGACTTAATGCCCTATGGGGTGGGACTAGAAAAAATCTTAAAGCTCCGCAGAGCTGGTGGGATCCCATGGCTGGGGTACATTAAACATTCCTTAACAGAGTTTGGGTGTGAGAATGTCTGGGGGCACCCGGAGATTGCACGTAGCACATCCAAGTCCACCCTAATGGTCTCTTCCTTGAAACCGAGAGGGAAGGTTTCTTAACTTTAGCTTTTCTGTAATTTAAAGATGGTTACCATCTGGAACATGTATGAAATTGAGTCCCCAGCAGCTAGAACCCTGTACATTGAATTCCGGTATAGGGACTTTGCCTCTCCGAGCATTTACAGCAAGATGGCATTGTCCCCTTTCAGACCCAGAGATGAGCTGCCCCTTCTGCCCAGAAACCAAGGAATCCATAGACCGTGTCCTGTTTTTTTCCTGCATTACCACTTTCCCAGGAGGTCTTAGCTCCTGCCACTGTGCCACAATTTGGACACTAGGGGCTATAATTCGGGGAACAGCCATTACAACGCGGTTATTACCACGCTGTGCAGTTACATCGCATGTGTTACAACGCATGCAATGTTACAACGCTATGCCATTAGAACGCAAGTCTGTACATCGACTTGCGCTAGATGGCGTGCTAATATTACAAATAGTGTAGTTTACTATCCCAACACCTTCCCTACTGTTAAGTGGACTGGAGTTGGAATAGTAAATTACACTTTTTTAATGTCAGCACGCCATCTAGCGCAAGTCGATGTAAAGACTTGCGTTCTAATGGCATAGCGTTGTAACATCGCATGCGTTGTAACACATGCGATGTAACTGCACGCGTGGTAAAAACCCGCGTTGTAATATCATACATCCCTATAATTCTACTACAAGGTTCTTAATATCCAACACAACTCAACCAATTGTCTTTTCTGTGTCTCGTTTTTAACTGAGCATGTGTAGATGCAGACAGAAATGGGGTGCTCTGTGGTCATCAGCTTAGGCTTGGGGACTTGTTTACATTCTACGTTCTACTATGCAATTGGCTCTGAATGTGTGAATTATGTGCTGGTTGGTATTATGGACACGGATCCACAGCTATTGTATGTTTCTTAAGCACTCTAATTCTTGACCTTATTACATGATTTTCACTCATTGCTGCTATTATAACATATTTTTCTCCTGGTTTTCTTAATTGTATCTATTGTGATGTTTTAATGTTTTACCTCATTGATGTATTTGATATTATGTGCTTTTATGGTAATATGCCGAAAGAAAGTTTGATAAGCAAGTAAGAATGGTTCAGGCACCTGCCAGAAAGAGGAAGAGAAAAGGGCGTGGGAAAGCGGCTCCTGAAATACCCACGGTCCAGGAGGCGGCTGAATCTGAGGGGAAAGCCCCGGTACCTACAGGCAAGGAAGTGGTAGAACCGGGGAACCTTCTTGAGCTGACCAATTTTTAGCAGGACGAGGGTTCCACCAGGGAGGCGTTCTTCAGAATGCTGAAGGAATGCCCTTCTCTTGAGGGTCTGCGGCAGCAGGCTGACACCCAGGCAGCTGGTGACGCCTCTAGCAAGCACCTGATATACTGGGAGAATTGTCTCCTGTATAGTGAGCCTAAGGTTCCAGAGCCTAATGAAACACGTGTGTAGGTGGTGCCCCAGTGCTACAGGACCTTCCTAATGGGTCTAGCTCATGATGTGCCACGAGCAGGTCATTTGGGGCAAGACAAGAACTTTGACAGGCTTGTCACCCACTTGTATTGGCCTCAAATGAGGAAGGCCTCAGGTACATACTATATGTCCTGTCCTACCTGCCAGGCGAGTGGCCTAGGAAGTGCCAGGGAAGTTCAAGGCTCACCTGCAACATTTCCTGTCATTAGCCACCCCTTTGAGAGGGGTCATCAACATAATTGGGTCTCTGGACCCCAAGACAGCCATGGGCAATAGATTCATTCTGGTCTTGGTGGACTATGCCACCCAGTACCTGGAGACTATCCCCCTGAGGATATCAACTGTCATGGCTAGAGCACCGATGGGGATATTTACCCATATGGGTTTTCCCAAGGAGGTGTTATCTGAATGGGGTACCAACTTCATCTTTCTACATGAAGGACATGTGGGAGGAGTGTGGGGTGACCTATAAGTTCACCACTCCTTTCCACCTCCAATCTAATGGTTTGCTTGAGAGGTTCAACTGAACCCTGAAATGCATGATTATGTGTCTGTCAGACACCATGAGGAATAAGTGACACGTCCCCCTGCCATGCCTTTTGTTTGCATACAGGGAAGTACCGCAGAAGGGGATTGGTTTTATACCCTTTGAATTTCTGTATGGGCACCCTGTGAGAGGGCCTCTCAGTTTGGTCAAGCAGGGTTGGGAGCAAGCTCCCAGGAAGGTCCCTCAGGATGTGGCCAGCTACATGCTGGCCCTTCTCAACCAAACAGCCCACTTCCGGAAGCTCACCCAGGAGAATCTGGGAGCTATCCAGGAGGGCATGAAACACTGGTACAACCAGAATGCCACTTTAGTGGAGCTTCAGCCTGGCCAAAAATTGTGGGTAATTGAGCATGTGGAGTCCCCTGCTCTGCAAGACCACTGGTCTGGGCCCTATGAGATGAAAAAGTGTAATAGTGATGTCACCTACCTGGTGGAACTCAAACCTCCTATGAACCCTATGAGGGTCCTACATGTGAACCGCCTCAAGCACCACATTGAGAGATCTGAGATTACCATGCTCTTGGTAACTGATGGGGTGGAAGAGGAGAGTGATCTCCAATCTTCCCAGAGCAGCATGGGCTAGTGGGAGGTGCCAGCCTCTCCCCCTACACTGACTAAAGATAAACAGAGAGACTGCTGTCTGTTGTTGGGGCAGTTTGCCTCTCTCTTCTCACTTACCACAGGGCTTACTACATGGGGCACCAATGATATTGATACTGGTGACAGACCACCTGTGAAAAATAGAATGTACAGGTTGTTGGACAAAGTGAGGGCTAATAATCAGGAGGAGGTCTCCAAAATGTTGGCACTAGGGTTTATTGAGCCCTCCAACAGCCCTTTGTCCAGCCCAGTGGTGCTGGTCCAGAAGGCTGCCCTTCAGATGTCACACCTGATCTTTGGTTCTGTGTGGACTACCGTGGGCTTAATGCAGTCACTAAGACTGACGCACACTCTAAACCCAGAGCTGATGAGTTCATTGATTTGCTTGGAGCAGCCCAGTTCCTCAGCCTGTTTGACCTAACGTCTGGGTACTGGCAGATTCCCTTGACCGATTGGGCAAAAGAGAGGTCTGCGTTCTACACACCAGACGGTCACTTTCAGTTCCAGGTCATGCCCTGCGGGTTAAAGAATTCCCCTGCCACCTTTCAGACTTTCCAGAGGTTGGTCAACCAGGGAGAACTTCAGTGCCACCTACTTGGATGACATTGCGGTCTTCAACTCCAGCTAGGAGGACCACCTGGGTCCCCTCAAGAAGGAACTTCAGGCTCTGCAAAGGGCAGGCCTGACCATCAAGGCCAGTAAGTGCCAGATAGGGCAGCGATCTGTGGTCTACTTGTGGCCAAGATTGATACAATTCTGGCTTGGAAACCCCCCATGGCCCTGACAGAACTGAGATCCTTTTAATTGTAATGTCTGTTTATTAAAGAGAAAAAGAACAAATAATCAAGCAAATTAGGGACTCATGTCCAGAGAAGATTATCCATAGCATAATATCACATTCAAGGCTATACCTTATAACAATAAAGAAGCGGCGACCCACCGGGAATACAGGCTAGGCTGTGTAAAAAGAAAAGAAAAAACCAAAAGAAAAAGAAAAAACAGAGGCACAGTGGCAGGCCTTTGCCAATGTGAAACTCATAGCTTGGAAGAAGGGCAATGGGGACTGCCCCTTTAGATTTCAAACAGTATCAACTTCATCCCAGGGTCCGGAAGATACATTCGGAGAGAACTGAAAGACAAAGACTATATCATAGTTCAAAAAAAACCCAAGTAGATCCCGGTAGGGGCCAATAACCATTAGCCTGATTGTGGGCAGGACCTTCCTGAGAGCCTTTTTAGGCCTCACAGGTTACTACAGGAGATTCGTCAAGGGGTATGGCAGCATTGTTTCCTCCTTGGCAAAGCTGATTTCCAGGAAGCGGCCACGTCAGGTGATCTGGACAGAGGTGTGTCAGAAAGCCTTTGACGCCCTGAATGAGGCCATGTGCATGGCGCCTGTGCTCAAGGCCACTGATACTCCCAGGAATTTATTGTCGAGGCAGACACCTCAGAGCACAGTGTAGGGGCCGTACTCTCACAGCTAAATGAGGTGGGCCTGGAACCACTGGTAACCTTAACCAGCAGGAGGCCAATTCCTGGAGAACAGAGGTGGAGCGCAATAGAAAGGGAAGCCTTTTCTGTGGTCTGGGCACTGAAGAAGCATAGGTCCTACCTCCTTTGCACTTACATCCATGTTCCGACAGACCACAGGCCCCTCAGATGGTTAATGCAGATGAGGGGTGAAAACCCCAAACTGTTGAGGCGGTCCATCTCTTTGCAGGGAATGCACTTTACATTGGAACGCCGACCTGGAGCAGACAAGGCCAATGCTAATGGGCTCTCCAGGTTCTTCCATCTTGGTGAAGAGACTGCCCAAGGGTTTTGTAGCTCTCACCACTTTTTGCTGGAGGTGGGGTTGGGGGGACACACATCCTTGGCGTGGTTTCCCCTGACTTTTATTGTTTTCTGACCTCCTGTTTTGCTGACTTCATTTTTGCTGGCTGGTTCTGGGCACTTTACCACTGCTAACTAGTGCTAAAGTGCAGGTGCTCCGTCCCTAAAACAGGGTAGCATTGGCTTATCTATAATTGCCGTATTTAATTAACTTATAAGTCCCAAGTAAAGTGCACTACATGTGCCCAGTAGCTGTAAATTAAATACTACTAGTGGCCCTGCAGCACTGATTGCGCAACCCACTTCAGTAGCCTTTTAAACGTCTCAGGCCTGTCATTACAAACCTTTGTGCCTAACTGCAATATTATTGCAGCTTTCTGATTGGATTCCCTGTCAAATAAAAAGAATATGTACCTTATTTGCTGTCTGATTTGCTGCTGGCAGCCAATCAAAATTCCTGTCGGTAGCTCATTCCTCTCTTTACTTAATTTTGTGGATTTTAGAGGTACTGGCAGCTCAAACACAGATTGACATCTGTAATTTGGCATGAAAACTGCCCCTTCTCGAGTCCTCCAGCAGAGCGACAAATTTCCATTTTCTAAAACTGGCGGACTAAAAAGTATTGTTTTCATCTTATTCCCATTTCACTGAAACATTTCACCCACACCTATTTGTATTGACTACTGTAGGGAATTGGCTGTATAAGATAACACAAGAGCAGCTCCAGCTGTGTCTGAATACAAACCTACGTCACACTTCAAGCGGCCAGGTCACACCCAGGGTTGAACCAAAAAGCAGCTCTGACAAACCTGCTCAAACTAGCCTCTCCTTTCGTCTTCTCACGCTCTCTCTCCATTCATTCTCTCTCTGTCCTTCTTTCCTCCCTCTGATCGTTTTCTCTCTACCTTCTATCTCCCTCCCTCTCTCTCTCTACCTTGAAGGCTCATGTGCCCATAGCAGTTATTCTTGGGGAGCTGGGAAAAGTGACAAAGGCACCAGGAGCGACCCTGAAATTTCAAAATCGGTCCCAGACTCCTGCCTACTAGGGAAATGCCCGGTGGAATCAAAGGTCTGTCCGGCACTGTTCACACTCGAGTTTGAAATCTGAATTTATCCTACAGGAGGGTGCTATTTTTTTATAACACAAAAAGAAACGCATTCCTATGTGGTTTGTCAGTGAGCTCATTCTGTTATGGTTAGCGCAATAAACACCATTAATATTACTTCATCATAACAATATCATAAACACAAGACTTCATCTCCCATCGGAGCTCATTCCCTTATAAGCTCTGCATTAAACAGCAGGCCATCATTTTCTGTCAGACTGGAAACATTGGAACAGAGGGGTATGACATAACTCTCCGAAACCTCAGGAACCTGATGTCATTCACACTCTGAGGCAAATATAAAAAGTTAATTGTCTTCACCTACATTTAGCATCGCAGACCACAGCTGTGAAAAACGTTTAAGAGAAGTACAGAAAACATTACCATCTGAAAACCAAAGTGAATGTGTTCATGCAAGATGTCAAAGAGAAGCCAGCATTACTTGTTCATGTACTACATTGAGAATCTCAGAAGTTAAAGACTGCATACAAAGAATATACCTTTCTGAAGGAAAAACTGAAAGATACCTCATCAGTATAGAGCAAAGCTGCAGCCTTTGCTTAGTGTTTCCATATTCCCGATGAGTTCCCAAATAACTTTTGGGATAGTCAAAGGGAGTTGCTTCTCCACTTCTTGTATAAACTTGGACACCATAAATATAGAAAGACAGGAGGCGAGGCTGTACCCTGATTCCTGTGTCACCTTAGGCCCTGATTAAGGCTGGGTTGGTGTTTCGTGCAAGTTTGCCCAAGATTCAGAATTCCAAGTCGCTGGAGTAGTAAAGTCCACACTCTTCATTAAGTTTCAGAAGGTCAAATTTGTTGGAATTTAACAAGGGAAAATAATACAATACTTTCTTTCCCATGTTGATTTTGGTGCCATAAACATATATATTTGTCTATATTCGGTTTAAGGTGGTGAGAACCGACGTACAATAATAATTACTGTCTGGGTGAACCTCAAAAGTCTCTAAATAAACCCGTGCCTAACCCTCTTGTAACCTGGCAAACAAGCAGTCAGACTTAACTTAGAGGCAATGTATGAAGTATTTATGCAGTTTTCAAATGGTAATAAAGTAAAAACACAACACAAGAACAATCTCAAACCAATTGAGGAACATAGAATAAATTGTAGTAAATAAAATGACACCAAAAATCCAATCAGGAGTGCCAGAGTTATTATTTTTTAAAGCATTACTTGAAAATAGTGCAGAAAGGTGCAAAGTTCAAACTGCAGGTATATGGTCGCACCGAACCAGGAAAAAGTAGCAAGTTCAGGTGCACCTGGAGTGTGGGACAGATAATGGACCAGGTTTGGCCAACTAGAAGTATTACCTTCTGATTGCGATGCGAGGACTGTGCGGCATGGCTGCAGTCCTCTGCTTCCCTCTTTGTCGCTCCACGTTGGATCCATTTAGGCTTTCAGTGGGGAGCTGCCCAGCTCTGGGGAGCTCTGCGTCATTCTGCGCAGGATCCAGGGAAGCCTCCAGTGAGGAGCTCCCTGGTGTGGCTTTGCCCTCGATCCGGTGAAGCATCCTGTCAGGAGCTGTCCAGCTCCGAAGGGCTCCACATTGATCAGCAACTATTCCAGTGAAGACTTCAGCTAGAAGATGTACGAATCTGCTGGGCTCTGCATCGCTCTGTATTGGATCTGGCTAAACCTGACCAACAGAACACTTTTCTCAAATTCACACACACAATATCCGATGAGAACTTGGTGTTTCTAGATTTGAACATCTACCCGGAAGATGGTACACTGAAGGCAACTACACACTTTAAAGTAACGGCCAAAAACTGTCTTCTATTATTTAACAGCTTTCACCCCCGACATCTGAGGGAGAATCTACCTTACGGACAATTCCTCCGCATGCGGAGGAACTGTACCGAACTACGAGATTTCAAGCAACAGGCCACTGATTTACGTAGCAAGTTAATACAACGCAACTACCCTGGAAAAATAGTTGACAAAGCATTGAAGAGGGCAAAAAACAATAATAGGGAAGCCCTCTTGGAAGACAGGGTGGGAACAACAACTGAAGAAAGGCCTATATGTGTTACCACGTACAACACTCACTCCAACCAGATCACAAAAATAGTGAATAAACACTGACGCCTCCTGAATAGTTGCGATCTCAACATCGCGAAACCAATGTTCGCGCACAGGAGGGGTAGAAACTTGAGAGATATGCTCGTCTGGACAAGACCAAGGCGAATACAGAGGACCGTATCTGAATGCACACTACCTCCTGTACAGGGACACTACCCATGTGGTAATTGCAGTACATGCCATCTTACAAACAAGAGTACACATATCAAGTTCAGGAATGGTAGCGAATGGGACCAGAGGAGTTTCACCAATTGCAACAGCAAAAATGTAGTATACCTAATCACCTGCCCCTGTGGGTTAGAATATGTAGGTATGACTACTAGACCGGTAAAAATACGCATTGGGGAACATAGAAGTAACATCAGATGTGGGAGAAGCACAACAAAGATGTCCAACCACTACCTAACTACAACACACGGAGTGGAAGATCTAAAATGGACAGTCATAGAGCGACTGGAAGGAGAAAACGGCCTCTTCGAGAAGGAACAACGTTGGGTGTTCCGTTTGGGAACACACATCCTGGGACTTAACGATGAGATCCCATGGAACCAATTCCATCGATGAACAACAGAAATTTTTGTGTAATTGGTACAACACTGTATCATTCAAACCTGCCATCTATGTTGCATATAAGGCCGACCTCCTGTGTAAACTATGAGGACATTAGTTCATATGCCCACATCCACACTTCTTGAAGTGAACGCTCTACAGAACTAACCTTGGGTATGTATATACCAATGACTTCTCTACGCAAGTAATAACTTTTTTGCGCAGTTTGGGAACAAAGACAAGAGTGATTTAATAGAATTGTGAGCCTCTGTTAGCTTCCTATCTTGATAGTCTGAGCTTTTGTACGACTAGCTCCTTAGCTCAAATGATCCTAATCTATTCCCTCTAAAGTAACCTCGGGAATACATGCACCTTAATCCTGTTACTCTATTCTGGCGCAACCTTGAATATCAGCAAACCCCCCTCTTATGGAGCAAGCTATCCTCTTTCATTTCCCTGATAATAACAAAAAAACACCTAGAAAAATATATATTTTTTTATTTTTCTTCTTTTGATTCCGTTTACGAATCTGGTAATTTGTATTGATCATGTTGCAAGGCTCTAGCGTTTTCACTCCACCTCCCTCCTCCCCTTAGGGGCTGAACCACGTATTTTCCAAATTCATGTTTAGCGCTACGTACTAGACTTATAATAGATCCTCCTGAGTCTGGTGTCTTTCACTTTACTCGCCGATCGCACATCGACAAAACCAGAGGATTCCCGGTTCTGTCGTGCATGCTTACAGCCTTTGGGGTGACAACAAACCTTTATTTCCCTTCCATTTTCTTATCGTCGTATATATGATTACGGCACCCTCCCGTAATGGGCTGTTTCCTTATGTTTACTTTATTTACTTTCCACATGCAAAGCCGCACACTTCCGGTTCCGGGTCATCCCTGCCAGAACGAGCGTAACCCTGCCTGCAAGCTCCACTAATTTGCTTTCGCGCCATTATCAATTAACTATACCGGTTCATTACGGTATTTAAACGGACCTTCACCACTGACTCATTTGTCCTACGGAGCCACACGGTGAGGTCGTATTGAGGAGGGCAGTGAACCCGGGAGTTGTAAGTACGGCACAGCCGAGATAGAAAGCCTCGTAACCAGGGAAACTTTGGCTTACCACTTTTGATCTACTTCAGAGGCATGTATTTTATTCAATTTCTTTTCTCAGATAGCCTATCAGGCACTCCTACGACCCGTGCATCAGGCTTATGACGCTGTAGACATTACAGGAATCAAGTATGTCTACCTTCTTTGTCCTACCACGAACTAATAGCCATCATAGAGATATTGGACAAGAATTGGTGTTTTGTTCTAGATTTTTTAGAGAGTGTGCTTTATGTTTCATGTGTGTTTTTGTTGTGTATGTCGGCTGTCAATGTACTACTGCTTGCCGCACGACGCACCGAGACACGTCACGCAAGCTGATTAATGATAAAAGCAGATTATTTTATCACTTTTTTTCAGGTCACTGAATGCTCACGATGGAATATACATCTAAGCAGAGGACAAATGTCTTTATTCTTTCCCCTTTTATGTGTTTCTTTCCAGGTATATTGGCCGTGAAGACCCATTGAGGCATATACATTATTTATAAGATCATTTTTTCTTTTCACACTACAATTTTTTCACGTTATTACACAGCACTGTGAGTTTAGGGAGGGATCTTAATGGTCCTGAAGAAGAAGATTGGGGAGCTTCGAAACATGTCGGCAGACATAGGAGGCACAGCTCATTGAGGCATATATACCTCCTCCCCCCACTTTTTATCAATACCAGCTCATAGGTATATTAAAGTCTTTTAGACCGACGAGCCAGGTATTTTTTATCTCACGTTTTCCATTCACTCCCGACCCTTCCTCTCACACCCTACAAAACACATAGTTGTCTCACAATAACAGTGCTCCCACGTACACGTAGGTCGTAGCACGCCCCGTCCCGTAGAGGGGCGGGAAGACCCCTATGATGAAGCATGACACCAAGGGCCCTTTTGGTGTGTGAGGGGTATTTTAACAACTAGTGTGTACTTTCCACCATTGTGGGGATCTACACTTTATCTGGGGAATTTTTGACAAACATATACATCTGTGGGTGGATCACTATGTTTATTGATTGAACCTTGGGAGGACGTATCCACCTCCACCACTCAGGCTGAGTGGTACCTCTCTACTCCCCCTCTTTGTTTTTCTTAAACCTGAATATAAGCCGGGAGAAGTACACTCTGACTCCATAAAACGGTCCAGGTCCTTGAGGATGGCATTTGGGGTTCAGGAATCATTGCAACGAGAGTCTAATTCTCTGTCAAACATAACCTTGACTCTTCTTACTGGGCCTATACATGCATGATTTTTACTCACATTTAATACTTCACCTCAGAGGCAATGGTCCTCCGATGGACCTTTCTCTGTCATAGCAAGGGCTGAGAAATCAGGATTCAACTGTCGACCACTCAATGAGGACCATTAATTGGCAGCCTACTTCACAAATTGGAGATCAGGTTCAAATATATTACTCTTAGAACCTTGCTGCAAAAATAGAGCATTGCAGTTGAAAGACCCAACCTCCAAACGAAGTTAAGTCTGACAAGAATCATAGCAAACCAAGAGCTCTTCTGTTGCTACACAGAACAAGGGCAAAATAATCCATGACTTTCACTATTAAGCATTTAAAATCTTATAATTGTAAGAACAGTTTCTATAGAAAGAACAATAAGACAAAAATAAAACACTCAGGGGCATATGAATGAAGCCTTTTTCCCATTCGCAAACAGGCCGATTCTCAGAATCTGCCCGTTTGCGAACGGGAAAAATCCTTTCAGGATGTATCATCCCAAAAGAACCTCGCAAAATAGGGAATCGCAAAATTTGCGATTACCTATTCTGCAAATGCATTTAAGGAATCGCAAATTGCAATTCCTTAAATGCAATTCTAGAAACACCCAAGTTGTGCGATTTTGCCTTTAGAAATCGCAAATTACCACGAACTTCAAGTTGGTGGTAATTTGTGATTTCTTTGAAAAAAGCACTTTTTTGCATTTTTCTAAGTGCCATGTGGCGCACATACACGCCCTTAGGGCATGTATGTGCACCAGATGTGCACACATGCTTATTTCAGGGGTGCAACAGGGTGTTCTTTTGACACCCTTGCACCATTGAAAATGCATTTGCAATTTGCGAATACCTAATGGGTATTCGCAAATTGCGAATGTCTTCTCATTCATTCCTCTGGGCCTCTATGCCCACAGGAATGAATGGGAAGGTATTCCTTAATTGTGAATCGTAATTTGCGATTCACAATTAAGGAATACATAGGAATCGCAATTAATATTGCAAATCCTACATACATTGCCGTTTGCGAGTCCTTAATAGCGATTTGCTAAAAATCGCTGTTAAGGACTCGCAAAATGGATTTTTCATACATATGCCCCTCAGTCGATTTTAGATAATTTGATTATTGTATTAGAGATCCAAAATCAAAACTTATAAGTAAAATTTTAAGAAGCTCAGTCATAAATTTGCAGCTTGAAATATAAAACAACACATCAGCAATGCAAAATGCATACATCCACAACATGATGATTCCTAAGCAGTATAGATTTCTATCAACAAGAAGGGCAGAAGGATGGTCCACAAAGGGTCTCTTAGCATGGACAAAGGGATCAAGTTAGAGTCCACTTGGGGAATAAAAATGAAAAATCAAGGAAAGTCCAAGTCTGGTATCCCACCAAAGTGCTCCAAATTTCTCAAACAGACAAGGTCATCAGCAAGGGTAATAAGAAAAAGGACATAAAGTAAGTTTGGCAGGCAGGCTGGAGGCAAGGAAAATGAAATGGGGTAGCCTGAGCTTAGGCAAAACTTTCCTCACAAGCAGCATAAAGGGCAATGAGGGCAGCGAGAGAGAGCAAGAGAGTCAGCCCCCTCCTCCTGTGTAATGCACTTTTGTTGTACATATTTGTCGTCTTGACATCAATGGTCACTCCACAATGGTCTGATCATCATGTGATCTATCTACAGTCTTTCAGTTACAAGTTGATACTCAAACGTAGCTTCCTGTACACATCAAAAGAAACAACTGTCCATTCCATCCTTGCAGGTTAGTCGACAAAAAGTCTATCCATTTTGTTACTCTCCATGGATACAGTTCAAGGGTCATGTTCCCACCATTCATAAACAAAGGAAGACGGTAAGGAAGCATCTTATCCAGAAGAATGTTGCATGAACAAGAACAAATAAAGCAATATTTGAGAAACGTATCAAAGTCCATTGCACAAGGCTATAAAATAATGCAGCCTAAGGAGAAAAGACATCTCAATATGTTTTAAATTCAACATTTCATATTTTAGTATAAGTTTAATCATGACAAAATAAATGACACATATCATATATAAGTGTTCTGTAATGTTGTTAGTAATGATTATACAGAAATATTCCACTTTAAGTATGGCCTATGTCACTATTTCAGAAAGTAGTAACGCAACTTAATTCTAAAAATCATTAAAATAAAATCATTCTTGAACGCAAATATTCTTCATCATATTAAGCATTGTTACTAAACATTTCACAGATCTATTACAGTTAGTTTTGGAAATGCACCAAATTCAAGTTTGTTAGGACACTCGACAAAGAAGTCAATAGCATTGCTAAGTTGTCATCAAATTTTATGACATCTCCGTTAATGAATATAAGGTAATTGGTTACATAAACATCTTAAATTCACTAGTTGATTAATCCTACTCTTTCTACCTAGTCAAGCACACTTTTATGGTGCTGCTGCGTCTACTTTTCTAATTTGTAATGTCAATGTTATAAATGTGTGCAAGGTACACTTTTGTTTTTCATTGTCAAAATTAATTTAATATAGCGTGCAAAGCATGATCAGCCTTTATGCTGCATCAACTCCCACAGAGGACAGCAGAGGGAACCAGGCATGGTTCAGTTGGGTCTGGTCAGCTGGGAAGCAGGAACTGCCTCTATAACTTGTATCCCTGTAGTTCACACATGAGGTCAGTCAACTTACCCTTTTAATTTCCTCTGGTTTCCTAGGTTTAAGGCAACCAGGTCCAGTCTTCCTTCAGGCTGCAGAAAGCAGGGCAGTCCTCCCTTAGAGTCGGCATATGTCCAAGAGTATTCTGGTTTCAGGATCTGTGGATGCTACTTTTATGCCCAGTGACAGCCCGTGGGTGGAGAGCACCCCTTTGTCTAATTCTAAAATTGGTTCTGGTCAGTTCTTTCCTTTCTCCTGGATTTGGCTCCATCCTCACTAGTGAAATAAAGGGCAGCTAGGCACAGGTGTGTACTGCATCTGCCTGTTACAGCTTAGGCTTCTTCTGAAGTCAGGAAGGGCTAGTTACAGTCAGAACACTACCCTTTGAAGTGCAGTCAGGGCAGGGGCACAGCTCGCTCCAGCAATCCCGTCAGGAAGACTCTCCACACCTAGGCCCTTTGTCCACTGTCTTGGAGGAATACACATCACCCCACTGGAGATTCATTAACAGTCAGGTTAGGCACTTTTGGCAAAGGTAGGAAAATGCCAACCTTCTAAAACTGGCTGTGCATCTTGTTTAGGGACCTGATGGGGTTCCTTTTGGCGAAACCTTCTAAAAGTGTTGTTATAATCCGGTCTTGTTCCCCTATTCCTTTTCCCCCCCTCCTTTCCTTCACCTATTGGGTCTGCCCAGCCTTAGAATGTTGGGGCTGAAGCTCCTGTTAGAATGTTGGCATCTCACAGCGAGAGGCTGAAGGATCCGCATGAATAAACCTTCATCTCCTGACCATTTTGATGTGGAGTATTTATTACAACAAGTGTCATTTTCAAAATAGTTAAATCTAACTTAGCCATGAGGTTGGGTTTTACATTTCTATTCTAATGAGTCATTGAATCCTTTTTCTAGCTAGTTCCAAACGGAAGTTATGGATTATAATGAGTTATAATGTAACCCAGTATTTTTCTATAGGAGAGCCAGCTTTGCCACAGTGAAAAACGATTTTGGAGGTTATTCACTGCCAGGACATGAAAAAGTTAAATACGCATGTCCTACTTTTTAAATACCATGCTCCCTGCCCAATGAGAATTTAGGGCCTACCCTAGGGGTAACTAATAGGTATTAAAAAGGAAAGTTTAGGCCTGGTAAAAGATTTATTTTACCAGGTCGACTGTAATTCTTTAAACAACTGCAAGAGTGGCATTTAAAGAGTTAAGGGATAATGCTAGACTCCGGTCTTCTACTGAAATTTGGAATCTGTCTTTCCTGGCGTACTAGAAGAAATATTCCCAGACCAGGTGTGTTGAGCATTCTCTTCATGGGAGAAAAGTTTCTATTTTCCTTATTGTTTAGAGACAATTTTATCATAGTACATCTTTGTTTTTATAACTTTTAAATTAATTTTGTATCATTCATTGACTAATTAATTTGTTTATTGATTGTTAATTTATAACAAAATTGATGATTTGAAACGTACCCTCTCTCTGTCTTCATTAATAAGCCTAATGTGCTTCAAGTTAATTAAATTTATTGAATTTTGTTGACTAGCCTTTGTTGGTAAGTACCATTAATCAGGGAGCACATTTATGGGTCCTGAATTTGCACAAAGTAAAGTGTTCCAGCAGTAACATAATGAGTGCTGCATCACACTAGTAGCATTTAATTACAGGCGCTAAGTATGTATATTACCATGTACTAGGGCCTTATAAGTAAATTAGGGTGTAGATTTGTTAACGTGTCAAACAGTGCAGCACAGCAAGTCACCTTGCTGCGCTGCTCTGTGTGACAGGGAAAGGGCAGGAATGTGCTGTATTTAAGGCAACCCAGCGCATTCCTGCCTTTTCCCCTGCGCTGGCATCCGTTTGGCAGCCAAGAGCCAATGAAGGCAGGGTGCAAGGGTGCCTGTGTTGCATTCAGGATTGTTTTTGTGATGGAAGGGGCACCTTCCTGCAAAAACAAATCCTGAAAGGCATATTCCTTTTTTTATGTGTGCTGCAAATTGCAGCACACATAGAAAGAGGAAGTAACGAGGATAAATACAGATATTTCTCCTTGTTATGCCTCTTCTCTAGGCCTGGGCGAAGCACTACGCTACGCTCGCGTAGTTTGCGAAGTTCGCGCTACTTCGCACTACGCGAACTGCACGTAGCACAGTGCGAACACGCGTAGCGTAGTGTTGCGTAGTGCTGCGGTCATTTTTTGCTTGCTCGCGGTCCTCAACAACAAGTTGGCCACCGCGAGCAAGCAAAATGACATCCCGGCAAGACTTTTTCCTTGTTCGCGATCGCGAGCATGGAAAATAAACCTCCCGGCGAGATTCCCAACGCGAGGAGGTCAGGTTTCTCATTGCGAGTGGTCGCGTATGCTCGCGACCACTCGCGATGAGAAACTACCAGTTCGCGTTGAGAAAGCTGCCGCTCGAGTAAAAATCTACTCGAGCAGCAGAAAACTACAGCTCGCACTGTGCGAGATGCCATTTTCAATGATTGCACAGTGCCGGTTGCTTGTCCGCACTGTGCAATCATTGAAAACAACATCTTGCACAGTGCGAACATGTTACTACGCAGTTCGCGAAGTGCTACACTTTGCGTAGCTTCGCGAAGGTCTACTTTGCGAACTACGCCCACCCTTACTCTTCTCTGAAGGAGTATCTTTTTAGTGCATTGCCAAATGTAAATCTGGCAATGCATCAAAAACCACACACGCAATACCCACGAAACACCTCACTTGCGCCAAGAAACGCAACACAGCAATTTGCGCTGCGTGGCTTTACGCCAGATTTATGGAGCCACTCAGGGCCATGCAAAGATTCCTTGCGTGGCATCATAAATCACAATTAAGGTGTGAGTCACACATGTACCCCATTGCGTGGTGCTAACTTGACGCAAACCAGCTTGTATATAGGTCCCTAAGTGTGTCACATTATACAATGGTTAGAAGAGAGCACAAGCACTTTACCACTGATTTGTAGGGACAAAGTGCAAAGAGTCTTATTGCCAATCAAAATTGATTCAGTTACAGAAGGTAAAAATCTGAGTGAATGACAACAATGTGCTATTAATCACAGCCAATAAATTCTGAAAACTGGGAAGAATCATATTGGGTGAGATGACTAGCACCAACACTTCTGGGGCACTTATAATAAGGACCCAAGTCTTCTGAGTAAAAATTGGTGGCCGACAGTGTCAAAGGGTGAGGAAAGGTCAATGGAAGCAAGGAAGCGTGTGTGCCCGAATACAATTATACAAACAAATTGAACCTCAAACTGATGAGTTCCTATTCAGATACCCATGTTGAATTGGAATTCAGATACAATTATTCAAACCTAATTTATGTTTCCAAGTGGCACAATATATTTACACTTCCCCAGACAAATTCCTCCTGGTGAAATCTAGAGAAATAGGCACAGAGAAAGAGATCCTGCATTTTTCAGATCAGATCGAAGTAAAATATGCACACTCACACCATCCTAGCTCTTTATCACTCTGAAAAACAGGCCCAGTTAAATACAATAAAATATGGCATCAGTACTGGCTCAAGTTGTTTTACCTCCCAAAAATAAACAGGTTTCAGAATGATACCTGCTTTTTAGGTCTCGCGAGCCAAAGGCTCGAAGAGACATGTTATATCTGGGCTTTTCAAAGTGCTGCCGTGGCCTAAAGCTACAGTGCACGTGAACGTGCACGCGCGCAGCGCCATGTGTCTTTCCTCCGTAGCGATCGTAATCACGATCACTTTCACTTTCGCGGGCTCCTCTGATGCTGGCATTCCCCCCTCCCTTCTCGTCTAACTTGCTTTGTTTCTCCTTTGTTAAAATGCTTGCTGTGAAAGGCCAGTTTTGTTGCATTGCCAGTGTTCAGTTTTCAACCTTATTCACCCATTGCTGTTTAATGAAACGGTTTTCTAAATAGTGGATTCCAATTCTGATTTTATCAACCTTGGCAGCCGACGCGTGTTTTGCTCGCGTTGCTACGACCGTCTAATCTGTCGCATGGCTTGTTCGACATTCGTAGAAACACATCGCCGGCTGAAGCCTCTCCTAAGCTGGCTATCGCGTGATTTTGTCTTCCGGAGTTCCGGTCTGTGGGTACTGTCAATCTCAGTTCACAAGACCATCTTGAACATTGGCCAGCTTTAGGGTTACCACGCCCTGTGATTGGCTTTTTATTTAAGTTATTGGACAGGGAACAAAATAAGGGAGCAAACTTTGATAAAGCCGGCAGTATGGATGCGTGTTGGCACGTCAGTGAAACACGTGTCAGCTGATAAAGCTTGATAATAAAATCAGAAGAAATGCAATCAACCATCTGGAAAATAGTGTGATTAAACGGTGGAAAATAATGTTTAAAGTTGCAATCATTATTATGAAACATTACTAAAAAAAACAGCAAAGCAAAACTGGTTCTTCACAGCAAGCGCTGTTATTTGTTTGTATTCATTCTTGCACTTGGCCCACTTTAACCCCCTTCTTACATCATAAAAACATGAGCGATGTGTTCTGTTGGAATTATAGGCCTCAATTCTATTTAGCATGTATGCATAGCACTTCCTCCCCCTTGACATGAGGGGGTCAGAAATCATTCTGACGGAGCCCGTCATAAATCAGCTTGTCATACGTCCTTGATAAACCATAAATCATACATGTCAATTTGGGAGGTAAATAGAGTTCTCTGTGTTGGGTTTTCCTCTAACCACGAGGGAAGTACCTTCCCCACTGCTGTTAGGCTCAAACTTGCTACCTTGTCTGTCCAATTGTGCCCGGCCATCCGGCTGGTCTGGGCTGCGAGCGCCGTTGTAGGCAAGACCTAAAAATGGACGCCCCAGTATGGACTTTAGACCTTCAAATCCTGATTCACCAACTTCTTATTGCGTGATTCGCTTTGCACCGTTCCACAGTGCAGCTTTGGGTGAAGTTGCACCTACTCCTGGTTTGCACGTTTCCTATTATCCTAAGTTCTCTCTGATTTTCAAGCAGTCGTTCCATTCCAGCGCAATGCGAAAGATGACTTCACACCAACCTTTGTCGACACAGTTGCCATTTTGGGATGTAGGTCTCCTAATATCCAGGTTAATTAAACTCTTTTGGGTAGTATCGATGTGCATGATTAGTCAGTTTCAAGAGTTATATTTGGTATCGGTTTGGCAACCTACATCATCTCCTACCACAATTTCCCTATGTTTTTTTTCCTTGAAAGGCTATTTTTAGGCCTGGATTTGACAGTGCACCGCTCTAAATAGACCTTTTGTTTCTAATACGCTTAGAGTGGGCTTTGGCTCCACCCCTTTCAAACTATGTATTTTTTCGCTCCGCCGCACCAGAGAAGTATTCTCTCCCCTCTGATGATATTGGCAGTTTGAATGTATGCTTCCGCCTCCAGCGGACTGTATGCTTTGCAATTTATCAAGAGGTATTTTACATCTCTCTGCCTCCATCATCTGCTCGCTGCTAACGCATGCACAAATGAATACTTGTGCATGCCTATCTTTAAATACCTTAGCACTTTAAACCCAGAGCTAATGGTTTTGCTATTGCTTGCTTCTGCACGCCACCGTTTAGCACCTGCTGGAATAACTCTGTTAACTTTCGCATAAACTGCTTTGTCACAGTTGTTTTGCCTAACTATCCCAAAGATTGGGGCGCTTCTTGATGCGCGTGCGGAGTTGTGTGTTCCACTCTGGACTTGTGAGTTGTCAGTCTACCTTTCTCATCCATAAAACACCATTAGTACCTTTGAGTCTACCCCAAGACCTGGTACAAAACCTCAGCCTTTCCTTTGGTGTCCAACTTCCATTTGTTACTTGTGGCCTAGTCTTTCAATCTTCTGCTTCACTTCCCTGCAAGAGACCTTTCCCTCTGTAAGAAGTTGCTTTGTGTTGTAGATGTGTGATAGGTTGATAGGGAACACAGGATGGGTCTGTGACGCTTGTGTGCCCATCAGCAAAGTTGTGCGATGTTCATCATTTTCAACCATCCCAAAGGCTCTGAAGGTTTCCCTTGTAGCTTATCCAGAAGGAAATGTATGCTTTATTGGGAGATGATGTTCAGTGCATTGCGAGATATTTTTCACTCTAAACAAGCCACGCTGGTAAAAAATAGTCAGAACATTTATGGGCAATTTTACCTTTTCCTGAATTTTTTGTGCACAATGTCATTGCATAATATATGTTGTCCTGGGCCAATTTGAAATTATGCATGTGTATGTTGCGTAATTTGAGATTTTCGCATTACATTTGTTATGCTAAATTCCCAAATTTTTGGGGAGGTGGGTTTCTGCTTCTCTTCTGCGTCAAATTCCTGAAATTATGCCATTATTCCCCTTTGTATAATTAAGCAGCATTCACTGTAAAAAATGACCGCAAATCCACGTGAACACCAGAATGCGAGTTGATATTTTTTGCAGGGCTTTTGATGAATGCGTCCTTGCTGCAAAAAATGATGTGAGGATGCATTCTGTGCTAAACAAACAAATGTGCATAATTGCGAATTTTGCTTTATTATACATAATTGTATGCAATATTGCCTGAATTTTGCATGATAACATGAAAGCACATTACGCAAATTTCTCATACCTCTAAATATATGTAATGCAGAACCATTTTGTCAGTATTAAATAATTATGGGGCATATTAACAAGCCAGGCGATAATGGGCTTGATAATATGCTCTATGGAATTCCAATTGAAGCCCATATTTCTCTTTGGCTTGTGTCATTGTCCTTTGTAAATGCTGGCTGTTGATTCGTTAATAGGCTTGTTTGTCCCTCCTTAGTACCGCCTTGTCTTTATTTATAACCTCACATGAGGACTGGCACTTTTACTTCTGCTGTTACACAATATATCTTATTTAGTCTGTAAGCACTATTATCTTTAATGAGTTTCTCCTACTGCAGGCACAACATGCTTTCCTGCAACATTAAGCGCCATGCGCGCTTTTACTTTCCAAGCAGCCTGTGACAATGACGGCCGCTTCTTTGAAGTGAAATAGATCTCGCATTTACAAGAGCTTCAGCTATTGGCATTGTAAATGACAATGCCTTTTATTTATGTGTTAATTATCAAAACAGATAAATAAAAGGCATTGTCATTTACAATGCCAATAGCTTAAACTCTTGCAAATGCGAGACCTATTGCATTGCAAATGCTTGTTTCCCCTGTATAAGGGACTAATTTGGAGTTCGGCAGATGGATTACTCTTTAGAAATATGACAAATATCCTGTCTGCCCTATTACAACTATCATAAGATTTAATGCGTTTGTTTTAAGGGGTACCATTAAGGGTGTGATGGAGTAACCCGTTCACCAAGTCAAGCCCAAGTCAGATATCAAGCTTTATGGGGCTGAAATAGTTCCTATTATGTTTGCTAAACATGCCGCCCCAAAAACAGACCACCATAATCACATACGCAAAGCACCCATACCTACGAAACACACACACACACAAACACATTCACATGCACACACACCCCTATACACACACACACACACAAATATGATCACACAGGATGTAAACCAATGCATTAGCACAAACAAATTACACGCACATCCCCATAAATACACAAAACACAGACTCACAAATACACACATACTCATGCACAAATGCATACACTCACTCATGTGTGTACAGATGCATTAACACATGCAGGCACAATTACACAACCATGTTTAAAAATAGACAAAAATATTGACACACACAAATATGCACATGCACAAATACACACATAGATACACACATGCATACACAAAATTACAAACATACATACATACATATTTCAACACACACACATTTGAACCACAGTATTGCATGTGCATTCGAATATATTCTATTACAATAGAGTCCTAAATAAAATCCATAATGAAGAATACCTCGGTATAGGTGGCGCTTCCACTCATATACTTTTAATCAATCTTTTAACTAATGCATTTGCCCTATTGGTACTCCTTCTACTAAAACATGTCCTGCTGAAACTGCCAGCCTACCTAGTTTGACTGTACTGTAGAACAAGCCTTCCTGATACACCTCCATCAAAAAACTAACAACCTCAGCTACAGAAGCTGATATGGGATCCTCACCCCTTCCAGCACACCAACTAGTCCATGATGTCCTAGAGGCCCATGTTGTTCCTGTTGCCCAAGACTCCTTGATGAGCGCCGACGTTTCCAACAATAAAACGATAACCCTCACACCTGCCAGATTCTCCTGAAATCATCCAACTCAATAAAGACAACTGACCTGTTTCTAGCAACTCCCACAGGATTCATTATCAACTGAGGAAAACATTCTGTTCGGAAACTTCAAAAATGGGGTCATCAACAACATCCTCCTGACCTTCATTAGCATGCTCTGAATCATTGCGAATGGTGGGAAAGCATAAAGCCTCCCCTCCTCCCAATTATGTAGGAACGCATTGCTCCCCTGGCTTTTGGATCCAGCCGTCAGCTGTGAAATATAGGTAGTTGAGCATTCAACATGTTTGCAAATAAATTCACTATTAATGGACCCCATTTTCTGTTTAAGCTCAAGAACACCTCTCTGTTTAATACAGAATCACTTAAATCCTTCAAATTAATTGAATTCTAATACGATACCACATTGCTCAGTCCCAGAATATGTTGTGCCTGAATAATGTTGTGACACAAACAATATACCCAGAAATCCTTCGCTAAATCTGCCAATGCCTTTGAACGAGGTGCACTTCCTTTGTTAAGATACCTGACTCCTGAGACATTGTCCATCTCTAGCAACACACAACATGTACTTTGTCCCTCACAAAACGCTTTATTGCAAAAGATCCCGTCCACAACTCTAGCCAATTGAAATACATTCTTCTCTGCTCTGTTGTCCAACGGCGTCTCGTCCACTCTGAACCACATTTCCCTCCCCATCCATGCAAACTGGCATCTGATTTGATCACTATTTCTGGAATCTCTCCAAAAATTGCTCTGCAACCTCAATGCACACTCCATGGTCTGTATCTGGGAACCTAAAATAACTGTCTCCGGCACTGGACTCAAAAATGACTTCCCTTTGTTTATTAAAAAACCCAAGTCCTGTATTATTCATACTACCAAATCTGTTTGCTCCTCTGCTATTCTTCAATTTACTCATCTTGAGCCTTACGCTCAAAACCTTTCTTATTTCCCTCTTTTTGCACCTCAATGTGCTTCTTTTTCTTTGTTCTCTTATGTCCTACCATTCCTGAACTTCTTTCTCTTGAGTCTATTTCCTCAACTGGCCAATTTCTCTCATCCTCCATCATATCCTCTGATCTTTCTTTTTTAACCATGTGCGATGCAGATTTAAAATTTTATATTTCTGCAAATGTCACTTACAAAAAAGAAAGTTCAATTCCGTGGCCCCATATTCCATTCTTATGGCAGTGCAGTCTTTACAGCAGGACTGCCGTACTCTATAAACTCAGGTTGCGCTTGGGAGGCCCACTGGAGGACTGGCGATATTATATCATCAATAGGTAAAGCTGCGCAAACCTACTGAAAGGTTTAAAGATTTGGAAGTATAACATGATCCAGGATGCAAACGGAAGTTCACTCACCTGAGAAGGCCACTGGAGGTCGTGACTTGTATCAATTAGCGCATGAGCATAAGGGTACTTCCGCAGCGTTTGTGCAAAGCTTCACGATAGCCTGTGAACAAGGTCTGTGAGGGTCTGAAACGCATCAGGCATTTGAAGAATTCCAGTGCCAATGCCGGTTTCCTGTTATAAATATTAAAGAGCGTATGCAAGTTCAACCTGCAAGTAAGTGTGTCTTCATTTCAAGGGCAACCTGGGTTTATATATATATGCATGTTCAAGAATGTTCTAGAATGTTTTAAAGTTCTGATCCTACAATAGTGTTCTTTTGTTGTTGCTGTGTATGAGTGTAATAATGGAACTTTGCCTAATATTGGCCTGAGTACTGTGTCATAACATCCTATGTTTGCCTTTTCACTAGCCTTATAACAGTTTAATTGCCTCATAATAGGACAGCAACGACAACAGAATGCGCATCACAGTAGGGTATTAGTACTCACTGTTTTTGAGGGTGGTAGGAAGCATAGATGCTAAGTCTTGTTCGACTTAAGAATTATTTCTCCAGATCTTTCTTAAAACAAATTATTTGTGGTCTCCCCAGTGCTTAAAATGTTGATCTTTCCACCACAGGAGCCCAGACTTATCAAAGGATTGCATTGCCCTTGCATCACGCAAGGTGAGGCAAGGGGAACATAATCCTTAAGTCACATTTAGCAAGCCACATAAAGCTACCTTGTGTGGCCTATTGTTGCTTGGTAAATCTGGGGTAAGGCAATGCAGCACAAGTCACTGCTTTACATTGCTCTGCATCAGGAAAGGGTTACATAGATGGAGAGTGAGACTGCATCAACATTGTATGCCTTTCCGATAGATGCGCAATAAAGAGAACTATCTTTATTTCTCCTAGTTTTTTCCTCTTTCTAAATGTGCTGCAGGCTTCACAATTATTGCTGATGATCTCTTGTATCCTAGGGGTGAAAATATGAACTCACAGAGGTACACTTCAGGAGCCAAGAGTACATAGCACAATACTGCAATGAGTAGTAGTGTACCTTTGAACTTTTCATGTGTAAGCCTGAGCACAGTAGACAGTACTCCTCACTAATTTAAAATGATCTACTCTGATTCTCCAGAGTGGCCTCTACAGAATATCATAGAGGTAGATGAGAATGACCAAAAGGGAGAGCAAGAACAAAGATGTCAATCCTTCATAAAGTAAAATATGGATGCATCTGTGGGCCATCAATGTGGGCCTTCAATTAACACACGTTGGGTGCTATTCACAAACTGCATTTTGCATTATATTTAGTGAATGTATAAGAATAAATTACTTTTGTAAACTACTTTCAAGTGTTAGTTACCTTAATGAATAGTCTGCCTTAGCATGGAAATTGCCTATGGGTCCTGGAGCAACAAGGGAAGTTGCTTGTATGAAGAAGGCTACACAACAAAAGCATCATATTTACAGTGAAACCATCTGCCTCACCCAGGAACAGATGCTGGCAGTGTTGGGAGGAATAACAACTTCACATTGGGGGTGATTTTAGGATCAGTTAGGTAAAAGGATGTGGAGAACAGAGGGAAATCAAGAGCATATGCCCAGAAGTGAAAGCAGGTGAGAAGGTCATGTAGTGAAGCCTAAGTCAGAGTATGGTGGCAAAGCAAGCAACGTGTAAGAGGAATGGGTATGTGTAAACAATGGGCCAAAAGGGAGGTTTGATAACTAGTAATGGTTGATTTATGAGAGGAAAAGAAGGAAGCAAACATGTGCAAGTATTCTAGCACCTTATCCCTATGGTAAATGGAACCTAAGGGAGCCACTTAAGAGGAAATCTGTAAGAAGCAGGAAAGTTAGGGGATTAGAAAGATACAGAAGTGTAAACTGTATGTATTCCAAGAGTTTCAGCATAAGAATGGCTAAGACGGGTAAAGGAGGAAAAGAAAATGTTAGCCTGACATCCATTAGCATTAAAAAAATGGATGTTCTAGAAAAGGGTGAAAAACTGAGGAGGCATCATAGTGGAACAGGTATGACCTTTCTTAGAAAAAAATTACCAGTGGACTCCACTGTAACCAAAACCTGTGCCTCATAACTAATGGCCCAATTGATGGTCAAATACAGAAAAAGGCATGTTTTGTGCAACTTTAGTAATTTAAAAATAAATTATAATGTCTACTCACAATCCGGATAAAGATTTTTCCGGATTGCAGAACAGAGGCTGCCATCTTACATTTCTGGAGTCACAACTTGAAAGAGTCAACTTTACTTTACAAGTCTAGTCTCCATTGATTTGGCACTAGCGACTAAGGGGGTATGGCATAAGACATTTGTGACGGAATGAGACAACTTCCTAAAATTGTTGGATGTCCTCTTCTGCCTGTCGATCACAAAGGCAGAAGGCGAGGGTATGTATTAAATCCCATACAGCATATGGCAATGAAAGCACATTTCAGAAATAAAAATCCAATAATGTCAAATTTTTCATAAATGTACTGCTTTCACCTGTTGCAGAGGAGTACATGGTTGGAGTTCTGGGTGTGTATTTTAGGAGGCAATGAAGGGAATGTGGACCCTAAAGTTTGCTAACCATTAGCAGATACATTGGCAATTTGGCTTTGTGGCACTGGTGCAGGGAAATATATGTTTGGATATAAATACGATTCCGACATTTAAAATATGTGCAGTGGGTCACTGAGTTCATTACCTTAGGAACAATTGTATATTTTCCAATACAGTTGATAGAGCACCTGAAATGCATTTAAAATCTATATACCTGCTCCAGTTAAGGCACAATGCTGAGTTTCATTTGAAATCATGTGCCTCATAGATGCTTGAAAATACATCTCCTAGCTGTGAACAGTTTGCAAGAAAGTCAATATAGAAGTTAGTCTTCCTTCGGACAGTGCATTTTTGTAAGTGATTGGTTAAAATATACAAAATGGGCCCGATTCACATAAGTTATCTGAGACAAAAGCCTAAACTTACTACTTTTGGTATTCACAGAAGACATTTAGTAGTAGTAAAGTTAGGATTTTGTCTTAAGTCTGTCTTAAGTCTGTCCTAAGTTTGTCTTAAGTTTGTTTTAAGTCTGTCTTAAGTCTGTGAATACCAAAAGTAGTAAGTTTAGGATTTTGTCTCAGATTACTTCTGTGAATCGGCCCCACTATCTTACTTTCGCTGATCAAGAAAGAGCACAAAAGCAAATGATTTATATTCCCAAATATAGTGGTGCCCAGTACCAGTGGTACTTGCAAGGAACCAGAATGAAGTACTGTCAATTGGTTCACCATAGCAAATAAGTGGAAATTTGTATCCATATGGACTGGAAATGTTATTGTTAATTCATACCCTTCGAAAACTTTAAATATTAACACAAGAGTCTGACAGATCATAGTTTAAATCTGCTGTTTCACAATAGTTACAGCAAATAGATTTCTGGAAAGTATAGTTGTGAAGTTTTACTTTTGTCAATTTCTGAGCATTAGCTTAAAATCCACCTTGATTAGTTTGCTACATAAGAAAAATAGATTGATAGACATTAAATCATAAAACTTTATTATATTTGTACGAGAGTGTGACGCAGTTATAAATCGAACAAAGTCATCATGGTTACAGTAGACACCATGTTTTACCTTTGCCCTCTAGGTGAGCCGCCATCTTGAGGAAGTGGACTTACACACATTAAGCATTCCTTATGACTGACTGATTATTACCGATCATAAAAATAAACTCAGGCAGTCAATATAAGTTGGACACTTCGCCAGCGGTTGACAAAACTGGTGTAGGCAGAAAAATAAGTGCAATACTCTTGGGCCCTGATTACGAGTTGCTCATTAAATTCTGACCCATACATAAACCCGCTAACAAGCGGGTCGAAATTTCGAGTTTGGTTTGATTTAACGCAACATGTAATTTTCAGGTGGGTTAAAAAACTCAACATTTGTTACCTTTCGGCAAGCCTGCCTAAATTTAACGGGGGAAAACCATGCAGTATTTATTGTATCATGCAGATTTTGTCACATTAAACACCAAAATTTGCATGTTATTCCCCCAAAACTCATAGTAGGTGCTATTTATCACACCCGATACATAAAAAAACCTAGTGGTATAGTTATTTATCAGGTTCAATAAATGGCACCTGTACTTGTAATCAGGCCCTTAGTGTAAAAGGTAAATGCAGAACTAATGCAGAGTGACTATCTTTCACCTAGCACCATTCTCCGCTCTGTAAACATTTTCTTCTTCATTCTACACTGGATCATGCACATTCCATGATGCAATATTTCAGAACACTGATTCTGAGTGGTTTTGGGCATTTATCACTAGTACCGCTTAGCAACTGCTGATTGAACACTGAGGCATTTTCCAAGCTTTGGTCAGTCAGAGTTGAGTGAAAATTTGCTAGATGATGCGAGGGAAGTCCGCTGAGCTCCTGAAGGGCTACCAAAAGTGTAGAGTTTCAAACTGGGTAAGGATTACATGCACATCATGGGGGAACTCCCAACATTTGGAGTTTCTATTTGAGTAATTACTTCATGCAAACAAACAGCTCAATTAACAAACATTTAATTTCGTTTAGCTGTACGTACACCTTAAACTTCACTTGAGACTGATGATAGAAAAAATGTCCAGTTTTACTCTCTGCTGTGGCCACCTGCTGATGGTAGATGCATCTAGGGAATTACATTCATGCATCGTTATTTGTTCACTATTTTTAAGGGTTTTAAAACAGCCATTCTTTTCGCCATATGCAATATACCACATTTTGTGAAAAGAAACAATGCCTTGGATTTAGGTCTGGAATGTGCCTGAAAACACATGCACCTTGTCTGTATTTTTTCGGAAATGTACATTAGAAAAGTTACTTTAATGCAATGAGGCCATTACCAACAATTACTGACCCCATGCAAATTGTAGGAACTCTGGGCCTTATTATAATGTTGTACGGACTTTCGTCCAACTGCCATCCTTTCGGAAATGGGACCGCCCAACTAGCTGTCGGCGGTCCCGCAATAGGAATTAGGAAGCTACCACTGCCTCAAGGAAAAGAAATGTGCACCAGCATATAACAAGCACAGATCCCCTGAAAACAATTACTGATTACAACGCACAACGTGAACTCACCATCGAGTTCTACAACACGTTTTAGGTTGGCATGGAAACCAATTAGGTTACACGATGGAGCATGTGACTGTCTTCGATTAGACTTCTACACAGAAGCATTAAGTCAGCATTGCCATGGTAACCATAGTTATGCGCAGGAGCACATGAACATCCCTGGAGCATCTCAAGGCATTTCCAGCAATTCCAGTGATGCATGTAGTTGACGCATTCTATTTTACAAGCACATAGTATTTATCGTACTGTGTACTTCATGAAACGCTGCTGCTCATCAATTGGAGTGCGTTTCCAGTAGGAATACAAATCCTATGGTGATTTTTAACAATATTGCGGTAAGAAGAGAAAATAATTGACACTGTGAATGCTCTTTGGCTGGTGTCTTGAGTAGTACTTGGGAGACAAGGTATAAATACAGATATAATAATACAAAAAACATTAACTGGTGTTGTAAAAGGTATTTACTCACAGACTGAAAATTACTGGTGACCAGTATGCAATGTGATCCCCCTTCCAAGTTACTCAAGACTAAAAGTGAAATTCCCATTCTATGGGTAAGGTGGAAGGAGGAATTCATGACATATCGCAAAGCTATAGATGGGAAAGATTGTCAACTGAGAGGAAGAAAAATCTTCTTCTACACTGTTTGGGGTCAGAAGGACGAGTAGTAGGTCAGGGTGACTGAAATGTTTTTGAGGAAGCCATGGTGAAGATGGAAAATCATTTTAAATCTACATCCAGTGTTGTGCTGAACAGATTTAAATTCTACACTTGTGCCCAAGAGTTTCTCACTGGTTTACAAGCTCTATCCATGAACTGCAACTTTGGACCTATCACAGATGAAATGATAAGGGATCTAGGGCCATATGTAGGTAAATTATTTTTACCGATTCATAAATACCGAATTTTACCGAATCGGTATTTAAGAATCGGTAAGTTATATGTAGGTCAACATTCGGTAAACTTTACCGAATCGGTAAAATTCGGTAAACATGAATCGGAATTTTCCGAATCGGTAAATACCGAAGCGGTATTTTCCGAATCGGTAAATACCGAATCGGTAAATACCGAATCGGCAGTTTAACAACACATGACTTCAAGCAGCCAATCCTGTGCAACCTCAACCCCACCCAACCAGGGAGTGGCCACACCCAGGCAGGTGCACACAATTAGCAGACTCTGGAGAGGCTGGGAGTGCTGAGGAGAGGAAGAGAGCAACTGCCAGATTCAGACCTGGAGACTGCAAGAATGGCAAGCCAGGACACAGAGAGGGAAGGAGGGGAGAGGAAGCGAAAGCTCAAATTCAGCCCAAAGGAGCTGCAAGTTCTGGTGGAGGAGGTCGTGAAACAGCACCAGAAACTATTTGGGAAACTGTCTCAGCAAGTGCCTGAGTCAGAAAAAAGAAAGATCTGGCTTGGAATCCAGGCACAGGTGAATGCCATAGGAGTGACCCCCCGGGACATCGATGTCCTGAAGAAGCGGTGGTATGACATCCGCATTATCACCAAGAGGAAGGTGGCAGATTTAAAAAAAGAGGCCAGCCAGACAGGAGGTGGACGCAACAGAGCACCAGCCCTGACAGAACTGGAGGAGCTAGTGGAGACAACGATTGAGCCAGAGAGCATCGTGGGGATTGGGGACGCTGACAGCTCCGCCAGAGGCACCTCCAAACAAGGTAAGACGCTTGCACAGCAATGTGCCCCCCCCTACCCCTATCCAAACTCCCAAAATGTGCCATGAAAATCCAACTCCAGTACAGGTATTAGTGCATGCCTGCAATGCATCATGGGAGATGTAGTCCCTGAAAGGCCAAACATGATACGAGGACAATGAAATACTGTCTAGAAATTGTATTGTCATGTCAGGAAGACAAAGCTTCAGGTACACTTAGCTGCTGTTGCTTTTCTGTCCACAGGCACTACTGCGCACAGAACTGGCCATGAGAAGGGAGAGAGAGCACACCACACACCCAGCACAGAGAAGGCCACCACCAGTTCCGGCCAGGGAACGGCACCACAGGCACTTACACCACCCCAGCCAGCATCGCCGCTCCAGCCAGCATCCACAGTCCTGCAGGTTTCACCACCATCTTCACCTCCTGCACAGCACAGGTTGAGGAGGCGTCCTGCAGCTAGGTTGGATGTGACCGACTCATCATCCGATGAGTCGAGGGGCCCGGAAACGTCCACTGTAACCCAGGATGTAACACATGCCAGTGTGCCTTCCGAGTCTGAGGGAGAACACACAGTTGGCAGACGGCGCCGCAGGGCTCGGCCGCAGAGACCACCTCCCCTTGGGCAGGGCCATGGAGTGTTCTCAGGTCTTGAGGGCACCATGGTGAAAATACAACGCGTACAGGCAAGGGCAATGGTGTCCGTACAGCGACAGATGCGTGGCCTACACAACACCTTTGGAAACATTGAAAAGGGCATCACCACCATGGCAGGGGGCATTACGGATATGGCAGCGGGCATGCGGGACATGTCCCAATCCATCATGGAGCTGTGCTCAAGGTTCGATGAGGACAGGGCCACACGGCGCAGGGGACATCAGAGGAAGGATCAGACCTCGAGGGCAGTGAACCGGCTGGCGACTGCCACATCGCTGATCTGCAGGCGCTCTGTTGCGATGCAGGAGGGCCTTGCACAGTGCAGCACAGATGTGTCCAGGGGGATGGTTAGGGTCACAAGTGCACTAGAAGTGCTGCTCACCAGCCAGTCTGCAGCAGCTGGCGCTTTGGATGCTGGCGACACAGAAGACACGACCAGCAGGAGCAGCATAACCCCCCCCCGTCCCAGACACTCGTCGGAGCAACAGGCGTCAACGTGGTGCCACTGGTACCCCAGCCAGTGAGGACGCCCCCTCAATTCCATCCCGCACTGCTGCGCGTGGGCGCAAACAGTAAAGCCCCATGCGAAACAATGACACATTTGGGTGAAGTAACCCTTAACTCACAAAATTTAATTTCTCATTGTTGTTGTAATACAGTTTCCTTTGTGTTGTGGCGTAGTGCTGTCTGATTAAACTACGTCATGGCATCCAACTACAGGCTGTGTCCCCTTACTCATTCAGAAATAGTTGGATGTGATCTCTGCCCGTCTCACTCTTCCATCTGTTGCTGCTTGTACTCCTGCTGCGTTGGCCTCTGCATGCGCAGTCTCATCATCATTGTCCTCAATATATGTCATTTCGACCTCTGTGCCTCTCTTTGTGGCAAGGTTGTGCAGCATTGCACAAGTGGCAATAATCTTGCAGCAGAGGATGGGTGTGTACTGGCGTGCACCTCCACTCTTATGGAGGCAGCGAAACCTGCTCTTCAGTAGTCCAAACGTGCGCTCCACCACATTGCGAGTAGATTTGTGTGCCACATTATATCGTCTCTCACTCTGGGTTGATGGGTGTAGGTAGGGAGTGAGGATGAATGACCGCACGGCATATGCACTGTCCCCTAGGTGAGTAAAAGGGAGACATCAGTCACATGCCTCAATACACTATGATTTGCACTGAGTACTATGTAGCGTCACTGTTACTTACCTAGCAGGTATCCTTCCCCGAATTCTCCCGCAAGCAGTCGTGTGTAGATCCCACTGTTCTGGAAGATGTAGGAGTCATGGGTGCTCCCAGGGAATTTGGCAACGATATCAGTGATGATGTTCCCTGCATCGCAGATTACTTGCACATTGATGGAGTGGGTGGACTTTCTGTTTCTGTAGATGTGCTCAGTGGCAGCTGGTGGGCAGATTGGGATGTGTGTGCCATCTATACAGCCAATGACATGGGGGAACTGTGCCATTTGATAAAAGTCAGTTTTAGTTTTCTGCAGTTCAGCCTGTGTGTTAGGAAAGCTGATGTAGTGGTGCATTCTCTGCATCATGGCATCCAGGAACTTCCTGAAGAAACGTGACATGCAACTCTGGGAAACTCCGCCCACCGCAGCTATCACCCCTGGTAACTGCCAGATGCAAGTAGGTGTAGGCTGCAGAGCACCTGCACATGTGGTGGTATGGCATGGGCCCTTCTTGTTGGCTGGTCCAGGAGTGGGTGCAGGTCCCTTATCAGGTCCAAGATGGTTTCGGGGTGTAGCCTGTACCTTTCATGTATCTCTGCGTCAGTCAGTTGGAAGAGTGTGATGCGCTGTCTGTAGATGCGTTCCTCCCGTCTCCATATCCTCAGTCCTGCAGCCTGTAGACGTAGCCGCCTTGCAATGACATACAGAGCAGCCATGTTGTCCATGCTGTTGCATTTTGGGATTGCTTAAATGCACTGTTGAAAATTACCACCTGCTTTCTATCAGTGTTAATTACCGACTCTTATTTACCGATTTTGAAGGATTTCTTAATTACCGACTTTACATACATAACATTTTTCAGTATTACCACTTCATATTTACCACTTCATATTTACCGAATCGGAAAATAAGTATTCGGTAAATTTGAAGCGGTATTTTTGAAGTCGGTAAATTTGAATCGGTATTTACCGATTCATATTTACCGAATATGTGTTTTTGGCCTCCTACATCTCAACTATCTAAATACCGGTCGGTAACGTCTGTTTTACCGAATTTCGGCCATTACCGACCGGTATTTGGCTACCTACATATGGCCCCAAATCATTGTGCATGTTAAGAGCAAAATGGTTCAAGAGCAGTTGTGTGTTATGGGTGATCCAAATTTGCAGGATGTAATAAGCACTGCCAAAGCATTGGAACAATCAGAAAAGGGGATGAAATGTTTAAACAAAGAGAATAAGGTTTCTGCTGAGAATGTGTGTAGTTCACATCTGGGTGGACAGAATGCTTTCAAAAGATCTGAAAGGAATATTCATTGGTTTAGACGTGGCAGTGCCAATCACGGTGCATAGTCACCTCAATGTCTAGCACTGGTTAAAAAATGTAAAAAATGTTAGTGCATAGGACACTTTGTGCCAGTATGTAGGGATTTAAAAAAGTAATATTAGCACTGCTGCTAGAGGCAAAATGTCATGTGTAAGTGAAGATTGGAATCACAATGGAAAAGGTAGAAGGAACATGGCCATAGTACTGTCTATTAAAAAGATTGTTGAATGTGGAAAGAGGCAGAATGTTTTGAAACCACTTAGGTGTATAGTTCCAGAATTGAAAGTGGAACTGGAACTCATGGTAGATTCCAGTTCACCATGGACGATAGTTACAAAAGATTACTTTTTGCAACGATTTGGAGATGTATTGTTTGTGGCACCCTAAAAGAATCTGATATAATTGTGGAAATTTTTGATAGGTCCAGGATTGATATGGTGGGGTAAGAGGCAGTTGGAATTGAGTTGAAAGGCCCAGTGGCCCAAATTAAGGTCCATGTGGCTGCCAAGGGTGTGAATGTTTTAGGATGAGGAGAACAGTGAAAACTAAGGTATTCTCTGAAAAGTTAAAGAGCTATAGTCACAAGATCAAGGTGAAAAGTGGTGCCTGTAAAATAAAAACTGAGAGGAGAACCAGTGAATGTGATGGAAGAACTACAAGAAATGTTGGAGGGCATGATTGATGAAGGGATAATTGAAGAATTAGAGTCACCTAAATGGGTTTTGCCCATTGTGTTGGCATGTAATCCTGACAAAAAAGCTTGCGATTGTGTGTGGACTTGAGAGCCCTTAATGCCAATTTGGTAGTGAACTGTCATCCATTGCCTAATATTAATGAAGTAGTGTGTATGCTAGAAGGAGCCAAGGTGATCTTAACATTAGATCTTCATTCAGCATATCACTAAATTGAGTTAACTGAGGAATCAAAACATTTCACTGCTTTTCTTACTCCCCAAGGTCTATTTCAGTTCATGAGGATACCCTTTGACTTAGCCTCATGGCATCCGTGTTTCAGAGGGCAATGTTTCACATTTTTAGAGCTATGGACAGATTTGTCAAATGCTTCCAGGACAATATTCTTATATTCTCCTGGAATGAAAAAGAACATATGGAATATGTAATGGAAGTATGTAAATGATTAGAGTCACATGGCCTAACCTTGAAGCAGAAAAAGTGCAGATTCTTCTGTGATTCTGTTGAATATCTTGGATACACACTATCTGGTAATGAAGTGGTTCTGAAGAAATCCTTGGTAGATGAAATTGTTAAAGCTGTTGCTCCGGATAATAAGGAGAAACTTCTGTCATTTGCAGGATTATGCAAATATTATAGCAAATTTATAAGAAACTTTGCAACCAAAATGGAACCTTTATGTGAACTGAAAGGAACAAAGCGGAGTTTGATTGGACAGAGAGACAACAAAAGGCATTCCAGCAAATCAAGCAGGAAATTGTACAAGTGCCCCCGCTCAACTCCTTTTGTGTATGCAAAGTCTGTATCATCACTGTTGATACCGGTTTTTATGGTACTGGAGGGGTCTTATCTCAGAAGTGTGTGATGGATAAATGGTGTGTTGCGTTTGCATCAAGAACACTTAGTAATACTGAAAGGAAGTCTTTGTTATCGAGAAGGAGTTGTTGGCGTGTGTGTGGGCCATTGAACACTACCGAAACAATGTGTGTGGAAGTAGGTTCATACACAGCATGCACAACCAGACTCACATTTAGGTTAAAAGAGTACAACGTCAGTTTGGAATTCGTGCCAGGCAAGTACAATGTCACTGCAGATTGCTTGTCTAGTTTGCCATGTCCTACTCACAAGAGTGTGGATGATCACAATGACATTGACATGGTTGCGACCATCAAGAATTTTGTGTTTGGGTAATTTAAAAGCATATTGGAGGAGGTATGGAAAAAAGGTGTGGATGAAGATAAGAGATTGCAATTGCTAAAGAGATACCTTATGGAAGGGTGGCACAAGGACAAAAATTGTGCCTTCAGATATGTATGGGTATCTGGAGATAAGGAAGGAAAGTGTGTTCCTCCAGAGTCCATGCAGGAAGAGATATTGAAACATGCTTATCAGGTCCAATTTTTGATGGCCTGGCATGGACACGGTGGTGAGTGTGTTTGTAAACAGTTAAAAAATGCTGAAAGTATTTCCTGCTCTATTGAAAACTGTGTCCTGGCTGCAGTTTCATGGGCTAAAGGTGGCCTTCGATGTTCTGGTCCATACAAGAATTTACTGCAAGAAGTTTGTTTTGCTTTGGTCTTAATTGACTATCACTCTAAATGGCCTGAGGTTAAATTTGTTCCACATGCTTCCTCGCAAGTTGTGTTAGGATGCCCGAAAGTGCTAGTAACAGACAATGGTGTTCAGTTAAAGTCACATGAGACGGACGAATTTCTGATAAGGTGTAGCATCAGGCATATAACCATAGCCCTGTATGAACCTCAAGAAAATGTTCAGGTTGAGAGGTACAATTTGAATGGTTTGTACTGGGCTTGAAATTAAGGAAGAAAGTGGAAACATGGTCTGAGGGAAAGGTTATGGATGTACTGTATTATTCCTCATTCTGTCACAGAAGTGATTCCTTTTCAGTTGTTGAAAGGAAGAGACCCAGTGTCCAAGTTATGCCCATGGTGGATAAAGAAAAAAATGTCTACTGCAGATGTCATGGATATAGAGGAAACTTCTCTAAGGGTGAGGGAGAAAGAAGACAAATTGAAAAGTAGGTTGATGACAAATGGAGAGTAAGAGAACCTACGTTTGAAGTTGGAGATTGGGTGAGAATACCCAAACCAGGTTTTAAAGTGAAAGATGATTCCAAATTCGGTCGTGCTTTGAAATTGGTGAGATTGAATAAGAACAGTGTGGTCATTCAGGATGGAAGGGTTTGGAATGTGAAGTGAGTGGTTAAGTGCGGAGGTGAGATGGCACTATGTGATGAAATAAGTCAGATGGAGGGAAATCAAAGTATGCTTCAAATGAACAGGCCAAGTATTAATGTTTCCAATGATTTGATTGAGAGTGTTCCTATAAGTGTGGGCAGCCAAGGTAGTGACACTGAAAATGAGGTGTCAGGATATAATACTAATAGGTCAATTGTTAGTGAATATGTGGCATCTAGAGTGAAGAGGGAAGGTAGTATTTGTTGTCTTCCTGTAAAGCTCAATTACTATGTTTGACTCACATGGTTTTATGTTGTTGCCTTTTTAGTTATTTACTTAAGGGATGAGATGTGTTATATTTACATAGGCTATTACTGTGTGTATGTTTGTATTCAAATGCTTTTCTTGTTCTGCTGTCACTAAGAATGTTTTAGAATCTATGCAAGAAGTCAGTTTCCAGAGGACCTGCTAGTGTGTCATCCTGTTGTACTGTTCTGCGCTCAATAAATAATTTTTTATATAAAAACTTAGGATTTTGGGTAATCCTCAGCTATATTCTTGGAAATTGACATATTTTTTGGATACTGTACAAAATTGTTAACTTCAAAAAAAATTTGAAGCTCTAATTCTGAAACCATATACTTAACTTGAGCAGCTTTTAACATCCACTGTTCACTTCCATCTAGTTCTATTTCACAAAAATATATTTCCACATTGGGATAACCTTACAATAGCTTTTTAAATGTCTTCATATTTTATAAAGCACAGACGATCTACTGTTACAATTAGTTTCCATGGACTGGCTCCATGCCATCTTCCTTCATGAAAAGCATCTGTGCTGACCTCATAATTACTTTCCTTGGAACTAAAAATCTACATTACTTATATATTACACATGGGCTAATATCAAAATGATTTTGCTGGGAAAAGACGTACATCGCTGTGTTCTCTATAAAACACATTGGTGATGACCTAACAAGTGCTTTCCTAGGAATTGAACTACCTCTGTATATTCGAAATATGTATTTTCTTTGATGAACTCACAATTAATATCCAAGAGTGTGTTAAATGTCTACATTCCTTGTAATTCACTTGATGGTTGGCTTGACCATTACTTTACAGACAACTGGGTTAAATCTCTGTGTTGCTTTTAATTATTTTCTCAGTTGACCTTACAAATACTTAGCTGTATTCAGAATAAAATCAACTACAAGCACGCTCATAACATTATCTTAAAAACAAAAAATACCTGTAATCTAATTCATTCTCAGTGCACTCTTTAGGTGTCCCTCTAGCTTCATTTTCAGAGATAAGTGCAACTGAGTTCTTCCTATATTCCAGCTGAGCCAATGTATTTTAGCACGTTCTAGTTATTTACCTTGCGTCCATTCATGTGGGGTTGTGTAATTAAAAACATTAATTGTTTCCTCACCTTGAATTCTACTCAATGGCCTGAGTAATCAGTTTTTTATCCATCTAATATTCAGTGATGTAATAACTGATTTCACCAGGAACAGAGTGACTTGTCTAGATGTTTACTATCAATATTGCATCTGATGGATTGTAGCTGACCTCTCAGAACCAGAGTAGGACATAGCCTCTACATTCCTATCATTCATAGGCTTGAAATTAGATGGAACCAACTCTCTATGCCAAGTGTACATCACTCTTTAGTTGGCATTATTATATAATGAACAGTCAAATGTGGTTATGATAAACAGGCAAGAGCACAATCCTTCTTGGATGTCCTGTGAACTCGTAAAATACTCAAGAAGTCTACCATCACTGCCACCCAGTTGATCCAGATATTCTTCTACAACACTTCTCGAAGCAGATAATTGAACGAATTTCAAGGTTTTCCCTTGTTACTTGACCAGCACAGAATGACTTGTATATATTTGCAGAATCTAAAAAACGCTGTCAGCGATAGTAGAAGAGGGGAGTGACCAGTCCATGTGAAGCGCCTGTCCTGCCCACCGCTTCAGACGCTATAATGTGCCATAGGGTCCTGCTGCACAGAGGATGTTGTCAGCACTAAGCAGAGGATGGCAAAGCTGTTCCATGGAAGGACTGGGAGGACTCCAATATAAAGGATTGTTATAATCATCTTATATTTTCTTTTCTAGGTTTCCACCCTTTTTTAAAGAAATATGTTTGTTCATTTAAGTGTATGTCTGAAATATATATGCACTTTTATTAATGTTGTTATTCATTGCAACATGATAACTCAGCCTGCTTGAATATATTCATGTTTTCATTATACAACTTGAATTATCTTTTCAGCGGTTGTTTTAAATACCCAACAAGACTTCATAGAAATTGATATCGTGAGTTCTCACTTATTGTTTTCAAACAATAAGCAGGGCTTCACAGAAGTAAGTAAGTGAAAGGTTAGAAGAGCTTTACTATGTATTGTTTATTTTTGAAAATGTTCAACAGTGCGAAAACAGAATACATACACGTGAACAGAGAATTATGAGATAGGAACTTTGTTTAAGGGATGTAAGACTGAGAGCCATACAGAAGCTCCATCACTTTGCTTTCCTGAAGGCAACATGGAAGGCACAGCTGCCCTTCACCTATCTGCCAACTTGCAGGCTTGAGCAGCAGCTGTTGGTTTTTTTGCTGAATATTGGTCAGAAACTGTATGTGGTGTGAACCATCTATTAAACTCGAACAGGTCGCTTTTGGAGCTAAGTTAGCTTAGTTACCTGAGAGAAAGGAAGGGTTGACATACTGATGTGAAGAATCTTTCTGAGGTAGCCATAACGTTATCATTTTTTCTACTATTCTGTCTCCTGACAAATATTTCCACTGTGAAAGTATTGCTGTGGGTTAATGCCACACATTGTGCCCATTGCATTTTCACAAACTGTATTTATAGAGCAACAATGAAATGTTCTACTTAGCACATCTTTTTGGTGAGATTTATATGTTTTTGAATTCTGCCCATTGGACTGTACAACACCTACCACAACACATGTGAAAACAACACATCACATATAACAAACACAGCTGAGATACGGAATATAGTCAGCCATCACTCGGGTCTCGACAGCACTTAACTGTGTTCTGATAGCCAGCACAACTCTTCAGACACATGATATTACAGTTATGGTAAGTAGCTGGCTATTTTGGGGATTCCAAAAGCACTTACTATCAAAATACCACATACACAAACATCCAGCACAGAGTGACTATACCATATTATTGAGTAACATATGGCTCTCAGTTGCACAAACCACACCTGTTATAATACATATGGAACTCTTCACCCCAAACACAACATATTAGATTGACCTTTTGGCATGCAACCATTCATTGCAAACCCAACAGAACAACTTGGTCAGACCAAACCACGTTTTCACATAAACAACATGTGACCAATATCATATAGAGCCTGATTTAAATCTTGGCAGTTATAGAAATACAACCATGACTGTGGTCCACCAGCAAAATGTATATGCGGATGGACCTAAGGTTTAAACACAGTGGAGACTACTCTGTCTCTACCATGATTAAATCCCTCTGCCAGCCCTGCAGAGTAAGGGCCATGGGAGGCAGGCCTCTAATCCCGCCCACCTAATCTAGATGGGTGGAATTAGAGGTCCGGTTTCACTGCCCGACACCAACAGGAAAACTCTGGCGGGAAGGGTTAGTGAAAACTGCTAAATGCTCCCCTCACCACAGGAGAGGACTCCCATGGTGAAGGGAGCATTTTCTTTTTTATTTAAAACAATCAAATCCTGCTTTGAGAAAGAAAAAGAAACATGACCGAGCCATGCACCAAACTGTAAACAGCATTGACAGGAACCACTGGGATGGCAATTGCTGCCAATGGTTTTGAAATGACGGCCAGCTTGGCAGTCATTTCTACATTTTGCGGGAGGCAGGTGCACCAGGGGAACGGAGCAATTTACTCTCTCCCCGATGGAGAAACTGCCAGCTCGCCAAAAATATGAATCAGGTCCATAGGTGGGTAAACCTTGCAGCCCAACAGCATACTGCAGTCTTTATACATGTCCACCTCTCAAATCCGATGGATAATGATAAGCAAACCATAACCACCATACATTAACCTCTGCAACAAATCTCTTCAGCCACTAAATGATTGCGCCCTATCAGCACAGACTCTACAGACCGAACAATGGGTACTCATCGTCTCATTTGCCCTCGTGGAACAAAACTAATGGCAAAGTCCTAAGGCACATCCATCCACACACGTCCTACATACACTATCATGTTATTTCAGATTATAACCATCCCACTGAACCAATAATGACCACAGCAGTTAGTATTTGGAAAAGACCAATCAAATAATAACAGACCACAACCTCTATGGTTAATGAGACATTCCAGAATGATAGAAAAGGGGAACCAAAACTCCAAAGGGGCTTTAAAGCCAATCAAACGACAGAAGTGAAGTATACAAGTGCTAATCCTATGACATAACAATTACATTAATCACATAGAAACCCCTTCACAAAGATAAATAACACAAACAAATAATAGCTACATCATTATTTTGATTGTAGCATTTAAAACGTGGACAAGCTGCCAGAAGATTATGAAAAGCTCCACCAGGGAATGATATTGTAGACTCTCGCCGGTCATTCATCCGTGTCAGTATGCCTCACTAAATGCAGGCATTTGAGTTGAAAGATGCTCTTTCAGGCGTTTACCTTTTAAATATCCTACAATATATCGCTCAGGGGGCCCACTCGGCGGTGAATTTTGCAGATAGCACGAGGTCGCCTAACAAACATATAACGTGAACCATCGCTGGACCAAAACACGAGTGCTGGATTGCTAAAAATGAGAAGTTAAGCAGTTAAACATGTTAAAACAAAATCTGTATCAAAGAGCAGCAAACAACCCACAAGAAAGTGACCACACTGTCAACAAAACGATGCATTTGCACCTAGTTCTTTCCCTACATGGGATGCAACCTGGCAACCAGATGACCGACCGCTGTGCCACGCTTCTGAAGAGCCTGGCGCTGGTGCCCTTCTGGGTTCCATATTAAATCAATTAGTGTCTCTTTTCTAACTTTATGTGGAAAAAAATCCCACTGGTTTTGAATGGCGTTAGTAGCAGAACTTATGTGGAAAAAAATCCCACTGGTTTTGAATGGCGTTAGTAGCAGAACATCTGGCCAGAAGCAACACTCCATATTCAGAGGATTTGGCGTGTATTCCTTGGCATGGTTTCTACAGCTTCCTCCCCCCTTGCCAGTCCAGGACTCTTGCCTAAAGCATTAATGTTTACTACAACAGATTAAAGATCCTGGCAGGGAGTCGGGGCCTTTAATATGTTAAATAACATTATGAGAAACTTGTTAAGTCTGACTTTACCCAAGACATTTTGATTTTCCTAAAGTTATATGCATAATATCCTTACTTACAGGAGCTACTTCAGCTAGCCCGCTTCCTCCATTGGTCTGTTATTGTGTCATTCACGTTTTCTCTGCCTACTATAGCATACAGCCTGGGGCAAGGGATCAGACCATTTCAATCATTGGCTAAGATCACTGTGAAAAGAGGCATTCTGCCCTTTCACAAGCAGCACATCCCAGCAAATAGTAGTTTACTTAAGAGCTAGGACCTATTATGTCAGTGAGTGTTTTTTACATCATAAATATTATCACTTTTAGTCAGTTTACTTCTTCTGGTTTTTAATCATTGATCACAGCAGCTTCCCCAAAAATGATGTTTTGACAAAATGAAACAAGCGTTGAAAAAGCCTAAATGCTGGTGGCAGCCGAGATCGTATCTTTCGACTTTGCCAACACTTGTGTTTTTTTGTTCCAAATATTGTTTTATTTTCTTAAAGACAGTTTAATACTTAGATGAGGCCCAATAGAACACAATTGTGTCAGAAAGTAAATACTTTATTACCATGTAAAGCAGTGGTTCTTAACCTTCTCACTTCTAGGGACCCCCACTTATTCATTAGTGAAAACTAGGGACCCCAACCAAAGCATGCCCGATGATTTGAAATGCAAAACAATACCCAAAATATACAGAAACAAACATTTATCAAACAAATTCACAAATAATGAATATTTAATTCACAAACAGATATATATGTATATATATATATATATATACACATATATTTATTCACTTAAAAAACCATAGGTTTCACACATGTTATAGTTAGCTGGGCATTTTCCTCGTAAAAAACCAATGAAATTCCCCTGTTATAGTTAGTGCAGGCAACTATAACTCACGCGACCGTAAACCGCTGATGATGACGTCAGATATTACATCACTGTATTTACACATTCATATAGCCATGTCTTCTTCCTTTTTTTTTTAGCTATACATATATATTTTTATTTTTTTTCAGAAAGACACATATGTCATCAGTGATATAATATCTGACGTCATCATCAGCGGATTACGGTCGCGTGAGTTATAGTTGCCTGCACTAACTATAACAGGGGAATTTCATTGGTTTTTTACGAGGAAAATGCCAAGCTAACTATAACATGTGTGAAACCTATGGTTTTTTAAGTGAATTTGCAAGGTTTTTTAAATGCTAATTCCTAACTATAACGTGTGTGAAACCTATGGTTTTTTCAGTGAATTTGTACGTTTTTTTAAATGCTAAGTTACTTTACGCCGTTCGTGCCGTGCACACACCGCGCGCCCACTTCACGCAGTTAGTGCCGTGCACGCACGGTGCACTTTGCGCACCGTGCACGCACGGTGGGCACGCAGTGCGCTACGCGCACTGCGCGCCCACGTTATGCGTTAAAGGCCATGTACGCACGGTGCGCTTCGCGCACCGTCCTCACACGGAGGACACATGATGCGCATTGTTTTTAAGGGTTTTGGCATAAATTGGTGTAATCAATTATGCCATGCTAGCAAGCTGCGCTACGCGCAGCTTGCTCACACGGGGTCAATATATATATATGTACTTTTACCTCTAATTTTCTCAGGAACTACTGAACGGATTTACACCATTTAAGCAAAAGGCACGAGTCTGAACTGAGGACTACCTCTTTGCCAAATTTGGTGTAATTCCGTTCAGCAGTTCGGGCTGTAGCTGCGTCAAAAGGTCCTAAGGGAAAATGCATGAGGAAAACGCGTTTTGGGACCCCCCTTTTTTCTCAGCCCCTGCTCGATGAATCACCGTGAAATTTTCAGGATAGGAGTGGACCGGAGCTGGCCAAAAGTTTGGAAAATTTTGCAAAGATTCGTCAATCGGCGCCAACGTTATTCCAAATAGAATGTTGCGGATATCCTATGGAAAATAGGTCCTAACTATAACTATCTACTGGCGACCGCCAGTAGATAACATATATAATATATATATATATATATATATATATATATATATATATATATATATATATATATATATATATATATATATATATATATATATATATATATTTTATTTGAATGGGAATGTTGGAGTTTTTCTAAATTCAATTGAGGCCTCTCATTGTCCATACTTTATTCTGTTTGATGCACTTGCACTGTTCCCATGAATCAATCTGATGATAGTAACTCACGTTTTTGCCTCAAATTTCAAATTCCAACACATTAACAGAATGCTTTAAAATGTACTATTTTGCATTTTTCCTCTTTATTCATATACACTTTATAATTCTCGTAATATTATTTCATTTTCCAAGCAGTCACAGACCCCCTGAATAGGATTTGTGGACCCCCAAGGGTCTCTGAACGACATATTAAGAACGACTGATCTACAGCCTTGCAGAAAGAGGAAAGTAAATGAACATGCCCAAATTTAAACGTATTGGCAGGCAGAAGGTCACTGGGCACAACAGCAAGGGCAACAATGAATCTTGATAAATAATGCATGTAAAAACAATTAAACAGAGCTGTATCAAATCTGGGTGTTGACGATGGTTCTAGTAGGCATATCCAACGGTAATAAGTAAAAAGAAGGTGCTAGAAGAGAAAATAAAGAAAAAGTAGAGAGGAGAATGTGGGTGACAAACAATATGACAAGAATGATTGTGACAATTCATGTTCAAGGTAGGGGCAGAGGAGACCGAGAGGGCATTTGTTAATGCCCACAAAATTATCAAGTGTGTGCCAAATGGAGTGAGTAGCGATAGAATTCCCCGAAGAAAGGCCATGTTTTTGTGTGTGCATTTATAGTACGTGATCCATGTCTACAATGTGTCAAATGAAACGTTATTTAACGCCTTCCACTCTAATAAAATGACTTTAATTGCCACTGTTAGCAGAAGATCTAGTAGAGCTAGACCTTTGTTAGACAGGTTCAATGGGAGAGTGGAAGCATGCAGTCCGAACAATATAAGAGTTACGGTTAGCAGGAAGTCCACATTGAAGATAGCCTTGAGTCGTTTATGGATATCGGTCCAGTATGAAGAGAGCCATTGCATGTTAAAAACGGTTGTATGACGGAACAACGAGTTCCTCAACAGCACCTACCTTAACAGCGAGATCTCTACAACAACCGCTTCTTAACCACGAATTGCTTTATCACAAATTCCTTTACCACGATTTTTCATGGTAAAAGCATGCTTGGTAAACATCTATCCGTGGCTAAGCTTACCACCTCCTCTCTCTCCCCTTCAACCTTAAATACACCCAAAACCTCCTAGAAACTACCCCGGACCTCCACCCCCTAAAAACTACTCCCACCCCCTTAAAACTAAGCCAAACCACTCCCACCCGTTAAAAACTAACACAAACACCTCCCACCCCCTAAAAACTACTCTGAACCCCTCCCACCACCTAAAAACTACCCCAAATCCCTCCCACCCGTAAAAACTAACCCGAACCCCTCTCACCCTCTAAACATTAACCCAAACTCCCCCACCTCCTAAAAACTAACACAACCCCGTCACCCCCTAAAAATGAACACAAACCCCTCCCACCCCCTAAAAATTAACACAAACCCTCCCACCCCCAAACACTTCTTACCTGTCCTGTTCCTGTCCAACGCATCTCTCAACTCCACCCATCCCGAACACTAAACCGACTTAGCTTTAACCACGCATATGTGTGGTTAAGGCTAAGTCGTTGATCAGGGAAGTCATTATTTTACTTGTGCGACTCGAGAACCCGTTGTTCCAGAGTCATTGTTCAGGATGTTTCCTGTTAGAAACATGTTTTCAGAGTCCCCAAGTGCTTCCTCACAAGATAAAGAGGATTCAGAGTCAATCAACTTCAGTTTGTATAATCAGAGCTGTGTCTAGTGTAAGAAGTGTGAAAGAAACAATCTTGTCTGGGTCAATGATGTAATCAATGTATTCCTAAGGAGGCTGGTGGAGATCTTGGGCCATGCAGATTTCAGTAAGGGGGGTGCACTCGAATTTTGGAGTTGTTTGGACCAATGCTTTTCAATGGGCGGGATGGAGGTGGCCTGTGAGTTGTGTATCAGTTTGTAGCTTTTTGACGCCAAGTGGTGACCCCTGCTAGCTTGATGGATAAACTGGACAAAGCTGGGGGATGGAAAGGGCCTAGTATGGAGAGTTTAGGCTTGATTTTTAAAAAGTTGCAGAAATCCATGTTGGAGAGAGAGTACTTCTTTTGTAACAGGATGAAGGTAAGGGGTTACCATCAGCAAATAGGTCAGGCACTAATTTGATTACTTTTGTCGCCCATATGGGGCCTATCGGGGTTGAGTTTACAGACGCTATTTTAGTATTATTCCACAGTGATAGGGCCATTGATTTGCTGAGATTAGAGGAAAGATATTTATTCATCAACCTAAGAGCACCAATTGTGTCAAGGAATATATGACTACAGTGGGGAAGCGTTATTTTCGACATTGTTAAAGTCACAGGCTGAGAATAGGGTGAAATGAGATGGAGTTCGATCATATGCCATGAGACTTTTGTGGAGGGGTTAAAGTCAATCCAACGTGCGCCATGCATAGCAAGAAATGCGGTCTGATAATTATACAAGTTAGGGAGGCAACACCCCTTCTATATATGGCAATCTAACTTTCTTTAGGCCTAATCTGGGCTGTTTGTTTTTATATAAATCTTCAAAACACTGTTTTGATATTGTTTGAGGGCCATAAGTTGCTATTATTAATTGTAACTGTGCTGACTTCATCGAAATGGAAAGGTTGACATCCCTTGTTTGCCTAGCTGGGATTCAAACACATCTCCTCCAAACATCAGCAGGCACAGTGCGCCATATTGCAGTCAGAGATTTTCATGACCTGTATAGGTACAAAGATGCCATAAAATGTTTAAGCAAGTTATGGTGGGTTCAAGGTGGAACATACAGGGAGTCAGTCAATATCTATTCCTCCCCAACAGATAGTGTGTTGTTTAACTACCAGTAGCCTATCTCTGAAAACCATGAGTTGTGGGATTGTTAAATGAACCTGTTTAAATTAACCTGTTTTACTATGTTATTAAAAACAACTTCGAAAATCTATGAAAATGGTTGAACTGAAGGAACACCAATGATGCTGCGGGAGAAAAGACATCAGAAAAGATCCCTATGCACTGCTCATGATTATATATATGGTCAAACAGACGTCACTGCAAATATTATCTATGATGAAATCCAGATGACTTCCCATATAATATCACTAACAGTATCATTAAAATCACTAATAACCTCACATTACAAGATCCACATCTCAAACTCTATCATGTGGATCAGCTGTGGTTTTGAGCTCCTATTTAATATGAACGTCTGTACATAATAATGAATCAGGGGTGTCTATGGATGCCATAAGAATAGCAAGACTCTGTATTGAGAGCAAATTGGTTTTGCGAACATGAATGACAATCACATCGCTATTATGTAATAGGGTGAAAAGAAGAAATCCTATGTATTTGGACAGTTTAACAACTTGGTCACAGAGTGGATGACATATCAGACCATCTACTCATTTTGAAGACCCTATCCAGATAAAATTGTAAAAGACAAGTACATCCGTTTTTCCGTTCTTGATTAACATGATCAACACCTTTCTTCCACAGGTTGTATTCCCGGACTGGCTGAAAATCATTACTCAAAAAGCCGGACACAGACCTGGAAATCCAGTAGAGTTTAAGAGCCCACTAAAAGAACTTCGGCCTCCCTGCAACCAACGAACAGTCTCCGGGACCCGGAGACTGTTCGTTGGTTGCAGGGACCCGGGACCCGGAGACTGTTCGTTGGTTGCAGGGAGGCCGAAGTTCTTTTAGCGGGCTCTTTAACTCTACTGATTGCATGATCATTACAGCAACTTGATCAGTACCTCCACCGTCTTCAATTCATATATCGGCGGGGACATCTGTATCGTTTCGTTCTCTCCAGTTGCGGCACATCAGCCAGCATGAATGTACCAGTTCATTGATGACTTGGTTTTTACCTCTAGCCCTTGAATAAATTTGTACCGGTGGCACCAGCGAAACAAGCCGATATCTACTGTTTTTAAGACTAAGGGTTTATTATCAAAAAGAATCCAAGCACAGAGAGGGGCATCAATTACCCTGTATTTTACTTATGGACATCATCCATAATAACACCTAGTGAAATTGACTCTTAGCGACTTCCTACTTTTGAAAACTGTCCTGAAGAAGGTGAAAGACCAACAACTCACCGAAACACTGCGCCGACTTTGCTTTTCTTGTGATATAAACGATTGTAAACTGTATTTCAAGATGATAATTTTTTTATTTTTTATTTGTACATTTGTATTGTAATACATTTTATATGTCCCTTTTAATTTGTTACTAGTCTCTTTATGCGGCACTGACTCTTGCCATTGAGTGATTGTTTGATTATATGTATTTGTAATAGCACTGTGTTAAATACTCATGATCCAAACCGAGTTATACTGACTAGGGACCCTTGTGTTTTTTTGTGGATATGTAATCCGCCATTTTCCCTACTCAGAAAATCGAATATATCTTTTCATCATTACGTGGAAGACAATCCACTGTATTTGAAAGTATAATCCTTGCTTGATGTAATACATTTTCTCAAATGTAAGCCTTCCACTTCATAAATCTCTGGGATTCTGTCTTACTAGAATGTGCACATGTGCAAGGACTGACAACAACTATACAGCAATATGAGGTGTGGCAGACCTGACGGTACTGAGTGGAAAATGTGAATATCAGAATCCTGAAAGGAAGAGGGCGGGGGTATCATGCTGCTGAAAGTAGTGGGTGTTCATGTTGGGAAGCAGCAAGGGAGTAGGCAGGAAAATAAAAATATTCTCCACGCTAAACCATTTCTCAAATAGCAATGAGCAAACATTTGAGTTGAGGGAGCCCATCAGTCACTTAGGGCATTGCTCTCCACCAGGAAATTCTGAAATGTACTTTCTTTCCTAAATCCTTCTTTCCGTTTTTTCCTTCTCAAATTCCTTCCTTCTTCCAAACATTATTTCTGTCTTTATTTCCTTTCTTTTTTCCTTCCTTCTTCCTTCTGACTATTTATCCATCCATCAATCCTTCTGCCTTTCATCCATCCATACCTTCCTTCTTTACATGCATCTGTCTGTATTTTTCATCTACGATTTAATACCTCCATCCTTTAGACTTTCCATCCATCCATCCATCTATCTTTCCTTCTTTCTTTAAATGCTTTCATCTCTCCTTTCCTTATCCATCCATCCTTCTGAACTCCACCCATCCATGCATCCATACATCCCTCAATCCATCCGCCCATCCATCCAACTATTTGTTCTTCTGCCTTTCTGTAAATCCATCCATGCAAATTAACAAGCGAAAAGTTCTTACTAATAACTTTCCACATGCAGGCAGAATTCTCTGCCTGTGGAGTAAAGTATAGAGAAAAGTTTTAAAAAGTTAATCAACTTTTTAAAACGATTCAAAATATCTTAATGTTAAATAATCATGTTTGCAATTGTATATTTTTTTAAATTTAGAATTATGGGTCTGATTAGGATGGCGGTCGGACACATCCTGGTGGGAAACGGGACTGCCCAACAAGCTGTAGGTGGTCCCTCACTCTAAATTACGATGGGACAGCTTCAAGGCGGTCTCAAAATGTGGTCTCTGCCACATGGTTCAGGGATATGTGGCCCCCCAGGGGCCATGTCATAGGTCCAGGGGGCAAGGAGGGCCTGCTTCAGGCCCCCAAAGTCTCTTTCTGCCAGCCTTTTCATGGTGGGTTAACCACCATGAAATGGCAGGCGGAAAGAGACATTGAAATCCCTACGGCAGTACCTGAGCAGGCATCGCCACTGTTGTAGGGATACAACTCACTCCGACGCACCGACAGGCTTCTTGACCCAGTCGGATGCATGGTGGTCAGTCTCTCCACAGCTAGAAATCCACCCGCCATTCTAATGTGGCGGGTGGTAAGCACTATTACGATGGCGGTGTGACCCCCACTGACGGGTTGTCGGTGGCGGTCCCACCATCATCGTAATAAGGACCTATTTTACAAAACTTTGCAGCACTATTATCTTTAAAGTATATTTAAAAATGAAAATTAATTGCTTTACATATATTTCATTCACGTATAAAAATTATTGAAAGATTTATTTAAAAAAATCACACCTACAGTTAAATGCTTATTTTTGTTTAATATGTAGTAAAAATGTCAAAAAGTTATATATGCAATCAATTTGAATTCAGTATTTTTGTAGAAAGGAAAATTGAAAAAATGCATAATACAATTATATATATATATATATACATATATTATGCATTTTTTCAATTTTCTTTTTTACAAAAATACTGAATTCAAATTGATTGCATATATCCAAAACCCAAAACAGAACCAGCGCGTCACCTTCTCACACCAGAATACGACACAGCAGTCCAAGGTAGGATTCTCCAAATTAGTTTATTGCAGATTAAGGGCTATGACGCGTTTCGGCAGGATCCCCTGCCTTGATCACACGTAGAGCCAAACTCCCAACAAGAATATAAGTGCTTTCCTACCACCACGTGATACAAAAAGACATAGACAAAACACTACACAACATCGTTAACTTTCACTTTAAAGTTCATTGTTGCAATTCAATTTTTCAGTTTTTCAGTTTAATTCAGTTGGAAGATGCTGGAGTGTACTAATGCTTTTGTTGATAGTACTGCATTTTAATGTCTGCTGTTTCAATTCTACTTCTGCACATGTATTCTCTCTCTATGCTCATTTACTTATTTTTTATACATTCAATTAATGAACTTTATTGTGCTTGAAAGATAAACCCTTACTGAGTGTTTAACTAACAATTATCCACATAATGCACAAATAATGCATGATGGACCGGGTATTAGTGTTTGAATAAGGTCCGTAGCCTTTTTTCCACTTTACACTTGAGGGCAGCGCGTGCCATATAATTTCATCTCAATGCTAAATTAAAACTTGCCACTACATATCGTGACTGCGCGATGGAATGACAGTGTTTACTTTGTCTGACCAAATTTGCCACTGTCCTGTCGGGAAGGGTAAAGTGCTAGTGCTGTTTGTACCCATAGGTCTATGAGTTTCTTAAGTGCAAAAAAGCAAAATCTTTTAAAACAATACGCAAATTGCGCGATGGTAGCTGTCCATGAAGATAAAGTTCGAGTACACGGTTGAGTTTGTAGTTGTAACTGCAGTTGGCGATAAAGCGCAAGTGCTTTTACCCTCAATCTAAAATTGACTATGTGCAAAATCGCATTAATTAGACCCTAGGGTCTACATGTCACTATAGTGTAATTGGCAATTTGTTTGTGAATTGTGCAAATTTTGATAATAGCTGTCAATTGGATTACAGTACTGGTTGCAGTTGTGTGGAAAGTGTAAGTGCTCTCTCTCTAACTCCATACTGCCTATGTGCAAACTCGCTAAATTTTCCTTATTCAAACACAATATTTAATTTAATGATTCAATAAAATTATGCCAAACTGTACCCGTTTAGAACAATGGGGAGGGTTTTCTCTCTGCGCTCTTGTATAATTGATCTTAAAAACACTTCAGGACTTTCCATCCAACTCGTGATCACACCCATGTCTATATACAATTTTCACACTATACAAATTGATTACAAAAATCATATAAAAGCATTCAGCAGTTTCACATTACTAAGTACGTTTTTGACCGGGGCTATTCATCACCACTACCACTGCCCTGACGGCATGAGGTCTAAGGAACTCGACTCAGTACTCCCAATTATAATAACTGGACATGTAATCCTTCATCGGAATTCAGACCATTTGGACTTTTGCAGTCTAGCATTAAAATGTAGCGCAACTCCAATTTTCTCAGCTTGACCTCCCGATTTCCTCCTCTTCTCTTTTTGGGTACTGAGTCTATCACAAAGTAAGTTAAATCCTCAACCCTGCCTCTGTGGACTTCATTTATGTGGCGTGCAACCGGATAGGATGGGTCCTTGTTTTTTACCGCTCTAAGATGTTGGAGAATTCTTATGTGGGCCATATGGATGGTACTGCCCACATACACCATGGGTCACGTGCATTGCAGCACGTACACCACATGGTCACTCCTGCAATTGAGAAGCCTAGGAATCCTCCAAGGTTTGGTCATCAGAGGCAACTGTAGTTCTTTTTTATTCACCTCAATGAGGTGGTGAATTACTTAGCGGAAGCCCATGCAGATGCCCCTTCATTGGGGAGTGTAAAAATAAGCACATTGCTCTTTGCGGACAACACGCTATTAGTTTCTAAAACCCCAAGTGGTCTTCAACTCCTATTAGATCGCTTCATGTCTTTCTGTGTGAGGAGAGGTCTAGAAGTAAACACCTCAAAGATTAAACTTTTGTTAATGAACCCCCACAAATCATTTAAAGGGAAACTGTTACTGGGGGGATTCCGCTGGAAAGGGTAGATTCCATTGTATATCTTGGTATAACCCTCACCGAAAAAATAGAATGGAAACAACATATCTCGAAGCGAATTCTACAGCGGAGGAAGACTTCTGGGGCTATAATCTTAGAACATAGGTCAACACAATCTAGACCGATTGCAGCACCACTACAGATATATGATCAGAAGGTGGTTGGCTCAGCTCTTTACGGGGCCGAAATCTGGGGATTCGATCATTTGGAGGGCCTGCTTCTTGCAGAGAACAAATTCTTAAGATCACTTTTCTCACTTCCCCAGAGTACCCCTCTCACTCCCCTACGACTAGATTTGGGCAGAACTACAAATAAAACGAGGCTTCGACCTCTTCTTTTTTGGCTCCGCATTAAAAAAACACCTGAGCTTGTCCATTATGCGACTGCTACCGAGGAGGTTTTTAAGCTGGATCGTTTTAAAAAAATTGCTTGCTTCCGTAACGTCAAAACATTGCTGTTTGAAATAGGACTGGGGAACCTTTGGGAAGAAAAAGACTTCAGCTTACTGCCTAGTAGAGAGTGGGTCAAGTCTTACTATTGGAAATAGGTGGCAGAGAGAACAGTCACACAAATGAAAGGAGGTCGACTCACAATAGAGTTCATGGAGTCTAAGATGGTTGGTGTGTACGAGCCCTATGTGGACTTTATCACTGTCCCACAAGAGAGGAAGTTATTTATTCAATTTAGATTTGGATGTCTCCCCTTAAATTTCTTTACTGCATCATGGAATAGGGGCTCCCAAGTGAAACCAACCAACTGCCCATGTTGCCTCGAGACAGAGGCGACAACTAAGCATATTCTCTTTGCATGCCCTCTATACAAAAACCCAAGAACTATATGGCTAGCCCCTGTTTGCAGACAACTAGGAACCCGTAGTCACCTAGAGGCACTACGTATCCTCAGGACAGATACAAGGCCACTAATAGCATGTGCAATGGCCAAATTCCTGGGGAGGTTTTGGTTCATTAGGAGGCAGAAGCTAAAATGAATTGAGCATATCATTAGATTAAGTATTATTTTTCATAAAGTATTCAGTTCGTACTTGATGTCTTATGATCACGGCATTTTATGACTCATGTATAAACTACAGAGAACTGAGCTACTCTGTACTTCTGCCAATTATGCACTAGCACTTTGTGTATCTTTTATGTGTTTTTAGCTTGTATGGTTTTAATACCTTGGAAGCCAGTTCTTTTAACTTGTGTTTTATTCCTTAATGGCTCGGGTTTTAATATGCTTTGTTGTTGTATAAATAATTTCATCTACTTTGGTTTACAATTTTTATCATGCAAATCTTGTTTTAATTACCATACGTTTGTACGCCTATGCACTTTGATGGTCTTAACGACCGAATAAAGTTAATGATGATGATGTTACCCCATGCTTACATGCCATACACTTGAGGCATTTGTTGAAACCCGGATTAGCCTTGAGCCAGCTATCAGTTTCAACCAGTTCTGGACTGCTGTTTACCAACTGTTCTCGCATTGATCTAGCTCCTCTGTATGAGGTGAGTGGTTTTCTAGGCACTGAACTTTTTAGGATGGGATCCCCTCTAACCAGGTGCCATTACCTGTTCATGTAGGCTCTCACCCTAGCATGATAGGTATTGTACCCGGTTATCATCCTAATATCTTGTTTTTGATCATTATTCTCTCTTCTGGTCTTCTTACTTTCCCCAAAGAGTATTTCTTGCCTCGACACACTTTCTACTTTAGCCACTGGTTGATCAAGAACAGTCTGGCTATATCCTCTTTCCTTAAATCTCATAGTCAGTTCCGTTTGAGCTTGTGCCAGGGAGCTTGCTTCGCTAAAGTTTCTTTTCATGTGAAGCTGCTCCGCATAGGGAATGCTCTGTTTTAGCTTTTGGGGGTGAAAACTTATACATTTCAACACAGAATTGCCTGCCGTAGGTTTTCTAAAAGTGTGAGTGTGCAAACAGCCATTATTTATGAACACTTCAAGGTCTAAAAAGTGTACACAGGAGGGACTTATGTTATCAGTAAAATTCAAATTCAGAGTGTTCACATTCAGGGAAGCAACAAACATTTTGGCATCATCTGATGACCCCTTCCATATGATGAAAAGGTCATCTATAAATCTGACCCACATCTTAATATTAATCCCCCACTCATTCCTGTGGGCAGTCCCTGCTCCTCCCACCAGCCCATGTGAAGATTTGCATAGTTGGGGGCGAAGCAGGTACCCATGGCCGTTCCCCTCAGTTGTTTAAAGGTGTCACTGTCATACTGAAACAGATTGTTCTCCAAGCATAGTTCTGCCATTCTCAACAGCAATTCAGAATGTTGATAAAGTTGCAAGGGCCTGCTCCCCAAAAAATGCCTCAACGCCCTTAATCCATCAGTGTGAGCAATGCTCGTATAGGGCGAGGTGACATCAAGGGTGATTAGCAGATCCCCATCTTCCCGCATAGTCTCATGTAATTTCCTCAGGCAGTCTCCTGTGTCTTGGATGTGTGACGGCAAAGATCTGTAAGAAATGATCTATAATTCTGTAACCATATCTTTATGAACTTTGGGTATCAGCTAGAGTATGGGGGTCACTGGATCGTCTACTTTCAAATATTGCAATTCTGTATCAGAGATCAACCCCATACCTCTCCATCTTGCCAATTCCTTATGACTTCGCTTTTACTTCCAAGACAATGCTTTGTGGGACTTTCTTGTAGCACTCTCTATCTTTCAGTTGCCATCTTGCTTCAGCATCATATAGGCAAAGAGGCCATAAGGCTACGTTGCCCCCTTTATCTGATTGTCTTCTGACATTCTTATCTTGATTGTATCTTTTTCATGATCTTCTCATACTTTGTCTCTTCCTCTTTCATGTTTTTATTGAAGTTTTTACTTGATTCTTTTGCCAATTCCTTGAAGTCCATAACAACCCATTCTGCAAATAAATCAGAAGAATCTTTTGGCATGACTGGTGTAAAAGTTGATTTTTTCTGGAATTCAGTGGCACTAGTCCCATAGATATCAAGACCCAGTCTGTCGACAATGTTGACATTAAGTGATTCCTCCTCTGGGTTGTTGGCATCTCTCTCCAACTCATCCATGTCTCTGAGCAAGTTCAAGTCCTCCACCGCTAGATTGCCTTTGATTTCATGTTGCGACCTACTCTGGTCTTGTTGTTTCCATGGGGTTTGTTTGTTGAAGTATTTGCTCAATTTCAGTTTTCGTACAAACTTGAAAAAGTCAATACGCGTCTGCGCATAATTGAAATTACTGCGACTACATAAGGACAAGCCTAATGATAAAGTGTTCAAATCCGCCTCCGACAATACAAGCTCTGAGAGATTTATTACGGTGATGGACGTGCAATTTTTTAATTCCATTTGTTCTCCTTTTTCCTGGAACTCGAACTCAGTTCCATGCCTTCTCCACCTTCTTTTTCTTTTTTGTTTCAGTTGTAACCCCTGCCTCTTCCTCCTCTCGATGGCCTTTGTCTGGCAGTTATATTGCGATCCATACCTAAAAAACACAACTCTTGGATAACGATAGAGGGTTTTTTATGGTTGCCTGTTGGAATTCCCATCTCTTCCAGGTCCGTGTCTGCCTTCAGAGCTCCATTCTGAGCTTGTGTCTGTGTTCTTTCTCTTTATTTTTGCTAAAGGGGGCAGGGTTACCAGACAGCTTTTGTCTGTGTAAAGTGTCGAGCCTTGTGGCGAAGGTATAGATCTGTCCCCGCTGGTAGTCCAGGCGGTCTCTTGTGAACTTGGTCGCTTTTCTCTCTTTTATCGTGTTTTCATACTTGCTTAGTTTATTTGCCTAGTCTTTTTCAAATTTTTCAATTGCGTCAGGAGTTGATGACGTTGCAAGTTCTATTTGTAATCTTTTAATCTCCTCTAATATCTTTTCTCTATCTTTCCTTGTATATATATATATATATATATATATATATATATATATATATATATATATATATTCTGGCTCGTCTCCCACCATTTTCGCCTACTGCACTCTTCTGACGGGTGCACGTAAAGATGGAGGTGGGTCCATTCTTAAATATCTGGCTCGGGTGCAAAAACACACTGCACTCACGGGGTGTATTGAATCCCTTTAATCTGGCACACCAACAATCGCGAGGACGCGTTTCGGCATTCCGCCTTCTTCCAGCTCGCGTGTGCATCAACGGACATAAGTGGGTGTGATGGCTTAAAATGTCAGAGCTAAATGCTCATTGGCCGCAGTAGCTGGTAGGGAGATGGGGATTGGCCGCTCAATAGCCAATGTCGTGGGCCCCTCTGTTCGTACATCTCCCCATTACCGCTGGCTTCATCCCCAAATGTCAATCATGGTCTCCAGGGCACCCCTCGTCAACCTCCGGGTTATGTCACAAAGCAGCGCAGGGATCAGCATATATCCGATGTCCTCCGGTCTGTATGACTGGCGCTTTCGCAACGCTGTGTTTCCGACGCCCAGGGGTGGTGCAAGACGCTATAAATTCTGGCTCGTCTCCCACCATTTTCGCCTACTGCACTCTTCTGACGGGTGCACGTAAAGATGGAGGTGGGTCCATTCTTAAATATCTGGCTCGGGTGCAAAAACACACTGCACTCACGGGGTGTATTGAATCCCTTTAATCTGGCACACCAACAATCGCGAGGACGCGTTTCGGCATTCCGCCTTCTTCCAGCTCGCGTGTGCATCAACGGACATAAGTGGGTGTGATGGCTTAAAATGTCAGAGCTAAATGCTCATTGGCCGCAGTAGCTGGTAGGTAGATGGGGATTGGCCGCTCAATAGCCAATGTCGTGGGCCCCTCTGTTCGTACATCTCCCCATTACCGCTGGCTTCATCCCCAAATGTCAATCATGGTCTCCAGGGCACCCCTCGTCAACCTCCGGGTTATGTCACAAAGCAGCGCAGGGATCAGCATATATCCGATGTCCTCCGGTCTGTATGACTGGCGCTTTCGCAACGCTGTGTTTCCGACGCCCAGGGGTGGTGCAAGACGCTATAAATTCTGGCTCGTCTCCCACCATTTTCGCCTACTGCACTCTTCTGACGGGTGCACGTAAAGATGGAGGTGGGTCCATTCTTAAATATCTGGCTCGGGTGCAAAAACACACTGCACTCACGGGGTGTATTGAATCCCTTTAATCTGGCACACCAACAATCGCGAGGACGCGTTTCGGCATTCCGCCTTCTTCCAGCTCGCGTGTGCATCAACGGACATAAGTGGGTGTGATGGCTTAAAATGTCAGAGCTAAATGCTCATTGGCCGCAGTAGCTGGTAGGGAGATGGGGATTGGCCGCTCAATAGCCAATGTCGTGGGCCCCTCTGTTCGTACATCTCCCCATTACCGCTGGCTTCATCCCCAAATGTCAATCATGGTCTCCAGGGCACCCCTCGTCAACCTCCGGGTTATGTCACAAAGCAGCGCAGGGATCAGCATATATCCGATGTCCTCCGGTCTGTATGACTGGCGCTTTCGCAACGCTGTGTTTCCGACGCCCAGGGGTGGTGCAAGACGCTATAAATTCTGGCTCGTCTCCCACCATTTTCGCCTACTGCACTCTTCTGACGGGTGCACGTAAAGATGGAGGTGGGTCCATTCTTAAATATCTGGCTCGGGTGCAAAAACACACTGCACTCACGGGGTGTATTGAATCCCTTTAATCTGGCACACCAACAATCGCGAGGACGCGTTTCGGCATTCCGCCTTCTTCCAGCTCGCGTGTGCATCAACGGACATAAGTGGGTGTGATGGCTTAAAATGTCAGAGCTAAATGCTCATTGGCCGCAGTAGCTGGTAGGGAGATGGGGATTGGCCGCTCAATAGCCAATGTCGTGGGCCCCTCTGTTCGTACATCTCCCCATTACCGCTGGCTTCATCCCCAAATGTCAATCATGGTCTCCAGGGCACCCCTCGTCAACCTCCGGGTTATGTCACAAAGCAGCGCAGGGATCAGCATATATCCGATGTTCTCCGGTCTGTATGACTGGCGCTTTCGCAACGCTGTGTTTCCGACGCCCAGGGGTGGTGCAAGACGCTATAAATTCTGGCTCGTCTCCCACCATTTTCGCCTACTGCACTCTTCTGACGGGTGCACGTAAAGATGGAGGTGGGTCCATTCTTAAATATCTGGCTCGGGTGCAAAAACACACTGCACTCACGGGGTGTATTGAATCCCTTTAATCTGGCACACCAACAATCGCGAGGACGCGTTTCGGCATTCCGCCTTCTTCCAGCTCGCGTGTGCATCAACGGACATAAGTGGGTGTGATGGCTTAAAATGTCAGAGCTAAATGCTCATTGGCCGCAGTAGCTGGTAGGGAGATGGGGATTGGCCGCTCAATAGCCAATGTCGTGGGCCCCTCTGTTCGTACATCTCCCCATTACCGCTGGCTTCATCCCCAAATGTCAATCATGGTCTCCAGGGCACCCCTCGTCAACCTCCGGGTTATGTCACAAAGCAGCGCAGGGATCAGCATATATCCGATGTCCTCCGGTCTGTATGACTGGCGCTTTCGCAACGCTGTGTTTCCGACGCCCAGGGGTGGTGCAAGACGCTATAAATTCTGGCTCGTCTCCCACCATTTTCGCCTACTGCACTCTTCTGACGGGTGCACGTAAAGATGGAGGTGGGTCCATTCTTAAATATCTGGCTCGGGTGCAAAAACACACTGCACTCACGGGGTTTTTGCACCCGAGCCAGATATATATATATATATATATATATATATATATATATATATATATATATATATATATATATATATATATATATATACATAGATATATATATATATATATATTTATTTATTATTTAAATGAGTTACTTTTTTCAATATTATTTTCTGTTTGGCTTTATTTTAAGTCCCTGTAGCCAGTATGTTCTATGGGAGTGTATTGCAGTTCCTGGAGGAGGCCATATGTGGTGCTGGAGCTATGTGACACTGGTGGAATCTTGCAATGCAAAGGCAGCTTATGTTGGATTGGAGCAATGGATGCAAAAAGATGAACATATATGTCCTCACATACTTTATTACTTGAAGTTGCTCCAAAAAATTCACAAGTATGCACTTTCTGGCAATATTGCATCATCTGGTTGTCCTTATGAAGCCTGTATAATCAATTAATCCCCTGGGCCAAAACCTCTATATACACCTTTTATTGATTTTATTTAACATTCAATGTACATAAGCTCAATGCCTGATCTGAAATTGTAGTCAAGCTATTTTAATGATTGCTTTGGGCAGTCAGTATTGTGTCTTTATTTCAACTTTTTGCTGTGCAGATTCACATTCACATTTTTTTCACTGATCGCTAGCACCGTGCTTCCATACTGAGCACCTCCTTCATAACTATTGCAATATTGTCTTTTTACATTTTACTTGCTTAACACCAAAACAAGTCTATCTTGTCATAAAACTCTTTCTGTATATTTGGTATATTTTGGGGTTTTACCACAAATGTTGACCTCTCTGAAGAAGTTACACTTCTTTTACTATATCCGAGTAAAGCCACAGTCATATTTGATTGACTCATTGAAGTTTGATCTAGAACACAATTACAACTGTTTTGAATCCTTTTTGGCTGCAGAAACCTTAGAAGTACAGTTATGCATAGCAATAGGCTTTCAATTTTGTGGATAAGTGTTTGTCTCTCTCGAAACCCCTAAGTAATCCTCCCTTAAACTGTCCTTATCCCTCCCTAAATCCTTTCCATTTTGTAGTACGTATTCGCAATTTTTCATCCACACCCCCTGCCTCTCCCACATTTACTAGTAAAACATAGACATCCATGTGTGTAGACCTCTGTAATCGGAACAGAAATCTCTGCTTAGAAACGATAGCATTTTGTAGTGCATGAGTAGACTGATTGTAGTAGTACTAAACATACTACACAGTGCAGTTTGTGAATAGGTCCCTACATCTTCCAATGCAGATTTTCCACTACTGTTAGAAAAAAATGCTACAGAATTATACAGCCCATCATAATGACTCTGAAAGAATTTGGAAAAGTTGCTTTTGGAGTAAACTGATCAAAAACTTACACCTTCCCAGTCAGACAACAGATGCAAAATAACCCACTACAGACACTACATGCAGATATAAGCCAAGTACCTCCCTCTTTCAGATATCTTGGAGTGATAGATGATATATTAGAAGGTAACATACTAGAGCTACATAACATTTTTGGAAAAGGATGCCCTCCTGATGAGTCATAGGTCAGGCTCCTGCCTTATCTAAGATGATTGCACTCCGAAGACTACTGTACTTTTACGCAAACTTACCAGTGTGGATCCCCGTCTATATTTATGGAACTAAAGATTATGTTATCAGATCTAATGTGGGTACCAATAAGACATAAAATAGCGCTGGAAAAACAAAAGAATGAGAAAGGGGTCTAACTCGCACCTGATTATGAACTCTACTTTCTAGTCACCCAATTGCAATGGACCACTAGGACACTGCAGGAAGTTGACACACAAGAACATAGGCTAACCATGGGTAATGCAGGTGAAAGAACACCCTCAGCACTGCTAGTCAGATAGATCTCATTTCACTGTAATGATCCCAAGCTTCTCAAAATAACTCTGAAAACCTGGAAGAGATGCAAAGAAGCAGCAATACTGCTTGCCCACATGCACTTCGGGGCCTATTTATGAAGAAGTCATGCAGTGCAGCGCAGCAAGTCACCTTGCTGTGCTGCGTGACAGGGAGAGGGCAGGAATGCACAGTATTTAAGGCAAGGGTGCCTGCGTTGCATGCAGGATTGTTTTTCTGCAAGAAGGGGTACCTTCCTGTGCAAAAGAAAACTGAGCAGCATAGGCCTACTCCTATGTGTGCTGTGGAATGCAGCACACATAGAAAGCGGAAGTAATGAGGAGAAATACAAATATTTCACCTCTTTATGCCTCTCCTGGGAAGGCATATCTTTTTGGCGCCTTCCCAGGTTTACCAGTTCTGATAAATCTGGGAAGGCTTCAAAAACCATGGGAGTTACGTGGGAACACCCAGGCAACGCCCATGAAATGCCTTCCCAGGGCAGAGTAAGGCAACGCAGCGATTTAGGCTGTTGCTTTGCTTCAGATTTATGGGGCCACTCAGGACCAAGCGCAGTGACCTTGCATGGCTCCATAAACCTTATTTAAGGTTTGCGTCACACATGTACCACTTTGCCTGGTGCAAACACGATAGAAACTGCTTGTAAATAGGCCCATTTGTGTCTCACTTCTGTGAAGGGGGTTAAAAGAAAATAACAGTGGACATACAGGGCGGGGAAGAATCACAGTCCATTACACACAAGGTCACACAACACCTTTTCACACATGGTGAGGGGCACAAACTTTTGACATTATGTAACAGAATCAACAAATTAATAGCACTTAAAAAGGAATGGGAATTGGACCTTTAGGGCTGAACTTGAAGGTTCAGAGTGGAAGAATGCCTTAGCACAGGGTTCTCTGAAGTCGGTCCCAGGGGGACAGTTCCATGGCAGATTTTTTGCATATCTCCATTTAGATAAATGTAGTTACCATAAAAATCTGGCATAGATTCGGCCCTCCAGGAGCAACTTTGAAGCACCCTGCCTTAGAACATAATCAGTCAGTTTCACGATTTAAATACTTTCAATTCAATTATTGACACAGACTTTATTTAACACCCAAGAGAATTACCAGAATGGATAACTAAACTAGCTAAAGCACCATGAAAGCTGATGGATGAGGGAGTTTACCATATGGTGTGGGAATGCCTACAAAGTGCAATTCTGAAAGAAAGTAATTGAAAACCAAACTACAATACTGGACATAGTAGACCTTCTTTCACTAAGCAACTGCATAAGGACCTTTTTCTTCATCCACACACTGGCCAAATTGGCAATTACATAAGCTGCACTAAAATTAGAAATTTTATTTTGTCACTTTTATTTTCAGAATGATGCTTTTCAATCTTTTTATTTTTGAATGTCATCACAGATTCCGAGAACAGCATTCTGGGCAGCCAAGAATACTGGATAAGTATTTTGTCGTTTACAGCGGGCATTTTGCCATGACTAGGGGGCGAGCACTCACCCAGAGATAGGAATGGACTATCTGGTGTCAAAACTCATTCATTGGATTAGTGATTCTAGACAGTGACCTTGCATGCCTACTGCTTTCTACTCTTCTTCCAGTGTCCATGGTAGTTTGTCACCAGAGTGACAGAGCTTTCCTTGATTTAGAGCAGTAGACATCAAGCGGCATCAGAGGAACTTCTACCAATGGCTCAGAATGGGCCAAGAAATCTCAGAATTGCTCTCAGGTCCTGTTCAACCCTATGGGGAGTCTTTACATAAGCAGGCCTCCATGGGATTAGCACTACTGGAGGTGCTAAGTACAGACCAGGCATCTTTGGAGGCTCCCTTTTATGCATAACCCTCTCCACTTCTGATTCAAAGTCACTGAGACAGACTTCAAACATGCCCAGATTACATTCTCACCCTGGACTCGCCAGCAGCCAGGCACCATTCAAGGAGGGCTTGAATCCACCCTAATGTAGCTATGGTTAACCCACATTTATACCACCTCATCAGGCTGTCTGTACCACTGACACCTTTCTAACCAATTTGAGCCTGGCCAGAGCATCCTAAATATGACTAAATCCCCTAGAACTCTCCTGTAGGGAGGGACTATATCAAATACGACATTGTATGAAAAATGATACCTTCTTTACATACTCAAAATAGAAATGTGGGCATTGTAGCTGCCCCCTTGAGGTGCCAAGTAAAATTTAGCAACCATTTTGCAGCATTCTGCATGTAAATATTTCTATACTACTGAATATATCTGCCAACTTTACAATTGACCACATCGCATATGGAATACATTTTTACTGCCTGTAACATGGTTCAAATTTTCTTGGAAAAAAGAAAACAAATATAGTTTTTCTTTAGCTTGGAACAGCACGGGCTACAGTTCAAAGAAGTGATTTCTTCCTCAACTCAATATTTTGCCAACTGCATCAACTAATGCTTAAAATATGTTCAATAAGTAGGTGTACATTGAGAGTAACGTGTTCTTTGTTAGTAAGTGCAAACGTTGACAGTTAAAGCAGGGGATGTTACCTTTGGCTACCTTCTGCACTGTTTTCTCAGATCATAGACAATTATAAATGGTTAGGTGGAAATACAGAAGGTGTTTCCAATAGAGAGGTCTGCAGTGATTTTATAGACTTGAAGAGTATTGGAAAACACAAATACATTTGAAGAGCAGTGTATTTCTATAGTGATAATCAGGAGATTGAAAATCCATCCTACTCAACAACCACAAATATACTTTGGAGTAGTGGAGGAACACAGCAACCTAGTATTTGTGAAGCGTGCACTGCAGCTGCCAATGCTCATCCTAATCACTCAACACATGAAAGACTTTAGCTTCCATACTGCACAGTGAGGTACCCAATGTGGCACCTCACATGGCAGCAACACTCACATATCATGATGTTCTAAAGTCAAGTGCTGCTGCTTGATAACAGCTGTCAAACTACAAACAAAAAATGAATGTGTTGCCTTTTGCAGGAGGGACAGGCTCATAACGTGCAGTTCACAGCTAATTGATGGACTACAAGTTTAGGCAAGCAGGTAACTGAAGATGAGAGAAGTGTGGCTCAATGATTAGAGCGGCAGACCCTGATGCAGAGGTCTAGCCCGGGACCAGGATTCAATTCCACGCCTCGGCGGGTCTTGAGCTCAAAAATTCCACGGACCTGATAATTCTCGCCTCGGTGCCATTCCAATCCTTGAGTCCCACTCTGCAACTCTGGGCAATAGCTTGCTTAACCTCCACAACGGCCCCCCCAACGCTAAGGATGCCTGGCCTCCACCTTGGGGGTGCCCAGGAGTGGACACCTCACCGGGAAAGCCAGGATGGGTTCCACAGCGGTATTCGTACAAGCGCCTTGAGACCCTTGCGGGTGAGTAGTGCGCTATACAAGTATCAATTTACAATTACAATTTACAATTTACAATTTAGAAGGAACAATTTCAAACCACTCTCTTCTACAAATTCACCATTACAGACTAATTGAGTATATATTATACTCCTAAAAGGCTCCACCAATTAAACTTTCACAAAGACTCATGCTTTTTCAGTGGCGGCCCCTCCATTAGTGCAGAGGAGTGCTGCCCCCGCCACCACTTGCCCATAAACCAATAATAAAATGGGATTTAAACCTGTTTTAGTATTGTTTTATTTTAATCCCCCTGGACCCACCTCCAGGACTCTGAGGAGTCTTGGGTGCGAGTCCAGGGGGATGACACTGTGATGGGCGAGTGGTTGTGCACTCCCTTGTCCCTTCTCTGCGCATGAGATTTTGGCCAGCCGTTCCAGGCCGGCCAAAACCTCATGCACAGTAAAGCTTTCTCCACACCCAGCTGCGTTGCTGGGGCTTGAGAGAGCAGGCACAGGTTCCCAGTCTGCATGGGAGCGCAAAGTCCCAGCGCTCAGGCCAATCCTGGTGCTGCTTTCATGCAGCGTCATGATTGGCTGCAGTGCAGTCTATGAGCCTGTCCCAGAAGCAGGAAGAGTGCGATGGAGCGTACGGCGGTGGCAGCGATCCGGTGCGTTTAAAAAAAATATGTATTTTGTCCCCTGACACCTTCCCCTCCATATCTTCCTCCTCCGTCCCGCCTGCCACTTTGGCAGGGGGCGGGTCGGTGCTGCTTATGACTGACAGCACTCATATCATTTTCCACTTTGTCAATATTCTGACTTATCAGACACAAGTATTTCAAGAAATTAGCAAATTGGATGATAACTGCCTCATCCCCAAAGCAAAAGCCATATTATTGGGATCCTCCCCATTGGTACCTCAGCAATACAAAGTTATTGGTTTGCCGCAATAATTTTAGCCAGATTCCAAATCGCTACGCTTGGCTAGATAGGAGCACACCAACAGTGCAGGAATGATTGAATCAATTTATAGATATTTGCAGGCTCCAGTTGGCTATAATTGAAAACAACAGTGGACACATATCTGGGAATTAATAATTACTCATGTACATATACTGTTGACCCATTACAATTAAGTCAAGGGAAAGGGACAGGGGATTATAAAAGAAATGTAAAAAATGTAATACATTTATCATTTGCCTTGTTATTTTAATTTCATTTTAGCATACATCATCCCTTAAAATTGCCCTTTTTGATTTACGCCGCACTTTTTGTGATCTTTTTTGTCTTTGTTTATGACAGTCATGTTTTTGGAGTGCATCGTTCCAACAAAGAATACAAAAATAAAAAGTTAAGGTATCTGTTTAAGGCACATTAAGGTCCTTATGTACAAAGATTCCATTTAAAGAATCAGAAATTGCGATATATTTTGATTCGCAATTTATGATTCTTGGAATGGAATTAACAAAAATGAATTTGTTAGGAGCGCCGCTCGCAATTTTCACATCAACTTCTAACGAATCCATTGGTATTTTGCGAACCGACCTTGTTAGAAATGGGGTTTCTGGTTGGCTAGGGTATGCACCTAAGCCAGGCAGAACCCACCACTCTAGCAGGGGCAAGTAAGTTAGACACCAAAAATAACCAGTGCTCACCCCTTTAGTAGTTTGGCAAGAGCAGTCAAGCTTATTGTAAGGTATTTGTACACACGCACACACACACACAGTAACACAGTGAAAACACAAAAAAAGGACTCCACACCAGTCTAGAAAAATTTACAATATTTATCTGAATAACACAAATGTAGATATCACCTTTAAAAGATTAAATTAAGTATAGTTCTTAGAAATCAAAAATAGCTCAAATCGGGGCTATTTGGTCGTGGTTGACGTTGCCGATTCTACAAAGTCAGTCACACCGGTATTTAGACAACTAGGGACATACAGCCACAAAGACGCCCTACGCATTTTAAAGACAGATGCAAGACCACTCTATGCTTGTGCAACTGCAAAATTCCTGGGCCAGCTTTGGGTCATTAGAAGGAGGGCTGCATCTACCTCCCCGACTGGCATGAAGAAATCAAATTGATATCATATAGATCAGTCCAGTCGGGTGTGTTGGCTTGTAAAAATCGTTTTTTATGTCACCATTTTAAGCTTTTTATTCTCTTTTTATTGGTCACCTGGGGCATGGGTTTTAAAATGGCTGTTGTTGTGTAAACGCCGGGCCGCACTCCTCAGCAAAATGAGATATTATTAATGTTTACCAATGCACTCGCACTTTAGCCCTGTACCGATAGGTACATTTTATTTAACATTGAAATTTGTGCAGTTTTGTTCCCTTTTTGTGCAGGTATATTCGTATTAAGAATTAGTTCATTTTTATTCCTCTCTTTTTAGTCCTAAGAGCCTGTACAGGGAGCACTTTATAGTATTTTTTATCTTGAACATCGGAATCCGAGATTCATGTGTTTGTTTCTTTTATGTTTCTTTTATGGTATTGCAAAACTGAAATAAAGACTTTGATGATGATGACAAAGTCAGTCAGACATCGATGGAGCAAGGGCCAGTTACGGAGTCGGGCAGACCCCAATACAGTATCTTGGAGGGGTTGTGAGAAACAAGGACGATACAAAACACAGGGGAGGTGAGGTGTCGCGTAAGTCAGTGCAGAGTCGGTTCATTACTATTGCAGGGGAGGTGAGACATCGTTTCTTTACTGCTGGGCTGGGGAGGTGATGCATCGGTTCCTTGCTGCTGTAGGGGAGGTGATGCTGCAGTTGCAGATGTGTTATGTCTGTTTGTTACAATAGGGCGGCGCCGATGAGGTGTCAAAGGTCAAGCCATGAGGCTTCGGTTACGCAGCATCGATGTCAAACAAGGCCACAGGCATTGGAGTTGGAGCAGTGCGCCACAGACTTTGGTGGGCCGGTGCTCGGGAATTCGTGTAGTGGTGGAGCTTCACAGGCACTGCGGTGTCATCTGAGCCTGCGGTGCAAGTCAGGTCAGTGCGTTGAGCGGTACCTCGGCTCCGGTGCAGGCAGTGGCACGGTGTCAAAGTTGCAGACAGGCGCCGCTTCGGAAGTCGATCAATTGGCACCACTTGGCAAGTAGGACTTCTCAGCAAAGGGGCCCAGGGGTTGCAGGTAAATACTTTGATGGCCCTGAGACTTCTTCAACTCAAGCCCTTGGAGAACCTTAGAAGCAGGATTTAGAAAGCAGAGTCCAGTCCTTTCACTCCCAGGACAGAAGCAGCAGGCAGGAGGCCAACACAGCAAAGTAAACAGCAAATTTGTAGTGCTTCCTGACAGCTACCCAGCTCTTCTTCCTGACAGAACGCCCTCAACCCAGATGTGTTCTGAATATATTGTGTCATAGGTCCAGTACTTATACCCATTTCAGCATTTGAAGTAGGCAAACCTCAAAGGAAAGTCTTTGTAGTGCACAAGACCATGACTTTCCCTACCCTGGCTCCAGACACATTAAAGGGGGTGGAGACTTATTTGTGTGAGACTATGCACAGGCCTATTTAGTTATCAGTATCAACTCCTCCCACCACTCTAGCACAGGGGATTAGCCTGGTGATGGGCCATCAGGATATGCAGGGCACACTTCAGCTCCCTTTGTGTGAGTGTCTAGATTGAATGCACAAACATCCCAACTGTCATCCTAACCAAGACGTGTATTCAGAGACAGGCAGAGGTACAGAATGGTTAAACGAAAGAAAATAGCAACTTCCTTAACGTGGCATTTTCAGACCGGCAATTTAAAAACCAACTTCACCAACATATGTATTTAAAAATTGTGAGTCCAGAGTCACCAAACTCCAATTTTCTATCAGCTCCCAATTGGAAGATACAAGTGTAAGAAGTTACAAGGCAGCTCCAATGGTAACCTACGGGAGTAGTGAAAAACGACAATAGCAGTATTTCAATATCAGGACATGTAAATCACAGCAGTACATGTCATACCTTTTAAATGCACTGAACCCTGCCCATGGTGCTACCTTGGGCCTACCTTAGAGGTGGCTTATGTAATAAAATGGAAGATTTGGTCCTGGCAAGTGGGTGCATTTGCCTGTTCGAAATGGCAGTTTGAAACGGCACACACAAACACTGCAGTGGAAGGTCTGAGACATGTTTAAAGGGAAACTCATGTGGATCTCATGGACGACTGCATGTTCATAAAAAATATTTCTGTGAACATTCACGAAGGCTTCCCATTTGCAAATGGCTTACACAGGTGGTGAAATATTAATGTTTTGTGATTGGATACAGTTGCAAAACAATAATAGCCTAAAGATTCATTGTCTGGAAGGGACGCCCTTACTACACACTTGCCAAATGCCAAACTAAATTGTTCTCAAACCCAATTAGCGATTCAGTAAGATTCTGTAGCATGTTACAGAATCCCTATTTGTGATTGGGGAATTTAAAAAAAATCACTTTTGTGGTCAGAAAGGCACTGTTTTTACGTATCGGAACCTTGCTGGCCGTAAAATAAATTGATACATGAGGACCTAGTATCTCTAGAGGTTTTGAAGAATGTATAATCATGAGTGTTCCTTTCTCTTTTTGTATTCCAATTTCTTTAAGGGATATCTTTAGCGGTTTAACATTGTGCGTAGATTCCAAAAAGTACTCTCCCACTGTGCTGCAATTTGCATGTTTCCTGATGCTGTGGAGATTCAGTAACTTATTTAGCTTTTGGCTAGCTTCTCCTGCATGATAGATTCCACATGGGCATTTTACACACATGATAAATGCATATAACATTTTGAAGGCATGAATTAAGTCTTTCTATTGTACTCTAGCGCCATGTGTGGTATCCTGCTTATACCCAAAGTGTGGATGTGAACAGAGGAGAAACATTTATGGGACAGATTTTTCATGAAATGCTGTGCACAACAAAAGTTACTGCGCCGCACTGTGAAAGGTGAATGGGAGAGAGCAGAACAGCACCGTATCTGCTAAGATGTGGCACTGCTTTTCTCTCCACCTGCACGCCATCTAGTGCAAGTCGATGTAAAGACTTGCGTTGTAATGGCATGCGTTGTAACAGTTTCGTTGTAATGGCAGTGCGTTGTAAAAGTTGCGTTGTAATGGTTGTTCACCCTCTCCACCTGCAGTGGTGCACTTTTGGCTACCTTGAGACGAGGCACACACCCTTGCATTGTGCAAGGGTGTGTGTGAGCTTAATGCCAACCATACATTTTGTACTTGAACTATACCCTTCCAGTTCAAAATACGATGCTTAGACATCGTTTAATAGTCTTCCACTTTGTATATGTGCTGTACAATGCTGCACACATACAAAGTTGGAAAGGTTTTTAAAAAAAAACTTTTCTCAAACTTTACATCAGCCTCGAGGAGGGGTTAATTTTTGGTGCAAATTCCTGTCTATCTTTATTAGCAGATAAGGCTTTGTGTCAAAATCAGAGGTGGTTGCATGGGAATGCCCATGCATCAGTCATGAAATGTCCCTTTGATGCAAAGTACTGTAGGGTACCACAAATGTCATTATTTTAAGATTACTCTCTACGCACCTCAGGATTTGCACTGGAAAATAAATTCCAAAACAACCTTTAACGATTGTTTGTGTGACTTATGAGACACAAATCTGATACAAAGTGTTAGAAAATTCACCCCTGGAGTCCTATTGAACAAGTTCATATGGCCTGAAAAATGAAATGTGATTACAGAATTCACCTTCCAAATACATTGATAATATTTAAGGTACTCGCACACAGAAAATAAACTTCACATCCAATCAACAGCTAGGCACTGCAAATTTACATACTTTGCCACTCCAATCAAAATAACGAAGTGCCGATTTAGAGTTTGGCGTTTGCGATGGTGTACCATCAAACTCTAGGTACGTCAGGCAGACCTTAAGTAGTCCCTCTAAAGTAGCCTGTCTATCGAGACCGCCTTGGCTCTATCAATGAAATTCGTTCTCCAACAAAATAAGGGCCGTCAGTTTAGCGTAGTCAGTGTAATGCCTTGTTTTCTTGTCCATTACTGCCAGGAAAAAGAGTGGGGAACTAGAGAAAAACTATAATAACCCCCAAACCTTGGGAGAAAGGTCCTATGGTGTGGGGGCATCCATTTTATGTTTTTGAGAAACAAGCTACTGCTTCAGGACTTTGTTTTTTAAAACAAAACCAAAAAAAGTTTAAAGTTTGGTGAACAGTCATTAAAACTGATGGCGGCTGTCGACCACATTTTTAGTACATTGAAAGGAATCACCACAACTGTGGTTCATTTCATTGTATAAAGATGACTGATGGGCCAGCGATCAACTCTAAATTTGGTGGAAGGTAATCTGTCAGGGTGACTAAGGGTAATGCCCAGTAATCTGACAGCCAACCATTATATCCGGCCAAATAAGGTCACAAGCTAAACATATTTGACTGACAACACCCAGCTTGTGTGTCAAATATGATTAGCAAACATATTGTGTGATAGAAATACTGTGTCCTAGGTAGTTTACAATAATATCATTCCATTTGGTGTAGATTTTCTAATTTGTTGCAAAAACTGGAGTCAAACAATGAAAAAGACACAAAAAAGGTCCTTAACCCTTAAAGATCTAATTCACACAAACTGCATGTTTTACAACATACTTACCAAAAACACAAACACCCAATTATTTATTCATAATAAGACACACTGTGGACTACTGCAAACAAAGGATCACACAATTCAACAAAATAGTGCACCCTTACATGGAGCTTTGAGTGGTCACAGCACCCCCAAAGAAGGTGCCCTGGCACCACCGTACTACTGGATTCCTAACTAGCCCCTTTAACAAATGACACTCAGCATGGTGCTGCAGAGCATTGCAAGCATTACTGAAGGAAGCAAGGAGGATTACAAAGTAATTGACAATAGAAAATTACTTTAACACCAACAATACTAAATACTACACATACAAAAACAGCACTAAAAGAAATCCACAACTCTATAGCTCCTCCCTAGCCAAATATCTGCCTCCAAATGTCATTATAGTGTCTAGTCTGTAAGGGCCTGATACACAAAAGCAAATTTACACAATTGTGTAAGTTTACAATTTTTTGCAATTCATGAAGCAATTTTACGGGTAGTATCCTCATGACTGTGGAGTCTCTGCACTCGTGACGGAGACTCCGCACATAAAAAGATAAGCAATCTTAAAGTGTTAAGTTTCCTATAAATTTGGGGTTTGTTGCAAATGTTATTGAGTGGACAGTAAAGGCAGATGCTGATTTCACCATCTGCGGACACAGACTGCAGTCTTCTAAAGTGAAAAGCACAGCACACAATCTTAGTCTCTCGGTGGAGTATGATATAGCGTTGCTGGTTAGGCTTCACTTGTAATACTCTCACAATACCCCAAAGGTGGTCCTTGGATTCAAAATAATAAATCCTCAGCTCAGTCCGGCTAGTGTGGCAAAGAGCAGTCAGGCTTTACTAGAGGAACATGTGTTAAGCGTGTCAGAGTAGCAACATGGACGATAAGTAGTGGACACGACTCAAAGAAAATAAAGCTGATTTTTATATTAATTTAGACACCAAAATAAAGATAATTGGATAATTATAACCAAAGTTATGGATTCAAAAAGTGGGGGTACACCTGCAAAAATCCTCTTTTCTTAAACTCACTATCATAGAGCATCCATAAGTGCCACGATTACTTAAAATAGTAAACGCCTCTTGTTGTTTCCTCTAATGAGATTTATGCTACATTTCTTTTTTATTTTATTAATTATGAACTATGAGATTTACTGAAATTAATCAAATAACCTCTCCAGACCCAAAGAACTATCCAATGACCTCTCTCCCAAACACATGTTGAGGTGTCCACCCAAAAGACCGGTATGCAAATGGATCCAAAGGAGGTAGGTGTGCAAGTGTAGCATGCATAGCTTGATGATGTTGGTTTGAGGCATGAACGTCTTCTTTCCTAAAGGGCTATCTTTGAGGTACTAAAGTTGCATCTGATGCCCACTAACCCAAATCTCTATATGAGGCCAAATGTACCTATGTGGTCTGTGACTTTAAAACCACTGATCATGGTAAGGTTTTCCCAGTGACAAGGTGGCTCACAGAGACAGGTACATAGAATCCATCAGTCAAGACAAAGCTGAAGACATTGCCTTGTGATGGATCTAGAGAAGCACTTGATAGATTTGCTATGGACAATGGTTCCTAAATCATAGCATCCTATAACCACCTCCCTAACTTCCCCAAGTCAGGATATGGATCTGAGCAGACTTTGGTCGGGGTCAAGAGAGGTTCACCACCTACGATGTAAACCACTACTACGTTGGGCCCCAGATGATCCAGACAGATGTAAGCTTTTCATCTAGCACAGCAGCTGGGTAAACCAATGTCCTTAATTGGTTGCAAGCATCACAATGGCTCCCACAGGATCTCACAGGCAGCTTTGCTCCTGATTTCCTTTTTCCAGGAAGGCTCTCTTCTGCTGGTTGCTTCCAGCATCTTTTCCCACCACAGATAGAGATCTTTGCCCTGCAAGAAAGTCAAGCAGTGCATCAAGCAAGGCACATGAACCACACTTAAGAGGTCATGTTGAGGTTGACTATGTGGAACATCGGTAAATGCACATCAGAAAGTGCAACCTATTTTGGGTGGTATATTCTAACTTACATGTTTCCTGTTTGTGGCCACTGGGCAAAGCTAGTAGGTCTAGAACAGGAAATAACAGAAATGATGACGTGCTGGAAAAACACTCTCAGAGTGTCACGACCTTAGATTTTTTGTTTTTCGGTAGCAAACTTTCTCTCAAAGACGGAGGATGTTATTAAAAGCAAACATTGTGATGAGTAGGTGCAGCAGACATGGCACCCAATACACAAAGGGCCAGTTGCTTTGAAACAAAGGGGGAGATTCTCAAACATTTGTTGCTGCATTAGTGTCGCAAAAGAGATTCTAACCAGCACGAAATATTTTTTTCCTGGTTCACTCTCAAGTGCAGAACTTTGATTTACTTTGTGTAAAGGGGAATTACATAGGTGGTGCACGGGCGTTCCCATGCAACCTCCCATGCTTTTTGACGCTAAACCCTGTCTACTAACATCAGTAGACAGGGTTTAGCGTAAAGAATTAACACCTTTGAAAAGCAGGTATTAAAAGGAGAAATGGTTTCATATCTCCTTGCTTTTCTGACTTTGCATGTGTGCTGCGCTGCATAGCACACAAACAAAGTAGGAAAAGCTTTTAAACTTGTCTAGCCATAGTATTTTGTACAGGAAGTATACCCTTCCGGTACAATCCTATGGTAGACTCAGCCACGCACCCTAGCACTATGGCGCTAAAGTGTGTGCCTGGTGCACTGCAGCTGAAATAAGCACCAGCGCTAGGGAGAGGGAAGGAGAGTGCCATACCTCTGTGAATATGGCGATCTGCTCTCTCCCCAACACCAACGCAGCGCAGCATTTGTGGCTGCTGCGCTGCATTACGTGATCCTTTGAGAATCTGGGCCAAAGTCCTTTCCAGGCAGTGTGGGATGTCTAAATCTGGTGAGCCTTCCTCCACTAATTGGAGTGGTGCACAGATCTGTACTTTGTCATGCGGGATTCAGAATGAAATGACTGGTCAATGCGGTCAGTATTTATCATCATGGACGATCAACCGACCTTTTTGCATTGACCAAATTCAAAGCCGTCTGCAATAATGACTGCACTGCCACTTCGTGATCATGTCATGCCAACTCCTCGGTTGACGGGGACCTCTACTGGACTGGTCCACCCTGACTAGGTACAGATAAGTATTCGACGTAGACGGCAAGCTACATTCGTTGTCGACATCATTCAGAAAGGAAGATGGGAATAGTCTGTGAGTGTTCTGGCACTGTTAACAAACTTCAAAGACATGGAGCTAACACCCTTTCCACAATTTCACCCTGTACTATACAACACTACAATGAGACTAAATGGAAAACGTGGCTCCCTGGTCAGGAGAGGACTTGGTAGCCTTGCACAAAGCCCTCCACCATGTCAGGTTCCTACACACCTACACATTGGGAAGCCATAATGTATTCCCTCATATACTCTGACAAATACACACAGCTCAGAATCAATCTATGGCATGAGCAAACTGTATATATCCTTCCGCACATATCACAATCTATGACAGTGAAAGACTGAGTCAGGGAAGAACCATTTACAGGGGGATTCCCTCACTATAAATCATGCTGCTGCTGCCACTAGTGTTGAAGACCCACTTATTTGACCTATATGATGGACCAGCTTCATATAAAGCCATACCGCGTGATTAAGGGCATTTCATCTGTGGTCACTGTCTTGAAGAGAGCTGTGTCTGCAGTCCCAACTGTCTAAATGGGGTATTCCTCAGAGGTAAAGTGGCTGCGTTTAAGACTCCCCTTGTGTTACACAAGTGATCCGGTTCCTGATATCAACTTTCCTCATTGTTATAGTGGCTCATTTTACTGGGACACTGGCAATGGAGGCCACACTAACACGTTTTTTTTAAAAATTGGAATTTGACAATGAAATCCTATGTTGGCGGAATGTCACTTCTGAGATCAGATAACCTCTTAATTTAAGTGGATACTTTGGAGCTCTTATTGCTTTAGATGTGGAGGGAAAGGAAATTAAATGGAAATTTTGAGAGAAAACCTTCCTTGCCATTGCCATACCGGGACCATGAGTGCTTCCCAGAGTCAGCAGTATTTATCCGCATGAAGCTGTGTGGCATGGGCTATATATAGTGAAGCTTGATAATGAGTGAGGTCTTCTTGTTAAATTGTAATCACCATCTTGGCTTGCCGCTTGCTATTTACATTCCACAGTGCCGGCCCCTTGGGGTATGAGATAATCACATCCAGGTTATGCGCAAAGACCATTGTGTAAACTTAGAATGATGGTAAAAAGTGGGGTGTGCTGCAGGATGTCACAGCGTGTTACAGTTGATCGCTCTTATGTGCAGTCTTACTTCTTAGAATGTGAGGAGAACATACATTGAGGGGCAGTTTTATCATCGCTTTGCATTGTGGTTGTATAGCCACTAAGCAAAATGTTATTTTTGATTTGTAAAGCCACACAATTCAGATTTGCTTTGTATTGTGTGAGATTTGTCCCAAAAACTGCTGCCTTGCATTACTTTGCGTTATGGCGGTTATTCATGGGTGGAGAATGGGCATTCCTCATGCACCCACCATGGATTTTTGGTGCATTCCCAGATTTACTGAAGCTAGTAGTCCATGAAGCTAGTAGTCCATCAAAATGCTACCCCACCCTGAAGCAGGCATAACAATGAGAACTATCTTTATTTCTTCTTGTTACTTCCTCTTTCTGTGAGAAAATGTCCCTTCTTGCTCAAAAACAATCCTTCCTGTAACCAGGGCCGGCTTTAGTGCTGGTGGCGCCCTGTGCGACAATGTTTGTTGGCGCCCCCCCAATGACCACCTCCACCACGGATTCTCTCACTAGCACCCTTTAACAGTGACCAAGTCTCCATTACCACACTCCCTCAGATGCATTGAATTAGTTACATAGCGCCACTCATACCAGTGTAGGGTGTCCGAGCACTTTGCATCACACACACATTACACAGAGACAATCAATCATACGTGTGTAAATCAGTGTATAGGATATGTTACATAATCCAAAAGACACTGGGGCAGATTTACAAGCCCCTTGCACCTCTTTTCGTCGCCATTGCGCCATTTCTTTTAACGCAACGGCAGCGCAAACAATGCGCCCTATTTACAACATGACGCATCTAGGGAGATGAGTCACGTTGTAAAGCCCTGCGTCACGATATGCCTGCGTCAGGTATAATGTATACAGGGGGCGTTCCCACACAGGAAAGCCTCGTAAAAGTGATGCAGTGAAATCTACAAGATTTCACTGCGTCACTTTTAGGACGCCACTGCGTCACAACCTTACGCCTGCTTGAAGCAGGCGTAAGGAGTGACGCAGTGTAGTGGGAATAGTCTACAAAATGCATTGCTGGAGTTGCATCGTGCTTGCGACACGACTCCAGCAATGCATGACTTTTGCCCCAACAGATGCGTCAGAATTTCTGACGTATCTGTCAATCCATCCACCATGGTGCGCCGTATTGTAAATACGGCGCATCCATGGTGGCGCAAGCATTTTTTAGGGTGGCGCAAGGAAAGTGACGCATCTTCATAGATGCGTCACTTTCTTGTAAATCTGCCCTTAAAAGTGTAGGAGTCACATGTCATCCATACTGGTAGGCAGTATAGTTTAAGAGTGCTTGCTGTGGAGAAGCACAAAAGAGTTGAAAAAGAAACAGCATAGTTGGGAGTTTTCTTTAATAATACGAATCGATTTCTAGCCAAATTAACCCTTTTTGCAACATTAATCAATGTTCTAATAATGAATAATTTGCAGTGTGTATGCAGTTCTAGAATGAAAGTTAATAGCTCACTATTCTACATTAGGAGTTTAAGTTAAAAATTGCAAGTAACCTGCTGATCTGTTTACATCATACGCACTCTGTAATCTACGTGGTACACGTTCTTTGCAGCAGGCATATTAACCCTCTGCACTAACTTCACCTAAGTCAAAATCTCAACTATACAAGATGCTGATCTCTCTCCAGGAAGATAATTAATCACACGAGTTATCTTGAAATGTATGTGAGGTCTGGTAATTGCTGTGGGGGAAAGAAACGCTGCAGCAGGTGCTTCAAAAGCATAATAAACTTTCAAACACGGCGCCCCCAGGAAGCCAGCACCCGGTGCGGTGGCACCGGTCACACCGCCCTAAAGCCGGCCCTGCCTGTAACGCAAACACCTTTGCATGGTGCAATAGTGCCTTAGAGGTGCCAGACTGCACAGAGTGAGCCAGCACTAGGAGACAGCATAAATTAACCGTATCTTAGTAGATATTGCACATTTCTGCTGTCTCCCTTTCACGTAAACGCAGCCCAGCACAACAACTTTGCTTGCTGCCCTGTGTTGTGTGTAATGTTAGTAAATCTTTCTCTTACTGTTGGTGTACTCTAAGGTGTGCCATTAGGATGGAAGGAGACTGCAAAGGCCACTTTTGGTCTGGCCTGGAGACAGCAATATCTGTCTCTCATACTCATGTAATAAGAAAAAATTCATGTATATACATAAAAGGATTTGGGGACCGCCCTTCCTCATTAATTGGTCTGTTCGAGCATCATTCTTGATATTACCATCCTTCAGTGGGGAAAGGAGTCAGTCCACGTCAGCCATTGGCTCTATTGCACTGTGAATTGTGGCATTTTGCCAGCTCATGTGCACAAATCCATGTAATAATGTATGCGCTTCAGTTCCAGGCTGGTAGGACAGTTCCTTATTTTTCCAATGTCTACTTTGACAGGTCTCCTTTTCAGCTTCTTGCTTGCCGCACTGCCACTGATTTCATATGCAGGTTACTGAACCAAGCATGGCCAGTGCTTCAAAATCAGGGGAAGAGCTTTGAATGGTATTATGCATAATTTTTCAATATTTTACCCATCCAAAATGGTGCCCGGTTTCAAAGCAATATGTAGACTATTTGGAATGGTACAGCAATGGCACAGTATACACAATGCCATTCCACGATGGCTGACTAGTGCTATGTTTACCGGGCTGTAATCTGGGAATGGTATTCTGCCTGGTGTATCGCAGTTTTAGTGTTGCAAGATGGATAATACTACCCTTGTAAACCTGGTGGCCATCTTGAAACATGAAACAGTGACAAATTATGCAAAGAAGTATTCAGATAGTGCTGCCCACTACAGATATTTTTGTTTTGATTTAGGATGAATGGGCGAATGACTGTTTTATTGCATTTAGAGTTGCAAATATACCTTTTGCAAACTGGAAATGACATTTGGATTTGCAATTATTTTAAAATAATAGTAGAAATGCAAAGGAAAGCACATAGGACAGTTGCTTCAGACATGCGAATATGTGGCACAATTATAAGGAAGAAAAGCACTTGATAACAGTGTGCAAATAGTGGCACAGCCCATATAGAATGGGGATGCCCCAAGCCATGTTTTAAGAGAAAAGATGAGTGGAGTTCTCAGGGAAAAGGACCCATGCCAGAAAACTAACATGCCCACTAAAGTAGGTTGGTGAAACACAACTATATAAAGAGCCAGACAGAGAGCGCTGGCAAAAAAGTAAGGCTTCCTTAGAGAAACCAAATGGCTTGAAGGGAATCTCTCAAGCCACAGAACTGCAGAAATCCGGCTATTTAAAATTTCTGTTTACTGTTACAACTCTTTCTTGCATTCCATGTTGGGAACCTGGGACAAGGTGTACAACCGTTTTTAGCAGTTGCAAATGAGAAATTGGCTCGTTTGCGACCACTAAAATGGGTTGTAGCATGTACCAAACCTATTTTGCAAGTCAGTAGCCTGTTACCGACTCGCAAAATAGATTTTGCGAGTCGCTATTAAGAAGGACCATGCCAGGGGCATCCCTTCCTAACCCCCTTTGTGATTGGCAACAAAAATGTTTCTTAAAAGCAGGTTGCCTCCTCTTAAAAAAATGAAACTGAAACGTTTCATTTTTATTTTTAAATTGCATCCTGTTTTCCTTTAAGGAAAGATGATTTATTGGAAAAGCAGTCACAGACATGGCGGTCTGCTGACCCTAGCAGGCCACGATCCCAGTGAGTGCCGGCCATTCCCAATGGGTCACAAAATGCAACCTGCCTCATGAATATTAATGAAAAAAGAACTATTGATGGACAGAATGCAGAACAATGTCATACATTCACCCCAGTACAGAGATCTGGGCCTAAATCCATAGCTTTTTTGCTCACCATGCCATTCCAGTTTGGACCCAGCCATATACAAATCAGTCTTGACCCTGTGCCCAATGGGAACAGTCCAGCCCGAACTGCCAGGCCAGGTCCTCCCTGGACTGGAAACAAGCATCCTAGGACCGGTTTCAGGGTTTCACCCCTCTTCAGCCAGGATAGCTTGATTCCAGTGGCATGGAGAGCACGGGACTCACGTCTCATACCCGTCCCACTCGGGGTGACAAATGCAAAAAGAACTATTGATGGACAGAATGCAGAACAATGTCATACATTCACCCCAGTACAGAGATCTGGGCCTAAATCCATAGTTTTTTTGCTCACCATGCCATTCCAGTTTGGACCCAGCCATATGCAAATCAGTCTTGACCCTGTGCCCAATGGGAACAGTCCAGCCCGAACTGCCAGGCCATGTCCTCCCTGGACTGGAGACAAGCATCCTAGGACCGGTTTCGGGGTTTCACCCCTCTTCAGGCAGGATAGCTTGATTCCAGTGGCATGGAGAGCACGGGACTCACATCTGAGCATACCCGTCTCACTCGGGGTGACAAATGCAAAAAGAACTATTGATGAGCAGAATGCAGAAAAATGTCATATATTCACCCCAGTACAGAGATCTGGGCCTAAATCTATAGAGTTTTTTCTCACCATGCCATTCCAGTTTGGACCCAGCCATATGCAAATCAGTTCTGACCCTGTGCCCAATGGTAACAGTCCAGCCCGAACTGCCAGACCAGGTCCTCCCTGGACTGGAAACAAGCATCCTAGGACCGGTTTCGGGGTTTCACCCCTCTTCAGCCAGGATAGCTTGATTCCAGTGGCATGGAGAGCACAGGACTCACGTCTGAGCATACCCGTCCCACTCGGGGTGACAAATGCAAAAAGAACTATTGATGGACAGAATGCAGTAAAATGTCATACATTCACCCCAGTACAGAGATCTGGGGTAGTGGAGTGAGCTAAAGAATGATGGTGGATTAAACCCAGATCAGTTGACTGGGGGTGAGTGTTTGATTTGCTCAAACGCTCCGTCCATCATCCCCTTTGGTATCGCTTTGTTCGACCTAAGTTGGCAGGGTATGCCCAGATGTGGGCCCCTCGCTCAATTTTGCCACTGGATTCAAGATAGCCTGGCTGATGAGGGTTATGAACCCGAAACCGGTCCCAGGATGCTTGTTTCCGGTCCAGGGAAGACATGGCTTGGCAGTTCGGGCTAGACTGTTCCCATGAGGCACAGGGTCAGACTGATTTGCATATGGCCATGTCTGAACTGGGGTGGTGGAGTGAGCTAAAGAATGATGGTGGATTAAACCCAGATCAGTTGACTGGGGGTGAGTGTTTGATTTGCTTAAACACTCCGTCCATCATCCCATTTGGTATCGCTTTGTTCACCCTAAGTTGGCAGGGTATGCCCAGACGTGGGTCCCTCGCTCACTTTGCCACTGGATTCAAGATAGCCAGGCTGATGAGAGTTATGGACCCGAAACTGGTCCCAGGATGCTTGTTTTTGGTCCAGGGAAGACATGGCTTGGCAGTTCGGGCTGGACTGTTCCCATGAGTCACAGGGTCAGACTAATTTGCATATGGCCATGTCTGAACTGGGGGTGGTGGAGTGAGTTTAAGAATGATGGTGGATTAAACCCAGATCAGTTGACTGGGGGTGAGTGTTTGATTTGCTCAAACGCTCCGTCCATCATCCCCTTTGGTATCGTCATGAATATTAATGAGCGAGGTCATTTCCGACCCATTTGGGAATCGCAAACAGTGTCTCAGACGTAATTTGCGAGTGCAAAGAATTGCAGATTTCGAGTCGCAAATACTGAGAGTTGTACATCATGCCCTTAGATTTAAAAATGAAAACATGAGCAGAATAATGGACTTGGAAATGTTCTACATGTTTATACAAAGCAATACACAAAGATAGGTACATATCTATATTGAAAATAGATGCTTATATAAAGAGGAATATGCTGTAAATTTCTGTTTGCGTATGGATCATATGTTGGGAAGAGCTAATTCTTTTTTATTTAAACAATATTTTTATTTGTTTTCCCCCCCAAAAATGTTTTTACATTACATCACATCTGCCCCCCACCCCCCCTCTCCCTCCCCTGGAGAACAGGTATCTGACATGTTTGTCAACAGAAAACTTATTTATACATAAACGACATGAAGAACATGTTAGATTTTACGGTATACGACACATCAATATCAAATTTCCACAATCAAATTTCTTGTGTCCAAGCAATCAATGGCACCCAGATCTTCATACCCCTCTTCCTCTTATCCCTCCCTTTATTCTTATAAATGCCAACCTCCAGACTGCAAGTCGCCAATAGCCGAGCTCTCCATTCAAAAAATGAAGGGGGTATTGGATCTATCCATGCTGAAACAACACACATCCTGAAGATGGCCATACCAACAAAGATCCGCCCCTGTATTTCACTGGATCGAGTGTTATTAGAAACGCCCAACAGCACTTCTGCATTCGTGATGTTAACCTTACAATGTAAAATCCTCGAGAGAAAGTCGGAGATTTCAGAAAGGACTTTGGCTAAAATGGGGCACGAGGCAAACATATGCGTTATATCTGCTGCTGGAAGAGCACACCGCGGACACGAAGTTCCATTCCCCGTCCCCCATTTTGCCATTTTTTCAGGAGTGTAGTAAAGTAAAGTGAAAATTTTTTTTGAAGAATTGTGCCTGAAGTTTCATAGACATTAAATGAGTTAGTGACATATCATAGGCGTCACAAGGGAAAGTTACTCCCAACCTGGTCTGCCATGTAATCAAATGTTTATCCATATCATCGGGTAATAAAGCGTTTAGTCCTGCATATATCTCCCCAATTCTCGGAGTTTTAACTAGTCTCAATTTATCTATAATATCACAAGGGTGAAATTTAATGCGGCCGCCCATTTTCCTAGATAAGAAGTCCCTAACCTGAAGAAATTTAAAGAAATCCCGATTTGTCAAGTGAAACTCTATTTTTAATTCATCAATTGATTTTATTCCACTACTAGAAAAAAAACACCCAAGTCGTTTAACTCCTAGTTCAACCCATCTCTGTATATATATATCATGAAATATTTCTGGGAGATCCGCATTCTGAAATACGGGGGTATAGTATGAATATCGACCTAAACCGACTAGTTTTTTTGTGCTACTCCATACTTTAAAAATGCTAGAGATAGTTTTAAATTTTACTTTTTTGAAATAATCATCGTTCATATGACGCCACAGGCAACCAATGCTGCCGTCCCCAGAATAAGTTCTTGCGGGCTGGGTGTATTGTGACCCATTGAATTCTCCATTAAGAGACTATTGCTATACTTTAGTACTGTGGCCCAGTAATATAATTTCAAGTTTGGTAATGACCATCCCCCACGTTCTCTAGGTAGAGTAATCCATCTAAGTGCTCTACGTGATTTATTGTATCCCCAAACAAAATGTGAAAACATAGTGTCGATGTTTTTAAAAATTAATGGGGAAAATTCAAGACAAATAGTTCTAAAAAAATATAAAAATTTAGGAAAGAATAGCATTTTAACCACATTGGATCTTCCACCAATAGTTAAATGTAAATTGTGAAGCCGAGATAATTCTTTCTTAGTCTGGATTAATAGGGGCTGAATATGATCATCCACAATATTTTCAATTTTAGCACTAATGCTTACCCCTAAATATATTGCTTTATCAACAATCCTCATATCGTCAATGATGATTTTATTATTTACTACTATCTGAGTTTTACTAGAGTTCAATTTGTAACCGGAAATTCGACCAAAATCCAGTGCTTCTTTCTCTATATGTTTCATCGCTTCAATGGGATCAACCTGTAACAATAGCAATGTCATCTGCATAGCCCAAACATTTTATTTCTAGATCTCGTATTTTAATGGGAGGGATTGAGGTATTAAGTTTTAGTCTTTGTATAAATACATCAATATAGATGGCAAACAAAAGGGGTGCGCAAGGACATCCCTGTCTTATACCCCTATTGATGGTGAAGCTATCAGACAAAATCCCATTGATCAAAACACGGGCAGTGGGGTTTATGTAGAGTTGTTTTATTGCCTGTATATATTTTTCTCCGATCCCGCAATTTGCCATGGCTGCCCATAGGTATTTCCAGGAGACCCTGTCAAAAGCTTTTTCTGCGTCCAACAGTATAAGCGACATAGGGTCTCCTGTCACTCCTGCGTAATCAAAAAGGGAGATAACTCTTTGTATGTGATCAGTTGTGGATCTCCCGGGAATAAAACCGTGTTGTTCTTCCGAAACAATTTTATGGATAATTGGTGCCAATCGGGTTGCTAAGATTTTAGAGTAAATTTTTGAGTCCCCATTAATCAAAGTAATCGGGCGATAAGAGCCCGTTTCTTTGGCGTCTTTGTTTTTCTTCGGGAACACAATTATTTTAGCAGGTGACGAAGACTTCGGTGGATTCCCTCCCTGGAAGATATGTTGAAAAAGTAATGTTAAGATAATCCTTTATTGTGGAGCAAATTTAGTATAGAATTCAGTAGGGATTCCATCCATACCCGATGCTTTTCCCTTGGATAAGCCCTTTATTGCCATTAATATTTCCTCCCAAGAAATTGGACTATCTAAAAATTCCCGGTCATCTGATCTCAAGCATTCGGGGGTTGACAGATCCAGATATGTTTTAGGGTCCCCGCTATCATTATCATCTTCATGGTATAGTTTCCTATAGAACTTCTGAAAAGCCATTCTTATTTCAGCGGGTTCAGATCTTAGACCCAAATCTGGATCTCTAATTTCTTTAATTAATGCAGATGAGATTTCTTCTCGAGTTCTAACAGCTAGTTGGTGCCCCACTGTTTCACTAAACTCGTATATTTTTTCCATATTGGCGCTAGCCCGAGCGACAGCTTTTCCAACTAGTATTTCGGATATCTAATTTTTAGCTACTGTCACTTTGCCCATCTCATTATCTGTCGCCCTGCCTTCCTGTATTGCTTTAGTTAGATCCTCTTCAGCTCTTCGTAAATCTTGTTCTAACAATACCATATTTTGTTTTTCAATTTTATTATATTTAAAAGAGAATTTCAAAGTTTCGCCCCTGACACAAGCCTTCAATGTATCCCATACTATGTCAATTGTAGTAGATCCAACATTATCTTCTAAAAAGACCGGGATCCATGTACTCATTTGTTGGCAATATGCATCATTATAGAGTAACGCTCTTTCAAATGTCCATGTATTAATTTTAGATCTCATTGGAATATTCGTGAGGCTAAGCATTAAAGGATTGTGATCTGACAGAACTCTAGGTAATCTATCAATTTGATAAGCTGATCTCATAGAGTTGGACATAAGCATATAATCAAGTCTTACCTGTTTTGAATGAGGGTATGAAAAAAAACTATAGCCAGGGTCTGTAGGATATTTTGTTGACCACCCATCAATTAAACCATGAAGCATGCACATTTCTTTTAGAGCATTAAAAACTTTACATTTCCTACCCTGATAGATAAACCTTTGATCTGTAAGCCATCCGTTAGGTAAATGAATGTTTAGATCTCCACAAATAATCATATGTAGAGGCCAATGCGTTAATTCATTAGAAATCTGAATCAATACCTCCGGATCGTCACTAGTGTTACCATATACTGTACATATAGTTAGTTTTCCTTCCCCGTTGTTAAGATGACATTCAACTATTGCAAATCGTCCAAGTGTGTCTGCTATAGCTCGCGGGAATTGTACCCCCCGCCCTTTGCTAAAACAGCCACCCCCTTGGTACGTGTCCCCTGTGTTGTGACGGCGATAATTCGATATCCTAATGTTTTGAGTAAGTATTGCTGAGCCCCCTCGATGTGTGTCTCTTGAAGGCAAATAATGGCAGCCCCGGTAGCTTTAAGACCCTCTGAAACTTTCTGTCTTTTCTTTATGTCGTTAAGGCCGCAGATATTTATTGATAATATGTTGAGTCTAGCCATCGCAGTTTTTCATTCTCCCGACACAATCAGATTTACTAAATTTTTCTTTTTTAATGGTCTCTATGTGTTGACTATATTCTTTATGATAGTATTGAGTCCTGCTCTCCTTCCCTTTGCGTGAGTTCCTGCTCCCCCCTCTCTCTTCCACCTTCTCCCCATCCCACCTCCCCCCAAACCAACAAGTGAGGCATCCTAGGTGCCAAAGTACCCAGGTGTGGGCGTCCGAGTGTTCCACCCGATTCAGCCCCCTAGTGGCCTACCCCTGTGTCCCTAGAAATGCGAATTAAGAAGAGGTATGATTAATCATCTCTATCAATATACTAGGTATGCTCTATTGCATATAAATTCATAGATTGTTGCAGTAGCAGTCCCCCTACATATTGTCTCCCCTGTATTCAAGCAATCAAATTTATAGTGCTTTATTACACAAAGTTCATTTCCTATCTGTATTTTTTTTAGCTGGGTTTCCAGAATTTCTTGGCCCGGACTCAGATATTTCATTTAAATATTCTTGTGCTTGAATCTCACTTATAAAGCTTCTTGTAGTGCCATTATGTATTATTTTCAGTCTCGCCGGATTTTGAAGGTAGACAGTCGCGCCGATTTTTTCAAAGGGTGTAAATAATTATCGCATCTTCCACCTTCTTTCTATGGTAGAGTGTGCGAAATCTGGTCGAACAAAGAATTTAAACCCTTTGTATTCCCTTTGAGATGTTGGTCTGGCTAAATTATATATGGATTCACGGAGGAGGAAGTTCCCAAAGTTAATTAACATAGTTCTAGGATATTGCTGTGGTTTCTGCGAATATTTGGGTAGCATCAAGGGGAATCGATGAGCCCTCTGTATTTCCTTATCCATATCCCAACCTTCAAGTTCCGGAAAGGTAGATTTAAGAAGTTTGATCATGAAACCTCTTGCGTCGTTTCCTTCTGATCCTTCGGGAATTCCAAGAAACCGCAAATTGTTACTTCTTGATCTATTTTCATGATCCTCGATTTTAAGCATAAGGTCTTTTATGATCCCATGGAAGAGCCAATTCTTGAGTAGTTTTCTGAAGATAAGGTGGTTGTTGCTGGATCTTATGTTGGGGGTAAAGAGCTCCATAGTTTGGCTGCTTGAACAGAGAAGGATGTGCCACCCATGTTTTTTCTTGGGATTTTGAGGCGAGATGCCCATTAGAGTGTAGGTTCCTTTGTTGAATGTGTTTGGTTATTTTATTTCTGATGAAGAACGGTCCCATTCATTGTATTGCTTTGTGGGTCATACAAAGTAGCTTGAAAGTGGATCTTCTAGCAACCGGTAACCAATGCAGGGCTTTCAAGGCAGGTGAGATGTGGTCTCGCGGTTTGATATGCAAGAGTAGTCTGGCAGCCGAGTTCTGAATCCATTGTAGTCTTTTCATGGTTGTTAAAGGTGATCCGTGGTAGAAGCTATTGGCGTAGTCGAGTTTGGACAGAACAAGGGAGATGGTAGCTTGGACCTTCTGTGGAAATCGCAAATGAGGCAAAATTTGTTGCAGTGTTTTTATAGCGACAAAGCTTGATCTTGCTAGTTTGTCCACTTGAGCATTCATTGACAGCTTGGAGTCCATGGTCATTCTGAGGTTTCTTATTTCCTTCGATACTTTAGGTGGTGATCCCAGTTCATTAGGCCAGGCGGCAAGCGGGTCATAATGTTTCCAATCGCCACACATGAGTATTTCTGTTTTTGAAGCATTCAATTTGAGATGGCTCCAAGTCATCCACTGATCCACGGCTCGGAGACAACTGTAAATTGGGAATTTTTCAAAGTCTTTGGGGCATTTCAGTTGAAGGAGTATTTGCGTGTGATCTCCATAGTTATAGCATGTAAGGTGAAATTGATTGATCCGTACCGGTAATGACTTCATGTAGATGTTGAAAAGCATGGGCGAGATGATAGAACCTTGAGGGACCACTGCTTTTGTGGAGTATGGTTTGGACGAGAAAGGTGGGGTATGGATGACATTATTTCTGTTTCTAAGGTAGGACGTGATCCAGTCTAGAGCAGTTCCCTCTATGCCGGCTTCATAGAGTCTTTGTTTCAGAGTGTCATGGTCAACCGTGTCAAAGGCAGCTGAGACGTCCAAGAGGAGTAGCGCAGCAACCCTGCTGCGGTCAACTGTATTCTTCAGGTCATCCCAGATGGCAAGGAGGGCAGATTCAGTGCCTCTTCCCGGACGGAATCCTGTTAGGAAGTCTGAGAGTATGTCATTCTCTTCAATTAATTGTGGCATCTGGATGAACGCTGCTATTTCTATTAGTTTGCCCAGGAAAGGTCCATTTGTAATAGGTCTGTAGTTGTCAGGGGTCAGCGGGTCCAAGTTTGTTTTCTTTAGTAAAGGGCGTATGTGTGATTTTTTGAGTTCTTCTGGAAATATCGTTAATGATTCTACTTACTGGAGTGACAGCAGAGGTTGTTAAAAAAATTGTCTTGAAAGTTTGTGGTGGACAGAGGTCAGAAGGGCTGCCGGCAGGCCTGCTTGCTTTGACCATGTCCATAAATTCATCGTGTGAGATGTGTTGGAAGGAACGGAGAGACTGGGTTAGAGTATTCTGGGATTGTTGTTTTGTACAGGGGTCAGTGCTGGTGCTTTGTTTCTGTTTTAAGTACGAGTCCAATGTGTCTGCTTTGTCTGTGAAATCTTGAGTTACAGGATGAGTTCCTTCTAGGCAATTTGGTTTACGAAATTCATTGAGTATTTTATAGAATTCTTTATTTGCACATTTAGCATTTTGAATTCTGTCTGAATAGTACCTTTTCTTAGCTTTTTTGATAGCTGACTTGTATAATCTGTTAATTTTTTGTAGGTGAAATTTGTCTTGTTTGGCGTTTGTTTTGAGCCAGGTACGTTGCAGCTGTCTAATTTGGTGTTTTATGTCTTTTATTTCTAAGTTTCTCCAAGGCACTTTTTTCTTTTGTTCTATTGTGTGGTTTTGAGCTGTATCAGGATGTCAAAAGCTTCCTGAAGCCACTCATGTAGATTTTGAATCAAAGTTATTGTTTCCAGATTTGTACTTGATGTTAGTTGTGTTTCCAAGTGTTCCAAATTGAGTTTGTTCCACAACCGATAGGTGAATGGATGTAAGCTAGTTTTAGGTGAGTCCCTTAGTGTTGTTTTATGTTGGAAAGCAAGCAAGTGGTGGTCTGACCATGTGACTGGAGTTATAGTTTGAAAAGTAACTAGTTCAGTATTAGCAAAAATGACATCTAGGATATGTCCAGCGATGTGTGTGGGTTTGTGGACAATCTGATGCAGGTTCAGTGCCTCTAGGCCAGTGATTATTGTTGGATGGATCATATTGGGTTGTGTGGGATGGAGACACATGATGTTCCATTTTTATTGTTGCTCTTATTTGTCCAAAAAGCTTTCAGGCACAACATTTTATAGTATGTGATACTATTGAGATATCTTTCAACAGCACGTGGTGGTGGGTTATGAAAGGACCATTTGTTTCTGAAACATTTTTTTGATGTATTATTCAGGTCAAGTAGACGCCGGCTCTTTCATCTAAGAATAAACTCTTTGTAAACAAACAGGCGAGACTGACAATAAAATCCAAGCGTCACATGCACACACATAATTTGTGCAGATGATTTGTGGTTGAAAGGAAGGCAATAACGCTGAACACTGTTTAATGTCCTCACCCCCATCAGCACTGAAATAGCAATCCCTGACGCAAAGCTGACAGCCACAGCCTTGGACCAGTGGTGAAACCTGCATGTGCTGTCTATCTATTTATTGTTTTTCCTGATAATTTTACATAGCTCTCAGACGCTATACTTGTGCGAGGAGTTGATATAGGCCCCTCCCCAGGATGTTCCCCTCTATAAGACAGGAGCAGGTGATGCAGAATCTGCTGACGAACCTGCCAATGGGTGCTGGGGGAGTGGTTGGGGAGTTCATGCAATGTTTGCAGTGGTTAATTTGCAAAGAAATATGTGCTGGGCTCCCATCAGGAGGCAGCTTGCACCAGCCCATTTCTCCTCTTAGCGCCACCCAAAACAGAACCAACTACTAATCATGAAAGTGGGGAGAGAATGTGGTGTAACTGACGTCTTCCGAGTTGTGAAGCTGGGTTTTAGTGTGGATGTTGGATCAAATTCCAGTGATTCTGGGTAAATCACTTAATCTCCACATCCTTAACTGGTGCTCATGAAAAGCGCTGGTGTTGATGATTAAATGACGGTGCTGAGCACCGGAAACCACCTGCTCAAATTAAGCACTGAATGTTTGAATACCTTTCCTGTTACCCTGGCTCTTGGGAATGTGCATGTCATAATTCTTGAAATGTCCAGTGCAGGAAAGTGACCTCAGCAGAAATGTCCTATCTTTGATATCATTTCGCTGCACTACAGGTGATTAAATAACACCAGTCACATTGTCATATGCTAATATATATACATAAATATATAAAAGTATCATCCATCTCAGATCCTTCCTGGAAAGTTTCAGGGGGATCCGTGAAGCGGGGATCGAGAAATAGGGGGTCCAAAACATGTTTCAGAAGTCGATTTTTCATGGGAAAATTGAGCAGCGATACAGCAAAAATGGCTTTATGGCATAGCACCACATTTGGTGGTATAACTCGTGCCCCAAATTAACTATAATTCTAACCATCGCCATTCACTGCTTGTAACCTCACATATTACAGGGCACAAGTTATAGTTACTTGCGATAGTTATAACTGGTGAATTCGGTTTTATTCTGTGGTTTTGTTAATTTAAAACAGTATAATGTAACTGACATTTTCTCTTAACATCCCTTTAACCTTTGTATTTTTAGCTAATATATATATATATATATATATATATATATATATATATATATATATATATATATATATATATATATATATATATATATATATATATTATCTACTGGCGGTCGCCAGTAGATAGTTATAGTTAGGACCGTGTTTCCATAGGAAATCCGCAACATTCTATTTGGAATAACTTTGGCGCCGGTTGACGAATCCTCGCGAATTGTTCAAAACTAATGGGGCGCTACGCTCCGCTCCTACCCTGAAAGTCTCGGGGGAATTCGTGAAGCGGGGGCTGAGAAAAAAGGGGGGTCCCATAACGCGTTTTCCCCATGCATTTTCCCATAGGACCTTTAGTCCGAGCTACAGCCCGAACGGCTAAACAGAATTACTTGAAATTTGGCAGAGAGGTAGTCCTCAGGTCAGAGATGTGCCTTTTGCAGGTCTGGTGTAAATCTGTTCAGTAGGTCCTGAGAAAATAGCATTTAAATCAATATATCTGTAAGCGCGCTCCGTGCGCTTACGGTAAGCTTACCGTACGCGTACGGTGCCGTGCGCGAGCTCAATTCTGATTTGTGGTTACATGACTGTAAACATTCGAATCGGTCGAAATCAGAAAGTGTCGGCCGCCATTTTCTGTCTCTCGCACTGAAAAACAAAGGTGGATAACGTGAAAAGGGGGCAACGAAGAGAGTTGCAGACCCCCTAGCGTTTGTCAGGGGGTCCACGAAGGACCAAAAAGTAGGAAAAATACATTTAATAATTTTTAAGCTTACCGTACGCGCACGGCAAAAAAAAAAAAAAAAAAAAAAAAAACGAAATAACAATCACATTTATTAAATAAATTGAAGGACCCGCAAGGGAGAAAAAAAATTGTTACTGTGTAAAAAAAGGCGAGGCGCGCACGGTATGAACTGCGCAACGTGGGCGCTCGGAGTGCCCACAGCGCGCGCACGGTGCGCAAAGCGCACCGTGCGCGCAGGGTGTGCGCACGGTGAAAAACCAGAAAAATAAATACATAACTTAGCATTTAAAAAACCGTACAAATTCACTGAAAAAACCATAGGTTTCACACACGTTATAGTTAGGAATTAGCATTTAAAAAACCTTGCAAATTCACTTAAAAAACCATAGGTTTCACACATTTTATAGTTAGCTGTACATTTCACTCATAAAAAAACAATGAAATTCCACGTTATAGTTAGATCAGGTAACTATAACTTGCGCGACCGCAATCCACAATGTGTCATTTCAGATGTCATCATTGATGTGAAGAGTGATGTCACTGACCATGTCATGAGTGATGTAATATGTGACATCATCAGCAGTTTATTGTGGGCGCGCAAGTTATAGTTACCGGGGGCCCGTATCTCTACAGCGGAGGACGACATCGGCCACCTTAAGACCCAGGTGGCGCGTCTTCAGACCCAGACCCAGACTTCGGAGCTCCACCGCAGGGCTGAGGATGTTGAAAATACGTCGCGGCGCAACAACCTGCTCCTTGTGGGGTTTCCCGAGGGAGTGGAACAGGGTTGTGTTGACACATTCGTGGAAACCTGGGTGCGCTCCTGGATGCCTAAGGACTCCCTCTCGCCCTGGTTCGCCGTCGAGTGGGCTCACCGCTCCTTTGCTCCCAAGCCTCCCCCTGGAGCCCCTGCCCGACCCATAATCCTGAGGGTCCTTAACTTCCGGGACAGAGACGCTATCCTTGGAGCGGCCAGGGCAAAGGGCCCGTTGCAGTTTCAGAACGCCAGAATCATGGTCTTCCCAGATTACACCAGGGAGGTGCAGCCTCAGAGGCGAACCTACGACGAGGTAAAACAGAAACTCCGAAACATGGGTCTCCGCCATGGCCTTCTCTTCCCGGCCCGGCTCAAGGTTCTCTTCCAAAATCAAACGATCTTCTTTGATATCCCTCAGATGACCTGGACCTGGCTCATGGAGGAGCGCCCCCTCATGGATCGGTCGTCCTCCTCCCCTGTGCATCGGGGGAGGAGGACGACCGATTTTGAGGTTAACAGCTATCATACTGTGCCTTTGTTAGAGAAAACCATTCAGATACCTGTGGAGACCTTTCGATTTTGTTCAAGGCTATAACTTTGAAGTAGTGCTTTATTGGAGGTATAACCTTCATATATTATTTAAGAACCCATATATATTGGTGTGTCATGCCCCGTGATCCGGATCGACAGACGATCCAGTATATAAGGATCCTAGGCGCGTACGAACGTGCTTAGCGTTCTAGTTTGGAGCCCTGTTTTCCGTCTTTGTTCCGTGTGCCTGACTTCCGGTGGGAACTTCCTGTTTCCGGAGTCGCGTTACGAGTGTTTTGAGCCTTCGCGGGTTCAGCCCGTGTGTTCCGCGTCTTTGTGAAGACGCCTGATTGTTTGTAGTAGCGAGCCCTTCAACTCTCTGGCGGCTCGCTTTTGCTTTGGTCGCATTTGATTCCCGCCACGGTGTTGCGAGTGAGTGCAAGTTATATCCCTTCCCCGGTACTGCTGCTTCGTGGTGGCACTCACTCCTGGGTGGCGGTATTATGTATGTATGCGTCGTTTCTTTTGTTTCCAATTGCCTTGTCCTCCCCGTTCCCCGTTCCTTTCATTCCCATATTCCTCCAGTCCCCTCTCAGTAATTAAGGGTTTCGGAGTTTCACCTTACGAACTCATTAAATCACCCGATACCCTGACATTGCTGTTTCCTTCTCTGCTGGATTATCGCGCCCCATCAGCGCCTGGTCCCCAGCTGGGGCCACATACCATTCAATCCCTCACCGTCCCAGTTCAGCACTATTCCTACTCCTCGACAGTGGTGCTGGTCTCCCCTGAGACAGAAGACTTTAGTAACCCGTAGGGGACGCTAGCGTGGACCACGTTACAGGGGCCGGTGTACGTCTGAAGCACGGTCTTAACCTACACCTGAATAGTTTCTCGTTGTTACCTACCATGTGGAAATATATGGAAGTGGACGTATATTACCGTTAGTGAGTAATAGACCGATAAGAAATTGTACGTAGAATTTGAGGTTACAGGAAAGAATATTCCCTGAATTGTTTACTTTATGTGGTGTAGGAATTCTTGGTCTGCTTGTTCCACGCCTGCCCTTTCCTGAGTCCCATCTTTTCCTAGTGGAGGTGACACCCATCTTACACGAAGGCAAGACCCCAGTGGTAGGTGGGTTTGGTAATGTCTATGGTTTTGAAGTGAATAAGGTGATGCTTAAAAGTGATTAGGACTTTCTATTGCAGCGCCCAGAGAAGAGCTACATCCTTGGTTCCACCACAGCCCAACCCCTGAAGTCACACCCTCCTTCCCTTGTTTTGTTACCCTGTTTTCCCCTGGCGTGTCATCCGGTTCTCTAGTGTTTGATAGAGACGGAAGGCCGTAGGGGAGGACGGAGACTTACTCTTCAGATTCCTGACGCTCCTGCAGAAGATTCTGAGAACCATTACATGGTGTTTTTGAGCAACAATTTTAGACTCTTGATTTCTCAATGATCAAACTATCCGCATTTGGGTTACACTGATTATTTCTAACATCTATAGGGAGCCCTGACGAAGTTCCCAAGGCACAAGGGAACGAAACGCGTTGGCTGTGTGCCTATTTTCTTATTCAAGACTACGAATAAAAGAAGAAAATTATTTCCAAATATTGGTGTTGGTTTTATAAGAACTTATGATGGAGTGCACCTTCCCTTTTTTCAATATTGCAAAATGTTACCTTGTATCTCCCAGGGAGTTGGTACCAGGAACTGGACGGGGTCCTTACCCGCTTTCTGTGGGGAGGAAAGAGGCCGCGAATGTCCCTGGTGCACTGCCGCATACCCCCTTATGACGGGGGCATGGGGGTGACTAATCTTCACCTCTATTACCTGGCTACACGGCTTATGGTGATCCACGATTGGTTCGCGGGCGGATGGTCCGACCCGGCGTACAGAGTGAAACTCAGGACATTAGATTTTTCGCAGCTCCAAGCCTACCTGTATGGGAGCCCAGTGCCGCAGGCTCTTCCCCCGTCACCAGGGCGGTGCTTGTGGCCTGGCGTGCCGCGCTAAGACATGTAAAGTGGAACCGGAAACTTACCAGACAGACGCCTCTGTGGAGTGGGACGTGGCTGGCAGAGGTCTCCTCTCTCCAGGACTTTCGTGGGTGGGACCTCATAGGGATCTCGCTATTGGGAGACGTTTGGGTGGGGGACCATGTCAGATCATTTGCAGACCTACAACACCGTTACTCCCTCAACTCCTCCCAATTCTACAAATATTTACAACTGAGGCATGCCCTTCAGGTCCACGTCCCTTCCCCCACATCCTTCCCAGAATTCAGCCCCCTGGAGGCCCAAGTGATGATGGGGAACCTGGGTAGCGGGGGGCTGTCGCGGATCTATCGCTCCCTCGTGAACAACGGCCCCGTGGTCCTAGACCTACTTCGCACTCACTGAGAGGGCTGGCTGGGTCCCCTGGAGGACGCGGATTGGAGGGACGCCCTTATGGCCCCCAAAACGCTAACAACCTCCTCCAAGCTGCGTCTAGTCCAACTCTATTATCTCCATGCGGCATACCTCACCCCGCGCGCCTGTACAGCGCCCACCTGCGACCCTCCCCATCCTGCACGCACTGCCATCAGCCTTCAGCTAATTTTTATCAAATGGTGTGCCAATGTCCCGTCCTAGGGGTGGAGCTTGAGCTCACGCAGGCCCTTGGGTGGGAGGTACCACATGAACCGTTGCGCCTGCTCCTGGGGGTGTTCGACGGCCTTGATGGATCCCGGGCTGATAAGCACTTCTTGGGAACGGCATTGGCGGTGGCAAAACGTGACATTGCAGCACTCTGGTCTCAAGCTAAATCCCCCACAATACGGAGATGGAGAAGGGGAGTAGACTGGTGTGGCACCCAGGAGGAGCCTCTTTTCGAAGCACGGGGATGCCCTGAACTCTTTGGCAAAATCTGGGGCAAATGGTTCAGCCTATTGCGGGTCTGAGGATGTTGTGTCCATCTTTTATATGGTTATTTATAAGCTGGTGGTATACCCATCCCATGAATGTTTTATGAGTCTGTCATTTCTTAGTGATTGTAATGTGCGTGAATAATGTGTCTCATTTACTGCCAATGAATTTCTTGTTCTCTTTAAAATCTAATAAAATTGATTATCAAAAAAAAAGAATACATATGTACCAGTTTTATATATTTCTATAATTTTTATATATAGTTGTTTGTGTTCATTCAGACCATTGGACTGTTTCAGTTCCATGCTCTTAGGGGTTGTTCAGCATTTGGGAGCACTGAAAGTACCGTGATGGGGTCGGCTGAGTTGCCTCATTTTAACTGGCCTAATAAATATATCATTACTTACCTGGTTGGTTTCACATGTGTACGATAACCAAGGTACATGGAAAGTGGTCCTTATGAAGAGGAACCATCTACACACATATCGCATCCCCACATTCAAGTCCCTGCTTTTGTCCTCTGAAGTTGGATCTCAGATGTGGTTCTGGGAGTCTGCCAGTCTCTTTCCCTTCATCAATGCTGGAAATACGCAGCGAAAAGATCCCCATAGAGGAGGGGAAGGAAAGTGTGACTCCTGAATCAGTCAGTGTCACTTCATCTAGCAGAGAATAGTGTCATTGGAAACCCTGTTACCATACAAGAGACCTCCACGGATTAGGCCTGTCCGTCAATCACAGCCGGTCAGTTCCCATCATTCATTTAGTTCCCTCCCAGCCGGTCACCCCTGTGCTTTTAGGGGCACCTCGTAAATCCTCAATTCAAAGTCTGTCCTGACTGGGACACCCATCACCACCTGTTCCTAGAACTAGATTCTGCTGTTTAAGTCTCAGCAGCTCTAGTGGTGAGGCTTACGCTTTTGGCCTTCCAAAGCAGTCTAGTCACTAGACACGGGGGGTGAATGAGGTTCTAGGAAAGGCAGTGAACTGTGAGGCATTGGAACAGCAAGTACTGGAAAGACTAGCTAAGCTCTGCAGCCCAATCATGACTGGTGACTGGAGCTCACTAAAGCTCTTCCTCCTCCCTTGCTTTGGTGAACACACAAGAAGTCATTGCCCCATCAGCCAATGAGGTGCCTCAATGCTCTCCAACACTCAAGGGGTGATTCGTCACACACCAGCAAAATTGCCGAGCTCTGGAGCCCAATCTCAGAGGGCGACCAGGGCGCTCAGCGACTCTTCCATCACACACCCCTCCAAAGCTGCACAAAAGACATCCAGAGCTCTCAGATGTACTGGAGGTGAGAAGGACTAGGGGTTGCAATAAGTCTTGATGAAGAACCTTGGGTTTATGTTACCAGGTGTTCAGCAGCAAAGCAGGCCTGCTCGCAAAGCGACTAAGGCTTATGTTACAGGTTTAGGTCATAGTGAAAATGACAGTTGAAGGACTAGCACTGTCAAGATGCTCTTCCCACCTAAATTGGACCACTGACCTTCCCACCTATCCATCCTCTTTCCACCAACTATCCATACCACTGTGCAAAGCAGCATCGCTTTGCTACTACTGGGCTGGTTCCAAGTGGCATTTACAATACAGATATTTCCCATTTGAGGCTCCTGAAGAGGAAGTTATTTGTTCAGATTCCCACTATTCTTGCCCAAGTGTGCAAGCCAGATAGACAACTCAGATGTTTGAGTTTCAAAGCCAGCAACTAAGCGAGTTCACACCTTTGAAACTGTTTCTCTCTCTCTGCGATCGAAGGATGAGTTGGAGCCCAGAGGCCACTGGGCATCTACAGAGATGTTTTCTTTGGATTGCTCAATAGGGCCTGACTGCTGCAGAGACTGGACCTGAAATGTTAGGATGACCTAGATATGGGTTCCGGTGGGAAATTCTCCAAAGCTGGTCTCCCGGGGTGATACTCAGTTCCTGCAACCTATGTGCCAGTAAGGCCCCTATCAACCCACCCATCACACGTTTGTGTCATGTTATTCTGTGGTTCGATCTTAGCCTAAATGTTTGTGGTGCATCACTCCACATTCATCATCCAATGGTTTCACAGACACATCAGGTCTGCTGACATTAAATCAGTGTGACACTCGTCTCACGGTACCACAGTGCATGGACAGAGGTATTTTGAAAGACTTTCACCCAGTCACAGAAAGCATTGACATTTCTAAATTCTCAAAATACTTTTTATGGACATGAGTAAAAGGTATGCACAATTTATTCTAGTCATCAATCAGCTATCTTTGGCTTCCTGAAAATTCGCAAAATAGGCACTGCAATTACTTTAAATTGAACTTCAGCAAACAAGAGGTGAGTGGAAAGTGGTGGAGATGGAAAGGGTTTGGGGAGAGGGTAATATTGAAGAACCAGGGCAGATGGCTTCAATTTGAAGCACATCTGTAACTGGAAACACCTTGGAGACTTTGTGCTGTGAAAGATGGGTCATTTTCATCACAAAGCAATGAGGAATGTCCTATTTGCGTTACTCTCAGCATGGAAAGTGAATGGTACTGTAAGTGCTGGAACAATGAGAGCAGAGTTTTCAACTTGTGAGTCAGACAGCAGGTCGTGAGTAATTTCACTCTGAGTGACGCCTCCAGAGAGCTGGTGTCATCTTGTATGTTTATCCCACAGGAAAGGTCAGGGCTTAGACTATTCAATCAGCGAAGACTGGCTCCAGAGGCAACAGCATAAAGCAATGTATGAAATCATAATATAAGAATTTAAGTATCAACGAAAAAGGTCTGGTACTCCACCTTGGAAATCCTGACAACCAGAAATAGCTGAAAATCACAAGTTATAGCTCCTGTTTTTGTCTTCATCAAACGTAACAGTATTTCAAGTAACCACATGTTATGTTATGTTAAAAAGACTTCTATAGCGCTCTGTTAACCAGAGGTGTCCTGGAGCTGTACACTATCCACCAGAGATTAGCCAATGATTATGCTGAAAGAGAAAATTATATGAATAACCAGGTTTTTAATTCTTTCCTGAAGGAGAAGAGCTCTGTAATATTCCTAAGCTTGAAAGGCAAACCATTCCATGCCTTGGCGGCACAATGGCAGAAACTCATACCTCCCCAGTTAGCTTTATTAAAGCGGGGGAGGGTAGCTAGACCAGCCTGAGCCGAGCGTAGACTCTTCCAGGTACATACCACTGAAAGGCATGTTTCAGAAAATCAGGACCAACTCGACTGAGTGCCTTAAAGACAATACAAAGTGCTTTAAACTGAATTCGTTGTTTAACGGGCAACCAGTGGAGTGTCCTAAGACCCGACCTGACAGAGACAAATCTAGGTGTCCCTGTAATCAGCCTGGCTGCCGCATTCTGCACGATCTAGAGTCTGGCCAAGTGTCTCTCCTGGATGTTATTATATAGACTATTACAGTAGTCCAGTCAAGACAGAATGAATGCCGTGACTACAGTCTTCAGGCTGTCTTCAGAGAGGAGGAGTTTGATTTTCCTAAGGGTTCTTAAAAAGAAAAAGCAGGAGGAGACAACCTTGCTAATTTGATCACCGAAAGAGAGTTTAGAGTCGATGATTACTCCCAGATTCTTAGCCCGGTCCACAGGTAGTGGGACTAAGCCCATTGCTGTTGTCCACCAATCTGGAGTCCAGAGGTTGATGTTATTCCCAAAATCAATCACCTCCGTTTTGTCAGCATTGAGCTTTAAACAGTTAGATGCCATCCAGGCTGAAATCTCCTGTATACAATTATGGCAGCTGGATCCAATCTCAGCCTCAGCCCCCTTTTTAATGGACAACACAATTTGTGTGTCGTCTGCATATGAGGTCAGCTGCAATCCAAACGATCTAATCAGGATGGCCAGCGGAGCCACATATACATTAAGCAGGGTAGGGCTAAGCGAGGACCCTTGTGGAACACCACAGGGAAGAGAGAAAGGTCTTGATCTATTTCTGCCGAGATCTACTGTCTGAATTCTATTGGTCAAAAACGACCTAAGAAGATCCCAAGCCTTGCCTGTAACCCCGGCCGCAGATAAACGGTCCATCAGAACCACTTGATGGACCGTATCAAAAGCGGCCGAACGGTCCAATAAAATAAGTATGGCAGCACCACCTTGATCTAAGGCTTTTCTGACCTCCTCAGTGGATTTGATCAATGCCAGCTCAGTGCTGTGTTCAGCACGAAAGCCGAACTGTGTCTTATCAAGCAAAGAGTTGGTTTGGAGGAAAGAACTGAGTTGACCATTCAAGGCCTTTTCAATCATTTTCCCAGGGAAAGGAAGCCGAGAGATAGGCCTATAGTTACATGGGTCAAGTGGATCTAGGTTGGGCTTCTTTAAGAGGGGGAGGATAGAGGCTATTTTCCAAGCGCTCGGAAAGTGACCATTTTCACAAATAGCTGCAAACAGAGGAGTGAGAACTTCCACAATCACTTCCGAGACCAGTTGCAAAATAGAGACAGGACAAGGGTCCAAAGGGGAGCCAGATCGAATGTCAAGTAATAGTTTAAAAGCTTCAGGTAGGTTTAGTGGAATAAAACGATCTAGTGTTGGGATATGCTTGTTACCGTCGGGTGGTTGAGTTGAAGCGGCTTCCGTGGCATCAGAGGGCGTGAAGGAAAAGGAAGAAAAGATCTTTCCTACCTTTTGTAGGAAAAAAGCAGCCAGAGTCTCACAGAGTTCTGTACTACTTTCGGTTTTAGGACTAACGGGTGTGGTGAGTCTAACAATTGTATTAAACAGAACCTTAGATGAGGGTCCCGCCTTCCTAATTCGATCTCCAAAATATAATTTCTTTGTTTCAAAAACCAGTTTTTTATATTTGGAGAGGCATAATTTATAGATCTCTTTGTCATAAATATCATATCTTTCCCTCCACTTGCGTTCAAGTTTTTTACATTCAAGTTTCTGTTTTTTTAGGTTTTCAGAATACCAAGGGGCAGATGGCACTATCCGTTTAAGGATACATTGTTTGCCTGGTGCTAGTTTCTGACACGCAGAATCTATCCATTCCGTATATGTGTTTGTATCTAACTCGACATTCAATGATGGAACAGGCCGGGAAATTTTCAACAGATTCCCCAGTTCCCATCTATCAATGTTTTTCCAGGCCCTAATGGTTGTAGCCACCTTAGTGGAGGATCTAGAAGAATGATGATTGGTTACTTTAAGCTAAAAAAGAAGCGCCGCATGATCCGTCCAAGTGAGAGGGACTGTTTTGGTATAGGTAAAGGAGGGATTGTTTGAAAAGATCCCATCCAGAGTATGGCCTGCCGAGTGAGTGGGATCTGTCACTAATTGCTTAAGATGCCCGCCGCTAAATATCTGCTGTAATTTAATATTATCAGTGTCGATCAAATCTTCAAGATGAAAGTTAAAGTCTTCCAACACCGTAAGAGACTTATTACACAACCCTTCCTCCAATAATATGCCAATCGAATCTATAAACCTACCCTTGGACCCTGGGGGTCGATAAAGAAGAATGGCATTAAATGTATCATAATCTGAAATTTGCATATTAATAGACACTGCCTCACAGGCCGAATTAGAGGCCTTAGTAAAGGTAGACTTTAAAGTTTCATGATATATCACTGCCAGACCACCTACTCTTTTGGTAGGTCTGTCAAGTGTATAACATAGAAAACCGGAGGGAGTGGCATCCACCACATGGGGGTTAGCACTAATAACATTTAGAGTTTCAGGGGCTCAACATCCATGGCTGATGGTATGCAAAGGTTTGTAAAGTGATGGACAATTTTGTTTTGGCCTAACATTGGACGTTGGCATATCTTTGGCTCAATATTGGACGTAGGCATATCTTGGCATATCTTCTCAAACACAATTTGTGTGAAGTATATAGGCGCAAACTGTTCCCAAAAAAATATGAAAGCTTTCTGATAGGACATGGTATCCTGTATTTTAATAAGCTAAACTAGTTTTAGGCGCTAGAATTTGTACTGGTGTTTGTGGGTGGTGGGCATTGGTGCTAATTTTTGAGGACCAGTGCCTACATTTACTAAGCGTGGCACTATTTTCTACTTCACCTGTGGGATTTTGCCATGAAAATAAAATTGACAAAATGGTTTGCACCATGCGAGCGCTCGCTCATAACTTTAGTGTATAATTTCCAGAACTTACTTTTCATCATCAGACTTTGAACTAGATCAAGATATAGAAAGGTAGAAACGGGAGAAAGGGAAATAAAAAGAAAGATAGAAAAAACAGTGATAAAGGAAAAAATTGATACAGTAGAATATGCACGAGTGAGATAAAAAAAGACAGGAAGTGTAGGGTGGTGCAAGAAAGAGAGATGGCATGGAATCAAGTCTACGCAGACTAGGTATCCCCCAACTCATAAGAAAAACCTTTGTTCTCTTCGTTTATATTTATACACTGCTCTTAGCCAATACATAATCTGCCAACCTGACATTTGCCTTGATTTGTAACCCTGCCTCTTTTCCCTGACTTGTTGTTGGAAACTCTTAGCCATCTTTACCATTTGATGTCCTATTTGTTATTGGACGTGTTCATTCTCTTTTTTTCAGATATATATAGTGCCATCTCGACCCGAAGGTATTGAAGCGCTTGACATGAGCACCAGTTACGTTAAACAAGGACACATTCATTTTTTGGTAGGCACGGGGAGATTGAGTGATTTGCCCAGAACCACAGGATGCGGAGCCTATGCCGAGACTCGAACCTGGTTCGCCAGCTCTAGTCATAAGGATACATCATTTCCCAGTGTTGCAAATTGCAAAGCTTCCATGTTGCCATTTTTAGGTCTCGCTGAGCCCAGCGCATGCGGAGGTTCGGAGAGACATTTTGTATGTGAGTTTCCAAAGCGCTGCTGGCTGGCCTAGCGCTTGCGTTCACGCGACCGGGCACGCGCGCTAGCCTTCAGCAGCACTTTGAAAACTCATGCGTCATCACGATCGCGATCACTTTCGCTTTCAGAGCGATCGCGATGACGCATCCGCACACAACTCCTGCTTCTCCCCCTCCCCCACCACATATCGCATCTCCGGCCGCTCGCGCGCGGCCAACGCTTGTTTAGGACTTGGGCCCTGAATGTAACACATACACGTCAATACAATATCTAAGCTATGTGCTTCATTCTCACCATCAACTATAAAGCCTTGCTTTTTTCTTTTTGAAGTTTTATATTGTGCAAACTCGGCTCGAAGTTATTGTAGCGCTATACATGAGCACAAGTTGCATTACACACGGACACATTCATTTTTGTCTTGTCTGTCCGTCACGGGAAGATTGGGTGATTTGCCCACAACCACGGGATGTTGACCTAACGCCGCAACTTGAAGCTGGCTGGTTCCCCAATTCGTCAGCAGCTCTGGTCCTTACAACACATCCTCTTGTTCTTCACCACGACATGGTCCTCATTTGTCCCTCAACTTATCTCTCTTTAAAAACCATAAGACTTTATTCAGAAGCAAATGAGTGACCTGGTGAAGGACATATACTATCACGTGCACTAGTAGCAGGCCCCTATTTTGCAGGGTTCTGCCACCAACTTGCTCTCGTTTGCATCGCAAGTCCACCACACTCGACTCTTGCATCTCTAACTGCAGCCAAATACACCGTACATTTGCGTCCTTACCCCTTACGGAACGCAAACAAATCCAACACGTTTAGCATTATCATACATGCCAGCGACGCAGCGTTGAGAAAACATAATGAGGGAGATTTGGGCGAGTTTATTTTCCCTATTGCCTTGCATTGAAGTAAGGGCAATTTCAGAAAAGAGAAATCTAAATTAAAGCCATTTTGGCTTAAACATGAGAATATTTTGCTTCAATCGGGTCAGTTGGCATGTATACATTACGCCCTCACGTGTGACCTATAAATATGCCTTCGTCTGAACCCAAAACATAGTTTTTATTAAGCTGATTTGAAAAGCCTGTTGATTTTTTAAAAACATTTTTGGTCTTAAAAAGACGAGATACCTGCCATGAGAGAACCACCTTTTAAGATGATAACCTTTTTGATACTTACTCTATTAAGTCAGCCTAATATCAGTCGTCCGTCGTCGATCTTTAACAAATGTCAGTTATCCATTCTGTTAACCCTTCCGGGCTGCATAACGTCCAATCCCACGGCTGAACATAATTGCGAGTTTTCTTTTAGTGGGAAGTGCTGTTCAGGTGTAAAATGACTTAGTATTGAAGTATCAAAAATATATCAGCCAATCCTCAAGCGCCTCACAGCATTCCGAAATGCTGATTGGCTGTGAAATGTTCTCATGCCTGTCTCTGACCCGTCCTCCTACGTGCTATGTGGGGCAATTTGTTTTGGGCGGGCTGGGCTTAGCTGAAGTTTTATCTGAGGTGAGTCTGTTGGGGTTCCGGGTGGCGGCAACCTGAATTAGGTTGCACAGTCCACTGTAGGCTGGTGGTGCCACTCACACACACACACACACAACTACACACACAACCACACACACACACAACCACACATACAACCACACACAACCACACACACACAACCACACATGCACAACCCCACGCACAACCCCACGCACAACCCCACGCACCCAACCACACACCCAACCACACACACCCAACCACACACACACCCAACCACACACACACCCAACCACACACACACAACCACCACACACAACCACCATACACACACAACCACACACACAACCACACCCGCAACCACACACACACAACCACATACCACACACAACCACACATCCACACCCGCACACACACACAACCACAACCACACACACAACCACACACACACAACCATACACCCAACCGCGCACACAACCACACCCAACCGCGCACACACAACCACACATCCGCACCCACAAGCACAAACACACACACACACACACACAACCACACACACACACACAACCACACACACAACCACACCAAGCATTGGCATAGCCAATAGGTCTTGCCTTTGGGACCTTATAAGTGTTTAGCCAGGCAACAGTTGATGTGGGTGCACAAAGGATATTGTGCTGCATAACTAAATACTTAGAAGGTCCCAAAAGCGAGACATATTGGCTATGCCAATGCTTGTTGGAGCTGCATTAAAAGTGCAGGTGTTCGAACCTCTTATGTTTTATGTTGATGGGGTACCTATTTACTGTCCTTAGCGTGGGAATGTCTTTGTGACTCGCATGTTTTATCTGCCATTTTATCAAATAAAATACATCCTTATAAAAATGTAAACTGTTCATACTACCTACTAAGACAAATTATCCCTAGATGAAACACATAAAAACACTGCGTGAGAAAATAGAAAATCATCATATTAAAAATAGCTGTTCTTTTTCTTACTCTTATTAAGCTCAGCACTCAGCGGCCTTTACGCTGGGACTGCCCTACAGCAATACCATATTACCATGCATAATTACCCGCTGAGACAGCCGAAAAACTGAAATCTCCCATGAAACAATTAGTCTGTTAATTTACAACTGTGCTATAGCTCAATTTGTCCATGGTACAAGTATGATAATTGATAATTAATTGGCTCTGTAAGGCTTCATTACAGGCCAAATATATATATCATTTACTCCTAATATAGATAACACTTTCTGGTGCTCGTGCAAGCGTTTGTGCATGTGAAAGGTAAACGAGTATGAAGCCCACAGTTTAATGCTTTAGATCTAGACTTCTCCCTCTCTCTCTCTCTCACTCTCTCTCCCCCCCACCCCTGCTGGTGATTGCTGGTACAGTCTGCCCATCATAACTCATGGCCCGTCCCACTTACCAAAACAAAGATCTTTTTTCTGGTCTGGCTTGACGGCACAGTTGTCTCCATACAATTATGTGCGAATCACCAGGAGCTAAGAGTACACGTTTTGATTGGGCAGAAGTTGTGTACTTCCACCAAAAAGTGCTTGGCCTCCACGCAGCGATGATAATTTTATTTATTCATCTAGCATGAGTTCGAACTTTCAGGGTAACACACACAACATTTGTTATGACATTAAAGTGTCTTAGTTAGCTAGATAATTTATGGTATTTTTCTCTGTCAGCAGATGGAAGGAGGGCAGTAAATATCCTATATGGATTTTTAGATCTGGCATAACAGTGCAATTGTCTCCTGGACTTTTATCCTACACCAATATCATTCTAGACTTCTTTGATTCCACACTAATACTTATCTATTCTGATGCTATTGAGTTGTAATGCTTCTCAGTAGCATACAAAGAACTTTAAAACCAGACCTATTGGTGTTGCCAATGCTTGCTTTATTGGCATTAAACAAAATGATGCTGATTTTATGTGTGTTCCATTTTTTTCTTTTTTTCCATGCTTTTTGAAATTCAGCTGGAAATCTTTAGCAGTGCACGATTCCTACACGAGGAGGTGACCTGCTCATCTTCAACATACCCCGCTAAAAGCCGAGGATTCATTAATAATCTTTCACCATCTGCCCTTCGTTATCCAATTTTAAGATATTTTGTTTGAAATATATGGTCATGAGCAGGAATAGGTTGAAGAGGGAGATGGTGAGGAGATCGGCTATGGGCTTTGTTGCTATCATCCCATCCATGTCGTTGTGAGATGTCATAAAGGGTCATAGTAGGTAGCTTGCTGGGTCCTACACTGGTGAACCAAAATAAAGTCCTCCATTGACCAGCACCATGTGTAACATCTCTTCAGATATTCCATGTTTTTTCTATTGGAGATGGATGGTCTATTGCTGTGGTCTGGTACAGTCCTGGTTGAAGAACAGCAGTAGTTCTGTTTTATGTTAATGTAAACCTCTTTAAGGGAATTTTAATGCAGCCTCTATAAACTACAATTGGCTTCCCAACTACCAAGTGTTAATGATCAGTACTAGTGTGGTCAGGGGGGTTCTATGTGAATTTATATTACCATACACTTTCTATGCTAGACATAGGTTAGGCCTTGTGAACTTAACTTGACATTGAAAGTAGTTTGCTGGCTGGGCTGTTCCATATCTGTGGGTTGTAACCTGCAGATTTTACTTGAAGATGTAATTATTATTCTGGCTTCTATCCCAGGGTTGAGTAATAATGTGGTTATTTTGGAAATGTCATGTTTTTAACTCTCTTCTGGGGTGTTTATGCTCCTGAATGCATCGAATCTTGGCTGGAAGTGAGCTCTAGTACTTGTACTGAGAAAGCAGTGCCTCCCATGGATTCCTTATAGCAAGGTGGTTTGACCATCTGTGGTACAAGCCTGGAGTACATAGGTCTATTTTGTTCCTATAGCTTGATTTAATTTGTAGGTATAATGGTCCTTTTCCTTGTCTTGCTCTATGGACATTGCAGAGTGTCTTAAAGTAGCTAGACTAGAGTCATGCATTCTCTTGGGTGAAATCACAAAAGGAATCTTGTACTGTTGTATTTTGGGCATGATGAAACCAGGGCGCCAAGGTAGGCTGTTAGCATAATCAGGTCTGGAGATTACGAGTGGGAGGATACCTTTTAGCATTTGCTGGTATCCAAGGTATGAGAAGATGTGAGGCAGTGTTTTCATTGTGTATAAGGAGCTCTCTGTGACTTTTTTGTCATTTGGTATCAAGGATAGGTATGAATTCATGGTTACCCCAGATTTCTTATTTATATTGATGTTGTCCGAGGGGCTTCAACTTCTTTATAATAGGAGATTGGAATTTTTGCCATTTTCTCCTGGTAAAGATCACTGGTTTTTTTCAATGTTGAGCTTTAGGTGATGTCATTATCCGAGCATTTATGGCACGAAGGCAGTTATCAAGTTTTCAGTTGCAGATGTCACCCTGGCCATCCATTTTCGGAAAGATTTATATGTCTGCATGGTTGTAACATGTGAGGTTGGAATATATATTAAGGTCTGGTAACGGATTAGGTAAATGTTGAATAATAGAGGAGATCTGAATTGACCCCTGAGAGAAGCTTGGGTGTAAGGAACTGCTGTTAAAGGTGGTAGGAACAATACTCTTTGTCAGTCTCTGAGGTTAGAGGCAACCCATTTTAGAGCATTTGCACATGTTCAAAGATGATGGAGTCTTTGTAGTAGCGTATAGTTTCGGACTGTTGAAGAATTGAATGCTAACATGACAATCAAATCTTGCAATGGAAATCTGAAAGGAGCACTGATAGGACATCAAGGTGTCAGAAAGTGTATTTTACCTGCCCTTGGATTGGTAGATGCATTGAAAACTTTCACGTGAAGTCAGAGCGTCACATACACAGAGACCATCTTTAGTTGATTAAGAGGTGTTCCTGTTTTGGGGGATTCATTTGTTGCTTTTGACCTACCAGTTACTGTATCTAACTCATTCCTCTTGTCCTTTGCTGTTACATTACACAGCCTCGTAAGTCATCTATTTCCTTACAAATATTGGAAAGTTCCTTCGTACTCTCAGGCTTAATGGAGCAAACTTCTTCTTTAATTTCTCTGAGAACTCAACCCATGCATTCCTATGTTGAAGGCCCTCAAATGGTTCTCTTGTGTTTTTTGGATCCATCCAGATTCTAAAGCAGCAATAAGAGGTTCATCCAGGGCTAGCAGTTCTCGTTGAATATATATTCCATTCTAGAGGGTAATTTACATCTGCTGCACCTCATTACTAGCAATAGTTGAAGTAAAGATTTGCTGTTAGTCTGGAAGAGCACTATTATGAAAGGATTTGTTTCTTTCGACTTCCTAACTTATTTTATTAAAAAAGAACACAATTGTTCCCTGCAGTATGCCTTACAAATACACACACCTTTTTAATATTCTATATAGACCATATGGTCACTTCAGCACTAAGCACTTTTCTTCATGAATAATGAAATTAAACACTGCATTGCTACCCTCAAATGGTTTGATTGGTTTTATGGCGGCGTAGGAAGAGGCACTGGACTAAGGACTCCTTTGATTGGTACATTCTTTGCTATTGTTTAACTATATATAAAGCATACCACAAGGATCCACCGTGTTCTTACAGTTTCTATTGCTCCAGGTTTTGGGTGGTTTACATACAACCCCTGTTGCTAACATTCACATTTTCCTCAAAGCACTTCTGTTAATACTATACAATCTGGCTGTTTCTAGTGCTTCCTCTAGGCACCTTTGAAATCTCTTCCCATCATCCCTAAACGCCCTCAGAATGCCTGGTACTCTCCCCAACTACGCGTGCTGAAACGACTTTGTAGGAAGCATGAAAAACGGTGGCGTCTTACCCATGATGAAAGAGACAAAGGTCGGTTTTATGCCTCTCTGGCCAATTACCATGGGAAAATCAAGGCAGCACGCAAAGCTCATATAGTACTCCAACTGGATCAGGCGCATAATGACCCTAAAGTGATTTTCCGTATTCTCCAAACCTTTACTAATCCCATAGCCTGTGAGAACCCAGTAGCTCCTACGCAAAAATTGTGTGATGACATTGGAACTTTTTTTACACAGAAAATAGAGCTTATCTATGATAAAATAGTTCTGTCAGGGAGGCATTCTACAATCATCCCACCATCTGAGCTACTCAACTACGGGAGAGTTTCCCCCCGGTTACACAGGACGAGGTACAGTCACCGATTCGTATCGTAAAATCAGAATCCCCTCGGGACACCATTCCGGCTAAGATTGTTACCACCCTTGCTTGCTATCTGTCCCCTTCCATTGTGCATCTTCTCAATCTCTCCCTGAAAGAGGGCCATGTTCCTTTGGAATGGAAAGCAGCACAGGTCATGCCTATCCGCAAGAACACCAGGGCCCGCTGACTGAGTTTTCCAATCTCCGTCTTATTTCCCTCCTCCCATTCCTTAGCAAGCTTTTGGAGAAGCACATAAACACACATCTCTCCAATCATGTCGAACGGACGGGTAGCCTTGACTCTTCTCAGTCAGGTTTTCGGCCTAACCACAGCACAGAATCAGCCCTACTAGCGGTCACCGACAACATCAGGATGACCCTAGATAGGGGCCATTCCACAATTCTGGTGCTGTTGACCTATCTATCCGCCACGTTCGACACAGTTTCCCATCAGATACTGCTCAGGAGGTTGGAGGAGATTGTACTTGGCTCTTCAGTGGATGACGAGTTTTCTATCTTCCCGTTCGCAGGCTGTCAACCTCGGCCCATATCGTTCAGCTCCAACAGAATTGGCCAAGGGTGTACCTCAGGGCTCTTGTTTGAGCCCGACTCTGTTCAATATCTACGTGGCTCCCTTGGCCAACCTGTTAAGGAGTTGTGGGTTATTCCCATCTCCTATGCTGACGATACTCAGCTGCTTTTCCCGTTTGCAAAGTTTACTCCATCAGTGCAGGAAACCTTCTCTTCGGGAATGAGAGCTATTTCTCAATGGATGAGGAGTAATCTCCTTCAGTGCAATGTGGGAAAGACGGAGTTCATGCTTTTTGGGGAGGCCCAATTATTGTGGACCCCGTAGTTGGTGGACACCTGATCTGGGCACCCCCCACCCCATTCCAAAAACCTGCGTCAAAAATCTTGGCGTCCGCATTGAACAGACCCTCACTATGATGGAGCACGCTGCTCAGACAGCTGGCTCCTGTTTTCAAGTGTTGGGTCTGTTGCGCTGCATCCTCCCACTGCTCCCTGATTCGACCCGGAAGACACTGACCCAGGCACTTATTTTAAGCCATCTGGATTATTGTAACGGCCTGCTGGCCTCCGCTAACGAGGCCGCCTTTGACAGACTGCAGGTTGTCCAGAATACGGAGGCACGCCTGATCGTCAACGCCCCCCCCAAGGACTGCCTCCCGTCCCTTGCTTTACAAGCTTCACTGGCTCCCTATACAGGAGCGAGTGAAATTCAAGGTCTGCTGTATTATACACAAGGCCCTGGCCAATTTTGGCCCTACTTACCTTGTGGGCAAATTCATTCTTTACATGCCTCGGAGGTCTCTCCGCTCAGAATTTAAATTCCTACTTGAGGTACCTCGAATTAAAAAGGCCCGATTGGGTGGCAAGTCCCTCTCTTATCTGGGCCCCCGCTATTGGAATAAACTTCCTTTACAATTGAGGCAGTGTACGGACTTTCTCCATTTTAGGAAGCAGCACAAGACATCCCTCTTCTGTTTTTAATTTGTAACAGACTGTTCGCCACATGCCGCCCGTCCAAGCGCCCCTTTGGTGGTCGATTCTGGTGCTCAATATATAAAATAAATAAATTAATTAATTAATTAATTAATTCCACATTTGTAAAGCACGATTTATCACCCCTAAGGGTATACAGGCACTAGGAGGCCGTTGGGGAGATTAAATGAGCTATTGCCCAGAGTCACATGATGCTGAGCTGCCACCGAAGAGCGAACCATGAGCTCCGTGCTCCGGAGGCAGCTGCTCAGGCCGCTGCGCCACACCTCTCCCATCTGTGTATTCTGGAGGCCCTCAGTTCATAGATAAGTCATCCGTCTGGTGGGCAGTCTGAGATTATCTATCAGGCCCTAGGCTTACCTGATAACACAGGCACGGACACGGACTGAGGGAACGGACCTGTGTCTTAGGATGTGCTCTTGTTTTGTAACCGGAGCAGAAGCCATGCCAACAGACCCTATCAGAGCCCGTAAGCTCTTTCATCTAACGGCAGCACTCTCCTCATCTGAACATGGCACGGGCCCTAGTGCCAGGAAGGAAATGGGCCGCCTGGCTGTTTGAACAATACCCAGGGTTCAGTGGATCCCTCTGGGCCTGAGTGCCACTGCCCCTGCTGAGCCAATCAAACAAACTTCTGAATCAAGCTGGCTCTTCTCTGAGCATAAGCTCAAAGTTCCATTAGGTACTGCCAGGATTATGCAGGTATTATTCCAGGACTTTGTTACCTAAATATGACCTCTCAAGAATACGGAGTCCTATAAATGATTTGTAAAAATCTCACCCCATCCATGTCATTGTGACTTGAAGATACACAATGTACAGCCAATGGAGCGGTATTTAAGTAAATAATGTTTAAACAACATATTTATGATAACCAAGATTATCAGTATTCGGGTCTACAGCTGCTTACATGAAGGATGCCATAAATGGGGTTGTCTCAAGGACAAACCTTGCATCAGGTCTTAGGTGTTCCTATGCTACTTTGAGCCCTCTTGAGATCCTACAGCTCCTTTCCCCTTACCCATTGAATACCCTAGATCAAAGATAGCGGTTCCATTTTCATGCAATACCAACCACTGGGAATCTATCAGAGACAAGACGTCAACGGAGGTTGACCTGTTACACCATCATTGGGCATGTTTTCCAGGTGCCTCAAGAGCTGGGTTGATATAGTCCCGGCTCCTACGTGTCACTTTGTGCTGTAAGAGTCCAGCTCTGCAATACAGGCAGAATTGTTTTTGTGCAGGAAGGGACACCTTCAGGCACAGAAACAATCCTTAACAGGATTCCCTCTTTCTATGTGTGCTGTGAAATGCAGAACACCTGAAAAGAAGAAATAACACGGAGAAATTAAGAGATTTTACCTCGTTACTTCTCACCAGGAAAGGCGCAGCATTTTCACGCATTCCCAGGTTTACTAGTCTTTGTAAATCTTTGAGTATATCAATGTCCATGGGAACGCCCATGATCCGCCCATGGAATGCCTTCCCAATGTAAAGCAGTGCATAGCAATTCCATGTGTTACTTTGTATTTACTAAATAACACAAAGTGGCATGGCATGGTTTAGCAAACAATAGTGACACAAAACCATATGGAAAATCTCAGTAAATCTGCCCATGGTTCATAGGAAACAGCCAATACAATGCGGCTGTTTCCCCACATATACTTAACCACGCATGCATTACAACACCAAGTATGCCTTTACGTTGTAAAGCTACGTGTGAAAAAGGTATGTGTGGTAAGGGTGGTTTATCGTTAGAGGAAACTGACCCTTCCAGAGTAGAGAGGCTGACTAGTTCGAAGAAGGGTCGAAGGGTGGCAGGGGAAGGGAGTCATGCTGGGGTTCGTTTTCAGGGTTCACGGTTGGGGAGGGGTATTTGTTAACAGGTCGCAACTTAGGGCTCAGGGCAAGGGAGGGGTAGTTTTTAGATGGGCTGGGTTGGAAGGGAGTCGCACAGGGGTCCGTTTTTAGGGTTCAGGGGAGGGGTATTTGTTAAAAGTTCCCCCTTTAGGGCTCAGGGCAAGGGAGGGGTAGTTTTTAGATGGGCTATGGGGGGTGGGAGGTAGGGTGCGCTGCTAGAATTTAGGGGTGGGGTACCTGGAAAAAGTTCCGGGAGTAGGGGAGGGAAAACAAGTTGTGCAGGGGTCTGTTTTAGGGTATAGGGCAGGGGAGGGATATTTGTTAGAAGGTTCGGTAGGGGGGTCGTGCAGGGGTACTTTTTAATTTTTTTAAAAAGACAGGGGAGGTGCAAGGGATCGGACTTGGAGCAGGGGTCTGGAACAACCTTTATCACGAATATGCCCTTAACATGCATGCTTTTACAAATACATTTGTTGTAAAAGTATGCATTGTAAATGCATATTCGTGGTACAGGTTAAAAGTTGTAATTGCATTTGTGTTGCAACGCATGCGTTGTATAGTCATGCGTTGCAATGGAATGCGTTCTAATGTCCTACAACCCTAGGTCATGACAGCAGGCACATTCAAACTGTTTTGAGTCTATCCACAACATACTTTTGGCAGTCCCTAATAAAGCAATATATTGCATTGCCAAATCTGCTCGGGGAGATGGGGAAAGTGGTGTTTTACAGTGCTTTTTTCTTGCTTTTTGGGGGGAAATTATTTTTTACATCGATTTAGGGGTCCCAGTGGCAACAGGGCTGTGCTTTGGTTCGGTTCCTCTTCCATCAGAGGCAGCTGATCATGTCATTCAGGTGTGGCCCTGGGTGACGTTCTCTTGCTATTGCGGTATTCGGGATCCTCTTATATCACAGCAGTCCACACTCCTGAGGCGGAAGCCGGGAGAGGTTCGAATTTGCTCGTTTTTAAAAACTGAAAATTATCACTTTGTTTATGTGTGCTAGCTTTTACAAGCACCTTGTTGACTTCTCTGCCACTCACCAGCACTAGCAGCAGATCCTAACGCTGCCGGCTGGTCGAGCATTGAAACATTTCCTCGGACGCTCCCATCGCGAGGACTTAGGCCACGCCCCTTTTAGGACACGCCCCCCGCGTCAACTACAAAGCGCTGAAAACAAGCGCCTGACAGGCCAGCAGTCCACACTCCTGAGGCGGAAGCCGGGAGAGGTTCGAATTTGCTCGTTTTTAAAAACTGAAAATTATCACTTTGTTTATGTGTGCTAGCTTTTAAAAGCACCTTGTTGACTTCTCTGCCACTCACCAGCACTAGCAGCAGATCCTAACGCTGCCGGCTGGTCGAGCATTGAAACATTTCCTCGGAGGCTCCCAGCGCGAGGACTTAGGCCACGCCCCTTTTAGGACACGCCCCCCGCGTCAACTACAAAGCGCTGAAAACAAGCGCCTGACAGGCCAGCAGTCCACACTCCTGAGGCGGAAGCCGGGAGAGGTTCGAATTTGCTCGTTTTTAAAAACTGAAAATTATCACTTTGTTTATGTGTGCTAGCTTTTAAAAGCACCTTGTTGACTTCTCTGCCACTCAACAGCACTAGCAGCAGATCCTAACGCTGCCGGCTGGTCGAGCATTGAAACATTTCCTCGGACGCTCCCAGCGCGAGGACTTAGGCCACGCCCCTTTTAGGACACGCCCCCCGCGTCAACTACAAAGCGCTGAAAACAAGCGCCTGACAGGCCAGCAGTCCACACTCCTGAGGCGGAAGCCGGGAGAGGTTCGAATTTGCTTGTTTTTAAAAACTGAAAATTATCACTTTGTTTATGTGTGCTAGCTTTTAAAAGCACCTTGTTGACTTTTCTGCCACTCACCAGCACTAGCAGCAGATCCTAACGCTGCCGGCTGGTCGAGCATTGAAACATTTCCTCGGACGCTCCCAGCGCGAGGACTTAGGCCACGCCCCTTTTAGGACACGCCCCCAGACCTCCCCCTTGGCAATTACCTACATAATGTGCCTTGGACGGAAGCGCAGCGGACGAGCGCAGCGGGAGCGCCGTTTGCGCGCCGAAGGCGCGCCTAAGGCAAGCCCGTCTGCGCCCGTCCGCGACCGGCCTGCGACCAGCGCCAGCCATGCTGCCCGCGCCCACAAACAAAGGATAGTCTGGTCCAGTGAGGAGCTCCGGGCTCTGAATGCTGCTACTATCTGTCAGACGCCTGAACTTAATCTGGCGACTCAGGCTCTCCCTCCCCATTGCCCACGCTGCCATATGTCTTTAGGCACAGTCTCCTCTCTAACAACCTCACTTCCCAAAAAAGCTTGCAAACCTTCTCGTAACACCCCTTCCATCCAACTTAGAATCGGATTACTTAACTGCAGATCTCTTCCCAAGCATGCTAATGACCTATGCTTGCTCATAACGGACTCACATTGGGACGCTCTATGCCTCACAGAGACATGGCTCAATGAAGACAACATGGCATCCATTTCGTTAGCAATCCCGCCAGGCTTTAAAATGAGCTTCTCCAATAGAAAGGAGGGCCGAAGAGGAGGTGGAGTGGCTTTCATTTACAACGAGAATTACACTCTGTTGTCCTCCACTCCTACCACACTCCCAAGCATTGAGGGGCTACGCTTTTGCCTCCAAATTACCCCCCAACTATCTCTTACAGGCCTAGTTATTTATAGACCCCCTGACTGTCCGACATCAGCCCTGTGTGAGCTTACGGACTTTATAATCCTAAACTCTCTAGACCACTCTTACTTTTTCATAGCCGGCGATTTCAATCTCCACGCCGACATCCCTGACTGTCCACAGGCTTCCCATCTTATCTCTACCCTGCAATCGGCCAATCTGACTCAAGCTATTACAGGCACCACGCATCGGGCAGGGCATATGCTCGATCTTTTCTTTTCCAACATACCAAACACAACAGCCTCCTCTCCGCTACCGCTGCTCTGGACGGACCACTACCTAACTACCATGACCATCTTAATCCCCACCCAATCTCAGAGCACTGGAAAGCGATCCTATGTGCCGAGAAAATGGGACAATCTAACAGCGGACAAATTATGCCCAGCACTTCGCGCGACCCCCATACCCCTTACCTCAGATGCTAATTCCGATGCGGCTTCTCTGAACTTGTGGATAAGCAAAACAGTGGATTCTATAGCGCCGGCCAGTATTGCCACATCACGAAGAGAATCTCCCTCTGCACCGTGGTTCACCCCTGAACTCAAGGCCGAAAAAAGTAAATGTAAAAGACTGGAACGCCTTTGGCGAGATAACTACTGCGACGCTGCCAAATCTAGCTATAAAAAAGCCCTTCATGCTCTACATTTATCTATTAAAAAAGCCAAGAAAAACTTCTTTGAGGCCTCCATCCTACAGGCGGAACAATCAAGCAAAGAAGTATTCAAGATTGTTCAATCCTTTTTCAAGCCCAGAGCTATCGAGGCGGATATCATCCCTTCAGTAAATCTCTGCGAATCCATTTCAGACTTCTTTGATACCAAAATTTTAAAAGTCTATGACACTTTTACGGACCCTGAGCCGACATTAATGGATGAGCTAAGAGTCTCTGAGTGCCTTATTACCCCTTTAAATCAATTTCAGCCTATTACCCTCTCTGAAGCAGTAAAAGAATTACAAAAATGTAAATCGGGAGGCCCGGACGATCCCTGCCCACCTAAACTGTGGAAACTAATGTCGGAAGCAATTGCAGTTCCCCTCCTACACATATGGAACACGTCCATTGCTACGGGCACGTTTCCGGACTGTTGGAAACAGGCCACACTTCTCCCGCTGAAAAAAAAAACCCAAGGCGCACCGGATGATCTGAACAATCTCCGACCCATCTCTCTCCTTGCAGCCCCCGGCAAAATGCTTGAAAAAATAATCCAGCGGCAGCTTAACAAATTTATTGAAGACAGCGGCGCCCTACATGAAACTCAGTCGGGCTTTAGGGCCGGCTTCAGCACCGAGACGGCCCTCATTGAGGTTGCCGAGTCTATCAGGTGGTCCTTAGATTCAGGGGCATCAGCTATGCTGGTGCTCCTGGATCTATCAGCTGCTTTTGATACTGTAGATCACAGCAGATTGCTGACCCGACTTAAGGACATAGGTATTGGAGACAAAGCTCTCAATTGGCTACTCTCCTACCTCACTAATCGCTCCCAGAAAGTGGCCTTGGGCCCCTTCTCTTCTGGACCAAAAAATCTCTGGTGTGGCGTCCCACAAGGGTCGGCACTCAGCCCCCTGCTGTTTAATGTATACTTGGCCCCACTCTTCACCTTGATTGCCAAATGGGGGGTCAAGGCAATATCCTACGCGGACGACACGCAATTAGTCTTCCCATACACAGACACGTCCGAGGCAGCATTTAGCAAAATCAGGGGCTGTCTGCAAGACGTGGCCAAGTGGATGAACACAAACAAACTTAAAATGAACGCGAGCAAAACGGAGGTGCTATTCTTTGGTAACCCCAAACATCCCCCTCCGGATCGGTGGTGGCCAACGGAAATGGGCCCTGCCCCATCTCCCAGCCCCCATGCAAAAAATCTAGGAGTAAAATGGGATGAGAAGTTGTCTTTCTTGCCGCATATACAACAGCTCACTACGGGCTGCCTGCATAAACTCAAAAATTTGCGGAAATTTCTGCCTTTGCTACCACTCGAGTGCCGGAAAACGGTTGTTCACGCAACAATCACCTCTCGACTCGATTACTCTAATGGCCTCTATCTTGGTCTACCTAAATATGCGGTGCAACGCTTACAAATCGTGCAGAATGCGGCTGCGAGATTAATAAAACGGGTCCCTTTTAGGCAGCATATCTCTCCGCATCTGCACGAGCTGCACTGGCTACCAGTGGCAAGCAGAATTAAGTTCAAAGTGCTAACCCTGGCTTTCAGAGCGCTAAAAGGCACAAGTCCAAATTATCTGAAACTCCGACTTCCTCGCTACCACCAAAAACGTGAGCTACGCTCAAACTCCCTACTCAAGCTAACTGTACCGCACATAAGGAAAGCGAGACTTGGAGGCAGATCCTTTTCGGCCGGCACGGCGAAACTTTGGAATACCCTGCCTCCTGCCATCCAATCCGCTACGTCAGAAGCAAGTTTTAGGAAACTCCTAAAAACCTGGCTTTTTACGCAATAATCCTGCCCCCCTTCCTGACTACTTACTCTTGTTGTGGGACTCGCTAGCGCCGGGACACCTCCCCAGAGGTAGCTGTTCGCGCTCAATAAATTTCTGTATTATTATTATTATTATTATATCCACACATATGCGGATCTTTGAGGTGTTCTTCTTAGGGACTGCCACGATTGGGGACACCTACGGCGTTGGTCCTTCAGCAGGTTCAATTATATCCTGTGCCAGTAATCTTGTTATCTCCTCCTCAACTTGTGGTTGTAAGTGAATTGGTACTCGTCTGTGATGCTGGGCCACTGGCTTGATTGCTTCATTGAAATGTAATGTTATCTGTTTTCCTTTTAGCTTGCCAAGACCCTTCAGTATGGCTGGGTATTCTAGTAGGATGTTTTCCGTTTCCGACTTGTGGTATGTCATTGCCAGTAGCCCCATTACCTGGGCCGTCACGTTGCTGAGCAGGCATGGTGCTGGGATGTCACCCTTAAGCACGTGTATTTCGTCTTGGTATGATTTGCCTTTGTACGTCAGAGTCTCTGTAAATTTTCCCATGTTTTCTACTGGCTATTTGGAACCCCACGTGAACACGGCCACCGTTGACGGTGACAGCTGTGGTTTCACTATCATTTTTTGGTATTCTGACATGCACATGATGTTGCAGGTTGCTCCACTGTTAAGCACAAACTTTGCTTTGTGGTTTCCTACACTGATGTCCACACTGGCCGTTTTCTTTATTTGTTGTTTTTCCATGAGATGCACTGTCTCTTTGTCCTCTCTTGGTGCGTCTGACATCAGATATAGTCTCGCCTCCCTCACCGGTGCTGCCGTCTCTTCGGACTCGTCGGAGGAGCTGCGATTTGCCGTTTCCATGTGTCTTGCGTATCTGTTACTGGTCATCCATGGTCTCATTGTTCTGCCTCTTTCACTTCTGAACTGTCTTGTCATGCACGTACTTGAGAAGTGATTGTCCCTGTTGTACTTCCTGCACTTCTGACCCATGGCTGGGCAGGTACCGACGTGCGGGAACTCGAGGCCACATCGATAGCACGTTTGTTCGCCTTTCTTTTGTGGGACCGGCGCCTGGAATTCTTTCTTCTTGAAGTTCCCAGTGACGCGATGTGCTAGCACCACTTTCTTCTCTTTTCCCATCTCCATCTGCTTCGCTTGCTCCGTGGCCCCTGCTTCTGTGCGAGCCATCGTCAAGATCTTCTCCAACGTCGTTGGTTCCTTCAGAACGCGTGCTCGGAACTACACTCATTTACACCCTTCGATGATAAGCAGTCTTATTGCTTGCTCATTGTCGAACTTGTCAAACTCGCAATATGCGACCAGTTTCCTTAGTCTCGTTGCAAAGTCGTCCAGGCTCTCTTCTCCCTGCTGGCATGCCGTGTTGAATGTATACCTTTCAAAATCGACATTGCGTTGGGTGTCAAACTTTTGTGTGAGACACTGCATCACTCCTTTGTAATACACGGTCTGGTCAGTAGGGAATGTTAATAAAAGATCTTCTATTTCATCCCCTGCAAGATTCAGTAGTAGGTGCAGTTGCTTGCTATCCGGGACGTCCATGGCGCTCATGTAGCGCTCAAATTTCCTGACCCATCTTTCCCACCTGATGCCCGCTTGTGGCTCCGATAGGCTGAACGGTAACGGCCTGCGGAAGATGGCTTGCATGCTCTCCTTCTCCTCGTTGTCGCTCATTTTTTAAAAATCTTTTGTTTTGTTTTGGCCCTCGACCCTCTTCTTGTCTTTTTTTTTTTCTTTTAACTCTTTTCTTTGTTTTTTTTTCTTTGTTTTTTTTCTTCACTTTATTTCTTTATTCCTTTGTTTGTTCCTTTTCTTTTTCCTTCTTTTTGCTTTATTTCCCTCTTTTATTTCCTACTATTTGTGCCTTTATTGCACTTTTTCTTGTTTTCCAATGTATTTCAATGGGCGCCTGACTTCAAAATGGCTGCCTCTGATTCCTGGCTTCTGATTGGCTCATTTGCCTGATTCCAAGATGGCTGCTGTAGTCTCGCGAGGTTTCTTTTGTCCTCTCTCGTTTCGCCTGACCTTTTAAAATGCTTGCCGCTCTTTTCTTGCTTTTGATTGGCCCGGGTTGCCTGACTCTAAGATGGCCGCCGTAGTCTTGCGATAGTTTGTTCAAACTAACGTGCGCCTTCCTTTTGCTCGGCGTTATTTTAACACGAGCGCTCTTGGGTGCTGGCGCCTAGCTGCTTTTCTGCGCGCCGGCGGATGCCCTCTTTGTTTCTTTTGTTTCCTCACTATCAGCGTGCTTACCGATGTGTCGGTCGGGGTGGGCTCCCATGTCGCGCTGTTCTCTGGCTGCACTGCTCGGACCAGGGTGGACTCCTGGCTCCGCTTGCCTTTCCCTGTCGCACCACTCCGCATGAGTGTTTCCTGAGTTGGCCGGCGGACCAGAGTGGGCTCCTGGTTCCGTCACGCTTCTTCTCCAGGAAACAGACATTTTGATCCACTTCTGCCTGATGATATCCCGCCTTCGTTCACCAGATGTCGTGTCCCTCTAGAACAGACTCACGGAGACAGGTAAGGATCGATAATGCTTTATTCGGTTACAGGATATTCTCCTTGTGCCCCTGCACGTCTGTCTACGTCGTCCCCTCACACTGCAAACCCCTGCCCACACCCCTTGACCGGATGTGGTGTCCGGTTCCCTGAGTGTCCATCTAGTGAAGTGCAGGGTCCTAGTGCCCTGCCCCCAGGTCACTACAGAAGGGAAGCATCATTATTGACAGATCAGGAGTGCACCTCAAGAATGCACAGCTACTGTGGTCTCTCTTTTGTTAGGCGCCTTGAAGGCTTATGTTTGAAGATGCTTAGGGAAGTGACTGCTCTCGTTGGTGTTGAAAGGGGGGCATGGGACCAAAGTCCGAAATGTGGCCAACGTATGGAGAGATTTGCAGGTTTGGAAGTAGTCTGAGGGAGTTGTGCTGGCAGGAAGTGAGAAGAAGAAGTATTCCACAGTAAGGAGTGAATGAGAACAGATGGATTAATAAAAGTCTCAGAGGTTAAAGAGTTTGCCACAGCGTACAGTTGCTTCAGTTTCTTCTAGCATATTGCTGCCCTTCCTGGCTTTCTTCTTCCTTGCCTCTGGTAGGGTTAGGAGCAGCGAGCAAGTAGAGTTTTAGCTGCACCCTTCTGAAGGTGAGAGGCCCTTGTCTGCGTCTCACAGGCACTGTGGGCGTGTCTCCAGTCCTCATCTATTTCCAGCATACCGCACACTGTGTCTATTTCCTTCTGCATTTCAAACCTTACATTTAAAGCTTAGTTCTTTATTTCTCAACTATTGCTTATTTAATTTAAATACATATGATGTCAGATATCGTTTCAAGGCAGACGCAACAGATGGCTGTAAGGCTTCAGACCTGTAGGAGTAGGAGCCTGAGGTAAGTCCTCAGTGGGTAGTACTCACTGGTGATGACACTGCAGTGACACACATAAAACAAGCAGCCAGAAGCACCAGGAAAGATTGCCTGTGTGGGTGCAGATAATGGAGGAGACAGTGCTGGACCTCAAACAGCTCACTCCAATAACACTGTCCCTGCTCCAGGAAACTGTAGGTCTAAAGTGTGACTGTCTGCAAATACCAGTGGAAGGAAATCCATGAGTAAATTGAATAGCTGGACACCTCCATGAGAAATCAGGCAGTGAGGAGGGGATGGTGGGAGAGTATGAGGAGCAGGCCTTTAAAGGGTGGGCAGCTGATACCATGAATATATATTCATTTCTTTCTTTCTTCATTTTCTGGTTTTAACTCTCTATTTTTATTTCTCCAGATTATTTTTGGATTGTATCTTTACTAATATTTATGCAGTTCCAGGGCCTCCGCTAAACAACATTCTCACGGAATAATGCACAGGATGCCCACCACGGTCACAGACACATCTCCTCCTTAAGTTATATAACAAAAGCATTGGCAAAGCCAATAGGTCTGGCGTTGACTGCCCGCCTCAGCTTTATCAATGCTTGTTTTGTCACGGTTTTTTATAAAACTACATTTTATGGGAGGCCCGTGCAAATATAAAAGCCAGGATATTTTTAGCCTCCAAAAGCATTCTTTGCCAACGCAGTCCTTGTAAATGAAGGAAGCTGATTTGCATGGTTGACCTCTGTAAAAGTGCAGAATGCCACCAGTGGAATTAACCAATGGCTGAAGTGGGCTGACCCATTGCCCCATGCTGTATTCTCTAGAGGACAGAAGAAAAGTGTGAATGACACAACAACAAACCAGTGGATGTAGAGGCCTGGGTGAAAGCCCCTATCAATGAGTATATTATATATAATTTTAGAATAATCAAAAGATCTTGCTAATCCCAAATAATAACATTTTGCTAATAATAAGCAGGTGTCATTAACCTGACTCAGACTGCCCACTACCCTGCTTCATGTTACCAACTGCATAAATAATCCCTACAAATGGTTCCAAACCCTATGCATACATAACCCAAGTACATATATCAAAAAATACCACAGATCAATACACACACTCAAACGGAAACACACGCACACATCTCCTGGGCCCATGCTACCAAAGATCTGTTTGGTGCACCCACTGTGGCACAGACACCACCAAAGCCAAGATTTGTGTCACCAAATCTATAAATGACAACAAAAATCGAATACAGAATATTTCTCATGTCTGCCAAATCAAAAAGAAATTATGCAAAAATGCGTTTGACTTCAAATGTGTCAGTGGTACACAGACCCCAATTGTCTCTCTTTTATTCATCCTCCATGAATTGCCACAGACACTCCCTCACATGCATGTCTGTGGACACACCTGCATGTGTGCGCGCACACACACATGCACACATACAGACAAACATACAAATTGTGTGTTCAAAAGAGCCTGGTGTCCCATTAGGTCTGGGTGAATTGGCTGCTAAACAAATGTAAAAAATGGTTTTAATCTCGTATACTGTGAAGCCCTGTTGATCCAGGTGTTGGGGTCCCGCTCTACTGAGTGAATGAGTGGCATTCAGTGACTTCAACACAGAGTACATGTTGTCCTTAGGTGGTGAGCATGAGCCACTAGCAACAGGAGAGATGACAGAATGACCTGATTGGACAAGTCCAGGTTGACCGTGTGAGTGCGACAAATTGGCCAGCTGGGTGAAAGGGATTGTCTTTAACTGGGATGAGGCACAATGATTGGATGGAAGGAGGGAGAGAGATTGATCACATAGGAGAGATGAACTGCTACACCAGTTAGCAGATGAACCCCTTTTGTAAGAATCCATAGGTAAGAATGGTCCAAGGTGAGAAGAACTGAATGAGCCCTACCTGGTCCTTCACGACATAACAGGCATATTTGTGATGCGCATGGCCACGCCCCTTGCTACCGAACCCAAGTTTAGTCATTTTGTAATCTTCAGAATGATGTAAGTCTGAGCTACCAGGATCATAACTGTACTATTGCAAGATGGTGACTAATTACAATGAATCACTGACCTTGTATTTAGGGAAATAGAAACCTCAAAAGGCAAAAATCAAATTTGCAGAGGGCTCTGAAAATCCTTGTAGCACAATCGTGAGGAGTCAGATGCTGAGCTATTTGGAACTATGTGAGGGGTCATTGTTTCCGGGAATGAGTGCATGTGTGATCCTTGATAGATCATCTTGAGCTTTCTTCTGCTGAGAAGGATTCCTAGAATTATATGTTGATGGTGAGCTTGTAGGCTTGGGTTTGTTTTCCCTTAAGGGGAGTGACTTACATGATGATTCTTTTGAGGGAGGAGAGATATGCATAACCAAGCTCCTGGACTGGCACAATACCATGTAGAGGCACTTTATTAAATTTACATTGCGCTTTTGGCCTACATGGGGAAAGCGCTTCCTCAATGCTCAAGTCAGTTAGTTCGCTTTGTACCTTACAGACCGCGCAACTGTGGGTCCCGTACGCCTAGGGCAGGACACAAAACCTTTCCAATTTGTTACTGAATGCCCTTGGGTGGCATGAGTTGGCAATAGCAATGCACAATTCCTTGAAAGCTGAGGAAGAAGTCTTTAAGTTGGCATGCGCCTCGGGCGAGTAGAACCAGAGATAGGTAGGTGATGAAAAGAGCCATTTACTGATTGTGGGAAGAACAGAAGAAATGATGACGCATGTGCACTGCCTCTGTGAGAAGTGTTGTTGTCGCTGAGTTGAAAAGGGTAAAGTGGTGGCATAAGCATCTTGTGCATTTAGACAAATAGAACAGAATTCTGCAGTAATTTATAGAAACGGTTTTTCTTGCGTTGGGGTGCATCGCTTTGGGACTTTGGCATGTGGCACAAGATTTCATTACAAGAACGGAGGCTACATTATGCATGTTCTTTTAATGCAGTCTCTAAGCAGCCACATACATCACAATAAGAAGGTTCCATAAAAGAACATTGAAAATACATAAAGGGCATGAGCCATCATGAATCTGCCTCTTTTAAATGCGGCTCTGAGCAGATAAGTGGTCTTCATTTATGTTTCCTTTATGCCTTTGATTAATCTTGCTTTCAGTCAGTCAGTCAGTCAGAAAAACTTTATTTCGGCTACAAGCCATAAAAGTCATAAAATAGCATAGTATACTATTAACAAATTTAAAACGTGATTCTTAGAGGAGATACAATTCAGCAATTCACGAATTAAAACAGATTAATAACAATAATTGGTGCCAATATAATTGACTTAGTGAGGTAGTAGTTGTCTTCTGGTTAGCCACATAGAAAAGAGAAATTTAGCTATCACAGTGACGTATAGGGGGGAAGGATCATATTTCAACAACCTGAAAAGATCTCTGTGGTTCGTAACCCCTATATTCTTAGCAAGTTGAATTATCCATTTCCTACGGGAGGTTTTATATGCCGAACAGAAGATTATAACATGGACCTCAGTTTCATCAGTGGCACCACACCCAGGACAAGATTGTCTGGGTGAGCCGGCCCATTTATTTGTTCTCGAAAAAAGGGGGAGAGACCCATGCCTAAATTGTAGGTATAATTTTTTGGCCATTACCGGTTGAATCAAGTCTATTGCAGACTCGAAACTATAGCTAATTTTGACCTCGAGAAAAGCCGAGGTCAGATTTAGAGTATTGGCTGATCGAATGATCTGAGTCAACTTAAATTCCTGCAAAATTTTTGCCAATGATCTTTTTGGCAAAGAGGGACAAGTATCCTCAGGTGAGAGCCAAAGGTCTTCTCTCCCTATATCTCTGAGTGATTTTCTAACATGGGCTAACCAAGGGATAGCACCTGCCTTTGGTAGCAATAAAATGGACTTCAATTCCTCCTGAAAGATGGCGAGTTCAGGAGTGCTCCATAGTCGTCGCCAATACATTACTGGTCTGGAGGCGACCATGTCCGCAATTGGTTGGATACCCAGGTCCATCCTGAGCGGCTGTATAGGGGTACTCATCGGGAGTGCAAATAGCTGTCTAAAAAATTTGTTTTCTGACTTAGTTAAAATCAAAGATGGGTTGTGGCCCCATAGTTCCGCGCCATAGGCTGCCACCCCCCTTGCCTGGCTTTTGTAAATCTCTACCAATGGACTGATTAGTTTTAAGTGGCTGTTTTTAAGCATCTTTAGAATCCCCCCTGATATCTGGACGAGTTTTAAATTTACTTTTGAGATCTGGGCGGCCCAGGTCATTTTATTATTGAGGGTCAGACCAAGATAATCAAAAGTATTCACCCGTTCTAAGGGCAGTCCATCCAGTTTCGGTATGGGACGGTTGGTGGTATCTGCGTGAAACACCATGTATTTAGTCTTGTTCACGTTAATGATTAGGTTCCTTTTCCTACAAAAGGTGGCAAAGCCATCCAGGACTCTGACCATACCCATAGGTGATCTGGACAGAAGCAGAGTATCATCCGCAAACATAAGTACGGGAATTTTCCTGCCTGCCAACTTAGGGGAATCTATATCACTCAGGGCCAAGATGTCTTCAACCAGTCCATTCAAGAAGAGGGCAAAAAGTGTTGGGGCTAGAACGCAGCCCTGTCTAACTCCCTTATCTACCCGGAAAGGATCTGTGAGTTCTCCATGGCGTCCGAACCTGACTCTAGCAAAGGTATCTTTATGGAGACGTTCTAATAGATCACAGAGGTAGAGAGGTACGCCCATCCCCTTTAGTAGCTCCCAAAGTTGGCTGCGGTCCACCATATCGAAGGCAGACTTTAAGTCAACAAACGTGAGGTAAAGACTGCCCCCTTCTAAAATCATACTTTTCCAGTGGATCATTTGCAGCCTAAACAATTGGTCCACAGTTGACATTCTAGCTCTAAATCCCACCTGGAGAGGAGTCAGAATGTTGGTTTCCTCCATCCAGGTTTGTAGTCTCCCTAAGAGAATGCGGGCAAAAATCTTCTGGGCAACATCTATTAGGCTAATAGGCCTGTAATTTGCCGGATCAAGTGGCGAGCCCTTTTTATATATTGGTATGATCTCGGCACCAGCCCAAGTAGGTGGTAACGGCATTCCTGCTAGAATTGCGTTAAAAAGACCAAATAGATAAGGAACCCAGATGTCGGGCTCACTTTTAAAAAGATCACCTGGGATCCTATCTAAGCCTGGAGCTTTATTGGGTTGGACTTTGCTAAGAGCAACTCTAACCTCACTGAGGGTGCACATCGGGGTCAAAGCCTGAGTTGGAGGTAGGCAAAAACTAGTGTGGGAAGGGGAGGTGGACAATGGTGAGGTCTGGATAGCGTATAATTCTTTAAAATAAGTACGCCATATTTCTTGCCCAAGATTAGGTTGGAGCGCTTGAGTTGGGCGTGACATTCCAGTTTTAATTAAGTTCCAGAATGATCTTTGGTCCCTGTTTTTTAGTGCATGGGAGATTTCCTCCCATCTGCTGATTTCCCACTCTTTTTTAGCTTCATAAATAATCTTCTTAAAAAGGGCCCTAGCTTCCTTAATTTTTGGCTTGGTTCCATTTTTAGGCGTTATCAGGAGCGATAGCTTTGCTTCCCTACACGATTTGTTAAACCAAGTTGGGATCTCCCTTGTGGGTGGTAAATTTCTCTTAATAGCCCGACTAAAGTGGGTCTCAAGGCTGCCACATAGTTCTATATGTGTGGCTCCAATCAGCTCAAAATCTAAATGAGCCTCTGGTGTGATTTGGGCCCCCATTAATTTCTCCAAAAGAGGATAGATCTCAGAGTACATTGCATCGAGATTCCTATCGGATAGGGCAAACTTCTCCCATCTAACTCTTCAGGAGCCATCAGATGTAATCAAGGGAACAACACTAAGTGGATCAATAGAGGGAGAGTGATGATTTGTAAAACCCTCCAAGATGACAATGATGGGATTATGGTCACTTTCGCTGCGTTTAACAACTCGAAAGTCCAAAATCCTTGGCCACAGTCCCATACTAAGCATCATATAATCAATGATGGACGTTTGATCATTTCTTTCAAATGTTGGATTACCTGGATTATCTGCAGGGAACCTACCATTGCATGCCCTTAGTGAGTAAGTAAGTGTCAATTGAGTAAGTTGGAGAACCAATGGCGTCCAGGCCTTCGTAGGATAAGAATTGGAGGGTGGTATAGCCCACTCTTGGTCCTCTTCCTGGGATACAGAGGAGATCAGCCCATTTAAGGGTTCGTAGTGACAATTAAAGTCCCCGCCAATTACCAGAATATCAGTGTTAATAGTGGAACTCAAAAAAGCATCCAATCTACTCAGAGTGGTGGACTCCTGGCCGTACCTCACAGGACGAGAGTATATGTTTATGATGGACAATACCTGGTTTTCCCTCTCGGACATAACTACACACATAATATCCGATGACTCGGTATTAATTCTCTTGAATTCACATTCCAAATGGGTCCGTACCCAAATAGATAACCCTCCAGAAGGCCTTCCCCCATTTGGCCTTACTGCAGATTCCCAGAAAGTAGCGAACCCTACACGATGGTAGGGCTTCAATGCCCATGTCTCCTGAAAGAGGCAGATATCGTGGCCATCAATGTATTCCCCCCAATCGGGGAGTTCTAACAGCCGTGATAGACCTGCCACATTCCAGGACAAAATTTTCAACCCCGTAGCCTTATAGATGGGGGGATAGGCAGAGTAAGACCTAGGGGAGGTAGATGTTATAAGCGGGGGGGTACTTGGGTTGCCATTAGTAGTGGTAGGTGTTAGGCCTAGCTCCATGGAAGGGTCAAGAGGAGGAGTGTTAACAAAAGTGATGTCAGAACGGGACACTATTAGCTCAGGGAATGGTGTATTGGTTGTCTTCAATTCTATTTGACACAATAGCCCTGAGTTGGGGCATCCACCCGGATACAGAGTCGAAATCAAGACGGGTGGAATGCCCTGGTCAGTACCTAGTGATAGAGGGTTCCTATCGTCTAGGGATTCTGGACATTCGAGGGGCACTACAGGCCAATTTATAGATTTTCCCCGTGTTCCAGGATCGTAGCCGACATCCAGGTGTTTCGAAATATCTGAGCCCGTGAGTGCCTGGGGCTGTGAAAGTGCAGCCAGGCTCTCAGTTGGCTCTGTCTGGGTTATGGCAATGGACCTGGGGTCAGCGACTAGCTCCAGTCAGTCAATGCAATCCAAGGAACTGAACCTATTATGACAGGGTATATTAAAATAGGCAAGGTGTAAATCAGACTCTTGGTTTCCACTGTGGCCTATACACGGACTCTCTGCAGTCGGTTGTGCAATAGGTGTATTCCTCCTGTGATTGGGTGCTCCCAACGGATAAAAATATGAGAGGAGGGGGGAGTGGATTCCATCAGCCATATTATTCCAACCACCCTCACCGACATAATTTACCACCCTAGGATCTTTAAAGTTCACAATTATGCAATCACCCCTGATGTTCTTCGCACCCCGACCTACCCAAGGTACTCTTCGGACCATCAGGATTTCCCCATTCAAATTTGGAGGCAGAGGTCTGTTTGCATTCAACCAATGTACTGTCTTGTTCTTCAAAGACAGACAAGGTTCAACTCTGCCTTGTGGAAGTTCGGGTACGCCTGTTAAAACCACAACATAAGGACTACATTCTGGGGGTAAATCTAGTCTTGGGAGATTCTTGGAGGTAGGGGGGGGATTGGTTCCAGAGTTGGTCAAGGGAAAGAGGGGGATTTGGGGTGGAGGACCCACTAGGCTACCTGATTCACAGGGGGCGCCAGCCTGTCGTGTTGTGGCAGAACGAACATGCCTAGAGACTTTATTATTGGTTAGTTCCCCTCCAGCTTGGGCTAAATTAGAAGCGGGAGAATGAACAGTCGCCTGTTCAATGGGCGAGATAGAGGGTAAAATAGTCGATTGGTGGCATGATAAGTTCGGAGCTGGGTGGGCAGATGCCACTGTATTTGGCTGTGTTTGGTTTGGTAGTGATGCTAGTTTCCCTTCCAGGGCAGCAAGGCGTTCAAATAAGGGGGACAACCTTCCTTCAATTAGTGCAGCCATTCTATCCCAAAAAGCACTAGAACTCAATCCTTCCTGAGCTTCCAAACTTGGAGCAATGGTTATAGGCGATGCGGCTGAGTATTGGGTCGGGATATTTGTTAGGTCGTTTGCTTCTAAGGGTGTAATATTGTCTTGGTTAGGAGCAGGCAATTTTTTTTGTTTGTTTTTAGTGGGGCAACTCACAGGACCCCCGACACGTTTTTTCCCTTTTGTAGCTGGGAGGTTCACCTCGGAACATTTGCTTCTAGCTGACCGATCCGTCATGGATCTTGTCGTAGCACATGTAAATATAGGAGCTGGAAAAGGGTGGTCAGCCTGATTTTGCCCAAGAACAGTTGGATTAGATTGAGTGGTAACGATTAGGGGGGAAGGATCGTCTAGCAGAATCTCAACTGAAGAACCACCTAGTAAAGAATGTGCAGAGTTATTAGGGGAGGGAATGGTCGTAATAGCTCCCAAGGAGGATCGCTTCCCTAACGATGGATCTAGGGATAGTCTACGTTCTGTAGCAGCGATCTCATAGGCAAGGACATTGCTAGCCCGTGTTATAAAATTGTCAAGGGTCCCTACGACACTACCACCCTTAGGAGCCAGCCTCAACAGACCAGTAGCCATTACTTATTGCCTTTAGCAGAACACACTTGCCAAGGGGGGTGTCCAGTCCAGCCTCGTACAGTCTCGAACGGCCTCAAACGGCCCGCTCTTTGCCCGGGCTACGTCCCGCGCGCGTCCCGCTTGCGCGCGGGGGCAGGGCTGCGCAATGAAGGCAGGGGGACGGAAAGGGAGGAGACGGGAAGAGGAACCAGCTGTGAGCGCCGCCAAGCAGCCTGGTCCTCGCAGTCCCGGTGAATAATTGTCCAAGTTGATGGCGCCCTCCAAACAGCACAGCGTCCTCAGGCGGAGCCCACTGTGACCGCGGAGATCAGCAACAGCAGCCCAGGTAGGGTAAGTACAGCAGCGAGCCTACGAGCGGCTCCCGCAAAGCGGGGGCCGCGAGGCGTTAAGAGCCTGTGGAGGGAGGAGCCGGGAAGAGGAACCAGCTGTGAGCGCCGCCAAGCAGCCTGGTCCTCGCAGTCCCGGTGAATAATTGTCCAAGTTGATGGCGCCCTCCAAACAGCACAGCGTCCTCAGGCGGAGCCCACAGTGACCGCGGAGATCAGCAACAGCAGCCCAGGTAGGGTAAGTACAGCAGCGAGCCTACGAGCGGCACCTAGAAGTGAGCAATAGACTCCCTCGAGGTCTTACAGACTGGGCACTTCAAGGGTGACTCAGTGGAAGCCGACCATTTTGCTGTAAATGTGGTAAGAGGTAAAGTTCCAAACCTGATCTGTATGTAGAGCTTTCACTCAGTGGGGTTGGTGATGAGATCTACTTAATGGTCATAAAAGCTGGAAAGCTTGAATGTGGTGAATTCGAGGGTCACGGAGTACCTCGCTAGATGAATGTCTAAGGAGGAGGAGTCCCAACGACACCCTCAGCAGACAAAGAACTTTTCCTTTAATCTGAGGACACTGGAGGTGGAGCCCGAGCCGCTCTCTGGAGCTAAGAAGGAGTCTGCAGGGCCTAAGCCTGCACAGAGCCCCCTCTCCCTCGGCCTGGGACGGTGAAGATGACAATCCGAGTCAGGGGGTGATGTCTGGGGTCAGAGGGTGAAGGTCACCGCACAGACGGAGGATCCTTCTACCCCTACAGCTGCTGGTACCGGAGGAGGAGGCCAGAAGTGACTGCAATAAGAAGGTTCCATAAAAGAACATTGAAAATACATAAAGGGCATGAGCCATCATGAATCTGCCTCTTTTAAATGCGGCTCTGAGCAGATAAGTGGTCTTCATTTATGTTTCCTTTATGGCTTTGATTAATCTTGCTTTCATATTTATGAATGATTTGGGCTAATTTCCCTATCCTTCCTACTTTCTGCCTCCACACCGATTTCCAATTTATGGAAATCCCCCTCCTTTCTTTCCTCTATGGCTATTCTTTGCCATATTGTGTATTTATTCTCTTCATGAATTACCATATCGTGTATTATCTACTTTAGGTGAATTGTTTCATTTGTCTTGACCCTTTTTCTTTTCAGCACCGGTAAGTATTCCAGCTTCTAACAACATAGTTTCTTTAAAATTGTTTTTTCCATCAGGCCTCACCTTACTTTCTGCGCGAATTGCTTTTCGTTGGGTTTTATTCCCTATTTCCCCTTACCAAGGCTTTTACAAGGTTTTCTTCGCGATGGACGCCGCTGCCTGTTAGGAGATATTCGAGGGAAGGGATTAGAAAGGGTGGTTCGCATGCCAGCTCCAGAGCCATGGGGAACCCAGATTGAGATGGCCAGAAGGGAGTTACTAGAACAAGGGAGCATTGTTTGTGTCTCACTTTCTGTAAAACCCTTTGGATCATGGCAAAGGGGGGAAAGGCGTAGGCACTGAGGTCCTTCCAAGATTGGAGAAAGGCATTCATTGCTAGAGTTCCGGGATCGGGCATCCAGCTGAAGTCTTTTTCCAGTTGAAATGTTAGTCTGCTCACGAATAGATCTATTTCCAAGGGACCCCAAATCTTGTCCAGAGACCTAAAGACGGAAACGTTGAGTTTCCAATCGCTGTGATCTAGGAGGAATCTTGAGTTCCAGTCCGCCGAGATGTTGGATTTCCCTGGAAGGTATTCCGCTTTCAGAGCGATTTTGTGTTCCAGACAGAACATCCAAAGTTTTTGGGCCAAATTCGATAGGTCCGCAGATTTGGTGTCGCCGAGACGGTTTATATAGGCTGCTGCAGACATGTTGTCCATCTTTAAGACTACTGACCTGCCCTGTAGAGAGTGTTTGAAGCTCATCAAGGCATAAAGACCAGCTGTGAGTTCCAAGTAGTTTATGTGTTGAGAGGATTCTTCCAGAGACCAGACGCCACCCATGTTCTGATCGAGAAGGCAAGCCCCCCAGCCATGGAGGGTGGCATCTGATTCTAAAACAAATTCCAGTTTCGAACCAAAGATCGCTTTGCCGTTCCACGAGTCCAAGTTTTCGAGCCAACAAGCCAGTTCCAACTGGGCTTCTCGGTCTAGAGAAACGCGATCTTTATACCAAAGGCCAGACCTTAGGGCCCTCGCTTTCACCCTTTGGAGGGTCCGATAATTTATGGGACCGGGAAAAATCGCTTGAATAGATGAGGAGAGGAGATCAAGTAGTCTGTCCAGTTATCTGAGTGGAAAGTCTTGTTGCTTCAAGACATGACAAATTTCCTTCTTGATTTTGGTTATCTTCTTGGAAGGGAGTAGGAGGAGACATTTGGAGGTATCAACAGTGAAGCCCAGAAACTCCAGAGACCTGGAAGGAGTCGAGACCGATTTTTCTTTGTTGATGATGAAGCCCAGGTTTTCTAGAAGGTCCATTACTGTCTTTAGATCTTGAGATACTTGTGTAAGTTCTTGCGACATAATCAGAATGTCATCTAGATAGATGATCAAACGGATACCTCTTTCCCTTAGGTATGAGGCGATTGGTCTCATAACCTTGGTACAGCACCAAGGGGCAGAAGAAAGGCCGAATGGGAGGGCTTTGAACTGGTATAAGCGGTCCTTCCAGAGCAACTGGAGAAAGAATTGGTGGATTTCGGCCATAGGAGTGGTGAAATAGGCATCCTTTAGGTCCAATTTTACTAACCAGTCCCCTTCCAGAAGAAGATCTCTCAGAAGATGAATCCCTTCCATTTTGAAGTGTCTGTAGACCAAAAGTTTGTTGAGATGTCTTAAATTTATTACAGGTCTCCAACCCTTGTCCTTTTTCACTACAAGGAAGAGTGTGCTTAGGAATCTGAGTTCTTCCTGAGAAACTTCTATAATTGCTCCTTTTTGGAGCATGGAGGAGATCTCCTCTTCTATTATTTTCTGTTGTTCTGAAGGGAGTGGAAAAACCCCTGGAAGAGAGGATTGAGTAGGGATTTCTTTAAAGTCTCTTCTGAAACCCCTGACGGTATTTAAAACCCATGGATCCTGAGTGATCAGTTTCCAATTCTGAAAAAAGAATTTGAGTCTCCCTCCCACCTTTTGGGGGAAAGAAGGAGAGGCAGGAAGGGGAAGAATACTCACTTGGTGAGATGTTATTGATGGAGGGTCCGCAGGATCTGAATCCTCTGAAGCACATGCCTCTCCCTCTCTGGGAATAGAACTGTGAGTTGTTGAATTGCTGAAAGCCTCTTCCGAAACCGCATGATCTTGTGGAGGGCCTTTGGTTAAATTGTCCAGAAGAGAGGCCCCTTCTTCCGGCCCGGCCAAAAAGGTTATTATTAAAGACTTTGTGCTTGTTCTGTTGGGCCTTATCCAAGGCCGTAAAAGTTGTGACGTATTTGCCAAGAGACTTTATGAGATCCTCTCCGAAGAGTAAGCCCTTAGGGCTCTGAGAGGTCTCCTTGTTAGCCATGTCCGAGAGTACCAGGTTTATTTTAGGTAAGACAACTCTCCGTCTCACTAAATTTAAGCTAGCATTAGCATTGCTAAGCAGGATTAGAGCCCTGTGGCTCCAGTCCCTGATCAAGTTCGTATCAAGGGGAGTGCCATTAACATGGCTCTCCTCTGCTGCGTCGATAATCCTACCTAGTGGGACCAAGACATCTAGGAGACGATCCTGACACCCTTTAAGGGACCTTTCCATGCCTTTAGGTGGATCTCTACCAAGTTTGAAAAGAAACTTGATCAACTCTGGGTCTAAGTTTGGAGTTTGGCATGCTTTGTCATCAATGGAAGGTCTGGAGCACTCAGCTCTGAGGATATTACGTGTATTACGCTCTAATGGGTACCTCAACCACTTATTGATAAATTTTGCCACGTGGCCTTGAGGCCACCACTCAGAGCTTCTGGTGTGTTTAAGGTTGAGGGGAGAGAACATTTCTTCTCCCAGGGGGTCGAGAATGCTATCCTTAGATGAAGAAGGTGGTTCAGGGGGGTTAAAAAGGTCTTGATCATAGTCCTCATCCAAATCAAGGATGTATTCATCAGGGGTATCCTTGAAAGGAACCTGGATTCCCTTAAGGCACCTATTGTTGACATAGTTAATTTTCTTTGCGAACAATTTGATAAAGGTCTTAGCTATAGAACAATCAACGGCTACAGGTCAGCTATCTCCGCTGGTCACGTTCTCGTGAATGGTAAAACGGTAGGTAAAAATGTCATTATTTGTAGAGTTATGAAGAGCATTCGTTTAAGAAGACCTCCAAAACCCAAATACGATTCTCTTTGGGACGTAAAGCTAATTTTAGATCTTTTCTCTAATTGGCCTGATAACCCTCTCCTAAACAGAAGATTCCTTTCAATCAAACTTGCTACTCTTTTATGACTAATTTCTTGTCGAAGAGTCTCCGACGTCAAACCTTTAGAGGTTTCTAATAGGTCCTATAACATGTTTGTTGTTAAATTTGAGATTTATAGAAGAACTAAGACTATGTCCGATTTAATTTTCTACCCTCGCTTTGACTCCTGCCCTAAACTTTCTGTTGTTGATTGCTTGAGAGAGTACGATCATAGAATGTCTGTTTTTCGACCCCCTGTTGTCAACCAATTACTCATTTTCTTTGTTAAACCACATAAAGCTATATCCTCTACCTCCATTTCTAGGTCAGTTAAAACCGCTATGAACTTAGAAGGCATTGACTTACGTAAATATCAGGCTCATTCTCTTAGAGGTGCTATGGCCAGCAAATACCTCTGGTCTGGTGGTAAGTTGGATGACATCCTCAAAGCTGCTGACTGTTCCAATGCTAGCACCTTTGCTCGACATTGTTGCAAGCATATCGAACATATGTCTGATGTAGTCTTACAAAGCTACCAACATGCATAATGTAGCCTCTGTTCTTGTAATGAAATTGTGATTCTCCTATTACCATGACTAGAGAATCTGGATTTCATTAAAGACACGGAGGCTGACATTATCCCTCCCATCCCTCCCTGGGATATGTTCTATTGTGTTTATTTGCTCTTCTGTTTACAGTTCTAGCATATTAACTTGTATTATATATTTGCTCTTCTGTTTACAGTTCTTGCATATTAATTTGTATTATTCAGTGCTGCAATTTTTTATTGTTTTATTGCTTTGTATTTCCTCCAAGATTTACTTCTCTCTCTTTTCAGATAACCCTTCCTAACTACAAGATCTTTGGATCCTTCTTCACTTCTTCTATCTTCACAGTTTACGCCTGAGGATCCTCTGAAGTTCTTTAGACATTTTGAAGTCTTTCTGTATTTCATGGACTTATTCTTCTCTGTATTTCCACATTTAAAAGAGGCAGATTCATGTTGGCTCATGCCCTTTATGTATTTTCAATGTTCTTTTATGGAACCTTTTTATTGTGATGTTTGCGGCTGCTTAGAGACTGCATTAAAAGAACATGCATAATGTCAGCCTCCGTGTCTTTAATGAAATCCAGATTCTCTAGTCATGGTAATAGGAGAATCGCAATTCAAGCTTAGGACATATGTTAAACTATTGTTGCTGTTGTCAACTTGTGATGTCAATAAACTCTAACCAAGGTTACTGAAAGTATGATTATAGTTTCAAAATGATGCATAGATCTATTCATATAGCACATGGATACATTACACACTCAACCATTCATCATTCATCATTCATTCATCATTCATTCATTCATCATTCATTCATCCAATCTTATACACCTCCATCCATTCATGCACTCGTATTTGTACCCAACTCTCCCATGCATACATCCATTTCTACATGCATTCAGTAATTTATTAATGCACCATCACTTATCTATTCAACCATTTCTACATTCAATCACTTACCCCATTATCCATTCATGGGTATGGTTACTCATCCACGCATCCATTCATGAACTGATTGATCCACCCATTCACGTATTCTTGCATTCATCCACTCATCCATACACAGCAGTACACATATAAACAGGTCCATTGATGAAGAAGAAAACCCAGAGTTATTGGCTTTTTCAATGCATGTTAGAAGAAAACCCAGAGTTATTGGCTTTTTCAATGCATGTTAGCAAGTGTAATGGGTTTTCAGAGTCAGTGACATCATCCCTTGATAGGGCGATTGTGAGAGCGTGTAAGAATAGAATGTGACATTAACTTTGGTATTTAAACGATGAACTTTGATATTTCACCTAACCCTGTCTGGGTTGCCGCAGCATTGTCTGAATTTAATTTTGTAATTTAGTGGCTTTTGCCCGCAGGGGAATGTTTTTCTCACAAAACCAGTTCCAACCTCAGTGGCATTTGTACCCGAGGCAGGTGAAAGTGACAACGCTCCAGTGTGGTGTGATGGGAGTTTCCACTCTGCTGTAAATAGACTAAAAAACCTCAAAAATCAAGGCTCAGAACACTGAGAGGGCGCATGCGCACAGAGGTTAGTGAACTGCTGCGATTGGGTTTCCGTATCTGCAACAAAGTCAAGGCAGAGGAGGGGACTGTGCGACTCAGAGACCTGACTTTTGGCAATAATATAATTTCTTCTTAAGGGCGAGGAGGAAATGTATGTAGTGCATTCCACAGTGAAAGTTTCTCTAGTAGTGTAAGAGTGAACTCATGTAGTGCACTCCAAGGCGAACCCGCCTCTAGGTAGGAGCAGAGTAAACTCATGTAGAGCACTCAACGGTAAAACCGCCTCTGGGTAGGGGCAGGGTAAACTCATGTAGTGCTCTCTATGGTGAAACCGCCTCTAGGTAGGGGCAGGGTAAACTCATGTAGTGCTCTCTATGGTGAAACCGCCTCTAGGTAGGGGCAGGGTAAACTCATGTAGTGCTCTCTATGGTGAAACCGCCTCTAGGTAGGGGCAGGGTAAACTCATGTAGTGCTCTCTATGGTGAAACCGCCTCTAGGTAGGGGCAGGGTAAATTCATGTAGTGCTCTCTATGGTGAAACCGCCTCTAGGTAGGGGCAGGGTAAACTCATGTAGTGCTCTCTATGGTGAAACCGCCTCTAGGTAGGGGCAGGGTAAACTCATGTAGTGCTCTCTACGGTGAAACCGCCTCGAGGTAGGGGCAGGGTAAACTCATGTAGTACTCTCTACGGTGAAACTACCTCTAGGTTGGTGCAGAGTAAACTCATGTAGTGCACTCCACAGTAAAACCGCCTCTAGGCAGGGGCAGGGTAAATCCATGTAGTGCACTCCAAGGTAAAACAGCCTCTAGGTAGGGGCAGGATAAACTCATGTAGTGCTCTCTACGGTGAAACTGCCTCTAGGTAGGGGCAGGGTAAACTCATGTAGTGCTCTCTACGGTGAAACTGCCTCTAGGTAGGGGCAGAGTAAACTCATAAAGTGCTCTCTACAGTGAAACCGCCTCTAGGTAGGGTCAGGGTAAACTCTTGTAGTGATCTCTACGGTGAAACTGCCTCTAGCTAGGGGCAGGGTAAACTCATGTAGTGCACTCCACTGGGAAACCGCCTCTAGGTTGGGGCAGAGCGGATTCATGTAATGCACTCTACAATGAAACCACCTTTAGGTAGGCACAGAGCGAACTCATGCATTGCACTCCATGGCAAAACCGCCTCAAGGCAGGCGCAGAGTAAACTCATAGTGCGCATTACGGTGAAACCGCCTCTAGGTAGGGGCAGGGTAAACTCATGTAGTGCTCTCTATGGTGAAACCGCCTCTAGGTAGGGGCAGGGTAAACTCATGTAGTGCTCTCTATGGTGAAACCGCCTCTAGGTAGGGGCAGGGTAAACTCACGTAGTGCTCTCTATGGTGAAACCGCCTCTAGGTAGGGGCAGGGTAAACTCATGTAGTGCTCTCTACGGTGAAACCGCCTCGAGGTAGGGGCAGGGTAAACTCATGTAGTGCTCTCTACGGTGAAACCGCCTCTAGGTAGGGGCAGGGTAAACTCATGTAGTACTCTCTACGGTGAAACTGCCTCTAGATAGGTGCAGGGTAAACTCATGTAGTGCACTCCACGGTAAAACCGCCTCTAGGTAGGGGCAGGGTAAATCCATGTAGTGCACTCCAAGGTAAAACAGCCTCTAGGTAGGGGAAGGGTAAACTCATGTAGTGCTCTCTACGGTGAAACTGCCTCTAGGTAGGGGCATGGTAAACTCATGTAGTGCTCTCTACAGTGAAACCACCTCTAGGTAGGGTCAGGGTAAACTCTTGTAGTGCTCTCTACGGTGAAACTGCCTCTAGGTAGGGGCAGGGTAAACTCATGTAGTGCACTCCACTGGGAAACCGCCTCTAGGTTGGGGCAGAGCGGATTCATGTAATGCACTCTACAATGAAACCACCTTTAGGTAGGCACAGAGCGAACTCATGCATTGCACTCCATGGCAAAACTGCCTCAAGTCAGGCGCAGAGTAAACTCATAGTGCGCATTACGGTGAAACCGCCTCTAGGTAGGGGCAGGGTACACTCATGTTCGTGCAGTCAACGGTGAAACCACCTCTAGGCAGGGGCAGAGTAAACTCATAGTGCGCAATACGGTGAAACTGCCTCTAGGTAGGAGCAGGGTAAACTCATGTAGTGCACTCAACGGTGAAACCGCCTCTAGGTAGGGGCAGGATAAAACCATGTAGTGCACTCCAAGGTAAAACCGCCTCTAGGTAGGGGCATGGTAAACTCATGTAGTGCTCTCTACAGTGAAACCGCCTCTAGGTAGGGGCAGGGTAAACTCATGTAGTGCTCTCTACGGTGAAACTGCCTCTAGGTAGGGGCAGGGTAAACTCATGTAGTGCTCTCTACGGTGAAACCGCCTCTAGGTAGGGGCAGGGTAAACTCATGTAGAGCACTTCACAGCGAAACCACCTTTGGGTAGGCACAGACCAAACTCATGTAGTGCACTCCACTGGGAAACCTCCTCTAGGTTGGGACAGAGCGGATTCATGTAATGCACGCTACAATGAAACCACCTTTAGGCAGGCGCAGAGTAAACTCATAGTGCGCATTACGGTGAAACCGCCTCTAGGTAGCGGCAGGGTACACTCATGTTCGTGCACTCAACGGTGAAACCGCCTCTAGGCAGGCGCAGAGTAAACTCATAGTGCGCAATATGGTGAAACCACCTCTAGGTAGGGGCAGGGTAAACTCATGTAGTGCACTCAACGGTGAAACCGCCTCTAGGCAGGCGCAGAGTAAACTCATAGTGCGCAATACGGTGAAACCACCTCTAGGTAGGGGCAGGGTAAACTCATGTAGTGCACTCAACGGTGAAACCGCCTCTAGGCAGGCGCAGAGTAATCTCATAGTGCGCAATACGGTGAAACCACCTCTAGGTAGGGGCAGGGTAAACTCATGTAGTGCACTCAACGGTGAAACCGCCTCTAGGTAGGGGCAGAGTAAACTCATAGTGCGCAATATGGTGAAACTGCCTCTAGGTAGGGGCAGGGTAAACTCATGTAGTGCACTCAACGGTGAAACCGCCTCTAGGCAGGCGCAGAGTAAACTCATAGTGCACAATACGGTGAAACCACCTCTAGGTAGGGGCAGGGTAAACTCATGTAGTGCACTCCACGGCAAAACCGCCTTTGGGTAGGCACAGACCAAACTCATGTAGTGCACTCCACCGCACAACAACTATTAGGGAGGTTCGGACTAAGTTCATACAGTGAATTCATCGGCGAATCCTCCTCTAGGTAGAGTCCAAGTAAACTCAAGTAGTGCACTCAGTAACTGCCTCTAGGTAGGGACAGAGAAAATTCATATAGTACACTCTACGGCAAAACCAACTCTAGGTAGGGGCAGAGTAAAAACTCATGTAGTGCACTCCATTACAAAACCTTCTCTAGGTAGGGGAAGTGTAAACTCATAGGGGCAGATTTATGAGCCACTTTTGCGTCACTTTTCCCATGTTAAAAGTGACGCAAAAGTGGCGCAAGGGGCTCATAAATCTGCCCCATAGTGTTTAACTATAGTGAAACAGCCTCTAGATAGGAGAGGTGTAAACTCGTGTAGTGCACTCAAGGCGAAAGGGTCTCTAGGTAGGGGCAGAGTGTACTCCTTTAGGGCACTCCGTGGCAGAACATTCTCTAGGTAGGGACTCATGAAGTGTCCTCCTCTGTGAAACCGTCCCTAGGTAGGGACAGAGTAAAAGCTCATGTAGTGCATTCAATGGCAAAAACATCTTTAAGTAGAATAAGAGCCAGAGTAAACTCAGGTAACGCACTTCACAATTTAATCAGTAAAATAATGTAGTGCACTCCACGGCGAATCCATCTCTACTTAGGGACAGAGTAAACTCATGGAGTACACACCATGGTAAAATCACCTCTAGGTCTGGGCAAAGCAAAATCACACAGTGCACTCCATGATGAAACCGCCTGCAGGTAGGGGCAGAGTAAACCTGTGTTGTGCACTCCCCTCTTAATAGTGGTCTGATGAACAGTCAGGCAACATGAGGGACACAGTGGGGTGACTGAGTTGTGAGGCCTGTGTCTCATAGAGCAGCAGATCAAAAGGGCAGAGATTACCATGTGGCCTGCATGAACAGCATCATATGCTTAAAGGAGAGCAAAATGGGATATCTCAAGCCTCAAGGTGTCTGTGAAAGGAGACAGGACATGACAGCTGGATTTCAGGGGCACGGACGGGGAACTCTGGCCTCAACCATCTGAACCATCCTTAGCACAATGGTGCTCAACACTTCTAAGCTGACAACTTTTAATTGTGAAGAAGTGACATGGCAAATCAGTGTCCGTATTTGCATTTGCACTGATTGAGAGTGACACAGACCACCTCTCGAGGCACCCAAACGTTTGAGCAGTTATATACATATATATATGTATGGCGGTGAATGTTAATGGGTGGTGAGTGAGACCACAACAAAGATAGCAGATGCAATTAATACATTACAGAATGTATTCATTTGCAGAAAAGGGTTAGTTCTAATGAGATTGGGCATCGGTGTAACAAGTGTGTGTGTAGATTGGAGTCAGTTGTCAGTTGTGTTGGTCCTCACGTCTATCTACGTGTGATGTGATGGCAGCAGTTTTCAGAGCAGGTTGAGGTACACTGATGCAAGAAGAGAGTTATAGTTGGTGGCAATTAGTAGATTAAAAGATGTAAAATGGGACTGAGGTTGACTAAGGAGGGTGCGGCTTTCATGTGAAGCTGTTTTCGGCTTCGACGTCTTGTTGTGGTGTGCATCTTCATTTTTGGTGTGCTTCTGTTAGCCTGCCCCTTGGTTTACCAGGTTTTCATTTTTTTCTGTGTGGGTGGTGTGCCCTTGCTCCAGAGGGCCACTTGGAGCCTGAGCCTGGGTAGTGCTGGTGTAGGAATTGTAATATTGCTGAGAGTTTGAGGCAAGGGGTTTCTCTACCAAGGAAAATATTTTCTTGGAAGACAAAAAGATACACACGGTCATACAGAATGTATGTGTTTATGTATATTTCTGTTTGAAAACTTTATTTAATGAATAAAATATTTTAAACAGCTTCATAACAAAATCACTTACAAATATATTAATTAATATGGTAAACACAATGTAATTCTAGTATCATGGGTCAAATAACAGCGTGAACATACAGAGGCATGTATATCAGTACAAGCTTAGATATTTTTAGAAGAAGGAGGAGGGAAGATTGGTTGGGGGAGAAACATTAGCTTCATATTATGACCACCAAAAAATGATCGCATGGCTAAGTAAGTAGTGTTTAAGTTTATTATGTTTGAGTAATGTAAATCTCATATATTTGGATGTAGTGACCATTGTACCCATAAACATCCCTTGTTTGAAAAAATATAGTTTTTAGATACCTAGGGTACCCACCAATAAAGGGAATTCCAATGGCGTTATCTTAAGGTATTTGTAACATCTGGATCCCGTCTTATCCAGTATTGAACTTTATAAAGAGCTCCCTCACAACCTAGGGGTTGAGTACTTCCTGGTGTTACACTCTTACCAGGCCAGGGTGAGGTATGAAACCTATGATGCAGCATGCCACATTACATGGGTGGGTGAACCTTCTTTATCCAGAAGAACTAGATCTGGTTTCAGAGCCTGGGTTTGCCCAAAAACCGCCTAATCTATTACACCATATTTTCACGGGGCCCTGTATCTTTTTGCGCTTGGAAAATAATTTTATGTCAATCCATTAATATGAATACAAGCTTTTGGGAAACTATAGAGAACTATAGAGAAATGAGATCATAGAAATTAACTGAGGAACAAAATCATATAATTTCAGTGCCTCAAAAAGAAAATCCTACCCCACTTTATCAAAAAGGTTTTTCTGCATCAATAGTGACGGCGGCTAAAGGAACGCTGGACTTGCTGGCCATAATTTCAAAAACCAACCTGGAGTTGTCAGAGGATATTCTCCTTTTGATTAAACCAAATTGCTCTTAACCAATCAAATGAGACATAGAGGATTCTAGATGAAGATCCCAGATTTTTGCATACACTTTATAATCAATATTAATGAGCAAAATGCATCTATAAATTTAACATTTGTGATCTTTACCATTCTCTGGTATGAGGCAAACAGCGGCTTCCCGGAAGGAACCACTAACTCCCATACTCCTGAGGAACTTTCACAGCGACAGTTAAACGCTTAACCTGAAATGTCAGGGGAATGAAGAACAGATGTAAAGTGTGACAAGTATTTGCCATGATCTCTTGACTTGGTAAGAGTATTCTGCATCATTCAGAAACTCTGTCCATCACCACCCCCTTTTTCCCAAATCGTTTTTAACCACACTCAGTGTGGGAGGGTATGCTCAGACGTGAGTCCCTTGCTCATTGCACCATCAGGATTCAGGCAAGCCGGGCCGACGAAGGCTGTGATGCCAGAAACCGGTCCCCAGAATCTTGTTTCCTTCCCAGTATAAGAATTGGCTTGGTAGTTTGGTTTGCCCTGTTCCCATCATGCACTGGGACAGGTACAGACTAATTTGCATGTAGCCAGGTTCTGAGCTGGGATGGTGCAGTGAGCTAAAAAACGGTGATGGATTCAAACCATGATCTCTTGACTTGGTAAGAGTATTCTGCATCATTCAGAAACTCTGTCCATCACCACCCCCTTTTTCCCAAATCGTTTTTAACCACACTCAGTGTGGGAGGGTATGCTCAGACGTGAGTCCCTTGCTCATTGCACCATCAGGATTCAGGCAAGCCGGGCCGACAAAGGCTGTGATGCCAGAAACCGGTCCCCGGAAGCTTGTTTCCTTCCCAGTATAAGAATTGGCTTGGTAGTTTGGTTTGCCCTGTTCCCATCATGCACTGGGACAGGTACAGACTAATTTGCATGTAGCCAGGTTCTGAGCTGGGATGGTGCAGTGAGCTAAAAAACGGTGATGGATTAAAACCATGATCTCTTGACTTGGTAAGAGTATTCTGCATCATTCAGAAACTCTGTCCATCACCACCCCCTTTTTCCCAAAAAGTATTTGCCTATTTACAGCATCAAAAATTGATATCAGCTTCGAACTGCAGGAACCGCACCTGACAGACACGATGATGTACAGCACACAATGGTGCAGTTTTATTCTAACCTGTACTCCTTCACCCACTCCTCCACACCCCTGGGCTTCACTCCCTCTCTGGACTCTGTAAAGCTCCAGTGGCTGGAGGAGGGACATCGCCTCTTCCTCAATGAGCCTTTCACGGTGGAGGAAATTGTCCAAGCAATTGAAGTATTGCCGGGTGACACAGCCCCTGATCTCCATGGTCTCTTCGCCTCCTTCTACAAGGAATTTGCACCCTTACTTGCTCCACATTTCCTTCATATGTACAAGGAGTTTGTGCGGACCAGTGAGCTCTTACCATCTGTGCAAGAGGCACTAATAGTAACTATACTGAAATTGGACAAGGACCTGAGGGGATGCGATTCCTTCAGGTCCCTCTCCATGATCAATATAGATAGTAAAATTCTGGCTAAGCTGATCACCTTGTGGATTCTTATCCTCTTGTCAAACGTGATCCATCCAGACCAATCTGGCTTCATACCAGGCAGGTCGTCAGCCCATAATCTGTGCACACACTTTGTCCTCCTGCACAAAATAGACCCTACTTTAAGGTCTGCTGCTACAATTCAGAATGCCATAAAGGCCTTTGATTTGCTAAAATGGCCCTAACTTTTTCATCTTCTGGAACGCCTTGGGTTTGCTAATGAATTTATTCACCTGCTTTACACCCTGCCCATCATCTGCCTGCGGATCAACAGCACAATCTCCACCATCTTTGCGATTGTTCGAGGCACTCGGCAAGGATGTCTGCTATCGCCTATTTTATTTGCCATTGCGATGGAGACACTAACAGCCCAACTGCGGCAGCATCATTCACATTGTAGATTCGTGTTCTGTCCCAGACAGATGTTTGTCTCTATGTATGCGGATGATGTTAAACTAAATGTCAGAAATCCTTCGGACAGCCTGGACCCTCTTCTTTGGGAATTCATTTGCTTTGGCAGCATGGCGGGGATTTCAATTAACTGGCTGAAATCCATCTTGTTCCCACTTACAGAGGTTACACAAACCTTCACTTCAGATTTCCCCTGACGTGGGTTTGTGACCCTGTTCATTATCTGGGAGTATGCCTCAGCTGGGACATTGAGGAACTGTGGCGAGAGAATTATAGCAAACTGATGACAGAGCTCGAGGACCGAGTGCCTGCCTGGTAAAGGCTGCAAATGTCTCTAACCAGGAGAATGGCCATAGCGAAAGAGGTTTTATTACCCAAATTTCTGCACCTATTCATCAACCCTGCCGCTCCTCCGGCTAGATTGTTTTCAGTGAAGACTCTGCTCCCTTCTGATCTTGCTGGCATGTGCCAGGAAACAGCCCTAGATGATGGGGAAAATATTGATGCTCCCCTTCGAGGGGAGGGGTTTCTGGGAGTGCCAGATATGTAACTGTATTTCCTTAGTGTCCAGGTGCACATTGCCCAATAGTTGCTATATCCTATCCAGTTCCAGCCGCATACTGCCCCTGAGGATGACCAGGCGGCCCAGTGCCACTTCAGGCGTCTTTCTTTGGGCCCGTTCGGCAGGTAAGGCACCAGGTGGCTACTGTGGCAAGCATGATATGGACATGGAATGAGCTGTGGAAGAGAGCTTACCTCAACCATCTATTTGCTCCTTTGGTTACTCTCTTGGAGCACCCTCTACTCCTGATGACCAGGGCTGGACTGGCCGTACCAGGCATCATGCGTTTCCCCAGGAGACTGGAAGGGTGGGGGTTGGTTTTGTATTGGTGGAGGCATGCTTTGTTATTGGGGGTCGGTTTTGGAGTGGTGCTGCAATATCAGCCCCCAGTAACAAAAGCAGCAGGCAAGCATTTCCAGTCTCTAGGGGCCCAGAAGTTCTTCTTGGGCTGGTCCGAGACTTTTGCCAGGGCTGCTTTGGGTTCCCAGTCCAGCCCTGCCGATGACTGCTGATGCGGGTACACATGCACACTTGCAGCAAAAGCAGCTTTCCTGCCTCGGAGTGAACACCTGCTGATAAGAGGTGTTTCTGGAAACTGAGCCCTCGTTCCTGAACTCCGTGACCTACTATCAGCTCCGAGAGTCTTCAAAAGGGCGTCATGACATGTTCCCGGTAGTACCCCCCACATTTATTGTGCTGGAAGAACCGCTTACCAATTCCTCTCCTGGTCGGATGTCATTGATGTGGCCATAAACAATGAGCAATGGATTTAACTGCTGCTCTCAGTCCAAGGCCCATCCCTGAACTCTAAGCTGAATCTGATCCATTTTAAATTCTTACATAGAATTTGCTTCATGGGCAATGTGCATTCTGCTTGGCTCCATGCACCACATTCCTGCACTTGGCGTTGGATTGCCTCGAGATTCGGGATCTCTGGGAGGAAATGTTTCAGGTTGCAACTAATATCACAGGTCACTCTCCTGAGCCATCCCCCAAGGTCGCTCTGCTGGTATATGCTAAGGAGGTTCTCCCGGGAAGTTCACAGGCTGATAGCTATGCTATTGCTACTGGCTACGCGTATTGTGGCGATGCATTGGAACAGAAGGTGGGTACCCGGCCGGGACAAATGGCTGTGGGATGCTGCCACATGCCAGGAGTTATTAGGGTAATACTGGGAACTGATGCCTGCTCGCTCACGCCTGAAGGATTTTTGGGGCCCTTGTGAAATACCTAAGACTTACCGCAGACATGACTGAAGAGATGACCTCCTCCAGAAAATCCCCGATGATTGAGGAGTCTGTCTGTCCCCCTTCAGGTGACGTCTTACTTGACTGCTCTGGCAATGTGGGCTACTTTCCTGATCTCTTATCATGCCAGGTGAGTTACTATCGGAATCTATTGACTAGGAGGAGTCATGATCCCTCCAAGTGGCTAGTTTGTTTGCCCTGTCCCCCTCCTTCCCATCCAGTACTTCCATCAATCTTCCCTTACCGCTATCCCTATTCCCCACCCCCCACTTTCCCATTGCATTCATGTGTTGTGGATTTTATGCATATCTAGTTCATATTGTAGCTGCGACTGGAATTTACGTTGCTCTGCATCACTGTTGTAGTAGTGTATTGCCAAAAGTAAATAAACCCATTTAAAAAAGAAAAAAAAGAAATGTTTCCCGTATAAGCTCAAACATCATGGGTATACTTTCCTTAAATTTGAGAAAGTGTAGGAGCTCAACATCCCTCTCAATCAATTTTCCCCAACTTTAATCTGAATGTATTCCTAAATATACCTTTAATTCATGGAATTACAACATTTCAGTTTAAGATGAAAGATAACTAAACTCCTCAATTCTTATTTGTGTTATCATGAATTTCAGATTAACAAGAAAATTTACACATGAAGTCCCATGATACCTTTTCTTTATAAGTACTAATATTTATAGTTCCTCACCATTCAAGCAAAAGCTTGTGGTCTCATCTCAATACTTTTATAGTCATAGTAATTCAAAACTGTATTTCTTCTACTAGTAAACATTTAGGGATTTTTTTTTCCACAACAAATTTTTATTAGTTTTGAAACCACCAAATAAGGTAGAAATACAATCGCATTGCACTCACACAGTGTAACCTGCCTTGAACCAATCACATCCCCAATCCATAATATGCCGGAAAACGCCCATATTTTGTCATACTTCCGTGGACAACCTTGGGCACTGCAAATAGATTTTTCAAGTTGAGTGGACCAGTCCACTCCTGCCCTCCATTCAGCTAGCGTTGGGCATTGGGGGAGTTCCATCACCTAGCAATGTTCCTTTTATTTCAAAATCTTTTTAGTGATTTTAAACCAGCATAAAAGTAAAACATTGTAATTGCAACAGGTAAGGTTTACAGGCCAAGAGTTACAGATATCCCAAAAATACACACAGCTTGTTTACAAGGTCTCAGCCTAATTTAAATTCTTACGGATGTGTCCCTATCTAAACGAACCATGCTTTGCAATGCTCTATGTATCAAGTTTGCCCTAGTGAGGGGCAGTTGTTGATGCACGCCTGTGCCCCTTACCCAAACTTTGAACGTAAACAGAAATAAATAAAAAAACAAGCATTAGCAAAACGTGTATCAAGGTGATTATGTTACGTCTCAGGCCAAATTGCGAGGTGGTTCAGTGGGCGGGGCAGGGATCAAATCCCTCTCACCTCATGCCTGCTTAATGGGAGCCCCTAGTCAGTTATATGTGAAAGAGGTGAAGGGCTCCCAATCTGGGGCCACATGCTACCAATGGCAGGCCCTCTGACAGGTATTCCACCAGTGGGGACCAAATATACTCGAACCCCTTTCTTGACCCATCTGCTACATCCGTCAGTCGTTCCATTGCTGACGCTCGCAACAATCGAGCGGGCCATTGCGTAAGGGATGGGGCCTCCGCCTTTTTCCAAGCTGCACCTATTGCCATCTTGGCGGTACCCAGGCAGAGCCACTTGATGGTTCGATACCCATACGTTTGATGTTTCAGGGCGGGCCCCGGATCCCCAGGAGGGTATGTTCTATGGTGTCTGGGATGGGATAGCCTAGTATCAGATTAATCTGTGACAGAATCTCCTTCCAGAATGGCTAAATATAGGGGCAGTCCCACCAGATGTGGCGAAAGTCTTCCAAGTACCCACAGCCCCTCCAGCATCTATCTGTAGTGTTAGAGAATATTTTGTGTAGCTTTTGGGGTGCAGGTACCAGTCATTCATAATTTTATAATGGGCCTCTCTCAAGAACATAGAACGATTATCTTTGGCAATGTCTTTATATAGGAAGCAAAAACAACAATTGATGGACAGAATGCAGAACAATGTCATACATTGACCCCAGTACAGAGATCTGGGCCTAAATCCATCGTTTTTTTGCTCACCATGCCATTCCAGTTTGAACCCAGCCATATGCAAATCAGTCTTGACCCTGTGCCCCATGGGAACAGTCCAGCCCGAACTGCCAGGCCAGGTCCTCCCTGGACTGAAAACAAGCTTCCTAGGACCGGTTTCGGGCTTTCAGCCCTCATCAGCCAGGATAGCTTGATTCCAGTGGCATGGAGAGCAAGGGACTCACGTCTAAGCAAACCCTTCCCACTCGGGGTGACAAATGCAAAAACAACAATTGATGGACATAATGCAGAACAATGTCATACATTCACCCCAATACAGAGATCTGGGCCTAAATCCATCATTCTTTTGCTCACCATGCCATTCCACTTTGAACCCAGCCATATGCAAATCAGTCTTGACCCTGTGCCCCATGGGAACAGGCCAGCCCGAACTGCCAAGCCAGGTCCTCCCTGGACTGGAAACAAGCATCCTAGGACCAGTTTCGGGCTTTCAGCCCTCGTCAGCCAGGATAGCTTGATTCCAGTGGCATGGAGAGCAAGGGACTCACGTCTGAGCATACCCTTCCCACTCGGGGTGACAAATGCAAAAACAACAATTGATGGACAGAATGCTCAGACATGAGTCCCTTGCTCACTTTGCCACTGGATTCAAGCAAGCCTGGCTGAAGACGGCTGAAATGCCAGAAACCGGTCCTAGGAAGCTTGTTTCCGGTCCAGGGAAGACATGGCTTGGCAGTTCGGGCTGGACTGTTCCCATGAGGCACAGGGTCAGACTGATTTGCATATGGCCATGTCTGAACTGGGGTGGCAGAGTGGGCTAAAGAACAATGATGGATTAAACCCAGATCAGTTGACTGGGGGTGAGTGCTTGCAATGTTCAACACTCCGTCCATCATTTCCTTTGGTTTTGCTTTGTTCACCATAAGTTGGCAGGGTATGCTCAGACGTGAGTCCCTTGCTCACTTTGCCACTGGATTCAAGCAAGCCTGGCTGAAGACGGCTGAAATGCCAGAAACCGGTCCTAGGAAGCTTGTTTCCGGTCCAGGGAAGACATGGCTTGGCAGTTCGGGCTGGACTGTTCCCATGAGGCACAGGGTCAGACTGATTTGCATATGGCCATGTCTGAAATGGGGTGGCAGAGTGGGCTAAAGAACAACGATGGATTAAACCCAGATCAGTTGACTTGGGGTAAGTGCTTGCAATGTTCAACACTCCGTCCATCATTTCCTTTGGTTTTGCTTTGTTCGCCATAAGTTGGCAGGGTATGCTCTGACATGAGTCCCTTGCTCACTTTGCCACTGGATTCAAGCAAGCCTGGCTGAAGACGGCTGAAATGCCAGAAACCGGTCCTAGGAAGCTTGTTTCCGGTCCAGGGAAGACATGGCTTGGCAGTTCGGGCTGGACTGTTCCCATGAGATACAGGGTCAGACTGATTTGCATATGGCCATGTCTGAACTGGGGTGGCAGAGTGGGCTAAAGAACAATGATGGATTAAACCCAGATCAGTTGACTGGGGGTGAGTGCTTGCAATGTTCAACACTCCGTCCATCATTTCCTTTGGTTTTGCTTTATAAAGGAAGCCCCATTGTTTCTCCCCCAGGGGGATGGAAAGGATAGAGTCCCTGAAGTTCCGGTGTCTCGGGGCCGACTGTGGGCTCAGCACCCTAATAAGGGAGTACAGGAAAAAAATGGTCCCCTGGTGGTTACCCCTGGTGGTTGTAAACTTCTCAATTGGAAGCAGATCCCTGGTCGCACCCAGCCGCACCTGGGGTTGCTGCACCCAGTTTTTAAGCTGGAGGTAATGGTAGCCTTCTGCAAGTTGCAGCTGGAATGTTTTTACACACTCCTCGAAAGTCAGGAGTTCCCCTTTTTTGTATAGATCAGATATCATAAGGCATCCCCCTGCCCTCCACTCTTAAATGGACCCTCCTGAAGTGCTGGGGGAAACTCCGGATTAAAGTGGATGGGGGTGTAAGGGGATGGGAAAGTTGTCAGGGGCAGAGTTCTTGTAAGAATGTCGCAGGCCTGGAGGGTGGTAGCTAAGGGGGTGCTGAGGTAAGTATTTGGGGGCCTATGCTGCTTCTTTTTCCACAGAAGGTCCCTAATGGTCCGGCCTGTTATCTGTCGGTCCATATGGAGCCAGTGTTTCTCAGACTATCTGAGGGACCATTCCGTGATTACCCGAATTTGGGCAGCTCTGTAGTACCCCCAGAAGTACGGTAGGGCCAAGCCTCCCTCTTTTCGCGGCCTAGTTAGTACTCAGTGGGATAAACAGGCCCTCTGACCCTTTCAGATCAATTTAGTAGTCATCTTTTTCAATTCTATGAATAAGTCCCTGTCAACCGGTATCGGTAAGCCTTGAAAAAGATAGAGTAGCCTGGGGAGAACATTCATTTTGATGGTATTGATTCTCCATATCCATGAGGTAAAGGCAACTCGCCACCTACTCAAGTCGGCTTTAAGCTGTCTCAACGGGGGGTAATTGGCCTTATAAAGGTCCAATAATTTAGGGGTGAGCTTGACTCCCAAATATGTAATTTCTTTGCTTGTGCAGCAGAAGGGGGAGGCCTCCCATATCTTCTCCATCACCTCCAGGGTCAGAGTCAGGTTGAGCAGAAATTATTTAGATAAGTTCACCTTGAAACCAGAGGCCGTTTTGAATCCTTCGAGCTCCACTTGTATGGCCTGCAGTGAGTTCAGCGGGTCAGTGATGGGGAGCAGGATGTCATCCGCGAAGAGGGAGATCTTGTACTTGTCTGAACCAAATGTTACGCCTCGTATGTCTGGGTTTACCCTGATCCGTTCTGCCAACAGTTCAATTCTTAGGGCGAAAAGCAGGGGAGATAGTGGGCAGCCCTGCCTTGTTCCCTGCGAGAGATTAAAGGAGTCTGAGGCCACCCCGTTTACTAGAAGCCAGGACATGGGAGAGTGGTAATTGGCCCGCACCATACCAATAAAGGTTTTGTTAAACCCGAAACGCCTCAGTGTTTGAGGCAGAAAAGACCAGTCAACCCGGCCAAAGGCCTTCTCTGCATCCAAGGAAAGCAGGGCAGCCTGGATGCCCTTCCTCTGCACCTTCTCAATGATGTGTACCATTCTCCACAAATTGTCGTGGGTCTGCCGACCCCTGATTAATCCCGATTGGTCGGGATCTATAAGAGATGGTAAAACATTTTCAAGGTGGCTAGCCAGTATTTTAAAGTATAACTTCGCGTCAAGGTTTAAAAGTGCGATAGGGCGATATGAGGCGCATGCTTTGGGGTCTTTCCCCGGTTTAGGTATAACAGTAACCAGAGCCTCATCTATGGTAGCTGTTACCCTCTGAGCGATTGCTATGTTATTTAAAAGGGTCACCAGATGGGGAGGCAGCTCAGGTGCGAATGTATGATAGAATTGAGCATGTAGCCCATCCGGGCCAGGGGCCTTCTGTAATTTGAGCGCATCGAACGCCTTCTGAACCTCCTCCCTGGATATGGGGCGACTAATTTCCTCATTGATGGGTGCCGAGACCTGTGGTAGGTTAAGAGACCCAAGATATCTCTCTTAGTTTGGGCCTTTAGCGGATCGTCAGTGTAGAGGGTGCGATAAAAGTTCCCGAAGACATTTGCTTTGCCCTCCTCGCTGAGATGGGAGACGTCCGCGTCGTCCACTATTTGTTTGATATATTCTTTTTCCTGTTTTGCCCTAAGCTGTCTTGCCAGTAGGGTACCTATTTTTGTTCCCTCCTTCATAACCCCAGGCTTGGAGCAGTAGAATAGTTTTCCCTGCACTGTTGATGTAAATGGCTTTTAACTTTCCCTTCAGTGACTTGACCTAACATAGGGTGTGGAGCGATGGGCTAGCTTTGTGTTTTTTCACGGCTGTTTGTAGTTCCCCTCTAGCAGGAGTCTTTCCCCCTCTGCTAGGTTTTAAGCATGGTGGCTAGCTCAATGCATTTGCCCCTATTAACCACCTTAAATACCTTAGATACCTTAGATACCTAATCACTCCTGAGGCGGAAGCCGGGAGAGCTTGTTCGCATTTTGTCCTAAAATTATCTTTGCATTGTACTGCTTTTAAATCCACTGAACACTCTCCCTTGAGCACTTTCCCCCTGAAAGCTGCTGGAATCTCCTTCGCACAGCGGATCTTAGCGCTGTTGCGGGAAGGGAACAACATCGCCGCCATCGCGCGCCAAACCCCCGGGCTACGCCCACTTCCTGAGGCCACGCCTCCCACCTCCCTATATCAATGTGCATTCCCTGGACGCGCAGAGGGCGAGCGCAGAGGGCGCGCCGTAAGCGCGCCGAAGGCGCACCAAAGGGAAGCCCGTCTGCGCCCGTCCGCGCCAGGCCAGGCCCAGGGCCCAAAACCCCTGGAGGCCACGCTCCAGGATCAAGGGTCTACACGCCTGAACTACTACTCTCCATGCGACTCCCCGTCAAGCAAAACTGTAAGATCCTTCCAAACGACAGGCACAATTCCATCTCGTGTCCTTCCTGCAACTTCCAACTCGATGTCCCCCATCTCTGTCGGCCCATTTCCTCAGGCCATAAGCCGGTACACACGTGGCTTCTCGGAAGCCTGAACTGCAGATCCCTTGGCAAACACAAAAGAAACATATATGACCTTTTGTCCGACAACTCACTGGATGCCCTATTCCTCACAGAGACGTGGCTACACGCCAGCTCAGGCCCAGACATAGCTGAAGCCCTACCGTCTAACTATGCCATTGTCAGAAAAGACCGAACCACTGGAGTAGGGGGCGGCATAGCAGTCATCTTTAAAAAATCGTTGCAATGTACCTTGGAACCGGTTTCCCTAAACGCCTGTGAGATGGCCCTTTTTAAGCTTCAAACCCATCCAAACTTCACCTTCACGGGTCTCCTGATCTATCGACCACCCGGCCCTATTCAATCCTGGGCCACTCAACTTGTGGATTGGGTCGCCTCGGTCAGGGTAAACTACAGCAATCTGTCCATTATAGGAGACCTAAATATACACTTTGACGACCATCTGAATAAACCTGGCATAAATTTAATTCACGATCTTGCTGCTATGAATCTCACTTTGTGGAACTCGGGAGCTACCCACAAAGGAGGTCACCTTTTGGACCCAATCTTTTCCAGCTTTCCCCTGTCACTCTGCCATCCAGCCTTGCCCCTACACTGGTCAGATCACTTTCTTACTTATTTCAGCGTGTCTGACCATATGACTTCTAGTCCCTCCGGCAGGACAGGACAGTCTGGTAAAAGGATTTGGAAGAAACTGGACATAAATCACTTCATGTCCGTATTAGACTCTGCACCTCTGGATGAATTATTTGATACTGAGGACATAGAGATTGTAGCCACTAATATAAACAAATGGCTACTAGGAGCCTTAAACACCTGCCTTCCCTTGGCTCGCAAAAAATTCACAACCCACAACTCTCCTGCGTTATGGTACAACGAGGAACTGAAGGCAGCCAAATCCAAGTGCAAACGCTTGGAACGCCTTTGGAGGACAGACTACTCCCCTGTAGCCTGCCTGACTTACCAAAAAGAACTCAAGCTTTACCATAAAGCCTGCTCTACGGCCAGAGCCAACTACGTGGCGAAATCTATCTCAGAAGCCACCAACAAATCTAAAACTCTGTTCAATCTCGTAAGAGAATTAGCGGGCTCAAACACATCAGCCAAATCCCTTCCATTGAATAATGTTCAATGTGAAGAATTGGCGCATTTCTTCATAAATAAGATTGAGACCATCTACCAGGACATCGTAAAACAGCACCAGACACAAGCAGTGACAGATCTGGATCTCGATCCGAAGATGGAGGCCATCTCTCCTGCGCCATACCTGTCCTATGAGCCACTAACATCCTGGCCTGAGATAAATGTTCAGGGTCTTCAAGACATCTTAGGGAAAGTAAAATCTAGCTCTCCCATCGACCCCCTCCCAATCTCCTTACTCAGACTCCTGGACACCCCACAACTCTCCGTCATCTGCCAAGCTCTGAATCTATCCCTCTCCACAGCAAAGGTCCCAGCCATGTGGAAACATGCCACGGTGTCACCCCTACTTAAGAAACTATCGGCAGATCCGAAAATCCTGGCCAACTTCCGCCCGATATCCCTCTTACCCGCTTTCTCCTAAGCTCTGGAGAAACATGTCCATGGACACCTCGCCAGTTTCACAGAGGTAAACAACATATTTCACCCCTCTCAATCGGGTTTCCGCCCTGGCTTTTCGACTGAGACAACACTGCTTGGGGTGATGGAAAATCTTCGCCTCCTAGTCGACAGAGGTGACTCCGCTGCGCTGATTTTACTTGACCTCAGCGCAGCGTTCGACACCATCTCCCATAACATTTTGTTAAATTCGCTTTCCACCATGGGCATCAGGGGCAAAGCATTGGACTGGATATCATCTTTCCTGACTCTCAGGACGTTTCAAATCACCTCCAGTACCGCGGCCTCAAATGTCCATCTATCCCCCTACGGTGTCCCTCAGGGCTCGGTGCTGAGCCCCCTGCTTTTTAACCTATACGTAACCCCGCTCGCCCAGATCGCCGAAGCAGCAGATCTAAACATGTTTACCTACGCCGACAATTCACAGATCGTATTTTCACTCTCCAATGGAGATCACGACTCCTCCTCCCCCTGCAGTCTGGCCTTAGGAACATCGCCACCTGGATGAGTAAAAACATGCTCAAACTAAACGGTAACAAAACGGAGGTTCTAATTCTGGGCCCAAACCAAAATCTCTGGAACCCAAGACACTGGCCATCTGAAATGGGCTCCCTACCCACCCCGTCACAAAAAGTACGCAATCTAGGCATTATCATTGACAACGGCCTAACTATGGAGCCCCAAGTCACTAACCTGACATCCACCTGTTTCACCATCTTGAGGTGGCTCAGGAAAATCATTTGGATGCTACCTGACGACACTCAAAAGTCGGTGGTCAACGCACTAATCACCTCCCGTTTGGACTACGGAAATGTCCTCTACCCTGGGTCTCCACAGGCAGTCATGCGTCGCCTTCAACTGGTGCAGAACGCCGCAGCAAGACTGCTCTGCAAGTGCAACAGAAGGGAACATATGTCCGGTCACCTTAAGGCACTCCACTGGCTACGAATCGAAAACAGGGTCAAATTCAAAACACTCAGCCTTATGCACAGAATCAAATGGGGCAATGCCCCCAGATACCTACAAGCCCTCGTGCTAAACTACACGCCGGCTCGCTGCCTGAGATCCTCATCTCAAGGCCTTTTCTGTGTACCCAAAGTACGCCTAGTGAGGATGGGGGGTAGATCTTTCTCCCTACTGGGCCCCCAGTAGGGAACTCCCTCCCTCAGCACCTACACCTGGAAACCCGCTATATCCACTTCCGCAAAGCCATCAAGACCTGGCTCTTTTACCAGTAACTTGCTCCCGCCTCTCCCCAGAGTCTTTCGTTCTGCTCATGTGGTTAAATATCTCTTAGCGCCGGGAAACCCTTTTTGGGTAGCTGTCGCGCTTTAAAAGCCCAATAAATAAATAAATAAATGCATCCCAATTGTTTGCATAGGATATGAGTGCTGGGTCATTTGCATGAAAATAATCAGTGATGGCCTTTCTTAGTTCGTCCCTGAGAAGTCTATACCTACTAAGAAAGTTGAGGAAGTACCATCTCCCATGTTTCGGGCACGAGGGTGGCCAGTCAAAAACTGTCTCTAGGGGGGCATGGTCTGAGATGCAGATCGGGTGGAACCTTGTTCCTGAGACTATGTAGAGAAGAGATTGGCTAATAAAGGTATGATCAATTCTGGAATATGTTTGTGGGAGTGGGAGAAAAAGGAATAGTCCCTTGTTGTACGGTGCACTCCCCTCCATGCACCCATTAGACCTAGGCGCTGAAGGGAAGTTTTAAGCGCCTTACTCAAAATCCTCCCTGCTGTCCTGTGTGGGTGTGTCGTGTCCTTTGCCAGGTCCCATATTAAATGAAAATCCCCAGAAGAATTGGGCAAACTCCTCCAGTATTGTTAGAAATGCCTCTAAGAAGTCCAACTGCCCTGTATTGGGTGCATAGATCGTGGCAGTGGTACATTGTTTTCCCCTTAGTTCCCCCCGAACCATCAAAAAATGCCCTGCCTTATCTGCTTTAGTAGTTTGGGGATTGAAGGGGACCGAGGAGGTGAAGAGAAGGGCCACCACATTCTGTTTCGTGAGAGCTGAGGAGGGAAAGATCAGCAGGTAGCGTTTGTGCTTCAAGCGCAGCTCCTCACTTTTCTTTAAATTGGTTTCCTGCATTGCATCTATCATAACGTGGTGGTCAGCTAAAAATGTCCACAGACTTTGTCTCTTGTTAGGGGAGTTGAGCCCCCTAATATTCCACGATAGCCATTCAACGGCTCCCTCCTTTTCCCATTTCCCGCACCTTCTGCTCCATGTAGAGCCCAACTCCTTTCCCCCTTCCCCCCATGGCCATGCAATAGTGATCAGATGAGTGAATACCATGATACAAAACACATTTGACAAGTATAAAGTATAAACAGAAACTTTGAGCTGTGTGGTCCTCCGTCCCAGAGGAGAATCTCACTTTGAATAACTCCAGGGGCAAATCTTTATCTATCTACTAAGGCACTTAAGTACTTACGATTGTTAAACTTTAGATTAACCAAAAACTGTGACCATTGTGTGGCCAAGGACGCTGATTGTCCTTGGTCCTTGATAGTAAGAGTATCGACACTTGGTGCGTCAACTGAGGGGCGACTACCTTGTGTCTCTCCCCTCTGAACCCCCTTAACAAGTCCCTGATGAGGTCTAAGCGATTGGGCAAAGAGGAAGTGGGATCAAGCATAAGACCAGAAAACTCTCCGACTTTCAGTTTGGTGCTTTTTTGCCTCCACGTCTAGTCGTCTGCCACAGGCCTCCATCTTGTCGCTCCTTTGGTTGCTGCCCTTCATTGTCCCTCGAAGTTGTTGCGCATCTTGGGGGGGAGATCTTGAGCCCCAGGAGGTCCGCTACTTCCCCTAGCTCTGTGCAGTGAAGGTGCTTATTGTCCAACTGGAAGGCGATGACAAAGGTGGGTCACGTTCTCTCAGGGCTTCTGTGATCGTCCGGAATTGCTATTGTTGTGCCAGTGTGGCCTGGGCCACATCATGGAGGAGTGAGAATGACGCGTTTTGAAATGTTACCTTGTCCGTGCTTCTCGCTTTCTGAAGGACCATTTCTTTCATTTGGGGAAGTAGCCCAGTATGCGAAGGGCCCGTAGAAAGTTGCGGTATGGCGGTGGACTGTTTTGCTTCGCCAACCTGGGACATCAGCCTGGAGTCGGATGGCCTCACTGGAGCCTCTAAGCACAAGCCACACTCACCGTCTGATAGTTGCTCTCCTTGCAGAGGAAATGTTATAGTGGGTGTCAGAATCTTCTCTTGTGCAGTCTTAGTGTGGCAGGGGGACTCTCCCCCTGCCTGTCAGTCTCTCAGTCTCTCTGCCTCGTGCTCTCCCTCCGGCGCCATCTTAGGGTCAGGCATCTCTCAGAGGAGGGCAGGCAATCAGGATCCTACAGCCCGCAACCTCGCTATTCTGTGAACACCCGCTACCAGAGGGGGAGTCAAGCTGCCCACTGCTTGTCAGATAGCCGTCCGTGAGCCCTCCACACAAACATGTCTCTCACCCGGCTGGTCCAGCCCGCCGCGGGATCACCATATCTCACGTGCCACGCCCCCGCCTACCGCAGCCTGTTTTGTGCGCCCAAGTGAGCTGAGTCTTCTGTCTCACAGGGAACTTGTTATGTGCCATCCACTTTCTTCCCCAGGTTTTGGAGCACAGCTACAGCGCCCGTATTCGCACTCCGGCAGGGTCCCCCATTTCAGGGATCCTGTCGAAACACAGGCCTCAACGCTTCCGGTGGCAGTCTTCTGGCATTGAGCAGGGACGCCTAACCCAGCTCTGGTGTTCTCCCCCTTCAATGCTTCGCCTCCGGTTAGGTTCAGAGTCATTTTAGGTACCTCTGTCACTCCATCTGCGAGGGCCTGGGACTGAGCCGATCGGATTCACATCTGAGTGGCCATGATGGTTAGCCAAACCCCCGCAATGTTCCTTTTAGTCACCAGCGTGATGACACCCACAAATGTGCAGTCAGCCCAAGAGTAACTCAACTCGTCAACCATGCCCAACAGAGCCACCCTGGGGGTCAGATCCAGAACTGGCTCCAAAACCCCAGAAAGCTCACGGCATACCTGTTGCCAATACAGAGATATAACCGGCCATACCAAGATAACATGGTAGAAATCGACTGGTGCCTCAGAACAATAAAGGCACGCTAGATGGGGAATCCTGCCGGCCCGATGCAAACATATCGAAGTAATGCAAATAGTTCAATGCAACTAGTTCGATTGAATCAGCTGAAGGTGTGTGGAAATAGCCAATGTGCGTGGGGCTATCCTGGCCTCCCATTAATCTGCCTCATCAAACTCACCCAACCAACCCTCTCAGCAGAGTCAGAGCTTATCAAAGCCATGTGGAGAGTTTGTGATAAGTATTCTATATACTTGGGATACTGCACCTCTACTGATATGACCCATTAGCAACTTGGCTTCCAGGGGACTGAATTCTGGTATCTCAATATCTGGGGAAATGTGAGCCAAGAGTGCATGGTGAAGCTGCAGGTGTTTATGAAATTATGTGCGATTAAGCTCGTAATGATCTTGTAAGTCTCAGGTGGACAATATATGTTTCCCTGCCCAAACATCTCCGAGGACTGTGATGCCAATCACGTCCCATTTATGAAAGCCCTCTAGACCCACAAAGTGGTGGATCTCGCTACCCCTCTATGGGGGAGTAATCCACGTCAATTTGCCATAGCAGCCCACAAATCCCAACGCAGAGCACCAGCGAAGGAATATCAAGCGATTGATATCAGGCAGGCTGCTGGGTAGTGGAGCACCAGACAGCAGATCCAGAATACGGTCAAAAGGGAAATACTATTAAGGATTTAGGGCATTAATCTCAGAGACGTAATCAAGTGCAAATGTATAGTTATTTGCCCATCACTTTATAAGTTCGATCTACTTATACCATGTCTTCAATTCAGTATTTAAAGTTTCCAAATATTTGACCCACCTCTCTTTTTTCCAGCTCAGAAACGAAAAGTTCAGCTGTCAATGTTATATTAACTAACGATCTGGTCCCTAAATCAGTAATCTGTTCCACATGTTCATCCCTCAAATAAAACAGAAAGAGATCAAAATATGTGCCAACAATTTTAGATAACAGACCTTATTCTATGTTTGTTGCTTTAAAACGATTCATTACATCTAATAGCCGAATACAATCACATATGTATTCATTTTGATTATAAAACCTGTCCGTAATGATGTAACCTGGCTAGAGAAAACCTTTGTGCATCCAAAAACCTAAATCCCTATGTTTTTGATGGAACAACAGTGAGGACATGTTTTTTGAAGGCACATGGTTTTTTCTGTTCATAATATACTTCTAAAATTCCCACCAGTTTTAGACTCAAATTTGCTATTAAATTTCCACCTAAAATGTATCCTGTGGTGCAGCCCAGAAGCAAAAGGAGAAACAGCAGGCCACCGGATGAGCCAGTTGATCATCCGTGCAATCCAAACTGATGGAAATCAGTCTAACCTGGAAAGAAGAATCAGTGGAAGGGCACTGAACACTGAAAGGGGTGAGGAGAGGAGGAGACGCATGGGAAAGTGTCTTAAATAATCTATTCTAACCCCACAAACTAGACTAACCTTAGACCCACTCACTAGAGCTAGTCTTCCAATGTAACACAACCTACTTCTGGGCACCCTTGTAGGAGCTTCTCTGGTGGTCCAGTTTTCCACTTCAATCCATTGATGTTCACCATCTGTTAAAGGAGGCACAGGTGGTGTAAATGCAAAATCTGAGAAAGGAGTCACTTAAGGTTAAATCACTAGCCCAGGTCAGCCTTCCTGCTAGCCCTGCTAGGCCATTAGAAAGCCATGAACTTAGAAGACCTGATTTAGTCATCTTCTCAACCAGCAACCACTGATCCACTGGACTCAATCCCATGCTCCCAGGATCTGATCAACGCCACTTTTACTGCCAATATCGTGCCACGTACCAAACCCTCTGCTGACAAAGATGTCAAGAACACGTGTCCAAACTGTAAAATCACTGTTGCAATGAATGGAAACCTTAGTTCGAAGGCCTCAGTTTTCCAGGCAATGTTAAGCTCCTCCGGTGATGGGTCTGGAAACATTCTGATATTGAGACATTCGGTACTACCCATTCATGATATAAGATTTGGGCTCATATTAATAACTATCAGAATATTGATATTGCAAAGGTCCTCAGAATTGCAAGTACTGAACCATAAGAATCCCTTTGCCACATCCTGTTGTGACTGACTGACCAGGATGACTGTGTACAGTGAGGTAACTTGATCTGGAAATGCTGAATTAAGACTGTATCTATAAATGGAAGTTTATGATTAACTGGGTCATCAGAGGCAGCAGAAAAGGGAGCTCACCTGAGACCGTCCTGCAAACCAGTGAACTGGGAAAAAGAGAGCAACAACCTGAACTTGGATTCGCATCCTCTCCCTCTTTTCGCTCTGTCAGTCCCACTCCAGAACAGTAATAAGAAGCACCTATGCCTTTGTCAGCACAAAAGCCACACACCATAAAGGTTCTCTTAACTTTTCCCAAGGTGAGCTTGAAAAGGGACGATCCTAAGAGGTAACACGAAAACGAAGGCATTACTTCTGAATGGGCCCACAGCACAAGCAAATTGTTTACTGTTTTCAACCACTTTTAATGCTTTTATGAATAGTATTTTATTTTATATTACACTAAAGATTTTATAAGTCAGAAAATCTGGCCAGAAGAATCACATTAGGAAAGGCCTGCAGTGCAGCACCCCCACCGCCCCATTCCCTAGACCCTGCCTGACCCATGTTCTCCTCTGCCAAACATCATCATCTCATTTCTTCCTATTCTGGCCACCAGCAATAGCCACACATATTTACTCCCAGCTCATGATCATGGGCAGTGTGTGGAATCTATTTGGTGAGAAGCCACATGTGCCTTCATTTACAATGCACACTGCCATGGCAACAGGTTTAGCTACAGGTGACGTAATAAAATGATGCATGTCCACTCCAGAAGACCTGTTTGGATCTGAATACTTGAAGGAGAGAAAGAGAGAGAAGAAAGGAGTGATAGAGTGAGTGAGAGGGAGAGAGAGGGAGAGAAAGGAAGAGAAAGAGAGACAGAGTGGGTGTGTGTGTTTGTGCACACGTGTATGCATGTATACGGTCATGCACGCACCAACCATCTACTAACTCCTTTTGGAAACCTAGGATGAAATGGGTTGGGCTGTTTACTTGATATGTGCTCTCTCTCAGTGACATTCCCTTACTCCTTAATGAAAAAATCTCACTGTTTCTTTCAACAACCAGAGACATTTTAAAGCATGGGTAAAGTGGATACTTAGCCGCCACCCACACCTTAGAAAGGGCCTTTTCTTAAAGTGATAGAGACAGCTTGATATTCTGCTATAAATAATACATGTACGCAAAAAGAATATACCTTTGAAGTTCAATGCCACCAGTCAACTATTCACTTACACAAAGCGTCTCTTCTCAGGTTCACCCGCCCAACCTTGACAGTACCACTGTCTCTCAGCCCTTGCTGTTTCCTACACCCCTACTGCGAGCATAGTGACCTAACCTCTTTAGGGCTCGGCCTGGAGGTTTGGGATGGACTGCTCCTACTGGATTAAGACCAAGACCGATTTGCATGTGGATGGTTTCTGTCAAGAATGGCAAATTGGGTCAAAACAATGAACTAAAAGGCAGTCACAGTGATTGCCATTGACTGAGATAAATTCAATCGGCCCTTCCATCCAGTGGTGAGCCGTGCAGGTAAGCACGGTAGGGCGTGTGCGGGGTGGGTGGGTGGAAGGGTCAAATGACAGAATAGGGATAAATAAATAAATAAATAAACACTTGCGGCGAGCGCAAGGTACGTGGTTTTATTTATTTATATTCCCTATTCCGTTGTTTCTCACTTCCATCCCCCCCCCCCCCCACCGTGCTTACCAGCACGGGCCGCCACTGCTTCCATTTCCTTGTTGTTTGATGTTGTAGACACCCTAAGTGTGACAGGTATGCCCAGACATGGTCCCCCTGCTCAGTGTGCCACAAGACTCAAGGTATCATTCACTGGCATGGATTAATCTGACCAAAATTTGTGTGGAGTCGCTTTCTTTACTGTCTGGAGGAGAACTATCTTGTCAGTCTGGGTTGACTGTTCCTATTGGAGAATGATCAAGACTGCTTTGCATATGGCTGGTCTCTCTCCAGAGTGGCATAGTGGATGAAAAACGATGGACTGGAATGCAACCCCAAGTGACTGCCAGTGGCTGTGATCAATTCAAGCATTGCTTTCATCGCCTTCTCCTTCTTTGCTGCAAATAAAAAAAAACTCGCAGTAAATGAAAACAAGCATTTGCAATGCAATAGGTCTCGCATTATAAAAGTGTGAGCAGCTGGCATTGCTAATAATAATGCAACACTAGCTATTGGCTTTGTAAATGATACATAAATGCCATTATGTGTTTGTTTTATAAAATAGATTAAAAAAGGCATTGTCATGAACAATGCCAATAGCTTAAACTTTTGCAAATGCGAGACCTATTGCATTGCAAATGCTTGTTCTGTGTGCAGCCCTAATTTCCTTTCCTCTGCGTGGGTAAAGACAAGCCAGCCATCTGTTCTGGGAACGTGGTCCTACGTAAACATGTCACCTTGCAGTCAACGTGGCGCTGGCTGGTTCCTGAAGAGCTCTTCTTAGGAAAGCACTCGCTGCTTCTTTAAATGACCAACTTCTTTTCTGCTAATTTTTATAGGTTTAGGGACGTTTCGTAAGAAATACTGTTCTTGTATATTTTTCTCTTTCGAGTTATTGAACCTATTATTATTCAGAGATCTAGGCAAACGTGTACAGACTAATGGAGAATTATGTACTTGGAAGCATCAGTGCTTTAAATGGAAAAAAAAATAAATGCAGGCACTAACTAAATGTAACAGAAGGGGCGAAGCTAAGGGCGTGGCTTGGAGACCAGCAGTTAATTTGATATGTTCTTGGTGTGAAACGGTGCACAATTACGCAGCAACAGTTCTGCTATTTGTAGAGCATTCTTTTTGTCTATGTATTTGTTGTTAAATGCATATAATTGCACAAACATTGCAATGCACACACATTTTTATATTCACTGAATACCAGCGTATGCCCAGGACATTTGACAAACCATGGAAATATTTCTTGATTAAAATATTTTCCCTGATCTTTAAGGTGGAAATGTCCCTGGTTAGCTCAAAAAGGCACACAAACCCACACTCTCAGATATTCACCAAGTGGTATGCAAGCAAAATAAGCATACACAGATAAAAGCACAGATACTCACCCAATTATATGCGTTTCCACACAAGCCGGTACAGAAAAACGAAAGGAACAGAGGGCAGAAACGCACGAAAAACGAGTGGCACAGAGGGCAGAAGGGCACAAAAAAACGAGTGGAACAGAGGGCAGAAAGGCACAAAAAAAAAAGAGGGAAACAAGTGGAACAGAGGACAGAAAGGCACAAAAAAAGAGTGGAAAACGAGTGGCACAGAGGGCAGAAAGGCACAAAAAAGAGTGGCGCAGAAGGGCACAAAAGACGAGAGGAGCAGAGGGCAGAAAGGCACACAAAAAACGAGTGGAACAGAGGGCAGAAGGGCACAAAAACGAGTGGAACAGAGGGCAGAAGGGCACAAAAACGAGAGGAGCAGAGGGCAGAAAGGAACAAAAAAAGAGGGAAAACGAGTGTAACAGAGGACAGAAAGGCACAAAAAGAGGGAAAACGAGTGGAACAGAGGGCAGAAAGGCACAAAAAACGAGGAAAAACGAGTGGCACAGAACAAGAGCGCACTGAAGCTGACGAGGAGGGAGTGGGAGGGGGGAGTGGGGGTGGGCGCAGTGGTGCGGGCCGCAGTTGTAAAAGGCAGGGAGAGGGTGAGATTGAGGAAGGGAAAGATAGGGATCAAAGGAAAAAACAAGGGGGTGGCAAATGGTGTGCACTTTGATGTCCTCAGTGGCCCCGCGGCTCACTGAGGACATCAAAGCAAGTGATCAGGCAGTGCTTTTCAGGCTGCCAAATGGTGCGCGCGCCCAGGGCACATGCACTGTATTTGAAGGCCTGAAAAGCACTGTTTGCACTTCCAAAACTCGCTTACTATAAGTCTCGCCAGAGCAGCGCTAAAGCGCTGTCTCAGACGAGACCTAAAAACTATAATCATTATGGTTCAGGATATGATCAGGATCTATCCAAGGCTTCTGCATTTAATAAAATCTTTGCACACCCTTAATTCTAAGTCCCCAAAATAGGTACTGCAGAATCTTTTCATTTTTACTGTACTTTTATGTTACAGTAGAACATCTCTTTGGCCACTTGGCTGAATTTCTTTTGCCATAAGTGACACCCGCCGGCACAGTGTTTCATCCCACACATGATTTAGGGGGGTTCTAGCTAACAAAGTTAAAACTTTGGCCCAGATTTACTGGAGGTTTGAACGACGCTCAAAGGATCAATCAATCAAGCAATCAGGAGTTTATATAGCGCAGCTACTCACCCGTTAGAGTCTCAAGGCGCTGCATGCAAAGCGTAGTACGCTATTTAACAAACTTTAATTGTAAAGCACCTTATCCTACCTGTCTTGCTGTTTCATTGTAACCCTTTACTGTGTTGGGAATGTTGGTCTAGGAATAGTGACCTCTGAGGTCGGTTGGTGTAGAGTACAGTTTCGGGACACCTACACGCTTCGTGGCAGCTCCACTTAGATGTAATCTTTCTCAATAAATGTGTAATTTCTGACTTACATCCTATTGGACATGTGGGAGATTATTACACGCTGCTTCACACCACAAAGCCACACAAATTATGTAACTGGCATAATTGTACAACTTCCCTGCACTAAATGGTTAAAGCACTGAAAGTTGGTCCTTACACAGTGCCAAAATAGGTTTGCACCTACATCTTACACGACTTACCTCTGGGGGTGTGTGTCTGAACGACAGAGGTCGTACTGTAGACACAGGCAACCAGTTACAACATTAGGCCTGCTTGCTGAGTTATGGACCATTGCATGTTTGAAGATCAGAGCAGACTGCACGACCAGGTGACACAAATGGGTAGTCAACAACCTGATATCTGCTTCCCACCTGCTGAAAGGTTTTTTCATTCCTTCTCCCCACTAAGGGCCTGATTATGAGTTTGGTGGAAAGGTTTCTCCATCACAAACTTGATGGATATACTGTCCGCCATATTTCATTGGATATAGTGGAACTTGCAATACGGCGGATTGGATTTCCGTCACGTTTGTGATGGAGTAACCTGTCGGCCAAACTCGTAATCAGGCCCTAAGGGCCCAATTACGACTCTTTGGGGGAGCGGTGGTGTCGCTCCACTGCTCCACCGAATGTCGTGGCCGTCAGCCCGCCATATTATGACATTCAGTAGTCTGGCAGGCGGGCCACATGGTGGTCCCACAGCAGTGTCTCTTTTAAAGGCTGTGGTGCCTTTGAAAAAGGCACTGCAATCGGACCACACTACAAGGTTCCTGCACGGCATGGACTCGAAAGTCCATGCCATGCAGGAACCTATATTCATGCACACAGGGGATCACATGTTATGCCCCTCTATGCTCATCCACATGCAGGTGAGGCACAGGGGGGGCCTATAGGGCCCCCTCTGTTTCCTCTCCTTCAAGGTTTACATGGAAGAACCTCAATGTAAACCCTGGAGGAGAGGAAATTCATAATATGCTTGGCGGGACCATGGCGGTCCCGCAAGCATACTGCGGCCTCTGAATTCCGATCCAACGCCAGAGAACGGTGGTTCCCTGGCAGTGCCGGCAGTCTCAGGGCAGTATGACTGGCCAACTCCTAATGGGCGGTCAGACCGCCGGTGCAACGGTAGCTGGATCTGCCACCTGTATGCCATCACAAGTTTGGCGGTCCTCCGACTGCCAGACTTGTAATAGGGCCCTTAGAGTGTAACAAAGGGTTACTGTAATTCTATTGATTTTCCCCTAGTTGAATTTTGTTCAAAATGTCCAAAATATTTTACATTTATTACCGGAGGCGGCTCCTCCACTAGGGCGGAGGAGCGTCGCCCAAATAAAATTGTAATAACTACCATTTTATGTTTCTGCTTCTCGCACTGCCAGAAAGCGGAAGGGTTTAGTTGCTGGGCGGTGTCTCGACCAATCACAATGCTGCTTGCAGCGTTGTGATTGGCTTAGGGGTGGGAGTCTGGCTGCCTTCTTCCTGTTCCTGATGGAGGCAGGAGAGCAGGAGAGAAGCAGAGACGACGCTGGATCCGGCCGGCGGGAACGTAAGTTTAATTTTCTTTATTATTAAATTAACCCTGCCACCGTGTGAACCCCTCCCAGCACGCCCCCCACGCCCTCACCGAAGAGTCATGATGGCCGCAACTGTTTATTACCCATACCTTTCTTACTTTGCAAAATTTGCCATGCTGCACAGTTTTTTTCTGGCTGAGGCAGTCATGTCGAATGTAATACAACTTGGAGCCATCAATGGTAATTCACACCATCTGAAGACGGAGGCTCAAGTTGGGTGCCCAAATGGCTTTGTGAATTAGGCCTTAAATGATGATGTGTAGGTTTCCCTTAATTCTGCAACTACATATTCCACACAACACTCCTTAGTCCGTAGGTTTATGGATGACAGGAGCACATCTGCGATACCACAAAAGTTGTAGTTTTCTCTGGCCTGTCCGTCACTTTTGTAAATTTCCGAAAATAAGTAGTAACATTAAAATCCCAGGCATAATCTTGTAATTTCATGTTATTGTTCTGTATTTTCATGTAGTTCTGGCTTTTTTGTGTGTTTCAAGCCCTAAGTTAAAACTGAGGCTGACTTCCTCCACTAACAGTGGGGCCGATTCACAGAGGTAATCTGAGACAAAATCCTAAACGTACTACTTTTGGTATTCACAGAAGGCATTTAGGGCCTGATTCTGATGCGGCTAGGAAAGCATTCCTACCTAGGGCCTGATTCTGATCCGGTTAGGAAGGCCTCCTAACGGCATTTGCTCCTGCCAAATCGGATCGGGAACGTGTTTTCCCGACCGAGGGGCCAATTAGGATGTGGTTAAGAACGTATGCTCCCATTGAAGTCAATGGGAGTCCAACTAAATCGTATCTGGAAGCATCCGGATGCATCGTACTCCGCCGGTCGGACTCTCCCGATCCGAGTGGGTCGGAAACTATTTCCCAACCGATTCGGTCGGGAAGCTTTTCCAACCGGCATCAGAATCGGGCCCTTAGTAGTAGTAAAGTTAGGATTTTGTCTTAAGCTTGACTCAAGACAGACTTAAAACAGACTTAAGACAGACTTTAGACAGACTTTAGACAGACTTAAGACAAACTTAAGACAACCTTAGGACAGCCTTAAGACAGATTTAAGACAAAATCCTTACTTTACTACTACTAAATCCCTTCTGTGAATACCAAAAGTAGTAAATTTAGTATTTTGTCTCAGATTACTTCTGTGAATCAGGCCCACAGACTTTACTCCTATGTATTATCATTTTAGGCCAATATTTCAGCTCACAATAGCTTTGGACCTAGGTTCCTGAATCCTGGCTTCAGTTCTGTGAAACATCAACTTTTATTAAGGGAGCAGCAGCAGCATTATGAAACCCCCGGGCTCTGGAGCAGGATTCTTTCTGCTGCAGAAATGATTACACCATGGAACCTGCTTTCGCTTAGCGTCTTGGCTCCCTGCCGCTCTTTTGTTGTTTCGTAACTAATAATGCCCTAAAAAATGCCAGAAAAATCAAAACAAGCAGAATGGGGCACGTATATGCAGCGCTGCGGGGCTGGCATCGTCTCTGTGCCAGCCTGAACAATGTCTGGAGCTGCAGGGCGCTTTAATGGCGGCTTCTGCACACAAGCTTCCTGTTCTGCCAGGAGGGGCCGTTATTACATGAACATTCCGAGCTTGCAAGCAGGTCTGTTAGGTGAGGCGGAGAAAGACAATTTAATATGTAACAGCAAATAATGCCAGTTCTGCTTTTATGTTCTGGTCAAATCGTGGCAATCTGTACTTTATACCTAGTCATGAATGATGAGTAGTGATGCCCCAGGGTCAATGCCATCTCGGTGGAAGGGATGGGCATGCCCCCAGTCTCCTGCCCATCCTTTGTGCGGGGCAATGGAATCTGCGTAAAGTATACAAAAACCCCTCTTCTCTCTTCCTTGTCATTATACTTTGAAAGTGAGGCCATAGACCGTGGGCGTCAATTCACCAAAATGCCTGGGGTAGCGAAAGTGACTTCACATGCCCCTTGACTTGCACTTTCACTCACACATACCTATGCTTATACATACAGACACACTCACACATACACACACTCTACCTACACATGCACGCACATTTACGCATACACACACACTCTCCCTTACATAAACACACTCAAACCTGCAAACACTCACACAACATGCATACATTTAAAAGAATTTTCTTACTTGCCTCACATACCAGGGAAAGTCATATTCCAGCAATTTATTGGTTCTCCATTTTTTAATAAACTAAAAGTAACTAATGTAATATTCACTATTATCATAATAAAAAAAATGTAAAAAATCGACGTGAGTGAACCCCCCACCGACGTCCATAAGAACGATCTGCTTCTGATCCTGTCACTGATTATGCCACTGTTGACGCTAGGGGTCGCAAAGGCAGTGCAAGGGGTCACAAGGGGCATGCCAGGGGTCACAGTAGCGACCCCTGGTGGCCCCTAAATGACGTCCATGCAATAGACGTTTCCAACCGCAAACAACACGAAAATGATTTAGACTTTCTTACCTGGGTTTATGGCCAACCCCATCAAAGAGCTCCCCATCTCCTTGGCTTTTCCCTACAGCCTACAAGGTCATCAGAGCTGGGATGGTAAACGATCTCCTAAAGTAAATCACCATCCGAAAGCTAGAAGGTGACACTGCAGCAGGCAATGTAGATGTAGGCTTGGTTGGCGACGTAAACCTATCAATGTTCGCACCAGTTGAAAAGCAAGAAGAGAGGCAGGTGTCACAATGCAGGGTAAGGATGAGCCATCCCCTCCTCATGTCACTCCTGTCACTCTGTCGCTCCTGTACACTGACAGTAACCTAGAAGTCCTCAGCCCTGAGGTACCAAGCAGGTACACGTCTGACCAAGGTTCTCTCAGAAGATCCCAACACCCTATCAGCAGCCTCCTCATATACCTAGTTACTCCTAGAATGGAGATGAAGTGAACATATGGGCACAGCCCTCAGTGCACTGCACTGCCTACATGTTGTAAATGGTGCCGGTGAAGGCTCTCTGTCAGCCATCAGAGCTTCATCTAGGTAGGCCTTCCTTACTTTACCATTAAGCCAGAAAAAAGAGCATTACACTGCACGTTGCTGGAATGATCCAATCTCCTTTTAGTCATTGTCCCTGAATTTTCCAAGGAAGGGTTCAGTCACTAGCTCTTTTGTGTACTGCTGCATCATTGATGGAATGTCCTTTCCAACAATCTGTTGACTATCAAAGGAAAAACGCCATTTCAGAAACACCTTATCGCATGAATATTGCCTGGCAATTAAACCCTGTTATCAGTCATGTTCTTAGTGCCATGAAGGTACAATAATATGTGTGTGTGCTCTACAAGCTTTCGATAATGAGCTGAGAAACCGATCTGGGCGTGGGCGTGGGTCCAGGTTTTGTGCCAAGAGGAGTAAGGGGCTTATTATGATGTCAGGCAGAATCACTTCCGCCTGACACCGACTCGGTCGGCCAACAACCGGTCAACAGTCCTGACCGACTGATTTTAATTTGACGGAACACAGTTTGGTCGCATGGTCCCTTTCCTCAATGGGAGATTGTGTTACGTACATAAACCAGCTGTAACACAAGCTCCCATTGAGGAAAGGGAGGTGCAGTTCATCCCTGCACCCCGTGACAGGAACCTCAAGGTGCCTGCCACAAAGTGCAGGGATCAACAGGGGGACACCATAGATGCCCCCTCAGCTTCCAACCGGAGGCCGTGCTCCAAAGGGGGCCCTGCTGTGGGCCCCCAAACACGCTTTCCGACATGGTTTAGATGTCGGAAAGACTGGCATGAAAACCATAGAAAACAATGGTCCTAGACCTCTTAACGCTACAAATTAGTTAGGAAAGCATTCATCAGTCAAAAACATAAGGTACATATAGAATTACCATATGATCATTAATGTACCACCAATTTCTTCACGAAAGTATGTATATCCTCAAAAGACACAAAGGCACACAATATCGCTCCAATAGTGACTGTTTATTGCTCAGTTACTTTTATAACAGATCACTATATACAATGCTCCAATAGATAAGGTTGCGCCAAGGGGAGTGTGAAAAAGGGAGGAGGAAAGTGCTTGTGACGTAAGACAGATATAAAGGAGGGGAACTAAAGAACAGTTGCAGCAAACAATCAGTTTTACATTCTAATATCCTTATTAAACTGGTCGTAGTTCATAGTGACACCAGTTTTACAAATAGGCCTGTCCCTCATAAATTTTCAAGTGTTTATTTAACGATTTTCGGATAGCGCACTGGGCGTTTTCATCTGTGACAAGGAGAGGGTTGAGATGGTATCAGGTACAGGCCCACTGGGGCAAATTGTCGACGTTTCGACCCTGGCGCATAGAGGGTCATTTACATCCTCTGCAGGCGGGTCTTCCTCAGGATGGGGGCAGGAGGGCAGAGACAACCTATGGTGAGCTAAAGTCAGGATACAGCCCCTCATGCGGAGGTCCGCACTGAAATTGCGGTGTGGCTAAGATTAAATCTTAATAGTTAGGGCTGCAGTGTTGAGGTGATCAATCACGGGTGAATGGATCGCCCACAGCATCTCATTCAGTATTATTCGCGCAGCCCGGGGTATCCGTGCTGAACTCCTCGAGTAATAGGATGTCCCTGCCCCCCTCTCCCCGTCCTGAGGAAGACCCGCCTGCAGAGGATGTAAATTAGCCTCTATGCACCAGGGTCGAAACGTCGACAATTTCCCCCAGTGGGCCTGTACCTGCTTCCATCCCAGCCCTCTCCTTGTCACAGATGAAAACACCCAGTGGCCTATCAGATAATCATTAAATAAACACTTGAAGATTCATGAGTGACAAGCCTATTTGTAAAACTGGTGTCACTATGAACTACGACCAGTTCACTAAGGATATTAGAATGTAAAACTGATTGTTTGTTGCAACCGTTCTTTGGATTCCCCTCCTTTATATCTGTCTTTTATCACAAGCACTTTCCTCCTCCCTTTTTCACACTCCCCTTGGAGCAACCTTCTCTATTGGAGCATTGAATATAGTGATCTGCTATAAAAGTAACTTAGCAATAAACAGTCACTATTGGAGCGATATTGTGTACCTTTGTGTCTTTTGAGGATATACATACTATCGTGAAGAAATTGGTGGTACATTAATGATCATATGCTAATTCTATATGTACCTGATGTTTTTGACTAATGAATGCTTTCATAACTAATTTGTAGCGTTAAGAAGTCTAGGACCATTGTTTTCTATATCAATCGTTACCCACGTCCGTGGACAATTGTTGGTTACCCCATTTAATCATAATGGCATGGAAGCCATGTCAGAAACCATGATCGTACACTCAAGGGCGGAATGATCCACCTTTGAGATTACTTGCCAGCTTCTGACCGGCAGACAGGCACTCCGGGCCTGTCGGAAGCCAGCCGGTAAGACTGGCCGGTTTCCTTTCCGACTGCCCCCAACATAATGAGGCGGTCGGTAAGGAAACCGAGCGCCCCCATTACGATTTGGTCCTAAAGGCTCCGACCGTCAGTTGAAGCCTTTATGAGTTGCATCGTAATCAACCCCTAAGTGTCTTAAGACCTTGTACCAGTAGGTCGGAAACAGTCCTTCTCAAGCATTTTGACAGGTAAGAAGAGGTCAGCCCACAGTCGTACTGATGACGCTGAGTTCTGGCCCATGTGACCGTGGTGCTTACAAAAGTATTTGCAGTGCAGGAATTGTGGACCTAGGGCCTTAAGCTCGGAATGAACAGAGGATATTTATGTGATTAGCGGTTGTTGGTGATAGCCGTGTCTGGTGGCTCAGTGGAGTAATGCATCCACTCAAGGGGTCTGTGTCTGACCCTATGGCCACAGGTTCAGATTCTGATCCAGCTCAGCCCTTAATCCTTCCGAGTTTAATATAGTGAGTGGAACTGGGTTGGGTAAAATTAAGCTTCTGTTATTTCAGCACCAAGGTACCCTTCATGGTGAACGTGCACTTTACAAATACACTCTACAATGTATTGGAGGTGCAGGAATTGAGCACATAGCGAGCCTTAAACTGGACACTAAACAATGGATATTTATGATTAGGCACTAATGGTGATTCCACGAGTGAGTAGGTCAGGATTTAAAGATTCCCAGCCTCGTTCATTTGCTAGGTTGCCCATTAGCACATTTTCCCACTGTCCCATTGTTGCTTATGTTTCTCAAATTCTGGACATGGTTATTCTCAACTTGTTTTAACAGGTCCCTTTATAGAGCTGCCTTCAAGCGCAACTTCCGCTGACCTTATGTGGTCTACAGAAAAAAATAATTGAGAAGCAGTAATGAGAGAAGGGCTTATTTCTTCCTCATGTGGATCATTCTCGCTACAAGATTGCAATGAAGCAGAAAGTGGGTGCTTGCACTAAAATATTTTAGTTGTAGTGCACCTTTACCCTTGTGGGAAGGCTTATGCTTAATACTGAGAGTCTGATTTGGCTATGGTGATGGCCCAGTGAGCAAGGCTGGTCTACTTGTTATGCAATGAGACACAAATGCAATAGGCCTGACTCATTCACTGTGAAAGCATATAGTGAAGCCAAATGGACTTTAAAGATGGATTGTTATTACACTGTGTTAAATGCTATAGACAGGTGTGTTGTAGATGGAATCTCACTGAGTACCCCAATAGGCAAGGGTTTCTTTGTTGGGTTACCACCACTGACATACCCTGTGAGTGGAAGATTTGCAGTGTGATAATTCTTGTTAGGGTAACAAATATAATTTTACCTGGTGGCTTCCTTGTTCTCAAGCTTCTGCTCAGCACAGTAGGTCTGACATGGTTATAATTTCAAGTTAATTATACATGTTAGAGGCCTAATTGGTTCATTGAGAAAGGTTATGTCAAATGACATAGATCAAATCTGTTTTCTATAAAAGGTAATGATAAGACAAAGGCAACAGGCCTGACACTGTAAAAATCATGTTTTAAAGCTTATAGGACTTTATGGGTGGATTGTTATTGCATTGTGTTAAAGTCTGAAGCCAAGTATTTTGTTACATGGAAATTTACAAATCACTATAGTATGCAAGGGTTTTGGTGTTCATTACACCCTCTGACACATTGTAGTGGTAGAAGATGTGACCTGTGTAAATCCTTTTTAGGCCCTCTTAGAACAGATTGTTGATTATTTTGCCACTTGTAATTTTGTACATATTTGAAATGTTATAACTGTATGCCTAGTAGTTCCATTAATGGAAAGCGTGTGCTCAGTTGAGTAGGCCTGAGTTGGTCATGGTGATAAAGGCTATTGGCCTGATTGATTCATTGTCATGTCAGATGCCATTGGTGTGATCTGTTCATTATGAAAAGTTACAGCAAAGAGTAGGCTGATATATGCTTTGTTAAAACCACATTGCCAATATTAGTTTACGGGTTGATTGTTATTAAGCAGGGTCTACAGTATGCATAAACACATTCCAATAAGGCTGCCTGTTACTTTGTTTTATTGCCAGCAGATATCTGCCACGGTTAGATGATAGCATTTTTCTTTTTTTTTTCTTTTTATTCTGTTATCGTGTATATGATTGTTGGGTTTGTGTGTGAGCTTTTTTATGCATAGGTGAGTAGGTGAATGTAAGTATGAATCGACGGGTGGATAAATGAATGAATGAGTGTGAGGATAAGTGGCAGAGTGTATGTATGATGAGTTATTGAGTGCCAAAACTCAGAGTGACTGAAGACGTACTTTCAGTTATAAGAAATGTCCACAGAAATGGCACAACTTCAGGGCATGGCAACAGCTGCAAAAGTGACATTAATTAGAAAGTGCAAGTCAAGCAGTTGTAATATGATCATTGCTTCTGCAAGCAGCTAAGTGTACTATAATACATGCTAGTCTCAGGTGAGCTAAGGAGAGTAATGCATCTGTAATGTTAGTTATAGGTTCAGGAAGAGGCACCATTCTAAATCTAGTAGTTATGTTTAACCGCTTGCTAACCAAATCCATCCCATATCAGTCACAGACTTTAAGCCGCATGCACCTTGGACACGTGGCAATTCATGACTCACCACTAAATTAGTATCTGCCCACTGTATGAAAGATCAGGTCACGCTGGACTGGGCAGAGTTCTAAAAGTCAATTTATTATTTGGAGTTCAAAAGGTATGCAAGAGTATTTTTTCAGTGATTGTGCAACATGCAAAGCAAAGTCTGCCATTGTTTGACCTGGCGTCTGTTAACTCGCAGTTTAGAATTTTCAGGTAAATGCCTGCTTTGGTATATCATCCAATTGACTCATTTGAACAATTTCATAAACACATTACACATTACATTACAGGGGCTTTTTAGGTAGTAAATGATGCAGAGGACTGAAAACAGTAATATTCAAATGCAGGGCAATGCAGTGACCCTCATTCTTCCTAAAGCAGTGCGGTAACCATCAGACACAATGGTGATCGAAGAAATAAATAGCGAGTGGTTGAAGAGCAGACCAAAGTTTTGAGATAGTGGGCAAGGAATTTAAGTATCCAGACAATATTGATATATTCCATCAAGCAGTAGGAACGATTTGAGAAAACTCAGCATGTGGACGTAAACTTGATGAGGGCACTGTCCTAGATCAGCACAGAGCGATAGGAAATACAATCATAGAAGTAAGACAAATCTCTTGTCATAAGGCATTCTGACAAAGGTGGTCCTTTGATCATACGGCCTAGAGAGAAGTATGTTATGGCGATGAAACGCCAGCTAGACGATGCTGACTGGTATGAACTTCCCAATATGATACATTTCAACCAGGTCAAATCTGAGTATCACAACGAGGTGATGGACTAGTTAGTCAGAGGCAATTTGGAGAGGGAGATGTATTTGAAAAATTATAATCCAAAGATACTGCCATTATTCTTAGTGCCCAAGATACTCCAAAATGCCACTTGCCCACCTGTCAGGCCTATTATGCGTAAAATAGTCTTTTGAATATACAGCAATCTACATAGATTATTTTATGGTGTCTCGTTTTAAAGCCCTGTTCTCTTATTTTAGGGACACGAAGGATTTTTAATAAACATTTTTGACGTTGATTGGCTACTTATTAGATATGTTACAATGTGGCATCACTTTACACTCAGATGGTGTCAATGTAAGTAGACACTTTCTGAGGTTCTAAGGTAAAGACCCATACATTTCTATCAACAATACAAAATGATACTCAGAATTATCAATTGTTATCTGACACAGAATATTTTTTTGTTTCAAGCCCAGTTGTATGGATAATTGCAAGGCACTGCCATGGGCACATTCTTCACCCCCAGATATGTCAAATTCTTGATGTGCTGGTGAGTAGAGCAGGCAGTCTGGGGCACTGACCCGGCAAAATACACTGAATATACAGTCATTTGCCTATGGTATGTAGAAAATTTGCTCACTATTTGGAGAGGCACAGAAATGAATGTTAAGAGATTCAGAAACTAAATGATAATAATTTGATCTTAGGAGCACAATTAGCAACCATAATGATTCTTATGTAGATGTGAAAGTAACTATAATTGCATACCACAAGCACACCATACTTTTCCAAAAAGAATCTTCAGGAAATAGTGTTACCCATAATCGCAGTTACGCTCCAGTACACTTGAAAAACAATATAATGAACAATTAACTGTCATGTATTAAGAGAAACTGATGTACAGTTAAAGCCTTTGAAAAAAATTAAAATAAAGCAGTTTGCGTACTCGGGGGTAATGGGGGTAAGTAATCTGAAAAACAAAAGTAGGGAGGAAATGCGGTTTGGTAAAAAAGGGCAATTAAAATGTAATGGGCCCGTTTCACAAAGGTAAACGTAGACCTTTGGTCTAATCTTGGACCAAAAGTCTACTTTTACGACTTTGGGAATTCACAAAGAGCATTTACAAGTATTATCTTTGTGTCCGCACTCAGGTGGAGATTCAGACGTTTGGTCAAAACTTAGACCAAATGTCTAAGTTCATGAGTTTGGGAATTTACAAAGGGCATTTGTGAGATCTCCACCCTAAACGGGCAGAAAGATAGTACTCGTAAATACTCGTAAATGCTCTTAGTGAATCGGGCCCAATGTTTGCAGGTTTATAACTAGCTACAGTAAGGAACACAATGTAATTAGTTGAGTGCTTTACATTATTGAAATCTATTTATACTCAACCCATTAATAAGAGAAACATTACTGATTGAGGCAGCAATAACATTTAGCAGACTTAGATCTTTGAGGATGATCTCTCTCCCAGTCATTTATATAGAAGGAAGTATGAAAATAACTGGTTATGGCAACCTCTGAGTTACAGCAGATGCCACAGGAGTAAAACATGTATAGTAGAGGTATCAAGTACCACATTTGATAGCTCTTTGAGGAATATCAGTAAGTGTGTAATCAAGAGTTTGAATTGCAAAACAGAATATGCTGTATATATGCTGATCAACCCATTGCTGAAGGAATACATTGAGAGTACTGTTGGGTTGCCTTCTCTGCATTCGCCTGGTATCACCTGTCATGCGCACTAAATGACTGCAGAGAGGTTTGTGGGGATGAAATTCTAGAACGATGGGAAGTGGGGGACAGTTTGTGAGTCTTTGTCTAGAGAAGGTGATTTCACTCCTGCAAATGCAGAATATAATGTACCTCTTATCACGGTGTCTGCATCCTTATACTGGTGATGAGTTGCCAGTCAGCAGAACATCCCACTCGTCTTCATCTCTCTGATCCTACGGTTAAGGTAACTGCGTTTCTCATTGCTGCAACATCCTGCCATCTGCCGAGGAGAGTAGAGCTGCCTGCTTCACAAACTATATCTGGTGTTGGTGCATACCAATCGCCGTACCAAGGCACTGTAAAAGTTATGTTTACGCATAGGGAAACCAACACGGTCTCTGCCGCGTTAGCAGCAGTTTCCGGTGCGTGCCAGCTTCCTGCACGTCATATCTGTACAGTGCTGCCTCTACCTCATGATGCCTACGTGAGGTGGCCATATTAGATTGGACTGGTCACTATCTCGGTGATTGGCACACTGCTTTCCATGTGTGTGTTCATTTTGGTGACATGCACATTGGCTTTTAAACTATCAAGCATTGGCAAAGGGCAGGAACTGTATTGCACTTTGTGCTGATCATGCTAAAATGTTGGTGATTTGCACACCACCTTCAAGTGTGTCTATTTATGGTGACACACACACACACATACTCAAGCATACAAAGCACTTTATCTTTACAACGTTTTGCACACTGTTTTGGTTACTGGCTCTCTCAAACCAACAAGCATTGATACAGGTGAATTTTGGCACACAGCTTTCATAGTGCTGATCGCATATTTTTAAGTGATTTGCACACCAACATCAAGTGTGTTTCCATTTACTGTGACACACACACTACATCGATTTACCAATAGTTACAATTATTTGCATGCCTGTATTATTGTACACATCATCAGCATCCGCGAGATGGGTCATTCTTTGTCAGCAAGAACTACCAAACTGCCGCCCAGGTCCCAAGATTATATCTTACAGTGTACTAGTTTTGCCACTGTTCTTGTAATAGGTTTTCCTATATGTTCCTTGCCATGTTTTGTTTGTTTTATTTATGCTCCCCAATGTACCAGATGACTGCACCGAAGGTTGTGGGGGTGAGATTCTAGAACGATGGGGAGTGGGAGAAAGTTGGGGAGTATTCATCTGAGGAAGGTGGTTTCACTCCTACTGACGCAGAATAAAACATATCACGGTGTACGCATCTTTATAAGTACCATATTTCTCATCCATAAACACATCCTCAAATATATACAGGCAAACCATAATGCTGAGGTGAATTATCTAGCTGCCAGGCACTTCAATGAGGTTCATAAAAGGAATGTGGATCAGTGAGGTACTTTGTTGTGGATTGATTACCCAAAAGCATAGAGGCGGCAACAGTGTACTCACATTGAGACAAGTAGAATTGTGATACTTTATTGAAATGAACACTTGTGAACCCCTGAGCCTCAACACGAGTAAGGAACTTTCAGTACATCTTGGTGCTAAGTAAAGTTATCCTTTGTTTTATTCATGATCAATACGATGGAATGTTTGTGCTTGCTTTCCCCCTATTCAAATTGTAACTTTTCTGGATACACTATTTTTTCCTGTCCTTTTTTGAATTGGATGTATTTTTGGGTTTAGCTGTTGTTGTGATTCCCTGCTGTAAGCCCAGGAAGGCATGATGAGTTAGGCTGCAGTTGTACTTTTTTAAAAAACATATGATCAAATATGAATGCTTAACAGCCAAGTTGATTGGATAATATATGAGGGTATATGAATACGAACAATACAAGCCCACTAAGGCATTATTTTAAGGACTTGAAATAATTTGAACAATTTGAAAGAAGTATTATATACTATATAGGATCATACAATCCCTGTATGAAAGTTGTCTCTAATTTCTTAATAATAGGCTACCTGTCATGCCCCTTGTCCCCTATTATAAGAAAATGACATCAGAACTCAACTGTAATAGCTTATTACAGCTGAGTCAGAACTCAGCTGTAATAGCTTATTACAGTTGAGTTCTGATGTCACAACTGGCAGCCGAAATAAAAGGCAGGTCAGGTCAAGGAGAATAATTATAGCAGCTGTTTAAATAAAAATAAAGTGTTGCTTTATTCCTGAAGCTTTGCTTTCTAGTTTATAGTAACAAGTAGAAAAGAGATATTCATGGCAACATGTTTATTTTTTGGACTCCTTAGGTAATTATAGACACCTTAGAATCGTTCTGCTTGTTTTTTAAGCTGCCTTGTTTTAAACTGATTCTAATTATCGTTTTGCAACACTTATCTAATGGCTTTTTTGATATGTTTCATTTTGCACTAGTGAGTTGATTTTATTCCTCATATTTGCAAAAATGCTCACTTTTTCATATGAAAGAGCTATGCATGAAGGATTTAGGTGGTTGGTGAGATTATATAACACATATACATCTATGTACAGGTATAGGGATATGTATCGTAAAACATATGGATAAATAGGCAGTGAGGAACCACATTAGGTAGCATGGCAGGGCTACAAGAAAAGGGAAATTGTGCAGCATTACGAGCCGCATTTTCCGATAGTATTATTCTGATACATTTGAGGTAGAACAACATTGTTATGTTGAAATCTTGGGGCAGATTATGTGCCAAGTGTGATAAATCCACATTTATGGGTAATGCCACAGCCACGAATCATTTATGAAAGGTAAGCAACATCTAAACATTTTAAATCCAATCACTGGCCGGTAATAGGTGAACCTTGACAAGGCAAATAAATATGGACAAATAACGCATTATTTGGAGCAACAGTCCACTTTCACACAGTTATTACTACAGTGAAAAAGTACAATTTCATGTTACTACCAGAGTACAGAAAAAGTGCCTTCAGAAAAACACAGTTTACTGCCCTCCAGAATGCAAGCTACAATGACATTGTTTACACACAGCTACCCAAATAGTCTAGTCAGGAAGAATATCCAGTGTGCTTCTATCTTGCTGCCACAGTAACACCACTTGCATTCTGGTTTTATGATTTACTTTAATACTTTTTTTTTCTAACAAAGGCACATGATTACATGTAATGGCATAAACCATCTATACACATTCACAGGGTGCTATGTTTCATTTACTAACATAGTTAAAGAAAAGGAGATGCCAAATGACCCACTCAGAGCATCGGCTCTTGCCATATTTAAAAGTATAAGATGCTAAGTAGAAAGATTGACTTGAGAAGACACATGGGCTGCCATGGTCTATAAGCATTTGGCTGGAAAGCGTTGATGTGTGGCTGACAGTTTAAGCCATTAGAGGAGTCTGATTTGTTCATTATCAGATGCGAGAGGATACAAAGTGCAGGAGATACTAGCTCCAAATAGTGTTGAGTAGCATTGCATCGCCAAACTTAGGGGCATATTATCAACGGCCAGCGATAATTATCGCTGGCTGTTTATAACGATAGAAACATTATCGCCAGCTATCGCTGAATATTATCGCCATGATAACGCTATATTTAAAACGCAGAGCGCTATGGCGATAATATTTCAGCGATAGCGGTGTTTTCAATAGAACATCGCTGGATTTCCAGAGATGTTCCATTGAAAACAGCGATAACATTGGTGATAGGACCCTGTGGTCCTATCAGCATAATCCATATCCCATTAAAAGTATGCCTTAGTCAGGAATTTAACAGGTGTTAAATTCCTGAGTTAAGGCTCAGGTAGCGCAATTTTTTTTATCGCTGCACCTCCTTGTTAATATCGCGAAGCTGCCTTCACGATATTAACATGTGTTGTTTTCACAGCCACGCCTCTTTTGTATCTCATTAGCGATGCGAGGCGAGGCTGTGAAAAAACAGGCTCTACATCAAGGTAACACGCGCTAGTGTGTCCTTGATGATATTGCGATATAATTATCGTCGCTTTTCGCCCAAAAACGGATGCTAAAGCGGCGATAATTATATCGCCAGCCCTTGCTAATATGCCCCCTAGAAAGTGTAGTACAGGTCATCAAATGCTTTTTGACAGCTTACTGTCCACTGAACTTTCTTTGGCATTTTCTTGGAGGTCAAGTCATTAAGTGGTGTCACAATGGACCCATAGTTCTTAACAAACTTTCTGTAGTACCCAGTCAGGCCCAAGAAAGCTCTGACCTGAGTCTGGGTAGTTGGAGGAGTCCAGTCCTTTATGGTCTGGATCTTGCTCTCCAGTGGTTGAACCTGACCCCCACCAACTAGGTGGCCCAGGTATACAACCTTGCTCTGCCCTATCTGGCACTTAGTGGCCTTGATAGTGAGGCCTGCCTTTTGCAGGGCCTCTAAAACATTCCTCAGGTGGACCAGGTGATCCTCCCAGGTGGAGCTAAAGACAGCAATATCATCAAGATAAGCTGCACAATAATCATCCAACCCAGTAAGGACTTGATTCACCAACCTTTGGAAAGTGGCAGGTGCATTCTTCAAACCAAAGGGCATTACCACAAATTGATAATGTCCTCCTGGGGTCGAGAAAGCAGTTTTGGCCTTTGCATTCTCAGCTAGTCTGATTTGCCAGTAGCCTGATGTCAGGTCAAATGTGCTCAAAAACTTAGCAGCTGCCAGTCTGTCAATGAGCTCATCTGCCCTAGGTATTGGGTGGGCATCTGTCCTAGTGACAGCATTGAGACCTCTGTAATCCACGCAAAACCTCATCTCTCTCTTACCATCTTGGTTGTGAGGTTTTGGCACAAGAACTACAGGACTAGCCCAAGGGCTCTCTGAAGGTTCAATGACTACCAGCTCCAACATCTTTTGTACCTCAACTTTTATGCAGTCCCTGACATGGTCAGGTTGCCTGTAGATTTTACTCTTCACAGGCAGACTGTCACCAGTGTCCACCTCATGGGTGCACCAGTTTGTCTGACTTGGGGTCAGAGAGAACATATGTCTGTAGGATTGCAGAACCTGTCTGCAGTCCTGTTGCTGATGGGCAGTGAGGCTGTCAGAAAAGACCACACCATCAACTGAGCCATCATCAGGGTTCTGAGTCAACAGGTCTGGGAGAGGGTCACTCTCTTCCTCCTGCCCCTCATCTGTAGCCATGAGTAAGCCCATGTCTGCCCTGTCAACATATGCCTTCAATCTGTTGACATGAAGCACCCTGTGGGGGCTTCTGGGAGTCCCAAGGTCCACCAAATAGGTGACTTCTCCCTTTTTCTCAACAATAGTGTGGGGTCCAGACCTTTTGTCTTGGAGTGCTGCCGGGGCCACTGGCTCCAACACCCACACTTTCTGCCCTGGCTGGTAAACAGTCAGCACAGCCTTTTGGTCATGCCAAGCTTTTTGGAGTTGCCTCAAGGTTTTTAGAAGCCTTCTTCATATACTCTGCCATCCTGGAGCGGAGACCAAGTACATAATCCACTATGTCAAGTTTGGGTTGTCTGAGAGGTCTCTCCCATCCTTCCTTCACTAAACATAGGGGTCCTCTTACAGGATGCCCAAACAAAAGCTCAAAAGGGCTGTAGCCAACCCCCTTTTGTGGGACCTCTCTGTAGGCAAACAGAAGGCAGGGTAAAAGGATGTCCCATCTTCGCCTAAGCTTGTCTGGTAAACCTTTTATCATTCCCTTTAGGGTCTTGTTGAACCTCTCAACAAGCCCATTGCACTGTGGGTGATAGGGTGTGGTGAATTTGTAGTTCACACCACACTCCTTCCACATTGCAGTCAAGTATCCTGACATGAAGTTGGCACCTCTGTCAGAAATGACCTCCTTTGGAAAGCCCACTCTGGAGAATACTCCAAGCAGGGCCCTTGCCACAACAGGAGCTGTTGTGGTCCTCAGGGGAATAGCTTCTGGATACCTGGTGGCATGGTCCACTATCACCAGTATAAATCTGTGCCCAGATGCTGTTTGTGGGTCCATTGGTCCTACAATATCTATGCCCACTCTTTCAAAGGGAACCCCCACCACAGGTAGTGGTATGAGGGGGGCCTTCGTGGTGCCACCTGATTTGCCACTGGCCTGGCAGGTGACACAGGAGCGACAAAACTCCCTGGTATCTTCTGACATATGGGGCCAGTGAAAGTGAGGGACAAGCCTGTCCCAAGTCTTGTTCTGGCCTAAATGTCCTGCAAGGGGAATATCATGGGCCAAGGTAAGAAGGAAGCCTCTGAACTTCAGTGGTATGACCAACCTCCTGGATGCACCAGGCTTGGGGTCTCTAGTCTCTGAGTACAGTAGCCCTTCATACCAATACACTCTATGGGTACCTTGAGCATTCCCTGCAGCCTCAGCAGCAGCCAGCTGTCTGAGGGGTTCAAGAGAGGGGCAGTCTAATTGAGCCTGCCTCAGATCTGCCCTTGAAGGTCCCCCTGTCCCAAGAAACTCAACCTGATCAGGTTCAAGTTCTTCTAGGACAGTTCCTTCAGGGCTCTCAGAATCATCCTCCTGGGAGGGCTGATCCACCACCTGAGGCAGGGGGGAAGGCACAGCCTTAACCCTACTGCTCTTTCTCTTGGGTTGTGACTGGTCCATAGTTCCAGGATCCCGCACTTGTTCAGTGGTGCACTTTTTGGCCTGTGACCTGGTCACAGCAAGGACATGTGCATCTATCCCCAGCATTTCTGCATGGGTCCTATACTCCACTTCAGACCAAACTGAAGTTTCAAGATCATTGCCAAGTAAACACTCTACAGGAAGGTCTGAACTAACAACAACTTTCTTGAGGCCAGTTACCCCTCCCCAGGAGAAGTTAACAATAGCCACACTATGGGAGGTAGTGGCATTGCTAGCGTTGGTCACTAGGTAATTCTCACCTAGTATGATCTGTCCAGGGTCCACAAAGGCAGGTGTCACCATTGTGACACTAGCCCCAGTGTCCCTGTAGGCCTGAGCCATTCTTTGGTTGATAAAAGGAGTCTGTCTGTACTTGCCCAGGTAGAGGGGCCTACAGTAGAGGACAAAGCTAAGTCCCCATCACAGATCAGAACAGCCTGAGTAGGTATTCTGACTAGGCCAGAATCCTCCTCAGTTCCCAGGGTTAACCCTACTACACCCTTTTGCTGGGAACCACCACTTACAGCTGAACTAGGGGGTACAGTTGCCTTAGGGGCAATGGTGGCTGGGGGCTTATCCTTTTTGGTGCACTCACTAAACCAATGTGAGTTGGACTTACAATAGTTGCACCATGGTTTCTTTTGGCCATCTTTCTTTTTATCCTTTTTGGGACCACCCTCCCCCTGAGCCTTTTGGGGGCCTGGTGAAGACTTCTGGTCTTTTTGTTTCTGATCATTACCCTTCTGGTCTGCCTTTTTCTGATCACCGCCCTGGTTCTTGTTTTTCTGCTTAACTCTAGTCCTGACCCATCTATCTGCCTTCTTTCCCAATTCTTGGGGAGAAGTCAGATCAGAATCAATCAGGTGTTGATGCAGTAGCTGGTTTTGACAGTTGTTAAGGATTTGTTGTCTCATGATCAAATTATACAATCCTGTATAGTCCTTAACCTTACTTCCCACTAGCCAGCCTTCCAGAGCCTTAGTGGCACAATCTACAAAGTCAGTCCAGTCCTGAGTCTGTGTCTTCTGGGTATCCCTGAACAACAACCTGTATTGTTCAGTGGTTAGGCCAAACCCATCAATCAGAGCACTCTTCAGGACAGTGTAATTGTCTGCATCCTCATCACTAACTGCGAGGAGCTTGTCTCTACCTTTCTCAGAGAAGGAGAGCCACAAGATAGCTGCCCACTGACTTTGGGGTACCTGCTGTACTTTGCAAGCTCTCTCCAAAGCAGTTATCCATTTGTGGATGTCATCCCCACACTTGTAGGGAGGGACAATCTTGCTCAGGTTTCTATTATCATAGTGCCTGTCTCTATCCTTAGGGATATTGCTGCCACCAGTGGGTTCTGACCCACTTAACTTCTGCTCTCTAGCCAGAGCAAGCTTCTCCTTGGCAAGGGCAAGTTCTTCCCTCTGAATCCTCAGATTAGCTTCCCTCATTCTGGCGTCATGCTCCTTTCTCTCAGGGGAAGTCATTCCCCTATGAGAGGAAGCATTAGAGATGCTAGAGACATGGGAGTGGATGGATTCCCTTGAAGGGGATCTGTCCCTCCTGCTTCTCTGTGAAAGCCCACTTGGGGGTCTGTATGGGGGGACCCCATGCAAACTCCCATGTAAGCTTAGGTTAGCCTGGCTAAGTCTTCCTACTTGGCCCTGGCTGTCTACCTCTTCATCTGAAGTCCCATCTGACTCATCTGTGGTGGGTAGACCCTCCTTTGTACCTAGGGTACTGGCCTGTGAGACTCTAAGAGCATCATACTCCTCTAGGAGTTGTACTAGCTGAAGGAGGGTAGGGTTTGCACCCTGTTTTATCTTTCTGGAGGTACACAATTGTCTCATCTCCTGAAAAGTTAGGGTATCATATCTAGAGGGGGTCTTCTGCAGACCTGCCCCTCCTGAGAGAGCATCTTCTTGATCTCTTCCCAGAGACATGATCTAGTGAGGGTGTGGTGTGTGCACCTACCTACACTAGTTGTTTCTACTAAACCTCTCTGGCAGTTGTAGTCAGGGTGTGTTACTCCCTTCAACCTACAACCACTAAGTCCAGTAGGACTTAAGTATTATAATCTATGTTATATGTACCTAGACAATATCTGTGTGATCTTTCACTTTAGTATCTCAAGATTACAATGGTATTACAACAGCAAGCTCAGATCCCACCGCTGCCACCAATGTGAGAAGTTGGCCTGATGTATGATGTCACTAGTTCTAGTGTACACCTTATATCAGTCCAAACAACCCTTATGGTGATTGGTTGTAAAGTCAACCTTATAGACCAGCTATCCTAGTGGTAGCATGGACAAGAGCAGTCTTAGGCTAAACTCTGAATGGCATGTGAAGCCAGCTGTGATACCATATATAATCCCTTGAATACCAAATGAAAGGACACCACAACAGATATATATATAAAATAAAGTGTATTTATTCTAGACAAACCCTCAGCACTCTTTATGAGATTAGAGGTAAGTACAACACAGTCTTATTTAAGCATACATTAAGTCACACAGGTAAGTAATACAGTTAGGCCCTAGGGGCCACGCAAACCATATACTAAGTAAGTGGTATAAGGACCACTGTCACGGAAATAGGATAAGCCTAGGCCTAGGGAATCGCTGGGGCTACACTACACTAGCAACAGGTAGGAAGTGGGAGGCCCACGGGATTCAGGTGCAGAGTGGAAACACTCACGCGTAATGCGTAAAAGTCAATAGAATCACTAGCAGTTAGAAATAAGCAGTTTTAGGACACTTCTGGTATAGCTAGAAAGTCGAGACTCGGAAACTAGACCCTAGGATAGTCAATACCCTTAGGAGCACCAAACCCAAGTTACCTAGCCCACGGGCTGCGGGTGCATAGGTGTGAACTTGCGTCGGGTTTCGTCGTGGACTTCTATGGATGCCTGAAGGAAAGTTGCTTACAGGCAGTCAGTGAAGAGTGTCCGGTGGATCCCAAGGCTGGGATCAAGAAGAGAGGAGACCTGCAAGCAGAAGGGACAGAGTCAAGGTCACTAGCCAGTGACCACGTGGAACCAGGAAGGAACCAGGCGATGTTGTGAAGATTGCAGGTGAAGGTGAAGCTTGTCGCTGCAGCCACGAGGACCAGGGAACGTCGAGGATGACCAGGACCAGGAGGCGAGCTGTCCCACGAAGGCTCTTGCTGTCGGCGGCGTCGAAGTTGGACTAGGACTCACCAAGCCTTGGCAAGCGGAACCCACAAAGAACGGAGGACTTGCTTCTGGTGCAGACCAGGAAGTTCTGGGGTGCTTCTCTTTTGCAGAGGAGCGGGAGCCAGTCTGGAGGAGCCAAACCAGCAATGAAGATTTCAGGATGCGTCGTCACAAAGGCCACTAGCCAACGGGCAAGCGACCGGACAGGCGCGGCAAGCAGGAAAATGCAGAAGGGCCCCACGCAGGACTCGTGGAGTGTGGGGGGCTGATCTTCGGTGCAGATGGTGCTTGGGGTTGGGGCTTCTCAATCCCCGGTGCACAACTTCGAGGGTACCTCAGAAGCTGCGCTGGAAGATACTCGCCACTTTTCCCAGGTAGCCGGTCCCACGTCTCTCGTCGCCTCCACGGATCTCAGCTCGGCTACGGATGTGGATCAGGGTCGGAGAAGTCTGGAAGTCAAGGCTCTGGTCGGGCTCTGCAGTTGGTCCCTCGTAGACTTTAGCAAAGCAAAGGGTAGTCTCTTGATGGTGCCTGTTTGCACAGGGTAGCCACTCCTTGGCCACAAGGGAGATTCTTCAGTCTTCTTCTTTCGTCGAATGTCGAAGGTCCAGAGTTTCTGTTCAAGTTGCAGGTTCAGGATAATCTAATCTCCTGGGGCCCAGCTACCACTCTTATCCAAATCTGGGGGGCTGGGTTACCTGCTAGGTCACGCCGTATGGGTGGGACCTGGGAGGGGGGTGGTTACACCCCCTTCCCTTTGTCCAGTTTCGCGCCAGGACTGGGGCTGGAGAGCCCCAGCACCGGTTTGAACTGGACGATGCACGGGACGCTTTGTGTGCCCCAGGCATGTCTCATTCTATTCATCCCTCCCTGCCCCAATACACTAAGGCCTGTCTGGGGTGGTGCTCGCACCTCCCAAGGCAGGAAACCTATTGTCCAAGCCTCCCTTGCCGGGATCACTCCCAGCAGCAGGAGGTCAGACTCGTGTCTGTGGCAGCAGCATCCATTTTGTGATGCTGGGGCTCTGGTTAACTTTAACCGGGTAAGTAGGTTACAACATGTCTTCTCCCTCTAGAAGGGAGGGATAATATCCTCATACCCAGAAATGGGATGGGGGTATTATTCCAAAGTGTTAGACACCTTACACGACATGTTTTGATAAAGCCAAACCATAGTTACCATAACCGTTTAAGATTATAAGGCACTTTAAGAGTATATGGTAGGCTATATCATAGAACAGCTATAAGGACATGGTTCCGAAAGCTGCAGACAGGCTCAGCTCATGCTAGAGCACCATCTCACATGTTACCAAGCACTCTGCCTCCAGGATTGTTAAGGCCTGCCATAGGAGTGGCTGATAGGTACACATGTGTCTATATGTAAGTTAGGTATAGGAATACTACACCTAAGCAAGGGGTGATTACACGACCTTGCCCCAGCTGAGTGATCAGCCAGTTGTGTCATAATGGAAGGCCAGGCCAGGGGTGGCATAATACATGCTGCAGCCCCTGGTAGGCCTAGGGTACACCTATGCCCTGGGTACCTAAGGTACACTGTACAGGGGCCAATAAGGTGATCCTATCCAATTGGGTTATGCACCTAAAGTACATAGTATTAATTTAGAGAGAGAACAGCAGGGCTGTGGGTCTGATTAGCAGGCCCACAGCCACATCTAAGTCGAAAACCAGTAAAGCAAAAGCAAAAAGTGGGGGTGAACATAGAAAGCAGACCCTACTCTCCTACAGAAGGTTTCCTGTTGTGATACCTATCTTGAAGCTGAAGACGGCTGAAATGCCAGAAACCGGTCCTAGAAAGCTTGTTTCCGGTCCAGGGAAGGCATGGCTTGGCAGTTCGGGCTGGATTGTTCCCATGAGGCACAGGGTCAGACTGATTTGTATATGACCATGTCTGAACTGGGGTGGCAGAGTGGGCTAAAGAACGGTGATGGATCAAACCCAGATCTGTTGACTGGGTGTGAGTGTTTGATTGGTTCTGATGCTCCGTCCATCAGCACCCCCTTTTGTACCGCTTTGTTCGCCATACGTTGGCAGGGTATGCTCAGACGTGAGTCCCTTGCTCACTTTGCCACTGGATTCAAGCAAGCCTGGCTGAAGACGGCTGAAATGCCAGAAACCGGTCCTAGGAAGCTTGTTTCCAGTCCAGGGAAGGCATGGCTTGGCAGTTCGGGCTGGACTGTTCCCATGAGGCACAGGGTCAGACTGATTTGCATATGGCCATGTCTGAACTAAGGTGGCAGAGTGGGCTAAAGAACAGTGATGGATCAAACAAAGATCTGTTGACTGTGTGTGAGTGTTTGATTGGTTCTGATGCTCCGTCCATCACCACCCCCTTTTGTACCTATCTTGAAGTGTACACAGGTGCTAAATCTTGATGATTGAGAGGCACACTGCCAAGTTGAAGGCTAAAACCAAATGTTAGGAGTTGGTGTCTTGAGGGTCACAAAGATGACATTCAAAGGTAATCTATGTAAGTAAACTGTGTTATACTGCTTTTTTTGTGCATAGACACACTTCTCCAAAACATAAGGTAAGAGTTTGATTCAGAACATTTATGCAAATCAAACAAATCTGCACCTGGCAAAGCAAACAAGTATGTCAGGCAAAATTAATTTATGCTCTTTATAACAAATACGCAATGCAAAGCCATGGGAAATGGGCTTCCTAGGGGACACTGTAGGATGAAGCGTGGGTTATGATGGGACACTGAGTGTAAAAGGTGTTCAGAGTGCTCTCTTGGTACATCAGGAATGGGGCCTTTCTCTTAAATGGATTGCTTAATTTTCAAATAAGGAAACACTGGCTGTTTCTCTACCGCTCTTCATCTTACTACCAAAAAGGTTATGTGTGGAGTCTTCTTGGATCTTCCCTAAACCCTGTACTCTTCAACCTCTATGCCTCTCCCTTGTAATCCCATTAGTCATTAGTTTGGCTTCTCCCATACGTCACATGCTTATGACACTCAACTCATTCATGCTGAGGATATTCAACTCATTGTATCATTAAAGTATGAGCAAGGTGCACTAGAAAACAACTTTCTGGGTTACTAAATGCAGCAGCTTATTGTATGCATTACAATTGCCTTACGATGACTGAAGATTAATTAAAGGCAACTATTTTAGGTGGACCATAGTCTGTTTGGTCCACTGAATGGTGGACCTAATAGCTAGATGGCATCCCCATCCACCTGGCAGAGGGTAACAGCCTCTGCAAGATTGTTAACAAGAGTATGTCCTTTAACAGCAGACTGTATCGCAAAGACACAGCGTGCAATGCAATACTACATGCATCCAGCGTGCACCCTAGGCACCATATCAATGCCATCCCTTATGGGGAATTTGTCAGAGCCAGACGCAATTGCAGTCTGGACTCTGACTTCACGAAATGCACTGCAGAAATGACCAAACGCTTTAAGTCTAGAGGTTACAACACAAATACACTAAAGAAAGCTGAATCTAGGATCATGAGGATCAAAAGAGACACGACCTTAAGGGATACCACGAGTAGAAAGAAAGACGACAACAAAGTCAGGTTCATTATGAATTTCAATAACCTTTCTGATGTGCTAGTTAAAAGTCTGAATAGACACTGGCATATCCTAAAGAAAGATGAGACCATGACGGGGGTGATTGACAACAAACCAGAGATTACCTATAGAAAAGGGACCTGTCTTAGAAGTCTCCTTAGCCCCAGCTATCCCACACCCTCTATCAGTAGGAACTGGCTGTCTACACATATGGTGGGCTTCCACAGGTGTGGACACTCCTCTGCCTGTAAATGGGCATACAGCAAGAAATTGGAGTTCATGGGTCCTAACGAAAGACGCTACAAGATCAATACGAATATCAACTGTAACACGAGTTTTGTAGTACACATCATTGAGTGCAGATGTAACAAAAAATATGTGGGTAGCACGATACGTCCCTTACGTGTCAGGATAGGGGAACACATGAGGGCGGTCAAGCAGGGTGACCGAAGATACCCCATTGCGACACATATCCTTGAGTGCCACTCACAGGGTATACATAAGGACTTCCTATTCTATGGTATAGAGCAGACCATGAGAAACCCCAGAGGGGGAAATAGAGAACTCACGCTTCGCAGAAACGAAGCATCCTGGATCCTGAAATTACGTACGACTGATATAGGGATGAATGTTGATGATGAGATGCACTATTTTCTTGGCAAATGAAAGTAAGGCCTTATATGCAACCATACTGATGTATCATCAACTGTCATGAATATATAGTACCTGAGTATCTATGAATTTTTCCAAATTATGTACAAATGAAATTTACTTGCTTAAGTTTATGCAACTATTATGTCTACAGATGTCACTCACTTATGCACCATAGTCACTGACAACTACATTTTATAAGTCGTTATTAGTTTACACATAGCGGTATGTTCAGTCTTTTATATTTACAGGAATTCTCAGCATTGTCAAAGCCGGAATATACAGATACCCACAGGTGCATGCCCTATCCTTTATGATTTGCAATGTCCACTCAGCTACTTTATAGGCAGTGTACTCATCCTTTCTCGGGGGTTAGTCTTGCCTTATATAGAAACTAACACTATTCTTTTAGGGGCTTGTTTAGAAAACAGACCTTATATACACAATCTTAATAGATATATCGCCCTGTCGGCCTCATCACGGGGTACTTTTGATTTTAATAGCCGTGGTTTGTGTTCGTGTTAGATACTTAATAAAGTTGACCCCCTTTTTTCCACTACCTTGGGCATACCCTGACCCAAGATGGCTGCCATTCTTCTGAAACTCATTGTCTTAATCAAGCGTTTATATTAGAAATATATTTGTGATTAGATATTCTAACGTTGGCTCTGTACAAATACCACATATCCGTTTATTTATAGGATACTAGAACCAACCTCGTGTACTTTCGCACACCCGATCACGCGATGTTTATTTTAGATACTTAATAAAGTTGACCCCCTTTTTTCCACTACCTTGGGCATACCCTGACCCAAGATGGCTGCCATTCTTCTGAAACACATTGTCTTAATCAAGCGTTTATATTAGAAATATATTTGTGATTAGATATTCTAACGTTGGCTCTGTACAAATACCACGTATCCGTGTATTTATAGGATACTAGAACCAACCTCGTGTACTTTCGCACACCCGATCACGCGATGTTTATTTTAGATACTTAATAAAGTTGACCCCTTCTTTTCCACTACCTTGGGCATACCCTGACCCAAGATGGCTGCCATTCTTCTGAAACACATTGTTTAAATCAAGCTTTTATATTAGAAATATATTTGTGATTAGGTATTCTAACGTTGGCTCTGTACAAATACCACGTATCCGTGTATTTATAGGATACTAGAACCAACCTCGTGTACTTTCGCACACCCGATCACGCGATGTTTACTTTACCGGCATTGCAACTTTGACATACACGGAACTTTTCCCGTAGTAAAGAAATCCACGGGACTGGCATTGATCGTATTGGGATCTTAGAACGACATTGAATATTACTATTCTCGACATTCTTATATATGGCGCCTGTGGTGACAAGCTTTTAGATTTGTACACATGACCGATTTCCGGTCATGTGACTTCCGAGTCTGAGTTAAACATGCCGAGTAACTTCGACCGGCAACTCGGATTTGGAGCCAGACGCGGATGGGGGTAGCTACGCATCACGGACACAATCTCCTCTACCCGGAGGTAAGGGAATAACTTGCAACACACGGGGCGCACATATACTTGTGGCTGACCTCTTCCTTTTGAGTGCTAGTGCATTTACAGTTAGAATAGCAGTTTTGTATGCGGATACAATTTTATCTCTTTTACCTTAGATGGGATTTGTACTTTTAAATACTGAGCACAGCTGCTAATTGAAAGCGAATACCTTTCAGGGACCTGCCCCCCCGTCGCTTGATTGTATGACCTGGAATTATCGTCATAATTGAAGTATGTATATTTCTTCTTAACATATATTTGTCAGTAATTTCATGAGTTTACAATCGTGTCCCTATGCATGGATACTCATAGCTATGTATAGATTTTCTTCCTGATCTTGTATATTACAGATAATGTTAACAAGACAGTGTTCAGGTCAGTTATTTTAACTTCTCCACTTGTTTAAGTATAGCATATCAGCTATATATACCCTGAGCTAGTCTACACATGATCAGCACTTGCCTTTATACTACTTACCCGGCCTTTTGACTCTGCATACCGCATGATATACTTAGTAAACATCACATGGAACATATTTCTATCACATATGTGACTATTTCACAATACTCCACCCACACGCTAAAGTTATACACATCCGGACAGTCACCAACTGATATGATAAGGCTAGTACTCACCTGACCTCACGGTGCATGCTAGCACACTATGGCCTTGTGATACCACCACCCGCTAAGAAAACCCATAATTTTGACACCTACCCTGGGAGCACATTTGTTTACGTTGTTAACAAATGTATGCAACTTCTTGAATAACATTTGGACTAATGTGGATTACCATATCAATTTGTACCTACCCGTGAACAAGTCGCATGTACGATATTACTATAGGCGACGAAACACGTGTTGGCTTGGAAACCACTGTGAAGACTGTGAAATCACTATGGAAACAAGAATATTAAATTGAAGGAATTCACAAGAAAGAAACGGAGATTCACCTATTGTGTTACATGCTTATTTTACATAATATTGTTTGTAAACTTTATTTCTGCGTGTGCTTGGGTACCCTCATTCTTTGCTTTTGACACTCAACTCATTCATGCTGAGGATATTCAACTCATTGTATCATTAAAGTATGAGCAAGGTGCACTAGAAAACAACTTTCTGGGTTACTAAATGCAGCAGCTTATTGTATGCATTACAATTGCCTTACGATGACTGAAGATTAATTAAAGGCAACTATTTTAGGTGGACCATAGTCTGTTTGGTCCACTGAATGGTGGACCTAATAGCTAGATGGCATCCCCATCCACCTGGCAGAGGGTAACAGCCTCTGCAAGATTGTTAACAAGAGTATGTCCTTTAACAGCAGACTGTATCGCAAAGACACAGCGTGCAATGCAATACTACATGCATCCAGCGTGCACCCTAGGCACCATATCAATGCCATCCCTTATGGGGAATTTGTCAGAGCCAGACGCAATTGCAGTCTGGACTCTGACTTCACGAAATGCACTGCAGAAATGACCAAACGCTTTAAGTCTAGAGGTTACAACACAAATACACTAAAGAAAGCTGAATCTAGGATCATGAGGATCAAAAGAGACACGACCTTAAGGGATACCACGAGTAGAAAGAAAGACGACAACAAAGTCAGGTTCATTATGAATTTCAATAACCTTTCTGATGTGCTAGTTAAAAGTCTGAATAGACACTGGCATATCCTAAAGAAAGATGAGACCATGACGGGGGTGATTGACAACAAACCAGAGATTACCTATAGAAAAGGGACCTGTCTTAGAAGTCTCCTTAGCCCCAGCTATCCCACACCCTCTATCAGTAGGAACTGGCTGTCTACACATATGGTGGGCTTCCACAGGTGTGGACACTCCTCTGCCTGTAAATGGGCATACAGCAAGAAATTGGAGTTCATGGGTCCTAACGAAAGACGCTACAAGATCAATACGAATATCAACTGTAACACGAGTTTTGTAGTACACATCATTGAGTGCAGATGTAACAAAAAATATGTGGGTAGCACGATACGTCCCTTACGTGTCAGGATAGGGGAACACATGAGGGCGGTCAAGCAGGGTGACCGAAGATACCCCATTGCGACACATATCCTTGAGTGCCACTCACAGGGTATACATAAGGACTTCCTATTCTATGGTATAGAGCAGACCATGAGAAACCCCAGAGGGGGAAATAGAGAACTCACGCTTCGCAGAAACGAAGCATCCTGGATCCTGAAATTACGTACGACTGATATAGGGATGAATGTTGATGATGAGATGCACTATTTTCTTGGCAAATGAAAGTAAGGCCTTATATGCAACCATACTGATGTATCATCAACTGTCATGAATATATAGTACCTGAGTATCTATGAATTTTTCCAAATTATGTACAAATGAAATTTACTTGCTTAAGTTTATGCAACTATTATGTCTACAGATGTCACTCACTTATGCACCATAGTCACTGACAACTACATTTTATAAGTCGTTATTAGTTTACACATAGCGGTATGTTCAGTCTTTTATATTTACAGGAATTCTCAGCATTGTCAAAGCCGGAATATACAGATACCCACAGGTGCATGCCCTATCCTTTATGATTTGCAATGTCCACTCAGCTACTTTATAGGCAGTGTACTCATCCTTTCTCGGGGGTTAGTCTTGCCTTATATAGAAACTAACACTATTCTTTTAGGGGCTTGTTTAGAAAACAGACCTTATATACACAATCTTAATAGATATATCGCCCTGTCGGCCTCATCACGGGGTACTTTTGATTTTAATAGCCGTGGTTTGTGTTCGTGTTAGATACTTAATAAAGTTGACCCCCTTTTTTCCACTACCTTGGGCATACCCTGACCCAAGATGGCTGCCATTCTTCTGAAACTCATTGTCTTAATCAAGCGTTTATATTAGAAATATATTTGTGATTAGATATTCTAACGTTGGCTCTGTACAAATACCACATATCCGTTTATTTATAGGATACTAGAACCAACCTCGTGTACTTTCGCACACCCGATCACGCGATGTTTATTTTAGATACTTAATAAAGTTGACCCCCTTTTTTCCACTACCTTGGGCATACCCTGACCCAAGATGGCTGCCATTCTTCTGAAACACATTGTCTTAATCAAGCGTTTATATTAGAAATATATTTGTGATTAGATATTCTAACGTTGGCTCTGTACAAATACCACGTATCCGTGTATTTATAGGATACTAGAACCAACCTCGTGTACTTTCGCACACCCGATCACGCGATGTTTATTTTAGATACTTAATAAAGTTGACCCCTTCTTTTCCACTACCTTGGGCATACCCTGACCCAAGATGGCTGCCATTCTTCTGAAACACATTGTTTAAATCAAGCTTTTATATTAGAAATATATTTGTGATTAGGTATTCTAACGTTGGCTCTGTACAAATACCACGTATCCGTGTATTTATAGGATACTAGAACCAACCTCGTGTACTTTCGCACACCCGATCACGCGATGTTTACTTTACCGGCATTGCAACTTTGACATACACGGAACTTTTCCCGTAGTAAAGAAATCCACGGGACTGGCATTGATCGTATTGGGATCTTAGAACGACATTGAATATTACTATTCTCGACATTCTTATATATGGCGCCTGTGGTGACAAGCTTTTAGATTTGTACACATGACCGATTTCCGGTCATGTGACTTCCGAGTCTGAGTTAAACATGCCGAGTAACTTCGACCGGCAACTCGGATTTGGAGCCAGACGCGGATGGGGGTAGCTACGCATCACGGACACAATCTCCTCTACCCGGAGGTAAGGGAATAACTTGCAACACACGGGGCGCACATATACTTGTGGCTGACCTCTTCCTTTTGAGTGCTAGTGCATTTACAGTTAGAATAGCAGTTTTGTATGCGGATACAATTTTATCTCTTTTACCTTAGATGGGATTTGTACTTTTAAATACTGAGCACAGCTGCTAATTGAAAGCGAATACCTTTCAGGGACCTGCCCCCCCGTCGCTTGATTGTATGACCTGGAATTATCGTCATAATTGAAGTATGTATATTTCTTCTTAACATATATTTGTCAGTAATTTCATGAGTTTACAATCGTGTCCCTATGCATGGATACTCATAGCTATGTATAGATTTTCTTCCTGATCTTGTATATTACAGATAATGTTAACAAGACAGTGTTCAGGTCAGTTATTTTAACTTCTCCACTTGTTTAAGTATAGCATATCAGCTATATATACCCTGAGCTAGTCTACACATGATCAGCACTTGCCTTTATACTACTTACCCGGCCTTTTGACTCTGCATACCGCATGATATACTTAGTAAACATCACATGGAACATATTTCTATCACATATGTGACTATTTCACAATACTCCACCCACACGCTAAAGTTATACACATCCGGACAGTCACCAACTGATATGATAAGGCTAGTACTCACCTGACCTCACGGTGCATGCTAGCACACTATGGCCTTGTGATACCACCACCCGCTAAGAAAACCCATAATTTTGACACCTACCCTGGGAGCACATTTGTTTACGTTGTTAACAAATGTATGCAACTTCTTGAATAACATTTGGACTAATGTGGATTACCATATCAATTTGTACCTACCCGTGAACAAGTCGCATGTACGATATTACTATAGGCGACGAAACACGTGTTGGCTTGGAAACCACTGTGAAGACTGTGAAATCACTATGGAAACAAGAATATTAAATTGAAGGAATTCACAAGAAAGAAACGGAGATTCACCTATTGTGTTACATGCTTATTTTACATAATATTGTTTGTAAACTTTATTTCTGCGTGTGCTTGGGTACCCTCATTCTTTGCTTTTGACACTCAACTCATTCATGCTGAGGATATTCAACTCATTGTATCATTAAAGTATGAGCAAGGTGCACTAGAAAACAACTTTCTGGGTTACTAAATGCAGCAGCTTATTGTATGCATTACAATTGCCTTACGATGACTGAAGATTAATTAAAGGCAACTATTTTAGGTGGACCATAGTCTGTTTGGTCCACTGAATGGTGGACCTAATAGCTAGATGGCATCCCCATCCACCTGGCAGAGGGTAACAGCCTCTGCAAGATTGTTAACAAGAGTATGTCCTTTAACAGCAGACTGTATCGCAAAGACACAGCGTGCAATGCAATACTACATGCATCCAGCGTGCACCCTAGGCACCATATCAATGCCATCCCTTATGGGGAATTTGTCAGAGCCAGACGCAATTGCAGTCTGGACTCTGACTTCACGAAATGCACTGCAGAAATGACCAAACGCTTTAAGTCTAGAGGTTACAACACAAATACACTAAAGAAAGCTGAATCTAGGATCATGAGGATCAAAAGAGACACGACCTTAAGGGATACCACGAGTAGAAAGAAAGACGACAACAAAGTCAGGTTCATTATGAATTTCAATAACCTTTCTGATGTGCTAGTTAAAAGTCTGAATAGACACTGGCATATCCTAAAGAAAGATGAGACCATGACGGGGGTGATTGACAACAAACCAGAGATTACCTATAGAAAAGGGACCTGTCTTAGAAGTCTCCTTAGCCCCAGCTATCCCACACCCTCTATCAGTAGGAACTGGCTGTCTACACATATGGTGGGCTTCCACAGGTGTGGACACTCCTCTGCCTGTAAATGGGCATACAGCAAGAAATTGGAGTTCATGGGTCCTAACGAAAGACGCTACAAGATCAATACGAATATCAACTGTAACACGAGTTTTGTAGTACACATCATTGAGTGCAGATGTAACAAAAAATATGTGGGTAGCACGATACGTCCCTTACGTGTCAGGATAGGGGAACACATGAGGGCGGTCAAGCAGGGTGACCGAAGATACCCCATTGCGACACATATCCTTGAGTGCCACTCACAGGGTATACATAAGGACTTCCTATTCTATGGTATAGAGCAGACCATGAGAAACCCCAGAGGGGGAAATAGAGAACTCACGCTTCGCAGAAACGAAGCATCCTGGATCCTGAAATTACGTACGACTGATATAGGGATGAATGTTGATGATGAGATGCACTATTTTCTTGGCAAATGAAAGTAAGGCCTTATATGCAACCATACTGATGTATCATCTCCTGTCATGAATATATAGTACCTGAGTATCTATGAATTTTTCCAAATTATGTACAAATGAAATTTACTTGCTTAAGTTTATGCAACTATTATGTCTACAGATGTCACTCACTTATGCACCATAGTCACTGACAACTACATTTTATAAGTCGTTATTAGTTTACACATAGCGGTATGTTCAGTCTTTTATATTTACAGGAATTCTCAGCATTGTCAAAGCCGGAATATACAGATACCCACAGGTGCATGCCCTATCCTTTATGATTTGCAATGTCCACTCAGCTACTTTATAGGCAGTGTACTCATCCTTTCTCGGGGGTTAGTCTTGCCTTATATAGAAACTAACACTATTCTTTTAGGGGCTTGTTTAGAAAACAGACCTTATATACACAATCTTAATAGATATATCGCCCTGTCGGCCTCATCACGGGGTACTTTTGATTTTAATAGCCGTGGTTTGTGTTCGTGTTAGATACTTAATAAAGTTGACCCCCTTTTTTCCACTACCTTGGGCATACCCTGACCCAAGATGGCTGCCATTCTTCTGAAACTCATTGTCTTAATCAAGCGTTTATATTAGAAATATATTTGTGATTAGATATTCTAACGTTGGCTCTGTACAAATACCACATATCCGTTTATTTATAGGATACTAGAACCAACCTCGTGTACTTTCGCACACCCGATCACGCGATGTTTATTTTAGATACTTAATAAAGTTGACCCCCTTTTTTCCACTACCTTGGGCATACCCTGACCCAAGATGGCTGCCATTCTTCTGAAACACATTGTCTTAATCAAGCGTTTATATTAGAAATATATTTGTGATTAGATATTCTAACGTTGGCTCTGTACAAATACCACGTATCCGTGTATTTATAGGATACTAGAACCAACCTCGTGTACTTTCGCACACCCGATCACGCGATGTTTATTTTAGATACTTAATAAAGTTGACCCCTTCTTTTCCACTACCTTGGGCATACCCTGACCCAAGATGGCTGCCATTCTTCTGAAACACATTGTTTAAATCAAGCTTTTATATTAGAAATATATTTGTGATTAGGTATTCTAACGTTGGCTCTGTACAAATACCACGTATCCGTGTATTTATAGGATACTAGAACCAACCTCGTGTACTTTCGCACACCCGATCACGCGATGTTTACTTTACCGGCATTGCAACTTTGACATACACGGAACTTTTCCCGTAGTAAAGAAATCCACGGGACTGGCATTGATCGTATTGGGATCTTAGAACGACATTGAATATTACTATTCTCGACATTCTTATATATGGCGCCTGTGGTGACAAGCTTTTAGATTTGTACACATGACCGATTTCCGGTCATGTGACTTCCGAGTCTGAGTTAAACATGCCGAGTAACTTCGACCGGCAACTCGGATTTGGAGCCAGACGCGGATGGGGGTAGCTACGCATCACGGACACAATCTCCTCTACCCGGAGGTAAGGGAATAACTTGCAACACACGGGGCGCACATATACTTGTGGCTGACCTCTTCCTTTTGAGTGCTAGTGCATTTACAGTTAGAATAGCAGTTTTGTATGCGGATACAATTTTATCTCTTTTACCTTAGATGGGATTTGTACTTTTAAATACTGAGCACAGCTGCTAATTGAAAGCGAATACCTTTCAGGGACCTGCCCCCCCCGTCGCTTGATTGTATGACCTGGAATTATCGTCATAATTGAAGTATGTATATTTCTTCTTAACATATATTTGTCAGTAATTTCATGAGTTTACAATCGTGTCCCTATGCATGGATACTCATAGCTATGTATAGATTTTCTTCCTGATCTTGTATATTACAGATAATGTTAACAAGACAGTGTTCAGGTCAGTTATTTTAACTTCTCCACTTGTTTAAGTATAGCATATCAGCTATATATACCCTGAGCTAGTCTACACATGATCAGCACTTGCCTTTATACTACTTACCCGGCCTTTTGACTCTGCATACCGCATGATATACTTAGTAAACATCACATGGAACATATTTCTATCACATATGTGACTATTTCACAATACTCCACCCACACGCTAAAGTTATACACATCCGGACAGTCACCAACTGATATGATAAGGCTAGTACTCACCTGACCTCACGGTGCATGCTAGTACACTATGGCCTTGTGATACCACCACCCGCTAAGAAAACCCATAATTTTGACACCTACCCTGGGAGCACATTTGTTTACGTTGTTAACAAATGTATGCAACTTCTTGAATAACATTTGGACTAATGTGGATTACCATATCAATTTGTACCTACCCGTGAACAAGTCGCATGTACGATATTACTATAGGCGACGAAACACGTGTTGGCTTGGAAACCACTGTGAAGACTGTGAAATCACTATGGAAACAAGAATATTAAATTGAAGGAATTCACAAGAAAGAAACGGAGATTCACCTATTGTGTTACATGCTTATTTTACATAATATTGTTTGTAAACTTTATTTCTGCGTGTGCTTGGGTACCCTCATTCTTTGCTTTTGACACTCAACTCATTCATGCTGAGGATATTCAACTCATTGTATCATTAAAGTATGAGCAAGGCGCACTTGAAAACAACTTTCTGGGTTACTAAATGCAGCAGCTTATTGTATGCATTACAACTGCTTTACGATGACTGAAGATTAATTAAAGGCAACTATTTTAGGTGGACCATAGTCTGTTTGGTCCACTGAATGGCGGGTAACAGCTTCTGCAAGATTGTTAACAAGAGTATGTCCTTCTAGCAGCAAATAAACAGAATTTCCACATCCTCTGGTACTACTTAAGCCTCTCATCTTATATCTTGCCTCTGCTTCCTAGTGATTGAAGTAAAACAGCAGAGTGACCCAGCACTAATTCTATCAAGAGTTGATTATTGCACCTCTATGTGGGCTGACTAAGCACCTACTTCACCTGCTCTAACGTATCCAAAATTCATCACAAGGATTTTTCTATGTCCCCCTTTCTGTGCCTTCATTTTTGGTCAGCTTCCCCCTCTTCCCTGGCTACTTTATGCCAAGAGAGCTATCTTCAAAGCAGTGTGTCTCTTTCACAGAGCTCTCAACTGATTGTGGCCTCTTTTTATCCAAAAGACATTCCATTTCTAGTTCTTTCACAGAGATCTTCATTCTTCTTCAGCCTGCTTAGCTAAAGTCTAAAAACATCAGACTATCAGAATGGATGATAACTCTCTTTCTACTTCTTGGCAAACAATCTTTTGAATACTTTCCCTTCTCGCCCCTGAAATCAATAAAATTATACCATTTTCAGAAAGCACCTTAAAACTTGACCATAAGTCTTGCATCTGCTGATTCTGCACATATTGACATAAAGGGTTGTTGGCCAAACCCAAAGGGGCTAATGCAAATGTTTATATCTGTAGATATTCATTTCACTAAATGTACTGAAGACGTCTCCTCCATCATCACTCAGGATAAATATGGTTGCTTCATTCAAGAGATGAGGTAACACCAGTTCAGTACAACTGGAGACTTGTCCTCTGTCCAAGCCAAAATAAATGCGGGAGTCCATAAGTTGAAAGTAGCCATGCAATTGTCATGTAAACCCGGAGTTTGGACAGAATATCGAAAGAAAATATTGTGATGCAAAAATATTGTGTCAAGAATATCGGGGCATCAAAAATATCAGCACCAGGAATATCAAAGGTAAAAATGGCGTTTTTAGGGTTGTTTTAATATTGTTGTAGACAATATCTTTGTAGTAATAATTGTTGTATGTCATATAGTTTGTACGTGTTAATTAGTATAACATTTATTGTACTGTTTTATTGTAGCTGTTTTAAAAAAAAATGTGTTTTAATAAGGTTTTTTTAGTTATGTAATGTTGAAATTTATATTTTTAGATGTTTGTACATATATTAAAAGTAAAACTATATTTTTGTAAAAAAAATTGAAATATATCGCTGTTTTCAAATAAAATGTTGTGATTTTTTTGTAAAATGTTAAATATCTTAACATTTTCCCCAAAAATAAGTACAATTGTACAAAGGTTTATTTATATAGCTTTTTAATTAAAAATTATATTTTATATTTATAAAACTTTACAGTTTATTTACATGTTTTTATATTTTGATCATTTTAAAACTTGGAATAATAGCTTATTATGTTATGGTTTAAAGAAAAATCTTAAGATAATTTAATTACTAATATTAATAAACATATACTTTTTAATTTTAATATTTAATTTGTGTATATAGAGGTTTGTAGTAAAATTCCCCTATTTAGTGAGATTACTAAATGTCAACCTTTTGATGTTCCTTCCCCTTCCCCAAATTGGTTTAGATTGGAGGGGGAATAGTAAATGTCACCCCTTTACTGTTCACAATCTTCCTCACATTGCTTTAGATCAGAGTAGGAATAATTAATGTAACCCCTTTAGTGTCCAACAGTTTCCCCAAATTGGTATAAATGGAAGTGGGAATGGCAAACGTCACTTCTATAGTGTCCAATGCCTTTCCCAAATTGTTTTAGATTGGAGCGGGACTAGGAAATGTCACCCCTTAAGTATCTAACACTTTCCCCAAATTGGTACAGACTGTAGTGGGAATAGTAAGTGTCACCCCTTTAGTGTCCAAAGCCTTCCACAAAATGGGTTAGATTGGAGTGAGAATAGCAAATGTCACCCCTAGATTGGAGTTGGAATAGGAAATGTCACCACCCCTTTGGTGTTCAATACATTACCCACATTGGCTTAGATTAGAGTGGGAATAGTACATGTAACCCCTTTAGTTTCCAACACCTTCGCTAATTTGGTTTAGATTGGAGTGGGAATTTTAAATGTAACCACTTTAGTGTCCAACAATTTTTCCAAATTGGTTTAGGTTGAAGTGGGCATAGTGAATTTAGCTCATTTTCTTATTAATAAACAATATGTATTGTAGGTTGTTCTTTTTCAACTTTTATTTAACATTTTTAACAGATTTTTTACGTTTCTCTTTTAATATACATATATTCAATATTATTTCATCTTATGTTTTTTAAGTATACATTAAATAATTGTATATATTTTATACTATTATTTAATTTATACTTTATACATGTAAAACATTTTATAATAGCATTTGACATGTTTTACATGTTTAATATTTATTAACATGTTTGTATATATATTTATTCAACATTTTTGCAATATTTTCCTTTCATTTTTTTATGGGCAGATAGTCTTTTTTTTTAAATTTCATTTAGCTGCCATTTTTTTACTGCCACCTTCTATTTTGAAAAAAAATAGTTTTATTGACCATTTCATTGCCATAATTCATAATACAAAGAGAAAAAAAAGACATTGTCATTTTACCCCAATGTAAAAACACCCCAAACCCCACCCACCCCTTGCTACACATTTATACAAGATCAAATTCATACAGTAGTACAGAAGAAAAAGAAAAAAAAAACACCGGGATGGGATGCAGAAATAGAACCTAGAGCAGCCCTAAAGAGCAACGTGCATTACTTTCTCAGCTCCTTGATTCAATCCAGTCTATTAAGGGTCCCCATCTCCGTTAGCCTTTCATTTTACTACAGATACCCTTCCTAGAGAAAATAGCTTTTTCCTAGTTACAAATTGACAGGACCCATGTTAACCTTTGGTGAAAAACTGGTGGGCTGTTGTCTAACCAGGCCGAAGCAATACAAAGTCGGAAAATAGTCATGGTAATAAAAACCAATTCCCTACCTCTTGCCAACTTTCCGCCATTTGATACTCCCAAAAGTAAAACAGCAGGGGTCAGGAATACTTGAATATTTAGTTGTGCGTTAAGAAAATCTGTGATCTGGCTCTTAAAAAGCATTAGCGACGGCCACATAGCAAAAATATATTCTGCATCAGCCCCCCTTAGTTGGCATCTGGGGCATCGAAAGCCTTTACCTTCCCCCTATTTAATAATCCCACAGTGTAGTAAAGCTGAAAACAGGTTTAATAATACTGTACTTGTAGCTTTGAAGATAATAAAGCCGTTTGAGCCAAAGAGGATTCCCGAAAATAGCCACTCGGAAATGGCTAGTGCTTTTGCCATCTCAATGAGTGTTTATCTGTATCATCTTTCATCCGTTTGTTAAATAAGGAATAAATAAATCCTATGGAGGTTTTCTGATCAGCTACCAAAACATCAATCAACTCACATCTTTGGAAACCAATCGGACCTCCTCCTTTATGGTTTAAAAAATCCCTGACCTGGAGATACTTAAAAAAATCTTTCTGGCTGATATCATGTTCATTTCTAATCTCTTGAAACGGTCTTATACCCATGGTGGAGAAGAAGCAGCCCAACTTGTTTAGACCAGTTTTCACCCAGCGTAAGACAAGCTGGTGCCTGAAGATTTCTGGCAAGTACTTATTGTCGCATAATGGGGTGTAAAAATATACTCTACCCAAACCCATTAATTTTTTAACCATCGACCAAACTTTGAAAGTGTTTAATAAATTCTTAAAACGGACTCTTTTGAAATAATTGAGCTCAATTTGCCTCCATAAATTTCCCCACACTCCTTCGCCAACCAATAACTCGAATGGCGAGGGGAAATACTCAACTCCTATTTGTAAAGGGGGTTTCTCTTGCAGCAAGGGACCTAAATTCTGAAGCAGAGAAGCCCAATGATAACATTTTAAATTTGGTAACCCCCACCCACCTCTATCTTTAGAAGGGTAAAAAATGTTAAGGATCTCCTGAGTTTAGCGTATGCCCACACAAATCTAGAAATTAATTCATCGAGATTTTTAAACTAGAGATTTCCTATCTCTGAGGGGATAGTGCAAACAAAATTGAGAATTTTAGTGAATTGGATCATTTTCATGACATTACATCGGCCAGCCAAGGACAAATGTAGATTATTCAGCCTGTATAAATCTTTCTTGGCTTTTCAAATAAAGGGTTCAAGATTGTCTTTAATAATACTGTCCCGATCGGGAGAAATAGAGATTCCTAGATAAACTGCACTAGCGACTACCTGAGGGTCTACCAAGAAGATCTTATTATTAACCACAATAAGTGTTTTTCCTTTATTTAAAAAGAAGCCCAGGATACCCCCGAACTCACAGTCCTCTTTCTCAATCTCGACTAGTGCTGTGGATGGTTCAGAGCAGGGAGTATGGACACCCCTGTCTAGCCCCCTTTGAGATCTTGAATGACTCTGAAAGTTCTCCTGCCACAAAGACCCTAGACTCTGGTTTGAAATATAGGGCCTTAATAGCTAACCGGAACTCAGGTCAGAAATTAACCTTCTCTAGTACCTTCCATAGGTATCGCCAGGAGACCCTATTAAAGGCCTTTTCCGCATCCAGCAGGATCAAGTCCATAGGGTCTCCCGCCACCTGCGCTGTGTCAAAAAGGGTAATTATGCTTCTGATGTGATCCGTGGTGCTTCACCCGAGTATAAACTCGTGTTGCAATCCGGTTACAACTTTGCTGATCACAGGCAATAAACGAGAAGCAAGAATCTTTTAATATATTTTTGAATTCTCATTCATCAGGGTGATAGGTCTATAAGACCAAATCTCCGTAGCTACTTTATTTTTTTTTTAAAACACCACAATCTTTGCTTGGGACCATGAGGGTGGGGGGTTGTTTCCCTCAAAGATATAGATAAACAAGCTGGATAGGCAAACCCGCAGTTCAGGCACGAATACCCTATAGAATTCAGATCAGCTTCCATCAACCCCAGCTCAGATTTTAACATTGTTCCAGCTATTAACCTTGGTTTTGCCCCTTTCCGGCAACCCTTCCATGGTATCTCTCCCCCCTCGGAGGGAGCGGGTCCACTCGTTGAGACTGTAGATGCAGCCGTTTTCTTTGTTCTTCATCAGCCCGGCATTCTCCGTCTCTTTGTCTCATTCAACAACCGCAGCGGGATTAGAAGACGCCACAATAACAGCTACAGACAACTTCTGACGGGGCCAGCCACTTTCTGAGGCAGCCATCAGGTCTGAGATTCGATTCCAGGAATGCCCCCTGAGCCGTCGTCATAGAAATGAAAACCGGACAGCATACCCCAGCGTCCGATGCAGAGCTTCCTTTGACCGCATGAGGGGATCAGAGGGGAGCGACGCGAGGTCGTGTCCTACCCCGCAGCCATCTTGCTCCAAAAGTCACCTTCTATTTTTGAATCTATTTGTGTTATTTGTTGTCTATTTTCCCGAACCAGGTCACGGGATGGTGCTGCTGCTTGTCGGAGCAGGTAAGTCCTTTTTAAGGACTTTTTTTTTAAAGGTTTTTAGGGTGGGAGAGATCTAGAAGATAGATGTAGCTTTTGTTTGCGAGTTTGTTGAATGTTTAAATGAATTACTGTTATTGTTTTTCAGTAGTTTGTAGGCTTGCATTTTTTTTTACTAATATGGTAAGGTTTTGTTCTGTTAGTTATGATGATCAATTCTTATGTATATGTGTTTTTGGGAGTATAATGTGTTTTTGCGGCTGGGTTGTTTATTTTACTTTGTAGAATTTTGTCTATGATCGTGTGCTAGGGCCATTGGAAGCTTACTTTTCTTTTTAAGGAAACCCTTTTTGGTTTATGGTAAACCAATGCTTTTTCATTTGATTTTCATTTTTTCAGTTTGTCTGGAGCTTTTATTTTTAATACATTTTTTCAGGGTTTTTTATGGTTCCAACATATTTTAGATTCGCTTTGACAAAATGTTATTGCATCCGTTTCATTTTTGCTTTGGCTTTTTCGACAATATTTTTCCTATTTTTGGTGGATTACTATTTTTTAATGCTTGGATACATAAAGACCTGCAGCAACAGAACAGTACGTAGTATTTATTGTATGTCCTTTTGGGTGGGAAATGTAATATTACAATGTTTGTGTCAATAGTATGTGATTTAAAAAAAAAAATTATTGAATGTCCAGTCATACACAATCAAAGTTACAAGATACCAGCATTAATATGCCACCTACAATAGCTTGTAGAAATCATATGTATATAAAAGGAGAAAGGATGTTACATTTCTGCCGGTACGGACATTTACCATCTATTGTCTGACAATGAAACCTTCGGCAATACATCGGAATATATACACGTGAATCATTGAATAAATATGATGTGATTGTTATGTGCAATTGTTTGGTTTGTGTGTTGTAATTATTTTATGGGATGAGTTGTATTGTACCAGCTGCTACATTTCTCTTTGATAAATGTAAATGGAGTCACTATATAATGATTTTAACAAACGAAATTGCCAAGGGCTCTCCAGTCCCAAATTCATGGAAAGGGGCTGCGATAATCCCTGTTTTAAAAAAAGGAGATAAATCCCAGTCCGGAAATTATAGACCAATTAGCCTAATTGATTCACTTGTTTTAAATAAGGTTCAGGTCTGGCTTGAGGAGCAGAGTATATTGTCACCACTCCAGGCTGGGTTTAGGGCACGTACAAGCACTATCGACCAGATATTTAGTTTCACCCTATTATATTGGAAGACAGTGGTCTTGGACCAAGGCAGCCTATATGCTGCCTTTGTGGACCTTAGGTCAGCCTTTGACCATGTCTCCCGTAGTGAGTCATGGATAGTACTGAAAGATCTGGGGATGCCAAATGAGTTATTGTCTCTTATTGTTAGACTCCATGAGGGAAACTATGGATGAATCAGGTGGGGCACACAAGGCCAGGTGACAAAAATTTATTCCCAGTAGAGAAAGGAGTGAGACAAGGTTGCGTAATGGCTCCCACCTTATTCTCACCGTTTTGTTGGTTTGTGAAATTGTGAAATTTATGGCAGCCACTCCCACTGATGCCCCAGTCCTAGCGGGTGAGAGAATTCCCGTCTTAATGTTTGCGGATGATACGTTGTTAATCGCTAAAACCCTGAGTGGTCTGCAACGGGCCCTGTCTCTCTTTGAAGAGTTTTGTCATCTACGGGGCTTGGAAATCAACGTATCAAAAAACAAGTTCATGACTTACAACCCGCATAAAACATTTAGAGGTAGCGTGGTCCTGAATAAACATCCCCTGGAACAGGTTAAGGATTTCACATACCTAGGAGTTATAATGCAGGGAGATATGGGATGGAACAAGCAGCTAGATATGGCCACGCTGAAGCTCCGACAACTGTCAGGCCCTCTACAGAGTTTACTGTTTCTTTAACTAAACCAGTTAGCCCAGTCTTGCAAATATACAACACAAAAGTTGTTAATTCTGTGTTGTATGGGGCGGAGCTTTGGGGCTTCAACACTCTCACCAACCTAACCATAGCGGAAAATTGGTTCTTTCGGAAGATAACCAATCTTCCGCAAAGCACCCCTGTTCGCCTGCTACTTCATGACCTAGGTAGGAAGGCACTGGCAGATATAGCCAGATTGCGTCCTTTGCTTTACTGGAGAAGAATCTGGTCTACACTGGAATTATCTTCTTACGCTGCTGGCCTTAAAGATCTAATGAGGTCAGATCATCAAAAAAAATCAAATGGCTGCAGGAAGTTAAATTTATTCTGTTAAGCAGGTATGGTAACACTATGGGAGAACCCAGAAAGCATTCCATTTCCCTCAAAAATGTTATTGAAGGAAAGATATTGGAGCTGGGTGAGTGACAATATTGTTAGGAGTAGCGTCCCCTCTAACTTGGCACTTCCTAGACGTAAAGCCACTACAAAAGCTGGAACCATACTGGGTCATAATGACTAAGCCTTTATGTCAGGAAACTCTATTTTCAATTTAGAATTCTCTACCAATAAGGACTTTTTGGGCCAAATGGGACAAGTCAATTGATACTCTCTGTCCCACTTGTCTGGTATACCCTGAATCCTTGGCCCACCTGTTGTTTGTCCAGTGTATAGAGCCCCACGTTGCATATGGCTGTCCCCAATTTGTCGTTCTTTGGGTACCAGACAAAATCCCACAGCATTAAGACTATTGTGTTCAGATACTAAAGCATCTATTGTCATAGCCTTGGCAACATTTTTAGGATGCGCATGGTCTATTAGATCTCTGGCAATTTCGGCAACATCGTATTATATACTTGTTTTATGAATATACAGCTTGACCACTGCTGTTATTATGTTGCAAATTAATTTGAAAAAATGTCCTAAAGTGATAAGAATGCAAAAGTTAGGCCTGGGTCTAATAGCATTGAATTTTCTTGAAAATGGTCAGTACCTGCTAAGGATTATTATATTGTTTTCGAACCGTTTGATGATTAGAGATAAAGTTGTCTTTACATTTTTTAACATGATTTCATTATTTTAATTGGAAATGTTTTATGATTAATACTTATGGGTCATGTATTGGTTTTTGTAGTTGTGCTTTGATGGCTTAATTGTCTAATAAAGCTAATTTGACTGAATTGGTTTTATTCGTTGGTGATTGTTACATTTTATTTGAATTAATTGATGTATAGATTTATTATGTCAGTCTTTATTAATATTGGTGTTTTAATTGTTTTTTTGGCTGATGTAATGAAATATATTTATTATTGAAAATAAAAAATGTTTGGTTTGTTGGTTTTGAATTTATCATTGTTTTTGAGGATTTTGGTAGGTTATTATTTATTTTATAATATGCTTTTTTTGCAATCATTTCTAAGTAATCTACCTCTTTGTTATATTATATATGAAGAATGTTACTTTAAATTGTAGCATATCATACATTCTTTTGGCTTGTTTGCTACGTTTAGGGGCAATTTGGGTAACAGATTGTTCCATTCTTCGTTGTTGGTAGGTTTGCTTTTTTTGTAATGCTTCTATAAATTTGGGTTCTACATTGTCAGCGAACTGCTTGCCTCGCTGCGCAGCTACGCCTGGTAGCTGCTGCCCCTGCATGTCCACTGACCGATGTTGGTTGGTGTACGAGGCCCTCCGCCACCCGCAGGCTCCTGACTGCGCCTCATTCTTGGTGGGCTAGTGGGGAGCAGCTTTGCTCTGCTGCTGGTCTGCCTTCTGTCCTTTGTCTTCTGCCTTCTTTGCACTCTTGTTTAATTTTCCTCTCTGTTATCTTTTCTTCTCTTTTTTCCCCTCTTGCATACTGTTTTTTCACTTTTTTCACTTTTTCACTCTCTGTCTTCTACATTGTGCCCCTGCTGCTACTCGACCCCAGGGGCCTGCCCCCTTTCAGTGCCACATTTACCGCTTCCCAACTCCCAGCTATCTAGCCCTCCCCCTAACACTACTTAATGGCGGCCACAGTGCGGCCTCGCTGCTGGCATTTATTTATTTATTTTATTTGATGAGTTTTATATAGCACTGGCTAGACCCGTAGGTATCAGAGTGCTTTACATGAGGATAAACATTGTTACAAAGTTACATCAGTTACAAGTTACATCTGTTTCTAGAAATATTTGAATAGCATAGAAGACTAAATAAATGGTGCGTAGAAGGGTAAGGGGGTAAGGTAAAAGGGTAGGAGGGAGATACGGCAGAGAGACGAAAGAAGGTCTGCCCAAAATCCGGCTGGGTAGGTGACGGCCGAGGGGGAAGTCCACAGCCCATCTCCTCTATAGCTATCGAGGTAGCTCCACCAGGCATCGGCCAAAATGCTAGGTCTCAAAGGTCAGTGGCAAGTTCTCAGATTTTATGTCCTAATGGGTGAGCCGGATGGTGTTGGCGGGTGGAGTATATGCGCACGGTCTGGTGGGTGTCCAATATAGGTGCTGTCACTTTCATACCCTTTGTGCCCCCGCCACTCATCTTTCCTGCAGACCTGAAACTGAAGTCTCACCCCTCAGGATACGGTCTCATCGACTTGCTGGGCTTGAATTAATACTGCATCCGGCGTCATCTTAGGGTCAGGCAGGCTTGGGTGCTCCCTACAGCCTTTTTCTGCAGTGGAAGGCCATCTTCCAAAGGGGTTAGAACCACCCCTAGCCCCGCTGGTGTATACTCGATGAGCCAGTCCATAGAGTCCAGTGTGGTTTGAGGGGCTTCTTTTTTAGCTGTAGTCCGGTGGAGCGAGATGGGGTGGGGGGAATTGGGAGTGAGGAATTGTAGGTAGGAGCAAGGCTGTTAAGGCCATTTGTGTGGTGGCCATGTCGACGTCAGGCATCCGGGTATAATGAGACCCCTCATCTGCTGCTCCCAGATGCTTCCAAAAGCCAGGGTAAGCTGCTTAGTAGGCCTCTGGTAGCCCCTGCCTATTCAACTAAGCCCGCCGGTACCTGCATTTGCGGAGATCTTTCGTGGCTCACACGGCCGCCATGCTGGAGTCAGGCATCAGCCTCCACGAGTGCAGTCTCACCTGCTCACTGCACCGGAGGGGAATCTCCAGGCAGCCTGTCGCATGGAATGTGGCCCAGTCAGTCAAGATTTGTGCCGTAAACGGGTGGCACTTGCTGTTATGTTTTGATGTGGGTGTGGGGGGAGGACGGCCTGTAGCCCGCCCGTCCGCCCCGCTGAGCTTCTCCTGCTGTGCGCTCAGGTGAGTTCCCATGGCCGCAGGTGCCTGCCACTTGCCTGTGGTGCTCGAGGGCAATCAGCGCGTCACAGCATGCCAAACGCAAGCCTGTCTGCGCCCTTACATACCTGGACCATGCCCAGCACCACCAACCCCGGTCCTTGGACTTTCCGCCGATATGACGTTGGCACCTTACTCGCCCTCAACACCGAATGCCACGCTTCCTTCCACCTCGCAATGACAAAGGACCCCCAAGGACCTTTCTCCTGCCAATACTGCAGCAGCACACTCTCCCACCTCCGTACTTCAGCTCTTCCCTCACTATGAACGGCCAGATCACCGCCATCTCCTCATCATGCTTCCAAATGCTTTGCCTGATTCGAAATACCTTCAGATGGATCCCCACTGAGGCCAGAAAGACAGTCGCCCAGTCACTCATCAGCAGCAGACCCGACTATGGCAACTCACTCTATGCAGGCGTCACCCAGAAACTCCTCAGGAAAGTACAAAACATTCAGAATGCCACAGCCAGACTGGTCCTCAACATCCCCGCCGTAGCCACATCTTAGAATACCTGCAAGAACTCCATTGGCTCCCAGTCAATAAAAGAGTCAGCTTCAAAATCCTCACACAAGCCTACAAAGCCCTCCACGACGCCGGACCAGCATACCTGAAACACAGCCTCTCATTCCACGCACCCACCAGACACCTTCACTGTGCCCATCTAGCCCTTGACCAAGACAGGAGGAAGATCCTTTTCCAACCTTGCCTCCAGAACCTAGAACACCCTTCCTCTCCACCTCAGGCTATCCCTGTTGCTGACCCAATTCAGGAAGAATCTCAAGGCCTGGCTATTCGACTGAACCTCACCTCTCAGTCAGAGCTCCAGTCACCCCATTGTCTTGAGATCCTCACAAGTGAGTAGTAATGCTTAACAAATATTGATTGATAGATTGCCTAAGGTGGATTGGTAGGCATTTTACCATCCCTCCACTGTGTTTGTTTTGGCTTCCTGTGCCAGGGTGCTGTCATAGACATTCCACCATGGTATTTGGAATTTGAGTTGGCGTTTGTATACTGAGCAATGCAGTCTGCCAACCCATGTGTCTTCAAAATAGTCCACTAAGGGGCTAAGTATGTCTTCATTTTGTTGGTAGAAAGGGCTTTCTATTAGTAGATTGTAGTGGCTGGCTGCCTCTGTGACATGGGCAGAGGCTAGAGCAGGTGTCTCCAACCAGTTGATCGTGGGCTACCTGAGGTTCGCAGAAACCTTCAAGTAGCTCCCAGCCTTCAGTTCATTTTTCACTAAGGACAGCAATAAATAAGTGTTGGGTTTTCTTTTTAAAGTTGAGGAAAGGCTACGTATATTTTACATTATTATCAGGTTGCAGATAGCAGAGCTTGATAATGTACAGTGCGCCACTCAAATTTATAACCCAAGTAGGTCACAGAATTTCAGAACTGAAGCTCTGAGGTATTTAAAATGTCAATAAAAGCTCTTCTCAACTCAATATTGGAAAATGAGAACAAAATGATGTTTCTGAATTCTATTAAATGAGAGAAAAATAAAAATGAAGAGTTAACGTAATGATTTAGTTAACTCTTCATTTTAATGTTGTCTCTTTTCAAAGTGTCACATTTACAAAAGCAGGCATCTTGCTTCCAGTGGCTGGTAGACACAGTGCCATAAATATATCTTATAATACAGTAATTTTCTTTAAAAGGAATAAATTTAAAGTGAAGTAGAGTACAACTCTTTGAACAGCAGCAATAAACATAGATCGATAAAAATGTATCAAATAAAAGTTAGATGAAAAACTTTATAATAATATATTAAAAAGATTGGTTGAAAATAGATAAAAACATCTTGACAAGGGCTAGGTCCTAAAATCCCAGAGCTTAGTGACCTGCAAATAGGACATCAGAGAGAAAACTACAAACAAAAAAACACAATGTGGGTGTCGCCAGCAACTGTAAGAAAAGATATGCAGGTCTAATTTGTCTAAAGTGCTCAGGAATCAAAAGAGGCCTGATGTACTTGTGGTAAAGATTAGAAAATGTCAGATACACAAGTACAATATGCATGGTGTCACAAATCGAGATATTTTCACAAACTACAAAAAGGCAAATTAGACAATTTATACCAGGCCCCCTTCGTAAACAAATGCTGATGGAAGATACCCAACCTCAAAAATGTTAAAGAGTGGCGTTGCCTATTTGACATATTCAAAAGCAGGTAGGCTTTATCCAACTTATGGATTCGACCAAGACATACTTATAACCAGTCTGCTTTAATAAAGAAGAATTTTCACATTTTGCAAGGCGTGTTTGAACCATGCAGGCTCAGTTTTCTCTATGTCCCTAGGGTTGTAAAAACCTGGTCGCTCTAGTTCCTGAAAATATTTTTTAATATATTGTAGCCATGGGATTTGGGCTGCATTGTCTAAAAGCAGGCAATCCTCACAGAGCACCACAATAGTAGTGGACAGACCTGAATAAAATCGGTAATATAGGACATGCCCAGTTCATCAAGAATAATTTCTGTGGGGGCTCCTTGAACAACAGCTAGTATATTTTTCAATAACTTATTTTCTATCACTTGATACAATCAATGTTGGCATACCCCCAGAGTTTCAATCAATCAATCAATCATGGAATTGTATGCGCGCTACTCACCCGTGAGCTTCTCAAGGCGCAGATCTGTTTAGCTGAAGAGCCAGGCCTTGAGCGTCCTGCTGAAGGTGTTCAGGGAGGGGGCGCATCTGATGTCTGCCTGTAGCTCGTTCCAGGTCTTGGCTGCAATGTGAGAGAAGGATCTTCCGCCTGCTCTGGCTCAGTGGATTTGAGGGGTTTTGGCCAGTGCGAGGTTGGAAGATCGGAGGTTTCTTTTGGGTATGTAGAAGTTGATTCTGTTGTTGAGGTATTTGGGTCCGTTGTTGTGTATGCATTTGTAGGCGTGAGTGAGGGTTTTGAAAGTGATTCTTTTCTCCACGGGGAGCCAGTGGATACTTTGTAGGTTTTGGCTGATGTGTTCATGTCGGGGGATGCCGAGGATGAGTCTGATGGCAGTGTTCTGTAATGTCTGGAGTTTGCGGAGTAGGGACTTGTTGATGCCGGCGTAGAGTGCGTTTCCATAGTCCATAGTCCAGTCTGCTGGTGATGAGTGCGTGGGTGACTGTCTTCCTTGACTCAGGGGGTGATCCACTTGAAGGTCTTGCGGAGGATATGGAGGGTGTTGAAGCAGCTGGAGGTGACGGCGTTGACCTGTCGATTCATGGTGAGTGATGAGTAGAGTACGATGCCGAGGTTCTTGGCATGGTCTGAGGTGGTAGGTGTGCTTCCGAGGGCGTTCGGCAACCAGGTGCTGTCCCATACAGAAGGGGTGGAACTAAGGACAAGGACTTCTGTCTTCTCTGCATTGAGCTTCAGGCAGCTGTTGGTCATCCAGACTGTGACATCTTGCATTCCTTTCTGGAAGTTGAGTTTGGCAGTGGTGGGTTCTTTGGTGAGGGAGAGGATGAGCTGGGTGTCGTCGGCGTAGGATAAGATGTTGAGGCCATGTTGTCAGACGATGGCTGCGAGGGGGTCCATGTAAATGTTGAAGAGGGTGGGGCTCAGGGATGAACCCTGTGGGACTCTGCAGGTGATTTTCATGGGGTCAGAGAGGAAGGGTAGGAGTCTGATCCTTTGGCTTCTTCCGGTGAGGAATGATCGGATCCAGTCCAGGGCTGTTCCTTGTATGCCTGCGTCGCGTAGTCTGGCGACTAGTGTGCGGTGGGAGACGGTGTTGAAGGCCGCTGAGAGGTCGAGTAGGATGAGGGCTGCGGAGTGGCCTTGGTCAAGAAGAGTGCAGATGTCATCTGTGGCGGTGATTAGGGCGGTCTCGCTGCTGTGGTTGCTTCGGAATCCGGATTGGGACGGATCGAGGACGGCGTTCTCTTCGATGAATCGTGTCAGTTTCCTGTTGACTGTTTTCTCTGCAACTTTGGCTGCGAAGGGGAGGAGCGAGATGGGCCGATAGTTCTTGAGGTCGGTGGGGTCAGCTGTGGGCTTCTTGAGCAGGGGTCTCACTTCTGCGCGCTTCCAGTCATCTAGGAAGGTGCCTGTTTTGAAGGTGTTGTTGATGGTGCGTTGTAGTTCGGGTGCGATGGCGGCCGCGGCTCTGTGGTAGATGTGAGGGGGGCAGGGGTCGGTGGGGGCCCCCGAGTGGATGCTTTTCATGGTCGAGGCAGTGTCTTTGGCCGTGATCGGTGTCCAGTTGGAGATGGTGGGCTGGCTGGTGTTTCTGGGGGGCGGGGGGCAGTCTGTGGCACCTGGTGGATGGTCGATGAAGTTGTCGTAGAGGTTTTTGATCTTGAGTTGGAACCAAAAGTGGAACGAAAAGTGGCCATCAGGAAACATTTGGCCTTGTACACATTTAACAAAAGTTTAAGGCGCTTATGCTCTCTGCACCAGGCAACATCATGTAACCCAGAAATGGCTCTTTGTAGGGTCCCATTGTTTTTGATGAGCAGAGGTTTCCAACCAAGTCTTGAATTAAGTAGCAGACCCAAATAAGAGAAGATTTCCACTCTGGTTAGGACCTGGCTCTGTGCTGAGACATTACAGCATTTAGTGTTCTTGGGGCCTACCACCGTACAATGAGATTTTTTTAAATTTGGAAATCAATCCAAGCTATTTATAAAATCGACAAATTTGTCTAAAGTTTGTTGCAGGTTCCTTGCTGTGCTTCCAGGCCTCTGGGTACAAGCCTCTGAGGGACGCTTTTATATGTAGAGTTAAAACATGAGCCCCGGACTTTACTAGAGATTTCAGCAGGTCACCCGGGAATCCATTGATGCCAGGGTCGTTGCCCTTGGGTAGGGACTGGGTAGCCTCTTTGACTTCTGAACAATGGATGGTGAGCGTTTCAGTATGATCAGGGCCAGGGTTCAGATACCTCGCATTTATACAGAGCTGAAAAATGATTTGTCCAAGTCTGTGCTGGGACAGAGGCCTCCTGGTCGGGCAGTAATTGTTCCTTAAAAAACCTGGCCTCGCCTAGCACTGACCACAGCTCATTGAGCTTTTGAGCTGCAGCTTCCTGCTTGCAACTGCTGTTGTATTGGCTAATCTACACCTTTTGACTTTGTCCCTATCTTGTGGAGTGCTTTTAAGGGATGTCAAGAGCTCCTTCTTTGCGCTGGTACAATTTTTATCAAACCACTTACAGGGCTTCGGCGTGCCTGCTGATCCTGGGTTAGTAAGTGCCTGCTTATCATGCTCACAGAAGGAGTCAAAACCTCTTGAATTATCAATATCTGAAGCCTCCTTATTGTCAAGAGAGAGTCTGAACTGCTCCTTACATGAACTCAACATCTTAGCATTAAATTCCCTGGGAATAACATCTCCCCATTTGATTCTGTGCCCTCTATATTTGACGGTGACAAAAGTTTGATATAGGTCACTTATGTCTCAGGACTTTTCCTCTCACACAAAAATGGCAATCAGGAGATTGTAGTCACTATACGGATTCCATTCCAGAGAGAAACTTGACAAAAAAGATTAGAGACCCTAGATGAAAAAATGTAATCAATAATAGATCCCACTCTCTGGCCTTTAAATGTGGAGGCACCTTCCAGTCTCTCAAGTGCTCTCATAGAGAGAAAATTAAATACATTGAAGTTGGTAACCAGATCATTTAAGTTGATCCCTTTGAAATGAGTGCTTAACATAAACATGTTCTACAGGGAGTCCCTCTATGGCCTTACAGTCATATAGGAAGCAATCACTTCATTGACATAAATTAAAATCCCCAGATATAATCAACTACATTTGATGGCAGGGGCAGAAGGAACATGCCCAATTCCACTAAGGTCTTTGTGTTCTTGTTCCCATGTAAGGGGTTATACATGTAAGTGAGAAGAATGGTTGAATAATGATAAAAATTCAGTAAGACCACCAGAAAATGTGGAGAGTTTGTTCATACGACATAAGGGTCTCAGTCACCCATACACATATATCTTATTAATCTCCACAAACCATGTGACGCACATGGCAGCCCTATCATAGTAGCCTAGTCACAGTATTTTGTTCAAACTATAGTATCGGGCTGTATGGACTGATCCGAAGTATCTTTCATTACAGAAAGGGTTGGAGACCCCTGAGCTAGTGCTATCGCTTTTTGATTTCAAAGGCAAATTCTGTTTGTAGAAAATTCCACACTTAGTGCAGATATTTGGAGGTGTCTACATATACTTTGATTGAAATTATTGTAACAGCCTGGCATGGCTGTGTGGAGGTAGATGTTTAGAATGGTTTAGATCATGGCTTGCTCACATTATATGATTCTTTTTTAGGGTAGATGGTTTAGTAGTAAAGCATATTTAAAATGGATATTTGTGTTTTGATATTCACCATGGTTTGGGACACATTTTGAAAGTCCCAGCCATCATCCACGTATCACATTGTCTCAGTTTTAGTAAGTTATCTGCTGTAGAGAATATTAGGATTTGTTTTTCTTTATTTAAGTTGTCAAGTGAAAGGAAAGATTCTTCAGTATGTGTCATTGTTAAGTGTTCAGGTATGTGTATGTATTGGTATCTACTGGGGGCAGGTGGGATATCGCTGGTGGCTTTTTTAGTCCCTGAAATTAAACATTTTAAAGTGGGGATAAGTGGCAGGTGGCCTGTTATGTGTTAGGGGACTTTAGTTAGTATATATTTAAGAATTTTGCTTGTGGGTTCCTGGATGCTAGTTCTTGCCTCTCTTATATCTTTCTAACTTCTATTTCTGTTTAGGGGTGATTGTGCTCTTTTACATGAATTACAACATATGTTTTTGTAGTTGCTCTCCAATAAAATGCATGAGAATAATATTTAGTACATTTCTAGTACACAATTTCTGTTGAAACAGTTTCTTGACTGTAGGAGTAGCCCATGTAACTTAGTAACTGTATTCCTTTCTGCGAAGTGATATACTTTGCAGCTTCTATCAGTGTATCTGAAAGTAGTTTAATAGTATAATTATATAGAATATTTTAACAATTCTATATTTATTATTTACATTTAGATTTATGCAATCACTTCTATTTTGTTTACTTAGATGTATGTTGTGTATTGATGTTTTTCATGATTTCGCAGATTTGTTGTTGGGGGTATTCTTATGTGGAGATGGTGCTTTTTTTCTGTGGGATGAAAAAAAAATCACAAGTTCCACTTTAAATGTTAATTTGTTGTTAGTTTCTACATGTTGCAGTTGTTCAGTTTATTTTCATTTGCTATTTGGGTGAGCTTATACATTTGTATTAATGTATGTATACTTACTTTCGTATACCTTGTAGATGCTTTTATGATAGTTGTTATTTGCAGGCAGTTTATCACTGTTTCAGGTGTGGGTTTTTCTTTTAGGAAGTCTATGTAAAAAGATAGAAATTGGATACCATTTTATTAATTATAAGTTATTTAAGATTTTTAAATTTTATAACCATTACTTTTTAGTGCAAATATACGTTTTTTTTACTTGCTTAAGTAGTTGTTGAAATGTATTCTGTAATGGTTTCGTAATATTTAGGTTTGTTATTTTTTTTGTTTAATTTAAGTATATCTATAAAATGATTTTCTGTTTTATTTTAAGTAATTGTTTTATGTTAAAAGTTTTTTTTAATATATTTTTTATTGATTTAGTTATTGTGCCAATATTATTGTCATTGATAGTATGTGTTTTGATATTTTTGGCACATTATAATTTTATTTAAAGGAAACCATATTTTTGTATCCAATATTGTTATAGTTTTAACAGCAATTTTTTGTTCTCAATGTTCGTGCTTTTACCAGTTAAGCATAGGAAGTTTTTGTGATCAATATTTAACTTCAGATATTTTTGTGTTTTATTATTGTATGCATCAATATTATGACAGTGATTCTTAAAGATGTCAATAACATGACAAGAGACATAAATATTGTCTAAATGCAGAGGCATTCTATACTCATTTTTGGCTGGCATGTTGGGGACATTGTAGACTGTGACTTAAATACACACATCATAAGCCCATTTACCCAGATAAGATCCACCTGATCTGCAGGAGAGGATAAGGTCCTTTTTCTAGACATCTTCGTAACAAGTCAGAGAAATGTATGCGAGGAACATTGGTGCAGTATACAGAATATAATAGGGTATTGCGTCTACAGAAATTGTTTGGGACTGTATGAAGGCGTATGTAAGAGGGGCCACATTGCAATATATTATTAAACACAATCGGCAGGGGGTACGACTGATGGAGCAAGAATACAAGCTTTACTTAGACCTGGAGCAAAAGCATGCCAGAGCCATTGTTACAAAAGATTCCGGCGAACAACTGGTCTATCAGCAGGTCATTGAAGTAAGAAAAAACATAAGAGAAGGCTAAGGGACAACGTTGCAAATAACTATCTTAAGTTTAAATCTAAATAATATGAATATGGGGAGAGGGTCAGGCGGCTGCTGGCCAACCAGATTGCTGACTTAAGGGTTAGATCTTGAGTTAAATTAATTGAAGGGACAGATGGTCTTGCCTATACCAGATCTGCAGATATAGTGGATCAATTTGGGCTATTTTATGCTGATCTATATGGGAATTAAACTTCTTTTAGTCAGCAATCTGCTATGGATTACATCCAGGAGAGTGCAATGCCAGTTTTGGATCCACTCCTTTCTGAGTCTCTGCAAAGAGCTGTTGATATTGGGGAAATTGAGGAAGCAATTAATACTTAGGATATAGGTCTTGTAGGATAGGATATAGGTCTTGTAAAGCGCTCGAATGCCGTAGCGTCTTGGCGCTGGTAAGTGTGGGGAGAGAAAAACAGTCTTCAAATATAAGCTCCCTGGAAAAGCCAGGTTTTTAAAACTTTCCTGAAACGTTGGTGGTTATCTACTGATTTTAAAGAACAGGGAAGCTTATTCCAGAGTCCTGCAGCACAATTTGAAAATGCTCTACATCCCCATCTAGCTCTCCTAATCCTGCTTACCTCGATGAGACTCCGAGTACTGGACCTTAGCGCACGGCTGGGGATATAGGGGGTCAGTATTTTCTGGATGTCCTTGGCTCCACCCCCAAAAACAGCTTTGTGGACTAGGCATGCGGCCTTGAATTCTTTCCGCTGTTGGACGGGGAGCCAATGTAGAGTTCTAATTCCCACGGAGATCTCTGGGAATATCCAGAAGTAGTCTTGCTGCGGCATTTTGCAGAGCCTGCAGCCTACTGAGCTGTGCCTTGTTTATACCTAACAATAATGCATTACAATAGTCCAGCTTAGACAGCACGAGCGCCACCACGACAGTCTTATGTAACTCTGGCGTGATGAAGGGGAAGATCTTTCGCAGGGTCTTTATTAAGAAGAAGCAGGATGATACAAGGCTGTTCACATAGGCCGAGAAATTTAACTGACAGTCAAACAGCACGCCCAGGTTTCTCACCTTGGGCACGGGGCGGGGGCACTCACCAGCCTTCAAGGGCCACCAGGAGTTGTTCCACAGGGAATTCCCCTGGCCAAACTCAATGATCTCTGTCTTTTCAGTATTGATCTTCAGGAAGCTCTCATGCATCCAGATCATAATTTCCGATAGGCACTTGTGAAATTTAAGGGCAGTGTCATTAGATTGTTTGGCAGTCGAAATTATGAGCTGGGAATCGTCCGCGTATGACACTAAGGCGAAACCATGCTTCCTGATGAGTCTGGCCAGAGGAGTAACGTAGATGTTGAACAGCGTAGGTGATAGCGCTGAACCCTGCGGAACCCCACATGGAAGATGAAAGCTGCCGGACTGTAGGCCATCCCAGTGTAGACTTTGCTCCCTTCCTTCCAAAAAAGATGAAAGAAGGTACAATGCTAGGCCCTCAATTCCAACCTCCTACAGTCTTCTTATCAACACCGTGTGGTTCACGGTGTCGAAAGCAGCCGACAGATCTAACAAGACAAGAGTCGCCCTGCCTCCTTTGTCGACTATACTTCGGATCTCCTCTGCTGCCATAAGCAGCGCTGATTCCGTCGAGTGTTGTGCACGAAAACCATGCTGGGTAGAGTTTAACAGATTATGGGAGTCTAGGTAGTCCATCAATGATCTATTAACTGCTCTCTCTAAAGTTTTAGCTGCAATAGGTAATGCAGCGATAGGGCGGTAGTTCTTAGGTACCTGGGGATCTAGCGTGGGTTTCTTCAGTAGTGGTCTGATCGTAGCTATCTTCCAACTGGAAGGGTAGCTACCAGACTCCAGTACTTGATTAATTAGAGATGCTAATTCGCCTGCAATCGTATCAGCAGCGAGGTGCAAGATCGAGGGAGGGCAGGGATCTTTTGGGGAGCCTGATTTAGTTAAAGTGATCAGTCTACAGGTTTCTTCCCTCGTTATTGGTGGAAATTTCCTTAGCCCGGGATGAGTCATAACTCTATTAGTCAGTGGTTGCCCTTGCTTCTCTGGGGCAAGGTGAGAGTTTGTGAGCTCTTTATAAATAAGTTGAACCTTTTCCTGAAAAAAGGAGGCTAGTATTATCCTGAGGTGATTTTGAAAGTACGGTTATTGTTTTAAAAAGCTCTTTAGTCGAGTTCCCTGCTTCCCTAATCCTCGTTGCATAAAATAAACTCTTTGCGGCAATTATTGCGTTCCTGTACTGTGAAAGGGCACTTTGCCTACTGGCAAGGCTATTGGAATTTTACAAGATTTTTAAAGATGTGTCAGTGTCAGTTTTTCATGCATTATGTAATGAAATCATGCAGTGGGAGGAGATTCCGCCCTCCTGGAATAGTACTAATATTAGAGTGTTGCCAAAAAAGGGGAAATCGGTGGAGGAGATCAGTTCATATCGGCCTGTATCACTGATTAATGCTGATGCTAAAATATTTTAAAAAATGTTAGCCTCTCAGCTGGCTCCAGAACGGCTTTGTCCCTGGTAGAGACACGGCGGCTCATATTAATACGGCTATTGCCGCATTTGATGTCCCCGGTCAACTAAATCAGCGCATTGGGATGCAAATGCTGGACGCCAAGAAGGCCTTTGACCGGGTGGCCTGGGGATCTTTATGGTCAACAATGACAGCACTTGGTCTTGGTCGAAGGTTTATCTCGGCAGTCCAGAAACGTTATAGTAATCCGACTGCCTCTGTCAAGCTTAATGGCCTCTCCTCATTACATTTCGCAGTCCAAAGGGGCACGCAACAGGGGTGTCCCTTATCCCTGCTATTGTTTGCTCTATATATTGAGCCTTTTATAGAGCATATGTCACATAATTCTAGGATTTATCCAGTGTTTTTCAATGGTTTAGAGCTGAAGGTAACTGCATATGCAGACAACAAAGCAGTCTTTTCTACTAGACCAGTAGACGCTATAGTTGAGATTACATTAGATTACATTAAAAGCCCATCGTTTTGGGTCTTTCTCAGGCTACAAACTAAATTTAAATAAGACACAGACAATTATAAATCATCAATATGATACAGCCTCAGCTGCATTGGGGATTACAAGAACAGTAAAGTATCTAGGAGTTTGTATTAGCAGCCACGTAGATGAGGTGATTGCACTAAATTATGAGCCATTGCTAAAGAGGGTAGTGACAAAACTGCAGAGCTGACACCAACTTCCCCTCACTATATTTGGGAGGTGCAACATTATTAAAATGAACATTCTTCCAAGGTTTTTGTATTTATATTGTACAATTCCATTAAGGGTGCCGTTGTCATTTTTAAACATCTAAACGGTGCTATAGACAGTTTAATTTGGAGCTATTGGCGTGCAAGGAGAACCCTTCGGTACATTAAATTGTCATATGAACAAGGAAGCTTTAAGCTTCCAGATTTTAGAATATATTTTTGGGCCGCATTTGTTGGCCAAATTCAAAGTTTGCTTAAGGGACCCGATATTGGTACGGCTTGGCCTTCATACAAATTGGTTGCGGATCAGACATGGGGTTTTTGCTACATAAAACTGCTGACCCCAATTACTACAAGAGGGTACGATTTACGGTAGTTTGAGACATTGTTAGGATATGGCATTATATTTGTAAGGCATATTCATTACCAGTGTTGCATGTATACACTATGTTATGGGGGAATCCCATATTACCGGATATATTTCATGACTCTGCTGGGAGAGGGTGGCAAAGTAAGGGCATATCACAGCTTGGTCAGCTTTATGATAGACAAGGGTTCCGGTCGTTCAATGCTCTGAAAAAAGAGTATGGGTTGTCACAAAACACTTTTTTAAAGTGTTTGCAAATTAGGGATTATTATATGTGTGGTCAGGGCTTAATACAGATGCCCAGTCCATCCGAGGTGTTAACTGCACTTTATCAGATTTCAGGACGAGGGCTTATTGGTAAAGTATATCAAAAACTTTTAGCAATTGCTAGCGATGACGGCATACAAATTGCGTCAAAACTGAGTCGCATCTTTGAAAATGTTATAACTAGAGAGGAAATGCAGAAATCTCTGGAAACTATAGAAACAGCAGTAGCATCAGTGAATTTGAAATTACAGCAGTATAGGTTCATATTCATGCTGTACTACACTCCACAGCTTATCCCCAAATGGGCTCCGAATCAGTCATCCTTTAAAGCACACTGCCCAAAATGCTAAAATTATGCTGCTGATCTACAACACATGTTTATTACGTGTTCAAGGCTGTGCCTATTTTGGACTGATGTTAATCAAGTTCTTTTAACATTGGTTGGTCATGATATTCAGATGACAGAGAAGAAAATAGTATTGGGGACAATGTGAGATCGGGGTGGCCTTATGGGATCACTTGTTTCAATTATAATTGTATGTGCCCGCTTGTGTATTGCTCGAGTTTGGATTCAAAATACAAATCCTACTATTGAAGAATTTTGGGTTCTGCTTAGAGATATTTACAAAATGGAGTTGGAGGTAGCCAAAGCTAGAGGCCCACGTTCATGGTTAAAATTTAAACAGGTGCGGTCCAGTGTTCATTATATATTATTTTTGTCTACATAGATATTTTTGCATTTTTCTCTGATTGTAAAATGTAAGCTCTACCCCCGTGCTCTCATATACCTTTATGTACTTTCATGTACTTTTTTTCTTCAGGATCTGGTTCCGGTGTGTATTTTGGTGTTCTCTTGTGTTGTATCATATTATATATATGGCTAAAATTAAAATAAATATTTTAACTAAATAAATGTTAAAGAAAAAGTTGATCAGTGCCAGTGACAGAGGCTTAGCAAGACCAGCGAAGCCAGAAAAACTTGCAAACCTGTGCAAGGTGTGTCGATTCTGTTTGTCCATTATGTGGGAACTGTTAAGTTTTTGTGAGTGGCATTCTGTATGTAATGTCTTCACAGTCCATATTATATACCAGTGTCTAGTCTCTAATGCATGAGGAAATATCAAATTGAATTTTCAAACCGTTAAAGCTTCAAAAAGTATTGAAATAAACAAGTTGTCAAATACTCCATACCACTGTATTTGAAGAGTGTTCCCTAAATGAGAATGTATGTGTTCAGTTATGGAATACCCAGTTCCTAACATATATCTCATCATATTTTCGAAGTTGTCTTCTAAGTCTTCAACTTCAATGGATGATTCAGTTTTAGTAAATGATACGGGTGGTTCTTAACAAATGTTAATATTTGTGGGAGAAATAAAATCTGACAGAACAGGGTGAGCATCAATAGTACCTATTTCTACACATAAAACATATGTGTGGGACACAGATGCTATCCAAAGTAGCAGTTTGGTGCAAAAAGCTAGGCGAGCTTTCCTTAATAATTAAATTCTGATATGCAAAATTGGACTTGGTACTGCAAAAGTTGGAAATATTGTCTGTTCTACAGATCTCCTGTTATATGCCAGCCAAGACACAACCTTCATATTGACTATGTTACAACACTTGTGATAACGATGCGTCATAATATTGCCATAATTCTCCCTAGACAATTAGAGCTAATAAAGCTCATATTTCTACCATGATCATTAAAGAAGAGACTACCAGACACTTACCTTTTGCATTTTAAAGTTTTATGCAATAGTTGCATAATGAAATTGAAGACAATCACACTCTAGCTCTAAAAATGAACATTGCACACAGGTTTCTCACCTTTAATATTGTCTAACAATTCAAACTTTCTTTAAAAATACCTAAAACAGGCTATCACATTTCCACTAATGTTCTTCCACCACGCTCTTTCTATGCTTTACTAACTTTATACTACTGTACTATTTTCACAATTTGTACTATTAAACTAACCAAATGCCTTCCTAACTAATGCCTAATTTAAAAAGATGCACATTATTATGCTTTCTATTAACTTTAAATGCCTAACAATTACATTGTATTTAATATGAAATGTTGTACGTACATGTATTCACCAATTACAGTTCTATAATTCAAATGTCGTACAAGAAAATCAAACAAATACTACATAGTTCATAGTACATAGTTCATAACAAACAAATCTGACACACTGACATTACCAATGCTTGTTTTATTAAGGTGAGGATTGTTGGCAGATGGCTCAGACACCAGTTTCAGTGCTGGACTGAAGTGGGGCCTGCACTGGGCCTACAGCATGTCTTTCCTGTGTTGTGATGATTGATTTGTGCACTTTGGGACCTCAGGTTGCTCCTCGCTCGGAATAGGCCTTTACCTGTACCATGTTGTATAATTTATAAAACATTTTACAGGGTAAGGATTTTCCTGAGTGACTATTAAGGCCCCAAAAGAAAACGGTTTGGGTAAATTTTATGTTAATGTTCTGTTAAGTTTAAGGATTCTAGAGGCAAAAGAAAGTGTTCAAGACAGAGAAGTCTTTGTCCGCAGTGTGAACTGCCAGGTCTAAGTGCAAATTTGTAGAGGAATATAATAAATGCCCACATCGTAAAATATGTGCAATGCTGCATTGTTTAGTGTAAGGATTAAGCAAACTTATTATGAAAAATATGTGTGCATTGATTAGCAAAGCACCAATAATATAGAATCATTTTTGTCTACATTGTAGAATGTGGAATAAACAAGTTAGCTCTGTGCAATGTTTTTGTTGCAGAATCTAAAATAAAAGTGTTGAATATGATCTGGCAGAAATTCCAAGGATTTCCTGGCAATGTGGGAAATGTGAATACTTAGCATTGAGAGGTTGGCAGACAATTCTACCAAAAGCAGTTCAGTGCTCATTATATTTCAAAATAAAATTATCATTGTAAGCTGTAAGGGTATTCATAGTTATGATTTTGCTATGCATGATTTTGGCCATTATGATAGTAATGTTGAGGGCAACATCTGTTTATTGGCTTTTTTGGCGGTATTTACATGCGCTATTTCCATTTATTTAGGTGTTCCTGAGCAATTTTAAACTACTGCAGATGGGTGAATTCCACAACACTGAATTAATATATTCTGTGCATGGGCAAAACACAAAAATTCAGTACATGTTAGATTGAATACTGCACCTACATGCTACCCAACACAGATATAACTTATGAATGAGCATCATTTTGCTCGCAGCCGTACACATCCCCACTCCCCACATCCAATAGTAGAGTTTAGACAAATCAATGCATGTACAAACATCATAACACAAGTTACATTGTTTGGTTGGGTGCCTCAATGCGCACAACAGCACTCTCCACCAGGATGCACTATGACACAAAAGAAGATATTAAGATATAATTTCTGACAAAGTAACGCAAATATGCCTTAAATGACTGTTAGGGCACCCAACAGAACTCCTTTACATCAAATGTCTTACAGAAACACACACTTCTGCCTAGCTGTGCCAAGGTCAACCATTCTAGGACATACGCAAGCTCTTTGGCACAGCCCTCTGCACTACCTATCAAATTAAGGATATACACCCTGTAAAGAATTAGTTGTTAGTTAGAGTGGCCGTGAGTCTTACCCAAGTAATAAGTTCAAACTCCTGTTGGGATAAACACAGTTTCAATAATTTAAAACTGCCCTTCACCCCTGATAGCTATTTTATGTAGCAGGAAGGTTTACATTAGGAATGTTGTCAAAGCATTTAGCAGTACCAAAGCAATTAAACAGTCAAAACATAAGACAATAAAAATTCCCACAACAAATTTCTAAAAACCAAGAGGAAATTAATAAGAAAAATGACACAAAATTATTAAAATACAACGAGTAAGAAATATGTATTGTTGTTTTGAAGTTTGTATGTGTAAGAACTCCAAGAAAACAACATAGAGTCTGTGGTTTCAGTAGACCATGTCCTAGTTACAAGCCGTGGCTAACCACAATAATGTGTGTGCAGATCTGGAATAGTAGTTCAAACTCTCAGTTATGATGAGTTGAATATATAGAGGTCAATCACAGTATTAGTGTTTTTGAGCACAAGATCACTGCATTAGGGAGGAAGTGTGCTGGACCAATCATTATCTTCTCTACCCCTCCACTTTAACTTGCTGACCACAATGCACCTGAGACTGGCTAAGCGTAGAACAAGATGCCAGTCAAAGAAGTTACCTTTTGTCTTAGGGTCGGATTCAAATCTTGGTGGACGGGCTACTCCAACACAACTGTTATGGATATCCCATCCGCCGAAATATAAATCCCATAGGACATAAGGGGGTTTATATTTCGGTGGAAGGGATATCCGTAACCGATGTGACAAAGTAACCTTTCCGCCAAGATCTAAATGAGGCCCTAGTCTTATTGTGGATGTCGAAATCCTCCACGGTTCCGGATTAAAGCTAGGTACAGTGAATCCTCATGAAGTCAGATACACATTGTTTAAGGTTGTGGTGAGTCCTGTAATTACAGTGGGAAAAGCTCAGAGCAGGAAAAAATACATTTTGCATGCACTGAAGTCCTCTAGTCGGTCAGGTATTTGTGTTCCTTTGCCTGGTGAGTAGTTCTTCATTGGGATGTAGTCTCTTTTTTGGAGCTCAAAAGTTCTAACAGGAGAATCCTGGCAGCTGTATCCAGGCAGGTCACCCTGAAATCAAACACCTTCACCACAATTGTCCACTGAAGCTTATTTTGGCCAGCAGAAAGCTCCAAATTGACCAACCTGGTATTCTGGAGCCCGGAGGGTGTGGTTTATGACTGATAGACTTTATGGTCCTCTAGAGGCTGAAAAGTACAAATATTCTCCTTTCTTTTTGGAGTAGTTCCTCTATGTCACAAGTAATGTTTCCTGGACTTCAGGTGTCTTACTTAGAGTCCAGGACCCACATCAGCAGAGGCCACCAGTCTACTCCAGTCAGGGTTCACTTGTCACTGCTCAACTGGTCACTCCAGAAAAAGGTCTCATGCACCTTTTGATGTTCATGTAGCATCACAAGAGGCTAGCCAACAAGCATTGGAGCCTGATTCACGAAGGTAAACATACACGTGTGTGTAAGTTTACACTTTTTCAGTATTTACAAAACTGCATTTTAATAACAAGTTTACGAGTGCAGAGTCTCCACAATCTGGACAGAGAACTCCACACATGAAAAGATAGAACAGGCCTATCTTTTTATGGGCGGAGTTCTCTGCAACAACTGTGGAGTCTCTGCACTCAAAAACCTACTACTAAAATGCAGTTTTGTGAATAGGGAAAAAGTGTAAAAATGCAAAAACATGTAAGCTTACCTTTGGGAAGCAGGTCTTTGGAGTCCATTTCTAGGTCCTTGGCATAAGTGGCCGGTGTCAGGCCCTTCAGGTCTCCAAACAGGTCACAGACAGCAGGCTTCTTCATCTTCTGTTCGTCCACAGTCCCAGAGATATTCCAAAGAGCTAAAGGTGATGTGCTATTTTTGAATCTTTCATTTGCCAGTGGGTGGGGTAATTACTGAACACTTCCTAACCAATGGGTAACAAGTTCCCAAGGGTAACCCTTCTCTCTTTTCTATTATATCCTGTTTTCCTTAATGCCAACTATTTCATACTGCACCATTCTTAAGTGAAATCCAACATGGCTGAACCTTTCTTTCCATAGGGAGGCTTGTGTCAATCTCAGGGGTATGTCTAGGGTAATGAGCAGTCACCTCCCAGTCAATCACAACAAACCAACTGCGGGGGGCATCCCCCTCCCTCACTAAGATTGGAGCCAAAGGACCTATAGTGTATCCTGGGATCATAAGGCCCCTGTTCTCCAACCTTCTCTCATCACTAAACTGGTCCTTTCAAGTTAGTGAAGTTCCTGGACCCTCTTCTACTGCTCTTCTTGGGTTAAGCAGGATCATGTTGCTCACCTAGGCCATCATGACAGACCTGGTGTAGTTAAATTCGGGTTTCCAGACTGCAGAACAAAGTGAATATAATGCATGTGAGCACACTCCTTTCTGGGTGAGTACTACAATCAATCAATCACTCAATCAATGTACTTATAAAGGGCACTACCTACCTGTGAGGGTCTCAAGGCGCTGAGGGGAAAGGTGTGCCGCTACTGGTCAAAGAGCCAGGTCTTAAGGAGTCTTCTGGAGGTGAGTAGGTCTTGGGTCTGCCGTAGGTGGGTAGGGAGGGTGTTCCAGGTCTTGGTGCGAGGAAGGAGAAGGATCTGCCACCGGAGGTAGTTCATTGGATGCGGGGGACCGCAGCGAGGCTGGCGGAGAGGAGCTGGTGGGTGAGGGTGTAGAGGCTGAGTCGGCCATTGAGGTAGGCTGGTCCGGTGTTATGGAGGGCTTTGTGTGCGTGGGTGAGTAGCTTGAAGGTGATCCCCTTTTCGATGGGGAGCCAGTGTAGGTCTCTCAGGTGAGGGGTGATGTGGCTGTGGCGAGGGACGTTGAGGATCAGTCGGGTGGAGGCATTTTGAATGCGTTGCAGTCGTCGTAGGTGCTTGGCCGGGGTGCCTGCGTAGAGTGCGTTGCCGTAGTCCAGTCTGCTGCTGACGAGGGCCTGGGTCACCGTTCTTCTTGTTTCAGTGCGGATCCACTTGTAGATCCTGCGAAGCATGCAGAGGGTGTTGTAGCAGGAGGAGGAGATGGCGTTGACCTGCTTCGACATGGATAGGAAAAAGTCGAGGATGAATCCCAGGTTGCATGTGTGGTCGGTGGGTGTCGGTGTTGTTCCCAGCGTGGTCGGCCACCAGATGTCGTCCCAGGCTGAGGGGGTGGTTCTGAGGATGAGGACCTCGGTCTTGTCCGAGTTCAGCTTCAGTCGGCTGTTCCTCATCCATTCGGCGACGGCCTTCATTCCCTCATGGAGGTTGGTTTTGGCGGTGTGCGGGTCTTTGGTGAGGGAGATGATCAGCTGGGTGTCGTCGGCATAGTAGATGATGTTGAAGTCATGCTGGCAGGCGACGTTCGGGAGGGAGGCCATGTAGACGTTGAACAGCTGAGGGATGATCCCTGGGGTACACCGCAGATGACGTTGGTGGCTTCGGAGCGGAAGGGGGGAAGGCGGACGCTCTGGGTTCTGCCGGAGAGGAAGGATGTGGTGCAGTCCAGGGCCTTCTCTTGGATTCCGGCTTCTTGGAGGCGTGTCTTTAGTGTGCGGTGGCAGACCATGTTGAAGGCGGCTGACAGGTCCAGGAGGATGAGGGCTGATGTTTCGCCATTGTCAAGTTGGATCCTGATGTCGTCTGTGGCGGCGATGAGGGCTGTCTCGGTGCTGTGGTTTCTTCGGAATCCGGACTGGGATGGGTCTAGGATGCTGTTGTTCTCGAGGTAGCGGGTCAGATACTTGTTGACGACTTTCTCAATGACCTTCGCCAGGAACGGGAGCAGGGAGATGGGCCGGAAGTTCTTGAGGTCCTTGGGGTCCGCCTTGGGTTTCTTGAGAAGGGCGTTGATCTCGGTGTGCTTCCAGCTTTCTGGGAATGTGGCTGTCTCGAGGGAGATGTTGATTACTTTCCGAAGTTGGGATGCGATGGCTGTGTCTGCTTTGTTGAATATGTGGTGTGGGCAGGGGTCTGACGGTGAACCTGAGTGGATGGAGTTCATGATCGTGCGTGTTTCGTTGTCGTTGACGTTGGTCCAGGAGGTCAGGCGGTTGGTGCGGGCGGAGTTTGCAGGGGGGGTGGAGTCTGGCGTTGTCTGGGCGGTCGAGATGTTGAAGCTGTCGTGGATGTCAGCGATCTTGCGATGGAAGAAGGTGGCCAGCGAGTCGCACAGTTCTTGTGAGGGCGGGATGTCGTTGGTGTTGGCGCTGGGGTTGGAGAGTTCCTTCACGATGCTGAACAGTTCTTTGCTGTCGTGAGTGTTGCTGTCCAGGCGGGTTGTGAAAGACGATCTCTTGGCTGATCTGATGAGGTGGTGATGTCTGCGAGTGGCGTCCTTGTGGGCTGCGTGGCTGTCCGGTGTTCGTTCGTGGAGCCATTTCTTCTCCAGTTTCCGGCATGTTCTTTTGGAGGTCTGGAGCTCTTTGGTGAACCAGGTTGCTTTCTTGCTGGTGCGGCTGTTGGAGGGTTTCTTGAGCGGGGCGAGGGTGTTGGCGCATTCGTCTATCCATTGTCTGAAGTTGCGGGCGGCGGTGTCTGGGTCGGTGGGGTCGGTGGGTGGTTTCTGAGCGAGGATAGTGGCTAGCTGGTCTTCCGTGACTTTGCTCCAGCAGCGGCGGGGCAGCTGTTGGGTGTGTTGGTGCGTGGTAGGCTTCTTGTAGGTGAAATGGACGCAGCGGTAGTCGGTCAAGTGGAGTTCGGTGACGTGGTCGAAGGAGACGCAGGTGCTTGAGGAGAAGATGGGATCAAGCGTGTGGCCAGTGGTGTGGGTGGGTGCGGTGACGAGTTGTTTGAGGCCGAGGTTGTCGATCAGGGTGGCAGTGTTGGCGTTGTTGTTGTTCTCGAGGTGGAAGTTCAGGTCCTCGAGGAGGATGTAGTTCGTGGAAGCGAGTGCGTGGGTGCTGGCGAGGTCGGCAAGGGAGTCGCTAAACTGTGAGCGGAGTCCGGGGGGTCTGTAGATGAGGGTTCCTCTGAGGGTGGTGTTGGGGTCAGTGTGAATACGGAAGTTCAGGTGTTCGATGGTGCTGAGGGTGTTGTCTGAGTGTGTGGAGACCTTGAGGGAGGACTTGTGGATGATGGCTATTCCTCCTCCGATTCTGTTGGTGCGGTCTCTGCGGGAGATCTTGTAGCCGTCCGGGATGGCTATGGCGATGTTGGGTGCTGAGGAGTCGTTCCACCAGGTCTCGGTCAGGAAGTCGACGTCTGGGGTGGAAGTGTCGAGCAGGTCCCAGAGCTCAACAGCGTGTTTGAGTGTGGAGCGGGTGTTCAGGAGTATGCAGCGGAGATGGTTGGGTTCGCTCTTTGGTGGATTGGCGGTTCTGTCGCAGGTGGAGCTGCAGTTGCGGCAGGTGAAAGGTCCATGGGTGCGTTTTGGGGCGGCCTGGAAGCAGGTGGGGTGTCATCCAGCATTGAGCGCGTGGAGAGTGCTGGTGTCGTATCGGAGTCTGGCGTCGTGGCGTACGCAGGGTCCAGGGGGTCTGGCACTGGGCGCGGTCCAGGCATGGACGGGCGCAGACGGGCTTGCATCTGGCGCGCGTCCGGCGCGCTAGCAGCGCGCCCGCTGTGCGCGGCCGCCATTTAAGGCGGGGAGGGAGGGAGGAGCAGCTGGGAGGCGGGAGCGGGGCAGGGCCGCAGGGGACCAGCGGCGGGAAAATGGGCAGAGGGTACAGAAGGGAAAGGGGGGGGAGAGGAGCAGGACGCGAGGGCAAAAGGCAAAAAAACAGGTACAGACAAGTACAGAACTTACCAAAATGCACAGATAATCACAATAACAGTGGCAACAATGGGAACAAATACAGGGTCAAGCAGGCAGTCAGCACGATCAAGGGCACAGCAGGATCGAACTAGCGATCAGCAGCAGCGGGGGGTAAGGCGCTGGCAGACAGGTGGCGCTGTGCGGCAGTAGGGGAGCGGCCTGGCCACACCTATGTACTGCTAGAGAGGGTGGATGGCAAAATACATATAAAAGGGAATCAGTACTTAAAGGAGGCCTTATGCGTTGCATCATGAAACAATGGTGCAACAAGGCGCCATTTGCCCCCAAACAAGCAAGGAGTATGCCCCCTGAACCATTGTTTGGTAGCAATAGAAAGTGGCAATAACTACCCTAACGGGCCCCTCTCAACCCTGGGCCCCTGAGCATGCTTGCACTATTGATAGATGCACCCCTGTAAGAAAGAGGGCAGTGAGGGAGGTTGGTCAAGAAAGCTGCAACATAATGCCAACCTTCCCCAACACTTCCTCCTCTCCTGTGTTGGAATATTTTTTAATTAGCATACCTCATCTCTTTTTAGAGCTCTGCACGTTTAGCACATATGAAATATCAGGACCCACGAAGAAACACAAAGCTTGCCATTCACAGGAGAGTGCTGGTAATTCGGCTGCATCTCTCTGCCAGGATGTGCAGTGTATTTTACTTGGTGAGTGGCCAAACCTCAACAAAAAACGCTGTAATTTGATTTGGGGAAGGTAATGCTTACTTTGCCTTGCCAGGTCTTTTCTACTCCAGTATGATGTGTTTCCAGTAACTTTGGAGGGCGATTCTGCGAAAAATGCATAAATCTATCACCCCCATGGAACTGCAAGCACAAGTCTCTCTTCTATGCCGAGTCTCCCAGTGGGACTTAAGTAAAGCGAAAACATCACCGGGCTTAAGCTCTTCTATAAAATCACTAAACAGCACGCGAGCGAAATATTCCAGGCAAAAGTAAATAATAACACGTGCACTCAGCACCTCATCATACCTCCCAACGGGACAATCTTGGGCTATGGGTGGCATGCACTGCCCTTCGTGGAGGAAAATCAACCTGGTGGTCACCGCCAGTAATTTGGTTGCCAATTTGGTTGCCAGGGCTTGACATCTTTCACAGCACACATGTTTGTGAGCAGGTGCCCCAGATGTGCCGCACTATTCGTAAAAATAACAATATGTGCAAAGTTAACTATCACCTGCAAGAAGTGAATGAGCGCATTAGGATGATGTGCAAAGCCTACAAGCGATAAGAGTGCGTGGCGTATCACCCCATGCAATCTTGAGCCCTTTGAGAGTTATTGCCACAGAGCATGAAGTCAAGTTGGGTTTAACAGAAGCAATGATGCCAAGAAATGACCTTCAAAATACCAGCACCTAAAACCTAGTGGCATAATCCTGAGCAGGAGCATGCATGCAATGAAAAGCTAGTGAATGGCATCAGTAGGCTCCACATTGCTGTGTCTCATGCATGGCCATGCTGTCAGTACTTGAATGTGTCTCCTTGCAACTGGTCTTGTGCTGGGAGTTCTGGCCTGTACATTCTATTATCCAGTAGAAGTGTGGATGCTTAGCTGCTTGCCAGGGGTTGCATGTATAACAGAGCTTCTCAAATAAACCAGAGGCAACACCATGCCTGAGTATGATGTACGCCTTAAAAGAGGTGACGAGGATAGGAGGATATTCCCTGGAAACTCATTCTGAAGATGCAAACCCCTGACTCGTTTCTGGTATGCACTGCAGTGATTGAGTGTGACGGGCAGTTATTGGGAGGCTGTGCTTGCCTGGCTCAAGCTGATTCATCTACAGCTTTTATGTTCCAAGCTGCGTTCTGCTAACAAGCATGAGTTGCACAATTGGAAGAATGCTGCTGCATTTACTGTGAAGCTGATAGGACCCAACTATGCCTGTACGCTTGCAGTCTGTCCAATGGTAAATCAGAAGCATTTGCTGTCTATCCCCTTAGTATTGCAGCCAATGGGGCTTTCGGGGTGTGGCCGAACGCAAGTGAGGCTCGCACCCTAGGGGTTTTTGGGCCACTGGTTCAGCCCGGAGACAATTAGGCTGATATTGGGCTACTTTTGGGTTGGCGGGTGGAGGGTTTATGGCCGGCCATTTCGGGCGCCGTGGCATCATTTTAGGAAAGGTGACATGGCAGCCGGTCAGCGTAGGGACACTTGTTGGTTTTTATTGGTTTCTGATTTCTCTGTTAAAGGGAAAAAAAGAACATGGTGCAGGTTGCAGCACGAAGTGCAGTAAGAGAGTGCAATATTGAGAGCATGCAGGATGAGAGCAAAGTACAGGAGGCCATGCGGCTTTGGGCAGAGGCCGGACGCATGGACCTCGTGAAGACGCCGGAGGCAGTGCGTGTTGTGTGGCTGAGGGTGTGGCCACAGCTGTCTGGGCGTGTTCCCCACCCTGGCAGAAAGCAGGCAGGGCAGAAAAGAGCAAGGTGTGTGTGAGGGGCCGGGCCGCAGGACCAACGCGGCCCCAGGCAAAAGAGGAGGAGGGAGGGCAGGGCAGGGTGCCAATCGGCGCTTGGCCCTGGAATTTGAACAAGGGAAGGGCGGAGCCATACAGGGGAGTAAGATTTATGAGGGCCCAGCAGCCATGAGAACTGCTGGTGCCACAGATGGAAGGGGTCCTATGGAGAGAGGAAAGGGGGGGCTAGGGAAGCTCCCACAGGAGAGACAGGCAATCGAAGGGGACCGCAAAGGACAGGGGCATAGCCTGCGCGAACAAGGGCAGGAGATGGGAAGGGGAGGGGAAGAAGCTGGTGGGGATGGTGTGAGGGGGAAAAGAGGCAGGGTGCAGGGAGCAGGGGCCCTGCGGGTCGAGGGGGGTGTAAAATGTGCAGGGGGATGGAAGAGGTTCCAGGATTCATTAGATGGGGCAGCAAAAGCATTGGAGATGGAGGGGTGGTTAGATAGGGCCCCGTAGGGATTGCGGGACAGGTGGTCTGAGTAGGGGTGGGTGGAAACAGTAGGGGCAGAAGAAGCCCTTAGAAGAGAAAGGGGTCCACAGGGAGGGGGGGGGGCGGGGTCCAAAGTGGGGAAGTGGGGGCAGTGACTAGCAGGAAGGTGCTTTGCGTCACTGCTGGAGTGGAGCGAGGTGGAGGAGGGCGGAGGATGATGCAGGAAGGGTAGATGAGGATTTTGGTGATCAGGGGGCCCCGCGTAAGAAGACAGCATCCGGGGGCCCAGCGCACGGGGAGGGCACTCTGCGGGAGTTGGGAGGGATAGTTTCATAAGGTCAGAGAGTGGGGAGCAGGGGGACGATGAAGACACGGAGACCAGATTGCGGGAGGGCCCAGTGCGGGGGGATGTTGGTGGTGGTGTCCGACCCCTTTACAGGCAGGTAAAGGTAGGGATACTAACCCCGGTTTGCCGGACCTTCCCATTTCTTTACAGGGATAACAGGTGCAAGAAGCACCAAACTGGGGTGAGCCCCATGCGACTACACAATACCGGGTGGAAGAGAAGGCAGGGCTAGGGCGGCTGGCCGGACTATGCCGAGGGACGGAGGTTACATGCCTAAGCAGAGTTTTGAAAGGGCCATAGCGGGACGACAGCCTAGTTGGGTCGAGGCCGCCTCTGGGTCAGTGGCAAAATGACCTGCACAAGAGCAGGGGGCGGACGGGCAAACGGAGCCCCCGCAACATTCAGTGCTGGATATTGAATAACTTATCCGCAGAAAGCAGAAGAGTATGGAGGCACAAAGAGGAGGGAAAATTGAGCAAGGGGGGAGTATGGAAGGACATGCAACTGGATTATGATGAGGACAGTATGGAAGAAGGGGAGATAGTGGAGGAAGAGTAGGAGAGGTCATAAGGGGTGAGGGGGGACAATGTGACTAGTTTTATACAGAGCAAAGGAAAAGGAGTGGTGCGCCCGGCTCAGGCTCATGCAACTCAACCCGCTGCACAACTGGTTAGGCTGCTGGATACGGTGCGGACACCGACCTTGACGCCAGGTAAGAAAGGGGGAGAGTATGTTCGGCAAGCTGAGAATAAGCAGAAAGTGTCCACAGGGACTGATGCGAGCAGGGAGGAAGTGGAAGTGGAGGTCAAATTGCGAAAAGGGCGATACGTGTGGGACACAGAAGTGGGGACAGAAGGGCAGAAGGCAGAGGGGAAGGAGGGGACAGGTAAAGCAACAGAGAAAGTAGGCGAACACGCGCAGAAGGACGTAGGAGAGACTGACAATGCCAAGGAGGTGACGTGGCAGGAAAAGGGAGTAATGAGGTCAAGCTGCAGAAATGCTCTACATGGGGGTGACAAAGCCATTGCACTGGGGGCCCATCTCATGCTTGCCAAGAAGGAGAAAATATGGAAGGTAGAGTACGTTGAAATGTTGAAGCTCCTGTACAGGGAATTGAGGTCCAAAGAGGGATCGAAAGAGGAGGAGTTGAAGCTGTCAAAAAGACCCAGGGTACCCATGACCTTAGAAAACTGGACGGCAGTGTTTTTAATATTTGGGAGTGTGTACTGTGAGAATTACCCCAACAGGTGTGTGTCCTTATTCAAGTACATGGACGTGGTCAGGACAGCACACTTAACTTATGGGGGATATGCATGGTCACACTATGATGAGGAGTTTGGAGCCAGGTTAGCATGGGACCCAGAGGCAAAGTGGGGGGAAATTGACTCCGACTTATACCAGCAAACCATGGGGGCAGTGAAATTTGGGAAAACAACTTATACGGCCAGTGGGCTTCCCTTAGTTTACCGGCCCTTTCAGAATCACCCCACCCGGGGGGAGGTACACAGCAAAATCCGCGGGCGGTGGCCCTGGGGCATGCTGGGACTACAACAAAGGGGCTTGCTCTAAGGGATTTTTGTAGATTTAGGCACGAATGCTCAAAATGCTCAGGAAAGCACCCGTTGGTGCAGTGCTTTGGAGCAGGATACACAGGACAGGGCCACCAACAGGGGACAGGGCATACAGCAGCACAGTGGCTACAACAGCCGACAGGGACAACAAGGAGCAGGGGGCAGAGGCAGAAGAGGAGCACAGGGATATATGGGAAAAGGCTCATACACCCATTAATCTGGAGGGTTTGGATGCCTGGCTGAGACATTACCCAGAGGAGCAGGATGCACAAACTCTGAGTAGCGTTTTAGAGAAGGTTTTAGGTTGAGCTACGCGGGACCCAGGTCAGCATGTTGGGCAGAAAACTTAAAGTCTGTAGTGGCACACAAGGCAGTAGTTTGGGACAAATTGATGAAAGGAGGAGCGGAGAGGGCCTGGAGGGCCCGTTTGAGGAATGTCCGATCAAGGACTTTATCATTTGCCCAGTAGGGGTGGTCCCCAAAAGAGAACCAGGCCAATATCGCTTGATTCGGCATTTGTCCTGGCCACAAGGGGGGTCAGTGAATGATTTCATATCTGAGGAGCTTACATCTGTGTCATACTCGTCAGAGGACGTAGCCAGGGGACTGGTGGAAAGGGTTGGCAGAAGTGCCGAGATGGCAAAGTGCGGCATTAAGGCTACATTCCAGCTTCTGCCCATGGGGTGTTCAATATCATGTGCCCTATTTGAGAAGTTCAGTTCGTTCTTACAATGGGCTTTCTCCTGGAGAATGGGAAAAGAGACGGTGACACACTACCTTGATGACTTCTTCCTAGTGGGTCCGCTGCGCTCAGCCGACTGTCAGCAAGAGCTGACAAGTTCTGAGGAGGTCATGGGGGCACTAGGGGTGCCTTTGGCGCCAGAGAAGACGCAAGGTACAAGTACGGTGTTGTCATTTTTTGGCATTGAATTGGATTCAGTTGCCACGGAGACACGGCTACCGACTGACAAAAACTACAGGTAAGGATGTTGATTGACGACATATTAGCCAGGAAACAAGTGACAGTAAGGACAATACAAGTGCTGTTACGACATCTGAACTTTGCCTGCAGGGTGGTTAGGTCAGGAAGAACCTTTTGCAGGAGGTTGGGCAGTTCACTGGGGGGACTGACGTTGCCACATCATCACATGAGACTGTCAGCAGGGACAAAAGAGGATCTGTGCATGTGGTGCAGATTTTTAGTGGAATTCAATGGGATTCCTATAGCAGCCCCCACAGATTGGGTGTGGGACATACAGATATTTTCAGACACGGCAGGAGCCTGTGGGTTCAGGCTGTACTGGCAGGGCAGGCAGTGTGCAGAGGAATGGCTGCAACAGTGGAAGAATGGAGGGAGGAGTATTGCCTTCTTGGAGATGTTCCCATTGGTCTTGGCTATTGCAGTATGGGGAGGCGCCTAGCGCATAAGAAGGTCATTTTCAGAGTGGATAACATGTCAGTGGTGCAGGTGGTGAACAGGCAGTCAGCCAGGGATGAGCAGGTCTTGAGTCTTGAAGTTGTTGAGAGAGTTCATATTGAGTTGTTTGAAGCAAAACATCCAGTTTCATCGAGACACGTCCCTAGGGTGGACAATGACATCACGGATACTTTGTCTCGTTCGCAGTGGGAGAGGTTCCATGGGCTGGCCATGGAAGCGGCATCCTCAAGACTCCAGTGCCGATGGGAATGTAGTCTATAGGATACCAAGGATGCTGCAACTGGTGTTAGGGTCATTAGCAGTTTCCACAAGAAAGGTATAAGGCCAAGCTTGGATGGAGTTTCTGCAGGGAGGGTCACAGAGAAGGACAGGAGTCTGGGCAAGGGAGGATGACCTTATCCAACTCATCATGTCCATGATAGATAAAGATTTATCGAGAGTCACCATTGCATCAAAGTTAGCAGGGCTGTATTCATGGGCAAGCTGTGGTGAAGCTATGCATTGTCGGCAGGGGAATTGAGAAAGCGCAGGCTTGAGGGCTAGGCCAGGCAGTCGGGTAAGGACAGAGAGTCAGGAGGTCGCTATCCATTGGGCTGTTAGCTAAGATATTGGCTGTCCTTCCGGGAATATGCTACTGCCAAGAGGAAGCTGTCTTATTTTCAGCCCTACTGTCATGGTTGTATTTTGGGGCTTTAAGAGTGTCAGAACTTTTGGGGAGAAAACGGACCCCAGGGCTCCTTTGGGAGGAAGTTGAGGTGCAGGACTTTGGAAGTAGGGCAGTGCATATCCTCCTCAAGCACTCAAAGACGGCCCAGAGAGGTGTGGGGATATGGGTAGTATTGGGGGCCAGCAAGGACCTGAGGATATCCCCGGTGCTGTGGAGGGACACTTTGCAGGGAAAGTACAGGGGGGAAGTCAGGGGAAGTTTTCCGCAGAATATCAGGATGAAGGGTGACAGCAGCTCAGCTATTGGAGGTCATGAGAAGGGCTTTGCAACAGTTGGGGGAAGTTCCTTGGGAGTTTGGCACGCATTCTTTTAGAAAAGGGGTGACCTTAGATGCGGCACGATCGGGGTGGGGCCCAGAGAAATTAAAGCGGCTGGGGTGCTAGTCGTCTGATTGCTATGAGCGTTACATCAAAAAGGGAGGCAGCGATTATTCTGCTATGTAGTTTTCTTTTCTCAGGCATGTGTCTTTTCAGGTGCAGTAGTGGGGCCAGAGTCAGTGTCACTATCTATTTGGATAGTTGGGCACTCTTTTGTGAAATAGGCAGAAAAGCATAAGAGTTAAAAATGGAAAGGTCCAAATCTTGGTTTGGACCCAGCGCTGTTTTCCATATGTTGGCACGGAAAGGGCGGCATGCATTGGCACAACTTATTCCAAGTATAAATTTGTTGTGGCATCGCCATGTTTGTCCTGATGTCTTAGTTGTACAACTAGGGGAGAATGACCTAGTGGTTTGCAAAGGTTTGGCACTAATAAAGCACATGAAAAGTGATTTGTTGCAGATTAAGCAGAGGTGGTCAGCTTGCCATGTAATCTAGACTGAATTCATACCTAGAAGGCAGTGAAGGGAGGCCGAAAGACCCGGCGCAATTGACAAAGCCAGGAGGAGGAAAAATAGGGACATGAGAGCGTTTCGTAATGAAGCAGGTTTTGGGAGGGTGGAGCACCCGGAAGTGAAATACACGGCAATATATTTTTTCAGAGGGGATGGAGTCCATTTGTCTTGCCACAGTATAGAATTGTATCTAATCCAAATAAAAGAAGTATTGGACAGGTCATTAGATATTCATAGGTACCCCAGAGTATCCTAAAAGGGGGGGGGTCAGAAAAGTCTGAGGACTAGTCTGAATGGCGTCTGGTAGCTAGTTATGTACAGGTTTACAGTTTACTTTAGGGTTGGGAACAAGTTACTATGGGAGCAGGTAATAAGGTTAAGATAGGAGATAGTTAGATCTTTAGAGAAGTAGCGAAGAGGTTACATGGTTTAAAGGTTAAACAGGTAATGAATGAGTTGGGGTTGTTAAATAGTTGCAAATAAAGGAGAAGACTGGGGAAACATTAGGGGTGGGGGGAGGAGGATAAGTAGATGAAGCAATGTAAAGTTACGTTTAGTTTTGTACAGCAAGGCCAAGTTTATTTTTCATGTAGGTGCACCCACCCAACTATGCTGTCGTCCCGCTATGGCCCTTTCAAAGTGGCCTTTTTCACACTTTCTAATGCCTCATTGTGCCCGTCTGTTCCTTTGCGGCCTAATATGGTGAATAAGCACGCTATGGCTGTCAATTAGTGCCGACTTCTGAAAAGAAGTGATTTGTTTGTACGAAATTATAATTTTAAGCTGCCGCAGCAGTTGCACACGCATGGCGAACATCTGTTGGGTGTACGCCGCCCTTACTGCCGATGTCATACCGCATGGTGAGCCGCGAGGACATTCAAAACAAACAGCCGAGCTGCGAGTGGAGAGTCGAGTAACTGAATAGGAGCCGGGCATGGTAGGAAGGCACTTACTGAGTGTTTGCAGCTGGCAGAAATGAACTGTTCGGTGTGAACAGGGCCATGCTGCTGAACTCAGGCAGCCGGCCTAGAAATTACCATAGACTGAAGTGGGCGTGGCAGAAAGCCACTTATTTAGTACGCAGTTGTCCCTCTGTGCTGAAATTGAGATAGTACTACACAGCTGACACACTCGACAGTGAAGAGTGAAGAAGGACTAAACTGGCAAGTATCCAAGGGAAAAGGACAAAAGGAAAGTTTCAGGTTTATTCAAAGGAGAACATGTTAAAGGGAGTATAAAAGAAACAAGCATGTGCAATGCAATAGGTCTCGCAGTTATACGAGTTTGAGCTATTGGCATTATAAATGACAGTGCCTTTTATTTATGTTTAACCAAACTTAAATAAAAGGCATTGTCATTTACAATGCCAATAGCTCAAACTCCTATAAATGCGAGACCTATTGCATTGCAAATGCTTGTTTTTCTCCTGGCGCCCGTGTTGTCTGTAATTGCAACACTTGCGAATGGGCCATTAACCAAGCCTGAAGGCTCGGTCTGGTTTCGATGTCTATGGCGCCTGTTGTCTGTTGTGTGATCGAACTTTTCTCTGCAGTAAGGGAGGGGTAGGAGCGTCTGAGAGATAGGGGGGGAAAGACTGCCATGCGAGGGCCGCTGTAAGCGTGGCTATTATGAAGATACCGCGATTGTGTGGCTGCAAACTGCATGTGAAGCATCCAAAATGTGTTTGATGATGGCCCCTGAAGTAAAAACTGAATGTGTGGGCCTATATTTTGGGAAGGTGTGCAATTCCTCCACCCACAACGTAACCAAACAATCCCCATTGTAATTGCTGTAAATAAACTTGTTTGTCTTTAGCAGCTAAATGTAGAAAACCGTAAATGTAACAGGCTTTATTTTTTGTGTCCGATATTGTGTCCTGAGAATGCCCTTTAAAGAACTAATCCAGTAGTAAAGTGCCTTGTGATGCACTGAGAGGCAACCAGGTAGTAGGCAGGCCAGGTAGGGGTGTGTGCAGTGCAGACCAAGGGCTGGCACACAGCCTGAGCGGCCGGCGCAGTAACTCGGTAAAGGCAGTTTTGTCTGAGCAGGCAGTTGTGGCTTGTGAATTACAGCTACATAAGAACTCTCAAGTCTTCCAGGTCCACAGGACAGTTCTTTCCCTTTGCATTCGGGTACTTGTAGTCCATTGTTTTGCGAGCGCCACAGAATTACAAGTAGCGGAATGCCTATACAATCTTGGGCTTAGTGACCTACTGACACTTGGACGTGGTAAAGTTGACATCGTTGTCCCATAAGGAGCAGATGGAGGGGGAGAGAAAACGCGGACGCGGAAAGCAAACGCTGACCCTCAGCATGCAGTCACAGGTGGGAGGTGGTGGCAGATGGCAGCACAGGAATTCTTCCAGTTCCGGCTCTAGACAGTGATCTAAGCTCTAGTCTTCTCGCTGTTAGATTACTGCAACATTTTATATCCGGGTGTCCCTCAATTACAACTGAGTAAGCTCCAACGTGTCCATAATTTGGCAGCTGGCCTGTTATTAAGTCTGCCTAAGAGGTCCTCTATGGGCTCCACACTTCTGAAACTTTATTGGCTTCTAGTAAAGAAGCGCTTTAGTTTTAAAGCTCTCTTGTACAGAATCTATTGCCAAAACTTCCCAGGATCTAAAGCCTTTTCAACCCACTTTTTATAATACCTTAAATACAGTCTCGTGATGGTGACTTGTAAACGTCCGCAGATGGCAAAAAGCTGCTGATGTCTACTGGCCCATTGGCGACACCCGGACACCCTCGGTCCGCACCATCGGGGCGTGGGGCTGTTGGGGGTGGTGGGGGGGGAGGGGTGCTCCATTGCTGGTATAATCAAGTCTATTGCACGTTCTTTGAAATTGAGAGTATCATTTACAGCGCATGTGGCTGTAAAACGGCCCATTGTAGCGCCTGCCTTAAGCATAATCCGGGCCTGTCATGATGGGTTTTGCTGGCACAGCGCAGAGCCGAGCGCGTGTTTTATGCACCCGCAGTGCATTCATTTATCCCGATTTTTTATTGTATTTTGTATATTCACACAGTGCAGCTCTGAAACAATGGGAACGGTTTCCAGTTTGTTTCTGAGCTGTGCTGCCTAAAATTAAAGCAGTCACTCAGAGCAGCACCTAAAACAGGCGCTCGTCTCTGCGGCAGCAAACCCGTAATGATAGAGAGCCGGATGGAGAATGCTTCTGTCGGAAGTGAGAGAGGGCATGAAGGGACGGAGAAGCAACAGAGGAAAAGGATGGTGAATAGGTGAAGAGAGGCAGTGTGAGTGAGTCGAGGCCAGCAGTGCTGGATGGGGTGCACGGGGTATGTTTGGCGCGGCTTGGGGAAGAGCGTCTGAGAGAGGGGGGGAAGAAAGACTGCCATGCGAGTGCTTTCAGGCCTCCAAATGGTGCGCGCGCCCGGCCGACGCACATGCACTGTATTTGGAGGCCTGAAAAGTCACTGTTATGTTTGGCGTGGCTTGGCGAGGAGCGTCTGAGAGAGGGGGGGGAGGAAAGACTGCCATGCGAGTGCTTTCAGGACTCCAAATGGTGCGCGCGCCCGGCCGATGCACATGCACTGTATTTGGAGGCCTGAAAAGCCACTGTTTGCACTTCCAAAACTCGCTTACTATAAGTCTCGCCAGAGCAGCGCTAAAGCGCTGTCTCAGGCGAGACCTAAAAAGGAGAATATGTAACAGAAAACCATTTAACTGCAGAAGGTGGTGGACAGTTTTACAAGTAGCGAACAGACAACGGTGAACACTTTCGTTATTTTAATCTGTTATTTACTGGGTGAGGCAACAGTGACGACTTTGATTGTTTTAGCTTGTTGTTTTGTGTGTATTGTGTAAAATTGGTATCATATATTATTTTAAAGGAGTGTGATAGCACAATTTAATCATGGAAGATTCTTCAACTGTGCCCGCCCCCAAGTTCTTGCAGAATCTGGGTATTTTAGTCATGGCATGGGAAGACTAACTGGAGTTGTTTTAAATCTACCTTGAGGCCATAGGTGGAGATGTATTTGTAACCAAACGCAAGTTGCCATTATTAAAGCATAGTCTGGGCATCGAGTTGAGGAAAGTACTAAAAACATTGCCTAAACCTGTGCCTGCTGCACTGAAAACCATGATGGGTATGGTGAAAATGTGTCTGAATCTGAGGAAGGGCTCAAAGATGATTATGTGGAAGCGATGAATGCTTTAGAAGACAATTACGGCAAGAAAGTAAGCTTGGTTGTGAAGAGCTCAAGTTATGTTCTATATCCAAGTTGCCTGGAGAGAATGTGGAACAATATATTTCTGATTTATGGACATTAGCTGTGACGTGTACGTTTTAGGACCAACACAAAAAAATGATAAAACAACAATTTATTAACGGAACCCACAATATCAAAATCCAAGAGAAGTTGTTGGTATTGAAGGATCCCTCCTTGGACAAGGTCATAAGTATTGCGAGGAGTGTAGAGAACACATTCAGATATGTAAAAGAGCTGAATGAGGGTCAACATGAAGCAAAGAGTGAGTGTAGCAAGGTGAATGTGGTGCAGAAGGTAAAGAAAGGACTTGGGGGATTGGGTAAAGCACCTGTAGCTAAGGAAAAACAAGTGTGTTACAGATGAGGGAACCAGTCACACTGCCACTGCTGATGCGTGTCCTGCTTTAAAGGGACATTTTTAAGTGCAAAATAACAGGGCACTTCTCCCAAGTGTGTATGTCTCAGAGAGGAAGCAAAGGCAAACAAGTTGTGTATGCTGTGAGTGGCAGTCACAGTGATTACTCAGACGAGTATGAGAAAGACGACAGAGTTGAAGTTCTGGTGGTGTGTGAGATTATTGTAGCTGAAGTAAGAGAGAGGTATCATCCTCCCAAATGTGTGTCGAGGGTCAATGAGAAGGACGTCACTGTATGGGCAGATTTATGTTCACCGTACACTATAATTGACAAGGCAATGCGGGAAAGTTTGGAAGATTGTAGGTTGTGCTCACCCGACATTGAACAGGTAGAGTATTGTTGTGTGCAAAGAGCCTATAAGGAAAGAGGTGCAGATGGAAGAGTGTACGTTGTGGAAAGGGGGAAGGCACTTTTGGGGTGGAGAGAGCAAAAGGCTTTGGGAATTTTTCTCATTCCCAATCACCTTGATGAGGTCTTGCTCAAGAGGAGGCAGGTAAACTAAAGTGAAGCATAAAGTATCCATAGTTATTTGCCAAGGAGTTAGGTTTCTTCAGAAAATGTGAGCACCACTTTATCTTGAAATCGGGGTGCACACCTAAAGTACAGAAGGTGAAGTTACTCAAAGCGATCAAGTGTGCACCCTCTTCATTTGACAAGGAGCAACTTTGTTCCTTTCTCGGTCTAGCTAGGTACTACTCAAAACTTGTATGCCATTTTGCTGACAAAGTTCACATGTTGAGAAAACTTCTGAAGAAGGTTGAATGGATGTCAGAGTGCCAAGTGGCATTTGAAACAATCAAGAAGGATATTATGACAGCGGTAGCATTGAACCTGTTTGACCACCGGGATGAAACCATAATGGTAGAGGATGCTAGCTAGGGGCTTGGGGCAGTGTCGATGAAGAGAAAGAATAACCATGAAAAGGTTGATGCATTTGCCTTGCGAACGCTAAAAGGTGCTGTTGAAAACTGTCTTTTCTGGATCATCACCACCCCCACCCCCCTGCAAGATGCTGTGGTAATTGATCTGAAACACTTTCAGATCAAGGGCCCTGCTAATTAGTGCTCTTTCCCTTAAACTGTAAATGTGAATTGGTACACCCAATTGGCAGAGTACTTTACACCATTGTAAGGTCCTAGTATGTCATACCAGTGATATCCAGAGCAGGGATGTAAAAGCGGCACCAGGGCTGCAGGACCTATTGTGCCACCCTGAGTGACCCGACTGAAACCAACGGCTGCAGGCCTGCCATGTCAGCCCTGCACGAGCAGCTTGCCTGCTCGAGCTCAACCCTGCACACACCATGTCTGACAGGGTCACCTCACTGCATTTAATATATGTCAGTCACCCATAAGGTAGCCCTCCTATAGCCCAGGAAGCAGGTTTCATCATGTTGTTTGTGTGAAAATATATGTGCAAGCATATATTGCCCTGTGTTAGCATTCTAAACGTAATTCTACAACAAGTGAGGATAACATGGGCTAGGCATCTTCCAGCTCCTTTCTGGACAGTCAATTTCCTCCATGTTTGATGTCAAACTGCGTGTTTTACAACCCCTGACATGATGGTAGTGTTGAGATTTAGCCAGCATTGTACTAGGTGGCACTTTAGACAGTGAACTACAAATTAAACCAGTGTTCTTGTGCCTTGGCGGGCTTTTTCAATGGTTTGATGCCAAGCCAGAGATCTGACCAAATGCTGGAGAGCATGTGCCACTCCCAGAGGTCAGAAACAAAGACCTGTGTTTGCAGGATGTGGCATCTCCACTCACACACGAACAGAACCATCGCGGAGTGGAACCTGAAACCGTCGCTGCTGGGCAAAGAAACTTGTCCCCCACTAGAGGACAAAGCCTCCATCTGCCCCAGGCACTGTGTTTTTCACAGGCAGATGGGAGAATTAGCTATTCAAGAGGCGTACACTTCCCCAAGGGTGACCACATTTCTAGGGTGCTGCAGCTTTAGAGTACAACCAAGGATTGTTTTGGACATTTTTAACTTAAAACGGTAGGCTCTGACTAGGTGGGTTGCATAAACCCACCTGTCACTATTGGGGCGAGTAGTCACATGACTAGATGCCCATTGGCTAAAAGTCCTCACACCCACTAACACCTCCTAAACCCCGATTTAAGGTGCACCATGGAAACCAGAACCTCATATTCAATGTGATACCTAGAAGAGACCCGTTTTCATGAGAAGGCAAGACTCCACGAGGAGAGGCGCTAAGCTCTGCACCTGTGCAGCCACCATGCACCGGCTGGATTTTGACTCAACCAAGACAAGAGACTGTTCCAAAAGGAAAGTGAACCCCTATGCAAACTCTAGACTCCACAAGAACTCGCTTGAGCTAGAGGAATTAGTCCCCTGCAGTCGGCAGGCACAAAATGATAAATCCATGACCTGGAAGTACTGTCCACAAGCTGTCAGGAGTGACCACTCAAACGTCACTGGGCTGGTGGCTTATGGGAACTGTACTCTCGACCCTCAGTGAGACTCAGCTTTCTACAGCATTCCCCTGGTCCTCTGGAAGAAGATTTCCTCAACCACAGTGCTTGCAGGTACCAAGGCTTGTTGGAGGTCAGTCTGACTACTACCTGTTTTATTCGACACTTCAAGAGAAGGGCAAAACACTATGATCCAGCACACCACACAAACATTGTATATAATACAGTATTGTATATCGAACAATATCAATCCAATCAGCAGGTCTGGTTTCGAAATTCTTTATTTAATTTTCTTGTTTAAAATCTGCGTAGCCAACGTGTTTCGTCCTTACGGACTTCTTCAGGGCAAAACCATAATAAGAGGGTCTTTTCTATGTATTCCCTCAATACTGAAGTTAGTGATAAGCGCTCCTTTAGAGACAGAATTATACACAACCGTTTTATATTTCCTCGAATTTGTACAATGCTCTCAATGCAAATTACCCTGTTAGGAGCTAGGATTTGTATCTATTTTTAAGTTACAGGAGCGGTCCTTCCATCGCGTAGTCCATCTGATAATGATTGGATTGATATTGTTCGATATACAATACTGTATTATATACAATGTTTGTGTGGTGTGCTGGATCATAGTGTTTTGCTTATGACTCTATTGGAGGCTTAGAGGTATTGAACCTCAGATCCTTAGCACCCTAATAAGCAATATAGACTTTGACCCCACTAAATAATAGGTGCAGACAGTATTGCCTCACACCTCATTGTTTTGTGCTCGGTCACTTCAAGAGAAGGGATCTACCTGCATGAATGACCAACCACTCCTGTGGCTCCATCAAAAAAATGCGGCATTTGTTTTCTGCCTCTCTTGGTGTGCCTACCAGTACTAGTTCCCGCGATCCTTTTCAGCACTACAAATAGCCAGAAGCACCTCTGCACAGAATCCTCCGAGCCAGGTAGATCTGATCTGGCTGAGACTCCTGGTGCAAGGCCAGCTCCTTGCTTAAGTTCCAAAGGGTTTTGCCCAACTCGCCCTGCAAGTACCTTTTTGCTAAGGTAGCCATGTAAAGACTGCACGCCTGATTGACAGCTCCGTTGGACAACTAAAATATTATTTTTGCCTCTCACAATATAAGGACATTGATTTATTCAAATTTTATATCCCATTACAAATATGGTTAAAAGGAAACTTACCCAAGGTCCTGAAGGGAGAAGTTTGTCGAAAGTCACTAATTCCATCACTAATTTCTTAACGGATGCCTTGGAACTAATGGAAACTCAAATTATTAACCTAGACGAGAGACTTGCCGCAACTAAACTCGCTGCAAGCGAGACCATATGCAGCGCCTTGATGGAATCCGCAGGGGATTTAATAGTAACTTCTAAGGCACACGTCCTTATGGACACCACTAAGGGGATCATTATGATGTCGGGCGGAATCACTTCCGCTCTCACCAACTCGGTCATTGGACCGACCGACACCTGGTCGGCAGTATCGACCACCCCATTAGGATGCAACCGAATACTGTTTGGTTGCATGTCTATATTTCACTGTGGGAGCACGCATTATGGCCGTAAAACAGCTGTAATGAATGCTCCAAAAGTGAAATGGTAGGTGCGGTTCACACATTAACAGGGGGCACCATGGATGCCCCTCTGCCTCCAACCGGTGGCTGTGCACCAAAGGGGGCCCTGCTGAAATATAGGCACAGACAGCACGGCAAACAACATCAGACTCAAGTTTACATAAAAAGTTCAGGGCATATTTGTAAAATAATAATTTATCATTTAAAAAGAGCGGACGTAGGTAACGCTTTCTGAAATCAACGTAAAGCCTACAGAATAGTATAAAATGTACAGCTGATTACATGGCTTTCCCATCACTTGGGCATGTAGGTAATCTTTTTGACCATGACTTCTTTCTCGGGAAAAGCAACTGAATGATGTTCTTGAGTCCACCATCCTTGTGGGCTCTATCATTTCCCCATAATCCTCCCGATGTCTGTCCTGTCAGCCCTATTTGCTAAGGCTTGAAAGGGGGGCAAATCTGTTTGTGCAAGTAACAGGGGTGCCCATTCTGTGGTTGCTGTAGTGAAGCGTCGTCGATGGACTCTGTGGCCTCGGTATGGTTACTGGTTCATAGAAAAACCCTAAAGGACATCTAACATGGGCTTAAATTGGAATTCCATAGAGCATATTATCAAGCCCATTATCGCTGATTTAGCGGCAGTTTTCTGCCGCTAAAGTGGCGATAATTTTATCGCCTGTCTTGATAAAATGCCCCTAAGTGACCTATGAATGATGCCCATCCTAAAACGTGTGAGCAGGAATGTTTCATAGTCAGAGATAACAAGGGTTAGATAGGGCTGCATCTTAACAGTAGTAAAAGTATATTGGTGGGCAAGCACTGAAATTTTAGAGACCTTGTGATTGAATCTGATATTTTCGACATAATGCAAGCAACTATGTTTAAATTCTTTTCTGTTTATACTAGTCATGGAGGTCGGGTTGTAGAAATATTCCTGATGGCCTAGTTTACATAAAAATTCCCTAACATACTTAAACAATCCTATGTGAGATACCCCATCTAACCCGCAACAGGCGTTAAGCATTTGACGATTTAAAATAGGCTTCTTTGTAGATCAAATACGATGCCAAAGGAGCAATGGTTGGATACTGATGACATCCGCTATTTGTCGGAGATCTAATTCCTCATGACAATTAAAAGCAGAAACACTCTCCAGGACAGCCAGCAAAAATCTAAAAAATCTATTTTCAACGGTCTGCAGAGCAGTTACGTCTGCACAACCCCAGATACCTGCTCCATAGGTCGCTATGGAGACACATTTAGCTTTGTAAATTTGGAGAAGTTCTGGGGGGGGGGGGGGGCGTTTACCTAATTTCCTGCTGAAATTAGTCAGGGCTGCCAAAGCCTTAGAAAATAACAATCTCCTTAGCTTAACTGCCTGGGGTCAAGTACCAGTACGATCAAAAAGAATCCCCAAGTAGGAAAAAGTATTGCAGCATTGTAGGCGGTTGTTCTCTAAAAAGAACGTACAGCACTTCTTGGTCCCTGTACCGCATTTTAAAACAAATGTTTTGGAAGTGTTAACTGTGAGACCCAGGTTAGCCATGAAGTTCGCGAAACTATTTATTACCTTCTGTAAGCTGTTCGGGTACGGGCCAAGAGAACCGCGTCATCCGCGTCCGTGAGTGCAGGAAGTGGACGCTTCCCCACCGATGGTAGGTCCTGGCACTCATGTATTGGGCCGTTCCTAAGTTGTAAATATTCAAGGTGAATAGGAACGGTGCCAAGACACAACCTTGTCTCACACCTCTCCCAACGGCGACGAAATCAGTGCACTCACCCCCTGTCCCAAAGCGGACCTTAGCCCTGGCCCCGATACAGAACTGTCTCATAAAGGAAATTAGTGAGAAGTCCACTCCTATCCTTTCCAATATCAGCCAGAGTTTGTTATGGATAACGCAATCAAAGGCAGCGGTTAGATCCACGAAGGCCAAGTAAAGATTGACCCTTTTGGCCTTGATGTATTTGCCAATTATTAGGTCTAAATTTAGACACTCACTCACAAGACCTTAACACAGAGTCAGTTCCATTGAACTCACTCTCTAAGTGATTGATTGCATATATTTGCTTTTCCCATTGTCCGCAACATTAATGTTTTAAACTGCCAGGTACTGATTTACATCATGCTTGAAAATGTATTACTCTGGTTATCCTTCATGTATCAACTTCGTTTTGGTGTCCAAAAATAAATAAAAATCTGCTCTATATTTATAAATTGGTGTTGGAGTTCTCTCGAGTCGTGTCAATTACTTGTCGTCCATGTTCATGATGTGAAATGCATCTAAGTTTCCTGTCTGCTTTTTGTTACTCTACTAGGATTTGGAGAAGGTTTACAAGAGAGTACCCGAGGTCCATCCTTGTGTATTGTGGTAGTGCTATATGGTAAGACACCCTGCCATATCACATAATACTTTCACCTTGCTGAAGGAACGTATTTAGTTATCTAAAGAGAGGCACAGCATGATGGTGGGGCATCCACTACTTTAAAACCTATGTATGGGGAATCAGTTTTGAGCTGTGTACAGATCACAAGCACCTGATTGATGTATTTTCCACCAAGGGGAACGGATGGGCAACCCCCAGAATTGCAAGGTGGTTGTATCGCTTACAGGAGTACAATTTTGCGCTAAGGTCTATTCCAGGGAACAAAAACAGTGACTTGGATTGTTCGTCACGGCTCCCTTTGCAAATTGAAGATGAGAACGGGAGAGAGGATGATAGTGATGAGTGGCTCATTGCCAGTGTTGGTGAGTCTTCCAGAGAAGCCATAGAGCCGGATGATTGGAAGCGAGCGAGGTTGGAGGATGATGTTCTGGGGCGACTTACATCGTGTGTGTCCAGGACCACCGGTCAGTCAGAGAGTATGAGGAAGGAGTTTGGGGACAACATGATGGTGTGGTTATAATTATCGGTGGTGAATGGAGGGTTGTGAAGGAACAGAAGACTTGTGGTGCCCACTGTATGGCGGCCCAGACTACTGGAGCTTATGCTTGAGGGTCATGGGGGCATGTCGGGTATGAGGAGGAGGACCTGCATAGACTTTTGGTGGCTGGCCATGGACAAGGAAATTGAGAGGTTTGTGTGTAAATGTGTGGCATACATGTGCAGTGACAAGTTTTCCCAATGTTGAGAAATCACCTATAGCATCTACCTAGCTAATGGAGACACATTGGCAAACACTGGTGATTGACATATGTAGACCGTTCAGTTGCAGAGGGTTGGATGGGAAGTACATGGTAGTTTTTGTGGATTATTCCTCCATATGGCCCAGAGTGGCGTTTGTCAGAGAGACAAGAGTCTCATGTATCATCAATTTTTATGAGAAGGTTTTCATAAGGGAAGGTTACCCCGAATGTACAGTTTCTGACATTGACCCACAGTTTGTTGCAGAAGATTTCCAGATGTTTTTTGAGAGAGAGAGAAAGATATGTCTCATCATAGGACAGCCATTTATCATCCAAGGGAGAATGGTCTCACTGAGAGATTTAACCGGGTGTTGTGAGAGTGTGTGAAGATAGCTGAAGAAAACAGAGTGGACTGCAAGAGAACAGTCAAACAGATTTTGTGGAGCTACAGGAACACACCACATGTGGTCATAGGGGAAACACATTTTTTCCTGCTGAAAAGTAGGCTAGATTACACAAAGGTGACACCTGCCTGGATGAAAAGATTGTGTAAGAAGGTTGTGCAATATGGCAGAGCTTGGAGAGAGAGAGTCTATATATCAGGACAAATATGTGCGTAGGCAAAATGATAAATTAAAGGACAAGGCATGCAGGATTGTGGTGGGTGACTGGGTGAGAGTGCTTCAAGCAAACGGTGTCAGAACTGGGCATTCAAGATGGATGTGTCCCAAAGAAGTGAAAAGAGTTGTGGGCAACAGTGTGTAGCTGAACAAAGATAAAAAGTGGAACACAAGGAAAGTTACTTTGTGCAATGCACTAGAGCACTTGGTGTGGTTGGACAAGGAATGTGGAAGTGAGATGCCTGGGAAGTAACCCAGTGTGAGGTTATGAACAATAGGATGGGGCGGATCAGATGAAAACCAACTTGGCACTTTAACTATATTTGCTCATAAAAACTTGCCACTAGGATTATGTTGCTCATAAAATAAATCTTTGTTTTCAATAATGGATTTTGTAGGTAGAACTGTTCCTGTTTTTCTATATACGCTTTTAGAACTGTCTTCTATTAAGCTCATAGTTTATTTGTTTTTTTCCTGTTGTAAATATGTTAGTTTTGCAAGGGAGATGTGTTGTGTCTTCTGCATGACCATGTTGTTATTACTTGAATTTGTTTCCTGGCAACTGGTCTTGTGCTGGGAATTCTGGCCTAGAAATTCTATTATCCAGTAGAACTGTCACTAGCAAAGCTGCTTGCCAGGGGTTGCACGTATTACAGAGCTTCTCAAATAAACCAGAGGCAACACCATTTCTGCGTGGGGTGTACTTCTTAGTGTAGTTTTAAATCATTTTTATTAGTTTCAGGTATATAATATGGATCTTAAATAAAGTGCCCTACATATACAATAATTTGCTTTAAAAAGGTACACAGATAATCGTAGGATGTACTTCTTAAACTAAATGACATGCCCGTATATCATAAACCTGTCACCTCAACAGCAGTATATGTAAATCATGATGGAACCATTATCTACATGCTTGTATTTTGTGGTAAACATCGTTTACATCAATGTTGATACATCGCATGCCATTATAACGCGTTCATTAAAATGAATGCTTTGTTACATTGCATACCATTACAACGCAAGTCGTTACAACGACTTGCTGTAGGGGGCAGAAGGTGTTGGATTTTAAATCCAACACCTTCCCTACTGTCCTCGAACCGCCAGATTTGTAATTAGGCCCTTAGTCTGTGTTCTGGTTTTCAAGTAGAAATATAGTGTAGTACTGTATTATAAGTGCATAGGAAGGAATAAAGCATTTTAGGTAAGTCTGTAAAGGTACATCATTTACACACCGTAATCTATATTCCACCAATTTTCAATAAAATTAGTTTAGCCATTTTACCGATACAGCAGAGTACAAGATCTATGGAAAATGCATTGCTGAAAAGATTTTCTTGCCGCCCCCTCCCCATTTTTCTGCACCCCCTTATTAAATCACCGCAAAACTTTGCATACATTCGCCAATGTAGCAAAAAGTAATAGGGCTGCAAAGTTGCAAGGAGATTCATCAAACAATGGCAAACATATTAGAAATCCAAGGAATTCCTATCTGTGGGAATCCTAACTATAACTACAGAGTGTACAGGGTGGCTTCTGCTATTCTGTAATATTAACATATATAATATATATATAATATGTCATAGGTTTAGTGCCAACACGTTGGCATCTCCTGTATCAGGCCTTTTACAGGTAGTTTTTATTGCACTCTGAAGAATCCTTAACTGCTTGAGGGCTTTAAGTGAATGACTGAAATGAGTGCATATTCTTCAGCAGGTGACAAGTATGTTGCTGATCATCTCTTCTTTTTTGAGAAAGTCCTACAGAATTGGGTTGATGCACACAGGATTCTGAAAAATATAAATCCTCAGCCATGGCTTTGACTGCATTGCTGCCATTGCCAGTGGCAACAAATCAAATTGTGAGGCCTCAGGTTTAAGCCACTCATAGACCTTGGTATTAAATATGCTGGTAGCTTTATGTGATTTCTCCATGGGGAACATTGCAACTGTTACATGATGCTGAATTCCCTAAAAAGCGTAATAAGCTGTGAGACTAGCAGCTGGCCTCTGCTTAACTCCCTAGAAAGAGATTCAGTGTGCAATGATGCACAAGTAATCTGTTGCTTGACAATTGATCCACATGTCTATCGTAAGGTCTGACTAAAAACCACTCTGCTTCATATCAATGCCAACCAATTGCAGCACTTCATGATGCAGCCCTGGCATAATCACATTGGCAAAATAGGTCTGCCTATGAACCTTCCATTTCAGTCAAAGGACCTTCACAAATTTGAGACAGACCCCTCCTTTCATAAAGGAAGAAGGGAGGAGGTGAAGCACTAACATTTAAGCCAGCTTTCCATTGTAGAAACAAGTTTTTTTCATGGTATGATTGTAGAGTGACTCTTTGCTAAATATAGCCATAATAGGAAGCTATCTCGTAGAACTACAACGGTAGTCTTCATGACTGCAGTCACTGCAGCGCTTAGAGATATAGGGGCACATTCTCAAAGATCTATCGCCGAGTTATCAGCACTTTATCACAGCCAAAGTCACGATAAATTTATCGCCCATTCACAAGCTGGTGCTAACAGCCCATATCACCAGTTTACCTGCGATAGCATTCGCAAAAAACATCGCCACAGATGACCCCGGCAACTATCGCTAATGAGATGCAGAGTAGGCGTTCCCGAGCAAAAAGCCACGACAACACCACACCTCAACATTCTCAACGATCAGCCAGATCAGCGATAAGACCACAAAACAGGTCATAAGGCACGTTAGCAGCAGGAAACTAACAGCTGCTCTGACCTGGTGCAAAGTCGGACGACAACCTGCACCAGACAAGGGAGCCCAGCCCACAGCCACACATGAAAACCAACAGATGCCATGGAGCCAACAATCATGCAGCTCAGACACCCAAGAGGGCCACAACACCCACCACCACCACCCCCAGGACCGCCACCCCCCTGGACCCTCCCACCCCCCCGGATCACCACAGAGGCAGCGCAGACAAAGACAGCGGGCCTTCAGAAAACGCACCAGCCTCTCAGACTTAACACCAGAGGATGCCCACTACAGACTCAAAAGGACAACCATCCTCCGCATCCTGACCATCATTATCCACAGGCTGACAGTACCAACACAGCGGACAACCAACATCCCACCTCAGACAAAGCTGCTGGCTGTGCTGTGCTTGTTGGCCTCTGGTACCTCCCAACCAACAACCGCCAGAGTCGGAGGAGTCTCACAGCCAGCCCTATCCAAGTTCCTCACATCTGTCCTGGATGCCATCATCAGCTTGGTACCCCAGTACCTATAGGTCCCCACAATGCACAGGAACAGCTGGAGACCAAACAAGGCTTCTACATCATAGTTGTATTCCCGCACATGTTGGAGGCAATCGACTGCACACATGTCCTACTTGTGCCCCTTACCGACAATGCACACAATTACCGCAACAGAAAGCACACGCATTCCATCAATGTGCAGGCAACAGTGGACCACCGGGTAATCTTCACCAATGTCGTCGCCATCTACCCAGGCAGTGTGCATGACTCATACATCTTCCGACAGTCCATCATCAACTGGCGCTTCGAGGTTGACACCTACGGAAATGCCCTGCTCATTGGTAAGTACCAACTGACCACACCACACCCCCCAACTCCACAATCATGCAACTTACAACGCTGGCAATGCACACGTCACAGACTCACATTCAACATGCCAAACAACATGCCCACCCACCAGACATGACAGCACAACTTACTGTGGCAACCTGGGCTAGCCATGTACATGAGCCATCAACGGCATGGCACCTCAGCCACACAATAGCTTATTATGGGGAGAGGTGGGAACCAGGCATGTGCGAAGGAGGCAAGTGATCCATGAATGAGAATTTACACAATGCCAAGTGTTGGGGAGGTGTGCTGGACAGACTGCAGTATGCATACCACAGACATATCCATGTCTGCATGCACTGCTGGTGTTTGGAGTGTAGTGGACAGTGGACGCAACCATGTCATCCCAGCCAGTGGGGAAGATCCCGGAAATGTAGCTTGTGATGTCCCCCCCTGTAAGCGTGTGTGGAGTGGGCTGTCCCGGCATACGCCAGGCCAGCGTAGGGGTGTGAATAAAAAGCACGTAGCTCTGGGCGTGGTTCTCTTCTGGAATGCCCAATGTGTCTGCCAGGGCGGCGCTTCCCAGCCTGCCATGAAGGCCGACACCGTGAGCGGTGTTGCCTGCGATCCTGTGTGCTTGCTGCACACCGGGCCACTGGTCCCTGAACCCGTCTTGCCCGCCCCCTGTGCACCCAGGCCTCATTGCTCACCTGCCGACACCGGCGTGTGTCAAAGCGGGCCCACCACGTGCCGGCACAAGCTCCAAACCTGAGGCCCGTGACCTTGGCAGCCTTCTCAGACCATCACGACCTCCGCAACACAGGCCCGAAGTACTCCTTTCTCGTAGACATACTCCACCGGCTTACACTGCTGTCAAGTAGGTCACACATTTGGAACTGAGTATTGATTATGCAATGGCAGAGTACACACTTTATGGCTGATTTTATCTCACTACACTCTCCATGAGGGCTGGCTTACACTCATCCCACACACATCCAGCACATGCGTCACTGTACATGTGACCCTAGCAATAAAGGTGTCGAGCGCACGTGCCCGTAGCCAGTTCAATGAACTATCTGAGTGTGTCCGTGTGCTCATGATGTATGCATTCGGGCCCCGGGCCCCACAACATTACATTGTGCCGTGTACAGCGGACGCAGCCACTTCACCACAGGCAGTGGGTGAGACCTTGCACATGTAGCTTTGTCATCCCCACTCAATATGTAAGAGGAGTGAACTGGGCTTCCGTATGCCAGTCCAGCGTGGGGGTGTGGATGATTATCACGTGGCTCTGGGTGTGGTTCAGTGCTGGAAATGTGCAAAGGCATGTGTCTCTGTCGCAGTGTGGGTCTCCATTGAGGAGTGTAGGTGGTCCCTGATGAGACTTAGACACCCAAGTATGTGATCTAGTTCGGCTTCCATGAGGTAGAACCCCACCCGAACCTGTTCGGCCACCCCCTTCTGGCAGTCTGACACTTGGCCTTAGAATGCAATGTGTGCTTTGGTGGGCTGCTGGGAGCCAGCCGTGGTGGTGGGTGCGTCCAGCTGTCTGGTCTGTGCAGGGGGTGGGGTTTCCTCGATGCAGCTGGGCTGCCCTGCTCCTGGAGGTCGATTGCCTAAGATGTCAATGAACAGTTGTAGAGTGTCGAAAGTGTGGAGGTCCTCTTCAGCATCACTGTAGAATTGTCTGGTCTGCTCTGCTGGAGGTGTTGTTTGTCCCTCTGCAATGTGAAGGGGAGATGCTTGTAGACATTGTGTTGGCATGTATGTTGACGCATTGTTCAAGTTTACCTAGAGACTGCATGACAATGTACATTGTGACTGTTTGGGAGGAGCTGACTATTTGATGCGGGACAGTGGACATTTAGACTACATGATTTAGGTGAGGTTGTACACGTACATTTTCATCTCACAGTTTCCTGCTATGTCAGATGGGATTGGCCATTTTCTACGCACAAGCGCACCCAGTTGTGTCCTCTGTTCAGCAGTGTAAGTGTTGCACTGTGTACCACATTGTCGTCCATGTGGATGTGCTGTCATTGCTATGTGTGTATGCTGCATTGAGGGAGAGTCGACCCTGCAGCTGTGATTTTGATGTTTGTATCTGTGCTGCAGTGTGCCACAGAGATCAGGGACATGAGCCAGGGTTATTGTGGGTGTGCGGTGTACTACACGTTGTTGTGCATGTGTGCCATTGTGCCCGTCACCCCCGCTCCCCCAATACCTGTTCGTTACTCACCTTGTTGATGTTGTGTCAGGTCATGTCGAGCAGTGTCCGGAGTCCCGACTCCTTGCACCGTCTCAACACTGATGACTGTGGCCACCATTTTCTCCAGCTCCTCCTTTGGCCCACCTCCATTCACCTGAGGAAATATGAATTTTTATGGTCAATTGTGTCCCCTATCTTAGACCCCAACGGCTCCATGTACATGCTACAAGTACATGTATGTTCCCTCCACTTCAAGCTATGAAGACGCAAATACAATTGTGTCCAACGTTAATATGTACTCTTTCATATCTGCCATGAATGGGTCGAATATTCCATTCCTAAGTATGATTGGCCACCGACTTTACATGGTCCACTTTTCACGTTTTACAGTTCAGGCGAGTAGGCCCTGAATTCTGCCATCAAGCCTTTTGTCTTTTTCTGCCTCTGAAATGCTCCAGCCTGGACCTGCATCCGTATCCATGAACTTTGTCCTACTCCCTGCGCGGCTAACGGTGCCTGACGCGGCCTGTTGCCTGCCAAAAACTGTATTCAGCCTTCAAGTTATCTGCTCCGCTCCTCACCCAATGCATTCCTGTCTAGTAGTTTAGGTAAACATCCTTCCACCCACCGAGCAAAGGGCCCGGCCTCGCGGTCTTTATGCAAGTAATTCATAGCCCCTGTTACTATGAAAGATTCCTGCCCCCTCGCATCTCATGTAGACACATAGACGCTTGTACACGCACTAACAGTCAGTATAGAATAGGATCTGTCCGAGAAGACCTTTCCTTCTAGATAATATAGTTCCTTAAACACAAGATATTAGATATGATTTAGGACTAGGTTGTCCTGACACCCCAGACTTCTGTCTCCACATGTAGGGCTAAATGTCAAGTTCCCTTCACCCTCTAGTTGCACGTCAATCACACGTCATGCGGCTGCGCGCGCATCTCTGCCAAATATTTCTGCTGACACTGCAGGATTCTCTTATGGATCCACCCACTTGTGACATCATTTTAAATGACGTTTCTAGCATACGCCTATTATTACGCCTATTTTCATTACGTATGTGTATTCTTATCTGTATTATCAGCTGTTACGCCTCCTGCATCTGTCCTAATGCAATGCTTTTCATATATATATTGTTACTTGTCAATAATGTATGCTGATCCCTTCCTGAACCTTCGTGGTGATGGAATATGATTGCCTGGTTCGAACCATAATTCCTTTGTAAGGAATAAAGTCCTTTTCAGAACCTCTAATACCACGGATTCTGCCTCTTATTTTGACTGAGTTATTCTTACTAGACTTTACCGCATAAAAAATAGTACAGGTAATTTAAATATTTACCACATAAATTGGCGCCCGAACAGGGACACTTTCTCATCTCACGCGCCGGAGGTGCGTTGCAGGCCCGGTCTCCTGCCACAGCTGGACGGACAAAAACGCGTACCCGCAGGATTTCCTGTATCTCCCTCCGGCCAAGCGGGGGTGACTGAGGCTGCGATCAACACCCAGACGAGGCGGTGAGAAGTGCGAAGTATCCCGACCAGAGCCTAGCTGAGAGAGCAAGATCCGAGGTATACAGAGGCCCACCAGGTTCCGAAGTTCCGAGTCCAGTCGAGTCCAGTCCGGTTCAGTTCAGTTCAGTTCCGAGGCCTTCCGTTCCGTGCTACCCGGTGAGTACCGTTGCTGGGGAGGCAGTTAGACGTGCACATTAATTTGTGCCGGTCCTGACGGGTTTGGGTACACAGATCCGGTCTGCACTGTTTTAGCAGTGTATCTGTACTGTTTAGCAGTATATCCAGTATGTTCATGTATATAATTCAGTATTATCTAGTATTAGTATCATGTCAGTAACTAGTTTTCTTCTAATTATCATTGTTCGTTAAATGTTAAATGTTAAATGTTTTACTGTGTTCAAAAATTGTGGTATGAATGAGTGTTCATTATTGTGTTTATTGTATTAATTGTGTTCAAGTCCGGTTCAAGTAAGAATCAAGTAGCAAGGTTTAAAGATGCCGTTCTTTTCAAAATTAAGACAAATCAAAACTAGAAAAGGAGTACTCGAAGAAGCTGTTCCCATTCCACCTAGGGACACTCCAGGGTATTTTATGTATCATAAACATGGCCTAGATGCCGTATTATATCTTGACTTGTGGGTGGACTACACCAAGGATCTAGCAGAAAGTCAGAGGTGGCCCGCAGCTGGGACATGGGATGCAGATTGCATCATGAGAGTAGAAGAAGAATTATGGAAAAAGAAAGCCAGACAGTCACAGAAAGATGCTATTGAGTTATGGCGTAAAGAATCGCATAGGCGCACAGAGAAAGCGCTCAGACAGGAAGAGAAAAGTAGGGAGAATTCAAATAAAGCCCGAGAAGACGTATTAGTTAAAGAAGGTATCCGAGTAAAAACAGAACAAGTCGACAGACAACGAAACACTCTTATGAATGGTATGTATCCTCTTTTGGCCGAAGGTTTGCCTAAGGCCACCCCGGAAATACCGAGAGATTTGCCACCCCCATTACTCCCGATTAAAGCACATCCTAAGACCGCAAAAGATATTTTCCTTTCCTCCTATTTAGACGATGTAGCTCCCGAATATGTTAATGTTCCACCACACACGCCACCTGTCGATGGTGCTCAACCCCGAGATCATCCGCCCCCAATTCCGCAACCGCAAACTCCTCCGCACAATCCAACAGGTCCATCTGTTTCCACCGCTTTTCCTGCATCCACAGTCTCTATCTTACATCCCACGAATCCTTTCGTGCCTAGCACCTCAGAAGGTGCGACAGCAATCTTTGCCACGCCACCATCACGAAGTAAATCGTCTCTTAGAGATTTAGCAAACCAACGTACACCCCAAATAGCAACGTCCGACATGTTTAAAGAACATCTTGTAGATTGTAGATATGATCCAGTGCCCGGTAAAAATGACAGAATGCTGCTATCATCACTACGTATACGACGAGCTTCAATATATTTAACGACGCTCCCAGGAATGATTAAACATTTAGACAATATATATCGCTTTGTCCAAACAGGGCAAGGCCCTGAAAGTATTGACGAAGCCATGGAATACCAGAAAGCGGATATACAGAGACAACTGTTACGTTTCTTCATAAACTGCTTGATCAGAGACAGAGATAGGTCCGAGGTAGATCAGGATGAAATGCAAGTACTTACCAGATGGGGTCAGAATATATCAGAGGGAAAACATGATAAACAGACATGTATAGTAGCTATGTGCCGAAAAATCCGCAAAGAAGTAGAACGAATACATAAAGCCAGATTGGAGGCAGACAAAACTGAATCAGAGGGAGAGGAGGAGGAAGAATCAGAAATACCCACAGGACAATTAAAAACGATAGCTTATGTAGGTAGGGGAAGACCTTGTAGTAATATCAGATACTTTAATGATCCAATACGTCCGATACGTCCAGAATGCAACAGACATTTTCAAGCCCCTATGTTAAATACGAAGTCCCCTGAACACTTATTCCAGGCTGCTGATAAATTACTCCGAGACCGAAGGGGGTATCATATGCTCGATTCTATGGATGAACAAGAATTAGCCAGGTCAGCAGTACAATGGGCTGACAGTTCTGAGAAATACAGTGATGATGCGCTAGCACACACGTTTTTGAATCTTACCCCAGACGAACAGCGTTTAGCTGGTATATACATGATACAACACCTCGTTATATTATATAGAAGCCAACACTCCGATCCTGGTCCCCTACCTGATATCCTGATAGAATTACTCACGAACAAATGGAGAGGTTCAGGTACTGATTTAATTAAAGAAATTCTAGAATATCGACACCAGTACATTGTCTTCGTATGCCCAGAACATGTTTCAGTTCCCCCCAAGTTGGAAAGAAAAACGTACCACATAGACAGACAGAATCCCTTACGCGAAGTACACCCAATAAGAGGTGAAGACAATAATTTTAAACGCGTGTTTGTGTACACGCCCATAACTAAAATTGAATTATTAGAAATGAAGAAAGTAGTACCTAGCCATGACAAAGACCCAGCAGGTTTCCACCGTGAGATAAAAGACATGTTACTCATGGGAGAGTATACTTATCCTGACATTATGAAAATATTGAAAGTTTTATTGCCTGCCGGTATTTACGAGAAACTCAAAGAAAAGGAATGGGAGGTGGGAGACCAAAAGATAGATTGGACAGCATTAGAAAACGAAGAAAAGGCCCGAGCTGCAGGTTCAGGGCTTGGGGAAAGGACTACAGCATTACCAGGATTATTAGTGCAGGTACTACCACGTTTATTAACTACGAAAAAGGAAGACTGGGGTGCAATTTCAGCTTGTAAACAAAAACAAGATGAAGACACTAGTGATTTCTATTCCCGATTTGAAAAATGTTTTGGTATTAATAGTGGCATAAAAGCAAGTAGTGAGTCGTATCCGCATCTGTTTGTGACAAAATTAGTTGAAAATTCCTTGCCCCAAGTTAAGAGTAGAGTACTGAAATTCGAGAGTACCTGGCAAGGTAACACACCGTCTCAGATGTTACAAATGTTACAATATCATCACAACAGAATTAGGGAAGAACAAGAACATGAACAAAGACGTATGAAAGACACGAAAATGAAAATGCTTGTTGCCCAGTCAGTTCCAGCTGTCGGTCATAAAAAGGGTATGACACAGTCCAATGATTCAGCGGGTCCTGTTAGAGGGACATGCAACTATTGTAAACAGCCAGGTCATTATATACACGATTGCGCAGTTCTGAAACATAATATCTCTACGGGTATAACGAAAGAGAGACCACGTCCGCCTAGACAGGATCAGATCCAACAACAAGTACCTCAGAATATACAGCCTATGCCAGCTGTACAACAGACCGCACCACAACAACAACAACAACCACAACAACAGCCACAGCCTATTGCTGCAACACAAAACACGACACAACAGATGTACCAGTATGCACAAAATGACTACCCAGAGTATCAGCGCTACACATGAAATAGCCTAGAGAGGGAAGTTGGCCTACCCCTTATTGAGGTTCCCGTAGATCAAGAGGGTCCTTATGTACAGAGTCAAGTATTAGGAAAAGACAGAAAGTTTCTACTCGATACAGGGGCAAGCAGAACCACTATCAGTCACAGCGAAGTCCCAGGGGCACCCCTCTCAGGCTCACAAAATATTTCCCTTGGTTTTTCAGGAAAGCCTACTATTAACGAAGTATCGCAACCACTTGCATTCACAGTTGGTCCATTGACACGAACTACAGATCTATTGCTTACGAAATCATGTCCAGAAAACTTGTTAGGTATAAAAACATTGAAAGCTCTAGGAGCTATAATATGTTGTTCTCCGGAAGGAGTACGATTATTTTTGCGTGACTTTAAAGGTCACTACGTGTCTAGAGACATGGATCACCGGTTACAGAATCTACCTGCACATTTATGGGCGCAAGGCCCCACTGATGTAGGTTGTATGCACATTACACCATATCGAGTCACACTCAAAACAGGAGTGGTACTACCACGAATGCGACAATACAAGTTACCGCCAGATGCTGTAGTGGCTTTACTACAAATCATTGACGAGCTCATTGCACAAGGAGTGGTTGTAGAAACCGACTCCAATGTATGTAATTCTCCGGTTATTCCGATTCTTAAACGAACTGATCCAAAAGCACCCCCAGTATATCGATTAGTTATTGATCTGCGCGAATTAAATAAATGCATTGTACCACAATACCCCGTGGTCCCAGATATCTCTTCATTACTGACAGCTATTGATTCAGAAGCAACTTTCTTTACTGTAATTGACCTCAAGAACGCCTTCTTCAGCGTCCCGATAGATCCGGAAAGTCAATATTTGTTCGGATTCAGTTTAAATGGACAAAGCTTTAAATTCACACGCGCACCTCAAGGATTCACAGAAAGCCCCAGCATCTATAGCCAAGCACTGAAAAGAGAACTTGACAGTATCCACATGCCAGTTAACACTGCCCTGCTTCAATATGTCGATGATCTGCTGATCACCGCCCGAAGCGAACCTGAATGTGAAAAAGCTTCACTGACGGTTTTACATTTCTTAGCCGACAAGGGGCACAAAGTGTCCCCTTCGAAGTTGCAATTCTGTGTCCAGCAAGTTGTGTACCTTGGGCACTTGCTGTCCAAGGGGGGAAGACAGCTTACACCCGACCGCATCCAGTTAATTGTTAACATGCCGCCACCCAAGACGCAAAAGGAGGTGCGGGCATTCATAGGCCTCACGTCGTACTGTAGGCAGTGGATCCCTCAATATGCATTTCTAGCAAAACCACTCATTCAGTTGACAACACAGGAGGCAGCGACATCAACTGTCCTCCCTTGGACTCAGGAACATACGCAAGCTTTTGAAAGCTTAAAGAAAGCTTTATGCCAAGCACCTGTTTTAGCAACACCTTGTTACAGCAAACGTTTTACACTCTTTGTCACAGAACGTGAAGGTACTGCTTTGTCAGTACTCACGCAGGAACAAGCAGGATCACACAAGCCATGTGCTTATTTTTCTAGTACATTAGATCCCGTAGCTCAGGCTCTTCCTGCGTGCCTGAAATCAGTCGCAGCAACAGCTTTAGCAATCAGACAAAGCGATGCCATAGTGTTAGGACATCAATTGACAGTACAAGTACCACACGCAGTAGACGTTCTCTTGAACCGGACCCAAACACAACACTTGACTATAGCAAGACTGACGGGTTATGAATTGACATTGTTCCAGCCACACATAGAAATCAGACGTTGTAGTACATTAAATCCTGCCACACTTTTGCCATTAAATGGAACAGACCCATTGGCACATGATTGTATTGAAGTTATTACTATTACGACGAAACCCAGACAAGACCTGACAGATATTCCACTATTAGATCCAGACCTGACATTATATGTAGATGGTTCATGCATGAGAACAAATACAGGAGAATTAGTGGCCGCTTATGCAGTCACAACAGACACTGAAGTTATTGAAACAAATTGTATCGATACCTTGTCAGCTCAAGCAGCAGAGCTCATCGCTCTGACACACGCCTGTATTCAAGCCAAAAATAAGAAAGTCAACATATACACAGATTCACGTTATGCATTCGGAGTCGTCCATGACTTCGGCGTGCTTTGGCGAGAGAGAGGTTATTTAACTTCTCACGGTGCCCACATCCAGCACGGTCCCCTTATTCAAGCTCTGTTAGATGCAATACATCTGCCTACTGCAATATCGATTATGAAGTGCAAGGCCCATACAAAAGTAACTGACACTATTTCTCAGGGTAACGACCTAGCTGACAGAACAGCTAAACAAACTGCTCAGAATCAGACTCATACAACTGACACGACAAAAACAATAGTTCCGACACCAACACACTGCATGACAGTTAAGGATCCCGCCCTTGATGTAATTGATATACAGACACATGCCACACCAGAAGAAATAAAGAGATGGACTGAATTAGGAGAGATCCAAACAGATCAAGGATGGATGACGAAGGGAAAATCTATATGGTTTCTCCCCGACTCAATGGTTCAAGTCATCATTAACACAATACATAGTCCAGCGCACCTAGGAGAGAAAGCTATGCTAGACAGTATTCAACACATTTGGTTCAATAAACGCTTGCGAGCAGCAGCTAAACAGAAAGTACGTACCTGTATGATTTGTTGTCAGTTTAATCCAGGAAAAGGCGTACCTGTAGAACAGGGTGGATTTCAACCCCCCGATCACCCTTTTGAAGTCCTCCAGATGGATTATATCCAGATGGAACGTTGTCGAGGATTCAAATATGTCCTCGTAGTTGTATGCGCTCTTTCCCGGTGGACAGAGGCGTATCCCGTCTCAGATTACACTGCCCCGACTACTGCCAAACAGTTAGTTCGAGAATTCTTCCCACGGTATGGTTTGCCCCGTATCGTGTACTCAGATAATGGCCAGCCGTTCTCATCCGAGCTAATGAAACATGTTTCACTTCTGTTAGGCTACCAATGGAAATTCCACTGTGTCCGACATCCCGAGGCAGCAGGTCTCGTGGAGCGACATAATCAAACTCTGAAAATTAGACTGTCCAAAGTATGTAGAGAAAAAGGTGTCGACTGGATAGTAGCTTTACCGGTTGCGCTCTTTTACATGAGAATGGTAGCACACTCTCGAACAGGGCTATCCCCGTATGAGGTGATCTTCGGTAGACCACCAAATATGTGGGGGACGCCTATACCTCGTAAAATAACTGATGTTGATTGTAATATGCTGACAGATTACCTGGCTTCCTTGATGTCTGCACTACAATCTTGTCGTTCACAGGTAGCTGCAGCTTTTCCCGATAACACTGAGGTGAAGCCCCATGACGTGGTTCCGGGAGATATTGTACTTGTAAGGAACTTCGACAGAAGGAACCCGCTGGAGCCTCGCTGGCAGTCGCCTAAACTCGTCTTATTGACCACAAGGACAGCCGTGAAGATTGAGGGACGTAAAGGGTGGTTGCACTCGAGCCATATCAAAAAGTTTCATGGACTATCATCCGACTTGAATTTTCAGCCCTGCATTCCCTCACAGACTGACTCAAAACTCCCCCTGGTTGACAAGCCAGAAAAGGAAAACTATAAACTGAAACTAAGGTCTAGCAAGTCAGACAATTTGATTGTTTAAGTCCTCTCCAAGGTGAATCGGTTGAATTTGTCTCTGACATGTATCCTCTAGACCGAAATAGAGAGAGAAATAGACAGAAACAGCTCAAGAAACATGCGTACTGTAAATCACTTCGTAGTCACTGCATAGTGACATTGTTAATTATGTTTTTTCTAAGTCTTCTGATTATTATTTCCAGTATATTATTACACATGTATTACCCTATCTCCAAGCGTGCTTTCAATGCTACTGCCGAACATTCTTTTAGCGAATTACCCCCGCATGAGTTATCCTATAGATTTGCGCTGCGCAACAACACATTCATTAGTATGTTACATCATTCTCATCAGACCAGCAATGCTACAAATTGTTGGATATGTGGCCGACTCCCTCCCTATCAGAAATACAAGGGAGTTCTGCCCCTCTTTCCGTATCCATTCACACACAATGGCTCCTGTGGAGCATGGTTTAGTTTGATTAATTCCCTAGATTCAAATACAGTAGTTTATCAAGACAACTGGGTATGGGGAAACCTGAACCTAGTTTTACTTAAAGTCTGCTACCCTAACAAGGAGGGACTTCCCAAAAGAACAGGAACTGATCTAGAAAATGAAGTATATGGATTAGGTAACTTTACACTTAATCTCATGATCCTGAATGTTGAATCCGAAGCTACACCAATCTTGCCCGCTATGTCAGTATTTCCAGTTAGAGGCGAATTATGTGTAAGAAAGAATGGTTCAATACACATGGGCCATAGTAAATGTACCACTGTAATAGAATTCAGTGATAAAGGCAAGTCTACATTTAGAGCTTCTCGTCACTCCTACTTCATTTGTGGTCACATCGCATACATACGCCTACCCCTAGATTGGGATGGTACCTGTTACATTGCATTTCTTCTGCCACCTGTTTTCCTAGCCCCGCCTGATTACCATAGGAATACCCATTTAGTACACAATAGACAGCAGAGAGATCTCCCGATTGTCGACTACACTGAAACAGCATGGGAGCAATATACAGATTTCAATAAAGGTTTCTTTCCCTACATAGGTACAGTCACTAATAGTAAGCTGATACGTAGATTAACTAGAACCCTTGAAGCAGTAGTGAATGAAACTACTTCCGCCTTAGGCAACTTAACAGAGGAGCAGTCTGCGATGCGGATTGTTGTTCTTCAAAATCGTCTTGTCCTTGACGTCATTCTGGCCGATAGGGGCGGAGCTTGTAGGGTCATCGGATCAAGTTGCTGTGTTTTCATACCAGAAAACGCGCCGTCAGTATATAAGGCCATAACTCGACTTCATAAGATCGCAAGCCAGATACACCAGAATCCAGGCACCTGGACTTGGTCCGGTTGGTTCTGGAGCGTGTTGTCAGCCTGGGGATGGAGGATCCTATCCTTCCTAGGTATTGGCTTTCTCATACTATTCAGTTGCTGCTTGTGTCTACAATGTGGGCCAGCGATTTGTGGTCTGTGTGCCACATCGTGTATCCCGCCTTCAAATTTTCATTCAAGATCCCGGAAGAAGAAGGAAGAACAAATGATGCTATATGAACAGATTGATGGATTGATGAAGATGGATATTTCATGAGGGTCCGTAGGGGACAAGGAGGGAATGAGGAAATATGAATTTTTATGGTCAATTGTGTCCCCTATCTTAGACCCCAACGGCTCCATGTACATGCTACAAGTACATGTATGTTCCCTCCACTTCAAGCTATGAAGACGCAAATACAATTGTGTCCAACGTTAATATGTACTCTTTCATATCTGCCATGAATGGGTCGAATATTCCATTCCTAAGTATGATTGGCCACCGACTTTACATGGTCCACTTTTCACGTTTTACAGTTCAGGCGAGTAGGCCCTGAATTCTGCCATCAAGCCTTTTGTCTTTTTCTGCCTCTGAAATGCTCCAGCCTGGACCTGCATCCGTATCCATGAACTTTGTCCTACTCCCTGCGCGGCTAACGGTGCCTGACGCGGCCTGTTGCCTGCCAAAAACTGTATTCAGCCTTCAAGTTATCTGCTCCGCTCCTCACCCAATGCATTCCTGTCTAGTAGTTTAGGTAAACATCCTTCCACCCACCGAGCAAAGGGCCCGGCCTCGCGGTCTTTATGCAAGTAATTCATAGCCCCTGTTACTATGAAAGATTCCTGCCCCCTCGCATCTCATGTAGACACATAGACGCTTGTACACGCACTAACAGTCAGTATAGAATAGGATCTGTCCGAGAAGACCTTTCCTTCTAGATAATATAGTTCCTTAAACACAAGATATTAGATATGATTTAGGACTAGGTTGTCCTGACACCCCAGACTTCTGTCTCCACATGTAGGGCTAAATGTCAAGTTCCCTTCACCCTCTAGTTGCACGTCAATCACACGTCATGCGGCTGCGCGCGCATCTCTGCCAAATATTTCTGCTGACACTGCAGGATTCTCTTATGGATCCACCCACTTGTGACATCATTTTAAATGACGTTTCTAGCATACGCCTATTATTACGCCTATTTTCATTACGTATGTGTATTCTTATCTGTATTATCAGCTGTTACGCCTCCTGCATCTGTCCTAATGCAATGCTTTTCATATATATATTGTTACTTGTCAATAATGTATGCTGATCCCTTCCTGAACCTTCGTGGTGATGGAATATGATTGCCTGGTTCGAACCATAATTCCTTTGTAAGGAATAAAGTCCTTTTCAGAACCTCTAATACCACGGATTCTGCCTCTTATTTTGACTGAGTTATTCTTACTAGACTTTACCGCATAAAAAATAGTACAGGTAATTTAAATATTTACCACACACCGTTGCTGTCTTTCTGTTGGCATCGGGTTTCTGCTTGGTTTGGCTTTTCACATCATGCCAGCGCATCTTGGCCTCCTCGATACTCCGACTGCATTCACGATGGAATGCCATTTTTCCGTCTATGTTGCCAATTACACGGTGGAGGTGACGGACAGTTGTTAGTGTTCTGTCACCTCCGTGACGAAGATCCGGTTGTCATGCGGACAGTACCCCGTCTTCTTCTTCCTCTTCTCCTTGGCCTTCCCCAACCCCGGGGTTCCTTGCTGGTGGTCTGTGGGGCTTGTGGGGTTCGCGTTGAACTGGGCACTCCGTCCGGGTGCATCCATGGTGCTACGCGGTTTATTTTGTTTTTGGTGTGTTTTTCTTGTTCTGCTTTTATAGTGCATTTTCCCGCATGATATGTGGGAATTGCAGACCTGTCGCTGGTTATCAATGATTTTTGTATCGCGTTTGGCCTTATCGTAACTTTTTTCGCGTTCGTGTTTCGCATTTTTGCAGCTGCGCGTTGATTTTAACGCGGTCATTTGGCGCGTTATCCTGCTACTATCGCATGGTGCCACCGGGTTGAGAATACTATGTTAACACAGCGTTGTTTTCCCATGATAGACAGCGATATGCAAAGCTGCGTTAAGCTAATTTTGCGATGATTATCACACGTTCTTGAGAATATCTCCCATAGTCTTAGGATTTGGTGGTAATGTTGGTGGTGCAGTTGATGAAAGAGTGATCCTCTCAGTCTCTTTATGCCTGGAGGAGGGTGCAGCAAGTACTCCATGTTTTCTGAATAAAGATGGGGGCTTGATGGCTGTGGTGGCAACCTGTGTCTTCTCCTCCACAATGGCCAATTTCTTGGTTGGAACCGTAGCAAAGGAGGACTCAGATGTCACTGTTGGCTGATTCCTTCACTATTCTGTGTGATGTGTTGTGCACCAGCCCAAACTCCAGTGCATCTATCAACAAAGAAACAAAACAAAAAAATCTGGTGGTGCCTGCTCACAAACCACAAACCTTTTCGTAGAGTGCTGCATTAAACTTACTTGGTAGTAGAAGTAGAATCTTTATTGTATTTAGTTATTTAAAACCATTACAACAGTACATAATGATTATCATAAAAACTGAGAGCTAAGAGCATTTCCAAATGCTAATCTTCAAAAACTTTATTTGATTTATATACACTATTTACTTTTCCCAGGTATCATTCATAGACACCGTTTTAATATAAAACAACTCTAAAAAAACGCATTTTAAAAACCATCAATAATTCATTTCTCCTGGTAGTTATTATTATAAAACAGATTATAACCAATATTCTTAGTCCTCTAACCCCATATTTGAAATTTCCTTAAATAAAGGGGTTATAAACTTTACTTCCCTACAAGCAAGAACGGCTAAACGTCCACTTAGCCAGGTGATAATGGCTTGCCAGCATGTACGTATTCCCATATTTCTTAATAATTGTTTCAGAAGAATCTTCCTTTGCAGCAAGGGAACAGGACAAACACATAATAGATGAATTAATGTTTCACTCTTGTATCCACATAATCTACAAGAAAGATCCTGTGGTTGGTTTTTCCAAGATGGGACGAAGTCTTTAGTTTCCATAATACCAAACCTGAATAGCATTAATTGATGTTTCAATCTTAATGAGAAATGTTCTGCCAGACACCCTTGAGAACCTATTTTGGAGTGTGAATTTATTACTGTCCAGGCATGTCTCCTTAGTGCATAGACATTTTTATCTGTTAGATTTGAGGATATTCGCATTGTAGATCTTAACACTTGTTTGAAATATACCTTTCCTAATGTTAAGATACTAATTGTGTGGATACAGCAGAGATTGCAGACAAAGAGAGTGACTCTTTCCCTCAAAAATCCAAATACAAAGGGACTAAGAGCTAGACGAAGCAGAGGGAGGAGGCTTCAGGACAGGCAAAGGAAGTTGCTACTGTGTGTAAAGTAGCCTCCCAGTCTCTACATATTTCCTTTCTAGATAAAAAAATTAATAAATAACATAGAAAGTATATCCCGCACTAAAAAAATACCCAACTGATATGTTCGGGTAAAATATTAACTCAAAAATGCATTTCGCTTGAGTAAACAAATCTACCCTAAATGCTGACTGGTGATCGCCCACAGTAAAGAACTGATGCTCACTTTATCGAAATGACCACTGAACGTTCTGATCATGTTTGGCAAAGGATGAATGCAAGCGTTCTATCAATGCTTCTGATAGTCAATTTTCCCCAAACAGGAGAAACGGTTACATGACACAGCATCATGGTATGAAAATCGGTAATTATGAATCACAAGAGTAACATGGAGTTACCGAATTACTCCAAATAATCAGAAGTAATTAAAATTACACCCAGGCCTAATCAAACAGTTAATCAATATATCTTTATTTCGGCACAATGGCAATAAAAGACTAGATAAAAGCAGGGTACATAAATACAGGCGATAAAAACACAGGACTCCAATTCATAAATTAATCCAGCCAAGTTTAACATGGTGTCTGGTGTACATCAATTCATTAAAACAATCAGCCAGATAAATGTAAAACACATCGTACAAAGCAAGTTAAGCAAACATTTAAAAACCCCATACAAGTTAAAATAAACAATTAAAAAGACAGAGGCGACTCAGGATATAATAACCCATTAGCTTGATAGTTTGTTCTGTCTAACCCTCCACATATGTATCAAAAATTGAGAGACAGAAAATACAATGCACTGGCTATTGTTGCTTCTTAAAATTAAAAATGCAATCCTGAAGTTCCTAGTCCCCAGCTTGCTAAAGACATTTAAAAAATCCACTTGTATCTAATGTCTTGGGAGTTTGGGCAGAAAAATACAGCATGTTCAACTCTTTCCGCCACCTGTGGGCAAAACGGGCAGAAGCTATCACAATCGTTGGTATGATGGTTCCACTTAGCTGTAAGGGCACGAAGGAGGAGGAGCCCCAATGGGGAATTTAACCCCTTGTATGCTCATGACGAGCCCAGCTCATCATGAGGCACAGTGGAGCTGTGCTCATGACGAGCTGGGCTTCTCATAACGGTCGCGCCACTCCCACGCGTAATTGATTCTCCGCCTGTGCGGGAGAATCAATCAGTGGGCGGAGTCGTGACGAGCCCAGCTCACCATGAGCACAGCTCCACTGTGCCTCATGACGAGCTGGGCTCGTCACGCGCACAGCGCCGCCGCCGCCACCGCCCCCCCCCCGCGACGCGGGGAAAGTAACCCGCCGCGAAGGGGCTAACATATAGAGTCCTTGCCAGCGGAGGTTTGATCTCATTCGAGTATGCTTCCACACAATAATCTGCTTTAAATTCTAGAAAAGAAACAACAAGCGAACCCACCCAAAGAGAATATGAAGCTTAGTAATCAATATAGCGCCAGTAGGCACCTTTTAGCTCAGATTTTGAAACTAAACCAGGATCAACAGGGAAAGTCCACAAATTATTGTACCCAATCTGGCCCAGCCAGTCTTTCAAGGACCATAGCATACAGTCTTGCACATGCCAGGCTTTCTTAAAACGTTCTCAAGGGCCATGCATAGGGCGAGGGCACTGGTGTTACTCATAGCCTCTCCCAGTACAATAGTGGTCTCCACCCAACCACGTCATTAATCCATCAAAGGCCATAATGAAGACGTAAAGGAAAAAGCGGGATACTAGTAGGTAAGCCACAAAGATTCCACGCAAAATGATTTTCTATCATTTCTAATGGTAGACAATCTTGAATGTTCCAAAGTTCTCTGCCACATAGAGTGGCCCCTAGGGCCTGGCTTTTATAGATTTCGAGGGCAGTGGTCACAGGGCACAACAGGGAGCCACTATGAGCCCTCGAGATACCTCTACAAAGTTGTTCTAATTTAAACCTACACACACAACTATGGGAGATGGGCTCGCTCCAAGGCCACTCCATTAAGTGTCGGGTTTGCACGTGTTGTTCAGCAGGGGTCACAAACCATTCATTTACTCTTGCTGAGGTTGAACTCCAGTCCCTGCTGACTGCAGAAAGACGAATCTAAATGCAACAAGACCACTCATTTAGAGGTGTGGCGTATTACAGATGTTTCAACATCTTTATTGATAGTGATACATGCACTATTCTCCAGGACATGCAGTTTTTAGGATCCTATGACAACTAATCTAGTGTTCCAAATCGTGAACTTACAATTCATGCCTTAAAGCAAATCCATTAGTTCGCACATTCCTAGATTTGGAAAGAAGCATCTCTCCATTTGTTTGCCCTCTGACATTGGTTCTTTTGTATGTTATCTTCTCCCTCTTGTTAATGGTTTTAGAGCTTTCATCTCATTATCCATCATTCACCATCTTTTCCCAGTATGATATCCTGCAGAGGCGACTCTTGAGATCTCCTGGCTGAACTTGTCTTCAGGTCTCCCTAAATGGCTAGTACAAATGGGCTGACTGCTCTTTAACCCCTTCCCTGCGGGGGTAATTCCCCCACGGTGCGGGGGGGCCGCGGCGCCGCTGTGCTCGTGACTCACAGTGGAGATGTGCTCATGACGAGCTGAGCTCGTCACGCCCCCGCCCACTGATTAATTCTCCCGCACAGGCGGGGAATTTATCGCGTGTGGGTGGGCCGCGGCCGTTATGACGAGCTCAGCTCATCATGAGCACAGCTCCACTGTGACTCATGACGAGCTGAGCTCGTCATAACCATGGAAGGGGTTAACAGTCTCCAGGTAGTATGTCGGCCAATTCTGTAGTAGAACTTTAAGACGATTGTTTCCTGGGCCTCAGCTACAAGAAAATTATGAAGCTGCATTATTTTAAAAGCACAGGGATGCGTCCTATTTACAACAGTATGACGCATTCCTGCGCTGGCGCACAATTGGCTGCCATGCGCCAGCGCAGGCACCCTTGCGTAATTTTGCAATGGTGCCTGTACTGCGGGGATAATCATTAATGGCATTTTCCTCTTTCTATGCGTGCTGCATTGATACTTGAAAAAACGAGGAGAAATTAAAGTATTTCTCCTCGTTGCGCCATCTCCATTCCACCCCATGGGAGGAATAGGATTTTGACACATTCCCAGTTCTACAACATGTTGTAAATCTGGGGATTGCGTCAAGTGCCATTGCATCAAGTGTGGTAAATAATTTAATTACCGGGACTTAATTTGATGCGGAAAATCTATAATAATAGCTCAGTAAAATAAGAGGCAGAATCCGTGGTATTAGAGGTTCGGAACGGGCTTTATTCCAAAATCAATTCGAATTGAGGACTCCATATTCCATCACCACGAAGGTTCAGGAAGTGAAGGACCCCACTTTATTGACAAGTAATCATTTATATACAATAGGCATTACAGTGAAACAGATGCCGGAGGCGTAACAGTTGATAACAAAGATAAGAACATACATGCGTAACTAAAGTGGGTGTAACTGGGCGTAACTAAAGAACGTCATCAGATATGATGTCATCAATGGGTGGTTCCATGAAAGAATTTCGCAATGTCAGCAGAAATACTTGGCAGAGATGCGCGCGCAGCAGCATGACGTGTGATTGACGTGCAACTAGGGAATGAAGGGGACTTGACATTTAGTTCTACATGTGGAGACAGAAGTCTGGGGTTATGTCAACCTAATCCCAAATCATATCTATTATCCTATGTTTAAAGAACTGTGTTATCCAGAAAGAAAGGTCTCTTAGGATAGAATCTTATTCTATACTGACTATACTGTCCGTTAGTGCGTGTACAAGCGTCTAAGTGTCTACACTAGATGCGAGAGCAGAAATCTTCCATAGTAATAGGGCTATGAATTACTTGCATGAAGACAGAGAAGCCGGGCCCTTTGCTCGGTAGCTGGGAGAATGTTTACTTAAACTACTAGACAGGAATGTATTGGATAGGGAGCGGAGCAAAGCAGATAATCTTGAAGGTGAAATACAGTTTTTGGCAGGCAACAGGCTGGAGTCAGACACCGTTAGCCGCGCAGGGAGTAGGACAAAGTTCATGGGTACAGATGCGAGCTCAGACTGGAGCTTTCAGAGGCAGAAGGCAGAAAAGACTTGATGGCAGAATCAGGGCCTACTCGTCTGAACTGCAAAATGGGATAAATGAACCATATAAAGCCGGTGGCCTTTCATACTTAGGAATGGAATATCCGGCCCATTCATGGCGGATCTGAAAGAGGACATGTTGATGGTGGACACACATGTGTTTGCGTCTTCATAACTGGAACTGGAGGAAACATACATGTACTTATGGTTTATACATGAAACCGTTGGGGTCCAAGATAGGGGACATAACTGACCATAAAAATCCATATTTCCACACAAGTGCCATGCACGGAACGCCCACAGCAGAACCCACGGAACGCCCCTTTCATGCAGAGCAATGCGTAAACGGGACCCATATTTACAAGGCCATGAAAAGTCACACAGGATGATTTTGCGATGCCTTGTAAATCTGTGCACGCCCACCGCACCGCCGGTGCGTCAAACAAATTGATGTACCGGTGGGTGCAATAAGCTTGTAAATAAGCCCCCATGCATGTAAATAAGCCCCCATGTTTGCATGTGAGATGCCGTAGCATAAAGTATGTCTAGAGACTTCAGTCTGTTTCTCCTGTTCATTCTCTGACTTGCTTATGGATCTTGTGAGTCTGGTCCTGCACAGGAGGATGGGTTCACAACTATGCAAAGGTGGGTCTGCCATGGGGTGGACAACAGGTGAACAGATGGCTCCAAACACCCAGGAGCGCCTCAAAGCCAGCCTCAGAATCCCACAGAGAGTTCAGAGAGTTGCCCAGATGTACTGACTGACATCACTTCCCCAGGAGGCCCTTGTGGAATGGATCACCAGAGAGGCCATGCGTTGTGAACCACAAACAATACATTAACTACGGTGGGTTTCTCTTCTCTCGAGGGGAAAAAAGCCTGTCAAATAGCCCTCTGTATATAAACACACATTGCAACGATTGTATGAAGGAAATTAAAACAAACCTTGCCAACAAGAAGTATTTTTATAGGTGGTCAAACCACCTCTGTGTTTCCATGAAACCATTTCAAGCAGATCAGGAAAGCGAGCGCGAGAACATCTGCGCACTTGACCCCATCACAGAGCCATTTGGCATCCTTCCTCCGCCCTCATTTTGACAGAAAAATAGGCCGTGCTCTGTTTTCAACAGTTCCCTTTCTTTCCAAAATAAAAAGGTCAGTTCAAAAAAAGAGACGAGCTCGCATGACTTCTGTTCCAGTAGCTGCACATATACAATGAAAAATATTTATGCGGACGCTGCCAACTCCTAAAATAGGTAAAACCCACAGGGATATTTGTTCCTGCCAGTCTCAGGCCTGTCCATACGGGTCTGATTTACTACGGGGAAGAAACGCATGGCTGTGTCCACGTGAGGCCCCGCGGGATGCGCCAATGCGCTCCTTTGAAGAGGCTGAAACTGTAAAAGCGCGGTCCAGGCCAGTCTTGCTAACTCACGCACCTATTCCTATTCATGCACCAGGGTCCAAAGTTAGCTTGACAGGCAGAATCCGCTCCATGTGGCTTATTTACAAGCCCCCATCGCCGCCGGTGCGTCATTTTTAATATGGAAAAAGTGACGTGCCGGCGGCGCAAGGGGCTTGTAAATAAGCCCCCATATATCTAGGATGGATACCACGTAAGACGTATTTGCGTACGATGAAATGATGTGGAAATAATTTCTGCAGTAAACGGTCAGGGGGGCGTACCTCACTGTTCATACACCTATGTCCGTTGAACTTTCATCATCCGTGAGTTTAAGCCGTAGGGTGGGAGGTCTGGCCCATGCTCAAAGTCCAGTTGTGCTACCCGCAGGTCCCTCCCACTGAGGGGTCATCCTACAGCAGGCATAGATGTCAGAGGAGTGGTCAGAAGTATGACCACCTGCCATGGAGGCAAATCTTGGGCAGTGCCTGTAAAAATTCCGGACAAAGTTACAAAATTTAAAAAAAAGATCACTTTTATGGACACATCTGAGTAGGTCAAGCAGTGGTATGAGAGCAGGTAAAAAGAGGGCTGTACAAATACTCGTCAAAGGAGACTGATGTTCTTTGTGCAAACGCCCATCTGTTTCTTTTAAAGCTTAAAACACCAGTAAACATACAGACTCTGGGCCAACATAATGGACAGTTGTCATATGACTCTGCCCCTTCGCCATGGACGGTAGAACCAGAAGGAGAGCTCTGTTGATGAAGGAGGACTTCCACCTCATAGGCAGTAGTAATATTAGAGATAGAGAAGGAGAGGAATGTAGGCCCATGTTTACAAGGCCATGAAAAGTCACGCAGGAGGTACGTTGCCTTGGAAATATGGGCAAACCCATTGCGCCGTCGCTGTGTCCAAAACATGCACGCACCGGCGGCACAATAAGCTTGTCACTAAGCCCACTAGAGTGATGGGGGAGTGCGGTGTATGTGTGTGTGTGCATGTGTGTGCGCACGTCTGTCTCTGTGCCTGTGTGTGTCTGTTCCGTATGACCTATCACCATGAACCCCTGCTCAGATAGACCCAACTGCATGTGAAAGTGCTATCCTGATTTTTTGTTCGCCTGCAAACATGCCACTCCTGCATGTGAACTGTGGCCTAAGCCATGGAAATGACCACTGAGGCAGGGCACAGAGTCTGTGACTTAGAAGTCCTGACCAGACCTTTTTTCACGGTGTCTATTGAACACAATTTATTTTGTCGCCTAGACTCTTGCAATGACATTCCACGTACATTTCACGTACACAACATGCCTGAGCCCAACCCCAATAATAATCCATTTCCTAACAGTAGTATTGTAGTGTTACCATACTATTGAGAGGCTCCAAGGCTTGTCAGACGTTTGCTTGGATTTACTTGGATTGTATTATGAGAAGAGCACATTTTGGGCCCGATTAACTAAAATCCCACGCAACGCAGCACAGCAGGCAAAAAAGCTGCGATGCATTGCGTTGCGCGAGAATCAGAGAGCAGGAGAGTGCCATATTTAGAAAAATATGGCACTCTCCTCCAATCTCCCTAGCGCCGGTGCTGAAATGAACTGCTGTGCGCCAGGCACACACCTTTGCACCATAGTGCAAGGGTGTCTGCGTGAGTCTAGCATAGGTTTTGTACTGGAAGAACAGTCTTCCGGTACCAAATTGTGTGCTCAGACTAACTTTAAACGTTTTCCTACTTTGTATGTGTGCAGCACATGTACAAAGACAGAAACGGAGATAGAAATTCAAGCATTTCTCCTGCATAGCGCCCATTTCAAATGGGCGCGATTTTCTTAAACCCTGTCTACTTTTTTAAGCACATAGGGTTTAGCATCAGAAACGGGTGGTTGCATCGGAAGGCCCATGCACCACCCATGGCACACCCCATTGGTGCTAAGTATTGCAAAGCAGCGCTTTGTTCTGCTTTGCACTACTTTTGAGTGTGTTTAGCGCTTGAAAGTAAATTATTAAAAAAAGATTTAGCATCATTTTGTGTCCCTTTTGTGATGCAAACACGGAATAAGATCTTAGTAAATAGACCGCTCTGTATCTGAAGGCCTCTAAGGCTGTAGCACTGCTCCTCTTTAATTTCTCACAATCCTTTGTGATCTCTTTGAAGGTAGTAGCACCACTTTTTACATCAAAGTACAAACCAGAACGATTTGATCTCCAGCTGATGCAGCTAACTGCAAAACCTGTATCAATGAGACTCAGTCGAGTGGTTTACTACATTGATCAAAATATGGACAGCGTGCGTCTAGCGTTTATACCCATGCATGCATTCATCCACCCACCGAAGCATCAATTTACCCATCGATCCATGCACCTACCCAGATCCACAAATCCTTCCATGCAACCATCTTACCATACATCCATGCACCCGCCAAGAGCTACTTATCCATCGGTCTATCTTCCTAATCAAGGCAGCCTTCAATCGATCCATCCACTCATCTACAGCTTCTCCCTTCATGCACACATTCTCCTTCCTTCTATTAGTCCACGCTCTGATCCCTACATGTCTCCATCCATCCATGAATATTTTCGTCCATTAATGTATCCACCCATCTATCTGTCTCTTCATCCATCCACCCACCCATCTAAAAAACAGAAATACCAAAATAATATTACAACATGCTCAACATAAATGAAAATTTGGTGTGTGTGTGTGAAAATCGTAGTCCAATTTATGAGAGGTTAACAGTAAAAAAGTAAAATTAAATGGAAAGCCATAATAAACGCAGGAAGAAAGCAGAACAGGCAACATATTAGAGCTTTTCACATATCCCACAATGTCATCCTGTTGGGTTGAAAATATCCTTCTGTTCCCTTCACTGTGAAATAACAGGAGGGGTTGAGATATCACTTTGCCACAAAAAATTGAGCATGATCAGGTGCCTTGGCTATTTTCTTTATGAGCAAAGTGCTTAACTTTGCCTGACTACTCAGACATAATAAGCCTCCCAGCCTGAGTCAAAGTGATGACAGATGAAAGGAAGCGTAAATGTGAAGACATATTTGTTAGAATGTGACAAGTGGTGTCTGAAGCTACGTATATTTAGAGGTAGTGCAGAGACATCGTTATCACTGTGTTCATGTATGTGCCCATGGTTGTGTGTATGGATGGGTGGGTAGCTGTGTGCATGTGTGAATATTGTCAAAAACGTATATGGCAACTATGCTTAATTTGAGCCGGTGGTTTCTGGTGCTCAGCACCGGCACTTTATTATCAACACTGACACTTATAACAGTATTTCACATGTTGGCGCTGTTTGTCCAATTTAGAGATGAGCAACAACAACTGTTGTTTATTAATTTAAAATACAGTACAAAAATTAACTAAAAGCTGCCGCCCAAGCCATTCTTATAGCTTTGGATGGCCTGGAATAGTCGGAATGGTCACACTTGAAGGAGTGTGATGGTTAGTAGTTGTATTGGTACTGTCATTGGCAGCGCTGACAGGGGCAATGGGTGGTGCAAGCTACAGTGGCATCGGATGAGGGCCCTGGCACATACATTTTTACAAACTAACCACTGCATCGCAATGTTAATCTGATCTAGAGAAAACTTGACAAGGAGAAAGCATGGCCTACTTGCAGTGGTAGTTTCGCACATGGGAAATTTTCTACTTCTTTAAAACCAATGAAAGACGTCTCCGAAAGTGCTAGCCACAGGGTGCATGTTGGCTAACATACACTGGAGACGTGCTCATTAACCTCTTTGTTGCTATATCTGGACTACAGGAACAGCACGTCATACAAGGCCAGACGAGACTGCTGAACAGGCCTGCTACCTACCTAAATCCATAGTTGGCAAAAGGCCTCAGATTATCAACTATATAGGAAAGAGACTACAGGACTCTAGGAGGTCCAGGGCCATCAAGTGACTCAGATTTTTTGACTCTAAGGAGTGGATCAGTGCTGAAGTTATGGACAAACGCCGGAAGCGATGGAGGATGAGATTGTGGTAGGCTGGGGCAGCGGTTCACTTGGGGTTGTTTGACTGACTTATAGGTTAGTTACTCGTTCTTCCGGGACCTTTTGGCAAAAGTGGTTTTAGGGTGCCACTATACATGCCACAATGCTGTGCAACTCTTCATGAGAGGTGTCACAGGCTCGGAGAAGATTGGTAGATTGATATCTGCGCTCTAAAGTTTCTGATGACCCATGCATGGTGCATGTGCAACACCAAAATAATATTACAGTTAGGAAATAAATTGAATTCAAATAAATTAAGTTACAATGTGGTCAGTTATACATGAAGTTATCGAAGTAGGGAGAAGGAGCGATGGCCAAAACAAATTCAATATTAATCTATGGAGAACTCTCCTAGCTACATTTTAATGGTTTGTCTGTAAAGTCTGAGTTTACAGGCTTATGGGCCCTTGTTCTGCTATAGCTTCCAGCCTTACCCAGCGGAAGATTTTCTACTCCCACAAATTTGGTAAGTCCAAAGGAAGAACCCCACGGGACAAACCACCACCTTTTCCATTACAACACCGCATCGCAGTTAGCAGTGAATTGTACATATGCCCTGGTCTACAAACCACCCCCTTTTCCAGTACAACACTCCATCGCAGTTATCAGTGAATGGTACATAAGTGTGGAAAAATCACTTTCAATCTTGCCTCCTAGATTTCAATTTGGTGGAGGTTAGAAAACCATTTGCTCAAGATTACATCTGGTTCAGCATTGTCGACTAAGACAATTTAAACAAAACAGATATTTTAACTTTTTGATGCAAAACACCTGTATCTAAGAAATCCTAGTTATTCCAGGGGTGACATAATAGAAGTCCAGATTAACAAAAGAAAGTTGGATTTACTAGAGGTCCGTTCATTCTCATGTGTTCGTGAGCTTGGTAGTGTGGACTATGTTGTTTGCACATGTTGGCAAATTAAAAGCACTTTGTCAACAGGGTAGCCTCATTAATGAAATTGACACATTTCGGCCCCTTATCAGTTACTTCTGGGCTTCCTCAGGACAAACAGCACAAGGACCTTGCCATTGATTTACTCATTTTCTTCTATTGTATCAAGTTTTCCAAACACTCATGCCCTACAGGATTAGAAGTTGATATTGGTGCAGCTCACTGCAGTATTATTGTTTTTAGAGACACACTTACATCCAAAGAAATTCTGTTAAAGGCAGTGCTCGTACCATTATCTGTGCCGGGCGTCATGCCTTATTTTGTATGCCCACCACTCATGTCTTCCTGCTATCATGTGATAAAGATTGATGCTAGGACAGCGAAGGATGCATCAACCACCTTTCTCACTCAGTCATTTAATGTGGTAAGGGTTGTCTCCTTAACAGTTCTTAGCGCAAGAGCGGTGTTGCTGTGGGTTTTTATTGGGAAGGCCCATAGGGTATGGATAAAAGGCAGAAACAGGTTGACTTCATAAATGATGTTATCCTACCTAAAAAAAATCCAATATTCCAATTACGACTATGATAAAGAAGAACTATTGTATAATTTTGACAACCTTTTATGTAGCCTTATTTAGCTATTTAAAATACTAAACTTTCAGTCTGATGCTCTTTTTGGAGAGAAAGACTACAAGGACCATTCCATTGATGATATCTGGGAGTAAAAGTGAAATAATTTGCATTGATTTATTTTAATTTTATGTTCTTTCTTTTTTGTGCAATAAATATCTCTATATATACATTTGCTTGATATATGACATTTGTGTAGTTGAACATACTTTATTATAATTAATGATCTAGAATTAAATCCTGTTAAACTACCTCGATTAGGAGAGCAATGACTAAGTATGATGTATGCTCCTAGAAAGGCACTTAAAATAACTGCCCTAAGGGGAGAAACATGTTTGTGGTTCTGAGGAAGGATGAGAAGGAATCAGCTGGAGGCGTGGAAAGTGAGTGTGGAGCAGCTGCAATCCGGAGACAGACCACTTTTTTATTAGTCACCAACGTGAAATGGAAACATGTAGAATGTAAACATCCACTACTTGTTGTGGGCCGACCCAAAATGTGAAGGACACTTAAAACAACCAATGATTACAGTGGGTTGTTTCAAAGAAGATGGTGGCTGCAGGGATCTAACCTAGGCCCACTGTCTGTTCATGTGTTCATAGCATACAGCCTTGGCTGCAATAGACCTATTACAAAGCAACCTGATTTCATTATGTGTGGGCGCTGAACCACCAATCTGCCTTCCATTTTTGACGAAGGAAATAGAAGTTGACTTACTTAACAATGGCTACACCACAGAGTAGGCCTGCTTTGGCCCTTTTCTTCAGTACAAATGTTCAATGTTTTTATGTAGGGATGTGATCCATAGTCCTATCTCTATTTCCTCAGCCAGAAATAGAAAAAGGACTTGTGCTGCACTGCCCTGCACTATGAGAGTGGATTACTGCCTTGCAGACAGACGGATGTCTAAAGAGCGACAGCTTTGGTGTGGGGTACTCCAATGTGGAAAAAATGGAAGAGTTGTGGTACGGAAAGAGGGAAGAAGGACTGGTGTCTTAAAAAGCTATAGGTTATGGAGGAGTCTCCGCCATTAAAAGAAAACTAAAACAAAAGAAAATGTTGTTAGACCTGCAGAAGCTGATTCTCCTGTTTGCTTCCTATGTTGATACTAAAACCACGTCTCGTGCATTGCTTCTTTAGACTCACATTTTGAAGTCTGGTTGAGCTCTAGCTTACAGTAGACCAAATGTCACCCTACGTGAGAAGGGTTAGATCATGAGCTCTGTTCAGACTTAATATGAAGTGTCTGCAGATGTCTGCTCTGTGTAGATCCTTTCTGGGAGTGGTAGAGACTTCTGGCAGCCATTCTCCAATAGAGAGAGTCCTCCTACAGGGCTCACTCGGACGCTGGGAGCAGATTCTTTTACACAACAGAGTGGTAATCCACTACTTTTGAAAGCCCTGAGTCTACTTTATTAAGTGTTTTGGGCTTATTTATTTTTCATTTATTTGATTTGATTTATATTTCATTGATGTCACTTGTTGTGCTGTCTTTGATGGCAGAGGGTATGTGACATTGATGGAGCGGGTAAAATGTTTTCTTTTTATATACCCAATCCATTTATATAAGTTTATATTAAAAATGATTAATAATTAATTCTAATAATTAATAGATTGATGTGAAGGTACTAAATCAACCTTATTAACCAAGAGAATACACGTGGGAATGCATTTGCATGGCTAAAATAATAAGTGAACTAAGTTGGTATGCATATTAAAACGATAAATGTTGCTTGAGCAGTGTTAAAGTAATTTGTGCTTAAATAAACCAGCATTAACGGCTTTGGATGTTGCATATGGCTAGATAAATGCATACACATAAGGGTATTAGTAAGGGAATAACACTGTTTTAATCATTTCTATGTATTAATTACGATTGTGTGTTTCTTTGCTTAAAGTTGACTGAAACCTAACTAAAGTACATGACTTCATCATTTGAACAATGGAGAAAGGCGCCTGCACTGACTTTGTTCGTGTCCCTTGTGTGACCTGTCAGACCATGCCCATGAAGACTACCCTGGGCGAGGTGCCAATGTCCCTGAACGTGGAGCAAATGTTGCAAATGAACTATCGAACTCAACCGGTTACCAACGAACTGATACAATTTGTACCTGGGATTAGTCTTTCCCATACGTCTACTTTGAGATTTCATCCACATGAGAAAATTTGAAACTGTTTCCTAAAGTATTGAGATGTATTTGAATTCAGCCAATCGCTGGCCTGAGAAATGAGAAAATGTAACTGTTATATGTAAATTTTAGTATAAATATTAGTAGTCTAGAGAGGGAAGGGGCTGCTCTACGCTACTCTATGCTGCTGCTCTTCGCTAGAGAACACTTTGTGCCGAGCTATTGACGGAGAATCGATGATCAGAGACCCTTATGCTGACGGAAGAGGATGGAGACTTTAGAACTCTGATGAATTTTCTGAGGACCAGTTCTGACTTAGAAAACTACAATTAGCCAGAATAGGTAAATATGACAAAAGATAATATTGCATTATTAGGATTTAACCTGCATTTAAATTAGATAAAGAAAATCATTATTTGAAGTACTGTGTCGGGTGATTATTTCTTGAAATGTTTATTGATTAATTTGAGAGTTAAAAGCGTCATTCAACTAAATAACAACTAAATGATCCGTTTGACCTCCGGATGGAGGAACTGTTAGGGTAATTCAGTAGAAGTTGTTTCCTCTATCCAAACAAACAGTTGCGGTTAGGATTTGATGTCCCTTTGTAGGCACGGATAGTTTGAGAGAATGAATGTTGGTGTTATGGGCCCCACCAGCGTGTGATGTGTGTATGTGCGTGTGACTGAGAAATCATTCTGTCCGTGGAAGCAGGGGGAAATTTAGTAATCCGAACTGCACCAGTATTTCTGGTAGCTAGAGATGGTTTTTATTGTTTTGATTTGATGATTTTGGCATGTATATAGCTTATCGATTATTGATTGGTATTGATATATGTACTAACACTATATGTTGAAGTCATATTGAGTTTTATGTTGTCTGTACGGCTTCTGGGAGGTAGGAAGTCGGGAATTGATGACAGTTCCGTAGTAGAGCAGAGGTAAGTGCTGCTCTCTGGAAAGACGGGATTGTGGTTGCCCGTAGGTACACGGGAGAAAACGTGTGACAATTGAAGTTGCACGGCGCATTGTCTGGGTTCGATTTGGTGACATCGACGTGTGTTGCCATTAGTGAAATTCTCTGTGTGAGTGAAGTGTGAATGATAGCGAAGGGTTATCTGTGAAATTTTGGTCTTAAGTACCAGGAAACCAATTGGCATACCGATAACGCTTATCACTGAAAGGTAGCAGGGGTTCTCTGAGCTTGTTAGAAGGATAAAGTAGAGGTAAGCGCTGCTTTGTTAACGTATGTTATAATTCTGTAGTAGGGCAGACTGTTCGCTGTTCTCGGAAAGACAGAATTCTGTGTGAATGAACTATATTTTCTTGCGTGAAAGTGCGTGAATGAAATAGCATTCGGGTTAATTGCGGAACTCTGGTTTTATTTCTCAGGAGCATTGCGTTTCCAACTATGTGTCTTAATTCCGGAGAAAACAGTTAATTGATGCTTGATAGAAGGGTGAAGTAGAGGGATGCTCTACTTTGCCAACGGACGTAATGATTCTGTAGTAGGGCAGAGGTAAGCGCTGCTCTCGGACAAACAGGATTCTCGTGGGAAAGGTCTTTTGCTATTCTGTGGTTAGCGAAGCAGACAATGGAGATGTTTGTATGTTGTAACTAACAAGTATTGTAAAATTGAAACAAAGTCTACCGAGTAGTTTTGTAAAGGAGGGGTAGACTGGAGACAGGAGCAGGAGCTGCTGCAGCGACTGCTGACGTCAGAAAGACCGCGCTGGGATTGGACAGCTAGTCAGAAGTGTAAAACGCTCTGGACTGGTACGATAGTGTAAAGCCGCGCTAGGATTGGAGAAGTACAGGGTGACGTAGACGCTCCAGGATTGGTGCGTTAGTGTAAGTTGCGCTGGGATTGGAGATTGTGACAGTGACGTAGACGCTCCAGGATTGGTGCGTTAGTGTGAGTCGCGCAAGAATTGGAGGTTGTGACAGTGACGTAGACGCGCCAGGATTGGTGCGTGAGTAAGAGTCGCGTTGCTATTGGACTAAAGATCGTACAGTTGCAGAAAAGACTAGAGGGTTCACGAAAGAAAGGAAGATGTATTATCATTCACCCGAGAAAAAGAAGAAATCTTTGTTTAGCAAAATAAGAAATTGGTTTGTGAAAGACAAAGAGATTGTGACAAGGGAAGGACAGTTACTTCCTCCCGCGAAAACCCCCGCATCCTTCATGGTTGGGAAATATGGGTATCATACTTGCATCTGGTTAGACAATTGGGCAAAGTATACAAAGGAAGACGGAGTTTTAGCGTTTCCAGAAAATGGTTCCTTTAATGTGGCAATATTAAGGAACTTACGGGAGAGGATGATGAGCTTAGATCCGTGACCTAGGCCTACGTAGTTTGAGGCGTTGACAGAGTGGGAAGACGAGATGCATGAGCGAGAAAAACAGAGAAATGGCAGTAGATACCGATATATGTTCGGACGGCCAAACGATCGCGAAACTCATTGTGATCGAATGAGAAGGTGGCGAGATGCAAGTATGACTGAAGGATTGTTTCCAGTGAGAACTGCAGGGGAAAGTGAGGGAAGAAAATGCATAGAAAAGAAAAATAATGTAGAGACCAGAAGGTACGGAACAAATGACACAGAAGATGATGTCTTAGATGACATGTTTTACAAAAGTCCACCTCCATACAGGCAGGAATCAGAAACGCCAACCGCAGGTACACCAGTGAGGGAGACTCTGAGAATCATTAAGACCGAAGATGTGACTCCGGAGGTAAAGAGAAGGAATTCTCTTAGGGAACAGGGAAGGGAAAATAGGGTAGAGGGCGAAAATTCCAGGGAACTAGCAAAAACCACATTAGAACTGACAGAGAAAATAAGAGAATTGCCGAAAAATCTAGAAGCAGTTACAGTCCCTGTGACCATAGGTCCTGTTATGCCTATTTTTGAGAAGCAGAAAGAAAGTGAGCATGGTCTAATAGTCTCGTATGTGAACAATAGACAGGCAGAACAGCCCCTGATGAGAGCAAAAGAGAATTCCTGGAGACACACTATGAGTGAAGGTGAATTACACGTGTCAAATAACCCATTTTATTGTCCTGATACTGTAGAGAAAAGCCGAATGGTAGGAGGATCAATATTAGAACCACAGAGACTGACGGAACCAGGGAATGTAGAAAAATCAGTGGGTATAACTACCGACGAATTGAGTGAATGGCTGAAGGGCTTGCAGGGGAAAGAGAAAGAATCCCATACCATTGATGTGGCAAAATTACGGATGGTGTTAGAAGAATTGATAGTAGGGACCATCCCCACAGAAAAGCTGAAAAATTACCAAGATGAGGAACTATTGTTTTTGTGCAAAAGTGTCACCTGGAGAGCAAAGAATTTACATGGCAGACTAGCAGAAATAGCAAGTGAAATGGGAATTGACATGGACAAGGTAAAAGCTTTACAGAAGCCCTACTGAGTGGATTTCACAGAAAAAGATATTGAGAATCTGAACACTGCAGGACGAATAGGGCAGATTAGGGACATAATCACAGTGTTGAGGAAATGGGGAGATGTGGACAAATGGAAAAGCAGGTGGTATAGGAAGCGGGATGACACCTCTGACAGAACATTTCCAGAGTTTCCTGTGAGAGAAAAGGAAAGGGTGGTGACAGAGTTCCCCATGAGAGAGATTCCAGGAGGGGGATATGTGCATGTCCCATGGACCAGACAGGATATTTTGTCATTTACCAATGACTTCCCTCGATTACGAGAAAAACCGGTCGAGTGGTACAGACAGGTAGACAGATTTGTTAAATTGTCAAAAGTGCTGTGGATTGATCTGAATAGTCTGTTTGATATAATAGTGCCAGCAGACTTGTGGGCAGAATGCAAGATAGTCATAGATTGGCCAACTAAATAATACCTGAGAGATCCCAAAACAGGAGCACCAGACCCAGAGGTAATGAATAAATATGAACAGGTCATGGTGTTCTTGAAAAACAAAGTGCCTCCCAAAGAAACGGACTGGGTTAAAATAGATCGAACCCATCAGGAAGCGAAAGAGTCAGTTCACGCTTACTATGAAAGGCTAATATTAGCTTTCAAACAGTTCAGTGGGGATGACAATCTGGGGGAAAAGGACCTAAGTCATTTTGTGTACAGGCTTGTGTATGGTCTGCGCCCCGAGATTGGGGAAATGATTAAGCAGCACACCGTGGACTGGCAGAGCAAGAAAATAGATGAGATCCTAAGGCATGCTAAATACTTTAGTGATGAGATTGAGGCAAAGTAGCGAAAACTAAAAGAAAAGGCAATGTGGGCTCAAGTGAAAGTCGCAGAGAGACAGGAAGCTCAGCTGGTTGAACAAGCTAATAATCCAGGCATTAAACCGAGATTTGGCCCAGGAAAGGGGAAATGTAATATAGAAGAAGCTAAAAAGAAGTTTCCATGCCACAATTGCGGAAGGTTAGGGCACTGGAAATCCGAGTGTAAATATCCACCAAGTACTAATGATGAAAATCCAGCATTAAATCCACAGGTGCAGTGTGAGGGGAGTGGCCCACCGCCGCAACAGCAGAAGGCTGTTAATCCACAGAATCAGATGCCAAAACCGCCCTTACCGCAGAGCCGGAACACCCAAAGATATAGTAAGGAGACGGGATTCTACAATGAAGAACAGGTAAACAAACCGCAACGCGCGAGCGCTGTGTCACAATATTGGCTGCAAAACTACGAGAGTGAGTCAGAGGAGATTTATTGACGGTGCCGCAAAGAGGAAGCAGGGTGCGTACTTGGCGCATCTCTAGAAATAGATCAGACAGGACCATTTGTGGATGGGAAAATTAATGATGAAAACATTACTTTTCTAGTAGACACTGGAGCTACGCGATCTACTGTCAGATCAGCAGACGTGAAAAATCTTCCTCTTTCGGATGAAACCATCCAAGTAGTTGGTGTATCAAACACCCAGATTAGAACGTACCTTACTGAACCGGTAAAGGTCAGAATAGGGAAATTTTCAGACATGCACCGATTTGTGGTGTGTGACACCAGTCCTGTGAATTTGCTAGGAAGGGATTTGTTGTGCAAAATGAATTGCACCATATTCTGTACACCAGACGGAATAGCTTTTGAAACACCAGATGAGGATGTTCTGTATAAAATGACTATAGCTAATAGAGAGAGTGAGGTTGCTGGAACCTATGCCATATTCAATCCAGATGAATTGCCCCCAGAATTGAAACAGACAGTGAAGGCAGCAGTCTGGGATTTCACAGGAGAAGATGTAGGCCTGATGAGAAATGTAGACCGAGTGAGAAACTCTGTAAAGGAAGGAGCAGTTTTCCCGAACATTCCACAATACAGACTGACACCTGAAATAATTGCAGGAGTAACACCTTTAATTGGAAAATGATCCAGCAAGGAGTGTTAAGAGAAATATTGAGCAGTCCATGTAACTCACCTATAATGGGACTGAAAAAGCCTAGTGGGAAGTTCAGGATTGTGCAAGATTTGAGGAAGATTAACAAGATTGTTGTGTCATGTTGTCCCATTGTTCCAAATCCATCAGTAATTTTGTATCAGATTCCTCATGATGCAGAATGGTACACAGTAATTGATTTGTGTCATGCTTTCTTTTCCATTCCGTTGCATCATGACAGCCAGCCGATTTTTGCATTTCGGTTTGGAGAGCGTATTTTGGCATGGTGCCGAATCCCACAGGGGTACACAGAGAGCCCCTCCATTTTCAATCAGTTGCTAAAGAAATCTCTGGAAAGTCTTACCATGCCTGAGAATTCAGTTTTGGTCCAATATATTGATGACCTATTGGTGTGCTCAAAAACATGTGAGGCCTGTGAAACAGACACCATAGCTTTGCTGAATCTTTTGGCAGATGGAGGACTAAAGGTATCTCCGACAAAATTGCAATACTGTAAAAAAGAAGTACAATATTTGGGTCATACTATTGAAAAAGGGCTGAGAAAAGTAACCATAGACAGGATCAGAATCATTAGAGGAATGAGAGCTCCAATGACCCAAAGAGAGGTGAGAATGTTCCTAGGAATGGTTGGTTACTGTCGTCAGTGGATAAGTAACTTTTCCCTGATTGCCAAACCATTGGTAAAATTAACGAAAAGTGAGGTTAAAGACCCCCTTGAACTGAACAAAGAGGAATTGGCAGCATTCAGACAGCTGAAGAATAGTCTTTGTGAAGCCCCAGCTCTGGGGATGCCAGACTAAGAGAAAGAGTTTGAATTATACTGCAGTGAGAGAAACGGATGTGCACTCTCAGTGTTAATACAGAAACATGGAAGGCAAAGGAGACCAGTGGCATATTTCTCGTCAATGTTAGATCCAGTGGCGATAGGTCTGCCAGGATGTCTGAAAGCAGTAGCTGCTACATGTCGTAGCCTGGAGCAGAGTGAGGGAATCGTGATGGGGTATCCAGTAAGAGTGTTTGTACCTCACAGTGTGGCGATCCTTTTAACAAGGAGTCGAACACAGTTCATGTCACATAGTCGGCTGACTAAGTATGAGAAGGTCATTCTAGGTGCAACCAATGTGAGTCTGGAAAGATGTGTGAATGTGAATCCAGCTACACTTTTGCCTGATGCAGAGAGAGTGGAGGTAAGAGAGGATGTTGATCATGATTGTCTGGATGTGCTTGACTACTGCACGAAACCTCGACCTGACATAAGAGATCTGCCATTGCCAGAAAGTGATTATGTGTTTTTTGTGGATGGATCCTGTCTGAGAACCGATGAAGGAGTATTGAGTGCAGCATATGCAGCATGCACAGTCTCAGCAGTTATAGAAGCATCACTTTTGAAAGGAGTTAAATCCGCTCAAGTTGCAGAAATAGTGGCATTGACAAAGGCATGCAAGATTGGGAGAAATGTGAGAGTGACTGTGATGACTGATAGCCAGTATGGCTTCGGAGTTGTCCACGACTTTGGCCAATTATGGCTACAAAGAGGTTTCCTGACCTCAAGTGGAACTCCCATAAGGAATGCAGAAGTGGTTGGAAAATTGCTTGAGGCAATATAAATGCCCAAAGAACTGGCTGTGGTAAAATGTGCTGCTCATGGTCAAGGAAGTGATTACATCACTACCGGGAATCGCTTTGCAAATGACATGGCTCAGTATTGTGCCCAAAACCAGTATTCCATTAATCGGTCAAAGGAAAGGGAAATGTCTTCTTGCTCCTTAATGTTTACTAACGTTGTGGGAACATGGGATGAAGTGAGGCAGTTGCAGGATGAAGCAGGAGATGAAGAAATGAAGCAGTGGGTAAAAGCAGGTTGTGCACCAAGGGAGAAAGATCATGTGTGGGTCTATCGGGATGGAAGACCAGTAATGCCTGATAGCATGATATCAACCATGGCACGGATGTATCATGGCCAAGGACATCTGGGAAGGGATGCCATGATAAGGGCTTTTAAGCAGACCTGGTACAATGTCAAATTCAGGTTGATAGCAGAGAGTCTCTGTCAGAGATGCCTGATATGTCAGCAGTACAATCCTGGAAGGAAAACTGTGGTGAGTCTAGGCACCATAGGCCGAGAGGGAGGACCTTTCACAAGAATGTAAATAGATTTCATTGAAATGCCCCCTTATAACAAGCTGAGGTATGTTTTGGTGGTAGTTTGTCTGTTCTCTAGGTGGGTGGAAGCATACCCAACCAGAGAAATGATGGAATCACAGTGGCCAAGCTCTTGTTGAGGGAATTCATCCCAAGGTTCGGGTTCCCAGTGACCATTGAATCAGACAGAGGAGGGCACTTTTATAATGAAATTATGAAACTGATCTGTGAAGCATTGAATGTGCAACAAAAACTGCATTGTGCCTACCGACCAGAGGCTTCTGGTGTGGTTGAACAAATAATTGGTACCATCAAAAACAGAATAGGGAAAATGTGTTTAGCCACAGGAATGAAATGGCCTGATGTCTTGCCTCTAGTTTTGATGACCATTAGGTCTACTCCAGACAGAACTACAGGTTTGAGTCCTCATGAAATCATTATGGGACGAGCTATGAGACACGTGTTTGTACCAGTCAACAAGCTGATGACTATAACTGATGACATGATTTTGGATTACTGTAAAGGCCTGGCTGATGCAGTCCATTCTGTGTTTCACCAGGTTGGAGCGGATGCCACCACACTTGAAAAGAAACCAGCCCATGATTTGAGCCCAGGGGACTGGGTGAGAATAAAAGTCCACAGAAGAAGAAATTGCTTGGTTCCAAGGTGGGGAAGGCCAAGGCAAGTCATCTTGACCACAACAACTGCTGTGAAGTGTGCTGGATTGAAAAATTGGATACATGCAAGTCACACTTTGAGAGTTCCAAATCCAGTAGACAGTATTGGGAAAGAATATTTTGATGAATCAGGATCATGTGATGATTTAGGTGATGAGAATACAAAGTCAAAAGAAAATCCTGAAAGGGGGGAAAAGGAGCCAAGACTAGTTCAGACTCCAAGAGAAGAAATTCTGAGGAAGAGATTGCAGATTTCAGATGGTTCAGATTCTGGAGACGAACAAAACGTCAGTGGTGAGCACAGAAAGAAGAAAAGAAAAGAAAAGAATGTTCAGTCAGAAGTAACATTCACACCAGATGAGAGGGTAGAAGAAATTCCACCTGAGAAAATACTAGAAGGAGAAGAAGGGACAGTCACAGAGAGAGAGGGACAGATTACGGAAGACCCCCGAGGAGGTGTAGGGAACTGCAACACTCAGCTAGGTGAAGGGACAAGTAGTAAATGTAAATGTAAATGTCAAGGTACTTATAGAGCGCACTGTCACCAGACGGACACCTTGCGGTGTTGCCTTTGCGGTTTCCTGGCGCTGATACTCATCCCGCTGTGGAACCCCTCCTGGCTTGCCCTGTGAAGTGTCCACTCCTGGGCACCCCCAGGGTGAAGCCAGGCATCCTTAGCGCTGTTGGGGCCGGTGTGGAGGCTAAGCAAGCTATTGCCCAGAGTTGCAGCGTGGGGCCCGTGATTAGAATAGGCACCGAGGCGAGAATACACAGGTCCGAGGAAATCGAACCCTGGTCCCTGGCCAGAACTCTGCTTCAGGGTCTGCCACTCTAACCATTGAGCCACACTCCTCCTCCAGTAGACAGCAGGAAAATTGTGTGCCGGAGACCCGAGGAGGGACAGAAGTAGGGCCAACACAAGAAGTGGAAAAAGAGACTGTTGAAAAGGGAAAACCAAACGGGACAGAATCTGAAGACAGCGAAACTGAAATACCAGAGGGTCGAGTTCTGAGAAAGAGAACTTGGATTGAGGAAAGAAACAGTAAAGACGGCAAAACAAGAAGAAATGCTAAAGGAGACCTTTGGCCAAACAAAATCAAGAGACTGAGATATCGATTGACACGAGTCAAGCCCTCAGAAGCTGAACAAGTGAATGAAGTAACCAGTCAGCACAAAGAAAAAGAGGGAGAGACAGAAGTGTCTAAAGCAAACAAACGATCGAGAAAACCAAACTAGAATTATAAGTCACCTGAATGGACGTATGTGGCACTGCCTGAACAAGGAGAAGAGGTAGATAGTCAAGGAAATCCAGAGGAGACTTTACTGAGAGTGGTGAAAGAAGAAGAAACAGCGGAAATCCTGAGAGTTATTGAAGTGACCTGGTTCCATAGGATGATGTGACACAGCAGACGTAGCCAGTATATATATTTAGGTTATTTATTAAGATAGTAAAGTCCATAGTATAGCCCCACCAGGAGCAGCCTGCTAGCTGCTCAGCCCATCCTCTCAACTGTCTCACACCACACCCAACATTCCAGTCACGTCATCATTCCACATGGAACACTCACACTGGCTGAGCAGCTAGTTACAAGATACAGGAGAACAGTTAACCTTATATGAAGATACTACAATATCTCCCTTCTTTCCAATTGACAATAAAACAAGGAATACTAAAAGTACATAACAACTAAACCCAAAATATAAACCAGAAATAAATAGTCCAAAACCCAAAGGTAAGATGAATAAACTATACCACGAAAGGGAAGCAGACTATAAAACGGAAGAAAAAGGATAAGAAAAGGATGAAAAATAAGAATGAACTATCACCATCCTCCTCTTATAATAAGACAGCAAAGAAAACATTAAACTCACATGTCTAAAAAACGAACCAAAACGAAAACATTGCGACTGTAGATGCACCTACTTGAAAGTTCAATCTGATCATAACCTCCGATGTAGCTTGTTCAAACTTTATTGCATCCAAAAAAAACGTGGTTGGCAAAAAACAGTACGGAGATTACGTGACTGCAATTCTACAAAGAAACAGACTGCAGATGCCAGTCACAAGATGGCGGGACGCCTTATGCCGATATGCCGAATGGCTAACAGCACGTCAGTGTATACAATGTCCAGAGGCAGCAAAACACAGGAGGCATGGTGGAACGTCACAAAGGATCCATGGAGACCGATGAAGCAGGTAAGACTGCGCGCAAGCTGGAAATGTCACGTGCATCCAATTTCGAAACATCCTCATGACTCGTGCGACTTTTTTTAAAAAAACTGTAACGGTTGACTCAAATGGCCAAAACCGATTCAAACAATACATAGTATCCTGCCAATGCCGATGACCTCACACAACATGTAATTTCACCACCTCTGGAAGTATCCACACAAACCCGGCAATGCTGTCTCCATAACTCGAATCATTCGCTCAGGCGCACACCTCCTCGCTCTTTGTCCTCAGTCGAGCTTTTCCAAAGCTGTATTAGGCCCGATCCTTGCCCCGATCACCACATCAAAAGGTGCACAACATCCTCGATAACCCTCACAGTTAACACGAGGCACTTAAAGTCCTTTTCCAGGCTCCTCCAAAGTAACTGTCACATCCAGTGCAGACAGAATTACGCAGGACAGCTGTCCATATGAATCTTGACGTGTGCTTCTCTTGACAGAGACAAAACTTCCTCAGCTCACGAAAAAGGGACAGACGGGCTTCTCCCATACATAGGTCAGTTGACCACGGACACTGAGGACTAGTTGCACCTCAAGGACTCTTAAAACTGCACCTCCCAGACGCTCTTCCCCACACAAACAATGGGGAACTACTCTTCTTCTACGTAGATCATGACCCAGACTGGAGAGATAATTCCTACTCGTTACTCCAGTGAAAACTCCTCTTCATTGCACTTGAGGGACTTCTCATGATTAATCACTCTCCAAAGGTATATCAACACAAACTCCTCCTCCTTAACACCACTTCCAGGATTACTGCAGCATGGAAGAAAGAAAGTCTAGCAGGAACTGGCACAGAGGTTAGGGCGACCGGTGTTGTGGTCACTGGTGGGGCTCACGGTGCCAGGTGGTTCCGCTAGATGAGGAGTTTCTTTTCTTTAAGTCAACATCTTCAAGTCACACTAGATCAGTTACAGACCAGTCTATTCATGCGCGGTTTCTTTAGTCCAACTCGTCGCCAATTGAAGTGACCTGGTTCCATAGGATGATGTGACACAGCATATATTTAGGTTATTTATTAAGATAGTAAAGTCCATAGTATAGCCCCACCAGGAGCAGCCTGCTGGCTGCTCAGCCCATCCTCTCAACTGTCTCACACCACACCCAACATTCCAGTCACGTCATCATTCCACATGGAACACTCACACTGGCTGAGCAGCTAGTTACAAGATACAGGAGAACAGTTAACCTTATATGAAGATACTACAGTTATCCTATCCGATATCGGAGAAGAAGCGGAAGATCAGGAAATTCTGTATGTGGATGACGAGAAGGAAGTGAAAAACGATGAGAGACCAAGCTGAGTAATTTCAAACAAGTCCTTGTAGAAATATAAAGGATTGAATAAGAAATTGAAGTATTTGGATCACCTGATAAGTTCTTAGCTCTTGTAGGAAAGCTACAAGAGGCGGAGTAGAAGAGGCTAAGTCAAAAGACACGATTAATTTTAACAAGATGGCTAACATAGATGATAACAAGAGTAGATGTACCTTTATGAGAAGATGGTGCAAGACATGTTGTTGTTGTACAGGACTATTGATGCTTCTTTGGAGCGTACTCGCTCTTTTGATCTCTTTCAAAGTAACTTTAGATACACTAGAGGGACATACTGAGAATATGACTAACATAGTGAAGAGTTCACAAAAGGTAGTTCCAGTTAGAACAAGCACTGAGCATATGCACAAGGATAGGTCAATAACTGATTTTTCTAGCAATGTTTTTTTCAAAATTATTGTATGAATGTGTAAAAACAATGGACGTAAGGGATTGCTATGTATGCATGCAGTTACCTGCCTCTGTTTCAGAAGAGGTGACTTATCATCACCTCCCAGCAATTTATGGAATAACATGTAGCGTTTTAACTAGTATATTTTACCAAGTAGGGAAATTAGAATATAATTTGTCTAATATAGATAATATTCTTGGACAATTGCCCATGAATAATGAATTGAATACAGCTAAAGCTGCTAACGTATTAGGTGAGATTTTTATAGAAACTAAAGAACTAACTTTAGAATATATTTTTAAGAACAATTTAACTTGCAGTTTGAAGACAGAAGAGAAAACATTTTTGGATATGGTCGAAGAGAGGAGATTGAAAATACACAAGAATGCAGAAGGACATAAGGAAGGGGAAAACATTTGGGAAATAGATGGGAAAAAGGAGACAAAGGGTGATGCTAGACCGACAATAGCTATAGATTCACCCCAGAAAGGCAAATTATGCATTATGAGATTAAGATCCCAATATGATTATTATTATATAGGGACAAGTGAGTGTCATGATACATATTTTATTGCATCTGGATGGGGATTTAGAGGCGGAGAAGATCCAGTTTTCCCTGGACTGAACTATATTTGTGGGAACAAGGCTTATTACAGGTTGCCCACCATTGGTATGGCACATGTTATGTTGGCCTAGTCTTTCCAAAGATCTTTCACCAAAATGGACCAAATAACCTACTAATGCGTAGCAGAAGAGAAACCTGGTTAGAAATTGTAGGTGATATTTTTGGAGCCTTGATACCAGCAGTGGGAATATCTTTGAATGCATATAATATTCGGAAATTGTCAACCATAGTGGATCACTTGTCAACAAGCACCGCTGGAGGATTTCTTTTGGTAAACACTGAAATGGTTGCCATGCGTGCTATGATTATGCAAAATCGACTTGCCCTTGATATCTTATTGGCAAAAGAGGGTGGAGTCTGTGGAATGCTGAAAGTTCAACATTGTTGCACTTACATTCCTGATGAAAGCAAAGATCTAAAAGTATATATCAAAAATATTACAGAACTGCATGATGAAATAAAACCACTGGAGGTTGAAAGTATCTGGACTAGAATTAGTAATAAGATGGCTGCTATAAAAGCTTTCTTAGGTAAATTAGGTAGTACTATATTAGGGAAAATATTATTTCCATTAACGTGTGTGATTTTCATATTATTACTTAGATTAGGATGTATGTGTTGTAGACATAGAAGAAATAAAAAGAAGGTTAAACGAGAAATTTACAAAAAGAAAGAAAAGAAACCAGAAAGAGATCTTAATGAAATAGAATTGGAAGAATGGAAGGAGAGTATGTATGACAAAACCAAATGAGAAGATGAAAAAGAAACCAAATTCTAATTGAGCAAGAAAACATTTCGAATTTCCGTAAAAGGGGAAATAAATGGATTTTTTTGTGGGTTTTGTTTGTGGTGATAAAATCACCAAAGGGGGGATTGATGGAGCGGGTAAAATGTTTTCTTTTTATATACCCAATCCATTTATATAAGTTTATATTAAAAATGATTAATAATTAATTCTAATAATTAAGAGATTGATGTGAAGGTACTAAATCAACCTTATTAACCAAGAGAATACACGTGGGAATGCAGTTGCATGGCTAAAATAATAAGTGAACTAAGTTTGTATGCATATTAAAACGATAAATGTTGCTTGAGCAGTGTTAAAGTAATTTGCGCTTAAATAAACCAGCATTAATGGCTTTGGATGTTGCATATGGCTAGATAAATGCATACACATAAGGGTATTAGTAAGGGAATAACACTGTTTTAATCATTTCTATGTATTAATTACGATTTTGTGTTTCTTTGCTTAAAGTTGACTATTCTGGCCTATCAAAAGATGGCCGCCGACTGAAACCTAACTGAAGTACATGACTTCATCATTTGAACAATGGAGAAAGGCGCCTGCACTGACTTCGTTCGTGTCCCTTGTGTGACCTGTCAGACCATGCCCATGAAGACTACCCTGGGCGAGGTGCCAATGTCCCTGAACGGGGAGCAAATGTTGCAAATGGCAAATGAACTATCGAACTCAACCGGTTACCAACGAACTGATACAATTTGTACCTGGGATTAGTCTTTCCCATACGTCTACTTTGAGATTTCATCCACATGAGAAAATTTGAAACTGTTTCCTAAAGTATTGAGATGTATTTGAATTCAGCCAATCGCTGGCCTGAGAAATGAGAAAATGTAACTGTTATATGTAAATTTTAGTATAAATATTAGTAGTCTAGAGAGGGAAGGGGCTGCTCTACGCTACTCTATGCTGCTGCTCTTCGCTAGAGAACACTTTGTGCCGAGCTATTGACGGAGAATCGATGATCAGAGACCCTTATGCTGACGGAAGAGGATGGAGACTTTAGAACTCTGATGAATTTTCTGAGGACCAGTTCTGACTTAGAAAACGACAATTAGCCAGAATAGGTAAATATGACAAAAGATAATATTGCATTATTAGGATTTAACCTGCATTTAAATTAGATAAAGAAAATCATTATTTGAAGCACTGTGTCGGGTGATTATTTCTTGAAATGTTTATTGATTAATTTGAGAGTTAAAATCGTCATTAAACTAAATAACAACTAAATGATCCATTTGACCTCCGGATGGAGGAACTGTTAGGGTAATTCAGTAGAAGTGGTTTCCTCTATCCAAACGAACAGTTGCGGTTAGGATTTGATGTCCCTTTGTAGGCACGGATAGTTTGAGAGAATGAATGTTGGTGTTATGGGCCCCACCAGCGTGTGATGTGTGTATGTGTGTGTGACTGAGAAATCATTCTGTCCGTGGAAGCAGGGGGAAATTTAGTAATCCGAACTGCACCAACATCACTTCCTCTTATATGACCAGATATGTTAATTAGTTCGAAATTTTAAGAATGTTTAAGGCTTGAGAACTCTGGAAAGTTTTCTTGTTCTTCAAATTCACTTCCCCAACTGTACTCTGGTAATGAGGCATATACCCCACTCCCATCCAGAGCCTTACTGCATCCTACCACCATAACACTGGAAAAGGGAATGTACACCCTGTGGTAGTGAGTGGCTTCCAGTGCACTGAAACTGGAATAATTGTCACTGGTAGCAGTGGGCTACAGGACAAAGGTGAGCAACATGCCGCATCCCTGCTCTTTCAACCATGATGATGGAGTGCAATGGCCTCCATGCCACCCAGCACATCTGTCCCCGGATGAAACTGAGGTATGCACATCTGCCCTCTCCCAGGGTCAAGCAGTGATGCACTTGCAACACTGTGGAGGGAATGTGTCTGATGTAATGGTATTGCATGGTAAAATCCGCGTTGAAAAGGCTGTTTTCCCTGTGGAGGTTTAGGGGGAGGGGGTTTTCATATTCCTTGAGACAGTATATGTATTCTTACATTATGCAGGGTGCTGGATTTGAGCTGGATAGTGGGAATCTCGTGAAAAAGATGGAAGTATTGTGATCCTTCCCACTGTAATGCAAGTTGTAAAAATTACTCCTGGAGTTATGCGCCCTACCTCTTTATTTGGAAAATGATATACTCACAAGCATCCTTTTCCATATCACAACAGATGAAAGAGCTTGCATTCCCACATGCCAGCCAGACTCTTTGTTTCAACTTCAGGAATGCGATATTTGGGTCGGATAATCTCTGACTCGAGTGTGGAATGAAAATAATAACTTGTTTTTTAATATAGGACTTCATACCACCTTTCACCATTTCAGAGTGTTGTATTTGTATCACTATTACGAATTCTAATCTGGCTCAATTTACTGACCATGGAAGGATGGATGGCTGAGTCGTCCTTCACTGTACAAGAATATTTGGCCTGCAACTATTTCTGTGATGAGTGGTCAAGGTGAGTTCTCAACTCATTGATCCATCTTGCCCATATCTCTGCGTGCCAGACCTTAGGGGCATATTTACAAGAGCTTTATCTCTGCTTTTTTGGCTTTTTAAGCCAAAAAAGCGGAGATAAAAATATTGCCCTATTTACAAGAGGGTGCTAACATGCATAAACGCATGATAGCACCCTTTTTCCCAACGCCTCCCTTTGCATCTCTAATGAGATGCAAAGTGGGCGACACTGGGCGTTCCCCAGATAGACTACCTTGCAAATATCGCTGATGCTCACATCGCGATATTTACAAGGCAGCCCACAGGATTTTAGCACACGTTAGATTTTGTCGAAAACGGACGTTTTCGCCAAAAACTAATGTCTGCTAAAATCCAGACTTACCAGTGCTTTACATACGGGGTGGATTATGTTTATATGGCCACAGGATCGTATCAGCAAGGTTATCGCCGTTTTGCAGGAAACATTGCTGGAAAAACCAGCGTTGTTCCCTGCAAAACAGAGATAACCTCGCTATCTCTGGAATTTTTATCGCCCTGGAGAAACACGTTGTTAATAACGTGCTACCAGGGCGATACATTCCAGAGTTAGCCTGCGATAAAAAAGTTATCGCTAAGCACGGCCAGCGATAATTATCGCTGGCCGTTGATAAAATGCCCCTTAGTTCCTATTGAGCCATAATGCCCCAAGGACCCATGGACCTAACTATGTTCTGTCCCCTCAGGATTATCACAAGCATATATTCATCTTGCTTGATGTGATTCTTGATAAAATTAAAAGCATCAAGAATTCAGGGACCAACAGAAGATCTGACCTTGTGAAAGTTGTATTTCCGGAGCACTCCTAGAGGCTAAGGCGCATATTATCAAGACAGGCGATAAAATTATCGCCGCTTTAGCGGCAGAAAACTGCCGCTAAAGCGGCGATAATCGGCTTGATAATATGCTCTATGGAATACTAATTGAAGCCCATGTTAGACGTGAAGGACATCTAACCTGAGCTTCAATTGGAATTCCATAGAGCATATCATCAAGCCCATTATCGCTGTTTTAGCGGCAGTTTTCTGCCGCTAAAGCGGCGAAAATTGTATCGCCTGTCTTGATAATATGCCCCCAAGTTCTGAATGTACCAGATTTGTGTGGGCCGGTGCCATAGTGAAAGCCTCAACATGGTCCAGGTGGAGCTGCCTGCCATGGTCACGAAAGATGCTAAAGTCGAGTTTTAGGGCGGGCTATGTGAATCAGCACTTCTCTATATTGAGCAATAGGCTATATTCAACCAGAGCCCTGGCAATCTTTACAGACAATGTCATCACTCTAGTTTAGGAAGTGGTGCATGTGACAAATGAGCTTGCAAAGTTTTTCCTGGAATGCATCTGCTGCGCGTTGTACCTAGACAATTTCTTTAGTTCCAGCTGAAGATGGCTTTTCTGAGTAATAGCTAACAGATGGGTAGGATGTGTGCAGATGAAACTAATATTCCATCGTCCAAGTAATTGAAAGGACAATCCGAGACTCCACAGGGATAGTGCTGTGAGATTCGATAGTAAAAAACCTATATCCGGTTTAAAATTACAAATAAAAGGGTAGATGTTTGCAAAGTGTGAAGCTCTGTTAAACATGCACTTCTCCATGAAAAGTGCTGTACTTATTCATAATCTGTTTGGATCAGAAAGATTACATCTACTGACTGCAGCAGAATCATGGTTGTCTCGAGACTGAATAATAACTGGGGCGCGAGGCTGGAACCAGCCAATTAAGCTATTTTCATAAAATAAAGCGATGTGCAGCAAAACATTTTAGTTTGAAGATTCCTTTAAGTTCAAATCTTTGAGTTCATGATCTTTGAACAATTAATAGAGAAAAGTGCAGCTGTGGTGGATTTTTCCCATTTCATTCACCCTCTCGCAACTAGAGTCTTTTACCAGACCCACGCGTTATACAAATGTTCAGATGTTATAGGTCAATGCCATGATCATGGGAGACTTTAACTTTCTGGTAGATACCACCTCTGTTGTTGTGAGGGATTTCATGTGCTGCAGTAAAGCACAGAGGGACCCCCACATAGAGTAGATCATCTCTTCCATTTTGTCCTAGATTTCACCCTTAAATCACCTAGCATTATTCCAGTTTCAGTCCCCATTTAGGAGGTCATGGGGCAGGCAGGGGTTACTGGGCTACAACTGTGGGTGTTGATACCTTCTACCGGTGCTCTTCTGGGGAGGGCCCTACTATGGCTCTAGTAACTGGGCAGAGTACAACCCATCCATACTTGACTCTCAGTGGAATCATAGGGGATCTGTCACACGTGTTGATTGCATGGTCACAGCAAGAGCAGAAGCTTCTGAGGGTGGCCCCAGCTGCAGATCTCAGCTCGCTCCTGCCCTCCAGTGAGGTAATTCTTCTTGGGTGCGCCGACCACTCACCCGCTGACGACAGTCTTCATTGAGGCTGTCCCTAAGCACTATTTTTGCCACACAATTCCTCAAGGCAACAACCTCAAATCTTCCTGAGGCACCCCACGGGGCACCTCTATGGTCACTTAGGGCTGGGTTTAGAGTCTGGTGCTCGGATTACTAAATCAAAAATACGACGGATATCCTGTCCACCATATTAGAAGTGCCATAGGATGGACTACACTTGTAATAATGCGAATGGGAAATCTGTCACATTTGTGATGGAGTAGCCCATTTGCCAAACTCTAAATTCTTCCTTTAGTCTACAGGACTTGTCTCACCCCAGTGACACACTTGACAGTCTTCAGGTCTCACAGTCTACTTAGGACATGGCTGGACCCAATGGCACACTTGACAGTGGCACGGTCACACAGTCTACTTACAGGGCAAACAGGCCACCATCAGGAGTCGATCCCAGCTTCAGTTGGGTCCAGCACATAGGGACAGCACTAAAGGGGCCTGGCGGCTTTGATGGGAGTATGTCATGACAATGGTACTGCCCGACCCAGCAGCACTGTGATTCCTTAGCACTCTTGCTTCATGAGTCTCTGTCAGAAAACCCCTACACCTGGGTCAATTACAGCAGCCCTTCTGAGATCTGCCCCTCCTGCAGGGATGACGTCTCCTTTCATCTCTCAAATGCAGACAATGTTGGCACCAGGGGCGGCTCCTCCGCTAAGGCGTAGGAGCATTGTCTCACCGCTTTTCAGTGTAAAAAAAGGAAAAATAAAATGATAATTACACATTATCAATTTTTTGATCCTGCTATTGCAGCTTTGCGGGTGGGGTAGGGCTGCTCTGCCCACAGAGCAGAGGGAGGAGTGGTGGCACTCTAAGTGCACATGAATGTTTGGTCGGTCGTCTTAGGCCAGCCGAACAGTCATGCACACTTTCCTTGTTCTCCACCCAGGCTTCACTACAGCCTGGGTGGAGAACATGCAGAGGCTCCCAGTACCCATCTGAGCGCTGAACCACGGCGCTCAAACTGATCACAACACTGCATTGCAGCGATGTGATTGGCTTAGGGGAGCCTGGGTGCTTCCTGTTTCCGGCCTGACTAGAGAGACAGCGGAGGAGAGACACGGCGATAAAGTGTTTGTTTTTTATTTGTTTTACACACCCCCAGCCGTGCCACCCACGATCAGTGCCAGCCTCCACTGCTTGGCACCCAGGACATTCAGTAATTCCTCCTTGAGATCGGATTCCAGGTGATGTTCTCTCACCTCTCGGAAGTTGGCTGTCAGTGTAACACCAACGCTTGGCTGCTTTGTAGTTCCAGAGTTCTCTGTGGAGTAGCCCATCCCTCAGTAGGAGAGACCACAACAATGAGTATTGAAGTGCCACCTTTAGATGGGATTCCAGATGGAGGATATGTCTTCCAGGTCTGCTCCTTAGAACCAATCTGGGGCGGTTCATCTATCACATGTCCTGGCCAGGCAACGTTCCAAGCCTGATCTCTGTCTGCAAGGATGCTCAGCCGAGCAGGACAGTCTCCAGGTAGAGGGGCATATTATCAAGAACAGCGTTAAAATTATCGCCGCTTTAGCAGCAGGAAACTGCCGCTAAAGCGGCGATAATGGGCTTGATAATATGCCCTTGAGAATTCCAATAGAAGCCCAGGTTTGATGTCCTTCACACCAGAACCTGGGCTTCTATTGGAATTCTCAAGGGCATATTATCAAGTCCATTATCGCCGCTTTCGCGCCAGTTTCCTGTCGCTAAAGCAGCGATTATTTTAACGCCGTTCTTGATAATATGCCCCAGAGTGTCTACCACAGAAGTGCAAAGCGGTGGGAGAAATGTGCACCCGGTTATTTACAACCCCTCCTCTCAGAGATCAAGGAGAGACAAGAATCATATTCACGGCTCGGAATCTACTGGATTGTGTAGGATTGACGCGGTCTGGTTGAGACCCGATTAACTCGTGTCCGCCATCTTGCTCCCTGGAATTTTTTTTAATTAAAAACCGTGGCAGGCATGAGATAGCGTTCTTATTGTACCAGGCAAGAGAGGTTGTGAAATATAAAGACATACTATTGGTTTGACTAAATAATTTTGCCACTTTTCAATTTTAGGAGTATGTTATGAATTAATGGAGTCGTCTCACTGTACCCCTACCATAAAGAGGTATACTAGCATGTATGTTAGCAAATGCTAGTCATAAGGAAATAAATACATTTTCAGTATTTTCCTGCAAAATTAGTGACTTGAATGAAGTTTCTGTGACTGACGTTTGGAGGGAATAAGGGCAGGAAAGGAGAGACTAGTAAAACAATAATAACGCTGACTTTGTTTTTTTTTTTTGCATTTCCTAGAAAATCCTGCAGTTCGCAAAATGAATACAAAACGAATTTAATTTGTACGATCTTTCGTGTATTTTTTACGAGTATTATACATTTTGTTCAGCTTGTCACATTCTAATCACGCGCCTGCCATTATGGCAGCCTAATATTTACATATGGAGAAGATATTATGACTTTGCTGTTTTTTGCCAAAAAACGAACACGAGTTTAGCTGCGAAAACCCCCTCAAAAATCTAAAAAAAAAACACATACAGGTTTGTGAGAATGACAGCGCTTGCTGCTGCAATTCTGCATGGAGATTTGATAGTTTAATCCCACTTCCTGCCCGGAGATGTAATGGATACTTACTCTCTCTGGGGTCCCGAATGAGAGGAACAGGGTTTTGAGTCCCCCCATCCCCCCCCCCCTCCCCCAACTGAAGCGGAGCCGCATTCCACCTTCAATCCTGCCAACAATGTGTCAAAGCCGAGGCACTGCGGTTAATTTCCTCTCAAAACCGCGCAGCGTCGAAGTCAACTAACAAGAGAGGATTTTTTTTATAAATGCATCACGGTTCTTTTAATATACTTCCAGGAAGGTTGGCCTCATAAGATTGAATAAAAGCCTATTTTGTGTAATGGTATTATGCGTGTAAATTGAAACCAACAGATAAGATTTAATGCAATCCAGAAGGGACCGGGGATGGCGCGAGGACGGATGGGAGCGAAGGGTTGTCATTCACAAATGGAGGATGAACAATTATTGTGTGCAGACGGCACCGGCTTGGGGATGCTTTGGCATGTTCTGTCAGAGGCAGAGCCGGCAGTCGCACAAGTCCTTGCTTTGGCAACAACTTGTGAATGTAAGGGCCAGGAACTGAAATCGAAACATTTAAAGTGAGAGGTTGTGGCGTAACAGCCAGAGTTGCCAACTTTGGATCTCTGGAAACAGGGACCTGATTATGACGGTGGTCGGACATTTGTCCGGCCTCCTTCATGTCAGAAGGGACCACCCGACTAGCTGTCGGCAGTCCTACCGTAGGCATTACAATGCGACCGCCTTGAAGGCGGTCGCAATGTGTATATTTTGTATTGCGGCATGTGCTGCGGGCTGCAGCACATGTCACAGTGCAAAATATACACATATTGCATTTCCCTGCACTATGTGGGAGGCACAATGCGGTGCCTGCCACATGGTACAGGGAAATGTAGGGGGGCCAGAACCCAAAACTGAGGGAAAGGGGGAGAGGGCGGGTTAACCGTCATGAAACGGTCAGCGGAAAGGGACATTGTAATCCTTACAGCGGTGCCTGAACAGGCACCGCTACTGTTGTAGGGATACAAGTCCCTCCGATGGTCTGACGGGCTCCTTAAGCCCGTCGGATCCATGGCAGTCGGTCTCTCCGAACAACAAACATCTGCCCTACATCATAATGTGGCGGGTGGTAATGCAGGCTCCGATGGCGGTGGAACTGCCACTGACGGGCTGACCGTGGCGGTCACACCGCCATCGCAGTGAGGCCCCAGGTTCGAGCCTCAGCGTTGGCTCAACATCCTGTGATTCTGGGCAAATCACTTAATCTCCCTGTGCCTACTAAAAATGAGTGTGTCCTTGTGTAACACAACTAGCTGGTGCTCATGAAAAGCCTCCAATACCTTTGGGTTGAGTTCATGCTACCTAAAAAGCAACAACAAAACAAGCATTGGCATTGCCAATAGGTCTCGCCTTTTGGGACCTTATAAGTGTTTAGCCATGCAACAGTTGCATAACTAAATACTTATAAGGTCCCAAAAGCGAGACCTATTGGCTATGCAAAGCGGCCATGCGGCCGCGAAAGTGAAAGTGATCGCGATCACGATCAAACATCAAAGCGGCCGTGCGGCCGCGAAAGTGAAAGTAATCGCGGTAAAGCGCAGCGTGCGCGCCCGCACACATGCACTGTAGCTCTAGGCTGGCCTGGTAGCACTTTTTGGAGCCCTCTCAATAAGTCTTGCCAGACCAGCACATGCGCTGGGTCAGGCGAGACCTAAAAAGTGATCGGCGATTTTGGAGGTGCCTCAAATTGCATTGCCAGGGGTGCAGGAGAATGTGCTCAAATTATAACAAAAAAAATGTTTGGAGGCTCAAAGTTTTTGTTAGGTGCCCGGTAAATTTGCTGCCGAATGCTGGGGTTTCCGAAGATGAGGGCAGCGTAGTATTGATTAAACCACATGCCTCTTTCTTCCACTACCCTAAACTACCCTACAGGGTTGAGGGGTTGTTACATCACTTCTGATCCCTGCTTTCTCCCTTTGTGATCGTCTGATAATTCACAATACGTCCTTATCCCCACAAAAGAGTGCCAAGGGACACTACATGCGAACACAGAGAGGATATGGCATTACCGACAGAGCTGCCAACTTTGGAACTGGGAAACCAGGTTCGAGCCTCTGTGTCGGTTCAACATCCTGTGATTCTGGACAAATCACATATTATCCCGTTTGTGCTATATAAAACTGCAAAAAAGCAATCATGCAAGTTAATCACCATGAAGGGCCTACAGGTGGAGCCTACAGACACACCTACAGTTCCAAGGTTCATTCTGCTATTATGAGGGGCATCTGGAGGCACAAGGGGGTCAGCTTATGTAACAAAGACTTCATGCTTATGCTCTTGTGTGTAAGGCTAAGATCTCATTACTCATACCATTGATTGTGTTGGTGGCATACGATATGTATGGAACCTAGGGTCAAATGCACAACAAATAGGAATTGAGATTTTCTAATTGCGATTCTGATCAAATCATAATTAGGAAATCAAAATTTCTAATGTAAGAAAACTTACAAACTTCAGATAGCGATTCCTAAAGAGGCAGCAAATAGACCTGCCTTGTGAATATTAATGAGAGAGGTTGCAATTTTCAACCCAATAGGAATTGCAGCCATCACAGGGATGGTGGCCTGCTGGGGTCAGCAGACCTGCATGTCTGTGATTGCTTTTTAATAAGGCAATCTATTTTTTTAATGCTGCTGTTTTTCTTAAAGGAAAATGGGATGTGTTTCAAAAAATAAAATTCAACTATAAAGCTTTATTTTTTAAGAGTAGGTAGTGGTCCCTTGGATAACTACCGGGTCTTAAAAAATATTTGTTTCAACATTCACAAGCGGCAAGGGGATCCATAGGGACCCCTTCCTATTTGCAAATGCTTACCACCACCCTTGAATGTCCGTAAAAAATTAATGTTTTACAATTGTAATTTGGTCGCAAAACATTCATACATAGCACTACAATTCGGTAATTGGAAGGGACCCCCTAAACACATGCTACTGAATCGCAATTTATGTTTTGTACATGTGAAAAAGCATTTTTGCAGTTAGAAACGACCAGATTCTGTGAATCGGGCCATTTCTGACAGCAAAACTTATTTTGTACGTATGCCAAAAAACTTGCGTGCACAGCAGCACAATCTTGCCCTTTTGAGTCATTGGTCTTATCCTGTGCTTAAGCGTAGTGATATCGATATATTTGTGACCTCTCAAGGCTACTACATTTTACTATTCACTTCACCACCAGCAGATACAAAGTATCTGATACACCCGAAGCGCACACAAAGTGTACCCCAAACACACGACAAGAGGCAGCAGTCTCCTTAACAGGCTAGCGGACAATGACAATTTGTGGTTTCTAATTTTGTATGCAGAGGCACAAGTATTTTATTTTTCCTCCTGGGAAAGATGTCTTCTGAACATTTTGTTATAAATCCTGCAATCTGCCATAACTGGGGTCTGCTAATTCGTGCTGTGTGGTTATTTTACCTGTTGAAATGTATGCAGGGTGTATATTGTGTAAGCAGCGTCCCTTTCAAAAACACACGCCACATGTCCAAAAATGGAGGTTCCCTGGATAGGAATAAAGGGCATTAAAGCGCCCCTGTCGTTGGAACACCTGCCTTTGACAGCATGTACTTGCAGGAGTAGTTTTATGTTCCTCATTGAACCCAGAAACAGGTCCAGACTGACCATATGTACTAACCTGGTTTAGCTTCCAATGCAGAACAAGGTTCTATTCTGCCCAAAAGTGCCCAACCACACTGAAGGGTTCCAGGTTGTGACTTCCTGGTCCATATTCCTGTAACCAGCTGCTTCTTCCCCTCCCTCTTGGGCAGCAGTCCTTAACCTGTGCACGGGGAACCCTGAGGCCCGCAACGCTTACTTATGGGCTCTGTGACTGCATAGAAAATTAAATAAGATTGACAGATGAATAAAGTGTATATAAAAAAAGAATCAACATTGAAATTGAAAATATGAAAAAGTTCCTTAAATGTGAAGGAATTTGAAATTGGAGGTAAAAAATTAAGTTGATATCCTCAGATTGATTCTTGGAAGCAGTGCAAATGCATCAAATGGCATATAGTATGGATGGGTAGCCTCAGTTGAATTTAGAAACGCCCCAACCATCCCAATAAAATGGCAATTTTGTATTTTTTTTATTTTTGCAAATTAAATTAAATATTTAATAATTTGTATATTTGTTTTTTTAATGTATGTTTCTGTATTTTTGTGTATTGTTTTGAGGTTCAAATCATCGTAATGGCATAAGCCACAGTCCCTGGATTCCATTAATAATTCAGTGGGGGTTCCCATATTCCAAAAATGATTCAGGAGGGGGGAGGTGCCTGGATTCCAGCAATGATTCAAGTAATGATTAACTAGGTGTCTACAGAAGTCAAATGGTAAAGAACCACTTCTCTAGGGTACGAGCACAAGAAGAAGCACAGAAGAAAGTTTCTGCTATAGTGTGCTATGGGGTGGGAATTCCTTGACATTTTGGGTCTTTTGGTTCTCCGGTTTTTATATAGGTTATGGACTTCTGAAACCAATTCCATATGCTGATTTCAGACCTTTGACAGAACATCTCCAGGATAATCTAAAAAAATAAGAGTGGAGAAGGTCAGTGCATTTATATAACTATACCCCTCTATTTGTCTCAATGCATACCCAGTACACAATACATTGGAGAGATTCTTTTATTTTACCTAGACGTGTCCTATTGTTTTTACTCACTCAGATTTTTATATAATGCACTGATCTCCTCCACCCTAATTTTTTAGATAAATTCTAAAATGTAGAAGACAGCTCAGGTATTCATCCATTCGGTGTGCTCCATGAGCCAGTCCTTGCTTAAGCTTTGTGCATTTATTTACCTATGCATCCAAAATGTCATCGTCATCCCCAGTATGTAGGGCCGTGAGTGCAGAAGAAGACCCTTGTATCCAATCTGCTTGGGTCGATATATCATCAGTTGTCCTTTATTTTTGATTTTAATTTTTTTCAACAAAAGTATTACGTGTTCACTATGATTTGGTGTAGGAGTTTTACCCACTACCACTTGACTTGCATACCCAAAATGTTTGAACACTATAGATTCTTTCATTGACTAATCAATGCAAATACTGATCTATCTTCTCACTGTTGTTGTCTATGCCAGACGTGTTGAAATGTAAACATTTTGTACATGTGTTTTTCAAAATAGGTATGGTTAATTTGTGTCATGACTCTACTGCGTTCTTTCCGTAGAAATTAACTTGTTGCTATATTATATATATGATCAGAAAGGTTTATATTTTTGCTTACATACCTTCTGTTCCTGACAATGCCTTTATGGCACCTGAGGCAGGGGACAACAAGGGCAGTGCTAGCGGTATCATAGTGCATGCCCAGGTAGCGGATGTGCCGTCTTACCACCATTAACCCATTGCGTGTGTTCGTTGGCCAATGGCCGTCGCGAGCACTACCTCCGTAGTGCTGCACACGTCCGTTGGCCGACGCAACGGAATTTCTGCCGCGGTTAACAAGTTAATGGCAGCAATGGCTCCTCCGCTAAGGAGGAGGAGCGTCGCCTCACCGCTCCGTGAGAAGTTCAAAAAGGAAAAATAAAATTATTATAACGCAATGTTATCATTTTATTTTTCCTTCATGGCGCAGCTGGTTAGAGGCTGGGCTGTCACAGGAACAGGGAAAAGATGGTGGGCACTCTCTTAAGTGTGCTTGACAGTTTGGTCGGACATCTTGGGCCCGCGACACAGTCATGCGCACTTTGAATCTTCTCCACCGGCTGTATTGTACATCCTGGGTAGAGATCATTCAAAGCCTCCCAGTCCCTCTCTGAGCGCCGAACCACAGTGCTCCAACCAATCACAACACTGCTGTAATGCAGCGTCATGATTGGCTAGGGGAGTCTGGGAGCCTGTGTGCTTCCTGGTTCCAGTTCCTGGAGTTCTAGAGTCAACCGAAGAGGCTGCGGCCGGCCTGCAAGTAAGTGGTTGTTTTTTTTGCATTACCCTCCCACAAAGATCAGCCATCCCCGTTAAGTAGCTACTGCCACTGATTAGTGAGCGTCTACGGCCTGCAAGGGGCATTGGGTGAAATATTTGGGTCCCAGAAGCCCGAATACTGGCTAATGGCGGCAGCCTGGCAGCGCCTAGAAAGAACAGAGGTCTGCACACCACATGATTGTACTGTCCCTAATTTTAGGAGACAAGAATCTTTCTCTCTAAATGGAGATTAATTCCAGATGTCTTATTTGTACCTTGCTTAATCTTCCTGGTTGGACTCTGGGACCTGCCTGATTTACAGCACTCAATGATACGCTCTGCTGCCAGCGATTTGCCTTTTTAAATTGGTCTTAAACTTTACAGTGATGGCTGGGATTTTTGTTCCTGCGGTTTACCGTCCCAGGAGGGGGAGTCTGCAAAGGTTCATGCAGCTGTTGTTTTGATGGGAGTGAAGGTCTCGAAGAGCGGAGGGGGCGGGGGTGTCACCGGGCAGTGAGTGTATAGTCAGCCTTTCTGTTCCCATTTCTTCCAACAAGCTCTATTGCATGGCCTTCTTAAGTTCTGTATGATGTTAACTCACGGAAGTGGATCCACTAGCGGAAGTGACATCACAAAGTCTTTTGCTCCACATGACAGATATCGCTCAGCGTCGAAGTCGACCAACAAGAGAGGATTAAAAAAAAAAAAACATCACTTTTTTAAAAATAATCTACTTCCAGGAAAGTTGGCCTCATAAATTTGATTAAAAGCCTATTTTGGGTAATAGTATTGTGTGTATAAATTGAAACTCACAGATAAGATTTAATGCAATCCAGAAGGGACCGGGGATGGCGTGAGGACGGATGGGAGCGAAGGGTTGTCATTCACAATGGAGGATGAACAATTATTGTGTGCAGAGGGCACCGGCTTGGGGATGCTTTGGCATGTTCTGTCAGAGGCAGAGCCGGCAGTCGCACAAGTCCTTGCTTTGGCAACAACTTGTGAATGTGGGCAAGGGCCAGGACCCGAAACAGAAGCATTTAAAGCGCCTGGGCACTTTTGGGGGGTGCCTCAGTGTGCATAGCCAGTGGTGCCGGGGACTGTGCTCAATTACAAAATATATTTTTGGAGGCTCAAATGTTTTGTTAGGTGCCCGCTAAACTAACTGCGGAATACCATGAATTCCTAAGATGAGGGCAGCCTAGTATTGATTCTACCACATGCCCCTTTCTTCAACTACCCTACACCTACCCTATGGGGTTGGGGCCTAGCCCTAACCTTAGCCCCTGAGCTTCTTCCAGTTTCCTAATGAGTGGAAGAGCTTGGAGACACTTGAATATTTACTGTTCCTGCTGCTTCTGCCTTTACAACCCGTGACTGACAGAAGGGGTAGCAAGGCAGGGCCTCGGGTATGAAAAGGCAAGCAAGGGGTAGCACTTGATACCCTGGGCATGCCCCATATGACTTCTGTGGGTTACCTCTGGGTAAGAAAACCTGAAAAAAATATGAACATTGAGCAAGAGGTGTCTCCTTTCCTACAAAAGGCACGTGGGGTTCTGCCCCAATGCTTTGTCTATCCAGTGACTCGCGGGGAGCACCGGTAGTGCTGCGCATGCAGCAGCACCACACATGTATTTCCGCAGTCTTCAGGCGCTGCGCTGTAATGATGCTGAGTACTGAGGATTGCTCCTGTGTAGATTCTCAGAAACCCATGGAGCTGCTCTGTCACGGTGCTGGTTGCACAAGATTGCCAAAACTGACTCTATGCAGTCTTCCCCAACCACAGGAGCCGCACAGTTACAGCGCTGAGTACACTAAACCACCCCGCAAAAACTCTGACCGCTGTAGCAACTGCACCGCAACAATGCTGATCGCACCAGACTGCCCTTGTGCACACCCCCTCAACCCTTGGAGTTACTTTGTCACAGTGCAGATGCACAAAACTGACCCCACACAAACTCCCCACCCCCTGGAGCAGCGCAGTCACAGCATTGATGGTACCAACTTCCTTCAACCCCAAGACATCACACAAGGCTACCTCTCCACACCTTCCTCAACCCCAACAGCTGCACTGTAACAGGGCTGAACTCACAAGACTGTCCCTATACGAGCTACCCCAAACCTGGAGCTTAACTCTTCCAGTGCTTAAAAGGCAAAGCAGACTCTGCACACACTCCCCATACCTCAGGGGCTGCACTGCAACAGTGCTGAATGCACAACATTGCCTCTGCACTAACCCCCTCAACCCCTGGAGCTGCAAAGTAACACTTCTGAATGCACTATACTGCCCCTGCATAAAGCTACCCAACTCAGTGACTGCGCTGTTTCAGTGCTGAATTCACAAGATTGCCTCTGCACTAACTCCCTCAAATCCCTGCAGCTACAAAGTAACAGTTCTGATTGCCCTGCATAAACTCATCTAACCATGTGACTGCGCTGTTTCAGTGCTGAATTCACAAGATTGCCTCTGCACTGACTCCCTCAAATCCCTGCAGCTACAAAGTAACAGTTCTGATTGCCCTGCATAAACTCATCTAACCATGTGACTGCACTGTTTCAATGCTGAATTCACAAGATTGCCCCTTTACAAAGTCCCCCAAACCTAGTGTTTCACTGTTGAATGAACACGACTGCCTTTGCACACTCCCTAACCCAAGGTTCCCAGCAGTAACAACCCTGAATGCAAAAAACAATTGTTGCTGCACAAACTACCCCAACCCCTGCAGATGTACAGTAACAATGCTGATGCTCAAAATTACCTCTACACAAACCTCCACAACCCCTTGACCTGCACTTTAAGAGTATGAATGCGCAACAGTGCCCCTGCACAAATTCCCTCATCACAGCTTCTGCGCTTTAACAATGCTGGTTACGCAAGACACCCCTTGGGCATACTCCTCCATCCCCTGCAGCTGCTCCGCATCAGTGTGGATTGTGCAAGTTTGCCAAGATTGCCTCTGCACAAACTTCACAGTGGTGAATAAATGTACTAGATTGACACCACAAAAACTCTGCTAACCATAGCATCTGTGTCAATGCTTATTCCACAAGACTGTCCGTGCACAAACGCCCTCAAACCTTTGAACTACTCTGTAACAGTGCTGAATGTGCGAGGTGGCCATCGCTCGAACTCCTTCAACCCTTGGTTCTCCTCTGAAGAGTGCAGGTTGAGCAAGATTGGCCCTGCACAAACTCCCTCAGCTCCTGCACAATTACACGGCTGACTGCATAAGACTGTTTCTGCAGAAACTCCCCCAGCCCCTCCAGTTGCACTGTATCAGTGTTAAGTGCAAAAGACTGCCCTAGAACAAACCCCCCTAACCTACACACTGGAGCTGCACAAAACTACCTCTGAACAAACTTCCCAACCCCAGGAGCATTAATATAACAGTGCTAAATACTGACACCAGACTTCTCCTACACAAACTCCCCAACCCCTGGAGATGCACTGCAACAGTGCTCATTACACAAGACTTCTCCTACACAAACTCCCCAACCCCTGGAGATGCACTGCAACAGTGCTCATTACACAAGACTTATCCTACACAAACTCCCCAACCCCTGGAGATGCACTGCAGCAGTGCTCCTTACACAAGACTTCTCCTACACTAACTCCCCCAACCCCTGGAGATGCACTGCAACAGTGCTCATTACACAAGACTTCTACTACACAAACTCCCCAACCCCTGGAGATGCACTGCAACAGTGCTCATTACACAAGACTTCTCCTACACTAACTCCCCCAACCCCAGGAGATGCACTACAACAGTGCTCATTACACAAGACCTTTCTTACACAAACTCCTCAACCCCTGGAGATGCACTGCAACAGTGCTCATTACACAAGACTTCTCCTACACTAACTCCCCCAACCCCAGGAGATGCACTACAACAGTGCTCATTACACAAGACTTCTCCTACACTAACTCCCCCAACCCCAGGAGATGCACTACAACAGTGCTCATTACAAAAGGCTTCTCCTAAACAAACTCCCCTACCCCTGGAGATGCACTGCAACAGTGCTCATTACACAAGACTTCTCCTACACTAACTCCCCCAACCCCAGGAGATGCACTGCAACAGTGCTCATTACAAAAGACTCCTCCTACGCAAACTCCCACAACCTCAGGTGATGCACTACAACAGTGCTCATTACACAAGACTTCTCCTACACAAACTCCCCAACCCCTGGAGATGCACTGCAACAGTGCTCATTACACAAGACCTCTCCTACACAAACACCCCAACCCCTGGAGATGCACTGCAACAGTGCTCATTACACAAGACTTCTCCTACACAAACTCCCCTACCCCTGGAGATGCACTACAACAGTGCTCATTACACAAGACTTCTCCTACACTAACTCCCCCAACCCCAGGAGATGCACTACAACAGTGCTCATTACACAAGACTTCTCCTACACAAACTCCCCTACCCCTGGAGATGCACTGCAACAGTGCTCATTACACAAGACTTCTCCTACACTAACTCCCCCAACCCCAGGAGATGCACTGCAACAGTGCTCATTACAAAAGACTCCTCCTACGCAAACTCCCACTGTTGAAAACTAAAACAGCGATATGATTAAGCATTCACTGAAGACATGAATTCTCAACAGTCAAATCATGCTTCTTGTCTTATGTTGACCAATGTCCGGACTCCATTTTGTATTACCATGTCTCCACGTGCTTTGCACGAGAAGAGTCCTACCTCTTCGCTAGTTGCTTTTGTAATCTGCCTAGTAACAGTCTATAAATAGCTCCTTTGTCCATCTGGCGCATGCCCAGACTTGACCACATCTGTTATCAGTTAGTCCTTGTTTGACTATGTTTTCGCGGGCTCAGGAAATTGTTAACTCCGCCCATATATTGATCCTGTATCGAAAATGTCCATAAATGGTAATGAATTTTGCTCTATGTTGTATCCACCCACTTATGAGCCCCTCTGTTGTGTATAAAAGGGGACCGTGTACGCAAGTTCTGCGTGCTACTCTATGCAATACTGAAGAGTGTTGTGTAGGTTGTAGGACCACCCTTAAGGGTTAATAAACTCTGTCTTTGTATTTGCAGTTTCCGTGCCAACTTCCTTCTAGTTTTCGTACACAGGAGGGCGAACCCTTGTATTTTGCGGGCCTAGCTGGGGCCTGTACTCATCACCACAACCTCAGGTGATGCACTACAACAGTGCTCATTACACAAGACTTTTCTTACACAAACTCCCCAACCCCTGGAGATGCACTGCAACAGTGCTCATTACACAAGACTTCTCCTACACAAACTCCCCCATCCCCAGGCAATGCACTACAACAGTGCTCATCACACAAGACTTCTCCTACACAAACTGCCCAACCCCTGGAGATGCACTGCAAGAGTGCTCATTACAAAAGACGTCTCTTACGCAAACTCCCACAACCTCAGGTGATGCACTACAACAGTGCTCATTACACAAGACTTCTCCTACACAAACTGCCCAAACCCTGGAGATGCACTGCAACAGTGCTCATTACAAAAGACGTCTCTTACGCAAACTCCCACAACCTCAGGTGATGCACTACAACAGTGCTCATTACACAAGACTTCTCCTACACAAACTCCCCAACCCCAGGAGATGCACTACAACAGTGCTCAATAAACAAGACTTCTCCTACACAAACTCCCCAACCCCTGGAGATGTACTGCAACAGTGCTCATTAAACAAGGCTTCTCATACACAAACTCCCCAACCCCTGGAGATGCACTGCAACAGTGCTCATTACACAAGACTTCTCCTACACAAACTCCCCCATCCCCAGGCAATGCACTACAACAGTGCTCATCACACAAGACTTCTCCTACACAAACTGCCCAACCCCTGGAGATGCACTGCAACAGTGCTCATTACAAAAGACGTCTCTTACGCAAACTCCCACAACCTCAGGTGATGCACTACAACAGTGCTCATTACACAAGACTTCTCCTACACAAACTGCCCAAACCCTGGAGATGCACTGCAACAGTGCTCATTACAAAAGACGTCTCTTCACGCAAACTCCCACAACCTCAGGTTATGCACTACAACAGTGCTCATTACACAAGACTTCTCCTACACAAACTCCCCAACCCCTGGAGATGCACTACAACAGTGCTCATTAAACAAGGCTTCTCCTACACAAACTCCCCAACCCCTGGAGATGCACTGCAACAGTGCTCATTACACAAGACTTCTCCTACACAAACACCCCAACCCCTGGAGATGCACTGCAACAGTGCTCATTACACAAGACTTCTCCTACACAAACTCCCCAACCCCTGGAGATGCACTGCAACAGTGCTCATTACACAAGACTTCTCCTACACAAACTCCCCCATCCCCAGGCGATGCACTACAACAGTGCTCATCACAAAAGACTTCTCCTACACAAACTCCCCAATCCCTGGAGATGCACTGCAACAGTGCTCATCACACAAGACTTCTCCTAGACAAACTCCCCAACCCCTGGAGATGCACTGCAACAGTGCTCATTACAAAAGACGTCTCTTACGCAAACTCCCACAACCTCAGGTGATGCACTACAACAGTGCTCATTACACAAGACTTCTCCTACACAAACTGCCCAAACCCTGGAGATGCACTGCAACAGTGCTCATTACAAAAGACGTCTCTTACGCAAACTCCCACAACCTCAGGTGATGCACTACAACAGTGCTCATTACACAAGACTTCTCCTACACAAACTCCCCAACCCCAGGAGATGCACTACAACAGTGCTCATTAAACAAGACTTCTCCTACACAAACTCCCCAACCCCTGGAGATGCACTGCAACAGTGCTCATTACACAAGACTTCTCCTACACAAACTCCCCAACCCCTGGAGATGCACTGCAACAGTGCTCATTACACAAGACTTCTCCTACACAAACTCCCCAACCCCTGGAGATGCACTGCAACAGTGCTTATTACAAAAGACGTCTCTTACGTAAACTCCCACAACCTCAAGTGATGCACTACAACAGTGCTCATTACACAAGACTTCTCCTACACAAACTCCCCAACCCCTGGAGATGCACTGCAACAGTGCTTATTACAAAAGACGTCTCTTACGCAAACTCCCACGACCTCAGGTGATGCACTACAACAGTGCTCATTACACAAGACTTCTCCTACACAAACTCCCCAACCCCAGGAGATGCACTACAACAGTGCTCATTAAACAAGACTTCTCCTACACAAACTCCCCAACCCCTGGAGATGCACTACAACAGTGCTCATTACACAGGACTTCTCCTACACAAACTCCCCAACCCCTGGAGATGCACTGCAACAGTGCTCATTACACAAGACTTCTCCTACACAAACTCCCCCATCCCCAGGCGATGCACTACAACAGTGCTCATCACACAAGACTTCTCCTACACAAACTCCCCAACCCCTGGAGATGCACTGCAACAGTGCTCATTACAAAAGACGTCTCTTACGCAAACTCCCACAACCTCAGGTGATGCACTACAACAGTGCTCATTACACAAGACTTCTCCTACACAAACTGCCCAAACCCTGGAGATGCACTGCAACAGTGCTCATTACAAAAGACGTCTCTTACGCAAACTCCCACAACCTCAGGTGATGCACTACAACAGTGCTCATTACACAAGACTTCTCCTACACAAACTCCCCAACCCCAGGAGATGCACTACAACAGTGCTCATTAAACAAGACTTCTCCTACACAAATCTCCAACCCCTGGAGATGCACTGCAACAGTGCTCATTACACAAGACATCTCCTACACAAACTCCCCAACCCCTGGAGATGCACTGCAACAGTGCTCATTACACAAGACTTCTCCTACACAAACTCCCCAACCCCTGGAGATGCACTGCAACAGTGCTCATTACACAAGACTTCTCCTACACAAACTCCCCAACCCCTGGAGATGCACTGCAACAGTGCTTATTACAAAAGACGTCTCTTACGTAAACTCCCACAACCTCAGGTGATGCACTACAACAGTGCTCATTACACAAGACTTCTCCTACACAAACTCCCCAACCCCTGGAGATGCACTGAAGCAGTGCTCATTACACAAGACGTCTCCTGCACAAACTGCTCCAACCCCTGGAGATGTACTCCAACAGTACTCATTACACAAGACAGCTGTGCCACCATTTTTAGCAAGCCTTGGAGATGTACTGCAACAGGACAGACCTTTCCTCTTCTGTACGTTTGCCACAACTGCGGTGTCTCCACAGTCATAAACTTACTATTAACTCGTATTTTGTAAATATTGAAAATATAGTAAACTACCACAAAAGTGTAAGTCTACCTTTGTGACTTGGGCCCATGCACATTAACAGGGTTGAATGCACAAGGCTCCCCTTGCACAAACTCCCTCATTCCCTGGTGTTGCATTGTATCAGTGCTGAGTTTGCAACACTTCCTCACAAAGTCCCCAACCCAACTAATTACATTTATTCAAAAACACAGTTCAGCCAAATGACCCCTAGTGAATCAGTGAAGTGTAGAACTGAAGTGAGAAATAAGAACCAACATTAATACACATCAACAGGAAATGGTTTAATGTTAGGGCTCAACATATTAAAAATTGATTTTTGGACTGTCATAAGAAGAGCAGGGCAATCAGGAGATGAATGGCGCAAGAAAGGATTATCAGGCACAGTCTGTGACAAAATTTCAAGTTGAAGTGTTCTCTTCCAGGAATTTGCACTTCCTTAACAAGTTTCCCGTTCCACAGCCAACTATCACACAGTCTTTGACCGGATCCCATACCTTGATGTGTACTCTTTTCGCCTATCTGATGTTCTTGACCCTTGCTGCAGATGGTCTCACTTTGTCTCTTAACCAAGCGTTAGCTGTAGGGTCTTATGTTCAAAGCCATTTTGCGGTTGCAAAGGCTCTGTTTTGCAAAATTGGAGCCTTTGCAACCGTGAAATAGCTTTTGTGTATGTTCAAAACCCAAACTGCAATTCAGTAACACATTACAGAGTCGTAAAATAGGTTTCTGAGTACATACTGAATCACAAATTAGAGGGGGCATGTCTTGAGCTTCCCTTCCACTTTCCAATTCTTCAAGGTATTTGTCAATGTTTTGCAATGGCAATTCTGGTCGCAAGCCATTGATAGGTTACCAACACCTCAAAGGATGTGGTAACCCATTCGCAGATGGGTAGTGTCTCCAAGGGACTCCCTCCCATTTGAGAATGTTAACAAAACCTTTTTAGGTGTGGGCAGTGGTTCAATAAACAAGTCGCATAAACTGGTTTGTCAAAGTATCATTTTGTGGGTGGTAATGATGACACATTAGATTTGCATTCCTTACCGCTTTGGAATGTGTATTACCTTTTATTTGACATGGAATACTTTGTGTTGATCGTATTAGTCTGTCTCATTATAAATACCCACCTAAGGATTTTCTACCTATTTTATGATTATTATCTGGCGTTATTTTGTGTGCTATGAGCAGAACTACGAACTTTGACATTCTGCAGCATGTGCTGCATTATTAAGGCAATGGTGTTTTCTTTATTATTGTATCGAATTCATCCATCCATCCACCCCTACCGTTCTAAATCCATCTATTTGCCCCACAACCTCATCCATCCACCCATAAACCACACATACATTCATTCACCCATTAGCACATTTGCCCATTAATCCATCCATCCTCCTCAACACATTCATCCACTCACTCACCCATCCATTTATCCATCCACATCACCAGTTATCCATCCATACATGCATACCAGCAAATGACACTGATCAATTTCTGAACTATGAATGTATAAAACGTTAAGGTATTTCATGTCAGTGATTTAGTTTGTGTTTATATTTCAAATATTGGATATAATCTTGCATTGCTTAAGACTGCTCATGATTTCCAGGATGTTGTATTTCTGTATTTTTTTGTGTAGCATATTTCTCTTGTACAGTGCATACTTTGAACTGAGTCGCCTTCAGGCATTTTGAACGAGCCACCATTGAGAGCTCTAGAGCAAAGGCTGAAGGCAGCACAAATTTCTCATAGTGTCTCTCAGTGGGTCGAAAAGGTGTTCAGAATACTTGGTTATCCAATCCTTGGCCTCTCTGCTGAACAAACAGAGCAATGGCCACTTAGTCCAGTTTCAATTGTAATTCTGTGCAGCTGTATGTGAAGGAGGTACATAGTTGCCAAAATATTGAGAAGGCAAAAGTAAAAGAAAATACAGTGCTTACAGGTGAGTAGGTGCATTGTGTGTTTAGGCGTTTTGAAGTGAAGTTCTCTGGTTTCACTGAATAAGTAGCTACCTACATCATTATCATATGAAATCTCTTTACTGATGTAATAACTACACTTTCACAATTGCTTTATTAACCTTCTTGCTTTCTCAAATTTGCTTGAAAATGTACAGTTTGCCCACTCTTTTTTTCAATAATTTTTCAATAATTGCCGTATGATGGTCAGGCTCGCGCGCTACGCTCGCTACACGGCCCTCATCCTACACTTTTACGTCTCACCACCTTTAAATGCCACGAGCTGTCACTGATCATAGCATTGTAGACTTTTTGCATTCCTACATGCTCGGTCTCCAATAGCAGAGTTTATGCCATGCCACTTACTTTCTCCATCAGAGAATAGTTGCTGGTGGTGAGTCTCATTCTCACATCCTTGCACAGTTTTTTGAACTGTGTTACCTCTGAGCTAAATCTACAGCTCCTCATACTGGGGTTTAGCTGAACAGACAGTAGCAGAACAACCAAGGTTTACATTGACTAATGAGGCATTGGGGTTGGATGGGGTGGCTATACTACCTCCAACATTTTTAGGGGGTAGCACTGCTAGTCCGCTTCTTTCCCCTCACTTTTCTTTACTGTCAAGAAGGCTGCTCTTTAGATAGTATTACAGTGAAAAGGAGTTAACAATTGATCTGGTGGAGGCACTGTGTTCTTCTATTACCTTCATCTTCTTTCTGCTATGGTTGAGTAAAACCTGAATTCTTTGCTCGCTCCTTCAAAGGCTGATGAAGTGAAATCAGGAACAGATCTTGCTGCATCTCCTCTCTCAATATTGTTAGGCTCCTTAACATTGAGCCACCTTGCAGGGACTTTTTGTGGCGAAGTCAGGATTGTGTCTGGCACCGGTCTCAAGCCCCATTCTACCCCTCCCTTGTTTTTGTCACAAAGTACAAAACACTCATTGTATCCCTTAGAATCACTGCAAGCACCACTTCCACAACGATAGGCTTTACATGGTGGGTCTCTGGGAATTTTTGGCAGTGGTGGTTGGTGGCAAATCATAATGGAGGGGCGCAAACAATATACACATTACAAATACACAATAATATACACATTAATAGGAATAGACGCAAAAAAATATCACTTACCTTACACTGCCACTCGACATTCTGCAGCTTGTCCTTGTTGTTCTGCAGCACGTACTTCGAGCGCAAAGCCCACAGCCAAATCTCTCATCCAATCAATACGCTTTTCTCATGCTGTTAAGCAGCATGAGTAAAGCGTCTTGATTGGCTGGAGCGGGCTGGCTCCATGCTCCAAAAGGCACTGTAGGCCTGTGCTTGCTCTCCAACTGAGCTGACCAAGACAGCCAGGGAGACGTTTGAATTGCACATGTCGGTTTAGCAGTTGCAAGGAAGCCAGCCAAACCAACATGCACACTTCAAACTTTGGTGGTCACTGCTCACTGCTGCCAATCATTGGCAGCAGTGACGCACTAGCCCTGCACTCGTACTCTGTTTGCTGGCAGAAAGCATAAAATATAAATTGAGAATCAAATAACTCTAATACCTTTTGATTCTTAACGCTTTATGACCTGATGTGTGGGGGGGTGACAGTCCTCCACTTCCATGGAGGAACCACCGCTGATTTTTGGCTCTTCAAGGGGCAGGTATGTCAGCAATGAACCTGAAGTTGATGTCACCTTTAGCTTTTTCCTTACAGAAAGGAATTTCCCTGCACTTGAGTAAGCTGCCAAGTAAGTATATATAAGAAAATTAAAGTAAGGAGTGAGGATGTGGACAGGTTTTTTAGAGAAGGCCTTTTGAAACACCACAGGGAGCGCTCCCTCTTCCTTTAGCGCAGTTTCCTCTGACTCGCCACTAGAGCCTTCGTCAGGCCAAATATTGTAAGCTAGAAGTTCCTCAAACTAGCCACCGCTGATCCTGTTGGGTACAATTATAAGGACATTTCCCTACTTCCACCTCATACTAAAATCATTGATCCTTATGTCAATTCACAGGTATCTGTAAATTTTAAAGGGTTCCACTGCTTTGATCCCCACTAACCAGGCTTTCACCCTTCCTTCAGTACAAAGACAATACTGATCTCAGTTCTTAGTGAGATCTATATGTGACTTGATGCTGACAAAGAAGCTCAATTGATTCTTTTAGATCTTTCTACTGTTTTTAACACAGCGTCCCACCTCTTGGCCGAAGCAGAAGTGTGGAGCCATGTCCTGAACTGGCTCTCATCTTTTCTGCCAGATGACCTGTAGACGGTCTCACTTCCTCCTCTTCAATCTGAGTTGAAGCCGAACCATAGTGGTGCTTCTCAGAACGGGCTTGCTTTCTTTTCATATGCCAGCGACACCCAACACATTCTGAGGCTTGATGATCACATACCTTCCCTCCAGTGTCAGTTTAGGAACTTTATGTAATCTGTCTCTCTCTAGGTAAATCAGATTTCTCAGAGACTTGACTCCTCTTAGACCAAGATTTTGGTTTCTAGAGCCCCCAAACTATCAGGAATTCTCATTTGTGGCTGACAGGCTTCGGCTTTGCTCCTTTTCAAGTTTCTTCCGGCAGGAACCACTAGGCCATTTAGACATCTGTCTTACCCTCTTAGAGCACATATCTAAACTTGTTTCTCTCAGTTTTTTCCTACGGAATGTCCTTAAAAAATCCTGCATTTCTCCTCCCTTGATTTTTGTAAAACAGTGGCTCAGGCATTTGTTACAGGTAGACTTGACTATTTCATTTCGATCCTTCTGCGGATTTATAAGCGCCTTGTCTATCATCCATTATCAGAAATCTGCAGCTCGTTTACTTCAAGGTATCATGAACCCCTGCCACATATTTCCACATCTGCTTTTCCTTCCTCTGCAAACCATTGAAAGGCCTCTGTTATCTGCCAAAGCTACATCCTAAAGAGGTTTATTCTGTATTCCACCCATATCATCTGTGACCAGTGTCAGCCAGTCTTCCACTCATCCTGTTTGTTACCAAAATCACAGGAGATGGCTAACCATTTTACTCATTCTGTCACATTATAACCACCTTCATAAAATAGGTAAAAAAACAACTATTTTCACTGTAATTACCAACCTATCACAGCTTAAATCTAGTATAGCATGGCTTCTAGTTTTAGCACTTCTCTCTGTTTTCTTATCTAGCGCCAGGATACCCTTGCAGGATGGCCGGACTGGCCTTTTATTCCACCAGGCATTTTCCAGTTGAAAGCCAGGGTGGCTACTGATGACTCACTTTCCCCAACTGCACAGATTTGCAGCAGGCACGGGGGGGCTTCAAGAAAGAGCCTGAAAGAGAGGCAGGAAGAGGGTAGGTAGTAAGCAATCAGAGAGGGAGAAGGAAGACAGCAGACAAGGAGAAAGAGAATGGATGGATGGAAATAGAGAGACTAGAGGCATTATTAGAGAAAGGGATGGATCAAGGTTGGTTTGAGAAATTTTGCCAGGGCTGCTTTTCGTTCCGCAGTCCGACCCTGCCTAGCAGGTAACAAACTGCTTTACAAATTGCAAATCAGTCAATGAACCAGTCAAGTCAATCTAGTCGGCCCTTTTTCTTCTGGTGCCCCTTCGTACTCCCTCTGCAAAATTGGTGGGTCCTAACACCTGTGGCCAGGATCTGTCCGAACCACAAAGTGGGACCTCTTCTTCACTAATAATGTCAAAGTCCAGACATTAAGTAGCCTTAAACTGTATTCAGGACCGGCAGAGAGAAACAGGCCAGGTAAGATAGGATCACCATCACTAAAACCTCAGACTCTATGCCTCACTGCAGCATAGAAGAAAGTTTCATCAGCCCAGGTTAGGGGACTGCATACCTTCCGGCTGGGCCTTCAGTAGCAGCACAAATGGAGGCGTCCCATTAGCCCGGGCACAAGGAAGGTGATGTGAAGACACAAACATGCAGGTGTGTGTTAGCGTCAGATCAGCAGTGTTCGTGGTGGGTGAGTGGGCTCTGCTCTGGTGTGCTGGAGAAGTCATGGCAAGACACACCATTCTACCATTTTCTTCACTGAGAGGAACCAAAAAACAGTAAGTATATGAACCAATGTACAGGTCTACCCTGTTTACTAATGTAAAGCTTTTGTCATGCCGTCATGGAGAAATCAGAAGGAGTACTCACATATTTCCATGGTTACTCCTGGGGACTTTTGTGCATCCTCAAAACGGTTGAAATCCACCCAACTCACGGTGCCAAACCAAGAAAGGCCAACATAAATCCATAAGGATGAGATCCACGCCCCATTGTCAAGATATCCAAATAGTACAATTGTACATGTATTTATTTATTTTGTAAAGTGCTGCTTGTGACACCTTGCCATTTGTTAGCACTAAATAACTGTCAAAACAATGATTGAAGTTGGTTTCATGTCCCCCTACTGTCTGGAACTTCAGTCAAAGTTGTGAGGGATTGAGTCGCCAACAGTTCAGGTTTGGAGTTCGGAGAGGTCAAAGCTGTTGATAGTGGGTACTTGTCTCTACAATGCATGGCAGGTAAGACTTCTTTGGAGAGATTTGTTGTCATATGTTTTGAAATCTGCTAGACTAGGCTACACACCATGAATGTAATTGGAATACATTTGTATAGTTGGTGTTTACTTTGAGGTTCTCCCACAGATCATGTCCTCTGGATCTACATTGAACACCCCACGAATACATCTATTAGAGTACCTTTCAGATTCCTGTTAAAGGTTTTGCGGATGAGCCTTGTGAGCATATATGTAATTTACATAAGGTGTGCTGTTTTTCAAATTCTGCAGGTTGGTCACTGTACCATTTCTTTCCTATTGCTACCATTGTTCCTCCACTGTCAGGGTGCTAAGTCTTTAATTATTTAAATGAAATTAATTCAAATTATACGATTTGATATACAACACAAATACTTACCCTAAATCTAATTCTGTCACTACAAAAACATAATGGACCAAAATATCGAAGGCCAGTATATCTTTCGATAATTTGCGACAACATTATCAAAGTTTAAAATATTATTTACCATAATATCACTTTTTTATCATAGTAGTTTAGTATGTTTTTCTTCTTTTTAGTATTTTATTTTGATATGTGCTTTTTTTTGGGAAAATACATCTACTAATAAAATTATTATAATCTTTTTTTGATTGTTGGGTTTATTGAGTGATTGGTTGCAGGATGTTTATAAAGTACATAATAATTAATGGTAATTGATTATTATGTTAATTATGCACATTTTTAATTGCAGTTTATTTGTTCAGATGTTTATTTTTATTTTTTATTTATGTTATTTGCTGGTGGTTAAGTTTATAGTAGAAATGCAGTATTTTTTTTTGTTCTCATTCGCCACCAACCTCACTTCAGTTCGCACTCAAGTTGTCAATACCCACACTCAGCAAGCTGAGAGGCATAGGCGACTGGAGGTGAAGACCCCGCCTACCGGTACCAGAACTTGCCTGGGTGCTAATGAAGAACCAGCTGAACTAGCTCCTCTGCCAAGTTCCAAGAGCTAGATGACCCTCGTCGTAAAACTGCCAGTAACAAGCTGGGGGTATCCGACTTAGCCCAAAGGGTGTTAAGGCAGCATAATCATAGGACTCAGAGAGAAGGAAAAAAAGAAAGACTCAATTAATCAACTCTGAGCCCCATCTGAGTTGCAGGGGGTTCCAAAATGCTTTCTTCTTTTTGCTACCTGATCTCATAAGATTTAGCTTAGAGACTGCCAAGACTGAGATCTGCCAATCTAAAAAGGAGGGGGGAGTGGAATCTGTCCATCTTATACAAATTTGACTCCTAGCTAGGAGAATAGCATAATAAAGCAGCGATCTAGCAGAGCCTCTGACACTATCTGCCAAGCCAAAGATGATCAAGGGTAAGTCGATGTTGATGGGACACCCCAGGGTGCTTGCCAGAAATGTTCCGATACAGTCCCAAAAGGAAGCAAGGGCAGGACACTCTTTGAACATGTGGGTATCAGAAGCTGAATCCAGGACGGATTTCTTGCAGCAGACAGGTGAGCCTTTAGTGATTTTTGAGAGTTTTTGTGGAGAAAAATAGGCCCTGTGGAAGATAAACAGGTGGTTCCTTTTTAGCCATGCCGGTTTTACTACCTCGTATAAGATCTTACATGAGTTCTGCCATAATGTAACACAGTCTTGTGCTGGTAAGGAACCTCCCCACAGTTCCTCGGCGAGTTTGAATTCACCGTCCACAGCCTCAGATATGGCTTGGTACCAGAAGGAAACTTCCTTCCTCCCAGGGGGCTTAGTCACAAGCTGGTATTCCAGGGAATTACCACATCCGAGTAAGCTTCCACAAATTGTTTGTGAATGTGAAGTGGGCCAACTTTCCAACTGAAGATATTTGGCTCCAATAACTGAGATCTCTTCTTTGTATTTTTTATTTCTGTAACTGGACCTGCTGGCAATTTGTCCCCGCAAAAAAGCTTTTAACGATTCCCATACTATCGTTATTAAGGCTGAGCCAGAATTTACCTTCAAACACCATTCGATTTCTTGTGAAAGGAAGGAGATCTCCTCTTCCTCCAAGAGTAAGGCACGGTCAAAAGACCATGTCCTGGCGGAGCTAGGTGCTGGGCATTCCAAACCCAGGAGAACTCCAGAGTGGTCTGAAAGATGAGGTGCCAAATACAAGATATTTTTTACCTTGCCTCTTAACGCATAACTAATCAGGACAAAGTCTATTCTGGATTGGTGCCGATATTTATAATTTCGGTATGAGACACCTGGCTGCTGGCCTGATCTATCTCTTCACATATCCGAGAGGGTGAACTGCTTCATTGCTCCAAGTAAGAAGTCCCAAGATTTAGAAGGAACCAAAGCTCTGTTATTTGGAGTCTTATCTAATAGAGGATTCAAAACAATATTAAAATCACCAGCAAGGACCGTAGGTTCCAGAAAGTCAAGCAAATGAGAGAAAACAGTCTTAAGACTGGAGGGATCATCTAGGTTCGGTCCATAGTAGCCAACCAAGGTGAGCAGGGTCCCCATTATCACAACTTTACCAATGACCCATCTGCCACCTGGGTCCACTAGCCGTGATAGAATCTGAGCCCTGGCTGATTTCTTAAATAAAATTAGGACCCCTTTAATGTTAATGTTCATGTTAATGTTAATCCGTACTTTTTGAGCGCACGGCTACCCCAGAAGGCTGTCCCGGCGCTTTGGCAAAGTGACCCAAAGAAACACGAAACCAAAGGCACAAAAACCTACTACCGTCACACTAGGTTACTTAGTAAAAAGCAGAGTTTTCAACTCCTTCCTGAAAGCCAGGAGATTATTCGCTTTCCGAAGGGAGAGTGGGAGCTCATTCCACAAGCAGGCTGTCACGTACTGGAAGGAGCGACCTCCCATCCGAACACGTTTGACCACAGGCACCACCGTTTTAGCCTGGTCCGCCGACCTCAGCAGCCTCCGCGGTACATAGAAGACAATACGCTTCCTCAGATAGTAAGGGCCAATCGCATGAAGGGCTTTAAATGCCAAAGTGAGGAGCTTAAATCTAATTCTCCCCAAAATTGGGAGCCAGTGCAGCCTAGCCAGAAGCGCAGAGGCACTAGCTCTCCTGGGCAACCCATAGATAGCTCTGGCCGCCGAATTCTGGACAATCTGCAGTCTAGATAACAGGTACTTAGGTAGGCCTGCAAAAAGAGCATTTGCATAGTCCAGGCGGGAGCCCACAAGCGCCTGGACTACCTTCCTACGATACTGCAGTGAGAGTAGGGGAAAAAATTTCCTAAGCATCTTAAGGATGCTGAAACATTTCCCTGCTAATCCCAGGATGTGTGGACGAAAGGATAGATCATCGTCAAACACCACTCCGAGATTTTTTACCTGGGATGATGGCTTCTCTGGGGGGGACATGTCCTGTGGCCACCATGTCTTCCAGCCCGGATCAGGGGCACAGCCGAAAAAGAGCAGCTCAGATTTGTCTGAGTTGCATTTCAGGCTGTGCCGCCGAAACCACGCAAAGACTGCACTCAGGCAGTCCTTGATTCTGCCGCCGCTAAAGGCCTCTCCCTTCCTGCAAGTGAACAAGAGCTGGGTGTCATCAGCGTATGAGATGACCCGGGCCCCGAACGCCTCCGCTACCTCCGCAAGAGGGGCCATGTATATGTTAAAGATGGTGGGGCTCAGGATAGAACCCTGAGGCACCCCCACCTCCAGCGGAAGCATTTCGGCCGAGAACGGCGGGGCCCAGATCACCTGTCGGCGGTCGGCAAGAAAGGATTGAAACCAATCCAACACCGTCCCCCGCAGACCAATCTCCCTAAGTCTTGAGAGAAGGCCTGCGTGTGGGACGGTGTCGAATGCCGCCGATAGGTCCAACATAACTAACATAGCCTTTCCCCCATGATCGAGCGTCTCCCTGATGGCGTCGGTGACCTCAACCAGAGCCGTCTCCGTGCTGTAATTCGCACGAAAGCCGGACTGGGAGTCATGCAGCAGTTTATTGTTCTCAATAAAGGTGGTCAGAGTATGCTGAACATGTTTCTCCAACACCTTCGCCAGAGCAGGGAGGAGGGAGATTGGTCTATAGTTAGCGCATTGCAGGGGGTCGAGCAGAGGCTTCTTAATCAGCGGCAGAATAAGTGCGTGTTTCCATTGGCGTGGAACCACCCCGGAGCTCAATGAGAGATTAAGCAGGGGGTTCAGCAGACTGTTCACCGCCGAAGCCACCTTGCCCAAGCATTTCGCCGGACAAACATCCAAAGGCGAACCAGATTGCAGCCTGGATAGCAGCTCAAGCGATGTCTCACAGGACAACTGGGGAAAAGCATGTAATAAGGGTCCAGTTTCAGCCTGCAAGGGTGTTAAATAGGTCAACTTGTCCCCTAACACAACGTCAGCCGATTGAAAATCCACCGTTGGAAAAGTGGCCTGAATCTTTGTGATTTTAGTCACAAAAAAGTCGGCGAGCTGTTTGATCCATTCTTCCGAATGAGAATGGATCGGGGTCCCTACTACCGGATTGACAAACTCCTTCACAATCCTAAAGAGTTCCCGGCTCGTATTATCCGCTTTATCAATTCTCTGCTCCAGATAGTTCTTTTTGCTGACTGGCTAGTACACGCATAGGAACCAACTCATCTTTGGTATTTAAAGAGAGCGGACGTCTCCTCCTCAAGTAGATGTGTTTCCTGAAGGACAATGACCCGCGCAGGGAAATCTCAAACATATTGTATGATCTTATCTTTTCTCGGTCTAGTGCGCAGGCCATTGACGTTCCAGGAAAGAATCTGTATGGAGCTCATGGTGGATCAACCTACGCCTGTCCTCAAGAACAAAAATTGGAGACACCAGCACCCAGGTCTGCACCATTCCAATGCCCTTACCACTAAAGGTAAGATTGGTAAGATCAAAAAAAGGGAGAATGAGGATATTTTAATTTTTTTTCCCTGCTACACCCTACTCCAACCCCTGTGCCCCTCCCGTCCCACCCCCCACCCTTGGAGAACCCTGACCCCAATCATCTGGATAGATAGAATCCAGGTAGTTGCCTCCTAGAGATGCCCGCCCACCCCCCCTCCTTCCTTAAAGTGGACAAAAAGCGCAAAAGAAAAAAAAAGATAGAAAAAGAAATAGGAAAGGAAACCTATCCGACCCTAAAATTGTCGAGGACCGAAAAAGAAGAGTAGGAAAGAAATATACTAACCTACGCTAAGGTAGGGTATTTGAAATATATATTTTTTTCCTTCCTTTTTTTCCCTTTTCTCTTTAATTTCTCCTTCTTCCCTCCTTAAGTTCCTAAGTACCTAAAATTATATTGTGATGCACAACATGCAACCGCATCTGGCATATAATTGCCTGTCACTCTAACTTTCCCTCGAGCTGGGGATCAAATGAGCTGAAGGGGGAAAGCTAGGGGAAGCAGGCAGAAGCGAAAAAATGGGGATCTCTGTCCCTGCCTAAGCCTCGCCCTTCTCAATAATAGTGAGCAGTTCATCTGCCTCCTGTATTGATCTCACGTTATGCATTTTGTTTTTAAACATGGCTTTCAGGGAGGCAGGAAATTTAAGTTGAGCCATGGCCCAAGCCTCTTGAAATCCTCCAACTTCCTACCCAACTCCCATTGCCTGTTTAGAGTAACTCGTGCCAGGTCAGATCGGATTTGAAATGAAAAATCTTTAGCCTTCAGTGACTTATACTTAGATCAATAACTTTCTCCTTCAGGGAATAGGTATGGAAATTTACAAGTATCTTCCTTGGCTTGGATCTATTCGTGTTCCTTCTGAAGGGGTCTCTATGAATTCTCTGGATGTCACTCCTCAGCTCATCCTCCGATTGTTCCAGTTCAAGGGACTCCTTCAGGAGCGAAATCACAAATGACTTGTGGTCGTCCCTCTCACTCCCCTCAGGGACATTCAAAATACGCAAGTAACTCCTTTGCGAATTGTTCTCCAATGTTTCTAACCTGTCTTGAAGGGCCCCCTCCTCCCTTTTAAGAGTGACCATGTCTGCTTCCACAACACCAAGCTGGTCTGTTAGCACCCCCACAGTGGATTCTAAAGTCTCAGTTCTGGCATTTAAAAGATCTACTTTCTTCTCCAAGGACTCGCAGAAACACCTGATCTCTCATTGATTCACAGCCAAGACTTCAAACCCCCTCTTAATATCCACCAAAAGTGAAGCAAGGAGGGCCTCCAGGGAAGCCACTGAGGGTTCCTCTGACCGTTGGGCCATCGTGCCTGCGTAGGAACCTCCTGCTGCCCCCTGGGACTATCCCTGGGGTACATCTTGGAGCCCCCGCCCTTCTGCCTCCTTTTCCTTACCCCTCTGTGCTAAAGCAGGGCTCTCAATCCTTGAGATTGGAGTAACTCCTAAGAGTGAGGGGGCCCCCTGATACCTCCATGTTAGCAGAATCCACTTCGGAGTCAATCAGCCCCTCTGAGCCCTTCCTACAAGGTTCACCCTGCCTCACCAGATTCAAGACTTCTGGTAGTACTTTGAAATAGGATCTTAATGAGGGTGTGATCCTAAGGTTAACATCTGAAGGGGTGCTTTTAGCTCTGCCAGATTTTAAACTCCTTCTCTTAACTTCACCACAGAGGAAGGTAGAGCTGTTACTCATTGTAATCATGGTATTTCTACTTCCCTGATTAATGCCGCCAGAGATTAATTCCCAGTTCCCCTCAGTGGGTTGTTTAAGGTTCTTCCCAGCCGACTTCTCAGCCGACTTCGCTTTTGCAGGAACCTGGGCCCCCTCACCACGTTTTCTCCCCTTCCTAGAGGCTTTAACTGTGGCTGGAGCATTGGCCAAAGCAGCGGCGCGTCCTACCTGGGACTGGGGGTCCATCCTGACCTCCTGCCCTCCTTGTACCTGTTCCTGCCGCGCAGAACCCCCTTGGGGCTGCACGTTGGGGTTTTCCTCCTTGTCGGTCCTGCCGCCTCCAACTGCACCTTCCAGCATGGGAGGCAAGCAATCAGTGCTGCCTCTACCGCGGGTTACCCGGAGGAGACCGCGAGCCGCTGCTCTGCGGCCCCTCCTGAGCTCCAATGCTGCTGCCTCCCACCCCAGCGGGCGGGGAGAAGCCAATACTGGGCTGCGTCCAAAGCACATCCGTGGTGGGGAAAAGGAGACCTCAGGAGAAGCAAAAAAGGTCCCCGGTACGGACAAAGCACCTCACTCTGTCTAACAGGTAAGAAAAAACAATCCTAACGATGGCGGGAAGACATAGACGCGAGCGGGCCCTCCGGGTGCAGCGGCACCTCAGCTAGCTGCCGCCATGTTCTCCGACCAGTTCATTTATTCAGATGTTTATTTTTATTTGTTATTTATGTTATTTGCTGGTAGTTAAGTTTATAGGAGAAATGCATGGGTAGTATTTTAATTAAAATATATATGAATTGATATTAAGTTTGTGTATATAAAATGTGGCATTTTGGCATTTTTTTCAATTAGTAAATAACTAGGTACATGTTTAATTATTTTGAATTTTTAAATAATTGTTTACAAGTTATGGGCTGGTTGGATGATTGGGTGAGTGGTGTTTTAACTGAAATATATGATAACTTACAGTAAACAATTTACCATATTACGTATGATTTTTTTAAGTGCTAATTATTTATTAACATGTTCAATTATTTTTCATTTTGGGTTGTGTAGCATACTAGGGTGGGGGGGTTGGGGGTGGTAGTTTTTTATTTATTAGAAATCTTAATATTAATTTGTTGTCAAAAAATAATTCACGTTTATTGACTGGTTATTTTTAAATTATTATAACATTTTTTTAATAGTTTTCCTTCAGATTTGTATTGGAAATGTTTTCGGATTCATGTACAATGTTTTTAAAAGTACTGCTTTATTTATGAATTATAAACATTTATTAAAATTGTAAGGCTTTTAAGGTAAATCTAGTTTTTTGTTGTTATACTTTTTCCAAAGAGATCTTATCAGATCCCCAAGCCCCCACCAAAAGTATGCACTTCTCAAAAGTTTCATAAACTGAAGTTAGAATAATATTATGCTACCCCACCCCCAAGATATAGGCACTTTTACCAATGCGTGTTGTACCTTGCTAAGAATAGTAGATATGACCCCATACCCAAGTATGCACTTACACAATGTTTTCTCCAATGATTATTGAAACCAGTTAGAATAACATGTATGAGTGCCCCTCACCTAAATATGGGTACTTTCCCCAATGTTTGTCAGAGTACAGTAAAAATAGTAAATCTGACCTCCAAATATATGCAGTTTACCCAAAGTTTGTTTGACTGGAGGAAGAAGAGTAAATCTACCCCCTCTACCCCCTCAGAGATAAGAATTTTCCATAATGTTTGTCGAAAGGGAGTTTAATTAGTGTGTATGACTCTGCCCTCCCCCCACTATATATACTTTAATCAATGCTTTCTTCAGCACACATTGAAGGAGGAAACGCCATCACTGATTGTTTTTGTGCAGGCGTTTCAATCAATCAGGCGTTTGTTGAGTGCGACTACTCACCCGTAAGGGTCTCATGGCGCTGTGGGTGGGCGGAGGTGCAGGTTCCAGTCCATCAAGAAGGGGTTCTGTCGAAGAGCCAGGTTTTGAGGTTTCTTGCGAAGATTGGGAGCGATGCTGTCTGTCTGAGGTGGAGCGGAAGGGCATTCCAGGCTCTGGCAGCGAGGAAGGAGAAGGAGCAGCCTCCCGATCTGGTCTTTCTGGTGCGGGGGACCACGGCGTAGGAGAGCTGGGCTGATTGTAGGGTCCTTTGGGGTGCGTGGAATTTGAGTCGGCTGTTCAGGTATGCTGGTCCGGTGTCGTGGAGGGCCTTGTGTGCGTTGGTGAGCATCTTGAAGGTGACTCTAGCCTCGATGGATAGCCAGTGGAGTGTGTGCAGGTGCTGGGAGATGTGGCATTTTCGTGGCAGGTTGAGGACCAGTCTTGTGGCGGCGTTCTGGATGTTCTGTAGCATGCAGGTGAGATTTGTGTTTATTACAGCGTAGAGTGCATTGCCGTAGTCGAGTCTGCTGGTGACCAGGGCATGAGTGACGGTCTTTCTGTGTTCGAGGGGGATCCATTTGAGGGTGTTAAGTAGGAGGCGATTGGGTGTGTAAGCAGGTGGATGAGACGGAGTTGATCTGGCGGTCCATTTTGAGCTCGGAGTCCAGGATGATTCCCAGGTTGCGTGCGTGGTCCGTGGGGGGCCACCAGGTGGCGTTCCAGGCATCGGGGTTTGGCCCATGATGAGTACTTCTGTTTTGTTGGTGTTTAGTTGTAGGCAGCTGTTTTTCATCCTTTTGGCGACGGCTTCCATGCCTTCTCGGACGTTGTGTCTGGTGGTGTTGGGTTTGTTGGATAGGGAGAGGATGAGTTGGGTGTCGTCTGTGTATGACACAATGTTGAGTCCGTAGGTACTGACGATGGGGGGAGCGGAGCCATGTAGACCTTGAAGAGCGTATGGCTGAGGAAGGACCCCTGGGGGAATCCGCATGTGGTTGGTGTAGGGTCTGAGAGGAAAGGGGGGAGTCTGACCTTCTGCGTTCTGCCGGAGAGGAAGGAGCGGATCCAGTCGAGGGCCTTGTCCTGGATCCCTGCATCGTGGAGTCTGCGTATTAGGGTGCGGTGAGATACTGTGTCTACACAAAAACAATCATTCCTCCGAAGCAGGCACCCTTGCACCATCGTGCAAGGGTGCCTGCGTTGGCACCAGGCAGACTTTTGTGAGCTAGCACAGAGGGAAGCATAGGGATGCATTGTACATTTTGTTGTTGATAAGACACATCCCTGCACTTTTCTAATGATGCAGCACAGCTCAGCAAGATGGCTTGCAACACCATTCTGCATCATTATCTTGTACCTACGCCCCTGAGTCTCTATGCCGCTACAGCCGGTAACTCCTTCAAGCCCACCAAGGACAACGTCTCCGGTATGGATACTGTCATTGGGATATCTGCCTTTGCCCTCGCTTTCTTGATTCTCTCTAGCTGGTTGTTGTGTACAAGAAGAGAGACTATCCAAGCACATGAAATTAACGACAATGAGCATGCATCACTCCCTCCCACAGCTCCTTTCCAGCACTCGCGAAATCTCTGAACTCTTGCTTCTTTATTCATGACATCATGGGTGCACTGCTACACAAGCTCCTGGGACCATGGATATGATGTCAGTACACTTGTGTATGAACAATCCGACATGGCATGAGCTGTAAAGAGTCTGTTACATTAAAAACTATGTAATAGAAGAAACATTAATGGTGTTGCAGATGTAATGGTGTAGAGGTTTTGGTATGAACCCACTTAAAAATCAATTAATTTATCTTACTTAAATATGTTTTTGACCGTGTATTTATGCATTTCTATTTCAAGTCCAAGCATTACTAGCTGGTCTGTATGTAGTGCTCCCACTTGTTTTAAAATTGGCTTCCGGCCTAACAAACATATCATACATAGGATGAAGGCTGGTGCCTCACCCCCATGATCTTGGCACAAGTGGATGCTAGGATCAGACCTGAAAACGTTTATTCCCAGCCACACATTTGCTTGAACAAGTTCAGCTATGGAACCTCACCAAGCCAAGAGATGTCTTTTTAAAAAGCAAGCCAAGCAGTTACTTTTGCTGCACACATTTAAAATGATATTGCTAAATGGCCATGTGTTTTATAAGCATTTCTGACCAGCAACCTTTGAAATATTCCAATACTTCAGGTTCGCACATGGTACCAAGGACCACTATTTTTTGCCGCCGCAAATCAAATGGGTTCTTCAAAGGAAAATGATGTGTCCCACCTTATTCTGGGATAGGTGGCCTTTTGAAGGATCATTCCATCCATTCTTTGAAACAGTTGGCACTAAGCCAGCTGGAATTTTGCCATGACCAGTCTTGCCCTGCCACAATGATATAAGAAAAAAGCTTATTTTCACCAATAGAGGTTTTGAAGAGCATGGCTGGGCAGTTCCACTCCTTCCTCTTAATGAGTAGTAAAAACAGAGAAAAAAAAGATGCTAACAGATGTAATGAAACTTTTTTTGTAGTTGTAGAGGAGGCGCGCTCACATATGGTGTCAGAGTGAACCACTTATTACTAACGTATTGCCAACAGATGCTCCAAGACCTCATTGTGTTAATGCAGCATTGTTCAGTTTAATTACCTCACACATTTTCTAAATTGGAATTTCATCTTGAAAAGATAAAGCTCAATGGACTTCCATATGAAATTGTGCCAAAACCACAGTAGAAGAAGATCTTTGGATGTAAAAGGTCTGTCTTAGGGCCTGATTTGCAAACAGCATTTTGGTGTATGTGAAGTTGTATCCCAGTAGTTCTATTTACTTATTGCAAAATGCAGTTCACATACCTCCAGAAAAGACATTTCCGCCTCTCCTATCTTTCCTGAACAGACGTCTCGGCCAAATGTGCACGGATTTCTCCACACCTACGTTTACGTTTTTGAAGTAAATGTGGGAGGGACAATGGTGAGTGGTAAGTAAATGGGCAATAATTTCTTCAAAATGAAGGTGGAGTTTAGAAGGAATCTGCTTATACAAAAACAAACTCACTAAAAGGGTAAGACTCTATTGCTATTCACAAAATGCACTACAACTCAAATTGGGATAGAAGAACTTCAAATGTACCGCAGCCAAACTTTGGAGTAAGTCAAGAACTGCACCACTCATGAGAAATCACTGGGAATGCAACACACTCAAATAGAAAACAATGGAGGCAGCAAATAACATTAGGGAAAATTATAAACATTTTTCGATAATTGTTTTTCTGTGGCTTTACCAATTTGTTTTTAAAAAAGGTTTAATATAATTATTTATTTAACTTTCTTATTTAGATGTTTAAAATCATTTTACAACAAGGTTCCCAACACATAGAACACACCTGCTAACGTAGGGATCAGTGATCATTCAGGAATCCACTACCCATCTATACATGAAACTCATTACAATCCCAACCAATCAAATGCAGGTTGAACTCATAGCAAATGAAGTCCCAAAGAACACAAAATGTTTGGGTCTAGTATGCGGCTGAATGCCTTTGAAGCTTTGGCCCTCATTTTGAGAAACACATTTTTGAGGAGATGGGGAAAGAGAGAGAAAGAGATTTACAGGCAAAGGATCAACATCTTTGGCAAATCCATTGAAGCAGTCGTTGGCAGACTTTTCTCCTGATGTGGTCCTTAAAATAATGGCAGCCTGGAAGCAGAAGATTGATGCACTACAATCCGCACCCAGGCCATACCCGCCTGTGCTAACTACTGGCTGCTCTTCATTTCATGGCCATTAAGACCTAGATTTACGGGGGGCGTGGCTTCGACACCACGCAAGATGGCTGCCTAACCGAAGACTCGCCGCACCGGGACCTTTTATTTCCCGTGAGTACGTGTTTCCCCACTTCTAGGCATCGGACGCCGCATTCCCGGAAATTATGAAGACGCAGCGCATTTGGTGAGCGATTTTTCTTCATGAGGCACGCTTCCCTTCACCTCATTTTGCCACTGAAGTGCTCTCCTCAGCGAGTGCTTCATTTTGCCTGCCGCGCGCATGGAATTCCAAGAAGGGGCTCTGATTAACGGCGCCGGCTCGCTTCCAGCATTTACCTCTATTGGAGTCTGCAGGTAGTCTTATGAAGCAACACAGCGCTGTGATGTGATGTGTATCCTCCATCCCCCGACAAATCATCGTCTCCTATCTCCTTGGATCTTTTGCTGGAAGAAATTAGAGCTCTTCACCCTTTTGTAGAGGAGAAACAGCAAAATGCAACTTTTGGAGGAGAAATGGTCAACTATGGGAAATAGAGTTTCCTTGGTGGAGCAACAACCCACTGTGGGACAGGACAATTCTCAGAGACTATCCTCCTTAGAGAAAGAAGTCCGTGACCTTCGTCATCACACAGAGGAATTGGAAAACGGGAATAGAAGGAATAATCTTCGCATTTACGGACTTCCTGAATCTCTAGAAGGTGATGATCCTGTCTCCTTTTTTTCCTCATTCTTGCCGAAGCTCCTAGACATGCCTTCCTCAACATCTCTCAGTATCCAGAGAGCTCACAGATTGGGTCCGCGCACTTCAAGCTCTACGTCTCAGGTCAAGCCTAGAGGAGTCATTATTCTTTTTTGAAATTTACTGACCTGCTTTCAATTCTCTCTGCAGCTAGAGCCAAACATCGAATCTCCTGGCATTGTTTACAGGGTGTACATTTCTCAAGATGTTTCTAATGCTACAGCAACTAGAAGGAAGGAATTCCTTAACCTTCGAGCTCCTCTACGATCTCTTGGCGCTCGATATGGACTTTTTCACCCCTGCATTTTTAAGGTGACTTATCAAAATCAGACTTGTTCCTTTCAAGAGCCTGCAGAATTGAAGACGTTTATTCAGTCGCACTCTACATCTACCATGGACACAAATGGTTCTCCCAATGGTTGATACTCCTATTCTTTTCAAGTTCTAATCTTCTAGGTGTCTTCTCCACCAGAGCTTGGTTTTGCTCCCAGTTGTTATTTCTACTGTTCTAAGATTGTTTCGTTTACCTGTGGTTCATTTCTTCTACAGTTATGTATTCATTATTACATACATAATGCTTGTCATTCATGTTACTCGTTCTGCATTTGTCTGGTGTTTCATTTACTTTCTTTGTATCATTTCAATGTCATTTATTTCTTTCATATCTCCATATAGGTTTTTCTATATCATACCACTCCATATGGTTCGTATCCTTTCCTTCCCCATCCTGCTGCGTTTCAGGCGTCTGAAGTTTGGGCGGTCCATCTTGTCATGTGTCGTCCTTGCCCCGCTGTGTATTTTCCCTTGTTACCCTCAGGTATGTTCTTATCAGTCGTCCTTATCGGATATGTACTGTCTCTACTTGCTTATCCATTTTCTTTCCCTTCCCCTTCTTTCCTTTCTTTTAAATTTTCCTTCTCCTACCCCCTTTCATTCCTCTCTTTTCTCCTCTTTTTCCTATATTCTTTTTATCCGTACTTTATTGTCATTCCTGGTGATGCTCTTCTTATTGAGAATTGTGTTTTTTCTAGAATTTTAATTTTGTTTTATATTCAGTGTAATATCTTGGTTTTATCAGTCCTATTAAAAGACAGAGAATCCTTTCTCACCTTGCTTCTTACAGTCCTGATATAGTTCTTTTACAGGAAACTAATCTTACAGAAGCTGAATCCCTTAAACTGAAAAGAAGCTGGGTGGGTACGGTTTTATTCTCTCCGTCTACGAATAAACAAAACGGTGTTGTTATACTTTGTCATAAAAAATTGAAGAGTAAAGTCATATCGCAAGACACAGAAGGTAGATGGGTATTAGCTAAATTGTTAATTAATTCTATTCCTTTATCTGTTTTTAATATTTATGGTCCTACACAGCCTGATTGTTTGTTTTGGCCTTTGATTACTCAAAAATGTATTCAATTTCGTGATGATTTGTTTATTCTGGGTGGTGATTGCAATCAAATTTTAGATCCCTTTTTTGACCGCAAGTCAACAGTACACTTTATTCCAAATAAGTCCCATAGGTCCTTTCTTGACACGATCTCCCAAACACATCTCCTTGACTCTTGGCGACTTTCTCATCCTGATTCTCTTGACTATTCTTTCTTCTCTCCTCCTCATGCATCTTTTTCTCGTCTAGACTACATCTTTCTTTCTCAATCTTTATCTCAAAATCTACTCTCCTTTTCTATTAAACCTATAGTTATCTCCGACCACGCTCCAATTGTAACAGACCTTGATTTGCTCCCTCCACATCCAAAGTCTTCCCATTGGCGCTTCAACAATTCCCTTTTAACAGACCCGTTATTTTCCTCCTCTTTTCGTTCCTTTGTTAGTGAGTTCTTTTTCTTAACTGTGATTCTAACATCTCTCCCCATATTATCTGGGATTCTTTTAAGGCTACTGCACGTGGTTTCATTATTGACTTTGTCTTTAAAAAAAAGAAACGCTTCCTTCAACAACGAAAAACTGTATTAGCTCAAATTAAACTTTTGGAACATGAATTCTATACATCTTCACATAACTTTATTTCAGCAGAATTGATTCGGGCTAAACTTCAGTTTAATAAAACCTCTTCTGACAATGCATCTTCAATTCTTCTCCATAGGAGTGCTCGTTATAATGGCGGTCGTAATAAAGCAGGGAAACTTCTAGCAAATTACCTTCAAATTTGTAAGGAACGTGCACTTATTGATTCAATATATTCCTCTGACAACTCTCTTCTACATAAGGATCAAGAAATCCTTGAGGAATTTAAACTTTTTAATCAAAATCTACATACACCAGAATCTCCTCCCACTCCTCCTCTTATCCAGTCATACTTTGATAGACTTCCCTTTCCCTCTTTCTCTCATCTTAATTTTCATGACCTTGAAAATGATCTTTCCCTTAATGAACTCTCCAAGGCTCTTCATACTCTTACTAAAGGGACCTGATGGTTTTTCTGTTGAATTCTACTTACACTTTTCTGATTTGTTACTCCCCAAACTTTTAACACTTTTCAATTCATTTTATTTTTTTCAAGATGCGATTATCTGTCTTATTCCTAAAGATGGACATGATCCCCAATTTTGTAAAAATGATCGCCCGATCTCCTTAGTTACCGTTGACTATAAATTATTTGCTAAATTGCTTGCTCTACGTTTAGATTCTTTTATGCCTCACCTTATTGGTAAAGAGCAATGTGGTTTTATTAAGGGTAGACTCACTTCTGATTACTCTCGTCTTTTTCTCAACGTTTTAAATAAAGTCTCCTCCCTCTCTATTCCTTTGGCTGCTATCTCTGTTGATGCAGAAAAAGCTTTTGATAGAGTAGATTAGTCCTTTTTGTTTTCTTCGTTGCGCTGGCATGGTTTCGGTCCTAAATTTATATCACTTATATCCTTGTTATACTCTGCTCCTAAAGCTTCGATCTTAGTCAATGGTCGTGTCTCATCTTCTTTTTCTCTTCAACGTGGAGTTCGTCAAGGTTGTCCCTTATCTCCCCTTCTCTTTGTTCTAGCCCTTGAACCCTTTCTGACTTCTATCCGTAATAATGATTCTATTTCCGGTTTCCCTTATGGCGATCATCAACTGAAGCTTTCTGTGTATGCTGACGATATCCTTTTATTTATCTCTGCTCTTGAAACCTCTATCCCTTCTTTACTTCTTGAATTTGATTCCTTCTCGCAAGTTTCCGGTTACAAGATCAATTCTGACAAGACTGAAATTCTCCCTCTCACGAAATTATGTCTTCCACATTTCTTTGCTTCTACTGGATTTTCCTGGAACAAATCAAAAATCAAATATCTAGGCATATGGTTTTCCAACTCCATAACCTCTTCCATTAAATTAAATATGTCTGCTGCTTTATCTCGCATTGAGAAATCACTTACATCTTGGAACCCTCTTTTTCTCTCTTGGTGGGGCCGGCTGAACTCGATTAGGATGATGATTGCCCCGATATTAATTTATATTCTCTCCATGCTCCCTGTTCACATCCCCTCTATTTACTTTAAACATATTGACTCGTGCCTCTCTAGATTTCTCTGGAAGAATAAAAAATCCAGAATTGCCTTATCCTCTCTTCGGAAACCAAAACCTAACGGTGGTGTGAATTTCCCGGATTTTCGTCTTTATCATAAATCCTTCTCCTTGCGTCATGCCTCAAGATGGCTTTTATCGGATTCTTCAACCCTTACTCCTCTTTGGCTTGACATTGAACGAATCTTATTACTGCCCTTTTCCTTCACAGAAGTTTTGCGTTTTTCCGCTAACACTTATACTTCTCTACCCCTATTTAGACATACTTGTTTCCTTTTGAAACCATTGGTTCAACCCGCTACCATTTCCCGTGAATCTTTTCTAAATTCTCCTATTTGGCACAACTCACTCATCCTTCTCAACAATAGACCCATTTTCTGGAATACATGGAGATCACAGGGTATCTTATGGGTCAATCAGCTTTTTGACGGAGTCTCACCTTGCTCCTTTCCCCAGTTTCAATCCCTGTTTCATTGTCCTTGTTCCTTTTTTACAGAGGTTTACCACTCTTATGGCAATTATTCTTGATACCTTCTATTCTCTTCCCCTTTCCTCTTCATCTGATCCCCAAAATCCTCTTCTTAAAATTCTTCTCACTCTTCCCAAATGCTCCCTTATCTACAAAGATTTTTCGGCTCCCAATCCCGACCGTGCTAAATCCAAATTGGAACTTTCATGGGAATCGGATCTTGGATGTGAATGGTCTGTCATTTTTTGGGATAGAATTTGGTCTAGATCTTTAAATATTTCTCGCCCTGCTTCTCTTACCCAATCTATGTTCTTCCTTTATCACAGGCTTTATCTCACCCCTGTTTCTTTAGCACACTTTTCTTCCTCTGCTGATTCTAACTGTTGGACTTGTGGTTCTCCTAATGCTGACCTCCTTCATCTTTTCTTTTTCTGTCCCTCGGTCTCTCAATTTTGGGAAAAAGTCTGGTCTTACATTTCTCGGTTGTTTACTATTTCCTTTCCTTATTCTATACCTCTCCTCTTTGCTGGAAGCCTTTCTGATTCTTTAGATCTTCCCCCACATGAACATGGTCTTCTTGATCTGATGCTTGCTTTGGCCTTTCAACATATTTCCTTTAATTGGAAAACCCTCACAAAACTTTCCATACAACACTGGTGGAATACCCTTTGTCACTTTCATAGACTGGATGTGGCCTTTGCCTCCTCTTGCAAACCCCACATGAATAGGGACCTCTTCTGGTTACCTTTAACCCAGTATCTTGACCGACTTGCTTTACAGAATACTTCTCATTTAACATCAGAAAATTTTAAACCACCTTGAATGTGTTTTTATCTCTGCTCTTTATTATTTACTGTTATTCTAATGTTATACATTTATTTATCAAGTTACCCTAATATTATACATTTAGTCATTAGACAATTTATATTTACTCTCTTATAGTATTTACTCTACTAGATTCTCTCTCTGTTTATTTCTTTTTCCATAGTATCAATATTCCCTCTCCTCCCCCTTCTTCTCTTCTGTTCCTCCTCCCTCCCCTTTTTTGTCTTGCTTTCCCTTATAAAATAAATCCCCCATAAATTGCTTTTACTCTTTTCTTTTAGATATCAGCTCAATTTCTTTGTTATATTTCTGTATTTGAATGTCTCGCTTTTTTTTTTGTATATTGCTGATGTCCGTTTTGATTTAACAAAGTGTTCTAATAAAGCTTTTCAAACATTAAAAGACCTAGATTTACTAAAATCTCACGCAATACAGCGTAGCAGCCATAAATGCTGCACTGCGTTGCGTGAGAAGGAGAGAGCAGGAGAGCACCATAGTTACAGAAATATGGCACTCTCCTCCCCTCTCCCTTGCGCCTCTGCTTAAATTTGCTGCAGTGCTTCAGGCACACATCTGTGCACCATAGTGCAAGGGTGTCTGCGTGAGTCTAGCATGGGTTTTGTACTGAAAGGATATCCTTGCAGTACAAAATATTATACTTAGACTAACTTTAAAATGTTTCTCACTGTGTATGTGTGCTGTACGGTGCAGCACACATGCCAAGTTGGAAAGGAAAGGGGAAATAAAAGCATTTCTCAGTGATAGCGCCTATTTGAAATGGTCACTTTTTTTGCTGCAAAACCCTATCTACTTCTTTTAGTAAATAGGGTTTTGCGTCAACCTTGGGTGGTTGCATGGGAACTCGCATGCACCACCCATAGAACACCCCCTTGGCGTCAAGTAATGCAAAGCAGCGCTATGCATTGCTTTACATTATTTTCAAGTGATTTTCCAGCACAAAACAAATTTTGAGCTGGAAAGTAAATTGGTAAAAAAAGATTTTGTGTTGATGTGCGTCCATCAGTTCTGACAATGTAGGCATCTCACATGCATGCCAAATGCATCTCCAGGAAAGTGCACCAGTTTATTGCCATGCCACAGTCACTGGAGGAAAGGCAAAGGGTGGCACGAGAATTTTGTGTCTTTCCCCACTTCCTTCAAATATTAGGTGCCATGGATTGCATCCATTTGGCACTTTAGCCACCTCACCACAGAAACACCTTGTCCGCAATACACACCACTGACTCTCCATCATCATGCCACCTGTCTGCAATGCCAGGGGCTGCTTTACTGATTAGTATGCTGCCTTTGCTGAAAGCATACATGACAGCTATATATTTTGTCAATTGCCTTTTATATGTTGGTTAATTTCTACTAAGTTATAACATCTAACACTGGGGGTGCTTAAGCATCTGGAGAAACACACTCATTACCACACAATATATTTTTTTAAGTGTTAATTATTTATTAACATGTTCAATTATTTTTCATTTTGGGTTGTGTAGCATACTGGGGTGGGGGGGGGGGTTGGGGGTGGTAGTTTCTTATTTATTAGAAATCTTAATATTAATTTGTTGTCAAAAAATAATTCACGTTTATTGACTGGTTATTTTTAAATTATTATAACATTTTTTTAATAGTTTTCCTTCAGATTTGTATTGGAAATGTTTTCGGATTCATGTACAATGTTTTTAAAAGTACTGCTTTATTTATGAATTATAAACATTTATTAAAATTGTAAGGCTTTTAAGTTAAATCTAGTTTTTTGTTATACTTTTTCCAAAGAGATCTTATCAGAACCCCAAGCCCCCACCAAAAGTATGCACTTCTCAAAAGTTTCATAAACTGAAGTTAGAATAATATTATGCTACCCCACCCCCAAGATATAGGCACTTTTACCAATGTGTGTTGTACCTTGCTAAGAATAGTAGATATGACCCCATACCCAAGTATGCACTTACACAATGTTTTCTCCAATGATTATTGAAACCAGTTAGAATAACATGTATGAGTGCCCCTCACCTAAATATGGGTACTTTCCCCAATGTTTGTCAGAGTACAGTAAAAATAGTAAATCTGACCTCCAAATATATGCAGTTTACCCAAAGTTTGTTTGACTGGAGGATGAAGAGTAAATCTACCCTCTCTACCCCCTCAGAGATAAGAATTTTCCATAATGTTTGTCGAAAGGGAGTTTAATTAGTGTGTATGACTCTGCCCTCCCCCCACTATATATACTTTAATCAATGCTTTCTTCAGCACACATTGAAGGAGGAAACGCCATCACTGATTGTATTTGTGCAGGTGTTTCAATCAATCAGGCGTTTGTTGAGTGCGACTACTCACCCGTAAGGGTCTCATGGCGCTGTGGGTGGGCGGAGGTGCAGGATCCAGTCCATCAAGAAGGGGTTCTGTCGAAGAGCCAGGTTTTGAGGTTTCTTGCGAAGATTGGGAGCGATGCTGTCTGTCTGAGGTGGAGCGGAAGGGCATTCCAGGCTCTGGCAGCGAGGCAGGAGAAGGAGCAGCCTCCCGATCTGGTCTTTCTGGTGCGGGGGACCACGGCGTAGGAGAGCTGGGCTGATTGTAGGGTCCTTTGGGGTGCGTGGAATTTGAGTCGGCTGTTCAGGTATGCTGGTCCGGTGTCGTGGAGGGCCTTGTGTGCGTTGGTGAGCATCTTGAAGGTGACTCTAGCCTCGATGGATAGCCAGTGGAGTGTGTGCAGGTGCTGGGAGATGTGGCATTTTCTTGGCAGGTGGAGGACCAGTCTTGTGGCGGCGTTCTGGATGTTCTGTAGCATGCAGGTGAGATTTGTGTTTATTACAGCGTAGAGTGCATTGCCGTAGTCGAGTCTGCTGGTGACCAGGGCATGAGTGACGGTCTTTCTGTGTTCGAGGGGGATCCATTTGAGGGTGTTACGTAGGAGGCGATTGGGTTTGTAAGCAGGTGGATGAGACGGAGTTGATCTGGCGGTCCATTTTGAGCTCAGAGTCCAGAATGATTCCCAGGTTGCGTGCGTGGTCCGTGGGGGTGGGCGGGCTTCCGAGGGCGGGGGGCCACCAGGTGGCGTTCCAGGCATCGGGGTTTGGCCCATGATGAGTACTTCTGTTTTGTTGGTGTTTAGTTGTAGGCAGCTGTTTTTCATCCTTTTGGCGACGGCTTCCATGCCTTCTCGGACGTTGTGTCTGGTGGTGTGGGTTCGTTGGATAGGGAGAGGATGAGTTGGGTGTCGTCTGTGTATGACACAATGTTGAGTCCATAGGTACTGACGATGGGGGGAGCGGAGCCATGTAGACCTTGAAGAGCGTATGGCTGAGGAAGGACCCCTGGGGGATTCCGCATGTGGTTGGTGTAGGGTCTGAGAGGAAAGGGAGGAGTCTGACCTGCTGTGTTCTGCCGGAGAGGAAGGATCGGATCCAGTCGAGGGCCTTGTCCTGGATCCCTGCATCGTGGAGTCTGCGTATTAGGGTGCGGTGAGATACTGTGTCTACACAAAAACAATCATTCCTCCGAAGCAGGCACCCTTGCACCATCGTGCAAGGGTGCCTGCGTTGGCACCAGGCAGACTTTTGTGAGCTAGCACAGAGGGAAGCATAGGGATGCATTGTACATTTTGTTGTTGATAAGACACATCCCTGCACTTTTCTAATGATGCAGCATAGCTCAGCAAGATGGCTTGCAACACCATGCTGCATCATTATCTTGTACCTACGCCCCTGAGTCTCTATGCCTCTACAGCCGGTAACTCCTTCAAGCCCACCAAGGACAACGTCTCCGGTATGGATACTGTCATTGGGATATCTGCCTTTGCCCTGGCTTACTTGATTCTCTCTAGCTGGTTGTTGTGTACAAGAAGAGAGACTATCCAAGCACATGAAATTAACGACAATGAGCATGCATCACTCCCTCCCAGAGCTCCTTTCCAGCACTCGTGAAATCTCTGAACTCTTGCTTCTTTATTCATTACACGATGGGTGCACTGCTACACAAGCTCCTGGGACCATGGATATGATGTCAGTACACTTGTGTATGAACAATCCGACATGGCATGAGCTGTAAAGAGTCTGTTACATTAAAAACTATGTAATAGAAGAAACATTAATGGTGTTGCAGATGTAATGGTGTAGAGGTTATGGTATGAACCCACTTAAAAATCAATTAATTTATCTTACTTAAATATGTTTTTGACAGTGTATTTATGCATTTCTATTTCAAGTCCAAGCATTACTAGCTGGTCTGTATGTAGTGCTCCCACTTGTTTTAAAATTGGCTTCCGGCCTAACAAACATATCATACATAGGATGAAGGCTGGTGCCTTACCCCCATGATCTTGGCACAAGTGGATGCTAGGATCAGACCTGAAAACGTTTATTCCCAGCCACACATTTGCTTGAACAAGTTCAGCTATGGAACCTCACCAAGCCAAGAGATGTCTTTTTAAAAAGCAAGCCAAGCAGTTACTTTTGCTGCACACATTTAAAATGATATTGCTAAATGGCCATGTGTTTTATAAGCATTTCTGACCAGCAACCTTTGAAATATTCCAATACTTCAGGTTCGCATATGGTACCAAGGACCACTAGTTTTTGCCGCCGCAAATCAAATGGGTTCTTCAAAGGAAAATGATGTGTCCCACCTTATTCTGGGATAAGTGGCCTTTTGAAGGATCATTCCATCCATTCTTCGAAACAGTTGGCACTAAGCCAGCTGTAATTTTGCCATGACCAGTCTTGCCCTGCCACAATGATATAAGAAAAAAGCTTATTTTCACCAATAGAGGTTTTGAAGAGCATGGCTGGGCAGTTCCACTCCTTCCTCTTAATGAGTAGTAAAAACAGAGAAAAAAAAAGATGCTAACAGATGTAATGAAACTTTTTTTGTAGTTGTAGAGGAGGCGCGCTCACATATGGTGTCAGAGTTAACCACTTCTTACTAACGTATTGCCAACAGATGCTCCAAGACCTCATTGTGTTAATGCAGCATTGTTCAGTTTAATTACCTCACACATTTTATAAATTGGAATTTCATCTTGAAAAGATAAAGCTCAATGGACTTCCATATGAAATTGTGCCAAAACCACAGTAGAAGAAGATCTTTGGATGTAAAAGGTCTGTCTTAGGGCCTGATTTGCAAACAGCATTTTGGTGTATGTGAAGTTGTATCCCAGTAGTTCTATTTACTTATTGCAAAATGCGCAGTTCACATACCTCCAGAAAAGACATTTCCGCCTCTCCTATCTTTCCTGAACAGACGTCTCGGCCAAATGTGCACGGATTTCTCCACACCTACGTTTACGTTTTTGAAGTAAATGTGGGAGGGACAATGGTGAGTGGTAAGTAAATGGGCAATAATTTCTTCAAAATGAAGGTGGAGTTTAGAAGGAATCTGCTTATACAAAAACAAACCCACTAAAATGGTAAGACTCTATTGCTATTCACAAAATGCACTACAACTCAAATTGGGATAGAAGAATCTCAAATGTACCGCAGCCAAACTTTGGAGTAAGTCAAGAACTGCACCACTCATGAGAAATCACTGGGAATGCAACACACTCAAATAGAAAACAATGGAGGCAGCAAATAACATTAGGGAAAATTATAAACATTTTTCGATAATTGTTTTTCTGTGGCTTTACCAATTTGTTTTTAAAAAAGGTTTAATATAATTATTTATTTAACTTTCCTATTTAGATGTTTAAAATCATTTTACAACAAGGTTCACAACACATAGAACACACCTGCTGACATAGGGACAGTGATCATTCAGGAATCCACTACCCATCTATACATGAAACTCATTACAATCCCAACCAATCAAATGCAGGTTGAACTCATAGCAAATGAAGTCCCAAAGCACACAAAATGTTTGGGTCTAGTATGCGGCTGAATGCCTTTGAAGCTTTGGCCCTCATTTTGAGAAATACATTTTTGAGGAGATGGGGGAAGAGAGAGAAAGAGATTTACAGGCAAAGGATCAACATCTTTGGCAAATCCATTGAAGCAGTCGTTGGCAGACTTTTCTCCTGATGTGGTCCTTAAAATAATGGCAGCCTGGAAGCAGAAGATTGATGCACTACAATCCGCACCCAGGCCATACCCGCCTGTGCTAACTACTGGCTGCTCTTCATTTCATGGCCATTAAGACCTAGATTTACGGGGGGCGTGGCTTCGACACCACGCAAGATGGCTGCCTAACCGAAGACTCGCCGCACCGGGACCTTTTATTTCCCGTGAGTACGTGTTTCCCCACTTCTAGGCATTGGACGCCGCATTCCCGGAAATTATGAAGACGCAGCGCATTTTGTGAGCGCTTTTTCTTCATGAGGCACTCTTCCCTTCGCCTCATTTTGCTACTGAAGTGCTCTCCTCAGCGAGTGCTTCATTTTGCCTGCCGCGCGCATGGAATTCCAAGAATGTGCTCTGATTAACGGCGCCGGCTCGCTTCCAGCATTTACCTCTATTGGAGTCGGCAGGTACTCTTATGAAGCAACACAGCGCTGTGATGTGATGTGTATCCTCCATCCCGCGACAAATCATCGTCTCCTATCTCCTTGGATCTTTTGCTGGAAGAAATTAGAGCTCTTCACCCTTTTGTAGAGGAGACTAACAGCAAAATGCAACTTTTGGAGGATAAATGGTCAACTATGGAAAATAGAGTTTCCTTGGTGGAGCAACAACCCACTGTGGTACAGGACAATTCTCAGAGACTATCCTCCTTAGAGAAAGAAGTCCGTGACCTTCGTCATCACACAGAGGAATTGGAAAACAGGAATAGAAGGAATAATCTTCGCGTTTACGGACTTCCTGAATCTCTAGAAGGTGATGATCCTGTCTCCTTTTGTTCCTCATTCTTGCCGAAGCTCCTAGACATGCCTTCCTCAACATCTCTCAGTATCCAGAGAGCTCACAGATTGGGTCCGCGCACTTCAAGCTCTACGTCTCAGGTCAAGCCTAGAGGAGTCATTATTCTTTTTTTGAAATTTACTGACCTTCTTTCAATTCTCTCTGCAGCTAGAGCCAAACATCAAATCTCCTGGCATTGTTTACAGGGTGTACATTTCTCAAGATGTTTCTAATGCTACAGCAACTAGAAGGAAGGAATTCCTTAACCTTCGAGCTCCTCTACGATCTCTTGGCGCTCGATATGGACTTTTTCACCCCTGCATTTTTAAGGTGACTTATCAAAATCAGACTTGTTCCTTTTAAGAGCCTGCAGAATTGAAGACGTTTATTCAGTCGCACTCTACATCTACCATGGACACAAATGGTTCTCCCAATGGTTGATACTCCTATTCTTTTCAAGTTCTAATCTTCTAGGTGTCTTCTCCACCAGAGCTTGGTTTTGCTCCCAGTTGTTATTTCTACTGTTCTAAGATTGTTTTGTTTACCTGTGGTTCATTTCTTCTACAGTTATGTATTCATTATTACATACATAATGCTTGTCATTCATGTTTCTCGTTCTGCATTTGTCTGGTGTTTCATTTACTTTCTTTGTTATCATTTCAATGTTATTTATTTCTTTCATATCTCCATATAGGTTTTTCTATATCATACCACTCCATATGGTTCGTATCCTTTCCTTCCCCGTCCTGCTGCGTTTCAGGCGTCTGAAGTTTGGGCGGTCCATCTTGTCATGTGTCGTCCTTGCCCGCTGTGTATTTTCCCTTGTTACCCTCAGGTATGTTCTTATCAGTCGTCCTTATCGGATATGTACTGTCTCTACTTGCTTATCCATTTTCTTTCCCTTCCCCTTCTTTCCTTTCTTTTAAATTTTCCTTCTCCTACCCCCTCTCATTCCTCTCTTTTCTCCTCTTTTTCCTATATTCTTTTTATCCGTACTTTATTGTCATTCCTGTTGATGCTCTTCTTATTGAGAATTGTGTTTTTCCTAGAATTTTAATTTTGTTTTATATTCAGTGTAATATCTTGGTTTTATCAGTCCTATTAAAAGACAGAGAATCCTTTCTCACCTTGCTTCTTACAGTCCTGATATAGTCCTTTTACAGGAAACTCATCTTACAGAAGCTGAATCCCTTAAACTGAAAAGAAGCTGGGTGGGTACGGTTTTATTCTCTCCGTCTACGAATAAAAAAAACGGTGTTGTTATACTTTGTCATAAAAAATTGAAGTGTAAAGTCATATCGCAAGACACATAAGGTAGATGGGTATTAGCTAAATTGTTAATTAATTCTATTCCTTTATCTGTTTTTAATATTTATGGTCCTACACAGCCTGATTGTTTGTTTTGGCCTTTGATTACGCAAAAATGTATTCAATTTCGTGATGATTTGTTTATTCTGGGTGGTGATTGCAATCAAATTTTAGATCCCTTTTTTGACCGCAAGTCAACAGTACACTTTATTCCAAATAAGTCCCATAAGTCCTTTCTTGACACGATCTCCCAAACACATCTCCTTGACTCTTGGCGACTTTCTCATCCTGATTCTCTTGACTATTCTTTCTTCTCTCCTCCTCATGCATCTTTTTCTCGTCTAGACTACATCTTTCTTTCTCAATCTTTATCTCAAAATCTACTCTCCTCTTCTATTGAACCTATAGTTATCTCCGACCACGCTCCAATTGTAACAGACCTTGATTTACTCCCTCCACATCCAAAGTCTTCCCATTGGCGCTTCAACAATTCCCTTTTAACAGACCCGTTATTTTCCTCCTCTTTTCGTTCCTTTGTTAGTGAGTTCTTTTTCTTAACTGTGATTCTAACAGCTCTCCCCATATTATCTGGGATTCTTTTAAGGCTACTGCACATGGTTTCATTATTGACTTTGTCTTTAAAAAAAAGAAACGCTTCCTTCAACAACGAAAAACTGTATTAGCTCAAATTAAACTTTTGGAACATGAATTCTATACATCTTCACATAACTTTATTTCACCAGAATTGATTCGGGCTAAACTTGAGTTTAATAAAACCTCTTCTGACAATGCATCTTCAATTCTTCTCCATAGGAGTGCTCGTTATAATGGCGGTCGTAATAAAGCAGGGAATCTTCTAGCAAATTACCTTCAAATTTGTAAGGAACGTGCACTTATTGATTCAATATATTCCTCTGACAACTCTATTCTACATAAGGATCAAGAAATCCTTGAGGAATTTAAACTTTTTTATCAAAATCTACATAAACCAGAATCTCCTCCCACTCCTCTTATCCAGTCATACTTTGATAGACTTCCCTTTCCCTCTTTCTCTCATCTTAATTTTCATGACCTTGAAAATGATCTTTTCCTTAATGAACTCTCCAAGGCTCTTCATACTCTTACTAAAGGGACCTGATGGTTTTTCTGTTGAATTCTACTTACACTTTTCTGATTTGTTACTCCCCAAACTTTTAACACTTTTCAATTCATTTTATTTTTTTCAAGATGCGATTATCTGTCTTATTCCTAAAGATGGACATGATCCCCAATTTTGTAAAAATGATCGCCCGATCTCCTTAGTTAACGTTGACTATAAATTATTTGCTAAATTGCTTGCTCTACGTTTAGATTCTTTTATGCCTCACCTTATTGGTAAAGAGCAATGTGGTTTTATTAAGGGTAGACTCACTTCTGATTACTCCCGTCTTTTTCTCAACGTCTTAAATAAAGTCTCCTCCCTCTCTATTCCTTTGGCTGCTATCTCTGTTGATGCAGAAAAAGCTTTTGATAGAGTAGATTAGTCCTTTTTGTTTTCCTCGTTGCGCTGGCATGGATTCGGTCCTAAATTTATATCACTTATATCCTTGTTATACTCTGCTCCTAAAGCTTCGGTCTTAGTCAATGGTCGTGTCTCATCTTCTTTTTCTCTTCAACGTGGAGTTCGTCAAGGTTGTCCCATATCTCCCCTTCTCTTTGTTCTAGCCCTTGAACCCTTTCTGACTTCTATCCGTAATAATGGTTCTATATCCGGTTTCCCTTATGGCGATCATCAACTGAAGCTTTCTGCGTATGCTGACGATATCCTTTTATTTATCTCTGCTCTTGAAACCTCTATCCCTTCTTTACTTCTTGAATTTGATTCCTTCTCACAAGTTTCCGGTTACAAGATCAATTCTGACAAGACCTAAATTCTCCCTCTCACGAAATGTTGTCTTCCACATTTCTTTGCTTCTACTGGATTTTCCTGGAACAAATCAAAAATCAAATATCTAGGCATATGGTTTTCCAACTCCATAACCTCTTCCATTAAATTAAATATGTCTGCTGCTTTATCTCGCATTGAGAAATCACTTACATCTTGGAACCCTCTTTTTCTCTCTTGGTGGGGCCGGCTGAACTCGATTAGGATGATGATTGCCCCGATTTTAATTTATATTCTCTCCATGCTCCCTGTTCACATCCCCTCTATTTACTTTAAACGTATTGACTCGTGCCTCTCTAGATTTCTCTGGAAGAATAAAAAATCCAGAATTGCCTTATCCTCTCTTCGGAAACCAAAACCTAATGGTGGTGTGAATTTCCCGGATTTTCGTCTTTATCATAAATCCTTCTCCTTGCGTCATGCCTCAAGATGGCTTTTATCGGATTCTTCCACCCTTACTCCTCTTTGGCTTGACATTGAACGAATCTTATTACTGCCCTTTTCCTTCACAGAAGTTTTGCGTTTTTCCGCTAACACTTCTTATACTTCTCTACCCCTATTTAGACATACTTGTTTCCTTTTGAAACCATTGGTTCAACCCGCTACCATTTCCCATTAATCTTTTCTAAATTCTCCGATTTGGCACAACTCACTAATCCTTCTCAACAATAGACCCATTTTCTGGAATACATGGAGATCACAGGGTATCTTATGGGTCAATCAGCTTTTTGACGGAGTCTCACCTTGCTCCTTTCCCCAGTTTCAATCCTTGTTTCATTGTCCTTGTTCCTTTTTACAGAAGTTTACCACTCTTATGACAATTATTCTTGATACCTTCTATTCTCTTCCCCTTTCCTCTTCATCTGATCCCCAAAATCCTCTTCTTAAAATTCTTCTCACTCTTCCCAAATGCTCCCTTATCTACAAAGATTTTTCGGCTCCCAATCCCGACCGTGCTAAATCCAAATTGGAACTTTCTTGGGAATCGGATCTTGGATGTGAATGGTCTGTCATTTTTTGGGATAGAATTTGGTCTAGATCTTTAAAAATTTCTCGCTCTGCTTCTCTTACCCAATCTATGTTCTTCCTTTATCACAGACTTTATCTCACCCCTGTTTCTTTAGCACACTTTTCTTCCTCTGCTGATTCTAACTGTTGGACTTGTGGTTCTCCTAATGCTGACCTCCTTCATCTTTTCTTTTTCTGTCCCTCGGTCTCTCAATTTTGGGAAAAAGTCTGGTCTTACATTTCTCGGTTGTTTACTATTTCCTTTCCTTATTCTATACCTCTCCTCTTTGCTGGAAGCCTTTCTGATTCTTTAGATCTTCCCCCACATGAACATGGTCTTCTTGATCTGATGCTTGCTTTGGCCTTTCAACATATTTCCTTTAATTGGAAAACCCTCACAAAACTTTCCATACAACACTGGTGGAATACCCTTTGTCACTTTCATAGACTGGATGTGGCCTTTGCCTCCTCTTGCAAACCCCACATGAATAGGGACCTCTTCTGGTTACCTTTAACCCAGTATCTTGACCGACTTGTTTTACAGAATACTTCTCATTTAACATCAGAAAATGTTAAACCAACTTGAATGTGTTTTTTATCTCTGTTCTTTATTATTTACTATGTTATTCTAATGTTATACATTTATTTATCATGTTACCCTAATGTTATACATTTAGTCATTAGACAATTTATATTTACTCTCTTATAGTATTTACTCTACTAGATTCTCTCTCTGTTTATTTCTTTTTCCATAGTATCAATATTCCCTCTCCTCCCCCTTCTTCTCTTCTGTTCCTCCTCCCTCCCCTTTTTTGTCTTGCTTTCCCTTATAAAATAAATCCCCCATAAATTGCTTTTACTCTTTTCTTTTAGATATCAGCTCAATTTCTTTGTTATATTTCTGTATTTGAATTTCTCGCTTTTTTTTTGTATATTGCTGATGTCCGTTTTGATTTAACAAAGTGTTCTAATAAAGCTTTTCAAACATTAAAAGACCTAGATTTACTAAAATCTCACGCAATACATCGTAGCAGCCATAAATGCTGCACTGCGTTGTGTGAGAAGGAGAGAGCAGGAGAGCACCATAGTTACAGAAATATGGCACTCTCCTCCCCTCTCCCTTGCGCCTCTGCTTAAATTTGCTGCAGTGCTTCAGGCACACATCTGTGCACCATAGTGCAAGGGTGTCTGCGTGAGTCTAGCACGGGTTTTGTACTGAAAGGATATCCTTGCAGTACAAAATATTATACTTAGACTAACTTTAAAATGTTTCTCACTGTGTATGTGTGCTGTACGGTGCAGCACACATGCCAAGTTGGAAAGGAAAGGGGAAATAAAAGCATTTCTCAGTGATAGCGCCTATTTGAAATGGTCACTTTTTTGCTGCAAAACCCTGTCTACTTCTTTTAGTAAATAGGGTTTTGCGTCAACCTAGGGTGGTTGCATGGGAACTCGCATGCACCACCCATAGAACACCCCCTTGGCGTCAAGTAATGCAAAGCAGCGCTATGCATTGCTTTACATTATTTTCAAGTGATTTTCCAGCACAAAACACATTTTGAGCTGGAAAGTAAATTGGTAAAAAAAGATTTTGTGTTGATGTGCGTCCATCAGTTCTGACAATGTAGGCATCTCACATGCATGCCAAATGCATCTCCAGGAAAGTGCACCAGTTTATTGCCATGCCACAGTCACTGGAGGAAAGGCAAAGGGTGGCACGAGAATTTTGTGTCTTTCCCCACTTCCTTCAAATATTAGGTGCCATGGATTGCATCCATTTGGCACTTTAGCCACCTCACCACAGAAACACCTTGTCCGCAATACACACCACTGACTCTCCATCATCATGCCACCTGTCTGCAATGCCAGGGGCTGCTTTACTGATTAGTATGCTGCCTTTGCTGAAAGCATACATGACAGCTATATATTTTGTCAATTGCCTTTTATATGTTGGTTAATTTCTACTAAGTTATAACATCTAACACTGGGGGTGCTTAAGCATCTGGAGAAACACACTCATTACCACACAATATATGCACATTATTCTAACAGTCATTGCATGTGTGTATGCATGATGTAGTGCACTTAGAATAGAACCATATCTTAAGAAATATCACATATCATTGTTGCAGGTTATGCTGGGTATACTCTCACTCTCTCTACATCCCTTCCATCATTAAACCACTTAGTCACAATCAAATATGCTAGGCTCCATTTTATCTTATACTTACACTTAACTTTCACACTGATTCCATCATTTTCACATTTGTACACTGAAGTGTAATCATTCAGATAGTTTAAACAAGTATGTACACTATGGAGTTTTACACATACTGAGAGATTGCCAGCTGAACATCTGCTTTGGCATTCCAAGAAATGTTAACTGAACAGCATAGAAATGTGTGCAGCCAGCTTATCTCCTTGATTGTATGCATCACATCCCATTTGCTTCCACAATCCGCCCTACCTCCTTATGTCCCATCTCCCAGTTTGTCTGTGTTACATGTTCCCCTCCTATAACCCTGCATATAAGGTTTCTACGTGGAAGTGTCTAGTCCTATTTTGGACTATTGACATGCATTTGAACATACATACTTTTTTTCTTTTTATTTTGGACTGCTTAGCGTTACTATGATTTTTATATTTTTTTTCTACATGTATGTAAAAAGACATGTTCCCAGGCATTCTAGACATGTTTCATATGTTGTCCACTCCCTCCAAGTTTAATTTCCCCTTTGATAAAATACACTGTGTATTTTCCTTTTGGCCAATTCCCAAAGACTCTATACATGAGTCCTAATAGATTTTTCAATCTAATATTTCGTTTTGATAGTATGTAAACTATTTTAGAAAATGTATGTTTTGTTGATCTGTTGTTACGATATGTGTATTTGTAGAGTGCTGTACCACCCGTGGGGGTAGGGTGGTATTCTGGCACTGTGCAGGTGTAGGAGTGGGAGAGTGGAGCTAGTTGAAGTGCCAGTTGTACAGGCTCTTGCAGAATTCAAGAAGCGAGGAGGAGGCTCTGATGTGAAGTGGGAGGTCATTCCATGCTTTGGGAGTGATGTATGAGAAGGATGGTATTCCAGATCTGGTCTTGTGTATGCATGGGGTGTGTGGAAGATGGTGTCCAGCTGAGCAGAGGTGCCTGGACAGGTGGTGGAAGGAGATGCTGCTGTTCAGATAGGCTGGGCCTATTTATGTAGTGCTGTGAAAGTGTGGATGAGGAGCTTGAACTATGCACGCTTGTGTATCGGAATCCAGTTGAGCTCCCTCAGTTGTGGTGTGATGTAAGTCTCGTATAGGTGGTTGAGAATGAGTCTGGCTGCTCCATTCTGGATGATTTGCAATTTTTATGGTGAGATGTTTGTTGATCCTAGCGTTTCCATAGTCCAGCCTGCTGGTGATGAGGCATGGGGACAGTTCTATTGGTGTTGTTTGAAGATCTTCAAGGTGAAGAAGCCAGATCCATCGACAATGTTGACATGTGTGGGCATGTCCTGCTTGTAGTCAACAATGATCCTGAGGTTTCTGGTGGGTGAGCTGGGGGTAGGAGTCTGTCCAAAAGCAGCTGGCAATCAGGTGGACTCCACAGGAACTAGTTTTTTCTAATGATCACTACCTCTGTTTTGGCCATGTAAGGTTTGACATAGTTGAACTTCATCCAGGTGGCTACCTCAGACATGCAGGTGGTGAACTTGTTCCTCGTGTTGGAGGTTTTGTCCGATAGTGACAGTATGAGTTTTGTGTCATCCGCATGGGGGGAATCTTGATGTCATGGGTGCCGACAACATTGGCCTGAGGGGTCTGGCGTTGTCGGGGTGGTTGTGGTGTTGAAGCTGTCATGGATGTCAGCGATCTTACGGTGGAAGAAGGTCGCCAGTGAGTTGCACAGTTCTTGTGAGGGCGGGATGTCGTTGGCGTTGTCGCTGGGGTTGGAGAGTTCCTTCACGATGCTGAAGAGTTCTTTGCTGTTGTGTGCGTTGTTATCCAGGCGGTCTTTGAAGGAAGATCTCTTGGTTCGTCTAATGAGGTGGTGATGTCTGCGGGTGGCGTCCTTGTGGGCTGCGTGGCTGTCTGGTGTGCGTGCGTGGAGCCATTTCTTCTCCAGTTTCTGGCAGGCGCGTTTGTTCTCCTTACACTTCTCTCTTTCTCCCTTCTCTGCGACTAATACAGGATACATTTGTGTTTCTTCTGCAATGCGTGTTCTCCAAGCTTTCTGTTGTGCATCCCATCTCGCCTCAACATGCTGATTAAAGGTATTCTTTTACCTTCCATGATATTTCATTTTTTTTTTTGATGGGCAGCATGTTCCCACTCTCCGAGAGCTTCAAATTGCATATATCTCGGGGGTGGTTTCATGGCATATAGCTGTTTCCTTAAATTTTCAAGTATTCGAATGTTAAAGGTGCCATATAGTGGAAAAGCTAAAGGTCCATCCCCTTCTGTGTATTTCATCCAATTCTCTAGCCATGTACATGAATGATAACCTCTCTCTTGTGTCATATATAAAGCTGGTGTACCCTCGGGTGGAATCGATACCCCATCTTCCAAATTTCATCAGAAAAACTCTTCAGGAAAGCCCTGAAGACTTGGGTCTTCTCCCTTACAGACACTGCATACAAAGCCTTAGTATAATATGCACAGTATCCTTCGAACAACAGCAGTGGCCAACATGTTCCATCTATGTTGACATCTAGCGCCAAGATGCTCCCTGGAGTGATAGCTGCGCTATATAAATGTACCTTCCATTCCATTCCATTCCATCTCTGGTGGGTGCGGGCACATCTCCCTGTATTCGTTTTTTAATATTTTTTAAAATCTTCATTTTCCCTCAAAGATTATTTGATATTGTCCTTTACAAATGCTTCTCTCAACACATCTAGAAAAATGCTTCCTTGTTTTCGTTTAAACAACCAAAACCAGCGTGGCCCTCTATGATGTTGTCAACCTATGCCTGCGTAGTTTCACACCAAACAACCAATAGTAGCGTGACACTCTGTGACGTCACTCAACTCCTTGCAGCAGCTGCCCCACCTTTACAATGCAGTGCGTACTTTTGCCAACAAAAGTGTTATCAAAGCAGAATGTCACAAAGAGATGTTACAAAGCAACAATATAAGAAACAAGCCTTCAAATAAACTCCCATCGTCTTCACTAAAAGAAAGTTATGGATTTCACTCACTCAAAAAAAAACGTCATCTATCACACACTCTATGTGAAGTCTCGACCAGCGCAACCTTACTCAAATCCTCACAATTATTCTCTGTGCACTGAAAACAGTTGTTATGTCCATAATTCCCAAATGAATATTATACTATTGTATATCAATACCAACTACCACACAACTATACCCTTCTTAGAAATGCCACACTGTTGATTGCTGGGAGGGGATAGAGACATTCTGGAAATATATCTCAACAAATCAATTTTAAAAATAATTAAGCATAATATAGGAGTTTTCGCAACTCATAGGAGATTGAAATCAGTTTATTCGGTAAGTAGTGTGCACATAACATATCACATAAATAAATAAGTACATAAATAAATAAATACATAAATAAATAAATAAAGATAGAAAAAAACATAATAAAAACGAACACTTGAGTGGGAGCAATGGAGAGGATCTGTAGTCAGTGCTGGGCGGGAACTGCCAAACTACCAGTACATAGTCTGCACAGCAACAGGGGTTGGGAGGTGATCTTGGCCCCAGGGAAGGGGTCCTCTTATCTAGAAGAATCAGATACCATTGAGAAAGGGCAAGTAGCACTCCCCAAATGAGTCAAAATAAAGTACAGTTAAATAAGAATATAATTATTCAAATTGTGCTTCATTTGTTCTTGCTGTTTTAATATTTCTATATTTATGTTCAAGATACGAGCTAGTGGTTTCTCAGATGATACGTGTTTAACCCTTATGCACTAATTATAAGGCTTTTTTAAGGCAATGGTTTTGGATAAACAAATCAAGTAGTAAAAGAATGAGCTTCGGGTTGTAGGTGTTTATAGACAAGATAGTATCAAGCCATTTCGGTCATGGTGTCATCAATAAGTTTCTGAAGCTCATGACCATAATCTTTTCAAGTGCCTTTTGGAGGTGTTCAGATGGGCAAGATAATGCTAGGGTAATGCTAGGAAAATAGAGTTTGGCAAATGCCAAAACAATTCTTTAAAAAATAGTAAAGTTTTCATCTTTGACAATGCACGTCCAATCTGGGCTGCTGCATGGTGAACAGTAGCTGCATCTGGCACAATGTGACCTTTGACTCCTCAGACCAGGGAAATATCACATTCCTTTCCTCTCTGTTTCCACAGATGGGAATAGGAAGAGGGTCTCCAAAATACAGTCCAAGTATGACAAGATTGGTCTGAGCGAGGTGGAACTCTGCAAGTCATATTTCTAATTCAAGGAACGGGAACATGAGAAACATGGGCCAGGCACATAATTATCCCCTTGCACAAATGGCAGGTGCCAAAATGAATGTGAGTTATACACAGAAGGTATAGGGGGAAAGGAGTTGGCAAACAGATGTGAGGAGAAAAGTTAGGGCCCATGGGTTTTCTTCCAGTGGAAAAGTGATTTAAGTCATAGTCGGGTTGCAATGCTGAGTGAAGATATTGAAAGCTTGTCATCGGCCGTATTAAGAAGGGTTTGTAGTCAGCCCCAGCATCCAAGGTGAACATCTTGTGATCTTACTTGACAATATCACTGAAACACAAAATCATATATCTGCTGTTCATAGTAACAATGTGTTAAATTACACTATATGTAGTGGAATTATAACATAGATGACAGCTCTAAAGGTTTTGGGTGATGAATGAGAGAATACTTTACAGGCACAGAGTTATACATTTTGTTTTATTACATCATTTTACAATTTCTAATAAACCAATTAACAGATTTGCCTAGATTTCTGCATTGTTCGGTCCATCAGAAAAGCTGGGAATTTTTCCCAAGCTGCTTGGTCAACAATTTTGGTGGAATGTACTTTCATTACCAATGGAAAATGATTCATCCGGAGGCTGGTCTTGACTAATGGTCAGATACTCTCTGATGGTTTGTTTAACCCTCTTCATAAACATCCCACCTATATTTGTGAGCTGCACCGCTTTCCTTTAAATTTTCACATTCCGTACTCATTTGCATCAATGATTTACACATTTCTAGCATACTTTTATTATCTCACAGACAGTTCCCCCTTTCTGTTTAAGTTTGTATCTGTCCATAAGGACCTCAAACCCTAACTTTGTTGTCCAATCACAGCCTATTACACATCACTGTAAAAATAACATTGCATTATAAACCTCTAAAAAGGTGATCATTATTGAAATGCACTGTGCTCACTAATGTAGATATTAATCTCAGAAAAATGTATCCTTTGAAAGCATTGGCCATAAGATATTACTTAGATGTTGAGTTTTGTTTTATTTTAGTGTCTATGTTTTACATAGAAATACAACATGCAGAAACATACCCAAACAAACTCCCCCCTTACAAATATATTGGACAACCACTTATTTAGGAAGAGTACAAACAGTCGGGAGGATGAGTTAGAGTGAGAATATAGGTTATGATAAGTGGACTCACTTATAGTTCTTGAAGACCAGCAGAAGAATAATTGTATTAGTCATATAATATTATGAAATAGTTATTGAAGTGAATGTCTCATGGGCCGACCATGCTAGACTTCTCTGCTCTACTCCAACCTTTTCTGTTGGGAGAGCTACTTCTGATTATTGAAGGCCATTGTGAGCTGGCTAAGCAACTCATGCATTGTTACCAGACACCCACATGTCCAGCTTCATTGACTTTAAGCCTAATGTCCACAGAGCCAGACATCATGGTTCTAACAAAATACTTTGACTATGGGCACTATGAGAGCGTGAGTGAGAGCGTGGTATTTGTGGATGCATAAGCATGTGTGAGTATGAAGGGGCTATATGTGTATAAGTGACTGTGAGTCTGTGTCATATGTACTTGTGCCACAGGACATACCTTTCACCATATGTGGCATTGTTACATGTACAACACAAACAGACAATCAGTTTTTTTTAATGGGAGAAATTTAAAGTGCAGACATTTTTCTGCACTTTAAAGTTATCCCATTTAAAATAATGCCTTTATTTTTCAGTTATAAATATTGCGCTGTGTCTATCAGCTACTGGGATCTTGATGCCTACAGCGACCTGCAGCCCTTCATAACATTGGACCCGCCAACCTAAACCACCGCCTCGCGTTCCAAACTTCCCAGTGCTCTCTCTCCGCTCAGCCCAGCTCTCCCTCACACCGGTATCGCGGATCAAGAAAACTAGAGCAGGAGGGCGCTCCTTCTCCCTCCTCGCGGCCAAGGCATGGAACTCCTTCCCTCTCCACCTCTAACAGACTACATTGCTCCCTAAGTTCCTAAAGGACCTCAAGACCTGGCTCTTCAACAGAACTCAATGACCCTCCAGGATCTGTGGACCTCCTCCTCCCCCCATCCCTCAGCGCCTTGAGACCCATTCCCGGGTGAGTAGTTTGCACTTTACAAACCCATGATGGATTGATTTATTGCACTGTGTAATGGCGACACTTTAAAATGGGAATAAATTAAACTGAAGAGTTAGCTTTAAGTTTATATGGATTCTATACAACTCATTATTTAAATTTCCTCCCATTTCCAAATGCCCCATTTACAAACATCAGACATATTGCTCCCAGTGGCCTGTAGGCACAGTGCTATATTTATAGCTGAAAAATACACCCATTTGTTTAAACTGGAGGAATTTAAAGAGAAGCACGATGCATCATAAAACATTAAGACGTAATTGGCTTAATTGAAAGTGAAGAAAAACAGTAAGACTTAGGGTCTTATTACAAGTTTGGCGGTCCATGACCCGCCATACCTACGATTGCGGTCCGACCGCCATTTTACGAGTTGGTCTGTTTTCTATTGCAAGGACCATAGCTGAACCGCCGATAAAGCCAGCACACCACAGACTGCCAGGGTTGCGGTCGGGAAAAAGCAGCTGCCATATGAATGAAAGAGCATTTATAGAATGCACAGCTATTCAGAAAGAGTGTCCTGGCACTGAAAAGACTCTATCAGACCCACTGCTGCCCCACGAGGCGGGAGACTGGGAGTTAGTTACGGAAAGGCCAGGATTTAAGCATTTTCCTGAAAGCAGTTATGTTGGAGCGTCAAAGGTAGGAGGTTCCAGGCACGGGCTCCGTGCAACCGAAAGGAGCGGCCGCTGGACCAGGCGCGGTGTATCCTGGGGACAGATGCCATATGGAGGTACAGAGGAGTTTCACCGCCATCCATATTACAAGTTGACTTTCTAATGAGCCGACGTGGTGGTAGGACTGCCAGCTTCAAGTTGGCTGAAACAAAGGATTTGGGGTGCGGACTCACCCCTTTCCTCTTCCATGAATCCCTTTCTTCAGGCCCCCCCCTTCACAGCAGACACAAGGAGATGATGGACGGAGCGCTGAAACTTCTTCACGCAGATGATTACAACCCTGTTTGCGGCGATAAACAGATGAGTCCTTTTAGTACCATATACCCATTGCCTGGACTGCCTACATATGTGCCAGACTCTAACAATGGGTAGATGGTATTTTTCCACATGCATCTTGTGCATGTGTGCATTCAACTCATATGAAGTTGAAATGATCACACAGACATTGATACATATGGAAAAACAGTCACCACTGCCACAAGATCTGCGCAGCCTTACCGTCGGCACTGTGGTAAACTCGTAATACGGCGGGCTGAAGATTGCCAGTGCTGTGGACTACTGGCAGCCACGGGCACGAAGTTCGAGCGGTCGGACTGCCAAACTTATAATTAGGCCTTTAATGTTTTTTAGAAATGTTTCTATTCACTTAAATTAAAAAAAAATACGATATTGTTCAATTATAAATATGGCACAGTGCCTACTGGCCACTGGGAGCAAGAGGCCTGCTGTTTGTAAATGCCCTTTCAAATGGGAGAACATTGAAATGAAGAGTTAACTTGATCATTAATATAACCTTTCACTTTTCCTCCCATTTAAAAGCATTCAGTAACATCATTTTGTTCTCATGCTCCAATTCTGAGTTGACAAGGACTTTTATTTATGAATTAAATACCTTAGTGCTTTCAGTTCTTAACCTCTGTGCCCCACCCTGGGTCATACATCTGACTGAGCACTGCTCATTACATTAGATGCTAAGCTTGCAGATACTGATGTTTTACTGTTTTTTAGGGAAAGGCTTCCTCTACTTAACAGTCATTGCCTTATGATTGACCACTACCTAAACGGCTGAAGATAGCTGTGGGAAGACTGTAATGTCAAGTAAAGATTGGCAAAAAGGAAGACATCTTACTTCCCATAAAAAGAATTATCACCGGATGCCGTCTGCTGTTACACGTTAATGCTGCAGAAATTCACATCACTTATCTACTAGTGTTAGACAAGTTCTGTTTGGCTACAAGAAATCCATTCTAAAGTAAAGAAAATGGAGTTCAACACAATGTTCTATGATGAATTGCAATATACTAAAGTACTGAATTTTGGACTGTGCACTGTATTGCTGTACAAGAATACTTCACTGGAAAGTCAGAGCTTTAACCCATTCCTCTGATAATCAAGGTTAAACTGCTAACATATTGTTATGTGGACCAGTCATGCTTTGGAGATTGATGCCCATGGTTACCCTCACTTGTCCAAAGTGATCATTTTGACATCAATCGTGGGTTGAAGAATATGCAGGAACACTCTTGTATTTGTATGTTGCTGCTTAACCCTGTGATGTCTCTCTACTGTGTGTTCATTAGAATATGTATGAAGGGCACAGAAGGTCAACAGGAAGATGACAACCTGTGCTTGTAATTGAACAGGTTGTAATGTCCAGATGTAAAGTTTAGCTAATCAAGGCATCTGGCTTACTTCTGTATGCCGTGGCTGAACCAAGGAGGAATTCATTACCACTGATTAAAGGTCATCTAAATCCACATTTAAGACACTTCTTGAAGTTAAAAAAATAATAATAATAAAATTACTAATGAGTCCATGTGCTGTATGTCATCTCTTCCTTGCCTGTTGTCGGGGCATAGGTTTTTTAATCCAGATATATATTTTTATGTACTAAGGCAATGCTACGCGCTAGCCCTGTTTCATTTGTCTCATGGAAACAATAATTTCTCTCTTAAATTTTCCAGTCCACTTTGCATGCATGCTAAGAGCGAGAGGCAGACAGAGCAATGTTTTTACCAGCAGGAGCTAATATAATATTCCTCTGTACAGCCAACTACAGTAACACATGTGTTCAACAGTTCCAAAAGCATGTGGTGTGAACACCTGGATAACATAGATACAAATATTTTAAAAAATGTCAAATCTGTCAGAACCACCCGTGACCAAATACTTTTAAGTCTTGAAAACGTGCAGCGTTTGACACTACGCATGCGTCAGCCATAACTATTTACGAATCAACAGTGAATGGATTCAAGCCGCGGGCCATGCAAGTAAGTGCGGTGGGGCCAGGTGGAGGGGATTTCGACAGATGATGACGAGAGAAAATTATTTATCCGTCGAAATTCCCCCACCAGGCCCCACGGTCCCACCAGTCTTATCGGCATGGGCCGCGGTTGATTAGAACAGAAAATTTATACTGCAGCGTTATTACTTTGAAAGTATGATCCTAATATATTGTTTTATCTGCATACTCTCTGCCGAAGCAGCTGATGAACCACAGGAATAATGAGATCCACTGGAACAGCAAAATCTGTTTAGTTTAGTTTCAGCAGGAAAATCTCTGGGTGATATCTCCAGCGATTCTGCAATTATTAAATGAATTCCTGGGTTCCGCCTGTAATCCCGGTGGGCGGAATTTGCGTAGACGCGCTACGCAAAGCTCCGCGAAACCGTAAAAAATCTCCGCAAGCAAGCAAAAGTTCCGCGAACACGCGGAATTGCTTGTGCCGCCCATTCGCGATGATTTTTTTCGTGTTCGCGAACGCTGTTTGAGTGCTCGAGGGGAGCTATCTCGCAAACACGCATTTTGAAAGCGCGAACAAGCCAAAAATTCCGCGAAGCCGTGGATCGTGGAATTTTTTATGTAATTACCCAAATTTCACAAATTCCGCGAGCGGAACGGAATTTATTGCCAGGCCTACTCTGCGCACATTGAGTTACTAGTATTCCTGGTATCAGTAACTCTGGGTTGTCGGCCTTATTGGTCCCAAATCTAAGGTCCATAAGTACACGTCAAAAAAAAAATCTTCAATTCTGGAAGAGCCCAATATTTGGAGAAAGATATCCTTTCTCTCAAATATGAATGTCAAGATCCAAGACGCTGTTATTTGCTCTCTAGCAGTAGACACGCCTTTGTCTTTCAGTAAGGGGATGTTTAATCCAGGGTCACATATTTTTCCTCCTTTTTTATTGGAACTGACATCAATAGACATTGTTAGGGCGCATCCCAGCTTCATCATCAATATAACACTATAAAAAAAAACACGACTTTCATTAAAATATTATATGTTAGGATTAGGGCTATGTGTGAACCAGGGGTGAGGTTTAAAATTACGGCAGAGTTAGTGTATTTATTGGGATTGGGGTTAAGGATATGATCTGGGTAGGGTTTAGGCTTAGGTGTTGGATAGAGACTCCTTCTAAGAAAAGTAATGGTGTTGATGTAGTCAATCTAGTTAGGTTGAAATAATGATGTCTATCTAGTGACAGGTTAATGTAGCGGCAGTGAAGGTAGGAACAGACACCACCTTTAACTACTTTTTAGGTGTCCAAGCTGCCACTACAATGTAACTGCATTGTAGTAAGACTATTGGAAGATCCCCATACAGTAATGGTTTCAAGAGGAATTTCAATAGCCACTAAAATACTTTCAATTTTTGCTATGGTGAGAATCAATTCCTCAATTCTACCAACAGCATTCCGGTCCCTGGATGCAGAGGCCAAAATGTCTTCATATTTTAGAAAGCATACAGGATACAATTATCATACGCATGTCAGAGCTCATTCATATCCACTTTAAGTCACATCCTTACACGCGCCTATCCAGATTAGGCAGATGTAAATGTGTAAATTACACTATGGGAGGGTTCTCAGGAAGCCCCTTATAAAGTACCACCATCACCCAACTAGTTATGCTGATCTCTGATTACTCTATGCCATTGCCTTGTATTTTTTTAATTATTAAGAAATGCACGCTGGAAAGATCCTTAACACCTCTCTTTTGTGGACAAAGTTTATAATCCTACAAATCACGGCTATGAGGTGTTAGAATATACCACCCAGAATATATTAGATTATCAGAACAGATTCAAGAACTGAAAACAGTGTCTGTGATTATGTTGAATGATGTATCTACCTTAACCCATACCTATAGAACCTCAACATACAGCTTGAAGCAGCTTCTCTTTGTCTGCATGGACCAGGATAGCCACACATTGTATATGCATGGGACGGGTTTACCAGATGATGCATGTGGAATACAGGTGTTGGCTGAACACACACAATACTGAACTTCCCAATGGCCTTTAAAGACGATATCTTTAGCTATTTAATTCTCCACAAAGATCTACACGGTACATTTAAACACTGTAATGTGAATACAACATTGTTTTTAGCAGTGCCAGGAACACGTTTTGAACAAGACAACTGTCTTATATCTGTACCATCTACTATGTATATGCAAAGAACGTATGAGTGAACGCAGAGTACTGCTGCGGCCTCTCTTTAATCAAAAGGGTATTCGAACATGCAGGCAGGCTGTAAAAGCGTGTTTTGCCGGTGAAGATGTACAGTCAAACTGCCGCCTTGTAAGATTCCGGACCACAGCTGAAAAGAGACAAAACAGCAATGAAACACTTGGAAGGTAGAGTAGACAACTGGAGGATTCTGGGGATGCAGCCAAACAATGGGCTGCAACAATCCAACGGCACTACGGCACTTTAAGCACCTTGGGCCAGATATATGACCCTATTTTGCATGTGCAAACGGGTTTGCGACCCGTTTGCGCATGCAGAATGTGAAAGGTCTATGTGCAATTCCTAAATAGAGAGTCACAATTTATTTGTGACTCGCTATTTAGGAATTGAGAGCCGCTATTAGGAAGGGGCGTTCCCTTCCTAATAGCGACCACAACCCCATGTATGAAGGTTTTGCAACCGCAATTGCGGTTGCAAAACACTCAGAAATGACCACCCTCTTCAAGAGGGTGGTAATGCACTCGCAAAAGGGAAGGGGTCCCTGCGGGACCCCTTCCCCTTTGCAAATGCAAGGGAAAATATTTTTTAAGGGCAGGCAGTGGTACCAGGGACCACTCCTTGCCCTTAAAAATGAAACGAAAATGTTTCCTTTTTTTTATTTTGAAATTCATCCCGTTTTCCCAGCAGGCCACCATACCTGGAAGGGTATGGTGGCCTGCTCAATGGGATCGCAAATTGCGAGAGGCTCATTAATATTAATGAGCCTCGCAATTTGCGACCCCATTGGGAATCGCGAACAGTGGTAAACACACTGTTGTACATGGCAAATTGCACCTTGCAAATTGTGACTCGCAAAAGAGTCGCAATTTTCAAGGCACAATTTTGCTGGTCGTACATCTGGCCCCTTATCAGTTACCTGCCCATCCCGCAGGAAACTACTTCTGCACTTTATTTAGGAGGGAATTAGTTGCAAAACGATAGTCGCTTCCCAATCAAGGGGGACCGCCATGAACCTACTGATAAGTATACACGTTGTCAGCCTCATAATGCCGGGCTGCCTGACTATTAATCTATAATTTATTACCGTCTAGTTGGACATTGCTTGCGCTCCCATAATCATCCAGGACTGCCATGAACCCTATGACAAGTCTTACAGCTGTTAGCCTCCTAAAATCGGTCTTACTTGTGTGTCGATTTAAATACCGTATATAGGTTTCCCGATTTATGTCCTTATATAGGCACAATTGGCATTGCCCATATTTAGGCATAGGAATCCTACCCTTATTTAGGCATTATCCATGCTAACCAAATACAGGCATGGCCACCTACATCCGTTCATCTATGTCACAACGAGTTCTTGGAAAACCAGACTCTTAAGCCTTTAGGACTTCCCCTTGCTTGGATATGGATTCCTCCAAGAACTCATATATTATGCATGAACATCTATCCCTTAGGGGTTCGTTCATGACGTTCTTCTGCCCGACTTTTACGTCAATACTGACCTTCCTAAACACCTTCAAGGTATAAATATACCTTCACTTACCAGGGCAAACCACGGTTCGGCTGTCTACTTGCAAGACGCGGCTCGCCACGGCAAGTTCGGAAGGAAGTCAAGTCCGCGCCTGACGCACTGACCAGACACTGTCATCCTCCTCGCAGAGAATCCAGCTCCAGTGTTTCTGACTCCCCTTGCTAGGTGTTAGAGATCGAGACTCGGAAAGAGATTCCAACCTCACTCATTCTAAGGTATGGAGCGGACTAGAACCTAGAGCAGGGGTCTCCAACCTTTTCTGTAGTGAGAGCTACTTCTGCTCAAGGAAAGTCTTCCCGAGCTACTAGAAAAGTTTATACCTGTAAAATAGTGACTAAACTATGACCACCCAAAGCAAGAATTTCAGTAATTACCACCCAAGTATACAAAGTGTGTTTACCAGCAGAAATGCTGGGAAAAAGTTCTTCAATATCCTCCCCTTGACTTATGAAGTAACATTCAAATCTTGACATGCCAAGTGGCACAAAGGACAGAACCACAGCAGTACGTCTCCCCAGCTCAGCTTGAATTATCATTCACCATTTTCTGAAAATGCACATTTTTCTATCTAATACTACTTTCCACTGTGGGCAAACAAACTCAGTTTTCAAGAAGAAACCCCATTTTTGAAAACTAAAACTGCCTTTAAAATATCAGTTTTCAGTTTTTGAGAAATGCACAGTCTCAAAACATCAGCTTGTTATCACCATCATGTACTGTCTCCCATGTACAAATGCCTCATATGGACAGACTACTTTGAATTCCAAGGTATTACAGTCATATGCCATGGATGCTCACCAGTGGTACAGGAAACAATGGTCCTAGACTTCTTTAAAGCTACAATTCAGTTATGAAAAACATTCATTAGTCAAAGGGCATCCGGCACATATAGAATTAGCATTGTTTCATTAATATAATATACCACCATTTTCTTTACAAAGCAAACAAGTATATCCTCAAAAGACACAAAAGCACAAAAAATCGCTCCAATGGTGACTATTATTTAGTTACTTTTATAACAGATCATCATATTCAATGCTCCAAATAGAGAAAGAGGTTGCTCCAAGGGCAGTGTGAAAAAGGAACGTGCTTGTGAGGTAGGACAGATATAAAGGAGGGGAATCCAAAAGGCAAATTCAATAACCAATCAATTACACATTCTGGTATCCTTAGTAAAACTGCTTGTGGTTCATAGTGGCACCAGTTTTACACATAGGCCTGTCTCTTATGGATTTACAAAAATTAATTTCATGATTTTCTGATGACGCACAGAGAACATTCATCTGTGAAAAGGCAGGGCTGGGATGATATCAGGGACAGGCCCACTGGGGGAAGAGTGTCGACGTTTCGACCCAAGTGCAATGAGCGTAATTTATATCCTCTGCAGGCGGGTCTTCCTCAGGAAGGGGGAGGGGAGTCAACCTAGGGTGAGGTACAGTCAGGATACAGCCCTTAAGGAAGACCCACCTGCAGAGGATATAAATTACCCTCATTGCACCAGGGTCGAAACGTCGACACTCTACCCAAGTGGGCCTGTACCTGATATCATCCCAGCCATCCTTTTCACAGATGAATGTTCTCTGTGCATTATCAGAAAATAATGAAATGAATATTTGTAAATCCATAAGGGACAGGCCTATCTGTAAAAACTGGTGCCACTATGAATCACGACCAGTTTTACTAAGGATTCCAGAATGTGTAACTGATTGGTTATTGAATTTGCCTTTTGGATTCCCCTCCTATATATCTGTCCTACCTCACGAGCGCTTTCCTTTTTCACACTCGCCTTGGAGCAACCTCTTTCTCTATTTGGAGCATTGAATATGGTGATCTGTTATAAAAGTAACTAAATAATGAACAGTCGCTATTGGAGCGATATTTTGTGCCTTTGTGTCTTTTGAGAATATACTTGTTTGCATTGTAAAGAACATGGTGGTACATTAATGATACAATGCTAATTCTACATGTGCCGGATGCCCTTTGACTAATGAATGTTTTTCATAAGTGAATTGTATCTTAAAAGAAGTGTAGGACCGTTGTTTCCTATAGCAATCGTTACCCAGGTCCGTGGACAATTGTGGGTTACCCCATTATATCATAATGGAGGCTCACCATAGCACCACGGATGCCTGGATTATGCCAGTAATGCCCACCATTATACTAGGTCCACAGTTGTGCCAAAGCTGGAAACCAGAAGGATCAGGGATAAGACCACATATCAGTCATGTCCATTAATATGCCAGGAATAGGTACATATAGGCCAGTCATGCTAAGAGTAGGTCTATGATGGCTGACAGCATACCACAACTAGACCAAAAATACTAAAATAGTCAAGGATGACCATTATTATGCCACTGGCACTATTATGTCAGGAATGGACACAATTATGCCAAATATAACACTCTTATGATGGGGCTAGCATATATATTTGGTGGTTCTTGGCACCAGGCATAGTTTCAGGAAGCAATAGTGTTTATTATGGGCACACACATAAATGTTGATGAATCTCTTAATTTTCTCTGGTCTGGATCATGCCCTGTTCTCCTCAAGTCTTGATCTGATCATGCATCTAACTGACATTTTCACTCTAACTTCTGCAGTCCCACACTGTGGTGGGTCAGGACTGATTACAGCTCAGGCTACTTCTGCCATACTTTTTTGATGGTGCACTGTTCACACACATGTTGTGACTGATGAAGGAGGGACTACAACATGGTCAATCTCCTTGTGGCTTAATTATATTGAGATGGATACAGACTGTCATGTTGCAGGTCCTATAAGCCGGCACAGTGTGTGTTTGAGTGTTACTGTGATAGGTTTGGCTGGCCGTCACTCTTAGGGTCTTGAGATGATCAGTGCTGCCTTCTTTAAGAGGCACCTACTCTCTGAAATTGATACTGGGTTTGACTTCACCTCGGAGAGCTACTTTGAAGGTACTGGCGAGTTACCAGTAGCTCCCGAGCTACTCGTTGGAGACCCCTGGTCCAGCTTATGTAGGCTAGCAAAAAAGGACTAGACTGCTAACCCAAGAATAGCGGATCCGCTCACTTAGGCGGACACTGCGAGGCAGTCTAGGTTCAAAATTCGGACACAGTATAAACAGTACAAAAATTGTCAATTCCCTCAGTTCCCAGCTTTGAAATTAAAAAACCCAAAACGCTCCTTTAATAAAACAGATTGTGCAAAATACGCAGATTTGCAGCCCCCGTCACACAGAGAGTAACGTATCTCTTCTATATGAATTGATACTCTAAGCAGAATGAAAGCCATTCTTTTACAACAAACTGTGCCACTGACCTCGGCCAAAGAAACCTATGATCTACAAGTCGCAAGGACTTCTGCCGAGATACATGCCCTTCTAAATACAAACTGCCCTATATATTTCTCAGAAATGTTAGAACGTATCTTAAACATGTCTGATACGAGCGGTTTTGTACTTGTATTTAAGACCGTGTGTTCAGGACTGTTAGCACCTTTTCAAGCAGTCCTCAGAATAATTCTCAACTTCGTGCACTCTGTGTTTTACGGACTGCCACTACTTTTTGGACTCGTTGCAGGGATCCTATTTTTGCTCCTACTGCTCCGATATGGCAAGCCAAATCACCGACGTCACTCCAAGCACCATAGAGAGAGCTCTATTGAAAATGATTTGTCGTGAGCGCATCGTCCAAATTTTGGGTTTACCTCATCTACGAGAATTAAATACCACATGGTTTCTGTCATTCAGACCAATCTGGCAAGATTGCATCTTACCTGTTCTATGCTGCCTGCTTTGCGGTGAAGAATGCATGCTAGACATCTGTCTAACACTCCCATCAGTCATGCCTTCCGGATATCGATACTCTGCTGGAACTGGTAACGGCCCATGCTGTGTGTTGTCCCCAGCGGCTACCAATCCTGATGACGGCATTCATTGAGATCTCACAGACGCAAATTGCTACTGCTGAGGTACGAGAGGATACAACAGGCGCGCAGGTAACATTCGATACGAACATTGCTGATGCGACCAATGCTGCCGGCGATGCTTCTCATCTATGTGCGGTTAATCTTCTAAACGAGGTAATCCAACTTTCACCTACAACCGTAGGCGATTTTTTGTCTACAGGATTAGAAGATTTCATGTTTTCTCCATCCTCATACACTGACTTTTGATTCAGCACACAGTGTACTGGGAGGAGTCTGAATTTGGCCTTCATTTTTTCAAAACAAAGACTAAACTTTGAACTTTGTCCTCTGATTACTTTTTTTTCTTTTCTCCAAATTTGAATGTTTTCTTTTTATGGCACAGTAATCTGCTTTCAGTAGAACTATTCTTAGAGAACAGAATTCTTTGATACACCTTCAGAGACAATATGTCACCTTGTCAATAACAATTGATTTATGTAACTTGACATGAAATGGTTTTGACCTTTTTTCTTCTGTATTTACGAACCATTTCATACTGTGTATATATATATGTATGTGCAATCATTTAGCATTCAATGTAAATATATGCTTGGAATGAAACATTGCTTTAGTATGTACAGCACCCTTTTTGGACATGTTCTTAGCCATCCATATGTAGCTATATTTTAGGTATGCTTAGCATGTTTAGAATTTAGTAATGTCGTTCATACGAAAGTGGAGTGGGTGCTGTGTGTCGATTTAGATACCGTATATAGGTTTCCCGATTTATGTCCTTATATAGGCACAATTCACATTGCCCATATTTAGGCATAGGAATCATACCCTTATTTAGGCATTATCCATGCTAACCAAATACAGGCATGGCCACCTACATCCGTTCATCTACGTCACAACGAGTTCTTGGAAAACCAGACTCTTAAGCCTTTAGGACTTCCCCTTGCTTGGATATTGATTTCTCCAAGAACTCATTATGCATGAACATCTATTCCTTAGGGGTTCATTCATGACGTTCTTCTGCCCGACTTTTACGTCAATACTGGCATTCCTAAACACCTTCAAGGTATAAATATACCTTCACTTACCAGGGCAAACCACGGTTCGGCTGTCTACTTGCATGACGCGGCTCGCCACGGCAAGTTCGGAAGGAAGTCAAGTCGCCGCCTGACGCACTGACCAGACACTGTCATCCTCCTCGCAGAGAATCCAGCTCCAGTGTTTCTGACTCCCCTTGCGGGGTGTTAGAGATCTAGACTCGGAAAGAGATTCCAACCTCACTCATTCTAAGGTATGGAGCGGACTAGAACCTAGAGGGACTTTTGGCAAATCTTGGCAACTATAGCTAAACTAGACTATAGACAAACAGCACCTACTTCTTGTACTACACTTAGGTTAGGTACACTGGGGTAGAACTAGCTAGAAGCATCAGATGAGTAAAAAAATGTTGGCCTGTGTTATTTATGTATGTATTTTTATGAGTATCTGTCATAGCTACAAACCATGCTATTATAGAATTATTTTATCTTACTGCTAACGCTGTACGTATTATACTTTGCATTCTGTCTTACGATTGTAGCAGTTCATATCTCTTGCACGAGAAATAAGACTGTTCAATAAACCCCTTTTATTAAAACGACTTTCTGTCTATTTCTGTGTAACTCTGTAGAAACTAAGCATGCACGATTGACTGAGTGAAACTATTATCTTTTGTTTCCACGATTCTGAGATTGTTCCGATTTTAAGGGAAACAAAGTTGTCATGTTTATGCGGTTGTCAGAAACGAATCCCTTCTTGTTTATTCGAGAAGTTTCTATTGACCTCTGAGTTAGCTGGCACACACAAGTAATAAGGTTTAATGTACTCGATAGAGACATACTGACCTCAGTCCTATGTCAAAACTATAGTGTATATTATTCCAATGCGCAGAGCCTATCAGGGATATAGGAACTACACTACATACTGTCTATCTAAATTAAAGTAAAGTAAAATAAGGATGGAGTTCCATGGGTGGAGAGTAGGTGTTCCCACGCATCCATCCATGTATTTTGGCACATTCACAGATTTAAACCTGGAAATGCGTCTAAATGCTACGCTTTTCTGATAGAGGTGCAAGAAGAGAAATATCTTTATTTCTTCTCGTTGTTTACTCTTTGTATTTGTGCTCCTTTCTGCAGCACACTTAGAAAGAAGAAACTACCTCTAAGGATTGTTTTGTGCAGGAAGGGGCATCTTCCTGCACAAACACAATCCTGGCTGCAACACAGGCACCCTTGCACCATGACACAAGGGTGTTTGAGTTCTTGCTAGCCTGCACTGAGTGCACTAGCGCCCTGCGAAAGCAGGAATGCACTATATCTTGATTGATATTGCGCACTCCTGCCCTTGCCATTTAGCTCAGCATAGCAAGTTGTCTTGTTGAGTTGCACAGCGTCAAATGATGATAAATCTGCTCTTACTGTGTTTTGCGTTACCACTGCTTGTAGAGCTAAGGCACGTCGGTCTATTGAAAATGGTGATGTGCTAAGTGCCCCTGTGCATTGCGGAGTACCATGTATAAATATCACAAGAGCTTATTGCGGTCACTAGCCAGCTTGATTTTGCAGCATCTGTGAGCAGGATGGCATTGTAAGGGAGACAAGACAGGCTCAACCTCCTTTATGTGTAACACAGATCTGGTATGCCACATTTTGAGATATATATTTTCTGGGAATTACAATTGCAGTACTTGGGATGATTTGTCAACCAGCAGAGTACGGACACAATACTATTAAAGGCCACATCTGGCCAGGCGACATTAGAGCATCTCTTTATTTCTGTGTGGTGTCTCATAGCGGGATTTGGGTCTTCTGATCCTCCATCTAAGATGTGTCAACTGCAGGAGTGTTAACTGTAGTTGTGTATTTCTGGGTGAGCTTTAGCACTAGTGGACAGTCTTGCACCCTTCCTGTGGGTGTGCGGCGCAGACGTCATTGTACAATGCTTGCGGCATATCGTCACAGGTAACAGAAGTAGGTTGCCAACACCATGATTTAGAACTTGGGAAACAGCAAAGCATTGAAAAAATACAACTCATGCACAACCGTTATAGAAGATGAGGGTGCAACCTTTCAGGGACTTAATGGAAAATGTTGTCACAGTTCTACACAATGGATCCACCCTGGAAGAACCCAATCTGCTAACTACAAATGCTTATTTATTAACTAACAACTGTGAAAGAGAGTTGATAATCAGCTGTCGTTCTGTGTCATGTTTCCCCAGTTGAAACCAGCTTTTGCAGTGAAACCAGCAATTATTAATAAACCAAAGTGCCTGCTGCGAGCTCGGGAGGCTACTGTAAACAAACTCATATGACCGATCAGATGCGCTGCAGTGCTCAGCTGGTAAGGCGAGTACGTGGGAATCAGACGACTTCTTGCTGCGGGTCCAATGGGGGCTGCGCGGGTCAGCTGAAGTGGTGACGTGGGTTGTGGTGGAGCCACAGTGGGGCATTCATCCACCAAGCAACAGCACAGTCCGTGCTGGGTGTGTGGGAGGCCGTAATCTGAGCTGCCTTTTAAGCTCACCCTGGGTCATGGATTATTTTAAGAAAACACTCATTCGAGGGTAAATGGGATGGGAGGACATAGTCGACTGCATACACTGTTCATGGACACGTGCAAACAACAAAGGGCCTGGTTTACTAATGTTTTCCACAGGCACAAGTCAGCCTTAAAACTGTCGTAAAATAGAAAAGAGTCTTACGACTGTCGTAATCTTTTGTAAATCAGAATTATTTTACTTGCTTAAGACAACATTAAGACATTCTTAAAGTATGTAAAATAGTTTAGTAAATCAGACACAAAATTGTCAGTGAATGGTAAGGATGGGTGATGGCGGGGCAACGCATTTAGGTAAAACATTGACTATCACAGGGCAATGTAGCAGCCATACATATAGTTGAGCTATTGCCGATTACAAAAGCCATGGTCGCAAAACACAGCAGACTCAGCTATCCGTTATGTGATCAAAATCCATATTTTATTTTTATGGTAAAGGACAAATCAAATGACATCCAGGGGGTAAGGCACTCCAGCACTTCAGTGATTCTCAGTGGGTTAGGAGCTGTTTTACTTACTCCAGGCTGACTTGGGTTGCATTCACCTCTAGAAATTGAAAGAAACTCTTTCTAAGATTGATGTACCTCAGTGGAATGTTTTACCTGGATATTGCGGTGCAATCGTTCAGGAATTGTGGAGCCCACTGTGTCCATCACTTACTATCTCAGTGTCTGTGTTGGCTCACCGTGAACTGGATATCGCTGAACATGGCTGGGCTTGACTGAGTGTGCTTGCTCAGTGTTATGAATAATCTTTCATTGTTGTAATTTGAGCATTCCCTTAGGGACTGGGCAGTCTATCATGTTTAGAACAGTGGTGTGAGCTACCTCTTTGGAGCAGTGCCCTAAACTAGTAGCTCAGATCTCTCCATGGTGATGAAACTGGGATCAACCATCCTGGAGTGTCCTGTCGCCCTAGTCGTTCTCCAGGTCTTTCGCCAGAAGCTGAGTTTATTGTTTGCATAACAAAGCATAGAGCAAAGTTCCCTTTGTAAGTGCTGTGGTTGAGTAGCACAATGGCTACGCATATGCACTACAACCAGGTATAATCAATGGTACCTTTAGCATTTAGGGCCAGCGGCCCAATCAAAAATACAATTTTAATACAAAAATTAATTGGGATAGTTCTGTCCGCCTCTTAGTTCATAATGCTTTTGGTCATACTCGTCATAGAAGATGTATCTAACATAAATTTATAAAGAGCTCACATCCTGAAGTGGTGAGTAATCCAAACGAATCACAGTAACTTATGAAGAGAAGTTTATTGATCGTACTCCACCCATGACACGGAGTATCCCTTTCAATGTAGATCCTAACCGTAACTGCTTCGTATCATTCGAGTCTCACAGGACTCATATTCAAACATATACAAAAGAACTAAACACACTCGGATGCGCGAGGACCGCATCATGTGAACGATGCATCGCGCGCTGGCCGCGCGATGCATAACCCTTCACACCATGTCGGTACCGAGCGCAAGCTCAAGTAACCACTACACATCCCTAAAGGCAATAACTATGAGTCCAGTTTTATGAGATGAGGTGCGAGACCAGACTGGGCATCCAAAAGCAGCCCTGGCACAAATGCTCGAACCAGCCCTGCTCCCGTCATCACATCGTGCTCTGATTCCATTCATCCATTCTCTCTCTTGCCCCCCTTCTCTCCTCCTTCTCTTCTCCCTCTCTGATCACTTTCTCTCTACCTTCCCACTGTGTCCCTCTCTTTTCTGTCACACTTGAAGCCTCCCTATGCCTGCTGCAATGAACCTGGGAAGCCAGGGAAAGTGATACAGAGGCACCCAGAGCAGGCCTGGGCTTTCACAACCGGCCCCTGAGGCAGTCGCGACTGCTGCCAATATGCAGCGGGCGGCAGGGCAGCAACAGCAGCTGTCGCAGTGGTGATTTGAATTAATTGGAAAAAAAGTCTTAGCTGATCCTGCTGGCCGCCTCGCGCTTTGTGCCCTTCCGTTTTCCTGCTGCTCCCGGCAGTCCCTGGGACAGACTCCCCATCCAATCCAGACGCTGCTCTCAGGCTATGAGAGCAGCGCCGGGATTGGCATGAGCAGGCTGGTTTGACACTCACTCAGGCACAGGGAGTCTGTGCCATTTCTCCACCCAGCTGTAGAATACAGCTGGATGGAGAAACCTAATTGCTCATGTATGTTTGGCCGTAATTAACATGCGTACTTACAAGTGCACTCCACACCACTCCTCTTCCCTACTCCCATGGTCGGGCCCCTCCCTACATACACATGGGTGAGCCAATGCCTGAAAAACAAAATTATAATAAAATACCACTTTATTTTTCAGCTGCTGGCTCTGAGCCAGTGGGGCGACCCTTCTGCGTCATGCGGAGGAGCTGCCGACGCTCTGAGAGCTGTAGCCCACCGGGGAAATGCTCAGTGGAATAAAAGACCTCAACGGCCCTGATCAAACGCTGTAAGATGTTACTATCCAGTGTACAGGGTGGACATTAAAAACATTTGCCATTAGGAAAAAAAAAATTGGAAAAAGCTGCAGGTGTGATCATACAATTTTTATCTCGCTAGTATCCAGTTGCTATTTCAGCATTCACTGTAAAGGGGACTCTGCTGTACTGACACTCTTTTCTGAACTGGTACAAAATGCCCCACTCCCTTCACCTCTCAATCCAAAGTGTGCAAGGCAAAGAAGGTCCTCTTTGTGCATCTTGATAACACAGAACAAAATGCAAGCAACTCTTGTAATGCAAATAATTAGCAGACTATGTCACCAAAACTCGGGATCTTCATAATTTAATTGTCCACAGCTCTGGATTTATTCTACTCTAATAAGCAATCCTAGAAAATCCGATTGGATGTCGCCTGAGCCCATGTTATACACAGGGAGCAATGTCCTTGTTTGCTCCACGGTGCACCTTTCAAAAGGTAAGCCTGGCACAGACTGGGATAGTGCACCATATTATGATGAATGTGCTGCCACAAGGCAGGCCTTGAGCACTATACATTCTACACAGGGCAGACCTGCAAACCCAAGAATGCCGCATTCAATGGTTTTATCTACTGTGTTCATGCCTGTATGTACTGAATATTTTTCTTTATTGCAATATGCTGTAAAATGCCGCATGCGGCTGTTGCTTGAAATACTAAGCCTAATAAAATGTTTTGTTTTTTTTAAAATATGAATGTGCTGCCCCCCTGTGCAGCTGCGAAGTTACAGTTGCCCAGGATCAGTGCATTCCATGAAGCACGGAGAGGCTGCTTCGAAGCCGCCCCATCTTTCACTATGCAGGCAGCAAACCGACTGCAATTTATAGAGGGGACACAGATCCCCCTGCAGGCAAGTGTAGTGAGGGCCTGCACCCGCCTGCAGAGGGATGTCTGGGGGGCCATGGGACCTCATTTCCCGCCAGTAGAGGGCTGCCAACGGGGTCCGCATTGACAATGTGCCACCTTGTTGTGATGCAAAACTGATTTTTGCTTGCCCCTGCCTCCATGTCCATAATAACAAGAGGCGCAGAGGCAAATTGATTCCCTCATTTGCATGGGTCCACGCCCACAGGTAAATGATGAAATCCCTCTCATTATAGTGCTGGCACTACATGTGTGCCAGTGTTATCTGTATTGGAGAAGAGGCCGAACAAGCATCTGCAGCCCCTTCTATAATACCATAGTACCCTGGGGGAGGATATAGTTGGAGCACAAGCCTGGTGTGACCGCAACGCACTGTGCGTAATATGGCCCCTGGCCTCCAACTAATACCAAATATCAAAATAAGAGGCCTCATGTGACAAAAATCATGGGGGCATCATCAGTGATATCACGTGTACTTTGACCAAGGCTGACGTCACCATAAGAAACATTGCATAAGCTTTGACCATGGAGTGAAAGATTGATTGAGGATGCAGCATTGTAAAGGGGACGTTCCACCCAAAATGTATTTTGGGCATTGAAAGGCCACCAACAGGGGGCGTGGTTTGGACGCCGAAGGAGATGGCGGCTCGGTGATTCTCTCCGCCCGTGCGTTGAACGAATGAGGCCAGAGGAACGGGCCTCACCGCTCCTCTCCGACAACGGATGGCGGAAAAAGTGATCGGAAGGTGAGGAGGCCTGAGAGGAGAAGTTTGGAGCCGTTTCGCCGTTGGGAAGCGGCTCGGCCGCAGCCCTACGTGATCCGTCCGATGCCTGTGAGAACTTCGGCAGACTTCGGGACCGTGTAACGGGAGAGGTGTCGGAGGCAGAGCGGTTGCGGAGTGGATCGAGGCCAAGTGTGACGGCTATCGGAACTCAGCCGGTGTATGCGTAGGAGCGCATCTAGGGTGAGGCGGAGGAGCTGCGCAGCGCGATTAACAATCGCTGATGGATGTCGCTTTGACAAAATGGCGGCTACCGCGACATAAAAGGAGAGACCTCAAGCTTCTGCTGCAGAGTCTATGGGGCGCTTGAACATATCGTGCTATCCGCATTCCGGGAGGGATGTGAGCCTACCCTGATGCTGTGAGCTGTTGAGTTGTGAGGCTGATTCTGTTACCCTCAGTGAGGCCTGTGTAAAATGATGATGGTGTATATGGCATCGTGGCAGAACGCATGGATTAAACGGCTCCCTCCAGGGTGGAGCTAGGCCTATAGAGCGAACACGGAGTTCCACTTCTTGTCTGAGATTGTGTTGCTCTGAGCCTGCATGACTTCCCTGCCAATGGGTGATCTCGCATGCAATCTTTTGCCTTGCACCATGGTCCCGACGAGTGGAGGCGCTGACATTCCCTGTACACTGGTTTCCATGATTTGATCACGCACCCGGCGCGTGGTGGGTAATACGAGCGCCATGTTCTGCGATCCTCCAATTACATTGCTAGAAGACGGGAAGGCGCCATTTTAGTCGGCAGAGGGAACGGCTACCAAGAGATACTCCACTGGAGTGGGCTGAAGTACTTTGGGACTTTTCTGTTTGCCGAAGGTATCTACTTGACGGTCTACCATGGCTGATAGTAAAGAATCGATGAAAAGCATGAAGAGGCTCAAATCTGATCAATCAAATCCTAGTTCACCCAGCAAGGGAGCGAAAAGTAATCCCGATCCGATGGAGCTGATACTTAATAAGCTGGATGAAGTGAGGGAGCTAGCTAAGGCTACTAAAGATGAGGTGGCGGCTATCAGGCAGGATAATCGTGAAACCAACGCAAAATTGGTGGAGGCAGAGTCGAGGATCAGCAGGCTTGAGGATCTAGAGGTAAAGTCGTGTGCAGCCATCAATCGCTTATGCATATCATCGGATCAAACTATGCGGAAACTGGCGGAATTGGAGGACAGGAACAGACGGGGGAACCTACGCATTTTTGGCCTTCCGGAGGGGTCGGAGGATCAGCATGCTAGCTGCGGGGCTTTCCTGGAATCTTGGTTCTCCCAGGCTACTAATCTGTCCTTTCACCATCCATTGGAGTTTGATAGGGCTCATAGAGTACCAGGCAAGATAAGTAAAAACCAGAAAGGGCCCAGAGCGATTGTGTGCAAGCCATTACGTTATCAACATGTGGAACAGATTCTTGACTTCATGAGGAAAAACAACCATATTTTATGGAAATCGGTCAAGGTGTACGTCTCACAGGACTACAGTAAAGAGACGGTGGAGGTTAGGAAAGCGTTCTTGGCGCTGCGACCAATGCTAAAGAAAAGGGGCTTCCAGTATGGGTTTGCTGGCCCTGCAAAGTACCGTGTGTTGATCCACGGATCTCCTCATTTCTTCTATGATCCTTTGAAATTGAAACGCATGCTTGATGGTCCGGACGATCAGGACATGGATACAAGTGCCTCATTGGGGGCGGCAGCGCAGGCTTCAACCTCAGGTCATAAGTGAACACAGCTATGTACTGTCTAATGCTACTTGATGGGGCAGGCTGCCTAGGGCTTATTCCCTGCCTTCGGGCTCTTTCCAAAACAGTTTTATTGGCAGTATGCAGTTGCAGATGCTTAGGATACCTAGCCATGTGATATGTTTTAGAATTATTACCTTTTGAATAGAGGAGTTTCAGTTTACTGGGCCAAGAGAGTTAATGGTTATGCATAATGTTCTACAGGTTTATTAATTGGGTTGGTAACGACTGACGGGGTGCGTAAACGACTGGTCTAGAATGGTTGATGAGGTGCCCGTAAGATGCGCTGGTGGGGGGGTGTTGATGCCTAAAGGGTTGTAACAGGCCTTAATCTGAGGGGGATAGTTCCTCTGGTCCATGGTTCTTATCTCTCAGTACAAGCTATGCACGGGGGGGTTTCCGACGCATTCTCTTTCCAGTCACCATGTCTAACTCTTTCAGTTGGGGTGGGAAGGGTGGGGGGCTGGGGGTTTGTGGGAAAGGGGTATGTGTTCTTTGTTTTTTACTTTTATTGTTGGTTGTTCCGGCTTGCATGGTCTCCATCTTATTGCTTCTTGTGGGTGTGGGCGGTACTGGGCTTTACTGCGGCTTTCATTGCGGTTACACTGTGAAGTATGTTTTTGATGTGACGATGATGCAACCTCCTGATGATAAATAACTCACTTAGCTCGCCGTTGGGAGCATGTAGTTTGGACAGACTGAAAGTACTGTCACTTAACGTTAAGGGCCTGAACCAGCCTGTGAAGAGACAGAAGATATTAGATTATGTTAAAAGGCTGAAGGGTGATATCGTTTTGCTCCAGGAGACGAAGCTTGAGGCAAAGCAGTTTTACCACCTGAGGAATAAATTTTATAATGAGGTGGTGGGTGCAGAGGCTGTGAATAAAAAGAATGGTGTCCTGATACTTGTTGCGAAGAAATCTAAGGTTGAGGTTTTATCATCGGAAGCTAGTGCAGATGGTAGATGGGTCACGGCCAAGATGAGTAAGGATAATACAGAGTTCTATGTCACTAGCGTGTACGCACCCAACACTAGCGATCTGGACTTTTGGGACAAACTGAATAAACACCTTGAAACTATCCCGGATAATGCGTTGCACATAGTAGCTGGGGATTTCAATCTTCCAATAGATGCAATTTTAGATAGAGACTCACGATGCGTCTTTAAATCAACGAAAGCTCATAAAGCCTTTCTTAGTATGTGTAAGCGCTTCCACTTGGTAGATACATGGAGACTCCAGAATCCCACAGAGAGGGATTATACTTTCTACTCTCCACCACACGACTCATATTCCCGGATTGACTTCCTCCTTATCACACAGAATGGCGTTCCCAGATTAGACTCTACAACCATTGAGCCCCGGGTTTTATCGGACCATTCGTGCATTTCATTAACGATCACGAATGTTAAACCATCCTCTCGTCAGACAGCTTGGAGGCTGAATGATGAAATCCTAACTAGTGAAAAGCACCGGGCCACTGTACAGGAGGCGATTTCATCATACCTTCAGATTAATAAACAAGGGGACACGTCCGATCTCATTAGGTGGGAGGCTCTAAAAAGTACTATAAGGGGAGTGTGCATCAAAATTAGGTCAGAGATGAATAAATCTTATAATGAGAAGTTGGAGGCTTTGGAGAAGGACATTAGAAATCTAGAGATTAAACATCTAAAAGATAGGGATGAGATGTCTCTTGCTGCGTTGGCGAATAAAAAATATGACTATAATAAAATAGTTAGTGAGAGGGCGGGAGTCTGGCTTGACAAGGGCAGGCGATTTAAGCTTTGTGAGTCTAATAAGGCAGGTAAGTCCCTCACCTCATACTTAAAGTTCAAGGTTCAGAAGAACTCTATTAGTGTTATTAAGGATGCTTCTGGGCACTCGCACTCAGACCCTGACAAAATAACGGAGGTGTTTAGAGTTTTCTATGAGGACCTCTATGCAAAAAATGAAGCGGTGGAGGAACCTAGAATTAAGGAATACTTAGATGCGTGTGATCTTCCACAGCTTTCGGAAGAGGAACGGGTCAATCTTAATGGTCCAATTAGCTCTGTAGAAATAGAGGCTGCGATTAAGCGCTTAAAGGTTGGGAAAGCCCCTGGCCCTGACGGATTCACGGCAAAATTTTATAAAACTTTCCCCTCCCTTTTGGTCGACCCCCTCCTACAGTTATTCCAAGGTATTAATAAATCTGGTGAAGTAAGAGGCACTTTGGCTGAGGCCATAATTGCTGTGCTTCCTAAAGATGGGAAAGACCCCTCGCTACCGAAAAATTATAGACCGATCTCATTGATTAATATTGATTGCAAACTCCTTGCCATGATACTTTCCGCCCGTCTACAGGGGGTTCTCCCGAAGTTGATCCACCCATCCCAAGCTGGTTTCCTTAAGAATCGTTTGTCTAGTGACAACACAAGAATTCTGGCACATGTACTAGAAAAGGCGAAACTCTTAGATACACCGACTGCAGCAATAACACTGGATGCTGAAAAAGCATTCGATAAGGTGGATTGGTCCTTCCTCCGGGCTGTTCTCTGTAAATTCAATCTAGGAGAGTCATTCACTAAACTGGTAATGTCCCTCTACTGCTGCCCTTCGGCGCGTGTTAGGGCTGGTGGATCCTTTTCCTCTTCTTTCCGCTTACAACAGGGAACGAGACAGGGTTGTCCCCTGTCTCCGTCACTCTTTTTGTTGGCGATTGAACCGTTCTTATACCATATAAGGCATGACCCAAATATAGCCGGTATACCGTTTGGTGATTGCACTATAAAATTAACGGCTTATGCGGACGATGTGCTGATAATGTCGGAGAGAGCGGATGAAGCGATTCCGGCCCTCATGGCTGACATTGAGGATTTTTCCAGAGTATCTGGTTACAAACTCAACAAAGATAAAACGGAGGTCAAACTGTTGAACAGTGTTGGGGATAAGGGGATTATTGGAGACTCTGGGCTTACATGGCAACCGCGGTGCTTTAAATATCTTGGGCTGGATTTTGACAAGGACCTGATCTCCACGCTGAAGGTAAATGAAGACTTGACCTTGAAAAAGATTTCTACATTACTAGACGGTTGGTCACCAAAGTTTCTCTCCTGGTGGGGTAGAGCAGAGACGCTTAAGATGATGTCGACTCCGTTGGTCAATTATCTGGCCAGTATGCTCCCTATGACGTTCTCTAATGCTTTTCTTACTAAGGTGGATCAGGTGTTTGGGAATTTTCTGTGGCAGGGCAAGAAGGCCAGAGTCTCTCTGAAGAAGTTACAATTAGCAAAAGATAAAGGTGGTCTGGGTCTCCCCTCCTTCAGGTGCTATCAGACAGCGTTTCTGTGCAAACAGGGCGCTCAGTGGCTGTTAAAATCCCCTACATACACACCACTATGGATAAACATTGAGGAGGCACTGGTGGATCACGCGCCTTTGGAGGCCCTCCTTACGATGGACCTGTCACACCTTCCTCACTCTAAGTACATCATGCTTAATACTAGAAGGGCCTTACTTAGACTCGATCAAACACATAAAACAAACTTGACAGTCGCCAGATCTTTGTATATGTCCCTGTGGAGGAATGCCCATCTTAAACTTAAGGGTAGTAGTATATTCTGGGAGTCATGGTCCAAGAAGGGCATTAACTTGGTGAAGGACTTGTATGAAGATGGGGTTCCTCTGCCATTCTCGACTTTACAGCGTAGGCATGATCTTATCCCGATGGATTTTTATGATTTCCTAAAACTTAAATCGATTCTGACGGCGAACAGCTTCTCTCCTTATGTCCCTTGGTTGATACAGCATATTCCACGATTAATACATGAGGGTCACTTTGTGTCGAAGGTATATAAATTGTTGTTGCCCCTACCCATGAAAAAACACAAAAGAGTGGAAAGCGTATGGGAAGCGGAGCCAAATACATCAGGCATATCCTTTGACTGGGAGGTGATTCATAAGTTAGCTCTCACACATAAAGTCTCACCCATTCTATTCCAGACGAAATATATGCTTCTCAACAGGGCCTATTGGACACCTGACAGGCTTTTCAGATGTAAATTAAGAGATTCCCCTGTGTGCTGGAATTGTCAATCAGGTACTGGGGATCTTGCGCATATGCTTTTCTCCTGTTCTTCATTAAGGGATTATTGGGGGAGAATATTCGATTGCATTTCCCATGTTTTTAAGATAACACCTGTACAGGAATTTGTTTACGTCATTCTGGGGGCACTGGACCCACAAATAACAACTGACCAGGATCGTCAATTGATGGACTTAATGCTAACAATGGCATGTAAAGTGATTCTTTGCAAATGGAAAAATGCGTCTGAAGTGAGCTTTAAAATCTGGCAGGAGTGGTTATCTTTCCTGAGGGGGTCTAGTAATCCGGCGCTTCAGGCTTCTACCTGGAGCCCTTCAAACAAAAAGCTTTGGAGATCATTGGATGCATCCTCCTTTCATTACGATCCACCTTGAGAAGTATACTTGGTCTGTCCCTCTGCGGGGGGTTGTGGTTGGGTGAGGTGTGACTGACCCATTGAGTCCCGGGGCGCTGCGCGCCATACATGAAGCAAGGTTATGGGATTGTACTTGTATTTGTTGATGCGAGCTGGATTGGGGTTTTATTCTTCATTTATTGTCTTGTCACTCATTTATTTTTTCGTATTTGTTCATATGATACGACTATTTTGATCTTGGTACATGGAAGAGTTATTGTATTGTCTCTGTTTCTTTAATAAAAAATATTTGAATTAAAAAAGAAAGGCCACCAACATAAAATCTCAGAATCATAAAGTTATTTTATTTTTCAATTCTGTCACTTTTTTCCTGGTTTATAGGCCAAGAGCTAATACTGGCACAAATAGCTGTCCGCTCCTGGCTGTGCACAGTCAACTGGTCAGGCAGACGCGATGACCACGTGAGAACCCCTGATCAGTCCCTGGACAGCTCTACAAGGAGCAATTAGTCTTGAACATATTGATAATAATAATAATAATAATCCACATTTGTAAAGCGCGAACAATCACCCATAAGAGTCTCTGGGCACTGGGGGTCGTCAGGAAGATTAAGCAAGCTATTGTCCAGAGTCACATGGTGCTGGGCTAATCTGCCGCCTGCGATCGAACCGCGATCCCCAGATTCCGGAGTCAGTCGCCCTGGCCGCGGCGCCACACCTCTTCACTCCCTGGCCGCGGCGCCACACCTCTTCCCTGATTGATATCACAAATACCAGGCGCATAAAGGGGAGGGTCACACGTTAAAGCACTGTTTCCTCTACATATTGACAATAGTTCATTCAGTTATATAGTGGAAAAGATATAGTTAGATTCAGCATTGTGTGCGTTCCTCGTTTGGGAGGGACGAGCGTAGAGGTGGGATTGTGTTTCGGGAAATCAGAAATACACTTAAAAACAATATACGTGCATACATGGTACTATGTATTAAACAACGTACACATTGGACAAGGATCTGGACATTCTAGTAGTTTCAGTAAAATTAACTAGTAGCATTTTAGGTCGGGATTGAAGGGTGAATTCGAAGTTAATGAAGTTTGGGAGGGTATAATTAGAAGTGATATTGTAGTCGTGGGTGTTTCAGACCCTTTTTTCTCAGAAACCTGTTTATTGCATTTTTGCCAACAATGCAAGACATCAGGTAGGCACTGATACCATCCAAGCTGGCTAATATTCAAATCAATGAGGCCTTTGAGCCCTGCCGTACAGCAGCAACAACAAAAAACAAAACAGCGAACCAAAATAACAATACACCTAATAGTAGCACCATATCTCACATTGTTCAGGATGTTGATTTCTCCACGCCTCTGAGGTACAATCATGCTGTAAATGCTCTGATTTCGGCCTCTAGGAACCCTTCCTGTTGAGGTCAGCCCCTTTTTAGGTTGAGCCTGGGCAGCGCGTGCGCAAGGCATGCAGTTTTGGTTTATGGCTTTGCGGCCCCGCCCACTCTCCATCCATATTTGTCATTGGCTTGTGTCATTGTCCTTCGTAAACCCTGCCTTGCAAGTCGTTATTAGGCTTGTTAGTCCCTCCTTGGTACCGCTGTGTCTGCATTTTTAACCCCCCCATGGCGACTGGCCCTTTTACTTCTGTTGCGACACAGTATGTCTTATTTAGTCTGTATGCACTCTTTTCTTTAATGGGTTTCTCCAACTGCAGGCACGACATGCTTTCCTTGCCTGCGTGCTTTTACTTTCAAGCAGCCCCAGACAATGGCGGCCGCTTCTTTGAAGTGAAATAGGTCTCACATTTACAAGAGTTTAAGCTATTGTCATTGTAAATGACAATAGCTTAAAACTCTCGTAAATGCGAGACCTATTGCATTGAATATGCTTGTTTGAATTATTCATAACAAGGGATAGTTGTGACTTCTGGAAGTAAGGACTTCAAATTCTGGAAGTGCTTCCTGAAAACAATTGTTTCAGTGTTCTTGAGTTCTTGGGTGTAGGAAGTTTGAGGAGGAAAGGGTTTGCTTTCTGATTGAGTCGTCCTGTGTATTCCCTTAGGAGCTATACAAGTAAGTTTGAAAATATATATATATATTTTTTTTGTGTTTCATAGAGCGCGGACTTGACCCGGTAGGGTATCAGAGCGCTTTACAGGGTTAACAGGTTGTATACAAATAAGACTTAGGCACGGGGGTGGAACATTTGGGATAAAAATAAGTGCAAACATTTTACAAGAATGAAGGTCCTAGAATATAAGGGTGGAGTGCTAGGAGGTGCCGGGTGGATAGCATCCGGTCAGTCCAAGGTGTAGTAGAAATAGAATAAAAACAAGGTCGCTGAAGGTGAGTGCAATGCGAGAATTAGGAGAGGAATTTGCCCATTAGGAAGGTTTTGGCTTCCTTTTTAAAACATGCCAGAGACGGAAATCTTCTAATGGCGGGCGGGAATGAGTTCCAGATTGTTGGTGCGGCCCCAGAGAATACACGATTATAGCTTTTTTCCTTATGAAAGTGCGGAGGCTGTAGCAAGAGGTCTCTGGAGGACCGGAAGTTTCTGGCTACTCCGGACACCAGGAGTTTCTGGGGGAGAAATGCAGGGGATTTAGTGTATAGAGCCTTGTGAGTGATACATGGCAGTTTAAATTGGATTCTTTCTTCAAGAGGAAGCCAGTTCAGAGCTTTCAGATGTGGTGAGATGTAGTCGAATTTTTTAGAACCTGTTAGGAGCCTGGCGGCGGCATTGAGGCAGACTTTTAGGGGGGCCAGGTTGGCTTAGTCCATTCCCGAATGTCAGGGTTGGTTTTGGGTAATCGAAATTAGGGTGGGGCGGACCATGGTGACAATGGCTTCTATGTCCAGATTGGATGTGTCCCTAAACCATATTTTCTTTTTCTTGGGTTGCCCATATGTGTTGATATGCGAGCCGTTTAGAAAGAATGGAATCTGCATGTGATCAGACTAGTCGAATGGGACGGTGTCATATGTCTTTAATTATGGGGAATTAGAGATTATCAGATCAAGAATGGCGCCTTTGAGGTGTGTGGGTTTATGGCAATGTTGTTGGAGATCATTGGCATTGAGGAAAGAGATATAAGTGTCCCCAGAGCTGTTGCCCACGTCTCCCCAGGAGATGTTGAAGTCACCAAGGAAGATATTGTTGTCAGACTGATGAGTTGCGAAGTTAAGAAGTCCATGCATTCCTCGATGAAGGTGTTGTTTTAACGAGGAGAGTGGTAAATCACATTCAATCTGTGGTTGGAGGCAGTGGATGTGGACAGTAGTAGATGTGGACAGTTCCACCGACATGCATTGAAACAACTGAAAATGAGTCGTTGGGAGGTTACAAGACCTCCACCTTGTTATCTTCCTGGTCGCAAAGCAAAATGGAGTAATTCAGAGGAAGAAGAAGGTCAAGAGTGTGGTTACATGAGACATTGAACCACATTTCTGTGAGGATCAGGATGTCAAGATTATGAGTCTGGATTGTGTCTGAAATCTCCAGACAGTGTTGGACTGCAGACCGACAATTATGTAGCATGCTGTTAAGGGAGAAGCTGTTTTCTTTCTGACTTTGCTGTTCCGGGAGGATAGATGGGATTTGCATCAAATTAAGAGGGGATGAGCATGCCCTGGGATGGTGTGTGTGAGTTTGAGTGCAGTCAGAGATGATGGTGGAGATCAGGCAGCCCCCTGCGGGAAGGTAGGAGGAGGGTCTATGGGAATTTGAAGCCGCCTAACTCTTTGGGAGATAGAGTGGGTCTGAGTTATCTAGGGGTGATTGAGTCCATTTGGAAGTGAGTAGGCAACTGTCTCTCCGTATACTTGTTCACTTGTACAGTTTTCAGTGAGGATGGCCAGCTCTGCCTTAATCCAGTTGTAAAGTGTATCAAGTGTAACACCTGGGATTTTTTGGAGTGGTTGGGGCAATCAACCATAGATGGGAATAGGGCAGTGATGTTAAATCACGTTAAAGGCCAGATGAAAATGCAGACCCTGTTTGCAGTTTAATCTGCTCTTTTGGAGAGAAGAGGTTATGGGAGAGAGGCCATTTGGGCAGATCTGAAAGCCAGTGCTGTTGCACTTTGCTTCAAAGCTAACTAAGCTCACGAATCTCCAGGGATTTACAGCTGTGAGAGCTCTAAGCTCACCGGTAATTCAAAATCTACTGTATCATCTGCCAATTTGTCAGCATATCATGTGGGGGGGCGATAGGTGACAACTAGCTTGATGGCACAAGCAGGAGAAACACTGCTTTTAATAGCCAATGCTTCAGAAAAGACTCAAGAAGTAGCCACATTATCTGACATTGAAAGTGTTTTTGTCAACAGTTGCAAAGTCTCACACTTTGGCTGCAGCTATAACAGAGGTTCGGTTCTCCTCGAGCCAGGTGCTGGCGATGCATACAATTTTGATGTTGTTCATATCCAGTAGGTAGAAAATGTCTGGTACATGTTTAGTAAAAGCTCTGGCATTAATCAATGCATTCATCAGGGGACGGCCTGACAAAATTTGCCTAAAAAGCAATCATGTAATGCGGGGGTCAAAACTCGGTCAAATATTTATTTATTGACTGACTGACCCTGTATTTAAGGAACTCGATCCTTTTATAGGCATCTTGGTGATGTCACTCATCCAGCCTGACGAAACTTGATGAAGAGCTCCTTCTGAAGAGGTTTCTGGAGGTCTGTAAGAGATGAAGAGGATTGTAAAACAAACAGACCATTCCTATAGCTGACAGTCAGAATTTAGAAACACTCAGGATATAAGATTAGAAAGAAAAATGTGGAACTTAAAGTCTTTTCTGTAAAGAAGATACAATTCACTGGAGCCAGGTGGGCTACAAGAGCCAAATTGGTCCAAGAAAGCCAGATATGGAATGGGGTCTGCTGGCAGGCCCAAGCACTGACGTTTGCAGTAACTTAGATGAGGCTAGCTGGTGCAAGCCTTTTCTTTCCAAAACAAATACAGGGGCAGATTTATGTTAGACTTGCGCCACTTTATCGCCGCCGTTGTGTCACTTTTGTGACGCAGCGGCGGCGTAAACCCTGCGCCACGTTGCGCCCCATTTACATCGTGACGCATCTATGGAGTTGCGTCACGGTGTAAAGCCCTGCGCCACATTAAACCTGCGTCAGGTTTAATGTATGCAGGGTGGGCGTTCCATCGGAAAAAGCCTCGGAAAAGTGACGCAGTGAAATCTACAAGATTTCACTCAGTCACTTTTCTGACGCTGCTGCGTCAAAACCCTGCGCCTGCTTGAAGCAGGCATAAGGCATGACGCAGCATGTTAGGTATGGGCAGCCCCTAAACATTGCCGGAGTTGCGTCGTGCTTGCGACACGACTCCAGCAATGTGCCGCCCTTACGTCATCAGATGCGTCACGCATCTGTTTATCCTTGCGCCACGATGCGCTGCATTGTAAATGCGGCGCATCTGTGGTGGCGCAAGGGTAAACTTGCGTGACGCATCTTTCCTGGCGCATCCCTGCTGATTTGCAGGGATGCGCCAGGAAACATAAATCTCCCCCACAGACTTTTAGGAAGTGGGTGCCAAACTCAAGTTAGATGAAAAAAAGAAAGCTGTAGTATAGGCAATGTCACTCTTTTTATCATTCAGACTATTCTATAGAGCTCATAGAGAGTTGGTTGCATTTACTGGGTGGTAATTTCACCCCAGGGAAATGCCAGTACCACATGGTTCAGTATTTCCGCAGGGTGGAATTACTGCCCCATTCCAAGTTAATAAGGTCAAAATTACGCAACATTTGCAGGAACTGAGGGGCATATTATCAAGAAACGGCATTAAAATTATCACCGCTTTAGCGGCAGAAAACTGCCACTAAAGCAGCGATAATGGGCTTGATAATATGCCCTTGAGAATTCCCATAGAAGCCCATGTTCTGGTGTCAACATGGGCTTCTATTGGAATTCTCAAGGGCATATTATCAAGCCCATTATCGCGGCTTTAGCAACAGTTTTCTGCCGCTAAAGCGGCGATAATTTTAACGCCGTGCTTGATAATATGCCCCCAAGTTAGTGCACGAGGTTATTGTAGTACTCCCAGGCAAAATCTACATAAGGGAAAGTATTGGATATGCAGTAATTTTGTAGAACTTGTAAAACCAAGTTGGTGCATAACCCCATTTGGAGTTTCAGAAGTTTGCTCGCCATCCATCATCGAAAGAGAACCTTTCTCAGTAAGATGGTAACCTTTTGTAGGGAAACTCCAGATATTTCAGATCTGTCTACAATTAACTGTACTTATTGAAGGGAAAATCAGAAGGGTGGGAATTGCATTTTTACACGATAGAAACTAGAGCTTGAATAATGTATTTCTGGGTAGGGCTGACATTCGCTCCTTGTTTGTACATGTTCAATTCCATAGACAGTTGTATGTCTGTCTGAGCTAACCACAAGGACGTGTACTTAAAGATTAGTGATTTGGCAGGTCTTGGGCTCATCAGCTGCTGGCTTCTTCCTCCTCAGGCTGGCTCCAGTCAGTGCCAGAGGATGTTGTTCTGTCTTCAATATGCTTAAAAGCCACTCTCCTGCTATTGGCCCACTTACAAATTGCACAGAGCAGGAGTACTGAAATTACCGGGCAGAAATCATCGATTCCTGCTGGTAATTGCACACTTGCATCATGCAATTACAAGTTATTGTCCCGGGAAAAGGTAATGACCATGTGGACCCGCAATTACCTGGTCCACTTCTGATGATGGATCCCTGTCCCAAGCACAGTTGTGCTCCCATGTACAACTTGCTCTGAGCTGATGGTAAATGGGAATAGGGGCCTCTGTGGGGCAAGGGGTTGAGTGGGGGGTCTCAGAGCACAGAACAGGCTCTGGGCTGGGAGATGAGAGCATTGCATGCTCCGACCATGCAGTAGGCGGCGGCTGGACGTGGGTAGGGCTTCTCTTGTGCCTGCAGCCACCGCCCCACCTGCATGCAGTTTTAACAGCCCTTTTTATCTGGCCATCAACATCAGACCTGTTGTTCCTGCCCTCCTAATTCCAAGTACAGGAACACGGGCACTTGTGATCTGACTAAGGAGCATATTTACGCCCCTAACGCCACCGCAGCATCACTTTTCTGACGCTCCAGTGGTGTTGTGTCATTCCTCATTTTTACAAGGTGGCGCTAAGCCACTTAATGTGGCTTAACGGCACCTTGTAAATATGTCCCTTTCTGCGCGAGTCTGCTGCGGCAAAGGGGCGGGCAATGGGTGTTGCAGGAGGCGTTCCACCACAACACCCATTCCTTTTTTAGCGCTGCCCCAGATTTACAACGCTGGGGCAGTGCCAAAAACTAAGGCTAGGTAATACCTGGTCTGAGAATGGCAAAGCCGTAACGTCACTTTTTGCGATACTCCGGGGGGCAAAACACCAAATAATATTTATGAGGCCACACAAAGCCACTTTGCTTGGCTTTGAATGACCTCATAGATATGGAGTAAGGCAAGTCAGTGCAAATTGCTGCATTGCCTCACTATTTATTTATTTATTTATTGATTGATTTATTGATTTTATTTATTTATTTCTTGAGCGAAACATTCATCCCATAGGGATATCACGGCGCTAATGTAGCAGGAGGGTGGTGGTTAGGGCTGGGGCTGTTAAGGTAGGTGGCACCAGTCCTTGGGGAATAAGTGGGTTTTAAGTTTCTTCCTGAACGCCGTGTAGTCCTCGATCAGCCGTAGTTCCAGTGGAAGTTTTTTCCAGTGTAAAGCTGCGAGGTAAGTAAAGGTGCATTCACCTGCCCTGGTCTTTCTGATCCTTTGAATCTCAACTAGTGCCTGAAGACGTGACCTTAGGCACCTGGGAGGAGTGTAGAATTTGATTTATTTCCGAAGGATCCTAGGGCCAGTATGATGGAGTGCCTTGTGTGCGTGTCCTAAGAGCTTAAATCTTGCTCTTTGACGCATGGGCAGACAGTGAAGTTGCCTCAAGCAATTGGTTGCTGAGCTGTATCTGCCTTTGTTACACACCAGTTTGGCCGCTGCATTTTGTATCACTTGCAGATGTTTGAAAAGACAGTCTGGCATGCCAACAAAAAGTGAATTTCCATAATCCAGCCTACTGACCAGTAGGGCCTGTGTGACTTTTCTCCTACTTTACAGTGGGATTCAGGGAAAAAAGCCTTTTTAAAAGCTTCAGCGTAGCGAAGCTTGTTCCACACAGGGTCCGCACATGATCCTGCATGGATAGGGTGTTATCAATGAGAACACCCACATTTTTTGCACTCTGCTTGGGTGCTGGGGCATCTCCCAGCGAGTGGGGCCACCATGACACATCCCAGATATGATTGGCTCCGCCGAGGAGTAGGATCTCAGATTTCTCATCGTTGAGCTTTACGCAGTGTTCCGACATCCAGGTTGCCATTTCAGTGAGGCAGTTATTGAGTTTAGCCCTGGTGTCCTCGTGCCTGTCTCCGATGGCTATTGTCAGTTGCATGTCATTCGCATAGGAACAAATACTAAAGCCCCACTTCGTACCAATTTTTGCCAAGGATGATACATAGGCATTAAATAGAGTAGGGCTCAGGGATGCTCCCTGCGGGACAACGCAACTGAGGGTTTTTGGACTTGAGGAGGACTATGTGGTACGGAGGCATTTGATGCGCGTTGCAGTGGGTGTTCCCATGCAATACCCATGGATTGTAATGCTGTAATGCTTTCCCAGATTTACAAGACCATGTAAACCTGGAGATGTGCCAAAAACCTTACGCCTCCCGAGGTAAGGCGTATCAAGGAAAAATAACTTTATTTTTCCTAGCTTATTCCTCTTTCTCTGTGTGCTGCATTGTGCCACACACATAGAAAACAGAAAACGCCTCAATGGATTGTTTCTGTGCAGGAAGGTGCCCCTTCTTGCAATTAAACAATCCTGTCGACAACACAGGCCTTCCACCTTGGTACAAGGGTGCCTGGGTTGGCGCTAGGCAGCCGAAACGGCACCAGCGCATGGGAAAAGGAAAGTAATGCACCGAATTGGATAAATACGGTGTATTCCTGCCCTTTAACTTTGACGTAGGCCAGTGCAGCATGGTGATTTGCTGTGCTGCCCTACGCCAAATCTCCATAAATATGCCCTTAAAGGGGTGGGACTGGATAGTCCAAAATTAGATTTTGGAGTGTCAGGGTTAGAAAGTTTGCCCTGTGATTTACAACAAAGGGTCATTAGGTGTTGCAGTGTGTTTAATTGTGAAAACAATTTTAAAATATGTGTTTATCATGTTAATATACTCATATGTAGAGCAGTATTAGTAACTGGAGATGTAATCCTGAATATATTAATCGTTTGATCAAATATGACTGAGTTTTATATTAGCTTGATGCTTCTAGAGACACTTAATATATTTGCAAACTTGCATGGCTTCCTGACTCCAGCAGGCCAGAAAGCCATAGGGCTCAGGGTTGTACTTTGCACTTTTCCTAACAAAGTAACCTCGATTTGTGAGAATGATATGGCTCATATTGTGGACATGAATTATATCATCTTCTCAAGGCAGTTTTGACCTTCTTTGAGGGGAAGATTCTGCCACTTGCTAATTAGGCAACTTTTCGCTGAGAGAAACTGCCATATTGACTTGTATTAGGGAAGTCATATACGTGAATTTATCAGTTCCCTTTTAATGTTTTTTAGCTTCTTGATTCCAACTGACCTTTTTCTAACGAGAACCCTGGTGAGATGAAATTACAATTGGTCTTTTGCTGTTGTCCTAATGAAGCGATGTAGCTATGCACTTGGACATGCACACACCGGACTGCAGGAGAACGGACACTGCTCCCGGTCAGGAAGGGGTGAGGCAGGAACTGGACACACTTAAAGTGGGAACATGAGGCAGGAAAGAGGTGCCTATGTGAGCGAGAGTTCTGGCCATGAATAAAGACACCCCTACACTCACCTGCCTACCTCATTGTGTCTTTCTTTTGGGATCTGAGGGCTAGGGCACACAAGCTGTGTTGCCTGCTATTTTGCCTTTCAAACTGACGTGTTGTGTTTTATTTCTAACATAGTATATAATTAAAATTAAAAATACATTTGAAAAAACAATGGCAAATAGCAAACCAATGTGAGATTCTTCCAAATTTTTCTTTCACAGTTAATAAAGCGAGTGAAACTACCCGTAGATGAAGCTGAACTGGAAACAATCTGGTGTGGATTGACACCTTGTAAAGAAGGGCTCTTTTTCAGGCAGTGAGGAATTCCTGCATGGGAGTCTACAGGACTGCGACAGCATTCACTGGACTCCCACAAATGCCACTTCCACAGGACACTCTACTCCTCAGACCGGACCTCAAAATTACCTTCATCAGGACACTCATGAAGTGCATTCTAAATTCAACAGACCTGGCCAATTACAAACCAATCTACTACTTCTTAGAAAAATAGATCAATTCTTTTCTGGATGAAACACCCTAATTTCATCCCATCAAACAGGGTTTCTCTTTGTTTTCCATCTGGGATTAACTGACAATTGTGATTGACCTATATATGGGCTGCCATGGGCAGAATTGAATTTCTGCACTGCTACTATTGGACCTTTCCACTACTTTTGACATAATCTACCAGCACTCTCTCCTAAAGGGACTTTACATCATTTCAACACCGAAACGTGTACATAAAGTCTTGATCAACTCAATGTCAACTACCGGACCTATCAGCACTCAATATCCTGTTTCTAACAGATCAGAAAATAAAATAACGTTTAATCAGAGAGAGACATGGCACGTAAAACTTAACAAAACATAAATGTGTCCAATGTCAATTTCACATTCATAAGGAGGACAGACCATAGACTGTTAGGTGCCCAGATAAGACTCTGATGGAAAAGTATTCTTATAACAACAATGATGCCAGAGCTGGCCAAAGGGTTGACTAGCAGCCCCCTGAAATATTCTTTTTTTGAGAAAAGTGAGTGACCTAGATGAACAAGCTGATAGGTCGGACAACCAATGTGAGTAGAGGGTCAGCCTCTTCATGGGGTCAATGGAGCACATCTTGAAGAGCAATGTATCAAAAGATTGGATCATGTAAATCAGACAATAGAGTGCAACACAAGGAGTTATAAAGGCAAACAAGAAAGCTATGGACCAGCCATAACTGCAGTGCCATTCCACGGTCAGAAATCATCAACAAGATGGGACCTATAGTAGAGAGTTGTTTATATGTCTGTGAACAAGGGTAGATTATGAAGACTGATACTGAAAGAAAGAGGATCTAGGTGTTGCAGATGCTTCACCTGGGGGCATCCCTTGCACAGAGAGTGGAACACAACAATGTTACAAGGAAGTTCAGAGAACTAATGCTTGCTGGAGTGCTTATGGAGATCTTCGACCAGTTTTTAAAATGTTTGTTAAATTACTGCTGTATTAATCATTTTCTAAGCCTCCAAGAAGATCAACTGCTAAAGGTGGACTACAGACCAATGCAGAGAGAAGTGGTTGAGGGTTTACAAGGGCAAGATCACTAGAGATTTTATGAGGCGAGACCAAGAAATTAATCTGTAGGATGAGAAAAGGAGAAGTGAAAAAAATAGAGGAACCGAACATATCCAAGCAGAGGAATTAATGTTCCAAAACATGGTCTAATGACTCTGCCCTTTCGTAGCAACACCCTGAAATGAGCTTAACAAACCCGTTCTGTATAGAAAAGATGGTAAATTCTAGGGGTGGATACAATTCAGACTTTGCCCTCCAAGTGTTATGTTTTTAAACTTCTTAGGTTTGCTAGGCAAATCCTTGCATCTTCACTCACCCACTAATAATATATGAAATCGATTGCTAGGAAAGGAATTGGGGGCAATTTAAAAGAATTCCGTTTAACAGATCTTGGTCAGCAATTGTAGAGTAGTTAAAAATACAAATTAGACTCCAGGAGGTTGCTGGAGTCAGGAACCAGGCAGTCCAGTCTGAAAGTGTCAACGGTTCCTTATATTCCTTGGTATCTGTGTACCCGTGGAGGTGCTCAATGCTGGACATTTATGAGTGGCCACATAAATAATCATCAACAGGGGTAAGGATAACATTGGTCGTTGTGGCTTGCAATCCTCACTTCCCCAGCCCATAATGATATTTGATTTTGGCACCAAGAGAAAAATGAAAATGTTTATAATGGGGCCATTAGGAGTGGCCTGCCGCAAGGAGGGCTGTGGCAGTGCCAGATGTACAAGGGACAGACCAGCTTACCCAGTGCTACCCTGGTGACCCTTAATTGGTCAAAATATAACCATATTCTCACTCATACACTCAGCCCACACCAGTGTGGATTGAGGGCTCACCCCCATGCCTCAATCGACTTCCTGGCCTACTAAATGGAGTTGTTGAGGGGACATGCTCTACAGGTGTGTTTTAAGAGCAATTATAGATAATGCATTGGCAACTTAAGGACCTATTCTCTGTACCCTGGCCACTGATCTCTTTATTGTCTTTGTCTATGGCATAGTATGTCAGACCGACTTCACGAAAAACATTTTGTGATCATAAGGGTGTGACTAGGAGTTTCATACATAAGTAGAGAGAGAGCTGGACCCACTCAGACATCCTTACTCAACCAGGTGGTCTGTCTACCAGCTTGAGAGCTAACAGGGAGAAAACAAACAACATTACATTTCATTACAGTGTAACCAATTTGGTCGCTCAATAATCCTCTTGACAACTAAATCAGAGATTATAAAGATTTAATTATAAATTTAGAAACAGATTGATATAAATCAACCTCAACATTATCATATAGAAATACAAAGCAAACAAAATGAGCCCATATCTCCTAAAGAGAGTCACCCTATATAACAAAAAGCAGATAACTAGTTCTATATTGAAAATGGAAGTAATCAGGAAAAAGAATAGTAGTAGAGTATTAAACTGCATCAAATGATTCTCAAAGATAAGCATGAGCATGCTGTCTCTCCCTGCACTGCCTTAAAGGGACAACCCCAAACTAGGAAGCATTGAATAAAGGTGAAATTAGAAATATGTTAGCTGCCAGAGTCTTCAGTAGAAGATGCTCCACCCAAGGGTCAAGTAGCATGAAGCCACTCAAAGCAGGAACAGAAACAGAGGTCTGTACCTCATAAAGTCCTAAGATGTCTCTCTGTCCCTCACTACGTTACAGCATAATGCAATCGTTGCACCAAAGTAGGTCACATGCTCCTCCATTAACTTTCCACTAGTTCCTACTTCATTTGTCCTTGACCATGCTTCTCCTCCACCATGAGAACTTGCCTCCTTGCTCGTTAAAGCATTTCTCCTTGCCAAGGTCCACCTTCTCATACAGTGCTATCTAACTAAAACAAAAACCCTTCTTTTCTAGTTAATAAGGCCTTGTCCACACCTGCAGTGGAAACAAAAATACAAGCAAATACATTCTACGTTGAAGGTTAAATACGAATTCCATGTTACACTTTAAACGTGAGCTTGAACTGAAACAGTTCTCGAGGCCCAACTTATGTCTATTTAGCAGTGCACAGGGTTACAAATGTGTGCACATTTCTACACAAATACAGCTTCTTAATGGCATGAATAAATTGCAAAGAATTATGAAAATGTAATTTCAAATGCACCAGCATCGATATCATTGCTTGCTACAAATATAAATGTTTAAACATTTTCTACACCTACACATCCTGTTTTATGAACTTCACAATGTGGCACGTCTAAATATTAACTTCTCCTGAAATATTAATATGTAAATATTACAAAGACCTTTATGAGTCACGTTCTAAACACACAGTTATAAGTTGCATCAATTTTCACGTGGAGTACTTCAAATATGCAATACTCCATCTTTTCTTAGTAACATTAATCACACAGAATATATTAGAGTGCTGACTATGCATCGTTATGATGCACTCCTACAGTATCGCAGGATTGGATACAAATTACGCAGCTCCAGTATTCATGAATATTATTGTACAAGGGACCCTATAAACTTCAATATAACACCAAAAAGAGGCATGCAGCTCAAGTCATAAGGGAACAAGAACTAGTGGACTTAAGGACTTATTCTATCATAGCTAATGTATCGGATGGCACAACTTGAATTCAAGGTTGTAGGTGGTGGCTGGCGAATGACAAGGCTAGTGAACTGGCCATCACCTACTGATGATACCACCCATGAGAACATTGACTTAGCTGATTGGGAGCTGGGGGTGTTGATTAAGGGTCAGGGATTCTGCTCTCTGTGTATGTCAGGACTCACCCAAGAACAGGGGGCATATTAACAAGCCAGGCGATAAAATTATTGCCGCTTTAGCGGCAGAAAACTGCCGCTAAAACGGCGATAATGAGCTTGATAATATTCTCTATGGAATTCCAATTGAAGCCCATGTTAGATGTCCTTCACATTTAACATGGGCTTCAATTGGAATTCCATAGAGCATATTATCAAGCCCATTATCGCCGTTTTAGCGGCAGTTTACTGCCGCTAAAGCGGCGATAATTGGCTTGTTAATATGCCCCTTAGAAACTTGCTCTTCACAATCCCCTGGCTTGCGCATGCAGGAAGATTCAGGACCACATCACGCAATGGTCATTCCTACATCTATGGCTTCCTGGGAGATGGAGTTGTGGAATTATGCAAGCAAGTATCGGCATCCCAACAACTCCAAGAGAACAGTGGCTCCCTCTGTAATGGATAGGGTTCATGACAATAAAAGATGGCGACCATGTTCCTCTTCTGGGTCAAATTGGACAGGACATGATAGTTTTTTTTTTCTTCCGGATTGTCTTCACCTGGCAGCTGTGTGTGTTGATGGGCTTCCTTGCTCTTTGCTCGAGTTTGCACCTGAATTTACTTCTGTGTCATCTGTGTTGTTTTCTTGCTTTCCTGCAGGTAGCTCCCTAAGGCAGCAAGGATTACTTGCTGTTGCTACTTACTTCTCAATATTCCCCACTAGGCTCCATCCATCCTGCAACCCTTGGATTCACCCTGTTGGGGGAACGGACCCTTAGCCTCCGGGCGATGATTTTCAATACTAGTACTGAAAGTCAGATAATCCTAACATATCTAAATTGCTGGTCCCTTTAGTACAAATTGAAATATGCTCGTCTAATGAATTTTGATTGCAGGTGGTGAACAAGGACACAGAAAATCTCGACCCAATATTTCTCTGTTTCTTTTCCTCTTTCCCCTATTTCTCCATGGCGTGATTTCCAGTGCTTGTGTAAAATATACAAAGTCAATGGTTAAATTGCAAAAAATAATTGACATGCCCCTCGTCAGGAGGCCACTGCAGGTTGCACCACCCACTGCCCATGCCAGCGCTACCATTGGCAGTACCAACACAACTACTAACCATCACACTCTTACGAGTGTGAGAATTCAGACTATTCCATGCCCCCAAAGCTATTCCAGGCCCCAAAGCTATAAGAATGGCTTGGGCAGCAGGTATTTGTCATTTTTAATGTATATTCAATTAATAAACAACAGTTGTTGTGCTCATCCCTAAATTAGACAAACAGTACCACCATATGGCAGACTGTCATAAGTGCCGGTGTTGACAATTACGTGCCAGTGCCCACCACCGGCTCAAATTAAGCACTGTACAAAGTACCAATTTAACCTCGGATTCAGAGAGGATTGGGGCTATCTGCTTAGATTGCAATCCTATTTAGGGTCCTGCACAGTGTACTGGTGCTGAGTTTAGTGTTAATTGTTGGTATTGCAAAAGTGGGCCCATTCATGTAAACGTAGAGAACTCAAAATTAGTGACCTTGTGTTGTGGTTGTTTTCAAAGATGTGCATTAAACACAGCTTGCCTTTAAAACGGGTGTTTACTCTAAGGCCACCCTGTCTTGTTGTGCTATGTGAGTGGACTTGGCTCGGCTGGATATCCGTGGAGCTACTTGACAACATGATGACAATAAACGAGCAGGTGGCCAGGGCCTGCATGGGTTAGCCTGTGTGGTCATCTCCTCAGAGACCTATTAGCCAGTGTTGATGGAATAGACTGCCCCTCTGCCAATACCTCCCACACTTCTCCCTTACCTGCAGCAAAATGATACTTGCCCTCAGCGAGCCAGTACTTCCAAAGAGCTCCATAGGGTGACGTGATTTTACTGCCTTTAGGAGTGGATATTCAGAATTATTTACACATTACAAGTAATCACCCAAACTAAAGAAAACAGTAAGGGGTGTCAAATGTAAATAATGCCATAAAAAATGTAGCACAGGAAAGTGTCTGTGTGCAAAGCTGCAAAGGTTTTTACCAAAAGTTCTAGTTTTTTTAAAACTGTAGCAATCTTTTGAACGTCACAAAATGTGTCACATAAAGCAATTAGCAGGAGGAAACACCTGTTAAAAGCAGATTTTCAGAAGAGGGCGGCAAACAACGATTATTAGTGGTAAACACTGTTTTGTACGTGGAAACCTTCTCCCACAAGTGGTAAGCGCAGCATACTTTGCAAAGTGCATGAAATGTGACATCTGACACCATTCCCATCCTTGTGGGTGAAGTCTAAAACGTTCCAACTTCCCATCCCCAGTGGGCAGACAGACATTTGCTTGCAATATCTTTGTACTCAATCCCTGAGGATACAGAAAGAAGCCATGAAAGACCTTATCCCCTGCACAAGTGCCACCAGGTAAGACCTGCAGAACTTGTGAGGGAACAATATGCAGGATTCTGAATTTTGCAGCTCAGAGCGGAAGGAAAACTATGAACCTGTTGTCTCCCATGCAGAGGGCCAGAACTGTGAATGTGGAGGTCATACCGCACATGAAGAACACTGAACCAGGTGGAATCAGTAATTACCGGGTGCCTTATTACTGCCACAATAATGGGCTCGTGCAAGGAGGCCCTAAGACTGGAAATGGCAGCTCTGCATGCAGCTGATGCATGCGCAACATGCCTTCTAGCCAGTCAGGGGGCCTCATTTACTACAAAGTGGTGCAGCACTGCAGGCCATTATGCTGCGCCCAGCTGCGTCATTTTAAATACACAGGGAGGTATTGTGCCAACAGCAATATGATGCATCTGTGCGCTTTCCCCTGCACTGGCGTATGATTGGCTGCCATGTACCAGCGCAGGCACCCTTCCGTCATGTTGCAAGGGTGCTTGATTTGCAGGGTTGATTGTTTTTGTGCAGAAAGTGACACCTTCCTAAACAAAAACAACCACTGATGGCATTTTACTCTTTCTATGCGTGCTGCAGAATGCATAGAAAGAGGAGAAAACCGGGGGAAATAAAAGTATTCCTCCTCATTGCACCACCAGGATTCGAATGCGTTGCCAGCTTTACAAAGCTTTGTAAATCTGGGAATGTGTCAGGTTCCATAGATGTCACGGGGAACACCCAAACAAACACCCATGGAACGCCCCTTTCACACAGAGTTATGCCTGAAGGGGCCCATATTTACAAGGCCATGAAAAGCCACACAGGGTGACTTTACATGGCCTTGTAAATATGTGCATGCCCATTGCACCACTGGTGCGTCAAAAAAAGTGATGCAGCGGCGGCGCAATGGGATTGTAAATGAGGCCCTCCCTGCGAAGTTTCTGGAAGCTGAAAGGTGCGGATCAAACACAGGGCGGGCACTGAGGCTGAGCCCAGTGAACTGAATTAAAACCAACAGAGACAAAGCGCTCGGCACGCTGCTCCTTTTCAGCCTGTTGGAAGCCACGCCCGGCCGGTCTGCTCCTGTGTTTTTCCATAAATCCTCTCCCCGCAGGAGGGGGCGACGGAAGCTATAGTTTGAGCAACACCAGGAACCTGTCAAGGTGGAAGGATGCTGTTTCTACGTTGAGCAACTCTGGGTAAATAAATTGCAAAGGGAACAGCACAAACAATTGAAAGTCAACAGAAAATGAGCCCTGCCTGGAACGCCTCCATGCATTAGAGACGGCCAGAATGTTAGTGATCAGCTCACATGCTTTCCCATCAAGCATTGGTATGTAATGAAAGATTACAGCATCATACGTAATCCTTTGTGAGGGGAAATGTGCGCGCTTTGCCAGATGTAAATTAAATCCTAAACATGACTGTGGGCCAGCAGAGTCTTGGCAAGCAGTCCCAGAGCAATGAGGCATGGGTCACAAGAGAAAAGCCATTTAGCTGATGCCCGCCTCCCTCTTTCTCCCTTTGGTGCTTTACAGGAGGGCACACTGGTGCCACTCGGTTGATGACAATTAATTCAAAGGTTGACCAGATCATTCCATTTTTCTCAAGTGGGTTATGCCAGTTGGTTTAGCTGAAGTGAATTAAGACTACAACTCCCAGAATTCACACAAGTTTATTGAAAGGAAGAGCAGGATTTGAAAACTGATGTAATATGAAATACCAGCATTTGTAAAGCGCACAGATACCTCCGGAGAGGTGTCCCAGCGCTGGGGGCCGTCGGGAAGATTAAGCGAGCTATTGCCCAGAGTCACAAGGTGCTGGGCTAACCTGCCGCTGGCAATGGGTATTGGACTGTGAGCCCCCGTGTTTCGGAGTCAGCCCCCACTGTCTGCTGCACCACACCTCAATCCCAATATGAATCGATCCGGAAGCCCTACTTCGATGCATTTACCATAAACTAAATTATGTAAAACAGAATGGGCACCCTAGAATCTACTTAAAACCCGATGATGAAGACAGGCACTGAGCTCTGAGCTCTGGGCTGGAATGACTACTCACTCATACGATTTCAAGTTAATGTGAGTACTCATAAACTGCTAAAGTGGAACTAAGAAAGCACCAAATGGCTGCAGTCCGGGAAAATACCACACTGTCTAGAAATATAATCATGTCAAGGAATAATGAAACATCAGATGACAAGAAGAGTACATTTTGTTTTTGAACCATTCATTCCTGTCCGTTATTGGTTTAGAATCGCCCTAAATATACTCATATGGCCAGGTACTCCCTACACCCCCTCCTCCCCACAATGAAAGCCCGTGACAGGGGAGAAGTCTTTGGAGGCAGGGGGCGTGACACCCCCCGGCCGTATTTATTATACAAAATTAATAAACATTAAAAATTACATTTTAAAAGCACATAGCAGAAAATATACTTTACACAGATTACAAATGATAAGTTTACAGATATCAAGTGGCTAACCTTAACATAACTCTAATACAAAGGTTTCCTATCCATATCTAAACATATCTTTATCAATCTTTACAAACTTTATTTTCTGCGTTACTAAAATGGGCCTACGGCAAGGTCACTAACTGGTGTCAGATCCTTATCAAATTGTAACCACGCCCTCCAGCCGGAGTGCGCATGCGCAGAGGGCCCATTCACGGTGAGGGTACTTCCCCCCCCCCCCGGTTACCCCCGTACGCTCTATACCTGATCTCCATAAAGGGGCCCTTGCAGCATCTGTGCATGTGCGGGAGGGCCCATCAGCCTAGAGCAAGCGTGACTCCCTCCTCCCCCGCACCCAACTGCCCCTGGAGTTCTAGGAGAGACCACTTGTCCCTCCCACTTGGGCGACACCAATCGGAAATGGCGCCGCCCTCTAAGGACCTTAAATTTACTGCTCACCAATCATGACCTTACCGCCACAGGCTGGCATAGTTGACCGACTATCTAGCCCCCCCCCCTGTGCTCACTAGAAAGGTCATTCCCTGCGCCTAAAGCCCTCCAGCCATGCCAACATATTCTCCAGGAATACCTTGTTGCCTACCTGGGATAGGTGAACGCCATCTTTTAAGAAGCACGGCTGATGTAACCATGGGCGATGGTCTGTAAGTGGGGCGCCCTGAACAGTTGCTCGAGTTTATTGTTAATTCTCCTTGCAGAATGATTCAATGCTTTTACAGAATCCCCCCCTCTCCATTGGAACCGGGGAATCATCTGGGACCACCCAATAGTGCAACCCTGACAAGTCTTAGCTAACAAGGCTATTTCAGTGACTATAGTTTCCACCAACCCTCTTCTACCTAGTTTTGCTAAATCGTTCCCCCCCAAGTGCAGGATGATTATATCCGGGGGCGGACCCCACTTCCTTAACAGGTCCAGCATGATATCCCGGAACCGATCAAAGCATAGTCCCCCTTTCCCATGGCATGTTATCTCAAACCCTGCCTGCCGCGCTATTTCCCTGTAATCTCCTGTAGAAAAAAGGTTAGACAGACGCCTCACATATGAATGCCCTATGATCCACACTGTCCGAAAAATTTGCCTTTGTGGTGATGGTATCCGCTCTGTCGATTGTTGCTGATGTAATGTCTTGAGTTTCTCCCCTGCGTGACAGGCTCGAGAAACTGTAAAGAAAGTAGAAAGACCATGCATCAGCGTTGTGTGCCTCCCTTAGTCACAACATGCGTAAGCGCACATAACGTTTGTAACAATTGGACACCCATCTCCCTATCTTCTGTACTTCGCCGGTTGATAGGCCCCTGGCCGTTGCTTCAGTGGCAGCCCCTAACCTAAAGGAGTGACTGCCGAAACACTCTGGGTTCTGACCTACCTTCAGAATTGCCATGTCCAATACCCTTTTAAAGTGGAAGCGTGTCAGTGGGGCCCCATCTTCATGGATCAAGAAAGGCCCCCCTACGTTCAATGGTCTAACCTGCAAGTAGCTCTCAACGTGTGCTACCGGGCAGCATGGGTTCCCCTGTGCCCGGTGGAGAACCACCCCATCACCCCGGGCCTCCTGATCGGTCTTGGACTTCCTGATTGATATTAATAGGGCATCGGCCCTGATTTTAAGGCATTCGAACTGCAGGCCGCCTAGCAAGTCCAGTTTGTTTGGGGCCACCAACTTCCCAATACGGAAAGCACCATAAATATTACCGCCTCCTAGCGAGGCGTGGGGGGCAAGCTGGGGAGCCAGGAACCAAGAGGAGGTTTCCTGGGCTCCCCAGCCCTTTATAGCCCTGCGATGTTGTTCCCTTTTAGCGCGACCCGGAAGCGATTCAAATTGCTTCCGGGTCACGCCCACGCCCGAGACCAATGAGGGAGAGGGGGGGCGGCCGCCGCGTCACAGTGTGCGTGAAAGGCCCGTTCCCCCTTCCCCCATACCTTTTGGCGTGGCCAATGCCGGCCCCGCCGTTCTATTCTGTCAGTAGCGGGTCGCACAGGTAAGAGCAGTGGCACGGTGGGGTGGAGTGGGGCAGGGGAAGGGCAGGGATGGGGGGGTGGAAGTCGACAGATGATGGGATAAGTAATATTAAATAAAGAAAAACACTTACTTTATGCTCGCCTCATCCCGAGCAAGAGCAAAGTAGGTGATTGTATTTATTTATTTCTTTAATATTAACTTATCCTGTTGTCTGTCGACTTCCAACACCCCCCACCTTGCCCCGCCCACCTCTCTTACCTGTGCGAGCCGCCACTGCATTCTGCTTTTGTCAGTGTTGAACAGACACCCCACTTGATGAAGCTCCAAAGCAGGCCAGTGTTACGTTTTCACTGTAAAGGGGTCTCTTCCCAGTAAGTGAAAGTCTGAGCGAGTATGGCTGTGTGCAGTGGTCGAAGTAGGGAAACATAGGTACAGGAACTGTGGGCAGAGAATCAGAGGGCGGAAATAAACATAGGATTGGATCAGAGGGCGGAGTCAGAGGTGTGGCCAGAAAGAGGAAAACATTCCAATTTTTAGTATTCGTTTGGTATTTCACTTTCCAGTTACAGCTTATTACATCATTTAATGCAACCTGTGGATACACATGTTTATTTAAGGTTTAATATGAGCTATTGACATTGAAAAGATTCACAAAGTGGAATACGTTTCTAATTACAGAATGTCCCAAATACGCTTAATAGTGGAATCACAAGTCATTTGTCTCTGAGCAATGCAATTTCTGTCATCAGCACTTCTCATTTTTTCCACAGGAGCAGTTCAAACATGAATGGCAAAATATCTCAGTTTGCAAATGTTTTCCTCATAATTATGGCTCTGCCATATTTGCCACATAACACATAATTTGCTGCATAATCTGATGATTTTAACAAAAAAATTGTTTGTAGCACCAATGGATCAAAGGTTACTAAATAATGTTACTTGTGTTGCTGGGAAGTGGAGGGCCCTTGCAAAGGCTGACTGTTCACCTTTCTCACTGCTGCATTTGTATTTTACATTGGTACTAAAGAGGCAAAATCTTTGCAGAGACTGTTAGTATCTGTAAAAATGTCAAAATAATAAAGTATCAGAAAATGTACTGCATTACAGTGCAGACATTTTTTGCTGCATAATTTAGCCAACACTGCAAAATAATGTTGTCCTCCATTGATGCATAATTCTAGTGGCCCCAAAGCAGGCAGCACATGTTAAAAGTTCTTGTGCATGAAGCGGAGAGACTGTGAAGTGTGCAAACTTGGTTAGGTATGCGTGCAAATCCTGGATTGTCGATCTCTGGTGAGTTGCACTAGTACTGCTGAAACAAGGTCGATGGAGGGCGGACTAGCCTCTAGGGTCCTGTGACCTCAGTGACAGAGTCACTGATGCTCTAGGGTGTGCTGCTTCGTAAGCCTGCCTGCAAGACTGGAGGTGAACTTCAGTATGGATTGTGATGGGCAGGCCCTCAAGGTTAACCCACACTTGCCACATTAATTCAAATTATACACTAGACAAGAGTAATATGCTGCCTGAAAAAAAGTACCAACATTAGGGAAAAAGCAAACACTCATAGAAAATGCAAGATTAGGTAAAGCATGTGAAATGTAAGCAGGAACAGCATGGTTACCTTCACACTTTTAGACAGCAATATTCTAAAATCAATGAGGGGCATATGTATCAAAAACCGTATTTGCGATTCTCAAATAGCGATTTTTTGAGAATCGCTATTTGAGAATTGCAAAACGGGATGTATTTAAAAATTCGCACATATTTTGCGAATTCTTAATATTCCTTAATTGCGATTAGCAAATTGCAAAATCGCAATTAAGGAATACCTTCCCATTCATTCCTATGGGCAAGGAGGCCCATAGGAATGAATGGGAAGTCATTCTCCAATTGCGATTCGCTATTTGCTAATCGCAAATTGAGAATAATTTCAAAGGTGCAAGGGTGTCATGATGACACCCTGATGCACCCCTGAAATGAGCATGTGTGCGCATATGGAGCACATACATGCCATAAGGGCATGTATGTGCGCCACATGGCACTTTGAAAAAAGCCAAGAAGTGTATTTTTCAAAGAAATCGCAAATTACCACCAACTTGAAGTTGGTGGTAATTTGCGATTTCCTAAGGTGAAATCGCACAACTTGGGTGCTTGTTACATAGCATTTAAGGAATCGCAATTTGCGATTCCTTAAATGCTTACGCAAAATTAAGGAATCGCAAATTAGCGATTCCTTAATAATGCAATGCGAAAATGGATCATACATCGCGTTTTGCGATTTTGTATTCGCAAACGCTGTTTTTTAGCGATTCGCAGCGTTTGCGAATACAAAATCGTTTGATACATATGCCCCCGAGTGTTTTGCCTGAAAATTTAAGGACATGACCAGGGCAGGACTGGGAACCAAAACCGGCCCTGGCAAAGGCCCCCCGGGGGTTGGGGTTCCCGCCGAGCTCTTTGCCAGGGCCGGTTTTCGGCCGATTTTGTTACAGGGCCGATTTTGCAGCTATGCTGCAGAAACAGCCCTGTAACAAAAGCGGCCCAAGGGCCCCAAAATCGGCCCCCACCCGTGCGGCGCACCGGGGGATTGCCCGGTGCCCGCTACGGCCAGTCCGGCCCTGGACATGACTAGAGGGCCTGGAACGGACCTGTTTCAATGTCCATTGCTTACATCACTACAAAACGTAAGCAGTATGGTTTAAAAAGACCACATTCCTGAACACATTTCACATTTAATCAACTAAAATAAGGAAAACAGCTGATAAGGATCCTATTACATGTTTTCCACTCCACGCATCAACCAGGTAGTGCAGTACACCAGGAAAACAAGGCTACTGAAAGAAAGACAGGAAAACGAAAGTAGTGCTTCGCTGGCAAACTCTGTAAAGTGGCACTAATGTGTTTTGGTGTGAATGAAACCAACACTTTGCAACCACTCCGACTTGCTTTATGTAGTTATTTAGTTATTTTTCGTATTTTGAACCTTTTTTCCTCTACCTCCCGAGGCTGCACTTTGGAATAGAAAAACATCAGAAAAAGACAACACTTACAGCAGAAGTGTTTCTTTTTTTTTTTGGATCCATTTCCCAGAGGAGCAAATGAAGGAAAGGAGAGGAAAGAGAGGGTAAGAGCTGTTTGTTGAGTCATAGTTTTTAGCAAGTGAGGAGGAGCAAGACCGAAAGAGAGGGAATATGAGGAAGAAAGAGAGGGGGCAGCTGCCAGCAGCAGAGCAGGAGAAGTGGGCACTGCCCTTGTCTTCTCTGGCCAAGCTTGAAAAGTAGAGTCCTTTGCCTTCTCTGCCCATCCCAGCCATATCTATAGGCCTTGGCTAGTTCTGCCATTCTGGGACCCTACCTGCCAGCTTGTAGAACAATCTCACAGTGTGAGGGGGGGGGGTCCTTGTAAGGGACGCGGCCTCATGTCGAGAAGCACCTATAAGGCACTTTTGAACCCTACCCCGCCCCAAGCCCCATCTTCCCCAAAAATAAGCTCGTGGACTCTGGTGCTGATGTCCTGGGGTGTTTTCACACCCTTTAACCCCTTCGACGCGCATGACGGAGCGGTTCCGTCATGCACGTCGGTTGCGCTGTGCGCATGACGGAACCGTTCCGTCATGGCCCCGCGCGCGCATGGAACCTTCAGCGTGGCGCGGAAATCCGCGCCGCACTGAAGGGGTTAATGGACGTCTGCAGTTCAAAGCCTCGGAAAGCGAGCTGGAAAACCACTATTTACAGTGGTTTTCCGCTAGTTTTCCCTGCCACTCGGCTCCTCACTGTGAGACCATGTGATGGGAGCCGATATCGTGTGTCACACGGTGATACCTGTGAGTTGGCAGGTATGTGGGACGCATTTTCTTTTTTTTAAAGTAGGGGAACAGATTCTATTAAATGAAATAGGTAGCGGTGCACTGCAGCAGGAAGGACTAACAGAGCTCTTCAAGAGCATGCAAAGGTGAATGCCAATACTTCTTTTTAAAAAAACAAATCCTAGTTGCAGTTTTTATAAATAAAAACCTTGGATGTATTTTCGAATCAGAGAGCATTATCTAATAAAACAAAAGGTAGTCATTCAGAGTGAAAGTACAAAAGTTTTGAATGCTTTTTAATAGAAACTATGTATGTTTCATTTCAGAGTTCCATCACAACATCGAGAGCCAGCAAAGTAGAAATGCTCTGAAGGTATATCCTGGGTAATTGAAAGTATTATACGCTGTAGCAAGATAGATAAGATATTGAATATCTTTAGACGTCAGCACTCAGCCAGTTGAAGGCAGTTCCCAGTTGAGCGGTGATATCCAGTTCCTCTGATTTATCTCTAGTCCTTTCCTGTTTACCCTGGTCTAGTGCTAACTAATGTATTTTCTTGTGTATGGTTGCCTGTGGATTTAGGGAGACAGGGAAATATTAACCAGTTGGAGTTCGGGCATGAAAGGTATAGAGCAACTGGCCACTGAGGAGCAGGACCCACCCAGGGCTGATGGTAATGGTAAGCTGATGGTAATGCCACAGAGCCCATAATGGACGACTTGGAGCCACATGTACAACTGAGTTTAGCAGTGGCAAACGGAGATTCGGGCAATTTGCAACCGCTAAAAACGGTTGTAGCATGTGCCAAACCTATTTTGTGAGTTGATAACCAGGCCGGACTGACCGTAGCGGGCACCGGGCATTTCCCCGGTGGGCTGCCAGGGTGGGGGCTGGTTATGGGGCCCCTGGGGGGGGGGCGTTTTTGTTACAGGGCCGTTTTTGCAGCCTAGCTGCAATATCGGCCCTGTAACAAAATCAGCCGAAACCGGTCCTGGCAAAAAGCTCGGCTGCACCCCCAATCCCCCAGGCAGACCCCTTCTCTTTTGTGATTGGCAGCGAAAACGTTTTTTAAGAGCAGGCAGTGGTCCCACAATTCGCTAATTGCGAGTCGCAAAAGGAAATGGTCGTACATGTGGCCCCTGGTGAGTAGAAAGTACCTATGCTTGTTGCTAAGCAGTCTTGACATGAGTCTGCCAGATGAGTTTGGAGCCAATTTAAGGAACACAGTTTCGCCTACTTCAGGTGTATAAAAGTTGCTCACTTTAGGATCGGGCACAGATGGTGTGAGTCAGGCAGTACATCACCTCCTTGTACTGAGAACAAGCACGCACAAAAGCACACAAGCATACATTCGCTTCCCACCCATCCCCCTGGGCTCTTGCTGTCTAAAGATAGAACGCCAGCAAACGAGCTGCCCAGGGAGACAGGGTGATGTGCCAAAAAGCATGAATGAGTGCAGAGGGGCCCTGCTGCAGATGAAAAATGCGGGAGGAATGCTGCTTTACAATCCACTGTCAGCCCCTGAAGCGGATGTGGGCAGGCAAACCTGCTGTAATCTGCAACAGCTGGAAGTGTTTTTTTTTCTCAAAACAGCTGAAAGCTCTGCCTAATTTTGCTTCTATTTTTTTTAGAAAGTGAGAAATGCAGTCCAGGGAGTTTGGCAACAGAAAATGTCACGAACATTGGTGGCAAAAAGCCACCAGCAGCCAGACAGAGTAAGAAAACAACTTTATCTATGACCTGGTTAGTTATGACACCATACTCAGATGTTGATGTCCTAATTAATAGTAGTTTTTTGCCCAAACAATCCTATCCACACGGAACAACCATCAAACATAAGGCAAGCAAATGCCCCGCTCATCCAGGATCGAGGTGAGTTGCAGTTTCAAGAACAGGGGCATAGCTATCAAGGATGCAGCAAGTGCAGGGGCACCGGGCCTCACAGATTACAGGGGCCCATTTCACATCAATAAGGCTCCTTTAACATTCCCAAACATACGTTTGGGGAGGAGTTGCATGAGAGTCCTCTTAGTACACCACTGGCAAGGAGGCTGCACTAACAAGTGCCCTTACCACCAAGGTCAAAGTTAAGGGTGTGTATTTTTACCAGGTACAGAATTCAATATACTTCAACTTCTAAGGCTGATGAAAGTAGTTTCCAGGTGACATCTCTACAATGGTAAGGGTCAGCATGATCAATCAGCCTTCAAATCAGAAAGTTTAGCCTGAGACATTGTGCCCAGTCTTAGAGTAGTAGGCGGTAGTTTGATTTTTCCCTATACAATTTCTACAGGGCCCCAAGGCCAGACCAGTCCAGCATGATCCCTGCATGCATCAACCCCCTTCCAGCCCTTTCTTCGCCCTTAAAATCCTACCATCCAACTTCAAATTCTTCTTACAGCAGAACCTTATACCCGTACTAATCTTGATATTCAGAGCTTCTTTGCTGGTAGTCGAACACTTCTGCCACACATGCATCTCAGCTACCCTTCAACTTGCCATCAAAGCTTTGCAGACAACCTGTCTGTTGCAGAAGGTAGCACTGCCAACTTCAGTTCTCAGTGCTAACACAGCCTGCAATCAGAGCCCTTTGTTACTCATAGTCCCTCTGAATGTCATCTGAGCCAATCTATCAGCAGCTTCCTTGATTCTCGCTTCCCCTTGTCGTTGTCTGATCTTGAGCTCTCCTTTGCTGACAAGCCATTTGCTCTGTTTGTTAGCCTTTGATTATCGTTGCTGACCAAAGTACTCAGAAAATTTCAAATGCTTTATGCCACCCTCAACTAGATCTCCTTCAATCCTTCCTGGCCAATAGACAACAAAGTGTGGTGCTTGGTAACTTCACATTTAGGCCTTTCTCCCTGCCCTATGGAGTCCCCCATGGCTCGTGAATGTGCCCAACACTGTTAAATCTTTATGTCACACCACTGGTGACTCTTATCAAACATTCTGGCTTCTCCCTGGTATCATACGCTGACGACACCCAAATTGTGGTGTCCCTAGCAAAATCCAAAATCAATTCTGGCGCTGCCTTTAGGACCTGCATGAGCAATGTGAGCAAGTGGATGGACAACAATTGTCTTAAACTGAATGCCTCAAAGACTGAGGTAATCATTTTTGGCAATTTTAACCCCTCATTTTGGACGCCGGCATGGTGGCCGCCTGAGCTGGGCCTACTTCCTGACCCCACAAATAAAGCAACAAATCTTGGCTTTCTGTTAGATAACAAGCTGTGGCTCAAAGACCAAGGAACAAAATTACATCCGCATCATATTGCTCTCTATGGCTAGTAAAAAAGATTGAAACATTCCTACCTCCTGAGCTTTTGAAAACTGTGATCATTGCACTGGTACTTTCAAGGATTGACTGTTGCAACAGCCTCTTTCTCAACCTTACATCAGGCTCTCTGAGAGATGCTTCAGACTCTGCAGAATTCACCTGCATGCTTCCTCTATCAGGAACCTCCACTGGCTACCAGTCAGACAACGCTGCAGGTTCAAGGCCCTTTGTCTGGCCTGTAAGTCACTGCATGGTCTGGGGCCAGTCCGTTTCAAGGAAAAACTTAACTGGTATGTCCCAGGGAGGGCTCTTTGCCTCACGTTCTGACATGAATCTGATTGTCCCCCCATTTAAGAGGACCATCTAGGGTGGGAAAAGCTTTTTCAGGACTACAGTTGTGCTCTAGAATAGCCTAACACTGACATTAAAAGCTGCTCCCTTCTTGCTCGTCTTCAGGAAGGCCTTGAAGACCTAGCTCTTTTCAAGGACTAGCAGGCACACGACCATCTGCAAGTAATCTTGTTCTAACAGCTCTGCATCTATACCTGCCCTCTATAGCATCAAGATGTCCTATGGCATGAGTTTGCGCTTTACAAATCATATTCATTCATTCATTCATTCATTGAAAGACCACAACCCTTTCATCTTCAGACTCCTCTGCAAGTTTTCAGCCTTCCTGACCTCTTTTCAGAGTGTGACAGTCTTAGCCTTAAGTTTTATCTATGCTGTGATTTTCCAACCCGTACTTACTTGCCATCAGACCTTTCAGTGAATTGGGACTGTCCTCATGCGGTTTACAAGGGTTCTCCTTTCCACCCTTTTGAGGTATTGGAGGTGTTGGTTAAGCAATATTTAAGACGGAGGTTCGGTCTGTGGTATCCTTGCTGGTGCGCCACCTTCTTTCAAGTTGCTTGCAGTTTTGTTTTGTAGCTCTTAGTTCCGTGGTGTATCAGCTGGTCTGTTTGGAGGGTTTCAGAGGTTTTACGGGCTTGATGGGGCGACTTTGTGATCCAGGCGGAGAAGTTCTTGACAGCCTGCTCTAGGTTGGTTGAGGTGTCACAGAAACTATGGTGAGGTCCTGAAGGTCTGTAGGCGAGGGTGCCTATGATGGTGGTTTTGCTGTTGGTGTGGAGTTGGATATTGAGATGTTCTATGATCGGGGTGGAATCATCTGCAGTGGTGGTGCATTGGATGGTTTCCTTACGGATGATGGTGATACCACCTCTGTGTTTGTTGACATGGTCTTGTGTTATCTTGTAGCCGTCAGGCATTGCTGAGGCAATGTCAGGTGCAAATGCAGGATTCAGCCATGTCTCGATGAGGAAGATGATGCCGGAGGTGAGGGAGGTGATGGTGTCCCAGATCTTGGAGGCGTGCTTGCAGAGAGATCATGCATTGAGCAGGAGGCAGTGGAGATGTTCAGTAGTGGTAGTGGTTGGCATGGCAGTGGTTGCCATGCGTGTATGTGCTAACGTGTTGCAGACGACGCAGCAGTGCTGGGAGGAGAAGAGTCCTATTGTGGATCATAGCATGGTGCGGCAGCAGCTGTTAATAAGGGTTCCTGGTCCAGGGCTCGAAGCTCGGTGGTGGGTTGGGGCTTTTGGAGGCTGTTATTTTAACTTCCAGTGTTGATGCTGCTGGAGCTTCTGTCACTTTATTACAGCAGCCACAGTGAAATGCATAAGCAAAAAGATGAGTTAAAAAGAAAGAAAGGGGATAAGTGAGACACAGTGGAAAAAGAAAGAGAGGTGAAAAGGTGAGAGAAAAAAGATGGAGAGAAAGGCAGAGTGGTGAAGAAGTTAGGAACGTTTTTGCCAGGTATGCTTTTGGTTCCCAGTCCAGTACTGTACTCCATGGCTGATGCTGCTTGTAGGCTACTGTGGTTTTGCTAAATCTGAACTACTAAGCAAGCACAATACCCCTTAAAAAGCAGCCCAAAAATACGTTCAAGGCTTTATGTAAGAAGCCCAAAATGAGTCCAGCCCTAAAAACCATCCAGGATTATGAACATTAAATAAACAATGTATGAGTGAGAAAATCACAAATTTAACATACAATAAAAACATACTTATTATGCTTTTCAGGCAAACCTTTTATAAAGTCATATAGAAACAGCTGAATATCCTCATATTGAAGCACATAGCATCTGTATGCCATAAAGCAAGACTTTGATTTTTAAATCAGTTATTTTAACGTTATACCAGCATAAATGTAATTATTCCAAATTGGTTTTACTTTATTTTTATCAATATACATTTTAGCCTAATTCGTTCACTTTCTCTTGTACATACTTTTGTAAATTTGTATATGCATTTACTTTCAAATACTTCACATACTTTTCTACACCCCATTACAAGATGGCCACTACCCTGCCATTTCCTAGAGCCCATTTATTTTTCATGTCCAGCTAATTAAAGACCTCCTTCATACTATTTACCCAGATGCATGCTAAATAGGACATAATCTCTGCTATTTATTGTGTGGCAGGATAAATAATGAACTTTCTGCTATTTAGCTAGCTACTGGCTAAATAGTAGAGATTTTGCACTTTCTGGCCAGAGGGCAGATAATTAGACACTTTCGCTGCAAATAAGTCTTCCTTTTTCCAACAGTTGGTCCTTGCCAGCTGATACTGGTGGTATCTAGTTCTCTGAGGTCACCGCAACTGCAAGCAAGCACTAAGCGCTGCTTATACTTGCATTTCTTTTTACTTTCCACTAGCAGGATATGCTCTCTTTTGGTTTGAACCGTAACAGGATATGTACTGATTGAAACTGTGCTGCTACACTTCCGGCACTCCCTTGATGTCACTTCCTCTTTAATCAACTGAACTTGAAGGGAGCCTAAAATCAAAGATACCTCTAAATTTTTTAAAAGCTCTATAGTTATGACTGGAACTCGGGCAGGAGTTAAAACATTTATAGTAAGAAATAATATATTTCAGTTTTGAAAAAAGTGCACGTCCCCTTTAGCACTTCAAAATTTAAAGATTATAAAGTGGGAGGCAGTGATCTTGTGCAGATATGGCTCAGCCTTGGACGGAAATGCTTACATAACACAAGCCAGATTTATTTCCATGTCGGTTGTCAAAATGAAACTTTGAGGCGATTCATAAAGCAAAACAGACATATTCATTGCCAGCGAAGTCACAAGGCAGTTTACCAACAAAGGAAGTTCTGTTACCACTTCATAATCACGTTGGCAGCCTCATAAAATCTAATTTTTAAGTGGCTTCAGTAGTGCTAGCTTGAAGGAAGTGACTCAGCAAGCCTCTTCACACGCTGGTGTTCAAAGAGTCCATCACTAGCTTATGTAACAATGTTTAATTCTGGCTATTGTGTGCTTGCTGGGGTGGGTGAAGCGGGGAAATAGCCGCTGTGTATTTGGGCTACTTCCTTGATTCAAGCCATTGCATTAAAAGAAAGTATGGTCATGCATATAGCCACTGCAGAGAACAATTTGTGGCCTACTCTTTCTCTAAGTCATTTCTGGACAGTTGCTGGTTTGTGCACAACAAAGATTCCCAAAGTTCAGTCCTTCCCACACGACAGCACTTATATATTGTACATTGGTTGGTCTGTCAGAAGCCGGCTCGCCTTGGTCAACTGGGGTGTGCACAGCTCCTGGTGGTGTGCTGTCCTACCAGGTCTGCTAGGAAAAGGTAAGCAGACTAGGGGGCATATGTATGAAGCCCATTTCCCATTCGCAAACGGGCCGATTCTCAGAATCGGCCCGTTTGGGAACAGGAAAATGCCTTTTGGGATGTATCATCCCAAAAGGCCCTTTCAAAACAGGGAATTGCAATTTGCGATTCCTTATTTTGCAAAAGCATTTAAAGAATCGCAAATTGCGATTCCTTAATTGCGATGTAAAAAGCACCCAAGTTGTGCGATTTCTCCTTAAGAAATCGCAAATTACCACCGACTTCAAGTTGGTGGTTATTCGCGATTTCTTTGAAAAATTCACTTTTTTGCATTTTTCAAAGTGCCATGTGGCGCACATACATGCCCTTAGGCATGTATGTGTACCACATGTGCACAGCACATTTCAGGGGTGCAACAAGGTGTCCTTTTGACACCCTGGCACCCTTGAAATTGCATTCTCAATTTGCGATTCTCTAATTGAGAATCGCAAATTAAGAATGGCTTCCCATTCATTCCTATGGGCCTCTAGGCCCATAGGAATGAAGTGGTTGATGCTATGTTTGAGTTCATCTTAGCGACTGATAATTACACTGGGCCCCATTCCACGCCATTTCTCTGTAACTACAGACTTGAATCAACTTTATGTAAATTTGCCTTATTTCTGCTCCAGTAGTAACAGTTCAACTGGAACTACCAGGCATCATCCACTGAACAGGAACACAAGCAACTCCTGACTGGTTGCTGCCTTTGTGGGCTCTATCATTAAGGAGCAGTATGAGCTCATCACATTGAGCATGGAACTCACATCTGGACAGCTGCATCGACACCGATCAGGCCTTCATGCATGTTGGAAGTGTCTTCAGTAGACACTGACATGGATTTATGGACAGCACGCTGGCTTCCACTAGGGTTATTACACAAAAGGGGCCTTTTGGGATGGCCAGCTATGCTCTTCATAACAATGGTGGCAAAGGAGCATAAATAGATGTTAAAAGCCGAGAAAATTAGGTTTGAAAAGAATCCATTTGATTAAGATGCAAGTCTGAGTTGGTTCATGTAGGTGAAATTTAATGTAGCAAACACAAGGCGATGATGGACGGAGTGCTGAAATTTTTCAAACACTCACCCCCAGTCATAGATCTGGGTTTAACCCATCATAGTTCTTTATCTCACTTCACCACCTCAGTTCAGACCCAGCAATATGGAAATCAGTCTTGACCCTGTCCCTCATGGGAACAGTCCAGCCTAAACTGCCAAGCCAGGTCTTCCCTGGACCGGAAACAAGCATCCTGGGACCGGTTTCGGGGTTTCACCCTTCATCAGCCAGGCTAGCTTGATTCCAGGGACAAAGTGAGCAAGGGATTCACGTCTGGGCATACCCTGCCAACTTAGGGCGTACAAAGCAAACACTAGGAGAAGATGGAGGGAGCCCTGAAACTTTTCAGAAACTAACCCCCTGTCCCAGATCTGGGTTGAATCCATCATCGTTCTTTAGCTCACTTACCCATCCCAGTTCAGACCCAGCCATATGCAAATCAGTCTTGACCCTTTTCCTCATGGGAACAGAATATCCCCAACTGCCAAGCCAGGTTTTCCCTGGATCAGAACCAAATCAAAAAAATGAAGTGTTAGAGTGGGGTGGGGAGGAGTGTGGTGTAATGCCAACAGATTGGGCTTTCTGTTTAGAGATTTAGGAAAGGGGTGACCATGGTTTAATTTAGTGGTGGGTGGTAAGCTCCGCTCCTCCAGCAGAGTTCTAGGAGTTTTGCCCACTTCCCAATTCGCTTGGAGCGCAGAGTTTCTGAAAAACTCTGCCAACCGTTTTTTCTCGCCAATGGTAAGTTGGCAAGTGCAAGCAAGAAAATCAAGAGTTAGACCGCCTCCTGGCAAGATTTCTCAACACGGGCATTCAAGGCAGGTCTCTACCGCTCCCGTTGAGAAAACTGCTGCTCATGGTGAGAAAGCTGCCACTTGACTAGAATATCTACTTGAGTGGCACAAAGAAGCAGCGCCTTCTGGAGCGCCACATGGTGCCATTCACGCTGAGTTTACAGTGGGGGACTAGCTCCTGGTGCTAAAAATCAGTGCAAGCAGCTCCACCACTCATGGGACTCCACGGAGTCTTGAGGAGTTTTTGGGCAACTCCACAGAACACCGCGGAGTAAAACTCCATGAGTTCCATCCACCCCAAGTTTATTTTAGGATATACTTGAAGGAAATACTAGTACTTGTTGCATAGAGATGAATGTAAGAAAATGTGGTTGATTGTAGTTTTTCATATAACTAGACACATTTTAGAATACAAAGAGAAGAAATCATAGCCTTTTGTCTGTACATGTGAAGTGATTCTTATTGTTGAAGTTAGAGGATGGAAGATAAATAAAATATAAGTGTCTGCAAACACTCATAAAGACACCATGGCTGAAAGAAGGAAAGTCCTAGAACTACACACAGAACTGTGGAAACTGGATCTCAGTGGCAGACTATTAGAGTTGTGAGCATGATGGTTATGCAAAAGATTAAAACAAAGCTATCATCAGATAGCAACAAGAAACAGTAGCCATAGACATGTCAATGATCACTCAATAGAGCCAAGAGATGAATGGGATTCACCACTTTAAGAACCAAAAAGAGAACCAACCCCTATTCAAGATCATCCGTCAATCTAATTAAGCTGGAAGAGAAGAACAGTCAAAGCACACAAGATGTGCAGTATCAGCCATAAATTAGCACAGTGCTGAGGGTAAGAGCACGCATCTCGGGACAGTGGTGTACACCTAAGATGAAGCACAAACCAGAGGAAATGATGGACGGAGTGTTAAACATTGCAAGCACTCACCCCCAGTCAACTGATCTGGGTTTAATCCATCACCGTTCTTTAGCCCACTCTGCCACACCAGTTCAGACATGGCCATATGCAAATCAGCCCGAACTGCCAAGCCATGTCTTCCCTGGACCGGAAACAAGCTTCCTAGGACCGGTTTCTGGCATTTCAGCCGTCTTCAGCCAGGCTTGCTTGAATCCAGTGGCAAAGTGAGCACGGGTCCCATGTCTGAGCATACCCTGCCAACTTATGGCGAGCAAAGCAAAAACCAAAGGAAATGATGGACGGAGTGTTGAACATTGCAAGCACTCACCCCCAGTCAACTGATCTGGGTTTAGTCCATCACTGTTCTTTAGCCCACTCTGCCACCCAGTTCAGACATGGTCATATGCAAATCAGTCTGACCCTGTGCCTCATGGGAAGAGTCCAGCCCAAACTGCCAAGCCATGTCTTCCCTGGACCGGAAACAAGCTTCCTAGGACCGGTTTCTGGCATATCAGTCGTCTAAAATGAAACACCTCCTACATGACAGCCATTAACCAATTAAGCCCAGCCAAGTTCACGGCTTTCGCAAAGCACCTGCAAAACACATAAAAATATAGACACCAGCTTCACCAACCCCCGTTCACTGATAAAAAGCAATTTCTGAGATTCTAACAGAAATGTTTGCGGTTATTAGGACACATCCAATAGTAAATTGAATGCATTAGCGTCCATTAAATAATGCGCCCTGAGGCCCACACTGCTTCAAGTGGCCTGATCATGTTTCCCTGCCCTTAAATACCCCATGGACTTAAGTTAGGGGCCTCTAGACATAGCAACTGCCTAGCCCTTTTCTATCCCCTGGTCAGGGGATCGAAGCAGAAGGGTAAACATGGCCCTCATGAGCACCAGCCACTTTCAGTAGCTACTACTGGAACCTAGAACATCAGCCGAGAATTGCACTGACCTATAAGGCATTCGGGCAATCCCTGACGGGCCGGTCTGACAGATCAGTGTGTAGGTGATTTTTTTGCTGTTTGTGGGTCTTTTTATTGTGCGGTCAGCCGGTTTTTACCATTGATTTACCTGCAGCAAGCTCACATCAATGCAATCTCCCATACTTTCCAAAACACTTATGAAACGTGTCTTTACAGGGATAACATTTTTTGCAAACATGGACCACTTTTTAGTTATCTAATTCAATAATGGGGGGGGGGGATCTTATTTTGATTTCCTGGTCTACTTTCTCTCCCAGTTCGACCCAGAACATCACAGCTTCAGTTTTCTCAAATTAATATATTCACCCGTTAAATGCACACTCTGTTCTTCAAAATAAAAATAACAAAATGTTGCAGTCCTGCAACCGGAAAAACATTATGCAGGTTCCCCAGTTGGTTATCATTGTACAGATTACACTTAGATTCAAAACACACCATAAACCGTGAAGAAAGGTGATACATTATTTTAGAGTACCACACTGCCTTTTGCCATATATCCTTACTCATTTATCTTTTTATCGTGTCTTTAACCGAGAGTATCTTTTCAGAGTGAAAAACATACACATTTCGAACCATGTTGCCATGTTTCATTATTCTGTATATGTGAAAAATTATTTTTGAACAAAACCTTCACTGTTCTGCCTTCTGCCTTACATGAGTGGTATTGTCAAACAAGTAAAAATCACAACATATTAAAAATTATTGAGAATATTTTAACACAATAATATCGTTCATATTTAGAACACTAGTTATGATTTAATAGAAAGGGCCATAACTATTTTTGTTGTTTATGGGTTTTTTTTGTGCATGTTCTTCTTGTTCATCAATGCATTTTCTCTACGATGTTTATACTAGAGTTCGTTAAACAATTATAGGGTTTGGCTTAAATACTTTCGGTTGCTAGTTTTCTGTGTTTTTGTGGCAGCATGTGCTCAACTTCGAGAGATCACATAATTTGTCATGCAATAAAAAGAAAAATGCATTATGACCCCGTAGCATATCTTGGCAACACGCTACTTAAAATGTAGATCGCACGTAGAGAGACATCTATCAGGATTATTTAATTATTTGTTATTTTAATCGTACATCTATAATGGGATTTTTAACTTCAGTGATGCCAATTATTGTGATGTCATCAGGGTGAAAGGCATGTGACATCATTTCCTGTGAAGTCTGAATATGATGTCACTTCCAGTAATAAAATTGAGGACAAAGGTTATGTAACGTGATCCCGGCAACCCCAGACACTTTGGTGAATTTAAATTCATGAATTATCTTGCACTTTCTATCACAAAAGAGTGAAATAAAATGTTCTCTGTATTTTTCACAAGCCCTTTACCACCATAATGCCGTTTTGCGCACTCAAAGATTTACTGTTTGCGAGCCTAGTGAACCATTTTTGCAGTGTGCCTGTGTTTAGGAAAAGCAGCACTGACAGTCAAGCCTTTTCCATTTTAGCCACTCAGCTCTAGAATGTCCTATCCGGCAACCACAAAGAAATGACTGAAAATGTCAAGGAGGCGAAAGAAGAACTAATGTGGAGAAAGATGAGAATAAGAGAGAGAAAGGCTAGGGAAGTAACAGTCAGAAAGGGGGAGATGAAGTGAGAGGGTGGAGGGAGAAGAGAAAATGAATCAGGGAGAGTAAAAGAGAAAGACGGCAAAGAGTGTGAGTGAGAGGGGGAGAGGGAGAACTGAAGAGTTTAAGAAGAAGAGAACAATTGGAAGGGATAGAGAAAAAGGGGGGAAAGGGGGAGAGAGAATGAAAAAGAAAAAAATAAGGGGCATATTATCAAGCACCGGCGTTAAAATTATCGCCCTTGAGAATTCCAATAGAAACCCATGTCCTGTTGTCAACATGGGCTTCTATTGGAATTCTCTACTGCATATTATCAAGCCCATTATCGCCGCTTTAGCTGCAGTTTTCTGCCGCTAAAGCGGCGATAATTTTAAGGCCCTGCTTGATAATATGCCCCTAAGTGAGAGTGAGTGAAAGAGACAGGGAATAAGAGAGTTTACAAGAAAATACGAAGGAACGAGAGGGTGAAGTAAAACAGTGAAAGAATAGGGTAACAAATGAAAAAGAGTGTGAGAAAAAATAGATTATCAGAGAAAGAGAGAGTAAGAAGAAGAGAGAGAGAGCGAGAGAATGAGCTGGAGAAGAAAGAAAAGTATTTGCAAAAGAGTGAGATAAAGAGACAAAGAGAATGAGCGAGACGGAGTGAGAGAAAACAAGAAAGAGCGAGGAGAGAGAGAATTAAAAGAATATTAAAAACAAGCATTTGCAATGCAATAGGTCTCGCATTTACTAGAGTTTGAGCTATTGGCATTGTAAACAATGTGCTTTGTCCTGTCACTCGGCCTCCTCCAATAGCGAATACTGAAAGAGGAGAGGCCTGAGCAAATATAAAGGCCATGTTGTAACCTGTGCCTACCGGTCCGAGGTAATAAATGCCCCCTCACACAAGAGGATAAATGAACAAATCATAAATTACATTAAAAACGAACATGAGAAAAGTAGAAAATGCTAAATATCAATGTTTAAATAATATTTAGTTAAAAAACGGCACTTTTGGGAATACTTCGTAAGATGTTTTTCAATACAAACAAATACCAAGAGAGATGCCAGCCCTGCTCCCAAGGTATGATCCGCAGCAGCACCCTCTGCGAGGGGGTGTGGAGAGCTGATAATACCTCTAATAGTGAAGGTACAATGCAGAGATCGCAGCACAGCTTTAGCAGTGGGATAGCAGCCTTGATAACATCGGAGCAGCCCCTGCGCCCGGCCTTAAACAGTAAAGTCAACTCACGAATGCAGATTTATGTGCATCCCGCGAGTGATGTGCGCAGCTGTGAAAATAACAAACCTCAGAGAGCTGGTGGAGCAGGCAAGCACAGCACCGGGAGACGCAATATAAATAAAACAACAGCTAGTATCAAATTATACAAAAGCCCAACGTAACTGATTGGTCCAAAAAGTCAAACATCATGTGCACTGCGAGGGGGCGTGGAGAGCTGATAATACCTCTAAAAATGAAGGTACAATGCAGAGATCGCAGCACAGCTTTAGCAGTGGGATAGCAGCCTTGATAACATCGGAGCAGCCCCTGCGCCCGGCCTCAAAACAGTAAAGTCAACTCAAGAATGCAGATTTACGTGCATCCCGCGAGTGATGTGCGCTGCTGTGAAAAAAAAAAACCGCAACCTCCGAGAGCTGGTGGAGCAGGCAAGCACAGCACCAGGAGACGCAATATAAATAAAACAACAGCTAGTATGAATTATACAAAAGCCCAACGTAACTCATTGGTCCAAAAAGTCAAATTCATGTGTACTGTGAGGGGGCGTGGAGAGCTGATAATACCTCTAACAAGCAGGAAGTGAGATAAGGGAGGGGGTGGCAAATGGTGAGCATTTCGCATCGGCTTTGATGTTCTCAGTGGCCGCGCGGCTCACTGAGAACATCAAAGCCGCCGCGAAATGAGAACAACTGGAAACAGGAGAGCATGCTTGTGCAGGAGTGTGAGTCGCGCCTGGCAGTTTGAGGTGATTGCCGTGCAAACCGCAGGAAACGTCTTTGAGGAAGGGAAGTGAAGGACTGGGTTATTCTAAGACCCAGCGGTGCCAGGGAACAACACCTGAAACCTTCGTGGGTTACCTGTTCTGGCGTACAAAACACAGAGACACGGGACACTTCCAGCGACGTCAGAGATCAGCGTTTATTTACTGCAGGGATACAGAGGTCACAAGAAGTACACAACGTGTAGGTTCTCGGAGACTGCTTCGAATTGCAAAAGTGGATCGCTCCTTTTATACACGTTTTTGCCATTGCACAGTATGGCGAACAAAGGTTACAACTCAGTTCCCACAATAAACTTCAAAAGAGTCGTGTTCATGTTTCAGGAGGCCGGAACATAATTACAACAGCATTGCCGGTTCCCAACTGTAAAAACATATCTTCTCTGCAATAAAACACATTCCATCCTGACCGTAAACACATTAGGAGAAGGGACGAAAACAGATGCAAAGAAAGGACAAGGATGCACAACAGATTAGGAAAGAGTGTTGGGAGTAATAAAGGAAACTTGATAACGGGATCAAAGACCTCATGTCCAATGTATGCATGACTGAAACAATAGACCGGCACGGCAAGATGAGCCTCGAGCGGGGCCATCTGCCTTCGCCGTGTCATTTCCCTCATCGTAAAAGTCACCCTCAAAGAAAACACGTGTCCCTCGTGTGAGCTTGGGAGTCCCAGGGTCACGAAGCGGACAAAGTCCGTTCGCTGGCTACTTGAGGGCAAGAAACAAAATGGATGCTGTATCTAAAATGGAACCCGAGGGTTCGGATGAACAAACCCAAAAATAAGATGAACCATACGTGGTTGCATAGCGAAACTGCGTACACCCACTATACTCGTCATTTGCGGTTCGTAGACACCAAACTCATCCATATTCGTCACCACTCAAAAGTGTCGTTCCGTCCCACACGGAACCTCAGACACTCCTTTTGCCCTCATGTAGGCAAGCACTAGTCAAGATCGGAATCTATTTCAATATTCATCAGATCGTTCAGCTGCTGCTGAAACATCATTCTATTCATCAACGTCTCCTTGGTAACAGATGGCCGTCTTATACACGTTGTAGCACAGAGGCCACATAAGGCAGGACCACACTGTACACAAAGACAACACGTGAACAGAAACGTTACAACAACCCCTACGATCATCAGAATCTTCCAACCCCAAGTTGACATCAGGCCCCAAAACCATCCTAGAAGCGTCCAATTACCTTCGTCCACGTGTATGGACTCGGAAATCTTGTGCAACTTCGAAATGGCTTGGTAGACAGTTGGAGCATTGTCAGGAATGAAAATGCAACAACTCGAATGGATAACTTTACACACGCCACCTCTATCTGCAAGAACAACATCTAGAACCATACGGTTCTGCAACGTCATGAGTCTATCCGCCTGAAGTTCAGCTGTTAAATTACCAAGGGCACTTGCAGTAATATTAGCAGTCGACTCAACTACACGGGTCAACTGTCTTAGGTTCCTACTATTAACCATAGGTCCCCAAAATGGCAAGAAACCCTTAAAGAAGTCTCCTGCTTCTTGACCGGCAGTATCCTCTTTGCTAATAACGCCTCTCACAACTCTAGTTTTGTGATAGTCTGAGGCAACTGTGAAAGTCGGTGGTAAAAGATTCGCAATATAACAGGTACCCGAAAAATCACGGGGTAACCATGTATATGCGCGTTCATAACATACAAAATAAGTGCCCTTAGCGGTCAGAAAAACAGGGGAAGAGAGCATCGGTAGAACATACGTGTCAGTGCAAGCACTGTTCCCAAGTTGTGCTCTCGGATTTCGACCCAAACCTTTCAAGCAGAAATTACCGAGGTGTGGTACAATCCATATTGGGGACGAGCTCTTAAGCTGTCTATCACCCACTGACGTACTATACTCAGCCTCGCTCAGATCCTTATAGGCCTGCACCTCTTCATCTGGGATAAGCGATGCATCAAAAACATCTCTATCTAAATCCACTATCGCTATCGCCAAAGGCTTGTGATACGGCCCAGGACCAAAATTGACAGAACGTGGCTCTCGACTGGGGTAGGAATCTAGTGCACTACGGAACATAGTTTGGAATGCTCGAGCTGAACCCTGGGAGCTGTAAGGAAGGACCAAATACGGAATACCCCTATCCATGGTATGTGGCATTAACCCACACACCCAACAATTGGTAGTATTCATCACCAACTGATGCTGATGTAGAAGTTGAACGAAGGAGTTATTCATGAATTCCGCACGTCTAACCTGTTTATGTTGAGGCAAAGGATGAAAAGAATGTGGGGACACAGTGGTGAGGGAGCTTAGTTTGGGAGAAAGAGTAGGTGGAACAGAAGGTAATAACAACGGTACTCCAAAATACACTCCACCCACCAATAGCATAGATACGGTCAGAAACAATAGGAACACCTGAAACAGAAAACATCTTGTTCGTACAACCCTCCGTAACTCTGATCTCTGCGCCGACATCCTTTCTACTTCCAACAGCTTAGAGAATGCCATCCTCTACAAACCGTCCGTGACGTACTTGACGCACTTCGTTCTGAGTAGCGATTATCAATCCCCAGGAGTTCCCAGGAATCGACAAAAGTAACCGACCTAGCGTCAGAAACCTGCTAAACAGAAAGGAGTACCCGCACGGCCCTACGGTAACCCGGATGGTAGGGTTTCCTCAAAATGTTCAGTTTTATTACAAATCTCTTAGCAGTGAAAAGCACATAAGAACTCAAAAAGAAAGGATATAATTGTCCATAATACTCATGGCATCAAAAAGCAAATATACAACTAATTTTTATTAGTCCTTGAACGAAGAAAGTATCGACTTCTTCCAGGTCGAGTTTGCTCTACAAACAATTGTTCAGCTGGCGCAACAGTGTTCGATGAAGTGAACGACGAGTCAGACCTTGGGTTCCCTGCTACCGATGACTCCACATGTGGGTTTGGCAGTGACAAATCATCCCCTACAGGTTGAGCGTCACTAAACGTCACAAAGTGTAAAGGAGTCTCAGTTTCCGTTGCCGAAATCCCAGTTCTCACCCAACCGTCTGTTGGTAAGGGGATCGGTACCTTTTTCGTGTGGCTAGCGTGGACCCAGTTTTTCCGGCCCTCTAGTCGAACCGCAGTCCTCGTTGTCAACAAGACTTGAAAGGGTCCTACGAATCTTGGCTCCAAGTTACGTTTCCGACCGAAATTTCTGGTAACGACCCAGTCGCCTGGCCGGAGCTGATGTCCAGGACCCTCTGTCTGCGCCGGTAGAGCTTCAAAGACCTGTTGATGGATTAACCGTAGTTTAGTGGTCAAATCATAAAGGTAATCAATTAGCATTGGATACACAAGACTATCAAAAGCCTTAGGTCTCGGGACTCCCCAAATGTTCGCAGGGCGGCCGAACACAATCTCATATGGGCTAAGCCCTACTCGAGAGTGTACAGTCGCTCTGGTTGATAGGAGAGCCAAAGGCAAGGCATCAGGCCATGATAGACCAGTCGTAGCTTGTATCTTTGCGAGTTTTAGTTTCAGGGTACCATTGTACCCTTCAACCAAACCCGCTGCCTGAGGATGATTAGCACTATGGAATTTTTGACGAATTCCAAGGCCCTTACACACATTCTGCATTACACTTCCCACAAACTCGCTTCCATTATCCGACCACACGATCCGTGGCATTCCATACCGAGGAAAGTATTCCTTCAGCAGGATTTTCGCTGTGGACAGGGCAGTATTATCCTTAAGAGGATAGGCCTCAATCCATCTGGAGAACGCACAAACCACAACCAAAACATACTTCAGGTTATTGCATCTCTCCATATGGATAAAGTCCAGTTGGATAACCTCAAAGGGACAAACAGGAGGAGCAAAATGACCAGGTGGAGTGGGGGTGCCCTTGCCAGGATTGTGCATCAAACACACCATACAATTCTTAACCACTCTCTCAGCACACTTAGCAATACCCTCATTCTTCCATACAGGGGACAAGAACTTACATATTCCTTTTGCACTAATATGTGACAACCCATGAGCCATCGTCACGACAGCTAATACGTACGCATCTGGTAACATCCACCTCTGACATTCCGTCAGGTCAACCCAACATCCATGCATATCCAACTTTCCCGTACTTTCTTTCCACTTGGTCTTTTCAGCTTTAGTAGCTTCGTTCTGAATTGCTTTCACACTCTCAACAGTATTTTCACACATACCAGTCTCCGTCGGCCACCTCACTGAACTCGTAACATACATTCGGGTCGCAAGATCCTTAGCCGTTTCCTTAGCAATCTCATCCGCAAACGCATTACCACGACCAACATCATCCGTCACTTTCCGATGTGCACTACATTTAACGATCGCCACTTGTTTAGGCAATGTAAGTGCATCCAAAAGGTCATTCACGAGCTGCCCGTGTTGGATCTTCGTACCATGCGATGTCATAAATCCTCTTTCTCTCCACAATCTTCCAAAGTTGTGCGCAACGCCGAATGCGTACTGACTGTCGGTAAACACATTCACTCGCTTTCCTTTAGACAAAACACACGCTCTTGTCAATGCAATCAACTCTGCCGCTTGTGCTGAATTCTGATTCAATCTCGCAGTTTCCACAACCGTGCTCAACGTCACTACAGCATACGCAGTCGTCACATCGCCATTCGGCAATTTGAAGCAAGAACCATCCACATACAAAGTACCATCGGGATCTGTCAAGGGAGTGTTTTTCAGGTCCACACGACCCTTTGTTTCTTCCTCAGTTCGTAAATAACAATCATGTGGCGGTACATCATCTGATTCCATATTAATCGGCAACAATGTCGCCGGATTCAGTACATTACAACGTTTGATCTGTATATGACTTGCCAAAAGGGTCAGCTCGTACCCAGACAACCTTGCACTCGTCAGATGTTGAGTTTTTGTCCGATTCAAGAGAGTGTCAACCGCATGCGGAACCATCACCATGAGCATATTATCCATAACAAGACCTGCGGACTGCCGAATAGACGCCGCTGCTGCCGCTGTCGCCCTCAAGCAACTTGGCAACGCTCTAGCTACCGGGTCTAAGGTCGAGGAAAAATATGCACACGGGCGCTGCTTGCCACCAAATTGTTGCGTTAAAACACTCAACGCACAACCTTCCCTCTCGTGGACGTATAGTGTGAATGGCTTGCTGTAATCAGGAGTACCTAACACAGGAGCCGAACACAACGCATCACGTAGTTCAGAAAAACTTTTCTGACATTCCTCCGTCCATGGCAAAGGAGTCGAAACATCCTTGCACGTGAGAGCTATCAATGGCTTCGCTAACAGTGAAAAATTTGGAATCCACTGTCTACAGTATGACGTGATACCTAAAAAGGCACGCACATCTCTCTGAGTCGTCGGCACAGTCATTCGAGCAATTGCTGCGATTCTTTCAGGGGTCAACCTTCTTCCCGCCTTTGACAATAAGTGACCTAAGTAGGTAACTTCTTGACAACAATATTGTAATTTAGAAGGTGACACTTTGTGGTGTAAATCACAGAGATGCTGTAACAGTGACACAGTAGCAGTCTTGCAAACTTGTTCAGTGTCTGCAGCTACCAACAGATCGTCGACGTACTGAATCAAAGCCGCACCAGTCGGCAGCACAAATGCATCCAGTTGACTCTTAAGAGCTTGGCTGTAGATCGATGGGCTCTCACAGTAGCCTTGAGGTGCACGTTTGAACCGGAAGCTGCGACCTCCTAATGAAAAACCAAACAAATCACGACTTTCCTCAGCAATCGGAATGCTAAAGAACGCATTCTTCAGATCGATTACCGAGAACCATGATGCAGAGGCTGGAATCAGAGTCAGTAAAGCTGTAATGTCGGGTACCACAGGAAACTGCGGGACAACAATTTTATTTACTTCCCGTAAGTCAATAACTAGACGGTACACGGAAGGCTTGGAGGGATCAGTTCGCTTCAGAATAGGCAACACGGGACTATTACACACGTTACCTCGTGTCTCCTCGATAACATCTTTATCGATCAGATCATAAATGATCGCTAATAGTGCCCGTTCACCATCAAGGGAGATACGATACTGTGGTATGCGTGGTAAGCGCGCATCAACTTTCAATTGAACAACATAAGGTGGTATATCCAGCAGGCCCACATCATTGGGACCTGTCGCCCACAAAGAAGCCGGAAGAGAACTCAATTCCGGTGGGAGCTTATCGATCGATAAATACATAGGGGAAATCACACTCTCACCCAATGTAAGCTCCACACCTGTAGGAGAGCAGTACAAAGTCGCATGTAACCTCTTCAACAAATCCAAGCCCAAAATATTCTCACCACAACCAGTAGTCAAAATCAAAGGAGCTTCTAACTCATGAGACCCAATCGTAAGGGGCAAGGGGCTAGAAACTGGATTGCTAACGGGGGCGCCAGAGAATCCAACGGAAACATTCGTTAAGCCAGACAAAGGCGCGCCAGGGAGTTTCGAATGCATAATGGAACTGTTTGCTGCACCAGTGTCCAACAGAAAAGGCTCAACGACGCCCAATGTGGCAACTGCAACATAAGGCCCTCTCTGATCAACCGGAACTGATACTTCTCCCTTCCTTTGTCTATGGCTGTCCTAGTAGATACCGTCCGTATCAACATCACGCTCGACATAATAGTCATCCACATGATACTGTGCAGATCTACCAGACGAGAGGTCGCGTCGATCGAAACAATTCTACGAGTCTGAGGAAGTGGCAAGACGCTCGGCCTGATTCTGAGTAACTCCACGACCTCTACCACGTGAAGCTTGTTGAGGACCACTACGACCTCCTCGAGCTGACACACCATTGTTCCTATCACGGAGAACTGGACAATTAAACTTCAAATGGCCCTCCCCTCGACAATACGCACATTGATTATATCCCAACACAAAGCGAGGTGCGGGAGAGTCATTTCGTGTCTGCGATCTGGAAAACTGCGATTGTGATCGATTTGGCTGTTGCGAGTCACTGAAATTTGAGCGCGGAGGATACGCTTGCTGCAATAAGACCTTAGTTTTAAGATCCTTCGTTTTCTTATCTGCACGTTCACTTTCTTCCTTTTCTCTATTTTCGTAATATTGGGCCGTAGCCAATATTTGAGCAGTGGTAGAAACAGCCCACGAACTCTCAGAATTTTTCAACTTGTTGCTAAGTTCGGGCAACAAGTTCGATACAAACTTATCAACGAACAACCGCTGACCACCCTCCGAACTCATGTCCTGACCACTATGATCAACAAATGCTTCCTCGAATCTCGTAAAGAAATCGGAAACGCTTTCATCCCTCTTTTGCTTGCATGCAGACAACTTGTCCCAATTGACGCGCATCGCTGGCATAAGCGTTTTCATAAGGGTAATTATCCTCTGGGGCAGCTCCACGATAAGCTGTTCAGGTTTAGCCCCACCAACTTGCTGAGCGTCTGCCGTAAGGGCAGCCCAGTCCCCGCCTAACTCGGCCGCGTGATTCTCGTGACGAATTTTCGCCCAAATCGGCTGAGGCACTACATTGCCAAACAACATGTCAATATCAGCAAGGTTCATAACAGTAGCATCCACTAATTGGGACAGCTCCTTATAATAACCTGCAGGATTTTTACGGGGATCAGGCAAAGTTTGCTTCACCTGTAAAACTTCCGATCGTTTCCAAGGGAGATGTATCCACACTCTCTGAAAACGGCCTGGGACAGCAGGGTTAGCATTAGGATCACCTGGCATCCACACTGGGGGAACTTCCCGCATAGGATATTGACCAGGTTTTGCCATCCACTCTGCAGTCTCTTCTTTAAACAATGCTCGAGGTTGCACTGTACATCGAAAGGATAACAGGCGTTCTAGAGCATCTCGAACCTTATCACCTACAATCACACCAGTTGTGAATTGATGCTGGAGCTCAGAAACCTCAGACGGTACATTATCGACCACATCATGATCCCACTCCTCCTTCAACGATTTACACATTTCCTCAAACACGAATCGTTGCGTGGGCGCATTAAACTGAGAAAATGTTTCAAACACTACACGCAAAGTGTATTTAACAGGATTACGAATCCATTTGCGTGCCATTTTCACCAACGATTCACGTTCCCTACCATCAGGAAGCTGGCTGCGCCTCTGGGCAACATCTGAAAGAGTCGAGCCGAGTATTGGCCCAAAAAGCGGAGAATAAAGAGTAGCAACAGCAGTCAGGAGACGGCTACGAACAGAAGGAGAAGAGGAAGAAGGTGCAGGCGCAGCGACAGTAGGAGTGGAGGCAGTAGAAGTAGACGCGGCACCAGGAGTAGCGGGAACGACAGACTGAGGAGGGACTTGGAAAGGCGCAGTAGGAAGAAAAGCCGGTAAAGGAGGATGAACGATCTGCGGCACAAGAGGATTCGGGAGAGCGGGAGGAACGGTGGGCTGACCAGCAGCCGCCAAAACAGCAGGTTGAGGAAGAGGTAGAATCACAGGACCCACAGTATCGGGAGCATAGGGAGGTGGTGATTTCAACAGATAAGATAGTAGCGAATCCTCTATCACTTCTTCTCCCGTCTTATCGGCATTAGACGGTAACACCGGATAACATTTATCCACCGCCATATGATGAAGTCGAGCACTAATTTCCTCCTCTTTCTCATCTTTGTCTCGCTGATACTGTTCTGCATTTCGCATCACCGTAATGACACCTTCTCTTTTATTTTTCTTACTCTGTTTGATTTCTTTCTGCTTGGCCTCTTTCCGCCATAACCGGAAGGAATCAAACATGGCCGGCCTAGCCTTCTTTTTAAACAGTTTAGCTTCCAAATTATCTAAGACGGCAGTTTCGAAACTACCATGTGATGGCCAACTAAGGACGCCATCATTTTTAGTGTAGCGGACCCAATATTCATTATATACGATAGGACCCACGCCATGGCGACTATAGAGCTCGTAAATTGGAGTTCCAACCGGAGGTATCGGACACGAATCCTCCAGCCGGGAATCCATTCTGCAACATTTGAAAAACCCAAACAAAGTACTACGGCCAGGCATCGTGCACACTAACCGAGTATACAAACTTCAAGGGCTATCGAATTATGATGTCCTCGCACAAAAATGCAAGACCCTCGGTTTTTGGCAATTGCAATCGTCAGATAAAACCCAACAACTAAGAACCACAAATGCTATGGAACCATGCAAACAACAAAGGAACACTGGGAGCGACCCACAAATACTTAACTGAGAGAACAATGGCGTCACCAGGAAGGCCCGTCTATCGTCTCGCCGTACAAAGGACTACGCCAGGCGCCAAAACAGGTCGACAGTCAGGGCATCAGTCCGTCGCAGCCATCAGGAGGCGGGGATCTTCGCGGGAAAAGACGTCGGGCCACTTATTTCGACAACTGGATCGATGAAGCGGGGTGCACCTTCCCTCGGAGATTTCACACGAAGTTCCTCATGATCGTCGGGCTTTGGACCGGTACCGTTGATGTCGCCCAACGTTGGGCGCCAACTGAAGGACTGGGTTATTCTAAGACCCAGCGGTGCCAGGGAACAACACCTGAAACCTTCGTGGGTTACCTGTTCTGGCTTACAAAACACAGAGACACGGGACACTTCCAGCGACGTCAGAGATCAGCGTTTATTTACTGCAGGGATACAGAGGTCACAAGAAGTACACAACGTGTAGGTTCTCGGAGACTGCTTCGAATTGCAAAAGTGGATCGCTCCTTTTATACACGTTTTTGCCATTGCACAGTATGGCGAACAAAGGTTACAACTCAGTTCCCACAATAAACTTCAAAAGAGTCGTGTTCATGTTTCAGGAGGCCGGAACATAATTACAACAGCATTGCCGGTTCCCAACTGTAAAAACATATCTTCTCTGTAATAAAACACATTCCATCCTGACCGTAAACACATTAGGAGAAGGGACGAAAACAGATGCAAAGAAAGGACAAGGATGCACAACAGATTAGGAAAGAGTGTTGGGAGTAATAAAGGAAACTTGATAACGGGATCAAAGACCTCGTGTCCAATGTATGCATGACTGAAACAATAGACCGGCACGGCAAGATGAGCCTCGAGCGGGGCCATCTGCCTTCGCCGTGTCATTTCCCTCATCGTAAAAGTCACCCTCAAAGAAAACACGTGTCCCTCGTGTGAGCTTGGGAGTCCCAGGGTCACGAAGCGGACAAAGTCCGTTCGCTGGCTACTTGAGGGCAAGAAACAAAATGGATGCTGTATCTAAAATGGAACCCGAGGGTTAAACCCAAAAATAAGACGAACCATACGTGGTTGCATAGCGAAACTGCGTACACCCACTATACCCGTCATTTGCGGTTCGTAGACACCAAACTCATCCATATTCGTCACCACTCAAAAGTGTCGTTCCGTCCCACACGGAACCTCAGAAGGTGGGGCAAGGGAAAGAAGCTGACTGTTTTCTGCCGGTCTCCCGAAGCGCTGAAGCAAGAAGTTAACTTTACTGCGCTTACATCTGCAATTTTGATAAAGTTATTCCTTTTCAGAGGTCGAACAGCAAGAAGTTATATTTAGTACGTTTAACCCAGCCACACCCAAGTTAAAAGCAGTAAAGTATCCTAAAGTACTATCCTGACAGCAGCATTTCGCCTCTCCAGTCCCATGCCCCCACCACGACCCGATCGCCCCGGCTTTGCCCTGTGGAACAGCTTAGCCTTGCACCATTGGCCTCTGATGAGACAATTGGGAGTGATTGAAATCACTGCCTGGCCATATTCCTGGCAGGAAGTTCAGAATGCTGCGCGCGCGATGGGTTAAAGCACGAATGGCCTGCCTGGGAAAATTCTGGTGGATGGGGGAAAGGGTATCTTGGTATGGCTTTACTTATAAACCGCGTCTGGTGTACTGCACGAGACGCTCCGACTCAAAGTAGACAGTGTACAGAGTTAAAGTACACACAAAGACATTTATTGCTGCTCTGAAAGACGGTTTTATATACGTTTGTTTGTGGTCCTAAAACCCGTTTAGATTGTGAGCGCTAGCGTGGGATCCACATACTGCAATAGGTGAAACCAGTGGTGCGCGGAGCCGACGCAGGAATCAAAACCCATGGTGTGCGCGCACCACAGAAGAGCAGGGGGGAGGGAGCGCGGCAGCGAGGCGAACTCGCGCTGCTGCGCGTGCTGGCCAACATCGATCGCGATCACATTAAAGCGGCCGTGCGTCCCGCGAAAGTGAAAGCAAACTAGTGCTTTCAGGCCTCCAAATGGTGCGCGCACCCGGCCGACGCACATGCACTGTATTTGGAGGCCTGAAAAGCCACTGTTTGCACTTCCAAAACTCGCTTACTATAAGTCTCGCCAGTGCAGCGCTAAAGCGCTGTCTCAGGCGAGACCTAATGAGAGAGCCTAGAAAGTGGCAGAGAGTGTGTGAGAGAGAGAACAGGGATAATTAATGAATAAGGGGGTAGTGAATTTAGTAACTTTTGCCTAGAGTCAAAGTGACTAATGAACCCCTACTTGCCCATTATATAACACTGGATATATTTATTAAGCAGGGAGTCGCAGGGTCATACTCCTACGGGCAGGGCAGTTGTGCATCCATCCAGGCTGATGTTTGTTTTTGCCTCCAGGTTGGCAGGGCAGGAGATCATTGGCCTTACCCGACGACCAACGAGTCTTATAAAAAATAATATGGGACGTTTTCGTGAATAAAGCATTGTTTGTGTTCAATGTACCTCAGAGAGTAGCTTCAATGTCTGGTTCCGACTGCCCCTCGGTCTATGCAGTGTCCATCTGTGTAACGCCCTCTCCCTTGAGCTCAGAACAAATCCACGGGAAATACAAACAAATACAAAAATCTCATCATCGCGGATGACACATTTCTTGGCCTGGGCCATCGAACTCACCATAAATGATGCTTCATGAATAGCAAATGTGTTTATACTGTTTCTTGTTTGCCACATGCTCACCAAACTCATGAAAACACCCAAAGAATGTAACCCCCATTTCTCATTTTCAGTGAAGAAGTTACAGTAGCAGCTAGAAAGAGGTCTTCGTTTGCGCCCAATCGTTTCCCAAAAGAGCCAGGAGCCCCCACTGCTGTCAAAGAGCCCCCACAAGCTGCTTCTACCTTGAGCACCCCCTCCACACAGGAGAGTGGGGCCACCTCGTGCTTCCTGCTGGTGCAGATGGAACTCGTTATGCAGAGGCCAATCTCTCATTGCATCAGCACAGCAACAGAACAAGCACTAAACACACACAGCAGCACACTCGAGCAGGCCTGGGATTGGCTGGGCCTTCTCCCTGGAAAAGCCTTTCAAATAACCTTATCTCAAGGCCTCTTTTTGAAGGGGAACAGGCGCTCGAGTTGGCTCCCATACAGTGCAAGTTAAGTGCTTCGGGAGATGCACAGCACACAATAACAATAAATGTTACATTAGCCTATAAAGGATAAAAATACCACAATTCACAGGGAAAACTATAGAGCACCCACTGTGCTTAGCTAAACACAATACAATGCAAATTGCTAAGAAAGATGCCCCTTTTTAGGTCAATGGCCCATTTTGTAGGGGAAAACGAATGGTTTGTGGTTCCATCTCGTATTTCATCTCCATCAACTTGCTTTTGTATTTAGTGCTCCCTTGAGTTAGTTGCTGCTCCTTGTGGATTGCTCATCAAAGGACCAAGTTGTCCCAAAGTCACCTAACTGTAGACAACCGCAGACAGCAGCATGGGGCACAGGGGCATCCATCCTTCATCCAGAAGGATGTCCACAATGTCAGGGTAAAAACACTACACTTCAGGCAATCCTAAAAGTCTAACATGTTTTTAATGCAAAAATAGAGAATACAAACAAAACAAGTTGCAAAAACTGCTGTTTTAATGGAGCTCCTGACCTCAATGTAATTGAAGCATATATGCTAACATCCTTATATCATGAACATACTTTTAGGCAGGTTTCTTTCCTCAATGCAAGTGAATGGAAACTAGAGACTGTGACCGAAGCTGTTACTTAAAAGAGACTGCACAATGATCAGATAGAAGGATCTTCTCACGAGAAAGAATGGGAAAAGTCTTTGAAGATTACATACAGAAGACATAAACAAGCACTGGCTCCACTGCTTTCTGCAACTCACTCTTTGTGATGTCAATACTCAAAAGGAGGCGCATGGTGAAGAATGTGCGAAATTGTACAACACTACATAAAATGGCTCCTGCACACTGAAAATACATGAAACTTAGCAGACATGCAAGACGTAATTCACCCTCCAGGTTAATGTAAACAAAACATTTAAATTTAGACAAAAAGGCACAAGTACATGTTAAGGCATGCATGAGCATTAGCACGTTCATAATAAAGTAATGGTATTTGGGCATGGAAACAAGTGACTCTGCTTTCACACCAGTAAATGTAAATGTCAAGGTACTTATAGAGCGCACTGTCACCAGACGGCCACCTTGCGGTGTCGCCTATGCGGTTTCCTGGCGCTGATACTCATACCGCTGTGGAACCCCTCCTGGCTTTCCCTGTGAAGTGTCCACTCCTGGGCACCCCCAGGGTGAAGCCAGGCATCCTTAGCACTGTTGGGGCCGGTGTGGAGGCTAAGCAAGCTATTGCCCAGAGTTGCAGCGTGGGGCCCGTGATTAGAATAGGCACCGAGGCGAGAATAGACAGGTCCGAGGAAATTGAGCCCGAGCCCCGCCGAGGCAGGAATCAAACCCTGGTCCCTGGCCAGAACTCTGCTTCAGGGACTGCCGCTCTAACCATTGAGCCACACTCCTCCACACAGTAGGCTGAGTGAGCATGGACTGGAAGTGTGTAGATCTATTGTGCTATTAGTCGAGCATCACTTAGCCTCCATCCATTGCCGTTGATGGTCTCTGTGGAGTAAACCATGGGGACGACACTGAAGAACTATTTCTCACCTAAGCAAACTAAAGGCTAAGACGTCTTCTACAATATATGTAAATGGGATGATGGAGTCATGTGAATATGCCTGGAGTTCCATGTAGGATTAAGACCTTAAGAGAGTGGCAAGGAGAACATTCAGAATGAGGGTCATCAGAAGAGTGGTGGCAGATAAGGTCTGATGCGATAGAAATGTCAACGAGAAAGCAAAGGCCAGTTCACAGAGATCATGGTACTGGTAAAGGTTGGACCAAACATGTTGTTAATGATGTGTGGCTTGAGTTCAGACTGAATAATAACATTTATAGAAAGTTAGCTGATTGGAAGAAGTAGGAATACAATATGAAATAGGTGCTTCACAGAATGTGGCTGGGCAAGATGGATATTTCTCCCTAGAAATGTGTCTGGCATTGCCACCAACCTGTCTGCCACGTAATGCCCATGAAGACAAAGGAATCATAGTGCCATGATTGGAAAAGGACACACTGTCCACCAACAGAAATACTGAGCTTCATCAGTGCAATTAACAAAAGAACAATCTGGGATACGCTGCCCTTCCCTTTCAATTTCAGGCTGAAGAAGACATTTATTATGTTCAATAAGCAGGTGGGTGACTTGCCATGTGGGTGGAGGGCAGCAAAATCACCTGAAGGGAAAGGAGCAGCAGAACTGAAAGGACGTAGCTGTGATTGCAAATCTGGCTCACATACCACCCACGTATGAGTGGTACGACCACTCTAGGTGTGGAGGGCCTCTGTGGCTCCAGCAATCACCAGAGTGGAGGGGAAAATAAAAATGTGCCACTGAAGAAAAAGACATGGGGAAGAGCAGAAGAGTCAAGAATAATACCACACTGACCTTGGCGATTTGGAAATAAAAAATACCATGATGTTCGAATAATTATTGGGCCACTGCCTGACTATCCATCATTGAGTCAAGCAGTTGTAAAGCACATATGAAGATTCCCATCAATTACTGAGCAGCAATTGACTGCAAAACCTATTGCAAATGACTTCAAGATTTCACAATGGGTCTGTGCCATCGTCCTCCCAGCCCTGGCTTCGACAATATTGCCATTGAGAAAGCCGAACACATCAAGTACCAGAATGATTCGAGCAGATAGCAGCTGTACCTAATGAAAGATAATCGCCCAAATGTTAAAATTGCCTAAATGCTATATAGCTTAGGAGTGATCATTACAACTGCCCCCAAAAAGACTTCTTTGAGGCAAGCATCGAACAAAAACACAATTCACATTTTGCAAGTCAATCAATACCCTATTTCTCAATGACAAAAGCAACCCCTACCTCCTGATCAATCTGCCAGCTTTCTTCAACATGGTTGATGCCAAGAATTAATGGGGAAATGTGATGGGGCTTTACCGACACCTTCCTACAATGATTCATCTCTTACCTCATCAAACACCTTCAGCTCATCCAATGGACCCTCTAAATCCCAGAAACTTCCCATGCCCTGCAGTGTCCCTACTTTCCACCATAATGTTCAACCTCCACATGGAGCCCTGAAACCCTAGTCATAATAACAACATTAGGATCAAACAGCACATACTTCAAACATGGTACCAGCTCTTCCTCCTCAACAGAGGAGGTCCCTTCTGACCCAATCCTAATTTCAGATTGACAGTTCAAGCATTAGTCCTCACCAATCTGGAAGAAGGAAATGCTCTACTCAATAGCCACACTGACCCTTCACTGGCATTCCAAAAGGCATGCTGCATGCCACCCCTGGTCTAATTAAGTGCCCGGAAAAAATCCTACATCCCCCCAGCAATGAAGGAGATTTCCAGACTCCCCATTTTAGCTTTCACCATCCTCAGGACAAGCTGCACCTCTTACAAGGTCTGGTGAAACAAAGCTTAGCATACTTGGTGGAGAAGCTAGCCACCTTGTGTGAACAATGTCACTCTTGGAGTCCAGGATATCAGCCGGTCAAACTGATAAATTGCAGAAAAGAAAAGACCAGACGGTAGAACACGGTGGTGAAGACCTCCCTATGGTAAAAGTTTAGAGAAAAGTAAAACATTTTATTAAACTTGAAATAAATTGCTACAAGTATTTTATAATAATTAGTAATTTTGATGTTTTTAATATTTATTTTAAATGTAGAACGAAATAGAAACATTTGCCGCATTCTTAACTTCATTCAATACAAATTTCTATTTTTGGATTAATTAAAATCATACAATGTAAAATCATCCATTACACAACCATGATAAAAGCAATGCTTCAGTTCCGAGGACCAATAAAAACATGAGCAGGAAAGTAGCCTACTGTAAGTAAAATTAAAAAAAAGTAATGTGGGCCAATTTGATTCCTGTATATTACAGATCTACAATTCATCTCATTATATAAAAAAGGACAACCATACCCAATAAGATCATTAATTTTAAAACGCTATTTTTATGTCCTTCATATATATTCGTGATTTTCGGAAAGGTGCGTGTGTAATATATATATATATATATATATATATATATATATATATATATATATATATATATATATATATATATATATAGTTATGTATGCATGTCTTTTTTTTAAACTTATTTTCTTAAAGTACATTTAAAATTTAAATATTTTGAATGCATTAAATTCAATTAGCATTATTTTTCTGAAATCAAAACTAAAAACAAATTCACAGTTAAAGTAAAATAATGTTTACTATGTATTAATAGTTATTAAATGTGATGTATAGAATTGATTGAAACAAATAAAATTCTATTTTAATAAAAAATTATGTTACATTAATGTTTAAATTCAAATGAATGAATAAAAGCATTTATGGAGCGCACGGCTACTCATGTGAGTGTCCCAGTGCTAGAAAAAGGTCTCCATCCAACAGCCCACTCCCCATTAATTGCCGAAGAGCCAGGTTTTCAACTATTTTCTAAAAGCCGCCAGGTTAGTTATAGATCTGAGGGTCACAGGGAGCTGGTACAAGGCCTGGGATCCCTTAAACTTGAAGGACCTGCCCCCAGAGAAGGCTCGGCGTATCCTGGGGACCAAGGCCAGGCCTTTCGAGGAGGACCTCAGTGTTCTGGATGGCATGTGATGGGTCACCCTCTTCCTCAGATAGCCTGCACCTGTGCCTTGTAAGGCTTTGAAAAACAGCACTAGCTCCTTCAACTTAATCCTCTTTCTCACAGGGAGCCAGTGTAGAGCCTTAAGGTGTGGGGGCATATGTGTTTTGGGATTAGGCATAAGCACCAATCTCGCCGCTGCGTTCTGGACTACCTGCAAGTGGTTGAGAAGATATTCATAGGCACCCAGGTGCAGAACATTTGCATAATCAAGTCTTGAGGTCATCAGTGCCTTGACCACCGTTTTCCTCTTATTTAAAGATAACATGGGCAGAAATGTTCTTCAGCATTCGCAAAAGACCGAAGCAGGTACCAGCCACTGATTGGACTTGCGATCTCATTGAGAGGGAACTATCGATATAGATACCTAGATCTTTGACCATGATTTGAGCAGAGAGAGGGGGAGACATATCCCTTGGCCACCAGAGTCTCCCCTCAGCCGGGGGCTGAACCAAAAATGATAATCTCCGATTTCTCTGGATTACACTTCAATTGGTTCCTCAGCAGCCAATTGAATACCTCGGTGAGGCATGATCTAATCTTCTCGCCCTAAAAAACAGCTCCTTTTTCACAAGTAAAAAGCAGCTGGGTATCATCGGCATATGAGATTATTTTTGCCCCATATGCTTCAGCCAATGATGCTAGTTGGGACATATGCAAATTGAAAAGTGTGGGGGTCAAAACAGAGCACTGTGGGACCCCCCACTTCCGAATTAGGAATAGTGGCCGTAAAGGATGGGGTCCAAACTTCTTGACTTCTGTCCTTGAGAAAAGAGGCCAGCCACTTTAACGTAGAGCCTCCAATACCAAGCTTCTTGATCATTTCTAGGAGCCTAAAGTGCGGGACATTAGTGAAGGCCGCTAACAAATCTAATAATACAAAAGTGGCTCTGCCCCCTTGATCCAATTTCTCTTTGATATGATCTGTCACCTCTAGAAGTGCCATTTCAGTGCTATAATTAGCCCTGAAGCCTGATTGACTAGCATGCAGAAGGCCATTTTTTCCACATATTACTGTGTTTAAATATTTTTCCAACACCTTGGAGAAGGCCGGAAGTAAAGGTATAGGCCTGTGGTTGGCAAGTACTTTAGGGTAAGCCAAAGGTTTCTTTAAAAGTGGAAGGATTTTAGCTTGTTTCCAAATGGAAGGAACATGGCTAGCTAACAAGGTGGTATTAGGAACCTCATCAACCACTGGATTGATGGTCGTGGCCATCTTGGCCAGCAGTTGAGCTGGACATCGGTCTGCCGGAGAGCCCGACTTAAGGCACTTGTTTATACCAAGAGAAACATCAAGCGGTAGCAGCGGTATTTGCAGGAGAGCGGAGAGTTCACCAGCGTGCCCCTCAGTGGCTGGGACTATCCAGTCTGAGTCTTCACCTGGCGGCACTCCTGTGAAGGAGCTCTGTATGGACACAATCTTTTCATGAAAAAACTTTGCCAATTGGTTAGTCCATTCTATTGATTTATTTATTTATTTGTCGGATTTGTAAGGCGCATAGCTGCCCCAGCAACGGTGCGTCCCAGCGCGACCAAAGACAATGAGAGTAGCCGGCAGGAAAGCAGTTTAGACGTGAATCGGGAAAAGCCAGGTCTTGATGGCTTTTCGAAAAACAAGATGACTCTGGATCTCTCTGATTGGAACCGGAAGCAGATTCCAGAGTTGCGGCGCAAGACTGCGGAACGAGCGGCCTCCGGCTCTCGCTCTCAGGACACGAGGGACATTCACTAACACTTGATCCGCCGATCTAAGGGACCGCCGCGGCACATAAAACTGCAGCAGATTGGACAGGCCCAAAGGAGCCTGTTGAGTCAGAATCCTGTGCGAAACGCAAAGAGTCTTGAACTGGATTCGCTTTTCAACAGGCAACCAGTGTAGCTTGGGCAAAACATGGGAAACTGAACAGGATCTCGGCAGTGCCACCAGAATATGTGCGGCAGCGTTCTGGATTCTCTGCAAGCGCCTAATACAAGACTTGTTGGCCCCAAGGTACAGAGAATTACCATAATCCAGCCTAGACAGGATTGTCGCTTGGATAATGGTCTGACGCAGCCTAGGGGGAAAAAAACTGAGCAGAGGCTTCAAGCCACGCAGCAGCCCAAAACATGTCCCTGCCACAGCTTTAGATTGTGTATCGAAGGTAAGCCCACTGTCGATCCAGACCCCCAGGTTCTTAACTGCCTCTTTAGGCACAGGGGCCAGTTTGAGGCTGTCTGGCCAACACTGCTCGGACCATAAGTCCCGATCTTTCCCAAATAACAGCACCTCAGACTTACTGGCATTCAGCTGCAAGCAGTTGGTTGACATCCAGCCTGCCACCTCTACCAGATCCTCCTTAAACCTTCCCAAACTAACATTATTTCTCTTGGAGAAAGCGATCACCAATTGGGTGTCGTCAGCGTACGACACCAATGACAATCCTCTACCCTTAGCCACCCGTGCAAGAGGTTGCATGTAGATATTAAACAGAAGAGGGCTCAAAATAGAGCCCTGAGGCACCCCCTGTTTGAAAGCAAACTCCTGCGATTGAAATTGTGGCACCCAGACCTGGAAGGATCTTCCCTTCAAGAAAGAGCGACACCAATCCAAGGCCAGATCCCTCACTCCGATGTCATGCAGACGCCTCAGCAAAATCTTGTGGGAAACTGTGTCAAAAGCGGCACTTAGGTCTAAAAGAATTAATTAATGGAGGGAGATCCTTAATAATGGACAACGGGGTGGAGAAGGCCTTTACAATTTTAAAAATCTCCTTTCCTTCATTGTTGGACGTTTTAATTTTGTCTTCCAGATAACTTTTTTGTGCTGAATTGACTATGGTATGGTAGGCCTTCAATGCCTGCTTATGCTCAAGTTTGTCCACCCAAATGTAATAATTCCCCACTTCCTTTCTAGAACCTTACAGGCTCTTTTCTTAGATTTTAAGAATTTGTTAAACCAGGGGGCAGAGAGCCTAGCTTTAGTGGATGGGCATATTGTCAACGGAGCTAACTCATCGAAGCACTGCTTCACCCAGGCTTCTAGCTGAAGAGCATCCTCATCCATATTCCCAGATGAGGTAGGTTTGGAGATTTCAAGGTGTCCCTCAACTCTGTTGGTGAGATTCTGTGGAAGCTCTGTGCCTACCTTTCACCCTGTTTGCATATTTATGACCCATTCTCCAAGAGAGCGGCAATCTAAAGCTGATTAGACAGTGGTCCGACGAAACCAGAGGGAGAGGCGGGTCAACCTCCAGTTTTACGTTCGAAAACACCTGGTCTAATATGTGTCCTGCCCTATGCATAGGGTGAGACACAAAAGGGGCCAGGTTAAGAGCTGAGTTAGTCTCAGTCAGCAGGCTGACCTCTGAATCCGTAGGGTTATCCATATGAAGATTTAAATCACCCAGAACGAGGAAGTGACTATATTTGAGGGCCTGGAAGCAATCGCATCATTGAGAGATCTCAGAAAGGCTCCTGCAGGTTCTGGTGGTCTATATATCAGGGCACTCGCCAGGGATCGATGTGGGGATCACTAGCAACGAAAACCCAAACATTCGCCCCATCCAAGGCTCCCAGAGAAATGGCTATAATGAAATGAAATGAAAGCAGCATTTATTAAGCGCGTAGCTACCCAGGGACATCCCAGCACTGATAGCAGTAAACAGAGAACATCACCGCAACACTTAAGGGAGACTAGCCAAGTTTTTAGCAGTGTCCGAAAGGCCAGATGGCTGGGTTCCTTTCGTAGGCGGAGAGGGAGGGTGTTCCACATCCTAGCGGCATTATAGGAGACTTCTGGCCTTCTTGATCCTGTGAACAACAGCAAGATATAAATGCATTTGAGTGCAGCCGTCAATTCGTCAGGTAAGGCTGGGCAATGGATGGTTGATCGCTGGTCCATTCCCTGCTAACGTCTTGTGGACGATGCACATAGCCTTAAAGTTAACTCTCTCCCGAACAGGGAGCCAGTGGAGACTTCAAGGCGGGTTCTGCAGATTGCCTATTTGGTGTCCCCACAAGGATCCTATGCTGCGCAGTTTTCCACCGTTTGGAGTTTTGAGAGTGCTAAGGCCAGCCGGGTATTATCAGCGTAGGTCACTATGTGAACCCCTAAAGGGAGCACAATCTCCGCAAGCGGGGTCATATAAACATTAAATAAGAAGGGACGATCCCTGAGGGACTCTGCAGCGGAGAGGCATTGGTTTTGAAGTGACATCACCCTCGAAAACCTGGAAGGATCTCTCTTCCAGGAATGATTGCAGCCATGCAAAGCTACTCCGGTCACCCCAGACTTCTAAGTCAATGGACCAAAATTTGGTGGTTGACCGTGTCGAAGGCTGCACTGAGGTCCAAGAGGATAACAGCCGTGGAGCATCCGGCATCAAGAATCTTTTTAGACTCTTCAACAACTGCTAAAAGAGCAGTTTCCGTTCCTTGACGCGGGCGAAAGCCAGCTTGAGAGAGGTGAAAGAGGTAATGGGATTCCAAAAATGTAGAAAACGCTGAGTTGACATGTTTCTCTGCTATTTTACTGATCCCTGGGAGAAGCGAGATGTAACGATAATTACCCAGGAGATCCGGGTCAAGACTTTTTTTAAGAGAGACTTTACCATCACTCTTTTCCACGGAGGTGGGACCACCCCAGTGGAAATGGAGGCATTGATCAAATCCAAAATGATCGGGCAGACCGTTCCAGATGCTTGCATGAGGATATTAGGTGGAGCTGGGTCTCTAGGAGACCCGCTCTTCACGAGTGCCGAGATAGTGTGGAGTGACTCACAGTCCATCAGGGGAAATGCCTCCAAGGAGTGTTCCCTGCTATACGGACCAATATCCTCTGAGTGGGAATTGTTGTGAATGTCTACAGAGGTAAATGACAAGTAGATAGTTTGAATTTTGTCGTAAAAGTAAGCTGCAAGTTAATTGCAGTGTCGGCCGGTGACATCAGGTATATCTGGGGGTAAGGGGCTTTAAGCAGTCTTATCGCTATGCGAAACATTTTGCGAGGAGAGTTGGCTGCCAAGGAAATTCTTTCCTCATAATATGAGGCCTGGGCCAATTTGATTTCGGCCTTACATGTTTTTATGGCCTCCCTGTAATCCGATTTTTTGTTTAAAGAGAAGTCATTTCTCCAAGCTCTTTCGAGTTTCTTGCAGATCTGTTTCAGTTCCCGAAGCTTGGGAGTATACCATGCCATTCTGTTGGACCCTACTTTCATCTGGGTCATTTTCTTCAGGACAACCCGATCTAAAGTACTCTCATTCCAGGTGTTAATTTTTTCATTGGCAACAATTGGGTCGATAACAGGGGTCAGCTTGGTGTTTTCTAACTCCAATGTCCACTGTTCTGAGGGAAGTTTAGGCCAAGGGATAGCATAGGTGGGGGCCCAGGAGAAAGGGATCAAAAAATTACCAGACCAGGGTATTGGCTTGAGTAGTGATCTACAATTCAGCAGAAACATTTTATAAGGCTTCGGAAGGGGCCGAGTGGTTTGGGGGAGTGACGACAGTCTAAATGGACAGTGCACGCAGCCGGAATCCAAGCTACCAGGAACGATGGAGTGAGCCCAATTCACCTTAGCGGCCACGTTTAACTGTCGAAGCTGCTCAGCATTATAATGATAGTCATTTGTAAGAAAAGAGGCAGGGGTTGTGGCCCCTAGCCCCGGCCAGACACGGACGGCAGACGGGCTTGCCTTAGGTGCACCTTCGGCGTACCAGCGGCGCGCCGCGCTGCACGCATCCGCTGCCTGGTTGCGTCATCCGGTCCTCAAGTAGCCCTGAACAAGGGTACAGCCACTAGAGCACTGACCCAAAATGGCTGCCCAAAAAGTGCAAGTGCTAATATTGAAAGTTAAAAAGAACCAGATAGCCCCCTGAGCTTTAACACAGCTCACAAACAATAAAACAGTAATTTTTAAAAATGATTTACCCCAATTCGCTATTGATTTTCAAAGTAAGCCCTACGTGTCTAGTGTTGCTCGTAGTAACCTTGGTTAAACCGTTGCGCTGTTGAGTCATCCGAGCCTTAAGTAGCCCTGATAAAGTTGTATTCTTGCCTAAAAATGATGGCCACACCTTCCCCTTTGCTAACGAGGCAGTCCCTCCCCAGAATCTTATACCCAGGGGAATGGCAGGTGGCAAGCATAGCATTGAAGAACTCCGTTAGCCAAGTTTCTGTTAGAAACATGAAGTCAGGTTGGCCCCCAGGAGAAGGTCACAAACCTCTATTTCATGTTTCTGCAGGGAGCATGGTATGCGGGAGGGCCCTAAAGTTACCCCCTTACTTGTCCTTACCGAGACTGGCCCCGCTACTAGCAGACACCGTAGGAGAGCCCTTGGCTTTAGTAATAAGATTACTAAAATATATTAAGATAACATAAAAAAGATGTTTCATTTGTAGGTAATTTTTTAACATTAAAATAAATGTATTAAAATGTAAAACTATTTTAAATGATTTAAGTTTTTTTAACATTATTTCCTATGGGGTTTATTTTAAGCTCCCACCCCTATTATTTTTCATGGGAGGGTGTTGCAGTACCAGTGGACAGTCATAGGTGGAACCTCGACACGTAGATTTTTGAAAAGCATTTTGTACCACAGTATTAGTACTGCTGGAGTACTACTAAACCTACTACAAAAATCAGTTTATGATTAAGGCCCAGTTAACATAACCTCTAAGCGTATCCAAATCCTAAGGGAGATGCAGCACAGTTGCCTACTATCTCCACTCCTGTTCACCTTGGTGATGGAACCCCTGGATAAGAAAAATAGAAGTATGAATGCAGAGCACGGAATCCATATAGGGAGAACAATCTACACCATCTCCCTGTACGCTGATGCTATATTGCTCTATTGCTGAGACACAGAACCTAACCTCGAAAATGCACCGAGTGCTTTAGAAATATTCTGCACTAAATCAGGGCTTGTTAGACCTGGCACCATTGGCATGGCTTTCCCTTCCATTTTTCGCTGTTGTCTCCTCTGTTTTTGCTGGTGTTAGATGCTCTGGGCGCTGTGCCACTGCCATTCAGTGCCACAGCGCGAATGCTCCTGTGTAAAGATGACATGTGAATTGGTATATCCATGATTGGCTTATTTGGTTTGCCTGTTAGTCCCTATTAGCATGGCCTGTGTGTGCCCAGGGCTGGTAAACCAAATGCTGCTGGTGGGCTTGCAGGGCTGGTTTGCGCCACCCACAGAAGCAGCTTGTAAAGTTTGTCTCAGACCTGCCACTGCAGAGTCTGCGTGCAGTCCAGAACTGCCATCTTGGCTGTGAAGTGCACCCACTTCCCGGCCCCTGAACCTTCCCTTGGCATCATGTAAGCCACCCCTATGGTAGGGTGCATTGTGTGTGTCAGGTAAGACATGCTCTGATGTGTGTAGCATGTCCTGGTAGTGAATTACACCCAATTTCGTTTTTCACTACTGTAAGGCTACCTGTTCTCCATAGGCCATAATGGGAGGTTTGACTATTACACTCTATAGTCCTAACTGACCCAAAGAACATGGCAGAAAAACGAATTTAGTATGCCTGAGCTCAGAATATTAAAATACAAGTTTATTTTGATATTCTGTGTTTGAAAATACCACTTTTAGAAAGTAGGTATTTTCTTGCCTAAGCCTTCCAGTGTGCTCTGCTGTTATGTGTATTGGCTGTTTGGTTTTGGAGGGACAGGGCAGGCTGAGTCAGACCTGGGTGAATAGAGAGATCTACATTGGAGTATGGGGAGGGGTAGCTCCCTGACCTGAATAGGGCTGTGCCTGGTAAAGTGAATGCTGGCTCCACCTCCCCCTTTGCATCTGATGGCAGACCCCCTCTTTCTGAAAGGAAGGATGCAGCCTTGTAAACAAAGTGCTCCAGGACTGGGCAGAACTGGTTCTGGCTGGGTTCAGTGACTTGTAGCTTATAGGGAACAAAGACTTTTGGGGTATAAATATCTGTGCTGAAACCCCTACAATTTGTATTGCTCCTGGACAACAAGAAGAACCTCTGTCCGTGTAACTGAAGGAATCTGCAGGAGAGGACTGTCCTTGTGCTTGTGTGCTGTTTCTTGGACTGGCCTGCAGTGGTTACTACTGGACTTGGAAGAAGAGGAAAAGGACTTTGAAGGAACTTTTATTTTATCTTGCTACAGCAGTCACCCAAGGGCTAGAAGAGAGCTAGCCTCCTGCTGGATTCTCAGGCACATCAGACTCCACCACCAGCCTCCTGTTTCCTCCCAGCGAGGATTTCTATCTGCAGGTGAGGCTCCTGTGAGTTCTAGGGCCTCTAATTCTACTACAGAGAAGAGAGTGCTGAAAATCGTCGCTAACGCCCGTTAGTGAGCCGCCGCAGCTGAAGAGCGCAAGGAAAATCATCGCGCTGCTGCCGCTGAGTGCTCGCTACCGGAGATCATCGCATCACAGTGTTTGCGGGCTGCCAACTGCTCGCTAACCCGAAGATTATCGCATCGCATGTTTGCGGGCCTCCAAGTGCTCACTAACCAAAGATCATCGCATCGAGTTCATCACTTCACGACATCGCAGCGCGGTCGCCAAGTGTACGACATTTTCATCGCATCGCATCAGGATCGTGGCTCCCTTGCGGAGCGCCATTTCTTTTCATCGCAACAAGATCGCACACGCAACAGGCTCGGCACATCATCCTCCCTCGCGGCAAGGATTTCAACGCATCGCCGGCTTAGCGTGGAGAAGTTTGTCGCTTTGTCCTGCACACAGATCAGCGCATCATTCTGCCTTGCGGCAAGGATTCAACGCATCGCTGGTCACGCGTGAGGAAAATCATCTCTACAGCTCCTTAGCGACATTATGGTTGCTTTGCTACAGAATGCAGGTATTTTGTGAGTAAAAGGGTCGCAGAGACCACTGCCTTGAACTGAACTCCTCTTTGCACACTTTGAACTATTTTTGCAGCCTTTCAAGAGTAACCCTATTTTCTAGTATTGTGGCTTTTTACTGTTATTGGTCTTGTGTTAAGTCTATATATAAAGATACTTATTTTTTATAACTACTTGTGTGTTGTCCCTTTGTAGTGTTCTTCACTGTGTTACTGTGTATGGTCATAAATGCTTCACACACTGCCTCTGAGAAAAGCCTAGCTGCTCATGCTACGTTACCACAGGGTTGAGCAGGGGTTATCAAAAGGTGTAGCCCGCTTACTCTGACTTAGGAAGAAGGGTCCCTACTACAACAGTGGCCAGCCATTGCCAACTAGATACCCCCATTTCTAACAGGGCTATATATAAATAGGAAGAAGTTTTGTCTGTTTCTACAAAACTGAATATCTGAAACCTACATACAACATCTCCCTAAACTCCACCTGAAGATTAATATTTAGGGGCTAATTACACTGTCTCGGATTCGGAACCGACCGACTTGCGGTCTGCGGTTCTGACCACCGGATTACAATGCGACCGAACACTGTTTGGTCGGATTTCCATTGTTTCCTATGGGAGATCGTGTTATGCCAGAGAACCAGCCATAACACAGCCGTAATGGGGTGTGTGTGGAAAACTCTGAACCCTGTCACATGCACCCCATGGTGCCTGCCACACAGTGCAGGGTTTTACAGGGGGTACCTTAGGTGGGGAACATGCAAAGTGTGCATGACTGTCTAACCGGCCCAAGATGTCTGGCAAAAGAGTCATGCACACTTGCAGTGTGCAAACCACTCATTCCCCTGTGCCACCTGCTCCGCCCTGCCCTAACCCAGCCCGAACCTGCGAAAAATAAAAATTATAGAAAACTTGTTATTATCTTTTTATGTTTCCTGCTCTGAGAGGGGTGGGGCGTTGCTCATTCGCCTTAGCAGAGGAGAGGCCCCTGCTGACTACTGTGTTCTGATATTAATGTTCCAATAAGCAACACGTTTTGCCTTCATTGCTACGGGTTTACATGTAAAGTAACCAAATAGTTACATATATATAGCTTCATATATGATATGAATGCATGATCCCACAGAAACAAAAGATATATGCGTAGCATATTTATCTTTATAAAATCAATAAAAAAATGTAAAATGAAAAAAGAGGCAATATTGGGTCAAAAACCAATGAGAAAAGACTGTTTTATAGCACCAATAGGACTTTTTTATTTGTTGTTTTTATTAGGGTCGAGTCTGCGAGAGCATGCGCTAGCACATGGCTGTGGCTTGCGAGACACTGTTGTATATATGAAAGGGCTTGGAGCCTGCCCGTTTCTTACCATTTGCTTGGCTTGCGTGGCACTCTTAGCAGCCTCGTAATTCGTCAAGGCAGGCCTAACATCATTTTCATTCCTTTCTGTGGAGCAGGGACCAAGCACTGATTGATTCAGCTTAATCAGTGCCTGTCTGCTGCTCCCGAGGTGATTGAGGTACTAATTTGTTTTCTGTCAAACAGAAGGAGTGTGACTGGCAAAAACCTGCCCAGCAGGACAAGCAAAATGGCAAAGATTTAGTTTATAAAGTTAACTTTAATTTATTTTGCAAAATCTTCTATTCTCACTTTGCACTCATGCTTTCTTTTATTTTTGCTTGTGGGCGCTGTTCTCAAAAGATGAGGATTATTTTATTGCAAAGCGACATTGCTTCTTTCTTATGTGTAACTTTTGAAGCTTTAACACTTAATTGTGCACTCCAATCCACGCCACCTCACTCCACACCAATCTGCCCCACTCAATCCAATCCAACGCAGCCCAGATTTATCCAATCCACCCCACTCCAATACAAACCACTCACCTCAATCCAATACACAACACTACAGTTCTCCCACCCTACTCCACTTCAATCTGCCACACTCCAATTCGTCTCACTCTAATCCAAAATGATCTGCCCCACTCCAATCCAACACGATCTACCCCACTCCGATCTTCAGCACTCCAATCTGCCCCACTCCAATCCAAAATCCAATCCAGCCCAGACTAATCCAATCCATCCCACTCCAATATAAACCACTTACCTCAATCCAATCCATTCCAATCCACCACACTCCAATTCTCCAACCCCACCCCACTCTAATCTGGCCCACTCCAATTCATCTCACTCAAATCCAAAACAAGCTGTCCCCTCCACTCCAAAACAATTTGCCCACTCCGATCTTCAGCAATCCAATCTGCCCCACTCCAATCCCAAAAACATCTGCCCTAATCCAAAACAAATGCCTCAATCCAGTCCAGAACAATCTGCACCACTCCAATCTAAAACAATCTGCCCCACTCCAATCCAAAACAATCTGCCTCACTCCAATCTCCCCCACTCCAATTGGCCCCACTCCAATCCAATCCACCTCACCTCAATCCATCCACTCCATCCCAATTTGCATCACTCCAATGCCATGTCGTTTCCACCCTATGATACGAATTGCTCGTTTGTGGACAGCAAAACCGTTGAGATGGTGCCAAACTGATGCAATGCGCTCCCTCATGATGTGTTGTCCCATAGGCCAAACAGCTAAAAGTGCCATCTAAACCTAGACAGGTACCAAATGGTTCTGACAACCTCTGAACATGACAACTCTGATTCCCCAGGAATCGTGGCAACTGATCTAGAACCCTTTTGCTCAGTCACTTGTGCTCTCTTATTGTCAGAGAAATATGAAAGGAAAATACAGTTGGATGTTTTCAATGTTTATTGAACCAACATGATTCCTTTATAGAGTATATGTGCTGCAATGATCAATAGGCAGAAGCAAATAAAAGTAAGTGTGAGTACGAGGACAGTGAACAGAATAAAAAGTTCACCATCGTGCTGAGACAATGTATATATGCAGGCATATAAAAAATATTAAACAATATAGAAAGCTGGTGTACTCATACTATGCAGACCCTAACCTAAGTGTCTAGGGTGTGTGTTCTGGCAAGAATCCATGTACTGGATGATCCAACCAACATTACCTGAAGGGAAAGAATGTAAGTCCACATCTTGGTCACAAGCTGGACACCCTTTGCAAAGATATCCGCAAGATGCTTGGCCGAAGCTTCAGTATGTAGAGACCTCGCCAATGACAGCAAATCACACCTCTAACTAAACAGGGAAATGCTTGTATTTTTATAATGAAAAGCATCCTTGCAAGTCCTGGGTAAGCCAGCATTGTTATGGTCTATAGATAGCTGTGTCACCTCATGGTTGAAAAATACAACATTTGCACAATGTATGTCGAGGCCTTGTACATGGTGTTCAAGGAGTCGTGATAATGGTCTTCGAAGTAGAATCTGTAAGCAAAGAAGTTTCAGAGAAACTATTCCAGCATTCAAAATATTGCAGCAGAGAAACTATTCCAAGGTTATTGTGTGAACAGGAAGGCAACTTAAGAAACATTTTCATGGTGAAAGATGGCATTGTTTCTACATAGTCCTAACTGAGACACATGACACCAATCCACCACAATCCACCTCACTCCAATCCAATCCACCCCACACCAATCCAATTCACTCCACACCAATCCAATCCACCTCATTCCAGTCCAATCAAATCTACCCCATTCCAAACCAATCCACCCTACTACGTCCCCAATCCACCCCACTCCAATCTAATCCATCCCACTCCAATCCAAAACAATCTGTCCCACTCCAATCCACACAAATCCGCCCCACTCCAATCCAAAGCGGTACAAAAGAGGGTGGTGATGGACGGAGCATCAGAACCAATCAAACACTCACACCCAGTCAACAGATCTGGGTTTGATCCTTCACCGTTCTTTAGCCCACTCTGCCACCCCAGTTCAGACATGGCCATATGCAAATCAGTCTGACCCTGTGCCTCATGGGAACAGTCCAGCCCGAACTGCCAAGCAATGCCTTCCCTGGACCGGAAAAAAGCTGCCTAGGACCGGTTTCTGGCATTTCAGCCGTCTTCAGCCAGGCTTGCGTGAATCCAGTGGCAAAGTGAGCAAGGGACTCACGTCTGAGCATACCCTGCCAACTTATGGCGAACAAAGAGGTACAAAAGAGGGTGGTGATAGACGGAGCATCAGAACCAATCAAACACTCACACCCAGTCAACAGATCTGGGTTTGATCCATCACCGTTCTTTAGCCCACTCTGCCACCCCAGTTCAGACATGGCCATATGCAAATCAGTCTGACCCTGTGCCTCCTGGGAACAGTCCAGCCCGAACTGCCAAGCCATGCCTTCCCTGGACCGGAAACAAGCTTCCTAGGACCGGTTTCTGGCATTTCAGCCATCTTCAGCCAGGCTTGCGTGAATCCAGTGGCAAAGTGAGCAAGGGACTCACGTCTGAGCATACCCTGCCAACTTATGGCGAACAAAGCGGTACAAAAGAGGGTGGTGATGGACGGAGCATCAGAACCAATCAAACACTCACACCCAGTCAACAGATCTGGGTTTGATCTTTCACCGTTCTTTAGCCCACTCTGCCACCCCAGTTCAGACATGGCCATATGCAAATCAGTCTGACCCTGTGACTCATGGGAACAGTCCAGCCCGAACTGCCAAGCCATGCCTTCCCTGGACCGGAAACAAGCTTCCTAGGACCGGTTTCTGGCATTTCAGCCGTCTTCAGCCAGGCTTGCGTGAATCCAGTGGCAAAGTGAGCAAGGGACTCACGTCTGAGCATACCCTGCCAACTTATGGCGAACAAAGCGGTACAAAAGAGGGTGGTGATTGACGGAGCATCAGAACCAATCAAACACTCACACCCAGTCAACAGATCTGGGTTTGATCCTTCACCGTTCTTTAGCCCACTCTGACACCCCAGTTCAGACATGGCCAAATGCAAATCAGTCTGACTTGGCAGTTCGGGCTGGACTGTTCCCATGAGGCACAGGGCAGAATGATTTGCATATGGCCATGTCTGAACTGGGGTGGCAACTCATTCATTATTCCACTTCAATATGCCCCACTCCAATCCAATCTTCCCCAGGCCAATCTGCCCCACTCCAATATGCCCCAATCCAATCTACCCCACGCCAATCTGTTCCACTCCATTCTGCCAAATCCAAATCCAGAACAATTTGCTCCTCTCCAATCTGCTCCACTCTAATCTGCCTCACCCCAATCTGCCCCACTCTAAACCAAAACAATTAGCCCACTCCAATCTCCCTCACTCCATTCTGGCCCACTCCCATTCAAAACAATCTGCCCGCTCCAATCTCCTGACTAATCTTCCCTACTCCAATCCAAAACAATCTGACCCACTCCAATCCGCCCCACTCCACTCCACCCCACTCCAATCCGCTGCACTCCAAGCTGCCCCACTCCAATCCACCTCACCCCAATCCACTCTCTCTATCCCAATTCATAGCACTCCAATACACCACAATCCTCCACGCCCCACCTAACACCAATCCAACCCACCCCAATGCACCCCAATCTAAACTACAGCACTCTAATACAATCCACACCACCTCACCCCAATCCAATCCAATCAACTCCACTCCACAACAATCTGCCCTACTCCAACCTGACGCACACCTATCGGCCCCACTCCATTCCACAACAATCTGCCCTACTCAATCCATAACAATCTGCTCCACTCAATCCAAAACAATCTGCCCAACTACAATCTATAAATAGATCTGGCTACTCCAATCTGTTCCATTCCAGTCCAAAACAATCTGCCCCACTCCAATCTGTCCCACTCCATTCCAAAACAATCAGCCCCACTCAAATACGGAACAATGTGCCCCACTCCCATTAGCCCCACACCAATCCAAAACAATCTGCCCCACTTCAGTCTGCCCCACTCCACTCTAAAGCAATCTGCCTCATTCCAATTCAAAACAATCTGCCACTACTCCAATCTGCCCCACTCCAATCATATCCACCTCACCCCAATTCAGTCCACCTCACCCCAATCCAATCCACCACATTCCAGTCAAATCCAAACTACCCCGCTCTAATCCACCACACACCCCTCTAATCCACCCCACCACACCCCAACTCATTCCACCAAAATCCAATCCACCCTACCCCAATCCATTCCACCTCAATCCAATCCACTCCCCCAATCCACCCCACTCAATCCAATCCATCTCACTTCAATCCAATCCCCCAATCCACTGCAGTCCAATCCAGCCCACTATACTTTATTCTACTCCACTCTACCCCATTCCAGTCCACCCCACCCTAGCCCAATTTAGTCCACCCCACTCAATCCAATCCATCCAGCTCAACACACTCCAATACACCCGACTCCAATCCAGCCCACCCGACTCCAGTCCAATCTAACCAACTTCAGTCCAATCCACCTCACTCCAATGCAATCAGCTCCACTGCAGCTCAGTTCAATACACCTCCCTCCATTTCACCCTAATTCACCTCACTCCAAAGCACCCTACTCTAATCCAATCCATACAACCCCAATCGAATCCACCCCACCCCACTCTACCCCTGTCCAAACCATCTCACCCCATTTCAATCCACCCCACTCCAATCCAACCCACCCCATCCAGTCCACCCACTCTACTCCAATCAACCCCATTCCACTCAATCCATCTCACTCTTCCGCAATCCAATCTACCCCAATCTACTCCAATCCAACCCACCCCATACCTCAATCCACTCCAACCCACTCCAACCTATTTCACCCCACTCCACTCTATCCACTCCACATCTCTCTACACTACGCCACTCCACTGTACGACACTGAACTCTATGGCACTGTACTCTATGCTACTCTCTGCCACTGAACCACTGAACTCTACTTTCCTCTACTCAACTCTACAACACTCTACTCCTCCTACTCCACTCTAATGCACTCCACTCCAACAAATCCAGTCTACGACACTCCTCTCTAGGACACTCCACACTACTAACTGTTAGCAATGCTGAACCACAGCCACACTGGTGTACTACATGTCAAAACACATAGCCAAAGTCAATAGCTCTTGTATAGTCAAGACCTATTGGCTTTGCCAATGCTTGTTGTTTATGTGCCAAGGAGCGTATGGTTAGTTTGATGTAGTTGTCAATGCAGCATTCAATAATCAGGACAGTAAACAACCAATGGCAAAGCCCATAAATCTGGCTTTTTTTATTTCGTAATAGCATTTGTTTGCAAAATCACGTTTAGTTGCAAATCACATTTAGCTGCAAAGTCCCTCCTGGTGCAACAGGAGTGTGAAAAGATCTATAGGGCCAAATACCATGTTTATGTCCAAGAAATACACGTTGGTGCAAAATCAGTCTTGGTGTAACATCAACAGGAACGGAAGACATTTTTAGCAGCACAAACGCTTTTAAGTACTAACATGCGACATCAATAGGAGTGTTGAGATATTTAAAGTTCCAAAAACACATTTATGAGCAAAAATCACATGTAGGTGCACAGGCATGTTTAGGTGAAAAGTCAGGAGGAGTGGAGCATTATGATTCCTTGCAAGCAGCATGATGCCCAGAAATGCCCACCTTCAGGCAGCTCTGACTCTGTTTGCTTTAATAGTACAGAGTTTTGGAATGGCCAGATGGGGAATGGGTATGGCCCAGAGGGAACTCTGAAATGACAAAGAAAGGTAGGGTGAATAAATCCTGAGCTGTTATCAAGTGATTTTAATCATGTTTATCACTCTAATACTTCTTTATCTCTGAATGAAGCACCGAGTAGAGATGGTTTGGAGCTTCCTGGACTTGTTTTTCAGCAAAGGGAGATAAACAATATCAAGCATTAAACAGTTCACTAAAAAGGATTTGGAAACACCGATCATGCTCAGGTAACATAACCCACCACCCAGTAACTTTGGCTTGTTGATGTCACAAGCCGCTAATCATTACCATCACACTGTTGTAGTCTGAGTTGAAATGTAACACATATTAGACTGTTCTTTTTTATTTTAACTCTTGGTTCTGTAGACGACCTCAAAATGTGTACTTTTTCTTTCAGTCACAGCTTTTGTTGATTATAAATTCACACATCGATCTCTGTTGTAGCCTTCATAGAGTACTTTTCATAACTCTCAAATGTACACTGGCCAGTATCTTCAACCTACTTTCGCAATTCATTTCTTTTCATCCCAAAGATTAATGATCTTTAACCTTCAGTCAGCGGAAACCCTCCATTAGGGCGGAGGAGAGCCGCCTCCCCCCCTGCCACCACCTTCAAATAAAAAGTTAATAAAACAGTCTGCCCCCCGCACAACAGGCCACTACTCAGCCCACAAACCCCTCTACCTCGATCATAGCTGCCCTTCCTCACACTGTGCCAGGGCCTCCCCCTTGTGAATGATTCAAGCTTTCTTCTGACCCATGTGCCATTTCTCCTGCACCTCCCCAAACAGTTCTTCCACCAACACAAACCACACAACCTGAAGTGTGCCCTGGGAATTACAGACCCCTAAACACACACCTTACTCAAATGCATCCTTCTCAACACTGACTTTCTCGTCAAGCCATTGAAGTCCCAGACATCTTGGAAGACCTCTTCCCTGACCTGCTCTTGGTTCGATAAATCTGGCTCAACGCCACTACTGCACTGGACATAGCCATCATCACACCCCCTGGCTACATAATAACCATACACAACAAAGCTAAAAAACCCAGAGGCAGCATAGCCATCTTTCACAGCAAAAACTACACTGCCACCTCAGCTGAAACCAACAGCTGGCTTGATCATTTGACCTTCAAGATCAACATCATACTTGGCAAAATAAATGTTCATGTAGAGGACCAGTCACACACCAAATCTGCTAACTCGCCTGTTGACATCAGGATCTTCGGTGGGCACTCCAACCTCTTTGACCTGGACTGATCACTACCTCATCAAATCGAATTACTCAAACAAACTAAACTAGCCAGCATTCGGACCTCTCGATGGCAATGGAAGAAAATCACAGACGACAATTGAAACTCTGAACTCCTTGCTCACTAAACTCCCCAGACACCAGTCTCACCTTTACCGTCTCCAACGTCAGTGATTGGATAACCACCTTCATGGACTCCCTGGCATGATCCAAATCAACTCTAGACCCCTGACAAATACCCCATGCTAACTGATACACCAAATACCTCCAACTCAAAAACTGTTATTGCAAGCACCTGGAACAACAATGGCACCTCACTACTGACAGAACCTCCTTCAAGTCTGCCCTAAGGATCTCTCATCAATGCCTCAGTCCTCTCCTACCCCAGACAGAACAGTGACACTCCAACAAAGAGATCTTTTTTTTTTTAAGTTTAAGTTTATTGAGAAAAAGTCATTTAAACAGAAGAGAAACTTCATATGTTATACAATATAACAGTATAAACTTAAAATGTAGCAAAACAATTTAAGAAAAGGGGGTATCTGAGGGAAGCAGGTAGGGAGAGATCAGGAAGGGAAGGGGGAAAGTAGGAGGGGGAGAGGTCAAAAATTTAGAAATAACACCAGAGTTCAAACTTTATCAACCTGAGAAAGAAGATTCTTAAAATATGCAGAGTAAACGAAATTAACAATACAACAAAAGGAGTAATCATAAAACCATATTCATATGTAAAAGAAAAGACTAACGTTTACCTCAGGGAGGTTTCTGGACATCATCGGAAGAGTTAGCTGGTGTAGAGTTGGTAGCTGCAGTGAGTGTAAGATAAGAGGATAAAGAAGCCATAAAAGATCTCGTTTAATGGAAAGCGATATAGGAGTAAAATAACTAGTGTCCAGTCTATGGTGAAAACAAACAGCATTCCACCAAGCTTTAAAAGAGACGTTAGCTGCCTGTTTCCATTTGGAAGTTATTAGGTGGAAAGCAATTGCTATTAATGAGTCAACCAATTTGGAGTTAGGGGATGCAGCAGACCATGAGGGTGACAGGGATCCTAAGAAGATATTGGTAAAGGAAAAAGGAATTTGAGTATGAAAGATTTTGTTAATTTGAGACCAGATTAAAAACCATAAGCGAGATATGGGAGGACACTGAAAAAGCATATGTTTTAAATCAGCCACTAAACAAGGGCAGGACCAGCAAGCAGAGCGAATATCAGGAGAAATAGAAGCTAGTTTAGCAGGGGTGAATAAAATATGTTTATAAATAAAATAAAGGGTTTGAGAAGTGTTAGCAGCTCTGGAAGTCTTGTGTATCTTTAACCAAAGTTTATCCCAAAGAGGGATAGGCCAACTTTCATCCAAATCCTTTTCCCAAGCCAATTCAGCCTTCTCCTTGCTTCTAATAGAAGAGAAATACAAACATTTGTACAAAGAAGATGCTAAAGCGGTGGATGAGAGTAAAGGAAAAACGGCAGAACATTTAGATGGAAGAGTAGAAAGAGATGGTAGGGAATGAAGGTAATGGGAAAGAGAAGAGCATAATAAAACAAATGTATCTTTACAGGAGGATGGCAAGAAGAATTTTTACTGTAGCTCCAAAAAAGAAATAGGAATATTATTGTTTAGTAATTGGGAAATCCAAATCAATCCTTTGAGTTTCTCGTTTTCCAATAAAAGGCACGATTATTGATGGGTAGTAAATTATTATGCCAAATGGGCTGTTGATCTAAAGAGGATACAGAGGGATAAGAAGAAGGAAGAAGAGGTACAAGAATTTTACGTGTATGAGAAATGACTGGGGAACGAAAAAGGGAGATGTTGTTAGTAATGGCAAGAGATTCCTTGAATCAAAGGGAGAAATAAAATGTTTTTCAATTTTTAACCAAATAGGAGGATGAATCTGTTGATCAACAGAAAGCCAGCGAGAAGATTGCTTTAAAGAGAAAGCAAGATGATAAGATTTAAAATCTGGAAATTTAAGGCCTCCAGATGTTTTATCTGCTTTTAAAGCAGAAAGAGCAATTCGAGAAGGTTTATTCTTCCAAAGAAACTTAGTTAAAAGAGAATACATTTTTTTAAAGTAAAAAACAGGAATATGAACCGGAATCATAGAAAGAAGATAAAGAATCAAAGGAGCGAGCATCATCTTGATGGAGTCTAAACGCCCCCACCAAGAAAGAAACAGTGGGTGCCATCGATCGATAGAAACAGATAAAGTTTTAATCATACTATCGAAGTTTATTTTTAATGTTTCAGGGATGCTAGAAGAAAATCATAAACCTAAATATTTAATTTTAGAAATTTGCCAAGAAAATCCGGTCTGTATGAAGTCATGTTTAAGACACAAAACATTTAAAGGCAAGACTTCGCATTTGTCAGCATTAAGACGATACCCAGATAGTTGAGAGAAATTGTCAACCAGAGATAAAAAGGAAGGAATGGAGGTGGATGGATTGGAGCAGTAGAAGAGAATATCATCCGCATATACGGATAATTTAATATGGGACGAATCAATTTGAAAGCCAGTGATTTTTTCTTCTAATCTTATTTAAGTTAAGAAGGGCTCCAAAGCTATTATGAATAGAAGAGGGGAAAGAGGGCATCCTTGGCGCACTCCTCTAGAAAGGGTGAAGTAATCCGAACTCTTACCATTTACAAAGATAGAAGCTTTGGGTTTTGAGTATAAAATAGAAATAAAAGATATTAGCTTAGGAGGAAAACCTATCCATTTTAGTGCTTGGAACATAAAGTCCCACCCGATTCTGTCAAACGCCTTTTCTGCGTCTAGTGCTATGGCGGCAATAGGATAATCAAGAGAAGAAGCTTTACTGAGAATGTTAAAAAATACTCTGGAATTATCAAATGACAGCCGACCCTTTACAAAACCCGATTGTTCTGGGCCAATAAGAGTTGGTAAGATAGGATCTATGCGAAGCGCAAGAATTTTGGCAAAGATCTTATAATCCAAATTAACTAACGAAATTGGCCTGTAACTTTTACAGAGAGAGGGGTCTTTATTCTCTTTAGGTATTAAACAAATCATGGCTTCTTGGAAAGTTCCGGCTGAGGCTCCACTAGATATAAAGGTATTGTAAAGAGATAAGAGGTGAGGGAGTAAAAGATTCGCAAAATGCGCTTAAAATTCAATGGTAAAACCATCAGGACCTGGTGCTTTCCCTCTTTTCAATATTGATACAGTACGAGTAATTTCCGATAAAGAGATATCTGCTTCTAAAGAGGAAAAGTCTATATCATGAAGAGAAGGGGGTTCAATGGACTGAAAATAAGTAGATAGATCGGATTGGTTTGGTTTGGTTGATGTTCAGGGGTATACAGTTCTTTATAAAAAGAGACAAATTCATTCAGGATATCATTATCTTTAAAGCAAGATAAACCCATCTCATTCCGAATAGATTCTATCTTAGTCTGTTCACGCCTAATTTTCAAGTAATTAGCTAAGAGTTTCCCCATCTTGTTTTGGCCTCCATAATATCGAACGTTGCGTTTTAAAATATAGGAGGAAGCTGCTTCCGTGGATAATTTATTAAATGTAAATTTTGCGTCAATTAGGTTTTTTAAGGCGGATTTGGAATTCGAATGGTAGTAGATGTATTCAAGTTTTTTGATTTCAGCAAGTAATTGGGAATTTTTATGTTCAAAAGTCTTTTTCTTTTGCGAAACAAAATTAATAATAAAGCCTCTGGCCGCAGCTTTAAAAGAGTCCCAAATCATTACCTGAGATGAATCTAGAGTGGAGTTAAGCGAAAAGAATTCAGAAGCAAAAGAGGTGAATTGGCTTGTGAAATTAGGATCCGATAATAACACATTATTAAAACGCCACCTGCCTGCATGGGGAATAAAAGGGAGTAAATCAAAATCAACTAGGACTGGAGCATGGTCTGATATTAAAATAGAACCAATTTCAGAGTGGGAAACATGTTGGGTAAGGGATTTACTAAAGAAAAGATAATCTATACGAGATTGTGAGTGATGCGGGGGAGAGTAGAAGCTGTATTCACGGGAGTCAGGATTGCAAAGTCTCCAAACATCTACCAAGGATTTACGATGTATGGAGGAAGTGAATTGTGTGTGCATCTTTGTATTGGAGAATTTAACCGAAGAGTGTTTGTCCAATATGTGATCGAAAACTTGGTTACAATCTCCACCAAAAATAATATAATCCTCATCAAACAGGAGAAGTTTATCAGAGACATGTATCCAAAAGGTATTATCCACATGAACCGGTGCATATACATTAAATAAAACTAAAGATATTTGATTTATAAGCTGTTTAACAATTACCCAGCAGCCTTCCAAGTCAGTCTCTTGATGTACAACTGTAATCTGGTATTTTTTATGACATAAAATAGAAACTCAATTTTTCTTACCTAAAGCGGGGGAGGTAAAGACGTTGCCTACCCATCAACGTTTCAATTTAGAAGCTTCGCTGTCAGATAAATGTGTTTCTTGAATTAGAGCAATGTCAGCATTCAGTCTAGCTAAATGCGTTAAAACCCGTTGTCTTTTAATAGGATTATTTACTCCTTTAACATTCCAAGTTACAACTCTAAAAATACATCATTCAATGAAACATGAACAGTTGATATGATTTCAGAATAAAGGTTAGGAAATGCAATATAACAGAGATTGGAATTGGTGGAAAGAAGAGTAAGTGAGAAACTCAGGAAAGAATGAAGGGAGATGATAAACAGAAAAAGAGCGTTGTAGGGTGTATCCAGTAAGAGGAGAAGGAGAAGGAGAAGAAAAAGAGAGAATAGAAAGGGAGAAAGACCAGGTAAGGGAAAGAAAAACACAGAACAAAAATACAATACAAATCGAACAATTGATCATATAAAAAGGTGTTAAAAGGACATACCACAAAAAGACAATACGATCGGGGATGGTGGAGCCACATGAGGAAGATAGCACACCGGACCAGAGACTCCATCAGGGCGTAGCAGAGGGAGAACGACTTCCAGATATATATGACGAAAACATATGTCAAATGAGCACATAACAGCATCTAAAAGAAACCAAAAAGAAAGAACCATTAACCACGTAAACTCACAACGGAACAAGAAACGGCAGGCAGGATAGGATAACAAGCTTCAAGACATAAAAAAGGGATGCATAGGGACACAGAATAATTATGCTCGAGGGATGTCCATAGAATCATCTTTACATGAGTTCAAAAATTGTTGAAGCAACTCCGGGTCTACATAGCTCGTTGTTTTATTGTTGTAAGTCACTTTAAAGAGGCAAGTGTGGAACAAGCCATAACGAGCATTCAGGGAGCGAAGAGCAGGTCTCATATCTAGGAATTTCTTCCGGCGATCAGCAGTAACTTTGGCGTAGTCTTGTGCAAAGAAAAGATTAGAACCATTCCAAGTTATCTTCCCTTTCTGTTTGGCAGCTTGAAGGACTTTAAGAAGATCGGTATATTCTAGGAAATACAAGATAACTCCTCTAGGTTTTGTTGAAGAAGACGAAGAGGCATTGGAGGAATGAGAGATTGAGCCTAAACGATGAGCTCGTTGAATATTCAAAGTTAGAGAACTTGGCAGACCAAGAAACGTGGGTAAAAAGGATTGAAAAAAGGATACAGGATTTGATCCCTCAAGGCCTTCCGCAAGTCCATAAATGCGTAGGTTGTTGCGCCTATTTCGATTTTCTAAGTTTTCGACCTGTTGCTTAAGGTTTTGAATTTCCCTATGTAGGTATGGGACTTGCTCCGTAACTGTTTGAACTGAAGCCACTTTGCTCTCCAAGTCCTCGACCTTTTGTTCGGTGTGTGACCAGTTATCTTCGAGGCTTTGCAAACGAGAATTTGTCTCTGTCATGTAGGGTTTGAGTGAGCGAATTTCTTCAAGTAAAAGCTCCATTGAGACAGAAGAGGAAGTATTAGTAGGAGAAGGAGGATTTGTCTTCACTCGTTTCCCTGGTGTAGAGGCAGAGGAAGAGGATATTTTGGACGAAATTTTAGAGTTTGGGCGGGAAGTTTGAGGAGAGGACGTTTTAACTGCAGGGGAATCACTAGTTGCCTCTACTATGCAGTCTTGAAGTACACTGAAAGGATTAAAGTCTTCCAAAGGAGCTGATGAGGCATTCACTAGCTGAGGAGCATTACGAGTATGCCGTGACGTCGCCATTGAAGAATTAAAAAGCGGGAAAAATTAGTGAATCAAGTTTCAAAAGCTTTAAATGACGGTAGAGAATTAATACAGGAAAAATTCTGAGATGGAATTCCTGTACGAGGCGGTCCAAAATCAGCGTAACAATACAAAAAGACCAGCGACAAACAGCATATGAAGAAAGAGACCGAGCTCCAGCAATATTTGAAGAAAAAGGTACTGCCTCAAGCTATTTGATATTATATGGCATAAACTGACTGGAAAAACCAGGAAGCGTGAAAAAAACAGCATAAAATACTTTTCTCTCAGCAGCCTACTTTATAATGTCCACATCTGAAGCAAAAACAGTTATTGAATCTCCTGTATGGCGTCAGAGAAAAGGCATTACATCTATGAGGCTGCAAACATCACAAAATGGCGGTTGGTGAGTGAAGGGCAGTCTTCCAGAAAAATGTTCCCTTAAAAAAGAATGAAAATCCTCTTACCCTCTTCTTATATCGATGGTATCTGCCATAAAACATGAAAGGGAAGAGGAAGCGCTCGTTGAAAGGAATAAGCACGAGGCATACGTGAGGTGCAAAACCTCAGGAGACTGTAAAATGGCGGCCGCATTTGTAGTCTGGTCCGTGGGCGATGAAGTTGGACAAAAACAGCCTTGTAAGCTCACCTCGTCACTTCAGCCTCTAGATGTCGAGGGAGCTGTCCTTCCGCTATATTTCTAGTGCATTTTTCGAGACGAGTGCTCGCACAGGACTCCTGGAAGCTCCCGTTGCGCTCACACTCCGACGGAGCTCTTCGCAGCGGCGGCCATCTTCTTCGGCGCCTATCCACGCCCCCCCAACAAATAGATCTTTGCCATTGTCAAAAAATTCACATTCCCATAGCCATTTCCACAGCTCACACCTCCTCAAAGGACCTATGCAAAACACTCTCCATTCACTTCTATGAGGACATCAGGGTCAAATATAACAGCTACACTCCCAACCAGATCCCATTTCCCTTGACCTCCTCAACTTAGCTACCAGTATTACTCCAGGCCCCCAGGTATTGTGCTGGGCCAAAATCTTCACCACGGAAACAGTCAACACCATGTGATGGTTCAAATCCAGACCTCCTTCTGACCCCTGCCCTCATAAAATCTTTTTATGTGGAGTGGACCCCATCTGCCTGGTGCTCATCGCTCTACTGTCACTTTCCATGACACCTGGAAACATACCACCAAACTACCCCTCCTCAGAAACCTTCCTCCAACCAATGACCATGCCCAACTACAGACCCATCTCTCTTTTATCCATCCCAGCCAAAGTTCTGTAAACAAATAGTCCACTTTCACCTTGCTCACTACCTTGAGAACAGCTTCCTCCTCTACCTCTTTCAATTAGGATTCAGAGCTAACCAAAATACAGAGCTGCCCCTTTCACTTCTACGTGTAACTTGCACCGCCTCACCAATAAGGGAGACACAACTGCTCTCATCATTTTGATGTACAAAAAGATAGGTACGGAGGAATTAATATATAACTTTTATTTTATCATAGGGAACATTCGACTACCCTAACTTCAGTCTTCAGTCCTACAAAAATATATTGCCTGAATTGATTTAATGCACACATACACAACGGGACCGATCTTAGAACAAACCTAATGACAATAAATTTCACAAGGACATACAAAAATACATATAAAATATATACAAAACAAACAATAATGGAATCAACTCTACGTTGCCAATACCCAAAAGTATTTCTATAGCTAGTGTTCACCCATTTATTCTGGGTGATAGACTCAGAGGTAGTCAAGATGTGCACTGAGGCAAAAGTGTCTCTTTTCCTATGGCTCTCTTGTGTCACAAAAAGTTATAAATCACTCATTATTGATTTTATAAAGACTCCTCCAAAGAAATGTCGACTTGGATGCGTTTCAGCCTTTGGATTCTTCTTGGACTCGTCAGGACGAGGGCAATGGAACAATGATCATGAAATCCTTTTGGGGTCGCGTGTATCGCACCCCCGGATTTTTTGTGATTGGAGTTGCGCCTCAATCCGAGATGAACCCACCTCTCTCACAGGTGAGGATCAATCTAGTATCTTGTTCGAAACGCTGCCTACCGGTCAGCCGTGTGTTATCGAGACGAATTGTTCTCGCGGTCCTCTGCTGCAACTGTCAGCGTGATGCTCTCATCATTTTGGACCTCTCTTCAGCCTCCGTCCACTTTCTCCCATCTAATCCCCATCCAGAGACTCCAGGACACTGGAATCTGGTCAGTCTTACTCCCTTCCAGTCTGATGCTTCCAAGCTGATCTGCGGAGTTCCACTGGGTTCATCCCTATGCCCACCCTCTTCAATGTCCACAAGGCTCCCCCACCTCCATTGTTAGTTCTAACAGCCTCAGCATCATCTCATACGTATCTGACACAGACCTCAATCTCTCCCTCTCAGAAGACAAAACCACCTAACAATCCAACTTCACAATATGCATGTTCGACATAGCAGACTGAATGCAAAGGAGCTGCCTCAAGTTCAACCTCAATAAAAAAGGTATGGTCCGCAAGCACACCTCTCTATGGCCCACGGGCCTGGTGAGCATACACCCTAGGACCACCACCCAATCCATCAGTACCGCAAGGAACCTGGGTATCATATACAAAAGCCAACTCTGCATGGCCACCCAAGTCAACATGATAGAGACAACATGCTGCCACACCCTAAAGATGCTCAGAAAAATCTTCAACTGGTTCCCACTGGACACCATCTTGACAGAACTCAATCTCCCACCACCAGGAGACCACACTGTGACAACACCTTCTGCATAGGCATCTGCACCAAGCTCACCAACAGGCTTCAAGTAGTTCAAAATGCGACTAGTGACATACTAAAACTCCAACTTTCTCCATGAGCCCACATCTTCAAACGCCCTATTATCCTTCACTAACTCCCCATCCAGAAACGTGCTCCCTTCGAACAAAATGAATAAATACTCACCCTTACCTACAAGGCACTTCATGACTTAGGCCCTGCCTACCTAAACAACCGCATCCACTTCCACATCCCATCAAGGCACCTCAGATTGACCGGGCGACTCCCAGCGGACACCTCCAGCATGCTATGCACTAAAATGGAGGACACGCTTGTCCCAAATCACCGAAAGACCTGGAGCAAGCTCCCCTTCCCCATCAGAGCAGCCAGGTCCCTCCTTCCTTGAATCCAGAAGAAGGCTAGACAGCTGGCTTTTCAATGAAGCTGCTCTCGGACAGCTCAGTCTTCAGCTTTCAGGGCACCTAGATACCCTACCAGGTGAATAGTGCGCCATTCCAATCACTATAATGTAACATAACATACCCATCCTAGAAGCATCCCTTTTCCAGTCACCAGTGCACAGTACACCAGCGGGGGAAGAGACTTCGAGCAAGCACCGGCTGAATGAGGCTGACCCAAAGGCCTTTCACTGTGCATTTGTGTATGTAAAACATGAGCTCTGGCAGAGATCTATAGCTGACAAATCTCTCACACTCCTTGAAGTCTCCCAACTAAATTAAAACGAAACCTGTGATGGGAACTCTATCACATTCCAACAAAGGGGACTCAATTTACAGATAAAATGTAACTACTTCGTTTGCAAACATGTTTGATGAATATTAATGTGGAATATATTAGCATTTTTGCGCCTGTAGTATTTCCACTAAGGCTGTTTTGAGGGCTGGTGAATTATCCCCAGAATGACACGAGGGTTTGGCTGCTGTTCCCCCAGACACATGGTGCACTTTAAACAAGACTTGAAACACTTTCTTTGGGTCATTAATGTTCTTCCCTGGCCCTTTCTTCCTGAAAATCCTGCTAAAACTGGCTTGTGAAGACCACATGACCCATCAATCAACCTGCGGAGACTGTCTGGCATGCAAATTGCCAAATTATCAACACCCCATCGCCAGAACATTCCATCGAGCGCACAGTTCAATCCCCAAATACATTTCCCAAACGCTCGCACCACCAGCAGCCTAACAGCCCCCGTGCTTAATGTGGAAAAATGACTGGTTACAGACATGACTTGACCTAAGTGCATGTGGCGAACATATGTACTACTACGAGCCTGAATGAAATGGGGATTGAGAAATTTGACAAATTGGGGAATTAAATGGTTAATGTAGTTCACTTTGATCCAAGCTGGCACAACACTTCAATCCAACCCTTTGAACGAATCTAAAAAAAGAAACAAGCAAAACAGAGAGGCTCGAGCGCTTTGTAATGTCTGGATGTACACTGGGCCTGCTTGCAAGATGTTTAGTGTGACTGTAATGATCTTTTAATTTGTTGCGTTGGCAGCTCTAACCACAGGAATTTCTCTTGGAGAAGTAGAAGAGCTCTTCTCCACTCGGTGCCCCCACCCAGGCTAGAGCGTCCCTGTCATGGAAGTACATTTTGTAATGTTACCTTAACAGGTGAGTAATGGAATCCTCACTATGCATCTCAAAAGTAAGGGTAGGTGGAACTCGCAGAGTTTCCCTTTGCAGAATTCCGCGGAGTTACATAAAAACTCTGCGAAATTTCACGGAGTTCCATGACAGGCAGAATTTGACATGTTACATAAAAACTCTGCTAAATTCCACAGAGTTCTGGGAGCGGCAGAATACGTCACATTGCGCTGCTCGCAGAGATTTTTCGCACCGAGTGCTTGATATGTGCCGTAAAATTAGCACGAACTGCACCACACGGGATGCCAGAGGGTGCAGCTTCTTTCTGCCACTAGAGTAGATTTTCTACTCGATCGGCAGCTTTCTCAATCCGAACAGTAGTGACCTGCCGTGACCGCCTGTGTTGGAAAATCTTGCTGGGAGGCGTTCTAGTCCTAGATTTTCTCGCTCTCACTCACCAACTCAATGTTGGCAAGCCAGACTCAAGAAAGAACTCTGCCACACGCCGGTTGACATAGTTTTTCCAAAACTCCACGCTCCAAGCGGAGTGGCCAAAACTCCGCGAACTCCGCCGGCAGGGTGGAATTTATCACCCACCCCTAATTAAAAGCCGCTTCAGACTGTGATCTGTGTGGACTATGTATAGCAGCGACAAAAGTCACATCACAGGAGAACCACGAAATTAAACCAATTTAGTCTTTAATGTTGTAGAATAGTCTAGATATTTTGAAGAAATGTAGGCCAAAGGTATCCATGTTGAGACAAAAACATTGTGTCACGAAAAATAGCACTCACGGAGTTTCTTGTAAATATTTGACCACCCCCACATACCAAAACCATGCAGCATTGTGCAAAAAGCAACTTGGTATCAAACCATAACCTTCTTCTACCACCACTCACTAAACACAGCAACCATTGCAAGGGCACTATAGCTGGTCTTGGGTGCCCAGCATTTTGTCTTTGCCAATGCTTGTTTTGTCATGTTTATAAAACTTCATTGTTGGGGGAGCTGCTGGGCCCTCGCCATTATAACAAAAATTTAAAATACAAGCATTGGTGTTAGACCTGACGTCTTTAGGCGTGGTTTCTCCAGTATTTTTGCCTCTGACCTCCCTGTTCTGAATTTCATTTTAACTGGTTTTAGGACTATGGGCACTTTACCACTGCTGACCATTGCTAAAGTGCAAGTGCTCTATGTCTCAAATGTAGTGGCGTTTGGATTCTCCATGATTGACCTGTGGATTTACTATGTAAGTCCCTAGTACAGTGCAGCAGGTGTTCCCAGGGTGTGTAAGTCAAATGCTACTAGTGGGCCTACAGCACTGATTGTGTCACCCACTTGAGTAGCCCTGCAAGGATGTCCTAGACCTGTCACTGCAGAACCTGTGTCCATTTTTAAACTGCCATGTCGACCTGGCCAGTGTACCCTCTTGCCAGGCCCAAACCTTCCCTTTTATTGCATTTAGGTCACCATTAGGGTAGGCCCAAGGCAGTCCCATGGGCAGGGTGCAGTGTATTTAAAAGGTAGGATATGTACTTGTGAGGTTTACATGTCCTGATAGTGAAAACTGCTAAATTTGTTTTTCACTGCAGCAAGGACTCTCTCTCCCATAGGTTAGTATTAGAGCTGTCTTGTAATTTCTTACAAGTGTATCTTCCAATTGGGAGCAGATGGAAAATGGGAGCTTGGTGTCTCTGGACTCACAATTTAAAAACATATCTTTTAGTGAAGTTGGTTTAAAAATCGGAGGTCTTAAATGCCACTTTAAGAAAGTGGGCATTTTCTTACTTTAACCATTCTGTGACTCTGTCTGTCTGAAAACACGTCTGGGTCAGGGTGACAGTTGGGCTCTTGTGCATTCACTCTAGATAGTCACACAAAGAGAGGTGAGATGTGCCCTGCATATCCTGATGGCTGATGGGCCTTCCTGAGCTAGGGTGATGGGAGGAGCTGACACTGACACCTCAATAGGGTTGTGCCTGTCACCACACAAAGGAGTCTCCACCCCCTGTAATGTGTATGGAGCCAGCGCAGGGTCTTGTGCACTACAAAGACCTTTCTCTGAAGTTTGCCTACTTCGAAGACTGAAATGGGTATAAGTACTGGACACCTGACACCATATACTCAGAACACTTCTGGAAAGGGGACATTCTACCAGGAAGAAAAGCTGTGTTGCTGTCAGGAGGGACTGCCACTTTGGTGTTTGCTTTGCTGTGTTGGCCTGTTCCTTGCTACTTCAGTCCTGGGAGTGAAAGGACTGGATTTTGCTTTCCACATCCTGCTTTCCAAGTTTCTCCAAGGGCTTTAGTTGAGCTTTCCTCCTGTTGGAATTCTTAGTGCCATCAAAGACTTCATCTGCCAGCAATTGCGCTCCTCTGTTGATAACCCTGCTCTGCCAAGTGGTGCCAATTCCAGCTCTGGGCCCTTGGAAGTGAGTTTTGGTGCTAAAGAAAGAAAAACATGCAGTGACTCCAAGGGTCACTTCAGAACTGGCGCACCCTGCAAGGATCGCCATTGCCTGCACCAAAGCTGTGGTCCCCACTTGCCAGGTGCACAATGCACCGACCACTGGTTACAATGCACGCTCCAGCTTTCCAGCAGGGTCTTGAAGAATCGCCGCTGCATGATTTTCGAGCACCGCATCACCAAAATCCATGACGCCCTGCTCCAACTCCAATGGGGATCCAGTGGTTCGACGCCGTGAAATCGGCGTATCGCACTGTGAGATCAACGTATCATTGACACTATGTGGCCTTCAGGAACCGAGGTATCACCCTTCAACCGACACATCACCTCAACTGCACCCTGCATTTTTACCAGGCGTTAGCGGCTCAACAACCCTGTACTGCCTCCATGAACCAACGCATCACTTACTACAAGTGATGCACCATCACTGAGCACCAACGCGCCAACGACCTAAATAGCTGTCATGAGTCTGTACCTTAAAGTTCCCAGTCTTCACAGGAGCAGAATGATGCCTTAACCCAATGCCCCTCTCGAACCCCTTCCAATCTCCTATAACGACCACAAGAGATTGAAAGGGTCTCCAGGGGGGAAAGGGAAGTGGGAGATAATGAAGAGACTGCCTCGTAGTTTTCTTAAGGCTGCAACAAACCTCTTGGTCAGGCTCCTTGCGGAACTGTCTTGGGAGGAGGGATTCGTACACTTCATAAACAAGCACACCATTAACACACTTCTAACTTAATCACCTTAAAGCTACTATTACAAATACTGTATTTTCTTGCAGTAACACTTGCATACCCCTTTTAGACTTAACCTTTGCTTCTCTTCTGTTTCTTAGGATGTTAGAATCTTTTCTGTACTCAGAGAAGTGTGTATGTACATCCTTATCCTAGTGAATTAATTTATACTCATTCTAATGTGAAGAAATATAACTATTGAATGCTTGTTATTTTTTCAATAAATGAATTTCAGTAAAGCTTTATTTCCCTGAGCATTGTTTTGTATATAACAATATAATCAGACTTTTTTTATTTTATTTTTCTGTATACTTGCATGACCGGAACAACAAGTTGTCACAAGATTTCTCAGGTAAGATTTTTAAAATTCTTCTTTCGGTTGATTCTGTAGAATATTCTCGCTGACAGAGATTCACATAGTGTTGAGAGGAAAACTTTCTTGGAGAAGCACTTCCGACGTGTATGCTTTCCTTTGAACTGACTCAAGAGAAAACAAACACTGCAAGAACGCCAAGAGACACATTCCTAACACAAATCTGCCGGACACACGGAACGAAGGCTATCCCTAAGACACTATTCTAGCCCATGCCCGCGTTGATGAAAAAGGCAGCTACTCCGTGAAGAATCTTCAGTGAAGTGCGCCACTAGAGAGGCTGCGCATGCACTTCACACCACTCTACTGCTCTCAAGCCACTGCATGGAACCGCTAGAGTAGTAACCTTGCTGTCAAGGGTAGACGCCATTCTAAGAGACCATTTTCAACATAAAGATCTCCAAGATGGCTTTTTGCATCCAGAATCAAGCTAGTCAGCTGATGATTCAATGTGTTCCCTTTTTACTGCACCTACTACCTGGGAAGCAAAGTCTTAATTAGTTTTATGATTCCTGACAGTACCCCTCCGCAAGGATGCCACCCCCCCAGTCATAGTTTACGGGAATATTGACGATGGAAGTCCCTGACTAATCTTGGAACATGGACATTAGTATGTAACTCCCAAGATCTCTCTTCTGGTCCATAACCCTTCAGTCGATCAAATAGAACAGTTTTCCTCGAATCTTCTTTGAGTCTAATATTCTCTTCACCACAACCTCTTCACCACCTTCTGTTTGTGTTGCCTTTGGAGGTGATTTCTCTCTGAAACTTGGCATAGTGTTTTTGAGAATGGAGACGTGAAACAGAGGGTAAACATTAAATTGCTGAGGAAGCCTTAGCCTATAGGTCACCAGATGTATCATTTTCTCAATGGCGTATTGGCCAATAACACTGGGCTGGAATTTTTGGTTCCCTTTTAATCTTAAATGCTTAGTGCTCAGCCAATCCTTATCTCCTACCTGATCATTTTTTTCCAACCTTCTCTTCTTATCGGCATAACTTTTATAACGCTCTTTTGATTGTGCCAATTTTTTGTTGCTGACTCATGGGCCTCTCTTAAATGTTGAACTAAATCTTTAACTGCAGGGACAGTGTTCTCCTTTGTGCTGACCATAGAAACTGGATGTCTGTCGCAATTTAGAAGAAACGGTGTATGGCCTGTGGAACTGTTCTTCACCATTTTAAAGTGCAAATTCTGCTGCCGAAAGGAGATCTGGCCAATCCCCTTTCCTGAAGCAGCAGATAAAGCTGTCTGTGAATGCCCGTCAGTTTCGGGATGATAGCTAGTTGAGAATCTGGTTTCTATGTTCAGACCTTGAGTGAACGTGCTCCAGAAATGAGACGAGAATTGTGACCTCCTGTCAGAAATAATGATATTGAGGATACCATGAGCCCTTACTAAGCAGAAACTGAATTGTTGGGCAAGTCCTTTTGCTTTGGGAGTGTGCTTTAATGCGATAAAATGGGCCCTCTTTGTGAAGGCATCTACCATGACTCGGATGGTATTAAAACCCTGATTAGAGAGTAGTCTACAATCAAATCCATTGCAACAGTGTGCCAAGGATGAGGGGGAATATGCAACGGTTGCAAAAGCCCCTGCGGGCCTGCCGGATTGATTTCCCTGAGCACAGATTTCCCAACCAGCCATGTATTGCCTGATGTCCTTAATCATGGTTGGCCACCAAAATTGTCTTCTAACTAAATTTTACTGATTCCTTTGTGACCAGCCAAAGGGTTATCATGACAGTCATATAGAGCTCTGTCTCATAGTTCTGGGGTTGGCAAATACAAGACCTCATAATAGAATGGCAAATTGTTCTGGAAGGATCCTTGTTCGCCCATTCTTGCATTTCTTCTGACATTAAAATTTCTTAAAATCTTTCATCTAAAGTTTCACTTACAATTGTTCTCACAATGTTTGACTCTAGAATGATCTGATCCTGAATGACTAGCCTCTGTCGCTCAGTGTTGATTTTGGATAAGGTATCGGCCTTTCCATTCTTGTTTCACAGTCTATAAGTTATCACAAAGTTGTAATCTGCAAAGTAGAGAGTCCACTGCAGTTTCACGTGAGTGATAGTCTTTGCTGACTTAATAAACTGTAAGTTTTAATGATCTGTAAATACAGTTTCAGTATGTCTTGCTCCCATCAAACATTCCCTCCATTCCTTAAAAGCCAAAGACACACAAATGATGGACATAATGCAGAACAAATCAAAATTCACCGCTAGCAAGAACTCTGGGTTAAATCTATTGTTCTTTTGCTCACCATGCCACCCCAGTTTAGACCCAGCCATATGCAAATCAGTCTTGACTCTGCTCCTCATGTGAACAGACCAGCGGGAGCTGCGAAGCCAGGTCCGCCCTGGACCAGAAACAATCATCCTGGGACCGGTTTGGGGTATCATTCCATATCAGCCAGACTACCTTGAATCCAGTGGCACAGTGAGCCCGGGACCCACGTCTGGGCTTACCCAGCGCAATTAGAGTGAAAAAGCAAAAGACACACAAATGATGGATGGAATGAGGAACAAATCAAACATTCACCCCCAGTCAAGAGATCTTGTTTAAATCCATTGTTGTTTTGCTCACCATGCCACCCCAGTTTAGACTCAGCTCATTGCAAATCAGCCTTGACCCTGCTCCTACTGGGAACAGTCCACTCCAAACTGCCAAGCCAGGTCCTCCCTGGACCAGAAACAAGCACCTTGGGACCAGTTTTGGGGTATCACCCCATATCAGCTAGCCTACCTTAAATCCAGTGGCACAGTGAGCACAGGACCATGTCTGGGCATACCTGGTGCACTTAGAGCGAGAAAGCAAAAGACAGACAAATAATGGATGGAATGCAAAACAAATCAAACGGTCACCCCCTGTCTAGAGATCTGGGTTAGATCCATCTTTCTTTTGCTCACCATGCCACCCCAGTTTAGATGAAGCCATATGTAAATCAATCTTGACCCTGCTCCTCCTGAGAACAGTCCTCGCCAGACTTCCAAGCCAGGTCCTCCCTGGACCAGAAACAAGCATCCTGGGACCGGTTTTGGAGTATCACCCTTTATCAGCTTGGCTAGCTTGAATCAAGTGGCACTGTGAGCCCGGAACCCATGTCTTGGCATACCTGATGCACTTACAGCGAGAAAGCAAAAGACACACAAATTGTGGACGGAATGCAGAACAAATCAAACAGTTACCCCCAGTCCATAGATCAGGGTTAAATTCATCGTCCTTTTCTCACCATGCCACCCCAGTTTAGACCCTGCCATATGCAAATCAGTCGTGACCCTGCTCCTCCTGGGAACAGTCCACTCCAATCTGCCAAGCCAGGTCCGCCCTGGACCAGAAACAATCATCCTGTGACCGGTTTGGGGTATCACCCCATATCCGCCAGGCTAGCATGAATCCAATGGCACAGTGAGCCTGGGACCCATGACTGGGCATACCCGGCGCAATTAGAGCAAGAAAGCAATAGACACACAGAAACGATGGATGGAATGTGGAACAAATCAAACATTCATCCCCACTCAAGATATCTGGGTTAAATCCAATGTTCTTTTGCTCACCATGCCACCCCAGTTTAGACCCAGCCATTTGCAAATCAGCCTTGACCCTGCACTTCATGGGAACAGTCCAGCCCAAACTGCCAAGCCAGGTCCTCCCTGGACCAGAAACAAGCATCATGGGACCAGTTTCAGGGTATCACCCCTCATCATCCAGGCTAGCTTGAATCCAGTGGCACAGTTAGCCTGAGACCCACGTCTGGGCATAGAGTGAGAAAGCAAAATACACAAAATGATGGATTGAATGCGGAACAAATCAAACATTTGCCCCTAGTCAAGAGGTCTGGTTAAAAGCATTGTTCTTTTGCTCACCATGCCACCCCAGTTTAGACCGAGCCAAATGCAAATCAGGCTTGATCCTGCTCCTCATGGGGACAGTACTGCTCAAACTGCCAATCCAGTTCCTTCCTGGAATGGAAACAAGCATCCTGGGACCGGTTTCAGGATATCACCCCTCATCAGCCAGGCTAGCTTGCATTCAGTGGTTCAGAGAGACTGGGAACAACTTTTGGACATACCCAGCGCACTTAGAGTGAGAAAACAATAGACACACAAATGATGGATGGAATTCAGAACAAATCAAACATTCATCCCCAGTAAAGAGATCTTGAGTTAAATCCATCGTTCTTATGCTCACAATGCCACCCCAGTTTAGACCCAGCCATTTGCAAATCAGTCATGACCCTGCTCTTCATGGAAGGAGTCCAGTCCAAACTGCCACACCTAGTCCTCCCTGGACCAACAACAAGCCTCATGGGACCAGTTTCAGGCTATCACCCCTCATCAGGCAGGCTAGCTTGAATCCAGTGGCACAGTGAGTCCAGGACCCACGTCTGGGCATACCCAGCGCACCTCTCTGCCACTTCATTAAATGCATCCTGAAATTCTTGGTACCTCTCTGGGATTTCTTCAGTATGTATCACGCACACAGAGACCCCTGCTTCACTTAAGCTGGTGCTTAGACTGAAGTTCCTTGGCTGGGAGTTCTTGTGAAAGCAATACTCTTTGCAACACTCTGAATCCATCTTAATGGATCTTTTTTCCCAAATTGTCTTCGAATTATGTTCAGTCAGAGTTGGAAGTCCAAGGATAAGTTGAAAATGTGGCACATCTAATAAGTTAAAATGTATGACTTCTTGGTGTCCATCTGAAGAGATTTATTCTACCTTTTCGGTATGACTCACGATGGGACCAGAGGAGAGGTTTGTTCTATCCATGGCTCTCTCTGCCTCACTCTTGGGTTTCTGAATAACCTTTGGTCCTACCTTTGAGGCAAATTTCAAATCACTGAAGTTACTGGCTGCTCCTGAGTCTATCATTACAGGTATGTCAGGTAGAGTTGAATTTCCAAACTTGAGCGTCATCGAAAGGGTGAGATCTGGGCTGATGACTGTAAAGTGTTAGTCAATCGATGGGACTTCGGAGTTCTTTCTTCTTTAGCACTCACCAATCTAACTCCTCCTACTGGTGGTGCCGCAAGTTTTCCTTTGGCGAGTTCTTTGGCTTTTTGGGACAGATCTTAACAAAATGGTCACAAGCTCCACTACACAAGCAAATATTATTTTGCCTCCTTTTCTCGTTTTCGTCTTTTAAAAGAGGCCTTCACACAGTGCCTATTTGCATAGGCTCCATTGATTGACTGTTTCATGGTGCTCTTGTACCTTCTGTTCTCATCCAATCAAATCTTGGCACGCTAGAGGGAAAATCCTTTAATTTCTCACATCTTCTCTCAGTTTGCTGATAGTCTGACTCCAGGACCAAATCTATCAAAGTGGACACTACTGTGGATCTGCTTGGTATTTGAGATAGGGCATCCTTGTGTTCATCCTTCAGACCTCTATAGAACAAGACTGCCTTCTTTTTCTCAGGTCAATCAGTCTCTACTATTAACTTGTTGAATTGAGTAAGATAAGCAACAATTTCCTTATCACCCTGCTTCAATTCCAGCAATTCATTATCAGTCGCCTGTGCTACTCTTCTCCCTTCAAAGATCCTAAGGAACTCTTTCTTGAATTGTTCAAAATTATACAGGATTGGAGAATCCTTTGACACCAATGGTAAGGACCAGGCAATCGCTTCTCCACTTAGATAGGACAATACGAAAGCAACTCAGGACTGTGCATCAGGGAAAATCACCGGGCGACACATGAAATAAAGTGAGCATTGAGTCAAAAATATTTGGGCATTATGTGAGTCACCACTAAATCGCTCAACAGACACCGATGTAATTACCAGTGACAACGAGTCAATTAACTGAGTGGTGCTTCTAGGATTGTGAATTGGGGAGGAACTAGAAGCCTGAGCCTCAGAAGACAATGCTGCAAAGCTCGCTCTAGAAAGCTAACCATCCATTTTATTCGCTAATTTGTTTGGTCTCCCTTGTAGATGCTACCAATTCTAGCCATAGACTTTTATTTTATTTCCTAACTGCCCTTAATTCTTTTTGAATGATTTCTAAGACCCCTCCCAAGTCTTAAAAATCGAACCCTTCAGCCATTCTGCTCGGGTTAGTTATTCTTACATGGACTTTTCACTCTGTCACAAGTCTGTACGTTCAAGTTCTCAGTCTTCACATGAGCACAATGATACCTTAACCCAGTGATCCTCTCAAACCACCTCCAATCTCCTACATCGACACCAAGAGTTTTGCATAGAGTGTTAAGAGGAAAACTGGAAGGTTCTGAGTAACTTCCTCAGAAAAGCACTTCCAAAGTGTGTGTTCTTTCCTTTGAACTGACTCAAAAGAAAACTAACGCGACTGCAAGGATGACGTCAAGAGACAAATTTCTATCACTAATCCCCTGGACATGCGCAGCGAAGGCTATCCCTAAGACGCTATTCCAGCCCGCGCCCATGTTGAGCAAAAAGGCTGCTACTCTGTGAAGAATCTAGTTGAAGTGTGCCACTAAAGAGGCTGCGGGTGCACTTCACATCGCTCTAGAGCTCTTGAGACACTGCATGGAACCACTAGAGCAGTAGCCTTGCTGTCAAGGGTAGACACCATCTTAAGCGACCATTTTCGCCATAAAGATCTCCAAAATGGCTTTTTGCTTCCAGTATCAAGCTGGTTAGCTGATTCATTGTATTCCTTTTGTGCTACACCTAAAACCTGAGAAGTGAAGTCTTGATTAGTTTTACAACTCCTGACAACAGCAGCAAGTAACGACGCATCACCTACTTTAACAATGCCTCACTTCCTTTGAGCCATGCATTGTCTTTACTTTTTGACACATCTAAGGTACTTTTGTCACTGTCAAGTGCAACCATTGATTTCTAAGAACTGTACCTCTATTTAACTTTGAAAATTCATATCTTGACTTGTGTATGTTGCATTTTTGTTGTTTTGGTCTTGTTTTAATCAGAGACATATTGGCTATGTTTCTAAACTGGAGTGGAGTACTTTTGTGGTGTTTTCACTCTGTTACTGTGTGTGTACAAAGACTTTACACATTTCCTCTGGGGGTATGCCTGACTGCTCATGCCAAGTTACCAAGGGGTTGAGCACGGAGGATTTTGAGGATGTAAATTACCCTGACTAGAGTGAGGGTCCCTACTTGGACAGGGTGCAAACCACTGTCAACTAGAGGCCCCACTTCTAACAATTGGTTAAAAGCAAACATATTTTTTGTGTTTCAAAAAGTAAGCATTACCAAGGTAGTTCCTGGCACTGAATGGAACTGCTTTGAGTGTTGTGCGCCTTGTGAAAGAGTAGAGTGCCATTTAATCAGTGGGTAAAGTGTACTGACCTAATGTCATATGCTGTAGTGAGTAGAAGAAAAATGTGAATGGCATAAAAAGAGGCCAATGGATGAAAAGGGTTGGATGCACACCCCTATTATTAAATATATTATATATCATAATTTGAGTAAAACCAAAACGTTTTGGCTAACCCCAGCCCTAACAGGCAGGAAAGTGGCACAGATATGCCTAAAAGGGACTATTGCCATTAGATGAAGTCCCACACACTAAACGGCAACATGTCTATGCTGATGCATATGTGATTCCCATTGTAGTAGCAAGCTGGCCCTATCCTGGTGACTGCCCTCTCCACTGCACCATATTCGTCTTGTGCTTGCCCACAGAGGGTGAATTTATTTTTCTTTAGAGTGTGTTATGTTGTACAGCAGTGGTGACGGAATGTGTGAGTGGAAGGGCAGAATGATAGCTGCAAAGTAGAGAGAAGTTTCCCTCTCATCTCTCTCTGATAAAGTACCATGGCCACCCAACTGTAGCACACATGGAAAGAGCAAAACACGTGGAGAAATTTATAATTTCTCCTTGTATCGCCATTCTGAGACCAGGTATTCCCTGGCCTTCGTTTTTGGCACTACCCCAGCCTTGTAAATCTAGGGCAACATCAAAAAGCAATGGGTGGTGTGGTGGAACGCCCACTGCAACACCCATTGCATGCCCCTTTCACGCTAACTGATGCATGGAAAGGGGCCATATTTAAAAGGCGGCGTTAAGCCACGTTAAGTGGCTTAGTGTCACCTTGTAAATATGGGGAATGGCGCAACGCCACCAGGGCCTCAAAAAAAGTGAAAGTCCGGTGGCGTTAGGGGCTTGTAAATATGCCCCAAAGTCTCTTCATACCCAAGTCTCTCTCTCTAGCGGCAAGTAAATAATTGATGAAACGTCCTAACCAGAGGGTCTACCAAGGACCCAAAAATGATATGGCTGCATGCCCCAGTAATGCAGGCATCATTGTAAGTGATGAGTCACCATTAAAGCTCCGTGGACAACACCTTTCCTTGAAAAATCATTGTGCACCATTTTGCGTAGCAAGGCTGTGGTGTGGGATAGGGCTCTCTTGCTACTAATAGTTCTGGTGCGTGCAGTGGTCGAGGGCACATGTTGGTAAGAGTTTGTAATGACAGATGCAAGTCATTGAACGGGATGTGTAGGGTCAGCTTGCGTGTGTGCTAGTCAAGGCAGTTTCATTATCATAAGTATTTTGATGCCCGACAGACCTTAAAGGGGTAAAACGCCAGATAGGGAAAGACCACTTGCACATCAAAGTGTGTGCTTGGGTGATTGTGCATGTGTGTGCATGTGGATGAACATGTGGTGGGGTGACCCTTCAAATTAATTATTGTTATTTAGAAAGCCAGATACATTCTTTCAAATCATACGTGTACATCTGCTATCATTTTCCCAACACTTATAAACAAGAGAGGGGTGTTTCATCCAACATCAGAAGATTAATAACCTCCTATTGATGGAATGTTGCAGGAACAATGTCCAGGACCAAACCTGTGACCTTGCTGGAATGGCCAAAACTCATAAAGAGTCTTGGAGTTGCAGCCCCAATGGCTTTCTGAGATTTATCTTGAATAAACACAGGCAACAGATGCCTACACGTACGAAGTCACCATCCATCCCAGGGCAGTCATAGACTTCTACTTCCAGAAATCCCCTTTCATCTTTTACTTTCGCAAAGCTTTCGCATTACTCAAGAAGGGAGCATACTTAGATCCTTAGGTGGTGCCAGCTTTTTGACATGAGGTTGGTGCAGTGCAGCTTACCACCTCATAACATCACTGCATCCACAGACTCCATTGTGAACCATAGCGTCAACAGCAGGCTTGCTGATCCAACCATGCACATGTATATTACTTGTTCCAGTGGCATATGCATTTAACTCACTTTTAGCTCTACCTTTTCTTGGTCTTCACCTTCTGATTTTATCATTTCAGTAAGGTCATGTCCCCAGCTTGCTGTCTGAGGTTAAATACATTCAAAATGATTCTGCCTTCTTCCCTGATCCTAACAGATTGAGAGTGACAGGAGCCCGCATTCTCTCTGGGTTGGACTATGATGGTGCCATCTACCACGGTCTGCTTGAGGATTCAATGGAAAAAATGCAACAGATTCAGACTACGGCTGTGAGACTAGTGCTGGCGCTTTGGAAATTTGACCATGTCTCTAAAGTTAGACAGTTCCTACACTTCCAGTCCACATACAACAATCAAATTACAAACGCAGACACACTTTTTTGTCCAACATGTTGGTGTCTTTTGCTTTTTTTACTTCTGTACTTCTGAAGTCCAGTGCTGGGGCTATCCATGTGCCGGGATCCCATCTCTAGCCATAGTTGGTTCGGGGAAGACTTGATGAGTGTAGTTACCTTGGCCCTGTTCAGCCTTTTTGCACTGTATTCATTGGCTTTCTTTTTAATAACACCTCTATTTTTTTACAATTGTCCCAAGAAAGAAAGAAAGAAAGAAAGAAAGAAAGAAAGAAAGAAAGAAAGAAAGAAAGAAAGAAAGAAAGAAAGAAAGAAAGAAAGAAAGAAAGAAAGAAAGAAAGGGAGAAAATTAAGAAGAACATCAACAATTCTTTTACTCCACGACAGGTCAGTCTACCATGGATATTGAAATAGTATTGCAACAATCCACATGCAACTAATCAGGAAAGTGCAAAGTGATCCCATCTGTGCAATAAATTGATACAATGAAAGACTAGATGTTATCATTTATTTAACGTCACACATTGCAAAGGCTTCTTTTTTGTAATGTTTTTGAAATCAGGAATTTTTACTGAGATCTAAGTGTTTTTGATGTCAGAGATTTTATTTGCTTTCAAAGTACTGTTATTAAAATAACTGCTATCAATGAACACAGGAGTAATTGTATCTGCCAGGAAATAATGTCACTAAGCGAAGCAGTGCTGTAGTCCAGAGTAGGTACCCAAACAGTAGCAATGCGGCTGGTCCGAACAGCAAACTCCTACCCATAAGTGAACTGGTGAGTAGAGGTAAATAAAACTTGTACAGGGCTCTGCTGCCTTTGGCTAGGTTTGTGCTATACAAATACCACTTACATACATACAGGCCAAGTATGTCTCATGCAGTGCATCTGGTTCACCTCTAGCTCGTCCGTATGAGTGCAAGAAGAGGGAGCCGAGAAAGGGTTTTGTAGCTGGAGAACTCTCACTGGTAGAGAGTAATACACACTAGTGAATGTGCAAAAGCAACTTGGCCATGTAGGCATGTATGAGCATGTATGGGCATGTAGGCATGTATGTATGGGCATGTGTGGGTGTGAATGTGTTTAATATTTCTATTGCTTGTTCAAATCATGGTTCAGTCCCGGCTCCTGGTTTAACTCTTGAAGCCAAGCCGCAGGTTCTGGCTTGGTTTTGACCTGTTATGGTTCATCTTGCCCAACTCTACTGTTGAGTGGCATCAATGAGTTCATTGTAATTTGCTTAATTCATGTGTTTTCCAACTGGTCAACATTCAAAGTGGTTGAGTGCTTACAGTGTGAATTAACCACATTAAAGGCAAAGGTGGAGCACAGAGGAAAGCTACCAACTTGGTATGCAGTTTGATTTTTACTTCTTTTGCAAGTTTTACAATTGTAGAATATCTGAGCCACTTTCAATTTTTTAACAGTAGCGTAGCTTGCATGCCTTGGAACAAGCAAGGAAAATTGCCTCTTTGACTGTTGTTGAAATAGTAAAATACAGGAATTATCAGGGTTCAACGGGCCTCTTGCGGCTTTAGGCCCTGGTGCCACTTCACCTGCTGCACCAATGTTAGCTACACCCCTGTTTGTGAAAATCACACAATCAATCAATCAGATCGTATTTGTAGAGTGCTGCTTGTCATCCCGGAGGATCTCCAGGTGCTTGCTGCTGGTCTCAGTTGAATAGCTAGTTCTTCAGTCCTTTCCTGAACTCAGTCAGCAATGGTCCAGTGCTGAGATGGAAGGGTAGGGTGTTCCATGTTTTGTCAGCAAGGTGGAAGAAGGAGTGTCCTCTGGTGCGGCTGCGACGAATGCATGGAGTCTCTGTGAGGTGTGCTGAGCATAGGTTCCTGTGTGACTGGTGAAAAGTGTAGGCGGTGGTTCGTGTAGGCAGGTCCTTGGTTATGGAGGGCTTTGTAGGCATGGGTCAGGAGCTTGAAATGCCATCTCTTCTGAACAGGGAGCCAGTTGAAGTCCTTCAGGTGCTGGGTAATGTGGGTTATTTTGAGCAGGTTGAGGATTAGTCTGACCACTGCGTCCTGGATCAACTTTAGTCTTTGGATTAGTTTGATGGTGGTGCCGGCATAGAGTGCGTTGCCGTAGTCCAGGCGGCTTGTGATGAGGGCCTGTGTCACTGTTTTCCTAGAGCTGATGGGAAGTCACTTGAAGATCTTGCAGAGTATGTGTAGCGAGTGGAAATGACATTGACTTGACGTTTCATCAATAGTTTGCTGTCAAGGATGATGCCCAGGTTGCAGGTGTTTTCTTTTGAAGTGGTGGGTGGGTCCGAGTTCCGATGCCCATCAGGAGTCTTTCCATAGGGTGGTGTGCTTGACAAAGATGAGGACTTTTGTCTTGTCTATGTTGAGCTTAAGGCAGTTGTCCCTCATCCAGGCTGAGATGTTCTTCACACATTTGTGGAAGTTGGTTTTTGCTGAGGTGGGGTCGGCTGCACGCGATAGGAAGAGCTGGGTGTCGTCTGCATAGGAGATGATGTTGATGTGGTGAGATCTGATGATGTCCACGAGTGGTGTCATTTAGGTGTTGAAGAGAGTAGGGCTGAGGGATGAAGCTTGTGGTATGCCGCAAATGTTGTGTTTGGCCTGTGATGTCAAAGGAGGGAGTCGGACTTTGTGGGTGCATCTCACGAGGAAGCATGCCATCCATTTGAGAGCATCGACTGTGATGCCGATCTGCAGTAGGCAACTGATGAGTGTGTGGTGGGAGACCGTGTCAAAGGCTGTAGAGGGGTTGAGCAGGATCAAGGCGGCTGATTCTTCTCTGTCCATCACAGAGCGAATGTCATCTGTTACGGTGATCAGGGCTGTCTCGGTGCTGTGGCTGGTACTGAAGCTCAAGAAGGGTCAAGAAGGTTGCTTCTCCCCAAGTGTTCGGTGAGCTGGAGGTTGATGATCTTCCACAGGACTTTGGCGGTGAAGGCAACAGCAAGATAGGTCGGCAGTTCTTGAGCTCTCTGAGGTCTGCCGAGGGTTTCTTGAGGAGTGGTCTGACCTCAGTGTGTTTCCAGGTGTTTGGGAAAGAGGCCACGGTTAGTGAGGCATTGAGGATGGTGGTGAGCTTTCTGCTTATCTCATCTCTTCTGAGGTTGAACATCTGGTTTGGGGTAGGGGTCAGTGGGTGCTCCTGAGTGGATTGTGTTCATTAGATTGGTTGCATCAGATGTGCTGATGTTTCAATGCACCATGCAGTAAGTTGGTGGTCAGCGGTGGTGGTCGGCTGATGGCTGAGGAGGCTGGTGGGTTGGGGGTCTGAGTTTTTATAGATGTTTGCTATCTTGTGGAAATGGTCAGCGAGGCTGTCACAGAGTTCCTGTGATGCTGGGATGTCATATTCGGTGGCTGATGGGTAGGTGAACTCTCTGATGATGGTGAAGAGTTCTTTGGCTTGGTTGGAGCTGGTGTCAATTCTGTGGGTGAGGGCCTCCTTTTTCGCAGCATTGATCTGTTGGTGGTAATCGTTGAGGGCTGTTTTGAAGGTGGCTCTATCAGCATAGTTCTTGCTTGTGCATCATCTTCTGTTACGTTGTTTCCATCTGCGTTGTGACATTCGTAGTTCCGGGGTGTACCAGCTGGCTTGTTCTGAGAATCTGTGCATTTTGGCTGGTTCGGTTGGGGCGACTTGGTCGGCGGCGTTGGTGATCCAGTTGTTAAAATTATGAACTGCCAAGTCCTGGCTGGTGGAGTCTTTGGGCTGTGTGGTCCCCAGGGTGTCAGTCGAAAGTTGCTGGGTGACCTGGGACCGGCTGCGGAAAGGAGTATGCTGTGTCCTTTGAGTGGGGATGGGCCCAGCAATGGGGAAGTGTATGATGGAGTATAAACCAAGATGTATAACACATGTACACAAGATGTTCGTCAAGATGAAAACAACACAATCAAAACAGTCCACAGAGAACTTGGGAAAATGCTGGGTTTTCAAGCGTTTCTGGAAAGTCAGGAGTGGACAACTGAATATGTGAGCAGCATTAAGATAACACCAGTAACTCGAAGTGACTCCAGTTAAGGATTTTTACAATCTTCCAGGTTTGGCGATTTTTTTTTTTTGAGAGACAAGTTTCTTTTCCCTGAGTATCAATTGCCCAATCGTCTCAGCAATAGAGGAAGGGGTATTTGTGTGGGTGAATTGCTATTGTTAACCTTAGATAGCAACCAATGCACCGTTTTAGAATGAAAGCAGTAAAGAGTTTTTTTCAGAAGACCATATAGAATAAAATTGCTTGGCTGAAATAGAGATAAAATTGTACAGCCACTGCATCGTACAGAAACTTCCTTCAGGGAGTTAGTTGATGCTGTACAATGGCATTAATGTCTTCGCTCACATAGAACAAGAAAAAACAAAAAAACAAGGACTTAGATTTCCTAGCCAGAAATTGAGTAAGGCTGTCATGGCAAATTCCTAGAGTCATGTCTGCCTCCTAGCAAAAGTCAAAATATGGTGCCAATCAAAGGGAAATCAGTTTTTGAAAGATTCACTTAAAGAAATGCATGACATTTCAGTTCTCAGTGGGTCTCAGAGAGTGCATGAGGTGAGAGATGTCCCTGTTGGTTGAAGTGTTTCGTCAATCAAAGAAATCAGAGCAACAACTTGGATTTAATTACAGATAATGAGCATTCTGTTGGGCAAATATGATAAATTGGTGCAACAGATCCCACTGCGGCTCCACATCAAAGCTGAACAGCAGGGAGGATAAGGCCACTTCTTGGAGAGCACTGAGAGTGTGCAGGGTAAGAATGAACTGTCCTATGATTGTATGGCAACTTCACAGACAATGGTGTATGTAGCAGGAACAGCTTATTATCAGTCACACCTAATATCTAAGTATGCATTTATATGTGGACTTATACACCATATGCATCGAACTACAAAGCAGATGAAGAACTGCACATTGGTGAAGATGGTTTCAATGCAATGGGAAAGGATTCAAAAAATCAGGTCACTCTTGTCCTCAAGGCTCTGTATTGTCTTCCTATTTAAGGAATACATTAGCTCAAACTCAGCGTCTTGACACAAGGCGTTGCTCTATGATGCACCACAATATCTATCCTAGATGTTCTAACCCTCTCAGCCACAACCGCAACCTTCTTGACAGACAAATGTATAGAAACAAATTATTTGGAGGCAGATCATGAGTAATGCTGATTGAAGATGACCTTCCTTTACACCTAATCATGAAAAAATATTTGCTGTAGTTTCAAAGAGGCATGAAGACTAGAACTCCACCCCTGCCGCAACCTCATGAGCAAGTGGTGCACCTTCAGGCAGGTCAGATGCCTAAGCTCACACCCACCGTGAAACCAAACCAAGGCCACTACATGTCTTTCTTCATTTATTGCAAGATCTTTTCATCTAATCCTCAATGGTCTCCTGGAGAAGCACATTGTAGTAGGACAGATTCCCATCTAATTTTTACATCATATGGACCCTATCAAAATGTGGCGGATGTCCCATCTGCTGTATTAAAAGTGCATTTTACTCCATGGCCCTATTTCTTGTCACTAATCTTTTTTTTCATCTCATCCCAAAAACAATGTAATCCATCATCAGCTGTTTGACATGTTCTTGATACGTTTGTTACATTCACAGGTGAATCTAGATGAACAAAAGTGTCACTGGTTAAAAACTTCAATTCGATATTATTTAAAAAAAATTAACTACTATACAAGTTGACCAACCAAGCAATGTGGAGTGTGGGCAGGTAGAACTTTGAAGCAACCAATAATTCCTTGTTCTCTGAATTGACTTGAGTCGATTTGAGTTGCTACTTGTAAAGTGCAACAAGCGCCCAAAGGCACCTTGGTGCTGGAACTAACTCAATAAAAGATTGGTATCAAAGGGGAAATTGACAAAATAAATGAGTCTTAAGTGCCTTTCTATAAGGCAGATACTACAGACAGGAAGCAATAACGGAGAAGGAATGTCTCCAATACCAAAATGTTTTAATACAGAATGGAGAAGTCACTTAGACAAGTGTCTTGGTAGCAGACACTGCATCAGCGTGAGGACAATATCATAATAAGCTCATTGGGATAGCACAATACCTTATCTAGAATCCCTTTAGTGACTGACAGCTAGTATGGTGAGCCTCAGAGACCCTAACAAACTTTCTGTAATTCATGACAAGTCATACTGCCATATTCTGCACACCTTGAAGTAAGTTTGGGTTGAATTCTAGAAGGCTGAGAGAATATACATTTTCACAACTCTGTGCATACATTGAGAACTTCCAGCTCCTTGGCCAGCATCAATTTGGCTTTCGGAGTGGGCACAGCACTGAATCGGCTCTGACTCACGTTATGGGTGACATTTTAAAAATGCTTGACCAAAATGAATCCTGCCTACTAATCCTCCTTGACCTTTCCGCTGTGTTTGACACTGTCAATCATGACAACCTCCTATGCATTTTGAAGAACAGGATGGGCCTCTCTGGTGTTGCAGTGGTTCTTGTCCTTCCTCTACCTTAGATTACAAAGAATCAAGGTGAACCACTCTCTCTCCCAGCTCTCTCCAGTTTCCATGGGGATCCCTCAAGGGTCCTCCCTATCTCCTATACTCTTCACCTTTAGCCAGTACACTAAATTCCACAGACATTCTTTTCCACATGTATGGGGATGATACACATCTCTACTTGAAAATATCCTCTCCGGATAACCTCATATCACTCAACACCACTCTAATGTCTACTCAAAACTGGTTAACCAACAACACCGCCTGCTCAACACCTCCAAAACAGAATTCCTTCTGATTTCGCCTCCGAATCACATCCCCAAGTTAGACCTTCGGATGAACCACCTCACTGGCTCATCATTGACTCAGCCAAATCTCTTGGAATCACCCTGGACAAGCATCTGAACATGAAGAATCATATCAGCACTGTGTGCAAGGGAGCTAATTACCTGTTGAGGACACTCAGGAACATCAAATGTTTCCTCCCTCAAGCTGATTTCAAGCAGGTAGTCCAAGCGCTTGTTTTGCCGAGACTAGATTATGGCAGTGCTACGCTCTGTGGCCTCCCCAAGTATATACCTTGGCCCCACTAAGGGCTTCATTGAACGCTGCTGCCAGACTGGTTACGTGTACCAAAAGAAATGCGCACTTATCCCCAGTCCTAAAATCCCTTAAGTGGTTGCCCTACGAAGCACGAATTCATCTAGAGATTGCCTGCCTGTCTCACAAAACCCTCCATCTCAAAACCCCCAGTTATCTAGCGCAAAAGCTGAAACTATCCGGAGGGGGTAGACCCTCAAGAAGTGCTAACTCTTTCCTCCTGAAACCACCGATCTTTCGCAAAAAGAGAACATGCCACCGAGCGTTCTCCGGCGCTGCCCCAAAGATCTGGAACTCTCTTCCACCGGAAGTACAAAGAATCCCCTCCACGGTTGCTTTCAAATTGGAAGCTAAAAGATTCTTTATGAACAAGTTCTTACCTTAATTAGCTCTGGATCATCTGTTCTAAGGCTCTGGTCTTACAAACTTACGACCTGCACTGAGTGTTACTCTTCTTTTAACCTATCATTTGCTCCCCATTCAACAAGCCTTGTACTACTTATTGTTTTACTTTTTATTGACCCTTTTTATGTTGTAAATGTTTGATGTATTATTCTTATGTGATGCCGGTTCTGCAACTTATTACCTTCCTTCCCTCCTATTGTAAAGCGCTCTGATATCCTTCGGGATCATGTTCGCGCTATATAAAACTTTATAAATAAATGTATAAATATATGCAGCACTGCAAGTGGCATCAACAAAAAAAATAATAAATAATCCAACCAGGAGATATGGTGGCAAGGGAAAATGGATGGATGTTCTTCTATATCTTCATTTGAAAGGACTAGGGTGACACAAGAGCATTGATCCGACAGGTCCAACCAAAAACAGTCTTCATTACCTTATCTACAGAAGTGGTCAGCTCGCCCAGACAGGTAGGCCAAATGTCATTCAACAACAGAGATTCCTTATCTGCACTTTAGAAGAGAGACAGTTATATAGAAAGGTATTTAGATTCAGGGAGTGATGCATATGCAGGAAGATAGATAAGGAGAGAGGAGAGACAGACATGCTATTGGATGGATGGATGGATGGATGGATGGATGGATGGATGGATGGATGGATGGATGGATGGATGGATGGATGGATGGATGGATGGATGGATGGATGGATGGATGGATGGATGGATTGACGAACGGATGGACGGATGGATGGATGGATGGATGGATGGATGGATGGATGGATGGATGGATGGATGGATGGATGGATGGATGGATGGATGGCCAGTGATGCATATGCAGGAAGACAGATAAGGAGGGAGGAGAGACAAACATGCTATTGGATGGATGGATGGATGGATGGATGGATGGATGGATGGATGGATGGATGGATGGATGGATGGATGGATGGATGGATGGGTGGAGGGATGGAGGGAGGGACGGAAGGATGGACAGTGATGCATATGCAGTAAGACAGATAGGAGAGAGGAGAGACAGACATGCTATTGAATGGATTGAAGGATGGAAGGACAGTGATGCATATGCAGGAAGACAGATAAGGAGGGAGGAGAGACAGACAAGCTAATGGATGGATGGATGGATGGATGGATGGATGGATGGATGGATGGATGGATGGATGGATGGAAGGATGGAAGGACGGACAGTGATGCATATGCAGGAAGACAGATAAGGAGGGAGGAGAGACAGACATGCTATTGGATGGATGGATGGACAGTGATGCATATGCAGTAAGACAGATAAGGAGGGAGGAGAGACAGACAAGCTATTGAATGGATGGATGGATGGATGGATGGATGGATGGATGGAAGGATGGACGGACGGACAGTGATGCATATGCAGTAAGACAGATAAGGAGGGAGGAGAGACAGACAAGCTATTGAATGGATGGATGGATGGATGGATGGATGGATGGATGGATGGATGGATGGATGGATGGATGGATGGATGGATGGATGGATGGATGGACAGTGATGCATATACAGAAAGACATATAAGGCAGGAAGAGAGATAGACATGCTATTGGATGGATGGATGGATGGATGGATGGATGGATGGATGGATGGATGGATGGATGGATGGATTGATGGATGAATGGATGGATGGATGGACAGTGATGCATATGCAGTAAGACAGATAAGCAGGGAGGGGAGACAGACATGTGGATGGATGGTTGGATGGATGGATGGATGGATGGATGGATGGATGGATGGATGGATGGATGGATGGATGGATGGATGGATGGAAGGGCAGGTGATTGACATTGATTTTTTGAGGAATTATTTGTAGTCGCTTATGCCTCCATAAACCATGATTTATGTTATAGGAAACTCTCAAAGTAAGTCGCACTATCTTCCTCATGACTACATTATTGGCGTTACCTACTTACTTAGTTCTATGAGTAGCCTTCCCCTACCCGTGCACTATCGAAATCCTGTTAGTAAAATAAATACTAAGCAAACATGACTTAACAAAATGACATAGGTTTGATTTGTCCTAGGTGGAAACGGGGGCAAATAAGGCTGCTTCATACTCAAGTGCGGTCCTGAAATGACTCCAAAATACACAAATAGCATTTCCAACAAGCAATTTAGAAAAAAAAATGCCAAACATTTCTTTTCTTTGAGCAGCTGGATCCCGACTGTGAGCAAAAGAACACAGTGTTATAAATAGTGATATTGAATGGATTAATCATTATCTGCAACAACATCCTGAAGCCTGCGCTCAGCAAGCCTTCGGTTTTTAGAAGTGCTGTCTGCCACAGCGATGACGAATGTGCTCATACTTTATAGCAACTTGATGTAATCCCTCTGCTAAATTAAAGTTTAAAATCGTTTACAGTCTCAGACAGAAAAACAACCCCCCTGCTTTCCTGTTACACACCAGTAAATAATAGACTGAAATAACCAGATGGAGAGGTTGGAACATGCAAGTGTGGGTTAATTCAGTACTATACTGCCACATGTGGCCTGCTGTTTAAGTTGGCTACCTTGGAACCAAGAAATCAAGGTGGCGGTGTGCAAACTTGGCCCAAAGACATGAACCTCGATGGCTTCTAACCTCAACTTTCACCGAATGCTAACTCACTTGGATTCACTCTACACACCAACTTCACCTTCAAGGAATACATTACCAAAAAAGCAAATATACCCTGGAACCAGCTGCCTCTTCTAAAGAAAGGCACGCAATTGCTTCCAGAAAGTAACTAGAGAGCTGCTGTTCAAGCTCTCACACTCTCGAACTTGGATGATGATAAAGCCCTACTATAAAGCCTACCAAACTCCACACTGGCAACCCTTAGGGACATCCTACTTGTCGCACAACATCTCATCCAGGGCCAGAAAAAATATGATCACATCTCCCAATCCTGATGGAACTCCATTTGCCCCTGTTTGCCACTTGGACAATCTTCAAAAACAGCTGCATTATTTATAAATCTATCACGACCAACACCCCGCTTATCTGAAAGTCACCACCTCTGACGGGTCTCGGCAGAACCACAGACTGCAGATTAAGAAGTGTAAACACGAACCAAAAAAAAGGCAGTAGGCATTTTCCATCAATTCACCCCGGATCTGAAATAGCATCCCTCCATCTATAAGGACTGCCCCAGCGCTACTCCAATTTAGGAAAGAGTTGCAGACTCACCTCTCCAATGAACACTGCATCAACACACTGCATTAATTCACAATGTATTAACCTCACACAGCCCACTTCCTCTCTTTCTTATTGAGTTCATGCTTATCTTTAACCAGTCACAGGGCTCCGCTGCCTTTTGGGACTATCCTGCTGCTACGCAAGCCCACAAGCGTGCTGTTTGGAAGAAAACAGCCCTATGCACCCTTCCCTTCCCTGCTGTACAGAGCCTTGCCTTAATTCAAGGGTAGGATTTTTGAGTAGACATCAAATGACATGGGACCCAAGTGGCAGCGTCCAAGAGTGAACAGCAGTTCAGAAAAAGTTTTATTGAAACAATATGCTCAAATGTTACAAAATAAGAGAAAAATAAGAAAAGTAACAAATAGAAGTACATAATAGGGTAAATATTGGCCAAAAAAAATCATAAGCTGTAATAGGAAATAACAATAGTTGAATATACTTATAGGCAAAAACTGGCAAGTGGTATAAAACGAGGCAATAAAAAAAGGGATATGAAATATAAATTACAAACATAAGAAAAAGGAAGTCAAGGAGGTTTAGGGACTTCTTGCTGTAACGGGGATAAAGACAGAGAAGTACGAGCACTCAAATAAAAAAAAACTGTAACTGGACTCCATAAGTCTGTTCGCTTAGCAGCCAAAGTTAGGGGATAAACAAAAGTCGTATCTCATCTGTGATTATAGCAAACAGCGTACCACCAAACTTTATAAGATAATTTGGAATAGCCCTTCCAATTTTTAGTTATTTGCTGGAATGCTACCGCTAATAACAAGTCTATTATTCTGGTGCTACGGGTGCAATGATCCCAGATGGGAGAGAGACTCCCCAAAAATATGTGAGAGAAAGAGAAACAGTGAGTGGATGAAAAAATCTTATTAATTTGAGACCAAACTTGTTTCCAGAAGCAAAAAGTAAAGTGACAGCTAAAAAGCATGTGAAAAAGGTTTGCATGTGGTGAGGAGCAGGACCAACATTTGTCAGAGGTATCCGGGAAATGTGTTGCTGAGAGTAAGTGGTGAAAATAATAAACGATTATAAATAAAAAATAATGTTTGAGTAGTATTCGCAGCTCTGGATGATTTACGTATCTTCAACCACAACTTATCCCACAACTCAACAGGCCAAGAAATTGCAAAATCTTTTTCCCAATCTTCCTCTAATGTGGTTTTAATGCGAGGAAAGGACAAAGTGTGAAGAAAAGAACATATCTTGGAAGCCTTAGAGTGCTTAATGAGTAAAGAATTCAGGGAGGTAGTATCAGAGGAAATATGAGTTGGTGTAGGATGCAAACCAAGATGCGCATTATAGGCCTGTTGTAATGCGTGAGTCAATAACAAATATTTAGTTCGACAAGCTAGAGGTAGATTGAAAGAAGTGGCAGCTGAATCAAAGGGAATGATCTGAGTATGATGAAACAATTGGCGCACCCAAATAAGGCCACGTGTTCTCCAAGATTTCCAAAAGATTGGTTTATTTTTGATTAAGATGGATGTGTTATACCAGATAGGTTGATCAAAAAATGATGGAATAGGCACATCAGGAAGGAGCTTGGAAGTATATTTAAGAATAGGAGTTGAAACAGACTGAGGTCTGCGAGAGAACATAAGATATTCTTTGAAGGAAAAGGGAGAAATGAAAGATTTCTCTAAAGTCAACCATAGGGGGGAGGATAATGAGGAATCTTCAATCCAATGAGAGACTTGATGCAAGAGAAAGGACTTATGGTACAAAGAAAAATTTGGGAAGTTCACCCCACCTTCTTTTTTAGAACGCATTAGCTTAAACAAAGACATACGGGATTTTTTGTGCCCCCATAGAAAGGAAGATAAAGTAGAGTTTATTTTCTTAAAATACTTCAAGGGGATAGCAAGTGGTATATTGGAAATTGTAAACAAAACAATGGGAGAGAGCATCATTTTGATCGTGTTGAGTCTTCCCCACCATGACAAATATAGAGGATGCCATCTGGTAGTGAGAGTGGCCAATTTTTGTATACAATCTTCCATACATTTAGTGATTGTACCAGAATGAGAGGAATGGAAATTAAGGCCCAAATATTTAATGTAGTTAGGACTCCAAGAAAAACCTGAAGCAGAGAAATCATCTTTGAAATTCACTTTAGTGAGTGGTAGGATTTCACACTTGTCCTTATTCAATTTGTAGCCCGATACTTGAGAGAAAGAATGAACTTCGTCTAAAAATGCAGGAAGAGAGGTATCCGGTTGGGAAATAAATAGTAGGACATCATCAGCATAAGCAGCCAATTTAATGTCAGTCTCATGGAAATTAAAACCATGGATATTATCGTTCTGACGAAGGCGCAAAAGAAAAGGTTCTAAAGCAAGATTAAACAAAAAAGGTAAAATCGGGCAGCCCTGTCTGACTCCTCTTTCTAAGGAAAAGTAAGGAGATAAGCCTCCATTTGCAGAAATTGCTGCTCTAGGACGAGAATAAAGGAAGGAAATTAGGGAGGACATTTTTGGAGCAAAACCAAACCACTTCAGAGTTTTAAATAAATAAGACCATTCAACCCGATCAAAAGCTTTTTCCGCATCCAAAGCTATGGCTGCGAGGGAATGAGGATAATGAGAGGACTTGGAAAGAATGTCAAAAAATAATCTAGTGTTATCGGACAACAATCTGCCCTTAACAAAACCAGACTGCTCTTTCCCCACAAGTTCAGGAAGAAAGGATTCTAAGCGCATCGCTAATGTTTTGGAAAAACATTTATAATCAATATTTACTAGAGAGATAGGGCGATAATTTTTACAATACTGTGGATCCTTACCCGGTTTCGGGATAATACATATAAGGGCATCAGAGAAGGATACAGAAACGGAACCAGTTTGCAGGAAGGTAGAGAGAAGTAAATGTAACTTAGGAATGAGCAAATTTGAAAAATGAGAAAAGAACTCAACAGTGAAACCGTCCGGCCCTGGAGCCTTCCCGTGCTTGAGAGTATGAAGAGCTTGGAGGAGATCACTATGGGTAAGATCAGCTTCCAAGGATGAAAGGTCCGGTAAAGTGTCAAAGGGAGAAGATATGGTCGACAAAAATTGAGAGATGGATTGGTCAGACGAAGATGTTTCAGAAGAGTACAATGCTTCATAGAAATGTAAAAATTCTTGTAGGATGTCCTCACTTTTATGTTTCAATAACCCATCATGGCCGTAAATAGATTCAATAGTGACTTTATTTTGTCTCACCTTTAAATAATTGGCCAACAACTTCCCCGCCTTATTCTGCCCCCCATAGAACTTGGCGCTAGATTTTAAGAGAAAATTAGAGGCATTAAACGTAGAATCTTTATTAAATTGAAATTTGGCAGAGATGAGATCATTTAAGCAATCTTTTGATTTAGAAGTATAATATAACTGTTCCAATCGTTTAATCTTGGAAAGTAGGTCATTGGTATCTTGTTGGGCTTTCTTCCTCTTATGTGAGACATAATTCATGATGAAATCTCTAGCAGACGCTTTGAAAGCATCCCAAACTACGGGAAATGGAACTTCACCCATATGATTAAGTAGGAAATATTCGTGGAAAAAGGATGTAAAAGAAGAAACGAATTGCGTATCCAGAAGAAGTGCGTTGTTAAAACGCCATTTTTTAATAGAGGTAGGCCTCTGTACCACATCCAGAACAATGGAAACTGGGGCATGATCTGAAATTAAGATGGAACCAATGTCAGAAGAAATAAGGGACTGAGTAAGGTGATGGGAAATAAAGAAGTAGTCTAGTCGAGATTGAGTTTGGTGAGGAGGCGAAAAGAAAGAGTATTCTCGCAAAGTGGGATTGCATAATCTCCAAGCATCAGTGAGTTTGTATTGTGCAATAAGGGGAGTAAAAGATTTTTGTGACTTATGTGGTATGTATGCGCTAGCTGAATACCTATCCAAAAAAGGGTCAAAAACTTCATTGCAATCACCTACTAAAATAAAGTTATCAACATAATGTTGAGTGATTAGCGGAGCTAAAGCAGTCCAAAAAGAGGCATCCCCACTTGTTGGAGCGTACACATTTAAAATAGACATAGGGACATTGTCTAAAATAAAATTAACTAATACCCATCTGCCTGAAATATCGGCAAAATGCGTTACTGACTTAACTGGGAGAGATTTTCGAAACAAAATCAAAACGCCATTACGTTTACCGTCACCTGGGGAAAAATTAACTTCACCCACCCAACCTCTTTTCAATTTAGCAGATTCAACTGCCGATAAATGTGATTCCTGTATACAGGCTATATCTGCATTGAGTTTGGTCAAATGGGATAATACTCTCTGTCTTTTAATTGGCGAATGCAAACCTCTAACATTCCAAGAGAACATATTCAAAGGCATAAAACAACATTAAATGTGCATATCAAAAAGCCAGTTGAGAAATAGTCTTGAAACAAAAAGGCAAGTAAAAGATAGAAGCAGAATAATACTGTACATCCGGAATAAAAGAAGAAAATTTCATAAAAAACAAGAAAGAAAAAGCCAATTACAGGATGAAAAGAAAAAAAGAGAGTTGAAAAGACATAATATAGTGAAAATATAAGCGAAGAAGATATTAAAAGAAAGAGCTGGATCAAGAAAAGTGAACAAGGAATATGCTGAAAAGAAACAAAGATACGAAAGAAGGAATTAGCTAAAGAGCATAAAGAAGAAAGAGAAAGAAAGATAATAACACAATACCAGAGGAAGAGGGATGGAAGACTTACATATTGTCGAGAACAAACAAAAGGGGAGGAGGATGGAGGCCACATAGAACAATGACGGGCCAAAAGCTCCACAGGGTGGGCGAGGAGGGAGGACAACTGCAACGAAACCCAAGGAGAAGAAGGTGGGTGGCGACGTGAAGGAAGGGTCTATGGAAAGTTGAAGAAAAGAGAGGGATATATGTTAAATAACAAGAACATAGAAGATTGATAAAACACAAGCAACTACAAAAACAGTCTAGGCATAACAATCATAAAAACCAGTAAGAAACATAGCAAAAGAGCAGTTACATGAGGCAAATGAGAGGAAACCACTTATGAAGAACTGGAGGAAGTAGCAAAGTCCATACTGTTGGTATTATGCGAGTACAGGAAGCTCTTTAATTTCAGCGGGTCATCGTAAGTAGTAGTCTTATTATTGAAAGTAACCTTGAAAAGGCAGGGATGAAAAAGCCCATATCTCGCTCCCATAGAGCGCAACTGTGGTCTCAGTGAAAGAAATTCCTTACGCCTGTCAGCAGTGGCCTTAGCATAATCCTGTGAAAAGAAAAGTTGATTACCTGACCAGGTAAGTCGAGGAATAGCTTTGGCTGCGGAGAGAACTTTAAGTAAATCAGTATATTCTAGGAAGTAGAGGATAACACCTCTCGGCCTTTGAACACGGGTGGTGGAGATCCCAGCAGGAGGAGGACCTAGACGATGAGCTCTTTGTATGTTTAAATTGGTGGTGTCTGGCAACTGAAGAATTTTTGGTAAGAAGGATTTGAAAAAAGCAAGAGCATCGGACCCCTCTGAATTTTCCGCCAGGCCGTAAACGCAAAGATTATTTCTCCTGTTTCTATTTTCTAAGCTCTCAAGTTGTCTGTGAAGTGTAGAAACTTAGGTATACAATGGGTCCACTTTAGCAACAGAAGATGTAAGAGTATCAACAGTCTGTTCGAGAGTGGTTACACGACCATCAATGTTTGACCACTTGTCGGACAACAACTGAAGAGTAGATTTGGTTTCTTCAAGCGTGGTTTTAGTTTCTTCCATAAAAGGGCGCAAGGCCCTAATCTCTTCCAAAAGGATATCCATTGTCACTGCTGACGTTTGTTTGGGAGGAGAGGGTGGTTCTTTTTTAAGTCTTTTAGTTGAACCTTTAGTGGCGCCACTCATGTCGAAGCTGAAGCAGAAGAAGGATTTTTAACAGATGCGTCAACAGAGTCATCCATCTCTAAACACTGATACCTAGATCCCGTATGAAGAAGAAATTTGCGAGAAGTTGAGGAAGGCTTACGCAGGTCCTTGCATAATCTACCCATAAAGAAAATGAAATATGCAACTGCAAAATATCAAAGGCACGGAAACAAACAAGAAAAAGACTGAGCGTTGTGTACAAATGAAAGAAGACAATACACAGAAAATATTGATGAGGGAATGAGGTAAAGGCACCAACAAAAATATAACTGGTAAAATGAAGTGTGCACAAGTAAATACAAGAGAGTGAAGAGCTATAGATTTATAGCAAAAAAGTAGAACATCACAACAAATGAACATGCCATATAAATTAAACACTGGAACACAAAGCAGCAATTAGTGCAGCAAAGAAAACAAAACAAAACAAAAAAATGAAAATAAATAAATAAATAAATAATCCTCTTAATGTCTCATAGCCGCTAGGAGTAAGCCTCCCACTGTAACTTCAAGAAATGGCGGTTGCAGTTTCAGACGTCATCACCACAAGTAAGTATGAAGTAATTTTAGCATGGTACAGATGAATAAAAATGTTATGTGAACCACAATTGTTCATATAAAGGAGAAAGTCGTGTCAATTAATGACCAACGAAGCTGCAGCGACACTGTGAAGGATTGATAACACTTGTGAGGAGAAGTAAACCAGAGTGCTCAAAAAACGCGCTAGTGAGAGGTCAGACACTTTGCAGAAGTCATTTGGGCACAGCGTGTTAGCTAGCAAGCTGATAAATGAAGAAACAGTACTTGAGTCAGCTTTTATAAAAGATGGTCATGAAGCGCTTAAAAGCAAAACACCGTTAGCGCAGATACAAAATGGCGGCCGCATTATGAAACATCGACGTTCCACAGCACTTCCAGAAAAAGGATTACCCACAAGATGAATTGGGCGTCCAAAGTCGTTTCAGCAGTCCAGCGCTAGTTCCGAACTAGGAACCCATTGTTTACGAGGGTTGAAACGCCGTTGGGATTCTCGCTGAGCGTCTCGTTCTCCACACCGCTCGGGAGAGCTAAGGAGGAGCCGCCATTGCTCACGGGCGCTAGCCACGCCCCACCCCAAGAGTGAACAGTAGGCAAACACAATTTCCTGCAGTCTCATGCCCTCCCTTGCTGGATGGGACATTCAGCTGCAGGGAAGGTGAGGGGTGAAAGTGAAACCGCACCTTGGGTAGTATCGGTGAAACTTACATTACTTTGTGAAATGCAAACTTTACCAACTTTACCAGACTTTGTAGGTTATCCCACCCACAGTTCTAATCACAGATTTGTGTTTTAAGCAAAAACATTGTGGCTCTGGACCAATCATGTTATATCCCTGTGCAGGAAATTTCAAATGTGACTAAATTATGCAGTACTGTCTAGTACTGTCCCAAAAAGAAACACATGTTAACTATCACAATCTGTTTCTTGTAATCGGGCTTAATTGGACCCCATGCACCAGGCTGCTCTACATAATGTAACTGATGTTCTAGATGGCCTTACTACAATAAAACAACACCATTTGCAAAGCCAATAGGTTTGACTTTTGTGTCTGGAAATTGTTCACCTAATACTCACAGTCACACACACAGAACACCTACAGCACGGGCAGCTAATACACACAACAGGTGGTTCAAAGATGAAGGCTAGAAACTGTACATGGGTGTCTGCTGTATGTGTGTATGAGTGCTTGTATGTTCGTCAGTCTGTGCTAGCTAGTGCCTGCTTTTTTGTGTGCTTGGTTGCCAGCAAATCTGTCTCTGTGCCAGGATGTCCCTATGTTTGTCATCTGTATGTGTGTTGGTCTGTCTGCCCATAGATGCCTTTACGGGTACTTTACATTCGGACACCTGTTCTTGACTATCCGGACCATATCTGTCTTCAGTACATGTGTACCTGTATGAATGTTGTCTGTGGCGGCACATGAGTATGTGTGTTATCTGTGTAATTCTATGTTCATGTGTGTGTTCTCTATGTACTTCAATGCCTGCATGTGCAGTGTCTCAGGATGCAGAGTGCTTGGTGTTTGGGCACTCAGTGGAGCTGACTTGCTGGAGATTAACGCGTGGCTGGTAGCACACTATGTCCGAGAGGCAATGTAAGGAATATTCCTCAGGATTCCTGATTCTAAACTTTATTAAGGTCTTCAGGCTTTGTAAGTTTTGTTTTGTGTCAATCATTAAGCACTTTTCTAAATTTAAATGCAGCATTCCCAAGAATAGAAATTGAATGTGCACTCTTGTTTAGCAGTTTATCAGAAGTTCTCGACTTTATTGATAGCGCATGTACACAATGTGCTGGAAGCTGCCAAAGGCCACAGGACACATGAAGCAAAGAACAAGGCATAGGATTTGAACGTGCACCAGGTGTAGATGTGACCCTATAAGTTACACAAACACATTGTGACTTTATTGTGAAGCACTATTTGACATACAACGTTGTAAGTGGAGATGTAGTGATACAGTAGGACTGCGCCCTATGAAGTCCCATGTGGGGAGCATGTGCAGGGTTCTACTTTCCTTCTGAAGGAAGAATGAATGCTAATTTCTATAGCGCACTGTTACCCACAATGGGGCGACCTGGAGCTGCCAACCAGTATCAGGAAATGAGCAGAGAGGGTTAATGAACAAAAAGTAAGGATTTCCATTTTTTGTCTGAAATGAGATTTTGGCATGAACTAAATGTCCAATGAAAGGCTGTTCCAAAGTCGTGATGCTAGATAGATGCCAGGTAGGAAAAGGAACATTCTCCTTGCGAGATGCAGACCAAACAGTTTGAAGATGATTGTAGCGTACAAGCAGGTTGGCACCTGAGTAAGGCAAAGACCTGAGAATCTGAACCTGGGTTGCCTTTGCCAGCACTTAACACACTTCTTCCAAGGTCTCCCATCTGCATTGAAGAAGTACAGTATTCACCATAAAGTGTGTCTCCCTTCCTAGGCCAGGTGAGAGGGTCCCATGCCAGTGTCTCTCACTGGATCACCATTCCTGCCTGGCATGGGAATGTAGCAGAAGGAGACTGGGGTCCGGCCAGGCACTTGAAGTGGGACATGGACTCCTGTGTAGCTATTTTTGTCATTCTCAGATTATGGGACACTTTTCCCATCAGGGTATTTCTCTATTCAGATAACTTCATGGGTCCCTGGAGTGGGATACAGAACAGAATTATATTATAGAAAATAAAATATCAAAAGGCATAGTTAAACAGTGTAGATCAGGCAAGAGGTTAGTTAGGTTAATTAGGGAGTGGAAGAAGCACAAGGAAATGGGAAATGATCTCATGCAGGTCATTGTGGTCAGAAGCAAAACGGGGGGAGACTACAACAGTTTGGCATTGTGCAGGGGGAGAGATTAGGGAATTAGTGGGGCAGGATAGATGGTGTGGCAGTGGCGAGAGCGAGGTAATAAAGCCTTTGAAATAAGATGAATTGTGACTTGAAGAGAGCTCATGAGGTTATTATTGAGTACCTTATACAAACCAAAACGTGTTAGTGTCCCAGATTTTTCTCCACCTGCACAGACAGATGTGCATTTGTAACCTGAAGGAGTGGGTGGTAGAAAAGGTCAACGCTGCCAATAGTTTGCAATAGGAATGATGGAGCGCATGACGTAATGGGAATGAAAGACGGAACGAAGGGTGTCACTGAAAAAATAAAATGAGATGGAGTTGGGAAGTGGTGCTAGGCCATAGCGAATTTGGTATAGTTGAGCTGATTCAGATAGATGACTGTTTATTTTGGGTAATGGGTGTCCTAGGTATTTTCGTGTATTTGGAGTTTTGTTAAGTGGTAGTAACAGTGGGCTCAGTCCGCTCTCAAGGGGGGATTATATGAGTGGTAATAGCAATTACTTAGAGGAGTAAGTTTGTCACCAAATAGCATGCCATGGATGTCATAAAACCTTGATGAGGGAAGAGTCCAAGAGCTCAGGTGAGAAGGACAAGTCAGTCGTACGTGTCTGAGCAGCAGGACATTGCGGGACATGTCAGAACATGGGTATCAGAAGTGGATAGAATCATCCAAGAGCCCAGGTGAAAAGAGCAGTTTTTGAGTATGTTCTTAGTTTGAGGTATCATTTTACAATCTTTGCTAGGCAGGGAGTCCCAGCTGGAGGAGTGGGGACCTGGAAGTGGAAGGATCGACTATCCAACATTCTACATCAGAATGATCGGCTCAAGAGTGAGCCCCTGTTGGCAAGCAGATCTAAGGTCTCTTATTGGTTGGTAGGGAAGGATTTGCTTTGCAAGGAACTTTGCTGCATGGCCATGTAGAGCCTTTTGACCTATGTGTTGGTTTTGAAGGACTCGCTTTCCTTTAGCAGGAGTCTTTGGAGAGAACTGGAAAGATACATTTCTACTGTTTCAGGGCATACAGTAACCGAGCTGTGAAATATTGAACTCTCTGGAGGTCCATGAGCAGCCCTGCCAAGTTTTCCAGGTCCATGTGTGATGTGGAGGTGCTGCTCCAGTACAAGCTTTTAATTTGAATTTCAGGATTTGTCATCTTGCATATTACATTGAGGGACTGCAAGTCCCAGAATTCATTGATAAAAATCTGGACTGGAGAAGCACATCACACATGGACCGGGACAACATGGTAGTTCTGCATAAGAGAAGTGAGAGAGCCTATTTAGAGCCTGTAGCAGTATTTAAAGTGAGATATCATCATAGCGAGTAGGATGATGATTTTCTCACAGTTTTGCTGTAGGACCCTTTTTAGCAGCTGAAGTTGGTGGGCAGCCAGCTTGGTTACTGCACTTATCTGGGGGATGAAGGAGACATAGCCATTGAAAATCACGCCCAGGGTTGGGGATGTAGTGTCGTGAGATTATGAATGCTAGGACCCTTGCAGTCAATAGAGGTAGTACATAACTTTCTGGGAGGTAAGGTGTGGTTATTAACGATTATGAAGTAATCAGAGAGCAGAGTCTGAATCTATGCTGAGGGATAAAGATGTACAATCCAGAGCTCCATGTGTGGCATGTTCATTTGCATTCTCCCGGGCTGGGGAGGGTGCTACAAATGTGCCCTGAAAAAACAAGAGTGCACTCTCTGGAAGTTTGCAATGCTACAGCAAACTGCTTGTGTGTGCCACGTGCATTTATTTCGAAGTTGGCATATGTGGAATCGAAGCCCAGCTCCAGCCCATATATGGCCCTCAAAGAAATGGAAGGCCCTGCAGAGGAACGGATTAGAAAGGCCAGCCAGTACCCCATTGGTAAGGTCTAAAGAAAAGATATTGCACCAAAGCATAACACAGAGCCATTATCCATGCAAAGCAAATGCTAAAGGCAGTGATAACTAGGTATGAAATTACAAATGTACTTACCAGCACGAGCGAGAGAAGTGCCCACAACCTTGAATCAGGTGTGACGGCCAAGCCTGGTTGAGCCACTGACGTGCGCAAAGTAGCAAGTACATCCAGTGCACCGAAAGGCCTTTGGAATCCATAAATCTTTCAATGCCTGTTGAAAGAAGTGCAAAGCATGGTGCAGCCGAGATTTTAAAACCACCAAGACCCTTTGACATCCCCAACAAGCAGAATATTGGTGCCAGATGGACTGCAGGGATCGAGACGTTCAATAATTTCATAGATGCCCTGGAAGAAGTACCTTGCAGGAGTAAAAGAAGTGCTGAAGAAAGTATCAAAAGCTGATGAAGTATCATACAGTCAAATCAAGAAAGCGTTGAAAGCCAAGTTCAATCCGATGCTGAACTTCGACTATGAAAGATAGATTTTCAATCAAGCATGATAGAAAGCTGGTGAAACGATGTATGAGTTTGTTGAAAGACTTGATGTGCTTATCAAACACTGCACATTTTGTGAAGTTAATGATGAAGAAGCCATACATCTCCAAGTTATCGATGGTTGTCTATCAGACTCTTTCAGAAGACACATGTTGAGAGAGATGCTCAGATTAGAGAAAGTACTAATGGGCGCCAGAGGAGAAGAAAGAGCAGATCGACAAGCCACTGACATGGAAGCTGGAACAGGAAAAATTAAATCAGCGTTGATCATGAAAAGTAAGAAAAAACACAGAGTAGACGCATGCAATTTGCCATCTACAAAGAAAAAAAGGGTGTGTTTCCAACATGGGTTTTCATTTCCAAATGAAGAGAAATGTCCAGCCATAGGCCAAACGTGTAAAGGCTGCAGTAAGGAGAACCACTTCATAATAGTTTGCAAAGCGGAAGAGAAACTAACTACGTCACAGCAAGAAGAGAAAATGGATGCCAGAAAGTTCCAGAAGCATTCTCGCCATGCCCACAAAGCAAAAAAGTGACATCAGTCACAAGACGTAGAAACCAGACAAAGTCGATCTTTGTCAAGTTCATCCTACAGAGGCTTATCAACGTCATTATAAAGTGTCAGTGAAGGAGATGGATGTGTGCTGATGGCTTTGACCAACAAACGACAGGCACATGCAGGTCTGGCTGCCTGCAAGGAAGAACAAACATCAAAGGCAAACGAGAAAGCAAAACTTTTTGGGACATTGCTCCAAGATAACAATAAAGGTCAATGCTTGTTCCATAACCTTTATTATAGACAGTGGTGCTTAGATTAACATCATGCCAGTCGAAAAGTTCAAAAGTCAATCTCCTGTGCCACACCTCAATAGTTCAAACATAAAAGTATACATGTGGGCCAATTCTAAAATGTTGCAGAGTCACGGGTCATTCACAGCGACTTTGAAAAAAAAAGCAGTATTAGTGCAAGCATCAGTTCATGTTCTGTAAGTATCTTTGTTCATTGCTTTCCTACTCAGTTTTACAACCGCCTCACTCAGTCTAAAGTTGTGAACCCATTCCCGTCATTATTTCAAGGCATGGGCAGGCTCAAGACAATTAAATTGTGACTTCACATCAAAGAGGACGTTCACCCTATTGCCCAGCGGCACTGCAGAGCTGCTTTCCACTTGCAAGACGCCGTTGGGAAAGAATTAGAAAGGCTGTTGAAGTATGACATCATTGAGTGCCCCAATGGTCCTATGCCATGGGTGTCACCCATATTGAGGGTGACAAAAATGGACAGTGAAGGTGCCGTGAACATCTGGGTTGATATGCACCAGGCTAACAATGCAATCGAGAGAGAAAGACATCCTGGTCCTCACATAGAGGACATGGTCATGCAGTTGAACGGTGCCAAATTCTTCACCTGTCTGGACCTCAACTCGAGTTGAAAGAGAATTGCAGGGACATCACTACTTTTTCGACCCATGTTGGCTTATTCAGACACAAAAGGTTGAGTTTTGGAGTGTAGTCAGCTGCAGAAAGATTTCAGGATGTTATATATGGTTATAATTGAACCTTTACAAACTAATGGGGTAACCCACAATACGTCAAAGGACCATGAGTACAGTATATTAAGAACAACAAGCAGTCCCAACTTCTTTTTGGTAGACAAAGAGGTTGTGAGTCTAGAAATTAAATGGCTGAGTCACTGAAAAATTAATTCACATAATTGTTGCACAGGAAAGAACGAAACTTTCATCAAGTCACACCAGGGAAAAAGACACAATAACTGTATTCTGTAGACAAAATCTTAGTTCAAATTCTCTTATTACAAAAATAGCAGAGTCAATAAGACATTTCACGATATATGAATATGCAGTCTTTGTCTACCCCAAAAAGAAGGGGGGTGTCGGGACCTCTTGCTGTTATAATTCAACCTGTCACAAATGCTTTTAATTACAGCGATGACATACTTGTATTTGGTGGAACGCAAAAGGAGCATGAGAAGGCTTTTACACAAGCGTGCCAGAGACTTGCTGATGCTGGCCTTACTCTGAATGCAACAAAGTGTGATTTTTCACAAGACCAAATTCTAAATAATTGGACACATATTTTCTGATGGGGGAATGACTCCGGACCCTGATAAAGTGAAAGCACTGGTAGTTACTTGCCCCCCGCAAGATGTCACTATGCTGCGATCCTTTTTAGGCATGGCCAGTTACAGCTCAAGGAATATTCGTGATTTTGCTACTGTAAGTACCCCATTGACAGAGTTGACTAAACAAAATGTCTCATTCCAATGGTCTGTTGAATGTGATCAAAGCTTCAAAAGAATATAACATGCAATTGAGAATGCAACCGAGATGTCCTACTCTGACCCCAAACTACAGACTGAGATCACTGTGGATGCGACCCCGGTGAAGCTGGGAGTTATACTTGCTCAACATAATGGTCTTACGAAATCTCAGAGACACACTGTGGCCTATGCCAGTCGGAGCCTATCTGGCACAGAACATGCCTATTCTCAGCCGGAGAAGGAAAATCTGGCTGCAGTGTAGGCCAACAGCTGCTCACCATCTTCGGGAATCCGAAAGATAAGATGCCCCCTCGCATTGAGAGGTGGGGTTTGAGACTGCAAGAGTACAATTATGCAATTGTACACTTGCTGGGTAAAGACCAGAGCCCTGTGGATTATTTTTCACAATTACTGCTACATCGTTACAGTTCGACATCCAACACAGCTGAGGAGTAGGAGTACGTCAACTTCGTTGTGAAGTCCAGTACGTTAGCGGCCATATCAAATCGAACAGATTATTGAGGCCACTGATGCTAACAAGAACATGCTTATCCTCAAAGACATCATTCTAACTCAACCCAGGAAAAGAATGTTTGGTCTCTTGCTGACGATGATGAATTTCAAAAATTCAAAAACATGATATACTTTCTGTGACCAACGAAGGTGTTGTATTGAGAGGCTCAAGAATTGTCATACCTGAGAGCCTCAGACAACAGGTCATTGAAGTAGCCCTTGAAGAATATCGTGGCATTGTAGCTACCAAAAGAGCCCTAAGAGATTGAGCGTGGTTCCCGTGCATAGACAATTGAGTTGAAAAGGAATTAAAAGAGTATCTTCTTTGCAACTGCCTTCCCCAAAGTGACGCAACATTCATTGCCCATGTCTGACCTTCCTACAAAGGCTTGGGAAAGGATTGCAGTTGATTTCTTAGGGCCCCTAGGAAATGGACATCATCTCATGGTAGTCATTGATGAATATTCATGTTTCCCTTTGGTAGAGGAGCTATCATCAACAACCCATGACAATGTCATCGAGCGACTGGACAACGTCTTTGCAGAATGGGGTATCCTTGCCATTGTCAAATCTGACAATGGTCCGCCGTTTAAAAGCAAAGAATTCAGAGTGTTCCTAGTCAGAATGAATATTAAGCATCAAAAGAGTACCCCTCTGTGGCCCCAAGCAAATGGCGTTGTAGTACACTCAAAAGCGTAATTCAGCGAGCGTCAATGGAGGGGGATGAATTAAAGCAAGCCCTGTGTCAAGCCCTCCATGCTTATCGTTCAACGGGTGAAAATCCTGCAATCTTGCTATTTGGGAGAGACATCGGAACCAAACTGCCACAATGCTGACAAGGTTCGTGTCACCGACACTTGTCAAGGGTGCAAGATGGAGATAAACACCAATTGGCATTGGAGAGCCCAAGAGACACGCTTCAGTGAAAGTGACTTAGTTCTGGTCAAGCAGAAACGAAAGCGGAAAACAGACACTCAATTTGCTGTTGATCCCCAGAGAGCTGTGACATGCAAATGACACATGGCGACTGAACAACATCCTGGACAGTCCATCACATGGGACTAGTCACATTTTAAGCACCGACCACTGCAATCGTCAGTTCCTGAAGTTACAAATGAGGCCGTCCCACCTGATAATCCAGATCAAGCATCAGAACCAGTACCATTGATCTGGCTGACAATTGCGAGCACCTTAAAGACTCATCGAAAAAACATATAGTGTAACTGTTGTTTTTTACTTTTTACTTAACAAACGGGGAGATGTTGTGAGACTATGGGTGCAAGGACTTTTGTAGTTCAGGGCGGACTCATTAGAGGAAGTACATAACTTGCTCGGAGGTGCTAAAGTGTGCTTATTAACCATTATAACATAATGAGAGAACAGAGTGTGATTGTATGCTGAGGAATGAAAACGTACAATCCATGCTCCGTGTGTGTCATGTTCCTTTCCATGCTCTGGGGCTGAGGAGGACGCTACAGGGGAGTTGTCCATGATCCCTGGCTGAGGTGGAGGGAAAGCACAGGATTCCCCGAGCCCAGGAATAGGATTTCAGTTTTGTCTCAGTAATGGCAATGCCAATAGATCTGCTTCTACCTGTGGTAAAGGTAAAAGTGAAACTGAGTGTCGTCCGCATGCAGAAATTGAGGAGATGAGATGGTTGTTGTTTATTTTCATGTGACGAAGTGCGTGCTCGAAGGGGGGTTTCAACCGCCTGATGAGGAGGCCGAATATTGTTCAAAGATCTTTGGACAAAAGCCATTTTGTTCACCTTCTGGTGAATCTTAAGCAATTGCAGTGGGACCGTGCAGACCAGCATTCGATCATCTACGGGTGGATCGGCTCATGTTTTTAAGAAATACATTAAAGCATTTTCAGCTCTAAATAAATCATGTGTATTTCAACAATTTTGAAACCATCTGTAACACGTATGCTCTATTGTTTCAATACTCTTTTATTGCTTCCTAGAAAAATGCCCATGACCTCACCACCTCTTTCACTAGCTCTTGGATCAAGAACAATTTTTCAGTAATTGGAACTACAGAAATCGTCTTCAGGGGCTTGCTCATAAAGGCAGCCTTCTGTTATGTACATTAAATAGCTGTGATGCTGGCAAGCTACCCAGCATCATGCAGGCCAATATTCAGAGGTGAAAACGAATGCCCGTCAACAAAGGGAAAGTGCAAAGAGGCAATCCCCCCTTATTCTTTTTTGATGTGGATGCCTAAGTACAGTACTCATTTCATGGTCTAAAACCACCTCCTGGGATCTCACGTTCCCAACTTTTGAAGAAACTGTAGAAGCAGCAGAACTGCAGGCAAAATGTAACTTTGCAATGGAGTCCTCTCTTCCCACTAATAAACAGAACATTTTGGACCTTTTTTGTAATTTTGTTCTACCTTATAGTGGTTCTGCACTGCGACTGCTTTAACTTGCATTAAAGAAGCTTTGACCTTGAGTGTCAAGGACGAGTAGCTTGTTCTGTCCTAGTCTTCCTGTTTTATTATGAAACTTGTGGTTTTACTGTCCCCCAAAACAACTGCAGTACTACAAGTAGCAGAATGCAAAGAAATGAACAAGACAGAATTGGGCAACTAGAGATCCCTGCTGGCCTTGGAAGGTAATAGCCAGCTTTTTTCCATTACCCAGGATGGCAGCAGCATCTCAAGTCTATAAAGGACTTTTCAAAAATTCTTTACTTTTTTCCACAAAGAGTTAGATATCTAGGACTAGCTATATATTTACGAGAATTTTATTATTTCCTAGAAAGGTCAGACTAGGTTTTCAAACTAGCCTGCATCACTTACAACACCCTGCACACTCACAAGCCTCTAGAGCTGGCTGGTGGGCCTTCCACCACTGGTGGTCCAGGAGTTCTTAGAAGACAAACGTTGCTGAGATTGGAAAGGTCCGGCTTCAACACCAAGCAAGTCTACAGTCCATCCATCTGAGGTGTGGAGACTGCAATAGTCTGGCTCTCGATCTCTGTGCTGAACGCAACATGCTCCTCCTCCGGGTCTCTCACTTTTTCCCATGTTCTTTCCTGCATGGGAGGAGCAGGCAGGCCCCCTTTACCTGCTACCCCAGTGCCTTTGTCATACAGTGACGCATAGGGATTCAATGTTATTGAGAAACCAAAAACAATGGCCCATTTCTGCTATCCCTTCTTTCTCAGTTAGAACCCAGCCTTCCACTAAACCCATTTTACATGTGTGGAAAAAGCTGGACCTCACTGCCCCTTTGCCCTTTCTGCAACAGCGAAGACGTCTGGATAGAATTACAGGCCCACCTTAAGGCAGATCTGTGATACAATCAGGCACGGCCGTATACTTAGCCTAAAGACTTCAAACGGATATTGTTTTTCCACAGAGAAGGGTGTACATTTTGCAATTGCAAAAACACCTATTTCCACATTTAGGTTCTACTTGGTCACAAGGTCCTACACTTTGACTTCTTAAAACACAATATACTGTCTGCCTAAGAAGTCTTGACAGCGCGGCCGGTAAGATGGTTTAGCAAGTTACGTTTTTTTGTGTGCGTAACCTGAAAAGAAATCCTCCATGGCCATATGAGTCTGTCTTCCTTCTAAGGTCAATAACTTGACTACCATTACCACAGGTACTAAGATTGTCTCTTATTTGTGTTGCTTAGAAATGGCAAAACTGCAGCATTAACTGCAACAAAGCATGTTTTATTATTATCAATTGGTCCATGATCCCATCCGGAATCAGTTAGTGTAGCTAGCTGCTTAATCGACAAATAAATCCACACTTTTCCACCTCAGACTTTTCCATTAAGTTGGATAGAGGTGGACAGACACTTTAAGGTTGGCATTTTTTAAATTTTTTAAAATGTGAGGTATCCACTTTAAGGCATTCCCCGCTACTGAAAGTTTTCTCTTTCAGATACACTATCCCTATTTTTTGCTACTTTAAGACTGTCATAACCCAGCCCTTGATTTACTAATTGTTTTGTTATGGCTTAAGACAGTCTTAAGCTATCCTACGTGGCTCAAACCAGTTTTTAAGTCAATGATTCTCAGCTTAACACTGTAATAAACAAGGTAAAATCTGGAGAAAATAGATCCACATTTTCTGAAGTAAGATTATTTTAAGACAGTCTTACATTTAAAAAATCTGCAAATTTGACCCTTAGTATTTCCACTCTTGGTTTCATCTTTAGTTCAACATTAGTGATTCCAGAAGGTGCTGACACCAATGGTCCAAAGGGTGTGCAACACAGAATTGAAAATTGATGCGGTGAGATCATCAACCCTTCCATGTGGCATACCATAACATGCACTTCATAATAGTTTCATTCTTTTATCCATCATCATCTATCTATCGCCAGAAGACCAAACAATGAACATGGGTTGAAGTTTAATTCCAAAATGTGGGAGCATCAAGGCAGTTTTGCATCACACTCCCTTTCATTGAGACATCAGGTTCCCAATCTTGGGCAGCAAAATTACAACAACAAAATATATAACATTCATTTATGCAATAGCACATAATAAAAACTGCCTAAATTATATCATTTTTAATAGCTAATACAAACTCCCTACTGAGCATATTGCATCTAAAAACTGCATAAAAAATAAAAATGCATTAATTCCCATCTATTATCTACTCCATGTTTCAATGAAACTGTTTTTAAAATCTACCTTTTTCCCTATATAAAAGTAAGAAATCTAATAAGTACATTTCATCTTTATTCCACATTTACAGATCATCTTAATACCTTCTAGCCAACATGTAATCTCAAGTCGGGTATAGTACAGGTTCAGACCTACATGGAATTTCAAAGTTTTTTTACCTCATTTCAGGATTTAGCAAAGCACAAATTTACGAGAAGACTATTTCTCTCCTCCATGAATCCCAGAACAGAGTTGTAGACAGCTTCAATAAAAAATAGCTCAAATCCTTTTTTTGGAGACTTCTTCACTCCTTCTTTGAATTTCTGAATTTAAAAGCTGTTCTGCAGATGTTAAAATGAGAGAGTCTAGGGAGAACTGTTTTGCAATTCTTTCCAATCTCTCTCTTAACTTTGCAGCCCACTTTAAGTAACTGGCTTCTACTTCCTCTCTACAATAAGATACAATCTTATCATCTCATTAGTAATCTATTCCAAAATCGTGATGTGGACCTAATTGGAATATAATACCAAAATATCAGACCTATCTCTGTTCATATTGCCTGAACTATACAAGTTTTAGGCAAATTCAATATATTTTTCAAGCATTGTCCTTCTATACATTTTTAAAGAATTGTCCTTCCCAATTCTGCATCCCACTCACGAATACAATTTTCGTCCCATATAACAGTTTTGCTTGAATACTTGCTTTAAATGTAGTTAATATCAGCACCAAATTAGAGCTCCTTTAATTCACTATAAATTTAATTTAGGCAAACCTGTTATTGTTGTCAGAGCACTTGACTTTGCGATATCAAGATGGGATTTCCAGCTGCGCTTTGCATAAACTGCATACCTAAATCTCGGTAGGATTTCACCTCATCAACCAAGATAACAGTTTACCCATTCTTCTTATGTCTATTCCTCTTATGCCCCAAACCATTATTTGGGGTTTTACATACTAACCTTTAGTTTTTTCAATTCACCAACCATATGGATGGCATCTAATTTTCTCTGCAGACCTATTTGTGTCATGTTCATTATTATAAGGTCATCTGTAAACAGTAGACATGGGAAATGACGACTTCCCATCTTAGGAGAAAAAGAGGCCGTCCGTAGATAGACTGTTGGCAGATCTCTCACATAAAGTGTAAATAACGTTGATTCCAACACACAACCTTGCGGCAATCCATTTCTTATCTCTATCTTCTCAGATAAGGTGCCGCTGTGATAGAGCTTCACTTACACCCAAATTGCCTTATGGAGCTCCGTCAGCATACTTTATAAGTGACTAGGTATTGTAATTAAAATGTCAATGACTGGAAATATGATGTCCAGATGACATGGAGCTATCCAACAACTCAAATAAATGCACCCTTTCCTTCCCTTGACTCCTCTAAGCCTCATTTGCTTGGCATGTCTCAGAAGGCCCTAACAGCCTTCATGTCCATGTCTTTCTTAACTCAGCAGGAGCAAATTATGAAGATTGTTAGACATGACATCATTGGCATGATTTTCCCCAAAACATTTTGCCTTCACTTCTCCTATTTTGCTGAAATCATTTTTGTTGGCCTTTAGGACTCTGTGCACTGCTGACCAGTGCTTAAAGTGCTTGTGCTCTACTGTTTAAACACGGTAACATTGGCTTACACTCAATAAGCACATTTAATTTACTTGTAGGTCCCTAGTAAAGGGGTGCTACATGTACTCAGGGCCTGTAGATTAAATGCTACTAGTGGGCCTGCAGCACTTACTGTGCCACCCAGTCGATTAGCCTTTTAAAATATGTCTTAGGCCTGCCATTGCAGCTTGTATGAGGTTTTAAACTGTCATTTATACCTGGCAAAATAAACATTTTGCCCGGTATAAACCTATGTTTTACATGTCCTTGTAGTGAAAAACTCTTACATTTGTTTTCACTACGGCAAGGCCTACCTCTCCCATAGAATAACATTGGTGTACTTTATTACATTTATAAAATGATAACTTTTATTTGGGAGCAGGTAGTGGTATCAAGTTTGTTTTTAAATTAATTGTCATTTAAAACCCTCTTTATTGGTAAAGGCGTTTTTAAAGTCACAATTCTGAAAATGTCACTTTTAGAAAGTGGGCCTTTTCTTTTCCTAACCATTTGGTGCCTGCAGCCTGTATCCTGAGTCATATGACTAAGTGTAGGTGGCAGTTGATCTTTGTGTATTTCTCCCAGACAGCATCACAAAGGGGGACTGTGAGTTGGCATGATGGGCTATTCTGGCCTAATGGGAGGGGTGATATTGTAACCTACGACACCTGCACTTCCAAGGAACTTCCTCAGCAAACTCACTAAGGACTTCACTCTAGTCAATTGTCACTCCAGACCCTTTGGAGTCAGGGCAAGGGAAGGAAGGAAATTACAGAACCAGATGTGATGGGAGTCTGGAAGCTTTCTCACACTTCAAAGCTAGCACCAGGTATAAATATTCGAACCTCAGACCAAGTCTTCAGATCACTTCCGGACCAGTGGAAGATTCAGAAGAAGGACCGCTCTACTGAACAGCTGATGGGAGAATTGCCCTGCTGCAAGAAGGATTGCCTTGCTGCAAGAGGCAGGATTACTGGTCCTGCTCCTTGAACTAAGAACCACCAGAGTGACTTCAAGGGGTAGCTGACTAGCCTCCAGTTCTGAACTACAGGAACATAACAAGCTCCAGAGAACAGTCCTGCATCTGCCCAGCTGCCCAGACTCAACAAGACCTGTCTGGACCCTGCTGCTCGTCTCTGGTGGAGTGATCCCTGATCCCCAAGTGGTGTGCCCCAGGTCCTGGATGCTGGGCTGTCATTAGTGTGTATTCCTTGTGGTCCAACTTGTGGTTGTTTTTCTGGTATCATTTTGTTTATTAAACTTTACTCTATGTTTTTATAATGGTGTGGGATTTTTCTTGTGTTGCGTTTTTACTTTGTTACTGATAGAGTGCTACATAACTATTTTACACATTGCCTATAAGTTAAGCCTGACTGCTTTTGTGCCTAGCTGCCAGTGGGATAAGCACATGTTAATTTAGTGACTTTCTGTGGTTCATCAAGACAAGGATTGTGGATATTGAATTTGCAGGGTTTGACTTCCCTCAACCAACAATCAACAGGATTACATTTTGCACATCATGAAAATGGGGCCTCCAGAGCCAGTTGGCAAAATCACAGAAGAGGATTACACAGAACAAAATAATGATACTTGTCTCACCTAAAATATACCCTCCAGGAACATCATGAGTCTGGAACAATTTGAACAGCCCAAAGTAGACGACAGAGGTAATGTTTTATGTCTACAGAAGGAAGATTCCAATTTAGGAAGCAACCTTAAGTAAGTGCAAATGAATTATTGAGCCTGCAGTTAAATTCTAACTTCCTGCATAGATGAATTAGTGGAACAAGCAGTTGTTGGCCAATTGCAAACTTTCAATGTGAAGGAGCCGGGTTCCACGTTCAAGATTTACTCTGGAACCCCAACCCAAAGTCTCTTTTTCTCAGCATAGAGGTGTGGAGGGGAGGAAAATCATTAGCCAATCAATCACTGCCGTTCCAATGAATCACAGACTCCCAAATAGATTTTGCTAGTTTATTGCAAAGCCAAGAACAGTTGGACATCCAAACACCTCAAGATGAGTGTGTAGAAATACATTGGAACTAATACAAAGCCATACCTACAGGTGAAATTAAGAAGGTGCAACATGCACAGAATAACCAATTCAAGAATCAGGATACAGAAAATGATGGCACCAATATCGAGATTCCCCTTCATTGGAGGTTCATAGGTATAATGCATTAGTCTGTCCCTACTCTATTACTAAAGTGACATCCCTACTTAGCATTTCCCCAAGGCAAGATCTATAAAGGTGTCAGTGCCTGAAGTCTTCCCAAGAAGTCTCTTCACATGTAGATGGTTCAAGTAGCATAAAGCTATAGAGTTTGTTCTCTCTCTCAATGCAAGGCAGAAGTCCCCGGGCACTGTCCCTAACTTCAGTACATGAACTTGAAAGTAATATCCCCAAGATGCATTGCACCATCATACCATCCAAGCAAACCACCTCCTTGTAGGTAACTTTCCGCACAGCAGCGATGCTCCCAGGCCTTTGGCTAGATGACCTTGAGTCTAGACTCATTTTGATGAGAAAGTACAACAGTCCCTCATTATTCGTATTGCTGTTCAATGCATCCTCTCCTCCCGAAACCTACCTCCTAAAACAAAGACATTATTCTAGGTAGCAAAGATGAATTTCTCCACCTGCAACAGAAACCTGAGAAAGAACAAATTCCACATGCACAGGAATTTCACTCATAAATATAATGCGGGGGCCTTTAGGGGAACAAATACAATTCAGGCCTACAGAAACGGTCAACATAAAGGAATGGCATACAGCTGAAGACGCCGGATTCCACTATAACTTTCGATAAGAATCCTCGGTCAACTGGATCTTTATTACTTGCTGAGAAGGGTAAGAGGGAGAAATCATACATTCATGAATAACTAGCATGGACCAATCGATTAAAACTCGGAAAGGATCACTGATTCCGAATTCCAATTTAGGTATTTTATTACAAAGCCAAATATAACTGCACATACAAGCACCTCATGACGAGGTTTTAAACGTACATAGGAACTAATACAAAGTTAATCCTACGAATCAGTCTAATCCGATGCAGCATAAAAAGAATGAGCAACTCCAAAAATACTAAACAGGCAATAACTGCCCCAACATCTATATTAGTCTTCATTAGTGGCTGTAAAAGAAATCCATTAATCTATCCCTACACTATCAGTAAAGTGGCATCCCTACTTAGCATTTCCCAGGCAATATCATGAAAAGGTGTCAGCTCGTGATGACTTCCTAAGAAGTACACTCATGTTGTAAGGGTCAGTAGCCAAAGCTACAGAGTTCGCTCTAAGATCTCCTTCTGCTAGAATCGATCCCTTCCTTCAGCCCTTCTAACTGCTTCTACCCCCTCAACCCTCAGGGCTCTGCTCCTAATACAAAATGCACAATTGATAGAACATGCCCCTGCAACACCTCTTCTGGCCAGGCACCCCTCGTAGGGAATTTTCCACCAAAACTTGTACTCGGTCCAGCAACGGTTGGTGTGTCCTTGGGTCTCAGACTTCTTCAGCGATAAAGAATATCGGCATTCCTGAATACTTTGTAACAGGTCTCCTCCATACCTAACTCCTAAAACAAAAGGCGTTAGTCTAACTAACGAGGACCGTATCCTTGCACCTGCAACAGAAGCATGAGAACAGAACAACCTTGCCACACACAAATTTCTCTGACTGCCTCCAAATGAGAGCCTTACCAGGGGAAAATTCATGTCAGGCCTACACAAACCAGCTAACATAAGGAAAACGATTAGGCCTTTCAAAATACGAAAGAATAAATGCTCCAGCTAGGACTTTAACATCAAATTAAATAAGCATTTAATAATGTTGCATCTGAAGTACTACATTACATCACAATTTAAAGCATAATCAAATCATCCCTACGTGTGCAAACTTTAATATGATGCACGTTTAAATCTAATGCATTACATTACATATGAACTACCTCATTAAGCATTTGCAAAGAACATCGACAATTACATCAATGCATCTAAATGCCATCTTACTTTTCTTGAATGGCACGACTCATTCTAACACTTCATTTTCCATTGATTATTACAAAAAAACGTACTAACCAAAGTTAACTAACATAAGAATATATGAGGGTACGGACTATTCAATGAATATAATGTACCCCAAACATTTTTAGACTATCACAACGCTCTATCACAGCCTCATGAAGTTACACATATAAAATTAACATTATACCGAGCACATCTAAGTTTACACGTTGCCTGAAGCACATCAATTGTGTGAATACTTATTAGCTGCATGTACGAATTCTGCACGTTAATGTTTTCATCTAATCATATGTAGTTGCGATGTTAATTTCTTCACGTTTACATTGAAAATACCTTTAACACTTTACCTTTCTTTTTATTACAGGTACGTTCTACTGACCTAATCAAACACATTAAAGGATTATATGCAGGTGTGAGCTACCCATGAATATAATGCACCCCTGCAAATTTAGGAGCAAATCTGCACTCTAACGAATGCAATGAATGCAATGAATAATTAGACCACATGTAATTGATCTTTTGGCCAAATCCCAGCAGGTAAGTGGCGATAATTGTCATCATTGATGAACTGGATATTGAGTTTTTTAAGACAGTGTCAGAGCACTAGTATTATTAGATTTCTTAGCAACCTTCAAAACCATCACCCATTCCATTCAACTGTGCAGGCTTGAAGAATATGGCAGTCATCATAGTGCTTTAGAATTGTACAATTTCTTTGGGATCACCCCTATTGACATTTTCTGGCCTCCTTCTCATCAAGAAGTCAAATACTGTGAGGTGCTGATCCCCTAAGGTTCAACTTTGACACCTATTCTATTTACCCTGTACATCTGACATCTAGCCTCATTATTAGCATCTGTTGAATTAGTTGTTATAGCTACAGCAACGACACCAACTTGATTGTCAAACTATTTCCAGAACACTTCGTGAATGGAACCATTGGATGAATTGAAAGGCAACACCATCTTAATGGATTCCTAAAAAAGACTGAGAACATGGTGGTCAGAGCGCACACTGCTTCTTGACCCAAAGAACTCTGCCTGATAGACCTGGGAGATTTCCCGTAGCCTTTCCAATTGGTAGAAAAAATAAGAGAATAGAAATAGATCAGATTCTGGGCTTGGAAATACAAGGGACAAACATTGTGCAAGTAGAAGCCTTCCATCTGAAGATTATCATGCATATCTCTCAACTTTTTAAACTTCCATCACAGATTTCAGGTGGTCTTGACACCAGTACTGTTGAGATTAGATTACTCAGGCTATAGCTCTGGGTCTGCCAGACTCTCTGCTGATAAAACTTCACAGACTGCAGAATGCAGCAACCTAAACTGTGTGGATGCTGGAGAGTAGAGATGTGCACGTCAAGCAGTAGTGTGTCTTCATTGGCTCTCGGTAAAAAGATCATATTTAAGTTCATTTTTTGCTGAGAAATTTGATTAGGATTGCCTGTGGGAGATCTCTGAGATCAGGAAATGCAGCACTAGCGGTGGTACTCAAAACATAGGATAAAGATGGTGTTGCAGTGTCATCTAAGGCCTAGACTAATTTAGTGGACTCTGAGGCCTACATTGATTTCGTACTGAATCAGAAAATAGGAATCATAGCTTTCATAAATTGCTAAAAAAGTAAAAATTTAATTTACTTGTATAGTCTTCCAGTTCATTTTGTGTTATGGTGTATGCACATTTGAACCTAGAGCCAAGAAGTCCAATGAGGATCATAGTTGTACTATACAGATTTCTCTAACATAACATTACAGAACAGAACAGAAAATAATATCACAGTTGCCCACCGCAATGGTGTAGTTAGTTAAGATTTGTCTTCTGACCTTTGTGTGTGCTGTGCAAAAATTCCAACAAGGCCAGCTCAGCACCCCACACTGCTGAAATCAACAGATTGACTGCCACCATAAAGTTAGGAACAATAACTGTTCTATAAAAAATAAACAGGATGATATGTTGAGCCTGTTATTATTATGGATTTACAAAGGTTGCAAGAGACACAGCGATTCAGACCTGCATCCTGCGTGCTATATACAACTCTCCGCAGAAGAGGAAAAACCCACTGTACTAGCATATTGGAAGGTCTTTAAATTAGCTATACTCCACTTCAGTTAACATGGTTTTCATCTCAGGCTCTGAATGGCACACTGGGTCATTGTCTTCTGCATTCATCCCTTGATGGTCCTCTTTAAAACTTAATCTGCACCTGATATTGCCCCTAAACTAGTGATTTTTCAAAGACACCAGTGTTTAGGGATATGTATTGAACTCCCAATTGGGCAGGCCATCCTGTTCACCAAGGGTTGTCTCTTCACTCTATGTCTTCAAGAAAATCTGTTTCCAGTCAAGTCCTTTTTTACTTCCCACATCGTTGTTCGGTATGTCAGGTAAACTAGTTTGATGGAAGAAGACAAATACTACAGCTCCCACAATGCATCAGATTGTCAAATTAACGCACAGGATTCGAAACCATGGTGCCCTTATCGCTTCAAAGGAGGAGTGACAATGACAATCTTAAGAGGTAGCAGTATCCTTCCTGTTATACAGTGTGAATAAAAACATATATTGCCTACTCAAGCCAAACAATGCTACAGGACCCAACAGTATCCATTAGGCTACCTGCCATAACATTACGGCTATGCAATGATGATCATCAGTTAAAGTGATGTGGAACCAACATCCACAACTTGTGGCGTGCTTCATAATTGGGTCTGCTCCTGCTTGGGACTGAACATCCGTATGAGGTGCCTGACAAGCCTGGATCTTTATCCACCTGTCTCAACTATCTATTCTCTAGCTGTGTATGACTGTAACCCCTTACCTACACTAACCACCACGCACCTGGAAAAAGAACATCAAAACTAAAATTGTGTGTGAATGGGTCATTTAATTTGCACCACTTCCTTCAAACTAAAAACTAAAGAACAATAAAGTCATGTCCACAGTGTCCTGCAAACGTGCTAATATGTGTCTGCCCTGTATTATGTCAAGGTCACATGCATTCATCAGGGTTATGAATGGTCAGATGATTACTCTATGGCAGCATGTAAAGTAACTCTGCTTCTTAATCCTGAAACCTCCGTCCTAATAGGCTAGTGCTCCTGCTGCTTCGGACAGGCAGAGGTTTCCAAGTATCATCTCCGAACGCCCCTACACCACTGCTGCAGATCGCATGCTTCTCACTGTCCATGGACTGTTTTAAAGACTGGAGGGGCTTAGACTTCCAGCCTTAGAAGCAGCCCATCTAACACTGCCAAACTTCCTTCCACCCCACAACAGGCCTGCTCGGGATTTCCCAGTTACCTGTATGGCCGATTTGGCACACCAGAAATCCCAACAAACAGTAATACGACAGAATTACATTTTAAGGACATTGCAAGCCACCAAGGAGTTCTGTGACCATATAGAGGTACTGTAGTGGCCTGGGTGAAGGGCACTAGGACCCTGCACCGGACCACAAGGCAGGAAGGGAACTGGACACCACTTCCGGTCAGGGAGTGGACAGGGCAGTACGAAGGAAGAGGGCATCAGGAAGGATGTGCAGGTGGGCAGGGGAAGCAACAACAAAAAATAAAGAATAACGCAACCCTCACCTGACTCCTGTGTGGTTCCTGGGGCAAGGAGAACACGACAACTGGTGACCAGCAAGGTGGGATTTCAAAGCACCACCAAACGCATGCACCGTGGTGCTTCGTAACTCAAGAACGGAGCCAGGAGCCCACCCTGGTCCGCCTGCCGCCAGAAAATAGAAAGGAAGAACAGCTGCGATGTCCGGAGCCCACCCGGTTGCAGGAAGAAACGGAGCCAGGAGCCCACCCTGGTCCTAGCGCTGAGGATCGAGGCATCAGCGCGGAGCTGCCCAGCCATGGCATAGACGCAGTAAGAGGCCCCCCCACCTGTCTGAAGGCAAGCGGTGTACTCACCTCCGTGTGGGAGCATCGCGCGCCCCTCAGCGGCGCACCCGACTGTGTCCCTGCCACCCGCCGCATCAGCCCACTTCGCGGGTAGATTTGAGGGCAAATCTCGCGTGAACACGGCGGCCATTTTGGGACCAGGAGGGAGCAGCCAATCAGCACCCGGGAAGACCAGACGGCCATTTTAGAGGGTCAGGCACAGGAAATCTCGGTCTCGCGAGATCCGGCGGCCATATTAAGGACAGGCATAGCAAGCCAATAGAATAAGAAGAAGGCCGGGAGGCCATTTTGAAGTCAGGCAAACGCGAAAAAAGGTGAAATAAAGCGGAATTCGAGGCCAGATTAAAGTAAAGCAGACAAAGAGAAAGATGCAATTCAAAGGAAAGACAACTACTTAAAGAAAAAGTATATCAACGTAAATTGCGACAATAAAGTGACAACAAAAGCGACAGAAAGTGACAATAAAGAGAGACAGAAGTGCCATTGTCACCGCAGAAAGAAGGCAATTTCAGAAAGAAGACCTGAACAGGAGCTGCACGTCAGAAGAAAATGGTTGACACAGAAAGTGATACAAAGAGTCCACAAGCAATATTTCGAAGACCATTGCCATTCAGCCTTTCAGAACTACAGGCTGGCATCAGATGGGAAAGGTGGATTAGGCAATTCGAGCGTTACATGTGCGCCACGAACATTGTAGACAGCAAAAAGCTGGACCTCTTTCTGAATCTCGCAGGGGATGAAGTGGAGGACCAGCTCATAACATTTCCCAGCGATCAAACAGCAACATACAAAGGGGTGATACAGTGCCTCACAGCGAAATTCGACCCGCAACGGAACAATGACTTCGAGAGATACACCATCAACACAGCGTGTCAGCGAACAGAGGTGTCCCTTGACGACTTCGCAACACGACTGCTGAAATTGGTCACATACTGTGAGTTCGACAAGTTTGACAATGAGCAGGCGTTTCGACTGCGCATCATTGAAGGTTGTCAGTCTGTAAAGTTCTGTGCACGTGTCCTGAAGGAACCAACGACCCTGGAGAAGATATTAACCATGGCCCGCACGGAAGCGAGAGCAACAGCGCATGCCAAAGAGATGGAGCTAGGGAAAGAGAAAAGGGTAGAACAAGCAAATCGCATCACGGGAAACGGCAAGAAGAAAGACTTTCCACATGTCGATGCGCACCCGGCGATGGGCCAGAGATGCAGGAAATGCAACAGGGACAATCACTTCTCAAGTGCCTGCATGAGCAGGCAGTTCATAAGCGAGTGGGGCAGAGTGGCAAGACCACGGATGACCACCAGTACCACCAGCCGGTATGCCAGACACATGGAAACAGCGAATCGTAGTTCCTCCGATGAGTTGGAAGAAACGGCAGCACCTGTGAACGTGGCACAACTGTACCTAATGTCTGATGCCCCCAAGGAAGACCGAAGACCAAAGCACATTCATCGTGTGGAGAAACATCAATCAATCAATCAATCAATCATAGCATTTGTAAAGCGCACTACTTACCCGTGAGGGTCTCAAGGCGCTGGGGGGTGTGGAATGCTGCTACTGCTCGAAAAGCCAGGTCTTGAGGAGTCTTCTGAAGGTCAGCAGGTCTTCGGTCTGCCGTAGGTGGATGGGGAAAGTGTTCCAGGTCTTGGGGGTGAGGTGGGAGAACGATCTGCCTCCGGCGGTCGCTCTTCGGATGCAGGGGACTGTGGTGAGGGTGAGGTCGGCGGAGCGGAGCTGGCGGGTGGGGGTGTAGAGGCCGAGTTGTCTGTTGAGGTACGCTGGTCCGGTGTTGTGGAGTGCCTTGTGGGTGAGGAGTTTGATGGTTATCCTCTTGTTGATGGGGAGCCAGTGCAGGTCTCTCAGGTGGGGTGTGATGGGGCTGCGGCGAGGGATGTCGAGGATCAGGCGTGCAGAGGCGTTCGGGATGCGTTGAAGCCGTTTCAGGAGTTTGGCCGAGGCTCCTGCGTAGAGGGCGTTTCTGTAGTCCAACCTGCTGCTGACGAGGGCCTGGGTGACCATTCTCGTTTCGGTGGGGATCCACTTGGAGATCTTGCGGAGCATGCAGAGGGTGTTGCAGCAGGAGGAAGAGACAGCGTTGACCTGCTTAGTCATGGAGCGGGTGGAGTCGAGTATGACCTCTAGGTTGTATGCGTGGTCGGTCGGTGTTGGAGCTGTACCCAGTGCGGTCGGCCACCAGGAGTCGACCCAGGCCAAAGGGGTGGATCCGAGGATGAGGACCTCCGTCTTGTCCGAGTTCAGCTTCATTTGGCTGTTCCTCATCCATTCAGCGACGGCCTTCATTCCTTCGTGGAGGTTGGTTTTGGGGGTGTGGGGGTCCTTGGTGAGGGAGAGGATCAGCTGGGTGTCATCGGCGTAGGAGATGATGTTGAGGTCATGCAATCGGGCGATGTGGGCGAGCGGTGCCATGTAGATGTTAAACAGCGTTGGGCTGAGGGATGAGCCGTGGGGTACGCCGCAAATGATCTTGGCAGCTTCGGAGCAGAAGGGGGGCAGGCGGACGCTCTGTGTTCTGCCGGAGAGGAAGGAGGTGGTCCAGTCCAGGGCCTTCTCTTGGATCCCGGCGTCGTGGAGGCGTGTGCGTAGTGTGCGGTGACAGACCATGTCGAAGGCGGCTGACAGGTCCAGGAGGATGAGGGCCGCGGTTTCTCCGTTGTCTAGCATGGTCCAGATGTCATCGGTGGTGGCGATGAGGGCAGTTTTGGTGCTGTGGTTGGTGCGAAACCCGGACTGGGATGGGTCCAGGATGCTGTTCTCCTCGAGGTAGCGGGTCAGTTGTTTGTTGACGGTCTTCTCGATGACCTTCGCCGGGAACGGGAGGTGGGAGATTGGCCAGACGTTCTTGAGGTCCTTGGGGTCTTCCTTGGGTTTTTTGAGTAAGGCGTTGATCTCGGCGTGCTTCCAGCTCTCCGGGAAGGTTGCTGTCTCAAAGGAAATGTTGATGGCTTTCCGGAGATGGGGTGCGATGTCGGTGTTGGCTTTGTTGAAGATGTGGTGTGGGTATGGGTCTGACGGAGATCCGGAGTGGATGGTGTTCATGATCTTGATGGTGTTGTTGTCGTTAATGTTGGTCCAGGAGAGCAGGCGGTTGGTGCGGATGGTGGTCGTGGGGGCGGAGGTCTCCGTGGTTGTCGGGGTGGTCGTGGTGTTGAAACTGTCATGGATGTCTGCGATCTTGCGATGGAAGAAGATGGCCAGCGAGTCGCACAGGTCTTGCGAAGGTGGGATGTTGTTGGTGTTGGAGCTGGGGTTGGAGAGTTCCTTCACGATGTCGAAGAGCTCTTTGCTGTTGTGTGCGTTGTTGTCTAGGCGGTCTTTGAAGGAGGCCCTTTTGGCGGATCAGATGAGGTGATGGTGTCTGCGGGTGGCGTTCTTGTGGGCTGCGTAGCTGTCCGGTGTTCGTTCACGGAGCCAGTTCTTCTCTAGCTTTCAGTAGGTTTGCTTGGCGGCCTGGAGGTCTTCAGTGAAACAGCTGGCATCAAATAAAGAAAACTGCAACCGTGGTAATTGACGTAGGGCGACATAATACACAGTTCGTGCTCGACAGCGGGGCCACATGCAACATCATGTGCATGTCAGAGTATGAGAAAATGAAAGTGAAGCCGCCGCTATCACCATCCACTGCTGATGTGTTCACGTGGGGCTACAAGAAGCCGGTAGAGAACATGGGGAAGTTCGCAGAGACCTTAACATACAAGGTCAGGTCCTGCCAAGAAGAGATACATGTGCTGAGAGGTGACATCCCAGCACCATGCATGCTAAGCAATGTCACGGTGCAGGTGATGGGTCTACTAGCGATGGCATACCACATGTCGGAAAAAAGGAAAATTCTACAGGAACATCCGGCCCTCCTGCAGGGTCTAGGAAAACTGAAAGGGAAACAAATAACGTTGCACATCAACGAGGCGATCAAGCCGGTAGCACAACATCATTGGCGGGTACCAATACACCTGCAACCACAAGTAGAAGAGGAAATTAAAAGTTTACTGGCCCAGGACATCATTGAGCCTGCAGATGGGCCGACGCCATGGGTGCCTCCAATAGTGGCAGTCCCGAAAAAGAGCACCTCCAAGATCCGCATATGTGTGGACATGAGGGTCCTGAATACAGCAATCGAGCGAGAACGCCACCCGGGGCCACATCTAAACGAGATGATGAGCTGTCTCACTGGGGCCTGCCGGTTATCGAAGTTAGACTTGTGCAAAGGGTACCACCAACTAGAGCTGGACCGACAGTCAAGAAACATTACCACGTTCTTGACGCACATGGGCCTGTTTCGCTACAAGAGACTGAGCTTTGGCATTTTATCGGCTGCAGAGATATTTCAAGAGACCATAAGGCAGGTGATAAGGACGGTGAAGAACAGCCTAAACTATAGTGATGACATTCTAGTATTCGGGCGGTCAGATGAGGAACATGATAGGGTCCTGCATCAAGTATGCCTACAGCTGGAACGAGCGGGATTAACATTGAACGCAGACAAGTGCGAAATGGGGAGAAGTGAATTGGTATTCTTCGGACACATTTTCTCCAAGAAAGGAATGAGGCCAGATCCCAGCAAAGTAGAGACACTGAGAAACGCGAGTCCTCCGAAGGATGTCGCAGAAGTAAGGTCATTTCTGGAGCTTGCAAGCTACTGTGCTCGCTACATCAAGGACTTCACCACGGTGAGCACACCGCTCCGAGAGCTAACAAAGCAAGGTCAGAAGTACCTTTGGTCACAACGATGCAGTTGGGCATTTGAAGCCATCAGAGAGGACGTAATGACTGTAGATCATCTTGCATATTTTGACCCTTTGCTATGCACTGAGCTGACGGTAGCAAGGTCAGAAGTACCTTTGGTCACAACGATGCAGTTGGGCATTTGAAGCCATCAGAGAGGACGTAATGACTGTAGATCATCTTGCATATTTTGACCCTTTGCTATGCACTGAGCTGACGGTAGACGCCAGCCCAGTCGGTCTAGGATCCATACTAGCGCAGCACCTGCCAGGGAGAGATTCACCAAGAAAGATTGTTGCATATGCAAGCAAAAGCTTGTCTGACATTGAGAAGGCATACTCCCAATCAGAAAAGGAAAGCCAAGCAGTGGTATGGGCGTGTGAACACTATTACATGTTCATCTACGGAAAGTCGTTCACCATCATAACAGATCATCAGGCTCTGGTGACAATCTATGGAAATCCGTCGGCAAAAATGCCACCTTGCATTGAGCGCTGGGGCATACGGTTGATGGACTATGACTTCAAAATTGTGCATAAGCCCGGAAAGGAGCATAACCCGGCTGACTACATGTCGAGACACCCTCCACCACAGTCACCAGAGACCGCATCAATGGCTGAGGAATATCTCAATTTTGTACTAAAGCAAAACACTCCAGCGCCAATAACATTAGCGGAGCTAGAGCAGGAGACAGCGAAAGATGCCACCCTGCAGCTGGCCAAAGAAACAACAAGGATGCAGAGATGGAGACACATCAACAACAACTGCACCTGGGGAGAAGGAGTAAGCAGGGAGGAAATGCTAGCAGTAAAGAAGATACATGAAGAACTGTCGGAGACAGAAACAGGAATACTGATGCGAGGAACAAGGATAGTGATACCAAGTTCGCTAAGGCGACAGACTGTCAATGTGGCACACGAGTCACACCGCGGAATGGTGGCAACAAAAAAGATGCTAAAGGAGAAAGTCTGGTTCCCTGGCTTGGACAGAATGGTGGAAGACACCATTGTGACGTGTCACATCTGTCAAACGACAGGACACCAGCCAAACCCGAACCGCTACAAATGTCAGAACTTCCAAGGGCGGTGTGGACAACGTTGGCAGCCGACTTCTTTGGGCCACTAGACCCGGGCAAGTACCTGCTCGTGATAATTGACGAGTACTCATGATTCCCCATAGTGCGACACGTATCATCAACGTCGGCTATAGCGATGCTACCAATCCTGGATGACATATTTGCAGCCTGGGGCTCCCCAGAAACTCTAAAGACAGACATTGGTCCTCAATTCTCAGGAGAAGAGTTCCGAAAGTTCATGTCTTACCTAGGCATTCATCACAGGAAGATAACACCGCTGTGGACAAAAAGCAAACGGCATGGTGGAACGGTTCATGGGGAACATAAAGAAAGCGGTCCAACGAGGAAAGCTGGCATAAATCTCCACCGGACAGGCCCTATGTCAGGTTCTACGAGATTACAGAAACACAACCCACAGCTCCACGGGAAGATGCCCCGCTGAGTTGGTATTGGGAGGGACAAGGTTGCCACAGATAGAGGCAACGGCGTCACCAGGGCACAACAGCATTGCAGCTTAAGACAAGGACGCCAAAGAAAAGCTGAAAGCATATGCAGATGCAAGGCGTCATGCCACCCCGTCACACCTCAAAGAAGGAGACGCAGTGGTAGTGCGTCAGCGACAGCAAAGAAAGTCCGACAGCCTGTTCTCAAAGGAACCGCTAACGATCATAAACGTGAAGGGGCCAATGATTACGGCTGCGTCAGAAAATCACAGAATAACAAGGAACAGTTCTCATTTCAAAGGACTGAAGACCGTGAATGAAGATGGCCAAGATACTACAACAGGAGGAGATGAAGCGATGGATCACAATGGAAAGGGAACGGACAAGAGCGAAGGGCAAGAAGAAGTACAGGAAGAGACTTGTCCAAAAAGAGCGAGCAGAAGGCCGAAAAGACTTATTGAAGAAATGCAGTGATGGGGATGACACGTATCATTTCTTTGTTCTGAGCTATCTCTTCTCCCTTCTCCCTATCTCTACCATCTCTCTCTCTCTCTCTCTCTCGCTCTCTTCTTTCATCTTTTCTTTGTGACAAAGGGGGGAGATGTAGTGGCCTGTGTGAAGGGCACTGGGACCCTGCACCGGACCGCAAGGCAGGAAGGGAACTGGACACCACTTCTGGTCAGGGAGTAGACAGGGCAGTACGAAGGAAGAGGGCAAAAGGAAGGATGTGCATGTGGGCAGGGGAAGCAACAACAAGAAATAAAGAATAACGCAACCCTCACCTGACTCCTGTGTGGTTCCTGGGGCAAGGAGAACACGACAAACTAGTTTGATGGAAGAAGACAAATACTGCAGCTCCCACAATGCATCAGATTGTCAAATGAACACACAGGACCCTTATCGCTTCAAAGGAGGAGTGACAATGACCATTTTAAGAGGAAGCAGTCTCCTTCCTGTGATACAGTGTGAATAAAAAGATATATTTAGGAAACAACGGGAGAGGAAGGGAAATAAACTAAGGAGCACTCTTACTCCCCTCAAAAATATAGTTAAATCAACAGAAGAGTGTTCCTTTTCTCAAACGAAGAACAGGCATGTAGAAAAACCCATTCGGTTTTTTAGAAAGCCCTCACTCACCAACCTGGTTGGTGACATGCTTCATCATCGGGCCCCACCAGACGAGGCCGAATGCCACCCTGGTGTGCTGCAACGCCAGAATTACTGCGGAGCTGGTAACAGGTGAATTGTGAAAGGTGAAGAGTGAATTTAAAAATGTCTAGACAGTGTCAAGAAAATCTTTTATTAGTTTTGCCAATCAGACATGAATAAAAATATAGTGTGGGATAAGGAACTAAAGTTAATTGTTCAGTTTTATCCCTAGAAGTGTGGTCAGCATGTTTCTGCCTATGTGTGATTATTAATCAGGCTTTCATCAGGACCAAAGTGTAATGAACCTCGGCGGTATGGGCACGCTGAGGCCCACCCTAACCAGAGGCTACTAGTGTATAAAAATATTAAAAATACTACATTTCAAAAAGATCCTCCTAGTTAGAGAGGAACCGAGTTTATTCTGTTAAACAATTGGTGACAGACAGTGTATGTGTATGACTGTAACCACTTACCTACACTAACCACCACGCACTTGGAAAAAGAACATCAAAACTAAAATTGTGTGTGAATGGGTCATTTAATTTGCACCACTTCCTTCAAACTAAAAACTAAAGAACAATAAAGTCATGTCCACAGTGTCCTGCAAAAGTGCTAATATGTGTTTGCCCTGTATTATGCCAAGGTCACATTCCTTCATCAGGGTTATGAATGGTCAGATGATTACTCTATGGCAGCATGTAAAGTAACTCTGCTTCTTAATCCTGAAACCTCCGTCCTAATAGGCTAGTGCTCCTGCTGCTTCGGACAGGCAGAGGTTTCCAAGTATCATCTCCGCACGCCCCTACACCACTGCTGAAGATCGCATGCTTCTCACTGTCCATGGACTGTTTTAAAGACTGGAGGGGCTTAGACTTCCAGCCTTAGAAGCAGCCCATCTAACACTGCCAAACTTCCTTCCACCCCACAACAGGCCTGCTGGGGATTTCCCAGTTACCTGTATGGCCGATTTGGCACACCAGAAATCCCAACAAACAGTAATACGATAGAGATACATTATAAGGACATTGTGAGTCACCAAAGAGTTCTCTGACCATATACAGGAACGAGGCCAAGTTCATTTATAAGTTGTGGAGCTTCGAGGTGACTTGCAATACTTTTATCATGTACAGCAAAGGACGCTTTATTCCTTACAATACATGGACACACCATAACGCTTCCCCCAAATCACTTGCATTCTTGGTGTTGACTCTTTCATATCAAAGGGATAGGATATTTGTAAGCATGAAAAATAAAATGTGAAACTCTAATGCAAAATTAAACACACCAAAAAGCAGTTAGATATTTACTGCAAAAAGTATTAGAATCAGTTTAATACAAGTAAAAAATGCAGTAGCTCATAATGTGCAGAAACATGAGTAGAGATTATGTATTTCCTCTAATTATGTAAAGTGTGGAAAAAATAAACAGGGTGCCATAAATATCCCCTTTCCGCTTATCTCTGTTCATCTAGAAAAACAGAGCAGAATAAGGAAAGCCACATCTTGTTTCGTTTTCGTGGAGAGTAGTTTTAATGATGCTCTGAGTCAGGGCTGCTGGTTCTGGCAGCAGGCCTCGTGACGTCACAACTCAGCTGTAATAAGTTATTACACTTCGGCAGCTGTGTAATTTCTTTTGTTGACAGAAAAGTCACAAGCCTCCTGTAATAAGGCAGTTGGAGAAAATGTAAACAGGGTTTGCAGTTTCCATGTAATATAGAGGAAATTATGAGACAATGCCATAGCCAACTCTGAATCAGCTCTGAGGCGCCATTTTTAATTACCATTCTCAGTAGCCTGTCATAATGGAGACGGTGAATCAGCTGGGCACCACACCTGCAGCCATTGCATAGAAAGGAAATTGTAAATTGAGGAAGGTAAGCAAGGTTAAATCAAATATTTTAAATAGCTTTAGACCAAAGCGAAAGCCTCTCGTGTAAACACACATGCTGCTCCGTTTTCATCTGTTTCGTTTTTTTATTCTTGCCCAGGGACAAGTTAGAATTATATTTTAATATAGACCTGAAGCTGGTCCCGCTCCAGACCCTCATATTTATTTCGTAATCATGTTTATCTGCCTGTCCCGCTCGTTCCTGTTTCTACCTACTTCCCCGAAGTTCAAATTCTCACAAATGAAAGTCTGACCGGTCACTTCATCATGAGAGATGATTACGGTCCGCACTAACCACGAGGGGCCGCAGTTCCTCGGAGGAGTGAGAGGGGGCGACCTGCCAACTCCGACAGCTGCACGTGCGCAGAGCTCCGCCCCCGGAGGGAGCTGAAGCAAATTGCAATGCAACGCGAGACGCCGGCCCGGTGCAAGCACATGCTGTGGTGTTGTCTTTCCCACTGAGAAAGCTGAATTTCCCTGTTGTAAGTTCCTGTAGACTAGTTTACAGTTGGCTGGATCCAGTTGTTGGCATGTGAGTTTTGGGACTTAGAGTAATTTATTTTTTGTAGCAATCAATTTCCATTAAAAAAATATATATATTAAACGCTATAGCGCATGATACAAAGAACCAAATGTAACGTCTATGGAGAATCTGGTCATACTTTCAGCTCTTTAGGCCTCACAAGGGGTATGGAAAGCATATTATAAGTGGCCATACTATATACCTTCTAAGCCGCTGGATGGGTCCTGCAGCCCTGTGGAATGCACTCTTTTGGCGAGCTGGGTGGGACAGTGGTAAGGGTCGCCCGCCCTGTGAGCAGGGTGGTCTCTATCTAAATGGGATGCTATTAAAGTGTGCACAGTGCAGACATTTTCTGCGGTACAGAGAGGTATGTCTTAATCAGTGACATAAAATGATGTGGCCCATATTACTAAGAATGGTATTGCTCCAGTTTGCAGAAGTGTGCATCCTCATTGGGTACTGAGGCAGACCGAGGCTGTACGCGCATTTTTGGAAAGACAGCGTGCTCTCTCCTGACTGGCCGATCACAACTCCCACGTCACTTGATGCTGTAAGGAAGACTAGGAATCTGTTGTGGCCTGAGATGTGGAGGTTTGATCATTTTGTCAGTCCTCCAAAGGTGGAACTCCTGAGTGGTGAGGCTTCAGTGGGCCACAAAGCCACATGTCACTCTAGAGTCTGAGGTTCTGCTGTGGTCTTGAACGTGGCAGGATGGTACTTTTGTCAGCTCTTCATGTGTGGAAAAGATGGCAGAACTCTTAACAGGGGATATTGGTAGGTTATGGGTTAGAATGCCACACTAGAGTTTAGGGTGCTGAGTGGCATGAAATCTGGTGGATTGATCTTCATGTCAATCCAGTGCCTAATTTTTAAACAATATTTGAGCATGGGCCAATAAGGTTTCTTAGGAGTCTGCCCCAGCGCTGCCGGGAGTGCCCAATACCAAGGTTCACTAGTCTTGATTCCATCTCATGCCTCTATCTTCCACAACCCTGCACTTCTTGCCTTGTTACTTCACTCTCGCTCACGGATTCTTTTTCAACCTGGTTTTCTTCCTGTGTGATTGTCTTCCTATCTTTCAATTTCTCGCTCTTTCTCCTTTTCTATCTTTTTCTCTGGGTGAAAGTTTGATGACGAAAAATATGTCATGGTCCCTAAAAATGAGGGCTGGCAACCCTTGCAAACATACAACTCAAATTAAACACTGTGTCAGTTTTCAAAGGGAAGAAAATATAACAGCGCTCCATATTGAACAGGCGCCCACGGTTATTAACATCTGAGAGTGCCCATTTCATTTAGTTTGTAACTTACTTCAGCAGAAATATTTTTTTTTTTACCAGACACACAGAGTCAATTTTCCAAAAAGGTAGTGCCCTGACTGCCGTGAGCAGAAACCATTTGTAAGTGGTGAAATGGGATTTTCAGCGTGGTAAACAATATATCTGACACAACTGACACAAGTGGTCATCAGTAATGTGTGTGCCAACCCCACTGAAGGAAGACAAAGGTAAGACCAATAAGAACCTAAAGGGTGGAAATGGTTCAAACGTATGTTGTTATTGTAAAGATTTACACAGATAGTGCCTCGTACCACTGTTCACATTTCAAGGTGCCTTCTTGACCAAAATTAAAAAGTTAAGGAAGAACTCTAGGAATGACACGAATGATGACTGACAGAGAAGAGAGAGACGTGGACAGGAAGGGAGCTGGAGAGAGAGCAGGGTGTGAGGGAAGAGAGAAAGCCACAAAACAAGAAAGCTCATCCTATTCAAGACCCTTAGGGAATGCTTCTGGAAATGTCCATTGTTTAGTAAGGATCAGAAGTCTTGAGGGCCTTGGATAGTGTTGATCAGGAACTGCTGCAGCGTGTCAAGCGCAGTCATACCCAAAACCAGCCTGCTGCATTTTGGACCAGTGGTAGATTCTGAAGTGAAGAAGTTCCTAGTCGCAAGTAAAGAATGTTCCAACAATATAGCACACAAAAGGTGATGGGAGGAATATTTGCAATTTGTCTAACCACTGGCAATCACTCAGGTAGCATCCCAAACCATCGTTCTATTGCTCACCGTGTCACCTTAGTTTGAGGCCATCCATATGGAAATTAGACTTGACCCTGCACCTCGTCGAAACAGTCCAGCCAGAACTGCCCGGACAGGTCCTCCCTCAACTGGAACACCAGTTATAGGCTCATCAGCTGGGTACAGCTTGGTTCCAGTGAGCACGGGCCCACGTCACATCTTGTGTGCTTAAAGCCACAACAAGATAATAAAAAGGTGTTGCCTGCGGTCAGCCATTGAAGAACATTAAGAGATTTTCAGGACTTGCCGATGTGCCATATATGCAATACAGGGCAAAGGTGTTAGAGATTCGGCATTGAAGAGCCAGGTAGTGAATACATCAAACGCCATTGTGAGTGAGTATAGGGGGTGCTCCTGACGAAATGCGCAGGGAAGGTAGTAACCCATAATGTATCAAATGAGTTGGCCGGATGATTCAATGAGCCAAATACCATATGTAGATTTGCTCATCATGAGTTAAAAGCCCACTGACACAATCTCCTCAGAATGGCAATTTTTTTGGGGGGTAATTTGATTAATATTATATTGGGTAATCATAACATCTGCTATTTAAAGAGTATAGGAATGACAGAATGCCTAAATAACAAAGCAAGTTATCATTATTGAAAACGTTGCAAAGAGCAGGGTGAAATCTGAATTAGACAATGGGGCTTCCTGAGGATGCTAAATGGTAGACAGCCTACGAACCTAGTAATACAGTCTCCCACAACGCATGTTTCGAAGTATTGTCCTAGAAGTACCATCACAATTCATGTTTGATTTCCCATTTCATGTAGTTGATATACCCATTTAGAAGGTAGCAGTGCTATAGAGGCTTTTGCAAAATGTTTGCATACCTGGCGCTAGTGACCGCTTTTATAGAAACACAGGATGCCGGAGAATGGCCACAGACACCGTCTCCTAAAGTGGACACTAAGTAGCGCCTATTGGCAGTTTATTAAAATGATAGTTTCTATATCGTCCTTAATACCATGATTGATCATAGTCTAAGCACTGTTAGTGGTACTCAATGTATCAACCTCAAAAGCATTTGAGGCTAAATTAGCCTTGCTAGAATTCAACTTTGTGATCAGCACGCACATAAGGTGTAACAGCAAGCACTTAACTCACTGAGCTGTCCAGGTGGCACTCACCATAATTAATCGAATGGACTTAGAGCATCCAAATAACAACAGTATATGAAAGAAGGTGGCGAAGTCTGCTAGGAAGAAAAAAGTGGATGTTATATCGAAGTACTCGGCATTGACCCGGTCTGGGATGTCTTCTTAGATATAGGAGACCAGAGATCTGATCTTATACCACCTTTAATTATTAGGTACACGACTAATGGGCATATGTTGGCTGCATTGAGAATAATTTCAAGGTAGAGATTAATTTTGAAGGTCCTCCATTACATAATGAAAACAGTATTACAGACTCTTGTCGGAACGTCAAGCTGAGCTGTAGGAAGATGTTAACGTGGAACAGTGGATGAATGAAAATGATTACGAATTATATCGATAAAAGCCAAAGTGTCTTCCAGAAGGTAGCCCTTAGACCTCTAGGGTGCTGCTAGTCCATCTGACACTGTAAAGTGAGGGAGTGACTGAATTTCTACAAGGACCACTGAGCTCTATTGGAAGTCTGCAGCTAAATCAGTTTCTTGTTGTCAGGTACTTCCTTCCTTATCCTAGTCAGCTTTGTGTACTATGAATGTGGTCCCCAAAAACAATGGTAAATAAGAATTCAATTCTAAATCAATTTTTTCATTACGACTGGTCAAATTATTGGTGTATGCTCTTCAAAAACTGTACTGCTAAATTATAAAAAAATAAAGTAATGCAAGGCATGGCTTAGATGTAAGCAACATTTTTATCCATTCATATGTAAATTATTTATAATTTAGAATATGTTCTGTTTTGTTGCATTTGGTAATCAGAGAGACAATGGTAAAACAATATATCCAGTGCACTGCATCACATTGCAGTGCAACTGGTGTATCAATGTTTAATGTGCAACTGGTGTATCAATCTGTAATTAAACAAGAATTAACACCCCAGCTGATTGGTGGTTCCCTGTCAATACTCAGGGCAAACGTTGTTCGAAGATCATGTTGGCAGGTCCAATGAGTTCAGCCCACTGGAGGTAACTTCCTGTTTCAACCTTGTGGTATCAGTGTACAGGTCCTCATCAGATCAAAGAGGAATGTGAAAAAGTAGACATCCAACATGCTTAGAAAACGTTAAACTCTAATTCTACACCCAAATAAAAAGCGATTAAAGGGCTTTACGGATCCTGCCAGTGCTCAGCACTGGCAAATCTAAAATGCAGGTTCTGAGACGGGTCCCTATCTGGCTCTCCATTATTGCATTCACATTCTGAGTAAAAAAAATAACTCTGCAGCAATACCACACTTCACTGCTTTTGATGTAACTTAAAAGAGACTCATTATAGTTCTTTCACAGTCTCATCATTTCAGAACTTTTTTTTGCAGTTTTTTAGCACAAACTTTGCATGAGCATCAGTTACTGTATACAAGGGTAAATTCATTTTTTGAATCGCAGGATGTTGAGCCGACACTAAGGCGCAAGCCTGCTTCCAGGGCTCCAAAGTCGGCAGATGTAGCTGGTACACCACAATCTCTCCCACAAGAACTGAGGCATTTTCAATAATATATACAACAAAGTCATAGTTGTTGCTTATTTATTTTATTCAACTAACAACCATTGACAAAGCCAATAGTCCTGGCATCTTGTAGGTGTAATGTTACTTGTTGTATTATATATCTGGATTCAATGACAGAAGCAGCTAAATACCAGATGGGTGGCACACTATGCCAAGCAATTTTTTTTCCTTACATGTATTTAAACTATGCCCTTAATTACAGCCCTGCTAACAGCTGCCCCGCCTGTCAGCATCAGTGGGATGCTTTCCGGAACAGTGAATAGTCGGTAGGAAGCCCACGACATTTTCACAGAAATATTGTTGCTGCATCTCATGCTACATAGATGATGCTGATTGGACAAGTAGGTGAACGTGCAACAAGATTTTAGCTAGAATCACTCAGGACTGCGTGGTTGTTAGCCTCACTGAACAGAAACACCAGTGGGTTTTGGTTTTCCTGTCATACATAGATTTCTATGGTTAAAATACATACTTTGTTTCTTGGAAAGTATTAAAATGCCTGGAAGTTAGATAATGCACCTCGGCTTTCTATGATTTAAAACTTAGGAATCATCTCTGTCCACTCTTAACTCTATGACCATTCAGTGGATTGTGGGATTTTTGAGCACAGACTGAAATGACGGGGTTCATAAGTCCTGAAGGGAGTACCTGGAGTTTGATGGCTGGCCCAGGACAAGCTCTTTTAGAGATGGCAGACTGTCACCGAGAAGGTGGGATCTAGGAACCTGCAAGTCAGGGGTGTCCAACCCAGGAATCAGGCAGCCATTGACTTCAATGGAACATTTAACACATGCAGTGTCATCTTAATAACCAACCTAGGTTGCCACAAAACCTTTAAAAATGTGCGCCACTAAAGCGACTGAAAGGGTAACAAGGGGTCTGCCACAGACGGATTGCATTAGTTGTATTTTTACTCTTTTATAGAGAAGTTTGCCTTCCAGGGCTGCCAACCACCCACACTCAATAACAGGTCCTAAAAGTTGAGGGATCCAAGTGTGCCGGACAGCACTTGAGATGTGTGCGCTGAGACAAGTGGGAAGTCAGTGTGTTTCGATTCATGGCAGCCCGTCTATGAGCATTCATGTATGCCCCATAGGCTGGTAAAGCAACTCTCCAGGTGAAAGCCACAGCCCTGTAAAAACACCCATTAGACGTCATAGCACACACTATGGGAAGGATAAAACCACGAGCGTGCTGGAATGATGGCACATTCTGTACCAGTTCCCGGAAAATGCCGTCCGTGTTTTCGGGTAGTTGGCATGCCATCTGTGAGTACGTGTCCATCGGCGTGTTTTATTCACCAATAAAGAGCACCACGGTCCGCGGGGTGCAAAGTGCATGCATTTATTTGTCCATATTATAGCCTCTGGGACGCCCGCCCTTCCGAGGCTTTGCTATGCCTTTTGCATGCCGCCTGATTGAGGGTGGGCGGCAGCAGCTGTTAAAGTGCTGTGCTTTGCTTTTCACGACAGCAAATCCCCCCTCCATGAAAAAAGGCATTTTTCTAACACTGCACAGTGTAATAGGACCACGCTGGGAATTCCCGGCCAGCTGTAATACTTTCCCACCCTCCCTTCTCATAAGTCTTTCTTGATGTGATAAACGGTGACTTTGAGACAACTGTTTGGACTAAGTGGGGCTTCAGGTAAATCGGGAATGCACTAGTGACTATCTGCAGAAACTATCTACACGCCCTGCTTAGGTCTCAGTTTCCATTGAATATAGTTTTTTTGCTTTGCTTAAAACTTTGTAGCAATTTTATTAATCTGCATGACCTTTGGCACTGGTTTACCGCATTTCTCTAAATTTCTGCATGTCAAGTTTCCAGCAAATCCCACCAGAAGGGGAAAAGTTACAAAAGGGAGATCAGAAGTTCAGAAGTCCTACAATAAGGAGCTGCCTTGCTGTGTAGTTAAGGGTAAAGCTGCAACACAAATTGTAAGTTGAAATGTGGGTGTCAAATATATAATTTGCTTCCTTTCATCTATCTACATGAAAGATTTCCCCAAAAATCTGGCCACAGAAGAAAATGTGAGCTTAATTTAGTCAACAATGGTGCAGATTGGTCGAGATGTTATCGAGTTTTAATGGAGATTACTAAGAGTGCAAAAACCATAGGTTAGGTCTATATTTTGCCTTCAGTCAGAATCTGGTCCATAGAAAAGCCTTGTTGTAATGGTGCAAGATGATGGAGTGGTTTCTGGACAATCCTAAAAAAAAATAGGATAAATATATGTACAGATGCTTTGAACCTCCTGCGCTTTGATGAGCCGCATCTGGAACTCAACGGTTAAATGAAGCTTCTGATTAATGGTAACTAGTGCACTTATCTAGTGATACTGGAAGCCAGGAGGACTTCTTCGATGGACTATATCTTTGGTTTCTATTGATCAATCATTGGCACATTTTACAAAAATATTTTTGGGCAACAAAGAATGCACTTGCACAGAGGGGGAAAACTAGTCAGGAGGGAAAAAGCTGTAAATAGAGTAATGAAGGAAGTTCTAATTAATCATACCCTTAATATGCACTCACCAGTCAGTGTCCTGTGCTTATGTGCTTGAAGCATACACGCAACAGGTCATGACAAATGTATAAATGCATGGAGCACGCGTGCATATTATGAGCTGTGTAACACACAGACAGAATCTGCCTAAGGTATGCAGATCATGTCTGTGATGTCTTAGAGTACATAGTGAAGCTCAGCCATGTGAGCTCTACGTAGATACAGAGGATCGGGTCTACACCGAACCATTGTTCCTGTTGAAATCAAAATCCCTCCTTGTAAATTGCTCTACTTTAGCATGGTTAGGTTTGTGCAACATCAAATATTTCACATAAAATATTGTTGCCCTTGTTTCTGTCACCCACACCTATCATGTTGCTTCCCACCGCCAACGACCTGTGTGTTATTTCGCCCTACTCACGCCCTACATGTTCTTTTTCCACCCGTGTTCATTCTGATGCATCCACCACAGTGTCCTATGTGATGGTTCCTCCCACCCGTGCCCTGTATGTTGCTCCACCCACCTGTGCTTAAAAGGCACCTTTTGCGCTACATAGTTTTTTAATTTACTGATCCAACTCAGTAAATAAAAAAAGCGCTCCCATGATTTTGTGGGTGCACGCATGTGTAGTGTGCTTGCCACAAAATGATGCGGCTGCCTATCATCCTGCTTTTTCGTTTGTTTGTTTCCTTTGGCAATGCTGCTCTGAATCGAAGATGCTGCACGGCATGGCTAAAAAACATTGGCAATGTCAATAGGGCCCTAAGGTGAAACCTCTTAGCTTTGCCAATGCTTGTTATTAGAAAGGGAGAGCTCATCATTTCTTGGCCGGACTGGATTACCTTTAGTAGCAGAGTACTGGCACATATGGCTGGCAGGCTGTTTTGTGTGAGTGAGTGCCTCTTTGCTGCTGCTAGTAGTGTACAGATGTGTATGAGTTAGTGCGGCTTGTTCAGCTGCTGTTCTGTATATGTATATGTGTACGCTGCATCTGCCTGTGCTAATATGCTGAAGAAGCTTGCTTCTTCTGTAGGTTTTTTTATGAGCGGGGAAGCTTGCACAGCTGTATAAAGTGTGTGTGTGTGTGTTTTGGGTGTGTGTGTGTGTGCATGCGTGTGCATTTGTGTGTGCTTGTGATGTAAATTCAGTGTGGCTCAGACATCAACTGTTTTGCATTGTAATGAATTGCAGATAAGTGAAACATCTTTTCGTCTTACTGAAGCTTCAAAACCTTGCTTTGCTACTGTACATTTTTACCTGTTTAGTGGATGTGATGTTGGAGATAAGGCAAAACTATTCACATGAATACTGAAGTCTGCACCGACTTATTCAGCAAACCTGGAAAAATGCAATATCACTAAGGAAAGTGACAGCAGGTCCCCTCTCCACAGCACTGAGCATCTAATGCTAACCCATTAATCAAAACTCAGATTAGAAGGAGTACATTTTTCTCTGGAGAAGAGTACACAGAGGCCCTGAAAAACATACAAGAGATATAAACTTCCTGATGCTGTAGTAATTTGTGAATCCTCGCTTAGCAGTGCCAACCACGCGAGTGAGGTGTTCCAGCCTGGGCTGGAGGAGCTTCCAGCTCAAGAATGTCAAACATGTCAATGTAAGAAGTTTGATGTTGGTTCCTCGCAGGAACTCCACACAGAGTCAGTTGATGTGACTGACTGGTGGGGAAGGACTGCATGAGACCGTCTCATCTGGAATAAATGTATTAAACCATAGAACTAGATACTTGGAGAGTTTATATCACAACATTTTGGTGACCATTTTCCAGCACAGCCTGTGAGACGGCCTGTGATCCAACGAATCTGTGGTAACTGTGTGCAGTGTGCACTGCCACCCCACGACACATATTTAAAGCTATTTCTCTTTCCGTTTGCTGCACTTGTAACCCTAGGTGCTCCCAAAGCGCTCAACGCGATTGTTAATTATTTACTGCCGAATTTGACCTTTCAAGATTTACTGCCAAGTACCAGCGTGTACCTTCAAACAAGTAGCGCGCGTTCCCCAACGTGCCTCCGCGTGAGCCAACATGGTTCTTGGGAATGAGGGGGGGGGGGGGGCAGACCAGACAAGAAAGTACTTTGATGTGTGAAAAAATCCGCTTTATTGAAACAGGTGCACATCACAATGAACATCCCTGGCAACTGCCTTACAAAACTTAAAACCTCCCTAATACATTTGAATACCTGACCCCTGACCCTGCCCCTACCTCTACGGTCCTCTCAACATGCCCCCACCCTGGCTTTATCATATAAACAACATTACAAAACATTGCAGTAAAATGATACACTTTTATTAACCAAACATCGTATGCCTGCTCTCTAAAACAGTAAATCACCAAACTTCTAAAACTGAACTTAAAATTACCTGCCTACCCCTTCCCTGTCCATGAACCGAACTTCAACGGTAACCAAAAAACTTTTGCCAACCCTGGCAAACGTTCAAAAACCTTTGCACTGCACCTGTACCAAGCGACAATACAAACTACCCCTTGTGCACCTGACCAAAAAAAAAGCCAGCACCCCAAACAACAGGAGATACCGAAATGAAAAATCCCAAAAACCATGAGAACTTGGGGAAGGGTGGGTGGGGAAAAATTATTTTAAAACTACTGAGCGCTCCCAGCCACCAGATCACCAAACCTAAAATGGTGGCTGGGATCGCCCGCCCAATGCCCTTATAATTGGGCTACCATTGGGCTACAAATATGTAGCCCAATTTACAAAAAAAGGATGTACGGTGGCCTGCCCCGCCCCCTCCCAACTGCTTGGGGGGAGGCGACCCTGCAGTCTGATGCCCCCCTATCCCTCCTTCTGCACGCGCTCCCTATCTAACCACGCGCAAGGAATTACAGAGCTGTATAAGAGCATCTGCACATGTCGGAGGTTTTGAGCGGCCAGTTTCAAAACGTGCATTGGCACATAGTGCAGCCTAGCCTGAAGCCTACTGTGAATATGAAAGGCGCATCGGCACATTACTAACGTAGACGGGAGAAGAAATTAAACAGAACATTAGTGTACTCTAACTCAACACTCTACTGTGTAATTGCCACACAAAAAGTGAGACGTTCTCTTCTTCCGCGAGTTCTATTTTCTGCATTCTAGGAACAGGGTAAAAATTGAAGAACGACAATTTGGAACAACACTGGCATAGTACTGATAAACGACTGCGATTTGAGTATTAGGAAAGCAAAAAAAATAAAAAAAGGATTCAAGTTTAGAGACGGTGAAAGAATTGCTATTTAGAAAGTAAACGGACACAGACTTTTTAAAAAAACCAACCTAAAACTATATTCTTGGATTCTATATCTCTTGTACTGTACTAATGGCTCCAACAACGTTGTCAGACATAATTCCACCACCAATGTCTTGTTACACACAGGGTCCCCACCAATTGAATAGAGTGAATAGATTGATATTTTTGAGGACTACTTAGAAGCGTTGGATGGTCAGGATTTTCGACCGGCGAGGAAAAGAGTAATTTAATTGAGCACACAAGGCAAAGAGGGTCAGCGCGTCTTTAAATATTTACGTATTGCCACCAATCAGGATGACAGTGCAGTCACGGATGTGTGTAAGGAAGCAATATTGAGATTGAAAAAGAAATTTGCCAGAGACACAAATGTGGTGATGAGCAGGTATAACTTTACACGCAATCAAAAAAAGGTGGGGAAACTGTAGATTAGTTTATGTCCAGATGAAGAGAGCTAAATGTCAGTTTGGAGGAATGATTGATGAATTGATATGCAACCAACTGATAGCAAAGTGCAAAAGCAAAAAGATGCAAGAAAGACTATAGTCGGCAAAAAATCCAACACTAAAAGACACAATTGGAATAACTAAGGTTGTAGAACAATCGGATTTCTGTATGAAGAAAATGGTGAAGAGGGATAGTACTAATGTTGATGTTACGTTTGTGAAGGAGAATGAAGCAATGGAAGTGCCTGTAGCCGCAAGTAGCAATCCTTTAAACATGACACCAATCGGTCACAAATCAATGTTTTAGGTGTGGAAGTAGCTTGCACAATGCAGATTTTAAAGGGTGTTTTGCAGTAGGGAAGGACTGTGTGAAGTGTGGACGCCAAGGATACATGTGCAAAGGATATCCCAAACCTAAAGTGACAATAATTCAAGAGAAGAGTGAAGGAGGCGGCAGTGGATTGTATGAGAGAGAAGAAAGGAGTCTATGTGTTGATGATTCAGATACATACTCTGGAAGAATGAGCAGACCAAAAACAGACTTCTGAGTCAAACGGAAAGCTGTTCAACTTATGGTTGACTCAGGTTCACTATACATGATAAAACCTAGAATATGTTTATGCTTTATTGGCCAAATGTATGTCTGGTACCCAAGGGCATAAACCTTGGAGGGTACCAGGGTGAAATAATCCATATATTAGGCTACATGGTGACAAAAATAGTGTTCCAGGACAGATCTGTAGAATAAAAAGTGTATGTGGCAGAATCAGGACCTCCAATTTTAGGGTGGCAGCACTAATACAGTCTCCACAATTTCATTAACGTGAGGTCCCCCAAACAGGTTATGGTTGTGGAAGACATTTCAATTGAGGAAATGATTGAGGGAGCGACATTGGTCTTTTCATAAGGGTTGAATGAATTAAAAGGATATGTACATAAGATTGTATTAAAGAAAGATGCGGGACCTGTCCAGCATACGCTAAGAAGAGTACTTGTTGTGGAATGGAAGGAGGTCTAAAAAATGATTGAGGTCATGGTGGGTGAAGGAATTACTGAACTAGTCGAGAGCTCAGAGTGGGTTACACCTGTCGTCATTACAAAAAAAAGATGGTATCTTGAGGTTTTGCATTGACCAGTGCAGCGTCAGTCGCAATATTGTAACCAACCATTTTCCTCTGCCAAATATCAACAAATTGTTGTTAAAGGGACAATGTTTTTGCAGAAAACTTGATCTGAAGAGCACATATCATCAGATCAAGGTCCGCAAAGACTCGAAAAAACTCACAGCCTTCATAACCATGGAAGGTATCTTTCATTTCAACAGGATGCCTTTCGGATTATCGTCAGAGGTCTTCAAAGGGCTGGACAACATTATATATTTCCAAAGCAAAATATCTTGGTGTTTGCTGAGTCCATAGATAGCCACAATATCACATTTCAACAGGTTTTGGACACTTATTGTAGCAGGTTTAACACTCAAAAGACAGAAAATGCAAATTCCTAGTGGAAGAAATTGAGAATTTAGGGTACACTCTCAAAAGAAGATGAGACCAAAAAAGGATTTGTTGAGAGCCTTTAAAGATGCCCCTGTTCCGGTCAATAAGGATCAATTGAGGTCTTTTCTGGGCCTTATAGAGTATTATTCCAAACTCATACAAGTTTTTCAGGTAAAACAGAGGACTTGAGAACGCTCTTGAGGAAAAGGTATAATTTTGTGTGGGATGTGAGCCAGCAAACTGCCTTCAAAGTTATTAAGGATGGAATGTGCAGAGCTAATGTACTGGCTCCTTTTGACAGAAGGCGTAAAACAATTATAACATTGGATGCAAGTGAGGTGGGAGTAGGAGCAGTATTGACCCCAACCCATGTGGTTGGGGAAAACACCATAGCATTTGCATCAAGGTCTCTCACGCTCAGTGAGAGAAACTACTCAGTCATTTAAAGGGAGGCATTGACTGCGGCTTGGGGAAAGGAGTATTTTCGTACACACATTTGGGCCATACCAGTGACTCTACTCACAGACCACAAACCATTGGTCAAAGTACTTTTGCCAGGCGGGGCGGGAAAAGGTTCGACGAGGTTGTCAAGGTTGGCATCTCGCCTCCAGGAATACTCGTATTCAATGGAACATATTCAAGGATGGCGCAACATTCAAGCAGGTTGCTTATCGCGCCTAACTGTAGGCTGGCAAATGGTGGATAAAGAAAATTTTGAGAGATGGAAAAAGAGGGTGTTGTGAGTATTGAGGATGTTTTTGAGTTCGCTCAAGGTGCAATATCAAGAGAAGAGTGGCATCAAGGGATAGCAGAGGATGGCAACTTGAGAGAAATGGTATCAATGATTAAGAATGGAAGGTGTAGAGAAAGTTCAGTGAGTGTACAAACATGACCATGTGAAAAGTTTAGGATGAAATGTCGGTGGCGGGGAGTGTTGTATTAATGAGAGGAGACAAATTCATATGCCCAGTTTGTCTGTGTTTGAAATTGTTTGAACTAACGCACGATGGACATTTAGGGCAAGGCTTAACTAAGAGAAAATTACTTGAAAATTTCTGGTGGCTAGGAATGGACGGGGATGTTGAGGTATGGGTGGAACGTTGCAAAGATTGCAAAGACTGTGGAAAAAGATTGAAAGTAGACATTCCCGCGTGTGGAGGTGTACTTAAGATTCGAGAAAGGTGTGGCACAGTGTGTGCATGGATTTTATAGGCCCATTAAGAAATTTGACAGAAGAGTTCAAGTTTGCTTTGGTTATGGTGGATTCCCACTCGAAATGGTTGATGGTGAAGTTTCTTAGGGTAATCACCACTAGAACAACTATAAGGAACATGGAGGAAATCTTCAGGAAGGAAGGAAGAATACCCCAATAAAAGTATTGCAGACAACGGGACACAATTAGTTTCTGAGAAAATGATAAAGGATTGGGATATGATTAGTCTCAAGCACTCTCCCTCGCCCCAGCCTTTACAACCCTCAGGAAAATGGCATTGTTGAAAGGACTACCCACATGGTGAAAGGAGCTATTCGGATGGTGGTTACAAACAGGAGTTATGTTTACTCTACTGTTATGGATTTGGTATGGGCTAACCATGTGACCAAGAGTGGTGTAACAGGTCTTATTCCCTTCAAGTTAACGAGGGGGAAATAAGCAGGCAGTAAATGCTTTCCTCATGAATGAGGTGTCTGTTGGACAGAGGTAGAGAAGTTGATAAAGAGGTTGAAGACAAAATAGTATTATAGAAGGTGGAGAGAGGAATACAAGGAACATTCAGATGGGAGACTATATGAAGGTGAAGTCATGAAGAATTTCAGGTGACTGGAGAAAGTTTCAAGGACCCTTCAAAGTAAAGGAGGTGCATCGTGTTTTTTGTAGTATTGGAAAATGGAGAACAATGGAATGGTAGAGAGGCTCGCACAGTATGGTGGTGCAGGTGCTGTGAATGTGAAAGAGGGAGATGAGTGTAGCAGTTTCATGCCAATGGAGGATGGAGCACTCTTGCATAAGAATATTGGTCAAGTGCCTGTGGATGTGAGTGGGCAAGAGGGTGTAAGAGGTGGAGTTCATGTGTAGCAAACAGAGACAGTGTCCGGTAGGGACACACAGGAACCAAGAAGGGCAGAGAGGTTCCACAAGGCCCTGGAATATTTGAGAGATGTTGTTAGATAACTGTCCAGTTCTGGGTTCAGAGGGTATGAGGTTATGGGTGCTATGTTTGCATTTTTGATTCCTTGTGCATTGTCTGTTCTGTATTATTTGTTATGTATTTGGGTCTGTGAGGGGGGAAGATGTGCAATAGCCTGAGCTAGAGTAGCTTCCAGCTCAAGAATGTTAAATATCTCATTGGAAGAAGGTTGATGTTGGTTCCACGCAGGAATTCCGCACAGGGTCAGTTGACTGACTCTGGGAGAAGGACAGCATGAGGCCCCTCATCTGGAATAAGCGCATTAAATCAAAGAACTGGATACTTGGAAAGTTTATATCACAACATGAGGCTACATACATCAGAGGGAGGAAAGCAACACAGTCTGTGTATAACACGGGCACAACATGGAGCAGCAACATGGCAATAAAAGAATCAACATGGGATTGGCCAGTACAGTGACTTCTAAGCACGTTTCGTGCAATTCCACAGTGAGCTACTGACTGCAGCACACATGTATGTGTGCATCAGATGTGTGTGCACTGGCACAACTGTTCTCTGTTAGCTTTACCTGCTGCTGCCAGCCACTGCAGTGCCTATTGTGTAAAGGAGTGAAATGTGCACTTCTGTTCCTGCTCTGTGTCAGGGAAGCTTGCAGCACTGTTACCCTCCATTTGTTCGAAGGCATCATGGCTTTACCATACGTGTGCCACATGCATCTGAAGCTTGCATTGCCACTGATCATCTGTACTTCTTATGTTTGGCAGAGGCTAGATTTGCAGCATACCATTCCTCATCTGTGTGCACAGGCAGGTTTGCCTGACGGGATGCTCATTGCCCTGTACAGTGAGTGTGTTGTAAACTGCTCCTGCACTGCTTCTACCCTGGGAGCATAACACCCTGCCCCTATTCACTGTAATGTACTTGTTTTGTGAATGAGAGAAGGATGCACTGCTGTACATGTCCTGCTGTTCTCTGCTGCTGCTCTATGCTGTGCTCCTCTACTTGTGTGTGAGTGGATTTCGCATTGTTAATTTGTGTCCTATATTTTCAGTATGGATAACCCACGCACTGCTGTTCACAAGCTATACCTGCTGTGTGTGATGGGGGTCTACTCTACGCTAGAGCTGCCTGTTCTTTATGGGGTATGCTCAGGGCCACTGGAATTATGAGGCAAGAGAGGGCCAAATTATGCATCAGGGTTGAGGAAATTATGCGGCAAGTAAAGGCAAGTTATGCGGCATAGTGTAGGCACATTTTGTAATAGTAATAATTCACTATTTTGTCATTTTTAAACTTGGTAACACTCTCTTGGAATTGGTTGCACCTCATTAGTACCAGTTAAACACCCAAATATATGAATAAGCAACAGAAAGGCGACCAGTCCAGCTTGGCAAAGGCACTTCCACTGCGCGGAAACACGTGTTGTCGTGTTTTTAATAACTTTTGAACCGTTTGAGCTAGAAACAAAAAAGAAGTTAAATTCTGCAGATTGTGTGGCAGATGATGGATTATGTGGCAAATGCGGCAAATTTATAATCGAGCAAAAAACTCCGCATCTGCACAATCGCATAATTCCAGTGGCCCTGGGTATGCTTGAGCTGTTGTTCATGTGCACCTGTTCTGTGTTTAATGTTCCTTCACTACCGTGCAGCAGCGGGATCATGAAAGTTCTTTCCCTCTCTTCAAGTCCGCTTGTTTTTCAAATACAAGCTTGGCTCACATGGTTCCCTTCAAGTCTCACTCCTGCAGGTCCCCCTTGTTATGCCACCTCTGTGGAAGGCTCTCCTTTGTGACTGCATTAGGTGTGGGGGCATATCTGATGACTGTCACCCATGCTGGATGCTCTCTGCTCTATTCTGCAGGCTGGTGGTTGGTGGGGAATGAAGAGAAGCCTTTGGCTTTCCACCTTTCCGCCAACATTTGAAACAGCCAAGAGGCCTATGTGAGATGGTGATCTGTAGTTACTGGTTACTCTGCCTTCCTTGAAGTGCACCCTGAATATTGGCACCAGAATATCGATGGCACACAATATTGGTAACAGAATATCAAAAATTGAATATCAACAGGTAAGCAAGCCTAGATTTTCTATAACTAACTCCACATGTATGTACCATGACAGTGATATATATATATATATATGTATATATATATATATAATCTACTGGCGGTCGCCAGTAGATAGTTATAGTTAGGACCGTGTTTCCATAGGAAATCCGCAACATTCTATTTGGAATAACTTTGGCGCCGGTCGACGAATCCTCGCGAAATTTTCAAAACTAATGGGGCGCTACGCTCCGCTCCTACCCTGAAAGTCTCGGGGGGGATTCGTCAAGCGGGGGCTGAGAAAAAAGGGGGGTCCCAAAACGCGATTTCCCCATGCATTTTTCCATAGGACTTTTAGACACAGCTACAGCCCGAACGGCTGAACAGAATTACTTAAAATTTGGCAGAGAGGTAGTCCTCAGGTCAGGGATGTGCCTTTTGTAGGTCTGGTGTAAATCTGTTCAGTAGGTCCTGAGAAAATAGCATTTAAATCAATATATATATCTGTAAGCGCGCTCTGTGCGCTTACCGTACGCGTACGGTGCCGTGCGCGAGCTCAATTCTGATTGGTGGTTACATGACTGTAAACATTCGAATCGGTCGAAATCAGGAAGTGTCGGCCGCCATTTTCTGTCTCTCGCACTGAGAAACAAAGGTGGGGAACGTGAAACGGGGGCAACGAAGAGAGTTGCAGACCCCCTAGTCTTTGTCAGGGGGTCCAAGAAGGACCCAAAAGTACGAAAAATAAATTTAATAATTTTTTTTTTAAAAATCGCGGGGTATGCGTACGGTAAGCTTACCGTACGCGCACGGCAAAAAAAATAAAAAAATAAAAATAAAGAAGTAACAATCACATTTATTAAATAAATTAAAGGACCCACAAGGGAGAAAAAAACAAATGTTACTGCGTAAAAAAAGGCGAGGCGCGCACGGCATGGACTGCGCAACGTGGGCGCTCGGTGCGCGAAGCGCACCGAGCGCCCACTGCGAGCGCACGGTGCGCGAAGCGCACCATGCGCGCAGGGTGTGAGCATAGTGAAAAACCAGAAAAAAAAAAAAAACATAACTTAGCATTTAAAAAACCGTACAAATTCACTGAAAAAAACATAGGTTTCACACACGTTATAGTTAGGAATTATCATTTACAAAACCTTGCAAATTCACTTAAAAAACCATAGGTTTCACACATGTTATAGTTAGCTGTACATTTCACTCGTAAAAAACCAATGAAATTCCACGTTATAGTTAGGTCAGGTAACTATAACTTGCGCGACCGCAATCCACAATGTGTAATTTCAGATGTCATCATTGATGTCATGAGTGATGTCACTGACCATGTCATGAGTGATGTACTATGCAACGTCATCAGCAGTTTATTGTGGGCGCGCAAGTTATAGTTACCTGATCTAACTATAACGTGGAATTTCATTGTTTTTTTACGAGTGAAATGTACAGCTAACTATAACATGTGTGAAACCTATGGTTTTTTATGTGAATATATATATATATATATATATATATATATATATATTTTGCAGGTAACTTTTTTCCTTCACAATTCAATGTTCCTGGAATCGGAAAAATAGAACGGACTCCTCTTTCTGTTGTGCAAAATTATTTATTTCATTTTCTCCTTGCGCTGTACCGCCATGACGCGTTTCGAACCCATGCGGGCCTTGATCACATGACGCGCTGACAACACTTCCCCATTTTTAAAGTGCTCGTGCATATAATAAATAGCAAAACAGACTAACAATTTTAACATCGACTTTGTGATGTTTGGCAGCATATAATTATCCACTGTAACAAAGTTTTAAATGTGGCAGATAATAATGTGCAAAAACGCATGTTTATAACTGTATAGATACAATTAGAAATACAATTAGTTAAAAGGGACCTCCATACATTCATTATCATAGTATGTGATAGCCTAATACTGTCCCCCTAACATTTTGTGGTCCATATGTGCAAATTAACGCAATCAAATCATTTGTATAAATACACATATATTTACATGTAAAAAACAATAAATACATTAAAAGGTATAATATCCTCTGCTGTATCACTGCATTCTATTTTTTAAATTGGCCACTGTTATATATATATATTTTATTTTTTCAAGGTATGTATATGAGGAGTCAGGAATTGTAAATATAAACTTCTCTATATATACTTACCTTTCAATATTCTTGTACCACAATATTCTTGGGGTCGATATTCAGTAGTACAAACCCTTCCTGATTTAACCATGCTTTAATCACTGCACTTTGGTGGGGGTTATTGAATGGGCCTCTTTTTTCTGTTAAAATCAACAAAAGAAGAAAGAGAGCTGTTGTGATCATAGATTTTCCAAACCTTGTGTTGTAATTAGGTGTGAGAAGTGACAGAATCCAGAGATGCCTCTAAAGATGAATTACAGATGTTGCAGTGGACTATCCAGAGTTTGCAGGCCTTTCTTTCTGTTGGTAATATGCATTCAACTCGGGCTGTAATCCCACATTCTGGGTGACCTCATCACATTTTTGATCCCCTCCTGTTCCCCAGGCTCTCTGGCTCCTGTAACCACTATAGTCTGGTGGGTTTCTCCTCTGCCGCTCCTAGGTGTGCACTCTTGCCTGTATTCCTGGCTGACTCTAGCTAGAGGGTTGTCAAACCAATAGGCCTGCCAGTAGTGTGCCAATGCATGCAAACTACATTTGTGCACAACTGTGTTTCATTGAATTTGTGCATAAATGTCAGACCCATGAGCGGCCGGTCCATTTGGGCAGAGGGGTCATGTCTCTCCACCTTTTGCCACATACGAACAGTGTCTATCAGGCTGAACAAAGGTAAGCCTGACAGACACTGTTAACTTTCAGTTCAGGCAGCCAGGAGCCAGATATGCGCATTTAACTTGCCTAAAAGGACCTAATTTCTGCACCTGGGAGTAGTTTAATTTGCAAGTTTCGCTATACCACACTGGTGTAACATAACATATGGCTAAATCGATTTATGAAAGTAAAGTCATGTTCTGTAAATACAAAACATAAAGTTGCATTTATAAATCAACACATTTGTTCCCTTGATCTAAACACAGGGGCATAAATTGCTTTGGGAATCTGGTTCCAAGTCTTTAGTTTCCTCCCCAACTGGTTGCCCTTTATTTGTCAGAGCAGGACCCCAGTGGAGCTCTAGGAAGCTTCTCTCCAGTGAGCCCTGGCTCAAGGATAAGGTCAGAGTTGGGAGGCAGCTCCACTTTCCTAAGGGAGTATCTGACTAGGCCTTTCCCTGGCTAATGCAGAGGATTTCTCGCAACAGCTTTCATAGTCATCATCCAAGTCCAAAATCTGGTCACTCCCAGTGGCCTTGTAGGAATATGATGCAGCATTCCTAGTTCTAGGTGGCCTAGGAACAGTCAATTTGGAGAATGCTGCGGTAGAAAGAAAAGATAAGTGCAATGAGTTGACTTTGCATTTGGAAAACAACCAGGCTCCTTCAGAGTGTCCTAACAAAGAGCCTCCTTTAAAGTCTGCGGGCAGCCTGTCGGCCTGCCAGGTCAGCAGAAGCGATGGCCTCCACTTCCCTGGTAGAGGAACCGCTGCCATATTTAGAGATTGCATCCTGCCCGGCGGAGATCTCGGTGCCTTCAGTGGAATCACCGCTGTGAGGGCTCCTTGGAAGGCACTTGTCTGGCACACAGTGGGCAAAGGTTTTTGTTCTGCAAGATGACCTGAAAAATAATGGAATAGAATGCTTCCTATAAGAATCCTCAGTGGTTGAGATTGATTCAAGCACATCCATCTATCACTTTCTTTCTGTCTGAGGAAATATACCACTCCACCTTGATTGCCTTGGTGTTCTTGGTTTTGATTAGATTCCCTGTGAAATACTGTAAAATGGGAAAGAGCTGGCTTCTTGATTTTATTGGGGATCGTAATCAAACCACAGCTGTGCTTCTGATGTGATGGGTTCACTTTAAGGAATGTGTGGCTGCAATTCACAGGCTTTCTGAAATATTTTGGTCTATGCCTGAAGTTTGGGGAACTCCATGCTTGAGTTTTCGGAGTAAGTGTGATCAGCATTTCAGAAGAACTTCCTGAATGTCAGTTTCGTTCAGAAATGCCGAGAAATCCACAGCTATCTGGGCTTGAGATTCTGCAAAGGGTAATTACAGATGCTTGAGTCCCACCAGTTCCCGCCATTGGCAGTTTTGCCTGCTGTGGGAGGGACTTCTGCAGTAGCACCGCAAAGAACTTGTCCGGTAAAAGGAGGAGCCAGATTCTGCCCTGCTTTTCGACTTCTCAGCCTCACATTCTGCTTGGCTTGGGCTCTGTCGCCGCTTTGCATACCTGTCACGCTCTTTGGAGAACAGAGCCTCTTTTCTGCAGTTAAATCGGGTGTAACAGCTGATGGCTTATTTACCCCAGGCTGCAGAACCTCATGATGCAATGCGTGTGATAATGTTTAAATGCCAATTTCTCTTGCTTCCTGTGCAGGGCACAGTTGTCACGCACAGCTTTCACTTCTTGGAAGACTCTGCTACAACAGAGCTGCCAAGATTTTAGATTGCTTATGTGTGACATTTCCATGGTTTCAGGGCACTTAAGAATGGCATTCAACTGCGAAATGTTTGGCACTTAGAGTGACCCTTCCTGCAAGTAAAGCCAAGGAATGAAGTGCACAGAAATACACAAATAATAGAAATGAGACCTTTTTGAGCAATGAAGTTCTAAAAGAATCTTGACCCAGCCCCATCGCTCAGACTTTGCCCCCATTTTCACTCACCTTCAGTGAGTGCTTTCTTCTTGCTGGACTCACTTATGCCTCCACAAGTAAGGTCTCCCTTCAGTGCCAGACTGAGGCAGAGAGCATCTTTGGCTGGTGCTCTTGGGCAGAAGTCCTGGTGAATTGACTGGCACCAGTGGCGGTTGGTGATCGGCAAAAATGGTGAGGCGACTGTTGTATATAGTTCACACACATGACGCTATCAACACTACATTCAGACATTCACGCATACAATCATTCATACAACGTTGTAAACAGAATACAAAAATACATACAAATAAAGAAATATTTAAAAAAATGAGAAAAAAAAATTACCTCAGCCTGCAGCACATCCAGATCCCCGGCTACAGACTCCTCCGAACACAAGGTCCCACATCTCCCACAGGTCCTTTTCCAATCCAGATGCTGCTCTCATGCTGTTAAGCAGCATGAGTGAAGCATCTGGATTGGCTGGAGCAGGCTGCCTCAGCCCTCCGAAGAGCACTGAAGGCATGGGCCTACTCTCCAACCTGGCTGTCTAAGACAGCCGGGTTGGAGAGTTTGAACTGCGTATGTCAGTTTGGCTTTAGCAAGGTAGCCGGCCAAATCGACATGCACAATTTATACCGAAGTGGTTACTAATCATTGCTGCCAATAAGCAGCAATGACACGCTGGCCCGCCCTGCCCTCTCCGTTCGGCAGAAAGCTGGAAAAATAAAATGGTAATAAAATCCTTTTATTACCATTCGATTTTTCCAGCTTTCTGTGCAGCATTGTGTGGGGGGTGGGGGGGCGCTCCGCCGCTCATATGGGGGAATTGCTGCTGACTGGCAGTAATGCTGTAGACTGTGGTGACACTTTGGTGGTTAGCATTTATTTTCAATACAAAACAACTTGCCTCATAGTATTTTGACCTCCCCCCATCCCATTATTCCAGCAGGTCACTCTCTACGGGGCGGAGTAGAATACAACAGACTGTGTTTTACGGCCAAGTTGGCACAAAATCGAGTCCGTGCATTAAAAAGAGATGGCATATGTTCTAGTTTCACGATCTTGTCTCTGTACTAGCGAGAGGTGGAACAAATACCGGGCCATCTTGCCCAAGTGACCATTATAAGAAACGGGGTAACCCAAAATTAGTCAAGGACCTGGGTAAAGTGTAATACAAAAGACAATGGTCGTGGACCTGTATTTTGAATCAATCAATGATTATAATTCGACAATTTAATACTCAACATAAAAAGTGCAAAACAAGGATCCAGGGGGGAGCTGTTTGATTCTGCTCTCCCAGGCTTTGGTGCCGCAAAACCATACTGTGCTGCCCGGCCAACAGTGTCTCTTCCACAGGGGCACCCAAGGGTCCCCTCGCGCAATGGGGCCATGTTGTCTCAGCAATCACAAGCACAATGTTGTGGCCGAAACTCCTCAGGGTCGTACGTTGCTCAGATGGTCCACCTCTCGACACCACCACGGTCTGAACGTAAGTACACAGACTCCATGGAGTGGTCAAGCGGGGGAAGGGAAGGGAGGGAACAGTGGGGAGGGAGACCTGTGAAAAGAACAAGACAGGTAAAAACACCACGATCACCCACAGCTTCTTCCCTTCCCTTCCTAGTCCTTTAGATAAAAATGAGAACCCTTAAGGGCTGTACCTGCAAGGAAAGAAAGCCTTTTCTTCTACTCTGCGTATCGCCTAGGATGTGTATAAGTTACCAGCTTGATCTAGAGGTGAAACGCAATAATCAACAGGTATCACAGCTTTATCATAACATAAGCAGAGGGGGACACAAAAAGAACAGAACAACGTACCACTTAGTCAATCCGGTTTTGCTGAGACAGGGGTGTGGAAGAGCCGACCTCCAGCTCACTCTCTGTACCCCTGCTTCTAGATATACAAAGAAACATACATGAGTAATGAACCTTAGCTACAAGTCCCCCAACTCATATCAGGAATCAAGGATTGGCCCTCTGTTGCAATACGTCTTGAACAGAGGTTTGCGGACCCAACGGGGGTTGTCCACAGCGCACAAGAAAAGCACTCCACAGTCTCACAGTCTCACTCACTCTTGAAATGTATCACAGACACATAGAACTCGCCCCTTGCTCCGGGCTGTGTTACCGAAGGAAACTGGAGGATCCTTCTTCTTAAAGAGTCAGTGCGTATTGTCAAGGCTATGGAATGCACTTTTCCCCCGCATGAACCGATGTCGATTCGCCAACGAGGGAAAACGTTTCAGGACGTGCTGGCCAGGACCCCTAGCAACCTGTAAGAGTCACCGTACCACACGCCGATCAGGGAGTTCCTGTCTTGAACTTCAGGCAACTAATGAGCTGCTCCGCAAGGAACCAACAAGCGTTCCGCCAACGGAGCAACCCGCCGAAGCAGCGAAGCGCCCCTTCGAATGCCACCACAAGGAAAAGAGCCCACAGCGTATGTCCTGAGAACGGACAAGAAAGATATCGGTGCACAAAGCACCCTTACCAGCCTCCGTCTCTGCTGCAGCTCCCTACGAACAAGTAATCGGCGTCTCTCTGAAGTTCCGGGTGATCTATGAAGGAAACGCCTCAGGCGCACGCTGACGTCACCGGTGTCAGCACCGCCGAGGCTCATGGGAATCGTAGTTTGATCTGTTACGGCCGCGTTGTAGCGCCGTAGTGCGTTAGGGCAGTGTTCTTCCGCTTTCCACTCCGGTGGGACGCAACACACAGGGCAGGATAATGGCGCTTGACAGTGAAGCTGGGCCCTGCTGCAGCACTTACTGTTGTCAGGTCGTTTATTTTCTAGTCTTTGGATCCACGTGGCCCACAGAGTCCAGTCCTGATCAGTTTTATTTGTTTTAATTTTTTTTTTTAAAGAAGCAGCTCTGAAATAAGTAAAAAAGTATCAAACTGCAATCCTAGGAGCATTACTCCAGGCTTGGGCATTTGAGCGTAACTGCAGTAACAACCTGAGGCACCAGCAGGACAAGTTCAGATGAGAAGCGAGCAATGGTTGCATCACCTCATTGAACAAAATTAGGGAGAGGAGCTGTAATTTAGCGTGACTAATGCATTGCAGTGCGGTGATGTGGACACTAGCACTAACAAGCATTGAAAATGCAATAGGTCTTGCTCTCGTTTAAGTTACAGCAATTCTGTTTGTAATTAGGTGACTTTTTAGCTTTGCTTTTATTAGTGTTTTTCAAACTTTCATGTACATAACATGCATATGTATGCATATATGTATATGTATATCTATGCATGCATTTATATTGTATTTATATAGATATGCAGATGTATATATGTTTATAAATGTATATATACACATACATATATATAAATGCATATGCATATATATACATATATATATGTGCATATGTGTGCGCATAGAGAGAGATAGAGAGGTAGAGAGTAGTATAGGGAGCGATAGAGAGTAGAGAGCGAGTAGTAGAGAGTAGAGAGTGAGTAGTAGAGTGAGTAGTAGAGAGAGTAGTAGAGAGTGAGTAGTAGAGAGTAGGAGAGAGTGAGTAGTAGAGAGTAGTAGAGTAGTAGAGAGTGAGTAGTAGAGAGTGAGTAGGATAGAGTGAGTAGAGTGAGGAGTAGAGAGAGCGTAGTAGAGAGAAGTAGAGTAGTAGAGAGTGAGTAGTAGAGAGTGAGTAGTAGAAAGTAGAGAGTAGTAGAGAGTGAGTAGCAGAGAGTAGTAGAGAGTGAGTAGTAGAGAGTGAGTAGTAGAGAGAGTAGTAGAGAGAGTAGTAGAGAGTGGGTAGTAGAGAGTGAGTAGTAGAGAGTGAGTAGTAGAGAGTGACTAGTAGAGTGAGAAGTAGAGAGAGTAGTAGAGAGTGAGTAGTAGAGAGTGAATATTAGAGAGTAGTAGAGACAGAGAGTAGTAGAGAGTAGTAGAGAGTGAGTAGTAGAGAGTGAGTGGTAGAGAGTAGTAGAGAGAGTAGTAGAGAGAGAGTAGTAGAGAGTAGAAGAAAGTGAGCAATAGAGTAGTAGAGAGTGAGTAGTAGAAAGTGAGGGGTAGAGAGTAGTAGAGAGTGGTAGAGAGAGAGTAGTAGATAGTAGTAGTGTAGCAGAGAGTCAGTAGTGGAGAGTGAGTAGTAGAGAGTGAGTAGTAGAGAGTAGTAGAGAGTGAGTAGTAGAGAGTGAGTAGTAGACAGTGAGTAGATAGTGAGTAGTAGTAGAGAGTAGTAGAGAGTGAGTAGTAGAGAGTGAGTAGTAGAGAGTAGTAGAGAGTGAGTAGTAGAGAGTAGTAGAGAGTAGTAGAGTGAGTAGTAGAGAGTAGTAGAGAGTGAGTAGCAGAGAGTAGTAGAGAGTGAGTAGTAGAGATAGTAGTAGAGAGAGTAGTAGAGAGTGAGTAGTAGAGAAAGTAGTAGAGAGAGTAGTAGAGAGTGAATAGTAGAGTGAGTAGTAGAGAGAGAGTAGTAGAGAGTAGTAGAGAGTGAGTAGTAGAGAGTGAATAGTAGAGAGTAGTAGAGAGAGTAGTAGAGAGTAGTAGAGAGTGAGTAGTAGAGAGTAGTATAGAGAAGTAGAGTGTGAGTAGTAGAGAGTAGTAGAGAGTGAGTAGTAGAGTAGTAGACAGTGAGTAGTAGAGAGTGAGTAGTAGAGTAGTAGAGAGTGGTAGAGAGAGAGTAGTAGATAGTAGAGTAGTAGAGATTGAGTAGTAGAGAGTGAGTAGTGGAGAGTGAGTTGTAGAGAGTGAGTTGTAGAGAGTGAGTAGTAGAGAGTAGTAGAGAGTAGTAGAGTAGTAGAGAGTGAGTAGTAGAGAGTGAGTAGTGGACAGTGAGTAGTAGACAGTGAGTAGATAGTGAGTAGTAGTATAGAGTAGTAGAGAGTGAGTAGTAGAGTGAGTAGTAGAGAGTAGTAGAGAGTGAGTAGTAGAGAGTGAGTAGTAGAGAGTAGTAGAAAGTGAATAGTAGAGAGTAGTAGAGAGTAGAGATAGTAGTAGAGAGAGTAGTAGAGAGTGAGTAGTACAAAGAGTAGTAGAGAGAGTAGTAAAGAGTGAATAGTAGAGTGAGTAGTAGAGAGAGAGTAGTAGAGAGTGAGTAGTAGAGAGTGAATAGTAGAGAGTAGTAGAGAGAGTAGTAGAGAGTAGTAGAGAGTGAGTAGTAGAGAGTAGTATAGAGTAGTAGAGTGTGAGTAGTAGAGAGTAGTAGAGAGAGAGTAGTAGAGAGTAGTAGAGAGTGAGTAGTAGAGTAGTAGACAGTGAGTAGTAGAGAGTGAGTAGTAGAGTAGTAGAGAGTGGTAGAGAGAGAGTAGTAGATAGTAGAGTAGTAGAGAGTGAGTAGTGGAGAGTGAGTTGTAGAGAGTGAGTAGTAGAGAGTAGTAGAGAGTGAGTAGTAGAGAGTGAGTAGTAGACAGTGAGTAGTAGACAGTGAGTAGATAGTGAGTAGTAGTATAGAGTAGTAGAGAGTGAGTGAGTAGTAGAGTGAGTAGTAGAGAGTAGTAGAGAATGAGTAGTAGAGAGTGAGTAGTAGAGAGAGTAGTAGAGTAGTAGAGAGTGAGTAGTAGAGAGTGAGTAGTCGTGAGTGAATAGTAGAGAGTAGTAGAGAGTAGTAGAGAAGTAGAGTGAGTAGTAGAGAGTGAGTAGTGAGTTAGTAGAGAGTAGTAGAGAGTAGTAGAGTAGTAGAGAGTGAGTAGTAGAGAGAGAGTAGTAGAGTAGTAGAGAGTGAGTAGTAGAGAGTGAGTAGTAGAGAGTGAGTAGTAGAGATTGAGTAGTAGAGAGTATTAGATAGTGAGTAGTAGAGAGAGTAGTAGAGAGTGAGTCGTAGAGAGTAGTAGAGAGTGAGTAGTAGAGAGTAGTAGAGTAGTAGTAGAGTAGTAGAGAGTGGTAGAGAGTGAGTAGTAGAGTGAGTAGTAGAGATTGAGTAGTAGAGATTGAGTAGTAGAGAGTATGAGAGAGAGAGAGTAGTAGAGAGTGAGTAGTAGAGTAGTAGAGAGTAGTAGAGAGTGAGTAGTAGAGTAGTAGTAGAGTAGTAGAGAGTGAGTAGTAGTAGAGTAGTATTAGAGCAGTAGAGTAGTAGAGAGAAGTAGAGTGAGTAGTAGAGAGTGAGTAGTAGAGATCGAGTAGTAGAGAGTAGTAGAGTGAAGAGTAGAGAGAGAGTAGTAGAGAGTAGTAGAGAGTGAGTAGTAGAGAGAGTAGTAGAGAGTGAGTAGTACAGAGAGAGTAGTAGAGAGTAGTAGAGTAGTAGAGAGTGAGTAGTAGAGAGTGAGTAGTAGAGAGTGAGTAGTACAGAGAGAGTAGTAGAGAGTAGTAGAGTAGTAGAGAGTGAGTAGTAGAGAGTGAGTAGTAGAGAGTGAGTAGTACAGAGAGAGTAGTAGAGAGTAGTAGAGTAGTAGAGAGTGAGTAGTAGAGAGTGAGGAGTAGAGAGTAGTAGAGAGTGAGTAGTAGAGAGTGAGTAGTAGAGAGTATTAGAGAGTGAGTAGTAGAGAGAGTAGTAGAGAGTGAGTAGTAGAGTAGTAGAGAGTGAGTAGAGAGTAGTAGAGTAGTAGTAGAGTGAGTAGTAGAGAGTAGTAGAGAGTGAGTAGTAGAGTGAGTAGTAGAGATCGAGTAGCAGAGAGTAGTAGAGTGAGTAGTAGAGAGAGAGTAGTAGAGAGTAGTAGAGAGTGAGTAGTAGAGAGAGTAGTAGAGAGTGAATAGTAGAGAGTGAGTAGCAGAGAGCAGTAGAAAGTGAGTAGTAGAGAGTGAGTAGTACAGAGAGAGTAGTAGAGAGTAGTAGAGTAGTAGAGAGTGAGTAGTAGAGAGTGAGTAGTAGAGAGTGAGTAGTAGAGAGCGAGTATTTTGTTCCTGTCTGAGTGTTTGACTTGAAATTCTGTTGATTGGGTTAGGGATAAGTGGAAGGCAAAGGGGCATGCTGGGATTTGTGGCAGCCTAATTTTATGGTGCATCCGTCGTTTTAGTTTGTTGATTTTTTTTTGTGAATCATGAGCCGTTGAAGTAGAGGCAGCCTTCAGTAATATTTTGGGTATAGACATAGCACCTCATCCCATGCGGAGGCGATCTCAACACCAATTTATTGTGTGCTGGAAGAGACAAGCCAAAAATCACCCCATGCTTTACAGCCTGGAAAAAACGCGATCCCCCAGTCCATAAGAATCAAAAAAGCGAAATATGGAAAACGTAGACAACCTGCGTACAAAATATCTTCAAAACTGCTAAATAGCGTTACCAATGGCAACATTCCGTCGCAAGATTAATGTCAGACCTGTTTAAGGAGCTTCAATATTTGTAAGAGGAGAAGACAGGCAATTTGTCCACGTTGCAAATAAAAATATCCTCTAAAATGCTAAATAGCTTTACCAATGGCAACATTCCGTGGCAATACTAATGTCAGACCTGTTTAAGGAGCTTCAATATTTGTAAAAGGAGAAGACAGGCAATTTTGTCTACGTTGCAATTAGCGCGCGCCCCTCGCGCTATAAGTAAAAACGCCATTTGCCTAGGTATGCAATACCATTAGCAAAGCAAATGGCTGCAACTTAATCAAAGGCAAGACCTATTGCATTTTTAATGCTTGTTTTAAGATGGAACGGAAGGAGACAACCCCTCAGACGTCACTGCAACAAAATACCAGGCACAGTGGAAGTGACAATACACCCTCTGGTCTTGATACCATTACATGGATGACCCCCATCTGCAACCTTTAGCCCCAAAGCTGCCTCATATTTACAGCTGAGGTGCCACAGAAATGGAAAGAGTGTACACTTAAAAAAGTAGCCTGGACTAACAGAGCTCTGCTTAATATTTGTTCGTGTCGCAGCTTCATGACCCTCGAGAGCAGGGTTAGAAAAGCCAGTGTCAGGGCCACCACGGGCAAAGCCCTGGGTGGCACATGAGTGCCCCTAACTGATGTCAGTGAACAACCACAAATGTGATGGGTGCCCAGACCCAGTTCAACCACAGGAAGATGTATACAAGCTCTTTCCCGTTTCTGAGAGAGAGAATGCACATTTGCACAGTCTGTGTACCTTATCAGATATCCACGGCAAACCCTCTTGGTAATCTGAGACAGTTGTAGTTTCCCAGGAGTATTCCTGAAATTCTTTGAAAATGGCGGATTTTTTTTTTTTGTAAGAAATATTATTGCGATCTATCTTTAACTATAACAAGAAATAAAAAGTTACGGACTTTAGAAATTACTTTAAATCTATGTGTTAAGCATATGTGAAGACATTTCTGTATTTTTTTACAGTTGTGGGCTATTTGTTTTGAGTGTTTTACCGTGGATCTTGATGTATTAGTTATAATTTTAGGTACAGCCTTACAACGCTTTGGACGTATAAACTCAGCGTACACATGCAGAGTGCACATCGTTGTTTAGTATTCACAATATGTGAATTTACATTGTTACCTCCATTAGCTCACAAGTGATGTTACCCCAATATTTTACAATGTTACGCAGCAGTAAGTCTGCTCTCATGGGAGGGGAGTGGGTGGTCTAAGGTGATGAAGTTGTTGAAATACTGTGCACATCCACAAAGTTGTGAGGTTGTGGATGTACACAAATATTTTCTGTGCTTATTTCCACACTGAAAACTTTCAGAAATTGACTCTAGTCTAGGGCAGGGATGAGTTTGTTTCAAACTGAAAGTAAAAAAAAATTGTTAGCCGTAAGGACAGGGATTTTTCATCGTAGGAATAATGTTTTTTTCAGTGAAGATTAAACAAATTAGCAATTGTGAACGCCATTGGTAAACATATGCACACACATAATTGTAAACTATACACAATTATGTGTGCAAAATGGTTTACGCTTGCAAGCACCATGGGAAAGCTTCACCTTTCGCAGCGTCCCACCAGTACTTAAAGAATTGTATGAGAATTACCAAAAATGTATACGTATACTTCCACGCGTAGGTGTAAACCTACTGTTGCAGGTTTACAGATTTGTTTTGCAAATCATGTGCATTTTTATGAAATATTAACAGTATGTGACCAAGGACACTAGAAAACACGGTCCCATAAGAAGGGAAATAGAAGGCATGTTTCCACTACACACGCAGGCACGCACACACACACAGATGCATTCATATACACAGGCATGCACACATACACACAGATGCAGACACATACGCGCACACACAGATGCAAACGCACACAGATGTGCACACACGCATGTGCGCACACACACACAGGCACACACAGATGGTACACACATGGACACAAACACACAGGCACACACACATTCATGTTTCCGTGTGCGAGGCTGGGAGAAATAATGGTTCCCAGGACCAACTTAAGGGCTCCTATACAGAAGCGACCAATGCAACTTCTAGCAAGCATTTGAAGTGGCAGTGGAGGGGGGCAAGAGGGGGCTGGAAAGGCACAGACAGCAGAGTGTGTGCGTGGGGATGGGGTTGCGAAAATTCACGGACAGGGCACTACTACAAATAAAACGCTCACATGAAACAAACAAACCTAACAACATAATACAAAACGACAGAAGCGCACCAGGATTATGCAAAACGACAGAAGCACACCAGGATTAGGAGCAAGCCCCATAGGGGCAGTAGGGCCGCCCTCACTTAGCCTAAAAATTATATAGTGCTTACTGAGTAATTGAAGGAGGCCGTGTCCCTCCGCAAGTAAACGATCCAATCCCGCAGGGCGTGGATCAAAGGAGACAGTGTGGGATTCGGGCCAGTATGTAAAGTTAGCATAACGTATCTTGGGTTGTGTCTCCCTCTATGTACACTAGAACTGCTTCCTAAGATGGCCTATTCCTTATAGTGTCCGGCATGATAGAAAGGGCCGAAGAGCCACACTTCAGCCATATTGGATTATGACTAGCTATGTCCAGGTCACGTGGTTCTCTTTGAACACCATCTGTATAATTTAGCTCGTACCAGCCTAAAGACAGGGTGAATTGTATTTACGACTGAGGCCCAAGGTCACATCTGCAGTAGGGAGTATCAAGAGACATTCCTCTACGCCCGAGACGAAAGGGAGTCACCCCGCCGACCTTCTCTGAAGAGATAGTAACCTTATGTGTGCAGACGGTATAAGCTCATCCAGGAGCTCTAGGGCTAACTGGTACTTTTCCACTTGCAATGCTTTGTATGCTGAATCTGTAATGTATATAAGTGTGGTTCTGTCAAGGAACCAGCAGTCTTCTTCGGCGCACCTGATGGGTGAGGTTCGATGAGGCTCCTCTATGTAGAGTTCTGTTGTGGCCAATAAACGCTTGAACCTTCTACATTGCCAACTGCTTATTATTGACTTGATATTGCGGGCCACTGGTAAGTGTGGCCCTTGGGATTACTATTAGATTACTTCAACAGGGTGGCAACAATGAGGGACTAACATACCTTTAGTGCAATCATTGCACTGCCTTTGGCATATTTCGTGACGCCAAACGAGGCGCACAAATCACAGCTGAAGGCCGAAGCTGGGATGAGGCTTCTGGAATCGTCTATTTACTCAACGGGCCTCGCTTTGAGAGGTTGTTCGTGTCTCGGCTGGGCCCCTGCTGTCATCGTTTCTCCTGCCAAATTGCCCATGAGGCTGTACCTGGCTCCGCCCTCTCCCTGGACAACAGAAGCGGCGATCGGCCGGGACAGCCACCAAAACTACAACTCCCAGGTGCCCCTGGGCTAGGACGCTTCCCTGATTACGCGCTAGCTGGCGCATAAAGCCACACCTGGTCCCTCGCCCCGCGAGGACGCGCGCGGGACGTGCCGGGATCAGCCCGGGCAAAGGGCGGGCCGTCTGTGGCCGTCCGGGGCTGGAAGTGGCTGGGCTGGGCCACCCCTTTCTTTCACCCCACTAGACCAGTGAGACTTTTTATATTATTCGTTCTTGTTTAAGTAATTCAGTAGCCGTTTGGCCATTCTGTGTTTGTTTTGTGGTCTAGGTGTCTAGTGTCCACCAACCCCACAGCAATGTATTCATCTAAGACTCCCTCACCATGGCGTTGCACCTTAGAAATGGGAGGAAGATTGCACAAAGCAGTTTCGGGGGGGTCTGTATCTGGAACCTTGGATCGGTTCATTACCAGAGCTGCTAATGTTCTTGAAAAAGAAATTGTATCCACTGAAAAAAGGCTGTCTCTAGAGCTGTTGTCCAAACGTTCCTCTTTGGGTTCGATCATGACTGCAGTTACCCCAGAGCAATCTCGGTCACTCGATGTTACCGGCCCTGGGTCACGTGTGGAGCGTATAGGAGTGAGTGGTTCCACCAAAACACCAATGAGCAATTCTTTTGACCCGACTTCTGAGAGCATATCCACACTTTCAAACAGCCCCACTGTTTTAAACACACTTGTTGCTCCCACCCAGTCCCACATAAGCGTACCAAATTCTCCCAAAAAAGGGAAAACCAAACAATCCAAACATACCGCCGGCAATAGAAAGCGAGGAGGAGGGACACAAAAGGGTAGAGGTGTAAAGCTAATTAAAACTACTACCCCAAATGTATTCCCCATCTCCAAAGCGCATCATAGATCTGCCGATAATGCCTTTGGCATAACGTCATCTAAGTTATTGCCATGTTGCCACACTGAAAACCAACCCCCAAATGGTATTCTTGAAATTTTAGAGAAACTTTTAAGATCTATGTTGCTTCCCCTATTTGAGAGGGTAAAACTTATAAACGACTCAATGGCTAAATTGGAAAGTGCCGCAGCGGCAAACTCTGCAACTCTTAATAAAACAGTGGAGCTCCTACGAGCTCCTGGGTTAAAACCAACTAGAAGTGTGATCACTGATTCCCAGAGTGTCGAAACACGAATTCCCGTGGAGACATTAATTAGCCCAAATACCCAACTACATCTCAAACCTTCTATAAACGCGACAACCCAAACCCTTTCCATGGCTTACATTAGGAAGGGTACAGCCAGAGAAGATAGAGAAGGTGGGAAAAAGCCAACGCACACAGTATGTGGTGGTCAACTATTATCCAGAGAGAACTGTGAATCAGGGGAGGAGGTGCAGCGAGCTAAGCTTCCTTGCATTAACCTTCCCCCTGAATCTGCACCCTACACTGTGATTTTGGCTAAAGTCCCTGGGCTCCAACAAGATAAAACTGAGACTCATGGGGAATTGAAGAACAAGGTGATATACTGGCTAAACAAAAATCGCCCACTCCCTCAAGGAATAAATGCGGAGATCTTACACGTGAGACGGGTGAGCTGGCTGGGCAGGAGACATAAGGACCTTAATGGCGACTGTATAATCGTCAATTTTAGGGATCCCAGAGTGGCTAGGCACATCTGTTATGATTGGGAGACGCAGGGCAAAGTGGGAATCCTATCCTTAAGCCTGAGCTATTTTTTCCCAAGCTTAAACCACACACGTCTTCCTGTCACGCATTATGGGTGGAACACAGCACCTAAATACCAAGATATTGCTCCAAAGCAGGATTTCCTTCCCCCCCTGGTAAACCGTTTTGAGTCCCTTAGTGGCTTGGAGGGGGTTGATTGACTGGCTCCAAAAATAGGAATGGCAGTGCAGGCTGGCAAAAGGTCAACGTGATTGTGGCCCACGCATTGTCACAAATTGAGACTAGTAATAGTACTAATTGGGGACTTCTGGGGGATAGCTGTGCGGCTTCCTCCAAAGCACCCGCTCTGCACCAATGTCCTGCTCTAAAAAAGAATTTTATACTTCCTGCTGTCCCCGTTGTAGATCCCAGAGTCTCATCCCCCCCCATCCACCTACAATGTCCACCGTGTTGGGGACATCCGATCAGGTTGTGGAGAAACCTGGTGGTGTATGGATGATTGAGGACATTAGTGATCCTAAATTAGGTGGTTGTAATTCGAATCCATCTGGTATTAATGTTCTCCGTCAGATATTGCCACTCTCTTTTACTACCCCTGGTGGTGGTACTCATATGCATTCCATGGTATCCTGGAATATTGCAGGTCTAAAGAGTAAAATCTCCACTGTAGAGTGGGTTGATCTGGTGGATAAACATGACATCCTGGTATTCCAGGAGACCTGGGTCATGGAACCAATACACCACATGGGGTACCTACATTTTCACAAAGTTGCAGTCAGTGGGACAAAAGGTAGACCGTCAGGGGGTTTAACTACCTGGATTAAAAAATCTATGAACCATCAAATTAAAGAACTACGTGTCGACAGCCCTGATATTCTCGCCCTAAAGTTGCACCAGTCTGATGGTTCAGAGCTCTATATTATTAATGTGTACAATAGAGCTAAGCCTGGTGGGCGTGGTTCCGACACCTTTCTAATATTGGACTCCTTTTTGGACTCCTTAGACCCGACAGCAATATAATAATTGTAGGTGATTTAAATTGTTCGTTCGGGCCCTTAAACACGGACGGGGAATTTCTTATGACAGAGGAGGATGCTGTGTGGAGCATCCCCCAGTTAGATCTTATACCTATTAAGAGATGGACAGAATCAGCTTTGCAATGGATGGGTCTCTGTCTCGAGTGTGGCTTTAGGGCCGCCAATGGGCGGACTGCATCTGATAAAATGGGTAGGGCCACATTCGACAATGGGCGATACAAAAGCAGAATTGATTATGCCCTTATAAAAATAGAGTACTGGTCCATTTTAAACGACATGGTGATCCTGGATCACCCAGAGAGTGACCATAATCCTCTCATTTTGGCCCTTTTATTAAAAAATTGGGGCAAACACAATCCAGCAGCCAAGGTTGCCACCGCCGACGCCTTACTTACAAACAACTTACGTAGGGTGCGTTGGGCCAGGATTGCCATCGATCCAGAGGTCTTGGATGAGATTTCAAATAGGCTAACTAGGACTCTGGGGCTTCTGCATCTACTTCCAACTCAGGAAGACATAAACAGGGAGTTATCCAACCTCCACGATGATCTTTTTAGTGACCTCAGATTGTATTTTTCTAAACCTGATATACCTAAAAAGACCCATGGTAACCCACTGTGCAAATCTTGGTATAACAAGTCGTGCAGGGAATCCTATAGTAGACTGGCCTTTGCTATCAAAACCAAAATAATCCCCAACATTAGGATAGCAAGGCTTAACTACCACAAAGCCAAAAAGAAGGCAAAACTTGATTAGGATACCCAAGACTGGCAGGACCTTTCAGAAGCCAGTAAACAAAGAGATTTAACTAAGTTCTGGCACATAGTTAAATGGGGTCATGACATTGTTTCACAGGTTCCTGCCAATCATGTACCAAGAGAAGTCTGGGTTGAGCATTTTGGGTCTCAGTTTTCTGGGGATAACTCGATCGAAAATAGTCTTATTTCCACTTCCATCTCCAAGGATGCCGCCCAAGATTTGACATTTGTAAGCAGTGAAGTCGAGGCAGCATTAAAACTGATCCCCAGTGGTAAGGCATCAGGTATTGATTGTGTTCGTGCCGATCTTTTTAAGCACGACAAAGAAAATTGGGTCCCCTATATAGTCTATCTGGGTAATGCAATAGCAAAGGGGGCCATAATTCCTGACTCCTGGCATGGAGCTGAGATTCTCCCGATTTATAAGAAGGTGGATCGTACCAGCCCAGGAAACTACCGGCTGATCAGCCTGATTGATGCTATACAAAAAATCATCGCTAGTATGGTTTTGACATGAATCCAGAGCTGGATCGAGCTGGAGGACATATTATCACCCCTCCAGGCAGGGTTCAGTACTAGTACAATAGAGCAGGTCCTCAGGTTCCAACTACTCTATTGGAAAGTTGTTAGTTTAGGTGGAGGAACTATCTACGCTGCCTTTGTCGACCTAAAATCAGTGTTCGACTTAGTTCACAGGGGCAAATTGTGGGGGGTGTTAAAGGCTCTGGGGATGCCCCCGGAACTCTTGAACATGGTAATTAAGCTGCATGAAGCCAACTTTGCTCAAGTTCGTTGGGGTAAGCAAGGGCAGGTCACTAGAAGATTCGCAGTGTCTAGGGGTGTTAGGCAGGGCTGTGTACTAGCACCAACCCTGTTTTTGTTATTCATCAACGGGGTGGTGCAGTATTACTCAGCCTTTCCCACTGATGCCCCCTCTTTGGGTGGTATTAAGTTTCTGCTACTTATGTTTGCGGATGACACCCTTCTGTTATCGCAAACTCAGGTAGGCCTACAGGCGGCACTGTCCACATTTGAGAAATTCTGTCACGACCATGATCTGCAGGTCAACATCTCGAAAACTAAATTTATGGTGTTTACAAAGGGCAGACCTGCGGTCGGCCATATCACAATGAACAACATCTTGTTGGAACAGACAAATATTATGACCTACCTTGAGATTGTTTTGGAGAGTAAAATGAGTTGGAGGCCCCAGATTGAAGCCTTGTCGCTCAAGTTTGCACAGCTTATGGGGTGTTTGATAGGAGAACAGAGAAAGTCTGAGACAAAGCCCAGTGATAGAAAACTCTACCACCAGCTAAGAGTTGGCTCTCTTCCAACGAGACTGTTTGTAAAAAAATGGAAAGGTCAGGAGTCTGATCGCTGTCGCAGTTGCTCAGAACGTAAAGAATCGATTGCCCATATATTCTTTGAATGCCCGGTCTATGCAGCTCCCCGGGCCAAATGGCTCAAACCACTTTGTCGTAATATGCAAATAAGGGTTGGGTCTGAGGCCCTAAGACTTCTTAAGACGGACACAAGCGAACCAAATGTCATAGCTGTATCGAAATTTTTGGGCTGGGTGTGGATTCTGAGGGCTAAACAGGACATAGTGGTAGGTCTACCTAACGATCTGCTTTGATACCCCAGAAATTAATTATGGTATTTTATCCTACTTTTGCTGTAGGTTTTAAATAATAATTTTTTATTGCTGTTTTAATTCAGATTTTATATTGGTGTATGTTTAAACTGTGGTTTTTAGCATGGAAATGTCTTTTATGATGAAAAATTTCGAAATAAAGACTTCTTGAACTTGAACTTGATTCCAAGAAGCCTCATATGACGAGGGCAGCGCATGCGCTGCCAAGTGAGGCCGAAACCTAAAAAGCGTTAGGCTAACCTTTGATGCATGGTACTTGGCAGGGCTGCTACAAAGCCGTCAACTACGTTCATAAGTATAGATTCACACACAGGGCAGCGCATGACTTATGCAAACCCAGGTCATGTAAAAAAAAAATCCCCTCAACCCTCTAATTGTGTACCATTTAATGGTAATCTGGCTCCTCTTTCCAAATGACTTCATTTCTTATGTGGCTTCAGTGCAGTCATATTCCAGTTTCAAGAGGCAATGTTCCACCCCTTACTTGTGGCGCCACAGATGGCTGCCTAGCTTACAGATGAATTGCTGTGATGTCAACAGGATATAAGAGACTGTTGCAAGCTGTATAACTGAATCACTGGAAAAAAATATAAAGGCATGTAGAAATATGGATCCCCAACAGAAAGGTAAATCCTCAGTGGGCACATAAGCATTGCATGTACCCAGAATGCTTTAGATGTGGTATCACTCCACTGTTATGCTGACATGAACATCATTGGCGTAGGGTGGGAACTGCCCGTATGCACCCACAAAACGAGTGTCATACACTCAATTTTTCTTCTATAGATCGAACTTCAACCAACAGTCTTTCAATCGTGCACCCAAGGGAACAAAGGAACTCTATGAAAGTCACAGCGCTCCAGTGACCTCCTGTGAAATGAAGCGCTATACAAATAATATACAGGGAGTAGGGACCAGGTGTACTATCAAGTTATGCATCACAGCACAGCCAGCAAAGTTTCTGAGGTGTGTCACCTGGAGAGAGCAGCACTATCTTCAAAGAAATGGTGTCATTCTGCTCAGTGCATGTGCTGGCACTCTATGTGCCTGTTAAGGCCAATGCAGGCGCCCTTACGCCATGATGCAAGGGTCTCTGCGTTGTGGTCAGGATCGTTTTTGTGGACGCAGGCTTTCCTACCTGCACTAAAACTATCCTTTGAGGCTGTTTCCTCTTTGCATGTGTGCTGCAGTCCCAGCACACATGTAAAGAGGAAATAACGAGGATTAATAAAGATATTTTTGCTATTACACCAGCCTCAGGCAGGCACACCATTTTGGAACACATCCAAGTCCTTGTAAATATGAGTTTGCATCAGAATCCATAAGTGAATGCAAAATAATACCCATGCACCTCCTATAGAATGCCTCCCTGATACAAAGTTTTGGCCAGGAAGCATAATGGACTTTGTTGTATTACATTTGTTCATTTTTACAAAGCAACGTAAATAGCCATTTGCGTTGTTTTTTAAAAGGACTTTGCATCGGGTCTACACTAAAAACGAGACGCAAAATGTTTATAAATCTGGTCCTAAGTACTTAGCATCCGGGAAGCATTGAAGGCCATGTAAAGGGTATGGAAATCGCGATATGAAAAGCCATAAAATATAATATCATATTCCAAAGACTATGCAGGCTATGCTTTATGGGTGCTGCTTCCAGTAGACCTCTTACTCAACTTATGTGTGGATATAAGGGTTTGAACACTCGAGCAGCAGCCGCATCTCGTTCACATTCAACCTTAACTATAGTAAATTGCCCAGAGGCAAAAAGTCACCGCCACATGAGCTGTTGCTTGGCGCTCAGCAAGCATAGCGGCGGTGCTTTTCGGTATGCGCCCACAGACCCCACTGGCCCTGGCAGCGAGATCTGCGGATCCCTGCAGACTCTCCCTAATCCTCTATGGTCACACACGAGTAACTTAATGATGCTGTGAGTAAGGCTCTAAATTCCAAGATTAATCACGTTTGACGGCACGTGACCAATGGCTGTGGCGTTTCTATGTGGCGTAATGCGCCAAGTATCGCAAACTACGAGCCAAATTTTCCAAGCTTCGGCACAACACAACACAGCAACCGAAGACATTGCACTGCATTGCATCAAAGGGAGAGAACAGAATTGCGCCATATCTACTAAGACGTGGCGCTGTTTTTCTCTCTCCTGGTGCTGCCACACTTTAGGCTGCCATGCGCTAATGCAGACATCCTTGCCCCATACTGTAAGGGTGTGCTTGGCATGTTGAGCATACATTTTGTACTGAAAGGCTACCCTGTAATATGGATGTCAGCACTCCCCCATTCACAAATTGTTCTAACACCACTGGTGCCAAGGTGCTGAACTATGTCCTTAAGCCCACTTTTAAAAACAACCTTTTGCAAGTATTCCCCAGAAAGACTCTGGTGACCCTTCCAGTAATGTTGCTGCTGTGTTATTTTGTTCACTTCAGGAAGCCATTTAAACAGAGACTGTTTCTCACTATACAGGAGCATATGGGGGCGCAATATATAGTTACCTTAGGGCACAAGTAATAGTTACCAGAGATAACTATAGTTTGTGGATTTCAGTGGTTTTGTGAGTTTTAAATGTTATGTTGGCAGTGACATTTTCACCTAACTCTGATTGTCACTTTAACCTTTGTTTTCTCTTGTGAATATATATTATTGTAATAATTCTAATATAATATTGGAAAGTGCTCTGCCGTAAAGCATTGGCCGTAATTTTTAATCTTAATTGCACCCTTGTGTATGTATATATATAATTTCACTAACACGTAATAAACTCTTTACTTTGCATTATGTACTGGGGGCTTGTTTACAAGCACCTTGCGCCGCCGGCGCCTCACTTTTTTTGATGCACCGGCGGCGCTGTGTGCTGGCCCATGTTTACAAGGTGACGCAAAGCCACCCTGCGTGGTTTTTCACGGCCTTGTAAATATGGCCCTCTTTCACGCATCACTTTGCGTGAAAGGGGCGTGGCATGGGTGTTGCTGTGGGTGTTCCCATGCAACACCCATGGATTCTGCCGCATTCTCAGATTTACAACTTTTGGTAACCCTGGGAATGCCTCAGAATCCTACACTTCCGCGGGGAAGTCGTAAGGAGGAGAAATACTTTTATTTCTCCTCGTTTTTTTCCCTCTTTGTATGCGTGCTGTATTCTGCTGCACACAGGAGGAAAACACCATCAACAATTGTTTTTATGGAAGAAGGTGTCCCTTTCTGCACAGCAGTCATCCTTGCACCAAGTTGCAGGGCTGCCTGCACTGGCGCACGGCAGCCAATTATGTGGCAGCGCAGTGAAAAACCCAGGGATGCGTCATATTGTTGTGAACATAACTCATCCCTGTGCTTTGAAAATGATGCAGCTTGGCACAGCAAAATGGCTTGCGGCAGAGTGCTGTGTCATTTTGTTGTAAATGAGGCCCTTACTGCGTACTCCTGGAGTTCTGTCGTGCATTGAACCCTTATATGTCCCACGAACGCAGCAGTCTCTGCTACAGACAGACAGGATTATGAAGTATCAGAGTAAATGAAATGCCCCGAGGCAGCCGTTCTCTGTGCCAAAGGAGGTCTCGAAGTAAAACAGGGGTTCTGCAGCTACATCTGGGCCTGGTTTATGCTCCATCCTGAGGGAGTGTAACACCCAATCACTGAATATATGAGCCTTGTATATCCAATATAAGGCTTTCTCCTCGTTCTATAAAGAGATGTGATATGACTGTATGATATAATTAGAAGCAGAAAGCGCCAGGGGGTCTGACAGAACACAGCGCACATACATTAGAGTATTTATTTATCCGGAAATTTTATGGAGCGCGAACCCCGCCCTTGTGGGCCTCGCAGAACTTTCCAGTCTCCGCAAGTGGTTCCAAAGAGCCACAATTTACAAAAATGCGTAAAAACAGAGCAGTGCTACAGAGGAAGGGGATTACAATAATGCAGCAATACCACAATAAATGAAATGTGTGCAGCTTCGCCTGATGTGGGTTAGGAAGGCATTCCATGGCCTCGGGGTGCAGCAGAAATAAGCAGGGATGGAAAGGAGCGTGAGGGTGAAGGGGAGGGGGGTGAGGGCAAAGCACAACAGTAACTAGATGGAGATCTAGAAAACAAAGAGACACTGACCCATGTCAGAAGCCTGGGGTATCTGGTGGCACTAGTAATGTGATAGTAATGTGACTATAGTTTTTTTTTCATGTAGTGCTACAAAGGCGCAGGACGTCATTGGGAGGGGGTTGCAGCTGTGACCCCTGACTTGCCCCCTGCTACACCTGGCACTACTTTTGCAACCGCTGGCCTCAGCGGTAGCACAATCAGAGCCTGGAACACAGGGAAGCTTTTCCTATTATACAATTATATAATATTATTTACTATTAGTGTAATAAAAAATGGAGTACATTAGCTGGAATATGACCCTATATGGAAGTTAATGTAAGTAAAAAATGCTGTCAAACGTATTTTCTAAGCATTCTTGCAGGTGAGAGTCTATGTGTATAAGAGTGTGTGAATGTGTTAGTATGTATAAGCAGGTGTGTGAGTCAAACTTATTGTCTCAGCATGTAGAAATGCTAAAACAAAGAGGTGTATAGATAGCCAACAGTAAACAAAGTGAGCATCGTAGGACAGGATCGCTCATGGGTGGCATCGTCTATATGTAGGTGAGGTGCAGGGAATCTATATATAGGTGAGGTACATAGGACTAGGGATTCACTGAGATGAGGGTGAGCTTCAGACCAAGAATCCTCTGAGTGTGAATGACTTGACCTGGCGCCTTGTGAGTGCACAAGGGCTGCAAGCTGCCTTGGAGCGGTTATGGCCACTCATGGGAACTGGGTTTGCTGCAGATCGGCGCATATAAATTCTCCCTGCTTCCATGGACAGAGTAAATCTACAGTCACACGCGCAATCACACATCATACGCTAGGGCCCATCACACTAAATTCACACTATTACTCTATCCACACTGAATATTGGAGAGAAAACCTAAACCAATCTCCATCTACAATGAGGTCAATGCGACCTTAATGACATTGTCCTGAGTCATGATTTTAAACATAAGAAATACATTTGAAACTCAATAAATGACAAGGAATAAACACCCGACACTGGAATTCAAACAAATGCTTGTTTATCTAAATTAATTCAAATGGAAAGTCAATCATTAGCAAAATCATTATTCTCATAGTTACCTATTCTAGCTAAATGGGTCAGGACAGGTCTCTCGGTAAAGTCTCTCGAGCCGCCGTCCTCCGCTTAGGAAACGTCCAAACGCAATGACCACAAGGGACGCGATGAATGTAAAGGAAAGAACGAACACAGACCCTCTCTAGTCTAACACATTTATAGGGAAAGTTACAAATAAAAGTTACAAACAAATGTTAGATATCCGTTAAGCCACTGAGCAGAGCGAGCAGGAAAGGAAGTCTCTTTGTTACATTTAGAAAACCTCCGCTCAGGAAAAATCACAAAAATAAAAACACGGAAGAAGGAAACTCAAGTTTGCAAATGTTTCTTTCGTAAATGCTCTTCCTTGATAACTTAGCAGAGTCACCGCAGACTGGTCATTGTTCATTGTGGCTTTATCCTTCTTCAAGGACAGTTGGAATCTTTCCCAAAGCTGCTGTCCTCACGGAAAACTTTCTACCCAGGCAGAAGCTGTGGTCAGGTGACTCTCGACCATGTTCTGCAAAGCCTCCCATCAAAATTCGATCACTCGAGCGCAGGCTGTAAATGGCAGCCATCTTGTTTTAGGCCAAAACGGACCATCTTAATTAAAAGAAACACAAACAACGTTACCACATCATAATGATTGTACAGTGTTAAACCCCACTAATACCCTTATGTGTATGTACTTATCTAACCTTCTGCAACGCGATAAAGCATTAGCACACGTTATTTTAAACGCACAAACACAAACAAATAGCACTTTTACAACACATATTTAATAAAACCGCACATTATTATTAAGCAACATATATGCATCCCACGTGTAGTTTCTCTCATTAGTAATGTTGGTTAATCCAGACAAAAACAAACTATTAATTAATCGTTACAAATTAGTAATTTTAAATCATAACATATAGACGAAACTGGAGCTTAAAACTCGATAAATTTTCAACAGAAAACTCTGCTCCAGAAGGTTCACCTTAGGCCAGAGTTAGGCTCGAATGGGAGTTATCTCCAGAAACCAGACATGTCCCCCTCCCTCCGTGTGCTTCAGTTGTGACCTTCTCTTACGAGGCCTCAGAATGATTCCCCAAAACACCTCACTTCAGGTCATTACCTACGCCACTTCCAGTCCTGAGTGTTTCACATACAAATCATGTTTTTCAGGAGTGTCAGTCTAATTATTTAATGGAAGGAAATGAAGACTACAGCACCCAGAATGCATTAGATTGTCCAATGAAAGCATGAACTGAAAGCAGTGTCTGCAGTGACTTCGAGGGACCAGTTCGTCTTTCTCTAACATACTGTCGATAACTCAGCTTTCTGAAAGACCATGGCAAGGGTTGTTAGCAATCCTGCCTGTGGCAATTTGTAATCACCATCAGCTGAAGAGGAAATACTCTCCACCAAAAAAATCTACGCCTCCGGGTTACAGAGCGCGATAACATGAGTACGCCTAGAAAAGTTTACTTCACATTTGCATTTTATTTACGCTGGCAAAATGTTCCACTTTCCAGCAATTCCACAAGTGTTGTGCATTGGTGCACCCCAGAAAATCCATGGCTGCTGTACATTTCCTGCAGAACTCCTAGGATTGTTTGTGACTCCTTAAAAAAGAGCACATCTGCTCCAAGGGTGTATCTTCCAAGAGTCGCTCATTCACATCACTGATTGAGGTGATTGATGACTGGCGAGTGTTTAAAGTCAAACTTTGCCACAGGCTTCAAGGGTAAGAATGGTTACCATCATGTCTGTGATCTATTTTGCAGTCATAAATAAAAGCACTATTTGGGGCCTTCTAATTAAAATAATAAATAATAAAAAATAATAAAACTTACAAGGTAATCATGCTTCTATTGGGGAGACATGCGATAATAGCAGATGGCAAGTATTTACTATTATTTCAGGGTGAGTAGATAAAGACTTCTTTGAATGGATGGGCTGGGGGCATTGCTAATCCTCAAAATTACACCAGAGCAGAGAATCAGTGAGATAATCAGTCTTTGATTGGAAGGGCTGGGGCACTGGGCGTCTTCCTGATAATGCCAGCAGATAATCACTTCTCTGGTAGAAGGGAGGGGAGGGCAACATCTGCAAATAAGGATATCAGCATGTTACAAGCCATCATATTATAAGGTGGTTTAATACAACATTAATGGTGTTTAAACTGGTATAAGTACTATGAAAAGATCAAGTCATTGATAAGGCAAATTGTCACCTGCACATTTTATCCTATATTATTTTTAAAATAAGGAGTGTAAATAAACAGGTACTGAATACAAATTCCACCTTTTTAGGTAAAGCCCACTAGACAAAGCATGCACTTTCGGTTGCGAGGCATTTTGTGGCTTACCATGAACACAGAGGGGCTTGGATCTTGCCCATTGCTTACCATTGGTTAGCTTTCCCTGTCTCTCTCCTTTGCCTTCTTCTTATTCATCTCTCAGCCTGTCAATCTTGTGTTTGTCCCACCCATGGAGCATTGTCTCTATACAATCTCTTTGATTTGCTGACATTGCTGCTTCCACTACTTGCATTTCAAGCACTACTTATTTCTTTTGTGTGAAGTACTCCATTAGAGTGGACATGTTTTTGAGCCATCTACCGCATGTACATCTCTCCCCCTGCACTCCGTGTTGCTCTTCGTTCCCAACTGCTTCTCCCCCCCCTCCTTTCTCTAGCAAATGTGGTTCTCCCCATTGCTTCCCTCTACCTGTTATTTCCTTGTTGGTTTCCCCCAGCCTCCATATTATTTTTGCCCCTGCCCTCCTCTGTTGCTTTCACATTTCCTCCTCTGTTGGTTTGGTGTTACACCACCCTCCCCTATTTTGCTTTGCCATTCCACTCTACCATCCCGTGTTGCATTGACATATGCCAAGTCTCCCCATTTTGCCTGCGTGCTTTTAAAGAAAAATCTTTTGCACGTTTTCTTTTCTTTTGAATCACAGATCTAACTCAGATCAGTAACTAAAAAGAAAAAATCATGAGCATCATTCTGTTGGCATCCGGATGCTTGGTGTGCGCACCAACAAAATGAAGTGGGAGGTTGCGTCAGAGACTTTTTTCTACTTTAGCTTTGCGGTACAGTATCGCTGATGCTGGGCAGCCTTGCTAAAATCCTTTGGCAAAGTCAATAGGTCACAAAGATGAGACCTAATGGCTTTGCCTATGCTTGGTATATGCCTAGTTTGAATGTAGATGTGATGGCCAAATCCTCCCACATATCTACAGTTTAGACACTGTGTGAACGTTTTGTATATTTAATTCACCACCATAGGTGATAAGATGTGAAAGTAGGACAGGAACTTACAGGAACTTTTGGCATGGTATTTATAAACCTACAGTGCCGCTCCTCCATTTATTGGACATAGGACAACAGGGAACCCCATTTACATTTATTTATAAATATAATACATTCATTTTGGAGATTTGTTTTAGCAAGTGGGAAGTAATACTTACCTGGTATTCCAGCGAGCTACCTCATTTTGTTGCAGGAGGGTTGACCCGAAGGCCATGGGGGTCCTCAGTACACTGGCAAGATGTACTGGTGCTATCCACTAGGGGTAAGAAATGTGTATATTGGACAGAAAAGACTATAGACTGTGTTGTGTTTCACACATGCAATTCGCATATGGTGTAACTTGCCCCTGGAAATGCAGGAGTGATCTTTCCGACAAGAGCTGCCCACTGTCAGGGGCCGTATTCGGAAACTGCCTCCATTTGATAATACACTCAAAGCGCATAGAAACCACAGTGAGCAGTGTGAACAGATGCCAACTTTCCCAGAGAAAAACACCGGCCAGTTGTTCACATTTTAACATTAATGCAAAGGTCCAGTCGTGATTCTTGCATAGAATTGTGCATTAAGTCATCTGCATTCATTTTTAACGTGTTTTTTTGCCTTATTTTAATTATCAGCAAAATAAGCCATGTTTCGCTGGTAGAGGCTAAGGCTGGATCCCCCTCTTTCTATTTGAACAAATCCAACCCACACCTAAAGACTGGGGGTAATCACTCCGGGCGTTATTCTGTAAACGAGATGTGGGCAGCTTCTATCCCCCCGCACCCACCCGGGACACTGCACTGCACCCACTGTGCGGCCATGGGTGCAGCACATCGAGCGAGGGGAGCATCAGAGAGTGCAGTCTGCTCGCACTGATTACACTTGCTGAAGGCTTCCCTCCAGCCATTTACTCTCAACAAGTAACCATTGTATAGCTCAGCAATGTGACCTTGGTGCACTACCAATGATTTTTTTTAACAGAACAATACTATTCTAGATAGTAACGTCTCTATTATACAGAGGTGAAGCTTTCCCCATAAACAGTAATGCAGCTTGCTTCAGAGGTACAGGTCTCCCTGCAAACACAACAGTGAGTACTGCTTGCTCAAAATCAACCTCTCACACATTGGGGCAAACAGCACATAGTGCTGCACAACCACAACAGAAAAACATGCTGTAATAATAGGTTTACCACAGCTTTTCCACACCATTAATTTCTAAATTTACAGAGCATAAAGATAAGAAGAAGCTTGTGTTGTGTGCACAACGTTAGCCCATAACAGTAGGTGAGGCGCTTGTTCAGAAACAAAACTAGTGGAGGCATCAGGATAGCGGGATCTTTGCAGGCTGTTGCAATATGTATCCTGCCTCCAAAGAAAGCCTTTCTAGCGGAAGAGGGGCCAGGGCAGCATGTAAAAAAACCTTTACAAATGGGAACCTTCCAAAAACACAGGCTGAGCTGGCCAGGTAGGAACAAAAACAAAAAAGAAGTGCGCCTCCACAAATAGAAATAGCCAAAAATGCCAGAATACAGCACTAGGCCTATACTCTAGGGGAGGGAGCAAGAGTCAAGAGGGAGGAACATATACTACAAATAAATCACACGAAAGCAAGCTTTTACGAACAACGCACTCATTAATAAATCAATAGTGATGGATGGGTTTAAAGCCCGGAGAGTGAATCCAGCATGTCTCGTACCAGCACATGCATGCTCCCTAGCCTAGACCTAAAAATGACCTTAAGTATAAAATTGCCAGAAGTACACATTCATTATCCTTTGGTCACTCTCACACTCACTCTCCGTTACTCATTTTCACACACACTCCTGCTCCACACACATGCCCACATGCTCAGCCTCTCTCTTTCTCTACTCTCACACTCTCTTATACTTACACTTACGAGGCCACTTTCTCTTACTCTTGATCTCTCTCATTCACTGATTCTCACACATATAACAAACACTTTCACTAGCTTCTACTCTCTCTACCTCACTCATTCATACTCACTCACACTACTTCACACATACACAGAGCAACCATACTGGAATTACATTTTCAGTAACAATGATCCTACCCATCTGGCTTGCCTAATCCTGGTCATTTTGGCTAGGTGATCTGAGGAGGATCTTAGGGCTCTTTTTGGTGTATAGGGTGTAATCAGGGTCCTGAGTAGAGTTGGTCCTTTGCTGTTAAGGCCCCTGTGTGCTATGCATAGTGCTTTCAACTTGACCCTGGCTTGTATCAGCAGTGGAGCCAGTGGAGTGTTTTCAGAACCTCTTTCGCTGACTCATACCTAGGTATGCTTCTGAGTAACCTGGCTGCAGCATTTTGTGCAACCTGTAGTCTATTCAACACATATGGGTGACCCCAGGAAGAGAGAGTTCCCATAGTCTAGTCGCGAGACCACCAGAGACTGTATCACTGTTCTTCTGGTCTCATCTGGGATGAGGTCAAGAATTGTACGGTGCATCCGCAGAATTCCAAAACAAGTGGCAGCCAATTTCCTGGCTTGAGTTTCCATGGTGAGGTTGTGGTCAATCCACACTCCTAGGTTCTTTATGGAGTTTTTATGCACCGGTGGACGTCCCAGTTTTTTAGGCCATTCCATGGTGACTTGTGTCAGACGCTTATTGCCTAGGAACATGAGTTCCGCTTTGTCCCCATTTAATTTTAGCTTGCAACTCATCATCCAGCTCGCTACCCTTTCCATGCAAGAAGACACTAGGTTGTGTTTCAAGTTGGGGTCCCCTGCCACAGACACTACCAATTGATTGTCATCTGCATATGATACGATTGACAACTCAAATTCCTGGACAATCTCGGCCAGAGGTTGCATGTACAGGTTGAACAATGTAGGGCTGAGGGAGGAGCCCCATGGCACCCCACATGTAACCTCTAAGCTGTCTGAGAAGTGTCTGCATTCTGTGGTCTGAAAGGATCTGCCCTTCAGGTATGACACTATCCATCTAAGTGCATTGTCTTGAATCCCTGCGCTCTCCAATCTGAGAATGAGTGTTTTATGATCCACCGTATCCAAGACTGCACTTAGGTCGAGCAGCAAAATGGCAGCGCCCCCTCCTTGATGGAGGATTCCCTTAAGTTCTTCTATGACTAGTAGTAGAACGGATTTGGTGCTGTGTGCTGATCTGAAACCCATTTGGGTCTGGTGAAGCACCTCATTCTCCTCTAAGAACTGAGACACCGTGTGGTTGACCTGTTTTTCCACTATCCTTCCTAAGATGGGTAGGAGTGAGATAGGACGGAAGTTACCCAGATCTTTTGGATCTACATGTGGCTTTTTGAGCCAAGGTCGAACTATGGCGTGTTTCCAGGATTTTGGTACTTTCCCTTGTGTGAGGGATAAAGTGAGTAACTTTCTGGCAGTTATCAGAATAGTGTCTCCCCCTTGCAGCAAAATGTGAGGGGGTATCGGATCAATGGGTGACCCTGATTTGATGCTTTGTAAGATCTGGGTTGTGGTGTCTTTATTTATCGCTGGAAATTCTTTAAATATAGGTCTTGCTGTGTGCCCGTTGGAGGCCTTGGTGCCTTGAGGGTCTTGGTTATGTACACTCCCTATCATGGAATTGTAACTGGTTGTATAACTGTGCCACAAGCACGGGAAGAGACAATAACAGTGGGAAGCCATCTTCGAATGTTACTTTGTATTCTTGCAGGGTGGCCCCACATGATGCACTTAGATTAAACGAGATGGATCTTTTGGAATGAGCTAATATTAATTATACCAAATAATATGGTTACACTGTTCCAATATGGCTACCGCATTGTGCTTAAATGCAATGTGACAGCTTTCTTGGAAGGATACAAAAAATTGTACCAAGATGGCCATACACCTTGGATTCGAGTTTGGACATTCTTGTGGCACAATTATGCAAGCAGTCCTAAAGCCAATAGTGGAAGCAGCAGGTAGTGGACAAGGGGGATGCGGCGACAGAATGGAAAGAGAGTCACCATGTACCAGCAGTGCTTGGTGTATGTATGTATGTATGTATGTGCAGTCTTATATAGCGCTCAAATTACCCTTGGGCATCTTGGCGCTTGCATTGGAACCCGTCCTGGTTTTTCCCTGTGAGATAACCCATACTGGGCATCCCCAAGGTGAAAGCCAGGCATCCCGCCGCTGGGGGCCATTGTGGAGATTAAGCAAGCTTGTTGCCCAGAGTTGCATAGTGTGAACTTGTGCTTAGAGTAGGCACCGAAGCGAGAATTATCAAGTACGTGGACAATTGGGCTCCAGACCCTGCTGCGTCGGGAATCGAACCCTGGTCCCGGGTCTCACCTCTGCTTCAGGGTATGCCTCCTCTAACCAGTGAGCTACACTTCTCCAGCACAGGGTCAGAGGGGAAGTGTTTGAAGGGGACGATAAGGAGATAATGATAGAATGTATGACTTAAACTGAGGGCAGAAAGATAAAGGCGAGGGCAGAGAGTGAGTGACAGAGAAAAAAAGGGAAAGAGAGATAGAGAGAGAATGGCACAAAAAGCTCTACAAAGAAAAATAGTTCCCTGATAGCAGCAGTGAAAGGATACACTCAACCATTTAAAAAGCAGGGTGAAACCTAAATGCTCTTGGTGCGGGATAAACACAAGAATAGGAAGGAAAACCATTGTATTAGGAGGAGGATATTTCAATAGACAAGGAAAGCATCCAGTCTGGAGCAAGGGGCAGATCCAAAGTCCACTCTAAATAAATGTTAACGGATTGGTGGCAATGCTGTCTGCAACAGGCAGCTGAAGCGGTTTGTAGTGAGACTGTAAAAAACAGGATGTCATGGGGGGCTGCTGGGAAGTGTAATTGGGCTAACTTCACATTACACGTATTTACAATTTGAGACATGGAGATAAACTGGTTTACTCGGAATCACGTGATTTTTAATTTGTGCCAGCACCATCATTAGCTAATAATAGACCCAGCGACAAAAGTCCTATGTAGCCAGTTCTGTTTTATATTTTAATAAATTATTATTTACCAACCACAAAATACTTGGAGATTGAGTGGTATACAGTTGATCGATTAATACCACCCAAAGCAGATGAAAGGAAGACAGTACCCTGGGCCCATCAGGTGTATGAGTTCCTGCTTCTCATCAAGGGGACATGTGAAGAATAAAGCAGTCCAATTACAAGCTTACCATCCAGAAGAGTACAGCCAACACCCTAAGGGGTGTATTTGATGAAAAGGCCAGAATTCGTCAGTCTGACCCGAGAATGCCTATGTTGACAGACCCTAAACCTTAGGACTCTTCTACGTTTGTGTTGCTCTCCGTCTAAGGTTCCAATAGCCAGATTGATAGAGTGGTGTTGACAGCAGTGCTTAATTTGTAAACAAATAAGTTCCGGGTCCCTCGTCAGGAGATCGCTGCAGCTTGCACCACCTATTGGCAGTACTAACACAACCACTATCCACCACACTGCCACAAGTGTGACAATTCAGACTATTCCAGGCTCCCAAAGCTGTACGAATGGCGTGGGTTGCAAGTATGTCATTTTAATGTATATAAAATTAGTACACAACTGTTGTTGTGCTCATCTCTAAATTAGACAGACAACGCCACCATGTGGCAGACTTTCATAAGTGCAGGTGTTGACAATTAAGTGCCGGGCCGAACACCTGAAACCACTGGCTCAAATTAAGCACTGGGTGACAGTGATCCCCTCTCGCTGGTGCTGCTCTCCAACAAACTCATAATCAGCCTTCTATCTGTATCTTATGCATCAACATACAGGCTGTAGAAAGTAATGACCTAATGTATCATTCAGAGTTCTCGAAACAGTCCCTATATTTCCGCAGGGAATGGCTTACCATATAAGAATATTTTTGTGTCAACGAGTGTACTAATCTGTCACAAGGCAAAAATGACCATTCAACAGGATTGACAGAATCCTGCCCTGTTTTGCGACTTCTACCAAAAGCTGTCCCTCAAGGCCTGCTTCCACTCTATAAAAACCTTACCACCCTTTGTACATCTGCAATGACAATGAAAAAACAGAAAAACATTTTGATGCAATTTGTAAGAGGTTCATGCCCTTCCTGCTATTGAATTGCAAGTTGTTGCAACACAGGGACTGACTGGGACAGAAAATAGGCCCTAAAAGCGGCCCCATTAGCAAACCAGATAACTAAAAAAGTGGCCCACCTTTGCAAATCAAGGCAGATTTGTACTTGTGCAGTACAGGTGTTTTGATAGGTATGTGAGTCTGCATGCGTTTGTGTTTGCTTCAGGCAATATCTGTGGTAATATCAGGGAAGTCAACAGTAAAAACTGGCCCAACAGACCATAAAACAGGCCCACAAACAGCCAAAACACGGGCCCACACACTGACCTGTCAGACCAGCCCTTCGGGCACTGCCAGATTGCTGTATCAGCCAGTCCGACCCTGTTGCACCGAGAATAGTGCAAGTGGCACAGACATTTGTGACTTGCAATGTACCTTTTAGACAAGGCCAGATTGGCCATTTATTCCTTCGGGCATTTCCCCGGAGGGCTGGAGTCATTGGAGACAGGGTTTTAATGACTTGGGGCCGCTGCTGGTGCTCCTGTTCCTTTCTCTACAGCCTACCGAGGACATTTACAGAAGGTAGGAGGCGCTGAAAGTGAAAGAGAGAGGGAGAGAGACTGAGCAAGAAAGAGATAGAGAAAGAGAAAGAAGGAATGGATGAAAAGAGACGAGTGGCAGAGGAAGCGAGCAGAGCAGATTTAAACATTTTTATCGGGGTTCTCTTTGGTCCCCTGTCTGGCGCCACTTTTCTACATTGCGCCTTAGAGTTTTATGGTCGCCAAATCTATGAATTTGCAAATCACAGACTAAATGCAACACCCTTTAGCATCTCCGGCTCTGCAGGCACCAATCAAAAGGAAGGAACAAAACACTGAATACAAAACGTTAAACACATTGTATAGCTGCAAGTTAAGCATGCCCACATGTGCCTCAAACCTTTTATGGAATATCATTTATTAAGCAAATCGCACGTACAGTGACGTTGACGCTGGCTGCGGCACTGAACAGTTTGCCTCCTTACAGAAGCTTAAAACACATTGAAGTCGGAGCTTCAGCGCTATGAAGACCACGTGGTGACGAATATTCACTTTGGTTCGTTGTATTTTCATAATGTAAGGTGGGTGATTCTTTTCCCTTTATAAATGCACGGCTGAAACGCGGGTGCAGCTTCGATCAGCAGTAAGACCAGTTTTACCCTAGAAACTCCACACAGTGACGTGTAGATTTAACAAAGTTTTCAACTGCAGAAGGAAGCACATTGATTGCCCAAAACCCACCATCACCTAATGAAGAATAAAACTAACACAATTTTCTAATGTGTAACTCAACTCTATGTATGTAAAAAATTGAAGAAAATCGATATGCTAGAGGCATCCTTTAGTCAGCCACAATTATTCTGTTTCCTGTTCCACTGGGAAAAATATTTATGAATCCAGCCACAAATATTCTTGCTTTTCTGGTTCCCAGGCCTGCAGACAGAAGCCACAACAGCTGGCATCCCCCCAAACCCTCCCCCGAACATTTTGTGGGACTTTGAGAGTTAATCGGAACAGCAGCTGAAAGTCTGAACTTCATTCCTCCATTTAAGAAATAGAAAGAAAAATGGATTTTCCCAAGTGCTGCTTGAAATGGCAGCAGGTGAAACAGCTGGAGGGCTAGCTGGGCCAAGTGGAGGCCACCGTGAACTCTAAGGCATGCCCTGCAGCATCCTAGCTGGAGACCCCGGTGACCTGCTTCAGTGCTGGTGGGCATGGAGGCTGCCGATGGGTGAGGAGGGCCTGGTAAAAATGTCTTGCAGGCTGGGTTTAGAACTGTGAGGAGGCAGAGCAGAACAAAAAGAGAAACTAAATAAGGAAATATTTTCCCCGAAATGTGCTTGGTAAACTCTTTTCTAATGATTCAAAGGAACCTGCGAATATGTGAGAAAGATTTGGTGAGGCTAGCGGGAGCCGCTCAAGCTGTTATAAGTGACTGCTTCTCCCTCTCTGCCCAGAAAAGGATTGTACAAACCTCGTAGTAAGACTGGTAAGATCGAGATCTCCCTTGTGCCTGGATCTGTTTTGGCAAATTGGGCAAGATTAGTAACCAAACTGAAATCTTGCATCTAAAAAAAACTTTTTGGGGACCAATCAGAATTCCTTAATGTCATTCATACAGTACAGGAAATCTGGTATGTTCCAAAATACATAGGAAGTCATTTGCTGCTTTCTTTCTGGGTATGGCTTGGTAGCTGGAAGGTCAGGTGTGGCCCATTAATTTGGTAAAGGGAGGTTAGAAAACGAAGGAGAGAAGGGGGACTCCTGTTTAGTCCTGTGAAGTCATGCAAATGTCCAAGGAGCAAAGCCCTTTCTTCTCATATTCAATATAAGCCTTCACATTACGCCTTCTACCTCACTCCTTCACAAATATTCAGTGTCGACATACTTAACAGCACAGCCACATACAGTATATTCACATGTGAACTGTATCTTTAAATTTCCCTTTCCATCACTCCCACACTTCACCCAGACACCCTCGCAGCTAAAAAGAATTTCCACCAAAGATTCCAAACCTTGGCTCAATGGCAGCATTTATGCAGAAAGACATAAGCTTGAGCTAACTGAACGATCGGGGAGATTCTCACCATTCTCGTAAACTTCAAACACCGGAGATCACTGAGGAGCATTTACAACAAACATATCAGAAGCTTGAAGGCAAATTTCTTTAGAAACCAAATACATAAAGTTAGAATCGTCCCAAAAAACTGTTCGAAATTGTCAAGCTAGAACCCAATAAATAACCCAACCCTTCCCAGACAGGTTCTAAGCCACAGCCAAACTGCGAGGATTTTGCCTCCTTCTTCATGTAAGATCAAAAGTGACCTGCAGACTGCTAGGGAGCATCTCCCTTTTACACCTCATATTAGCACCTACCCCCACATCGGATCGCTGAGACACCATGTCTCTCAGCTTACACCATAAAAAACAATGCTTCTTGGAGCCTTTTCAAAACCTTTGATGAAAGCCTAATTCTCAAATCCTAACAGTACTAAAATCCTCAAGTCACTTTAGCGACCTTCTACCAGCGAATGTCTTCAGTGTCATCAAAATGTCCTTACTTCCTCTCTGGACCAAGATAGTTAATGTCTCACTACTTCAAGGATCGATCTATGATTCCCTTAGAGCTAGGCAGGTTCTCCTATTTTGAAACAACTTATGGTGGATCATGCAGACCTAAACAACTTCTGCCCAATTTCTAATGTTTCGACCCTCGCAAAGCTCCTTGAGAAATGTGTTCATGTGCAACTTTGCAACCACATTGAACAATTCAGTCTTGAGATCAATACCAATCTGGCTTCCATCATGGCCATAGCACTGAATCGGCGCTCACAAACATAGTTGATGATGCACTAAAAATGTTGGCTCAGAACAAACCCTTCCTTTTTATCCTCCTTGACCTCTTGTCAGCCTTCGATACGGTCAACCATGATAGCCTCCTAGACTTACTTGAACGTAGGATGGGGCTTTCGGGGTCCTTCTTAACTGGTTCACTTCTTTTTTCCACAATGGAACTCAAAGAATCAAGGTCAATGTGTCCCTATCGAACCCTGCAAAGGTCACACTAGGGATCCCTCAGGGTCTTCGCTCTCACCCACTCTCTATAACTTGTTCATTGATCCTTTAATCGAATTGTTGGATTCATCTAACATTCACTATCACATGTACGCAGATGACACCCAACTTTACTTGAAAATCTCTTCCCCTCGAAGATATTCTGTCTCTCAACACAACCCTTTAAAAAACCCAAAACTGGCTGACATCTACCCACTTCAAACTAAACACACTCAAAACGGAATCCCTCCTAATTTCCTCCCTCACACATTCACCGGACATCGCAGAATGGATGGAACAACTAACAGCTCTTAGCTGCTTACCACAAATTATAGATTCAATGAGGTCTCTGGGAATAATGCTTGACAGGCATCTGAAATTGCAGAGCACATCAGCTCTGCCTCCAAAGGAACAAACTTCCACATGAAAATCTTAAGAAAAGTAAGACCCTTCTCACCCCCTGATGACTTCAAGTCTTCTGTTCAAGCCCTAGTGATTTCCAGGTTGGGAGTGGAATCCTCTGCTGCCTACCCAGATCTAAGCTAGCGCCACTTAAGGCCTTTCTTAACTCTGCTGCTAGGCTCATTACAGGATCTAAAAGAAACAATCACGTCGCTCCTGATCTGAAATCTCTAAAGTGGCTCCGATATGAGGCAAGGATTCATTTGAGAATTAGCCTGCATGATCCATAAAGCCCTAGACTTCAACAATCCAAAATAGCTTGCACAAAAACTGCAGCTACCGGGTGGCTATAAATCATTTAGAGGCACTAGTTCACTACTGTTGAAACCACCAAAATTTTACAAAAAGAAAACATATAACCGAGCCTTCTCAGGTATTGGCCCAGGAATCTGGAATGCCCTACCCTCTGACATCAGACTGAACCATTCAACTGCTTCATTCAAGAAAGTAATTAAAGCAAAACAAATTAATACATTTCTGCTGTAGAACTCATGAACTATACTCCAGCACACAATTTGTCCCTTAGTGTGCATGTATCCTTATTTCTAGCATGCTATGTTTTTATTTTGGGGTTTTTGTCTGTCTTCGAACCTGAGGTGTTCTCTCTGGGTGATTCTACCATAATGCACCCCGTCTTTGATGATGTTGTTTTTCTACCGGTCTCCTTGAACACTGTAAAGCGCTCTGATACCGGCAAGAGTCAGATGCGCTATATAAAACTTTATAAATAAAGGATAAAATAAAAATCATACCAACTGCTGATGAAGGCACTCTTGTCATGAAATGGATATTGCTGACAACATCACCACACTTCATACATGTGTAATACATGGCTCACCACACCTGTACACACATCCTTGCTTGACATTCTAGTCCACAGAGACAGTAAGTAGTTCTCTATGGAACTACTCTCCAGCCATTTATCCCCCCAGTGTACACCATATGAGTGGGTTCATTGGGCGATTCTTTACTTAGAAACATTTCCAGTGATTAGTGGTGTAGGACGTCTAAGACCTTTTTATGCACATTCCCTGGACTTGTTTATTGAGCCAGGCCGACTGTTTCACAGGAGTTTACTAACATATAAAAAGTGAGTGTACTGTGTCCCTGACAGTAGTTAGCATTCTAGTGTTTGTTGATTCTTTGAGCTACACTGGTCATATCACTTCAGCTTAGCATAAACAGCATGTGACATTATGTTATGGTATGTTGTGTTATGTTATTGTTAGACCTGTCAGCCTTAGGGTGGTCTTCCCCCAAACGTTTTGCTGTTTCCCTCCATTTTCTGCTGAAATTCATTTTTGTTGGCCTTAGGACTCTGCTCTATATCACTGCTAACCAGTGCTAATGTACTTGTAAACACCCCCTAAACATGATAAAATTGTCTTACACCTGATTGGCATATTTAATTTACTTATAAGTCCCTTGTAGAGGTGTACACTATATCCCCAGAGCCTGTACATTAAATGCTACGAGCCTGGAGCACTTATTGCAACACCCACTTAAATAGCCCCTTAAAACATGTCCCAGACCTGCCATTGCAGCTGAATGCAGTTTTTTAAACTGCTGATTTGACTTGCCCTGCATTTCTGAAGTGGTGGAGTGCTAACACCGCACTTCATTACTTCTTTGTAAAAATGCCCCTCCGATTCTCTCTTTCTCTCTCTCCTTTTCACACACACACACACACACACACACACACACACACACACACACACACACACACTCTTTCCCTCTCTCTCTCCTTCTCACACACGCACCCAAATCTCATCACCACAGCTAAAGGATTAGTCCACTATTATAGAAATATATTTGCTACAGCTAAACAAGAACATCCAACCAATAAAACGTCAATTGTAATACAAAAACCCTGCAGCACCTCATGTTATGAAAGACCCACCTGCTGACAGCATATCAGACTTTCCTTATGCTTAAAATAGAAATAAGTGTTTTAAGTCTCTACTGATTACAGAGGTGATCCCATTCATTGTGACTGTGATGGTTCATGGCCTTAGCTTGGGTAAGGCTGAAGCATAGCCATGTTTTCGTAATAGGCCCAACCAGGTTCCCTTGTCATTGCTTAAGACACCCTTGTTCTTGCTCCAAACAATGCATCCCAGTATTGTGGGATTTGAATGGGGAGTGTCCTGTACAGGTAGGCACTCCAGCAGGGGTGTGTAGCTCAACATGTAGATCCAACCCAACATTCTCCCTGATGCACAACAGCCTTTTTGCTGCTGCTCCCAAAAGTGCAGCCCAGTATTGTGGAAACTGAATAGAAGTGCTTGTACAGGTAGATGCCCCATGGAGAGTGTTGGGTTGGACATGAAGGGCATAATTTATGAGGTTCTGGTGCAGGGCGGTGCTGCAAGGAATCTTGCTGCGCTGCCCTGCATCAAAACAAAAGGGCAAGAATGTGCTGTATCTATGTGATACTGTGCATTCCTGTCCTTTTCCCCTGCTGGTGCACAATGGGCTGCTATGCACCAACGCATGCACCCTTCCACCATCGTGCAAGGGTGCCTGCTTTGCAGGGCGGATTGATTTTGTGCATAAAATAAATAAATTCAGGAGATTTCCTCTTTCTGTGGCAGCACACATAGAAAAAGGAAAAACAAGTAAAAATGACGACATTTTTCCCTGTTGTGCCTCCCTAATGTCAGCCCTGGGGTGTGGTTAGATTGTGACGCTTTGCCAGGTTTGCAAGTTCTCATAAATCTGGGAATGCTTCAGATTCCATAGGTGTTGCGTGGGAACACCCACAGCAATACCCATGGAACGCCCCTTTCACCCAGTGTTCTGCGTGAAAGGGGCACATATTTATAAGACCATGAAAATCCACGTAAAGTGGCTTTATGTGGTCTTGTAAATATGCTGGGGCACATTGCGCCGGATCGCAACATCAAAAAAGTGACATTCAAGCAGCACAACAGTGCCGCAACGGGCCTCATATATGAGGCCCAAAGTTATTTAAAGGGTGGATAGCAAGGCCAGGGCCTTTTAACCATTGACCTCACCACCCACATCATCCATGTATCATCCCCTCCGCCCCCACCTGGTCTCCGTTTATTTCAGATATAAGATTAAAACAATTTAAGAGGTTTAGCAAAATAAACTTATATTATGAACCAGTTGGCGTTAATGTGGCACTTTTGTGGATTGTAATTATTACAAGGCACCTTGAATATAAATGTGGGGTTGGCTTGAGGGAATGGTTGATCTACCATCCTTTCCACATTAGCTCTAGCAATCTTTTGCTTACAAAGCTCAGATACTAAAACTGTTAAGTATATAGCTGTGCTTGTCCACAGGGAGGTCACCCAACTACAGGATTGTGAATGTCAAGGATCTGGTTTGATTATTGCTGGAGTCATTTGGTTTCTGTTTGAATTATGCCACAGTGATGTGTAACAATGTGTATTTCCCCATTTTTGAGTCTGGTGTGTTAACATGTTATATGCACATAAATGTTTTATTTCTTGACACCTGTCATTGAAGGCTATTAAAAGAAGCTAACAGTCCCTAACAAGGAGTGGTTCACAGCACTTGAACGCCACCACCATTTGAAAAGGTCACTCACACCGACTAAGGGCCCGATTACAAAGTGGGACGGACCTGAGTCCGTCCATCTTCATTTGGGAACTGGGACCGAACGACCTCCTGTCGTCAGTCCTAACCCAGCAATTAGGAAGCGACCGAACACTGTTTGGTCGCATTCCTATTCTCTACAATGGGAGTATGAATTCTGATCGGAATGCATGCTCTCATTGTAAAGAGCTGTGGTGCTGTTCATTCCTGCACCCCGTGGCAGGCACCTCAAGGTGTTTGCACCAGGTGCAGGGATCAACAGGGGGCACCATAGGTGCCCTCTAGGCCACCATCCGGAGACCTTGCACCCATGGAGGCCCTGCTGGGAGCCCCCAAAGTCAGATTCTCACAGCCTTTCTGTGTCGGATAGGCCGGCACAGAAAGGCTGTTTGAATCTGCCATCATAATCCCTCGGGCAGAAGGAGCCACCCGAGGGATTACTGGAGACTTTCTGAATGGCAGACTGGCTATCCGAGCCTGTCGGAGGCCATTCAGATATCCAGTTTGGATTCCTATCCGACCGACCCCATCAAAATAGGTCGGTCGGAAAGGAATCCGAACAGCCAATTACGATGCTGTATGAACTGCTCCGACCAAGGTTCGGAGCTGTTTCCTACGGCATCGTAATCGGGCCTAAAGCGTTTGCTCCATTGCCCGGAGCATCGCTTTCCTCACCTGGACCGCAGATCAATTCTCAATTCCTTGAATGCAACCACCTATTCAGGTCAGCATGACCTCGACCTAGGGCGCTGGCATTATTCTTTTGAGCACTGCTCTTGCCCGTAACACGGATCAATCCCTTGACCGCAACCGACTTGCAAGACCACTTCCAGGACACTGCCCTCATCGCTTATGAGCCACGGCCTTCACAGCCCACAAAGCGGCTCTTTTTTTACCACTACTGCCTCATACAGGCCCCTGACTTTAACAGGTCTCTGTCTCAGTCACCAATTATCTTGTTCTGAAGATGATTCAGGTATTGTGTTAAAGGGATCGAAACGTTGTTGACTTCTCACACTCTGACACAACCATATACCCCTCATTATTTTGTGCTAGGGTGTTGCAATGCATTTTCGTTGGCCTGACTGATTAATTGTTTTTGGCCACGCTACTTCTAATGCCTGAGTTCTCTCTTCGTAATGTTGTATATGTTCATGTTGTTCTTTTAATTCCTTACATCAAACGATCATGTCCAGTTGGACAGTAAAATATAGACATCAGTGTATTTCTATATGAATTTTTTCTACAAATTGTTTCCTTGTTAAGGACCGTTGTTCCTGTAAAATACTCTGCACCCAAGGTCCCTGACCACAAAAATTGTGTTCCCTTGTTTTTGTAAAATATATTAAAAGAAGCTAAGGCATGAAAAATCCCAGTCTTGTGTATGTTAAATATGGATAAATCGTGCCCGTATGCGCATAAAAAGAAGATAAGAGTTGTCTACCTCTATCGCCCACTTTGCTTGCTGCTTTTTTTAATGGCATCTTTGTTGCTTCACTAGAGGACCTAATCTTTCAGGTGTTTGTTCCGTTTCAAAAAGGGGAAGAAAAATGGCTTTGTTTTGTCACAACTGGGAAATGTTGACGTAGGAGCCTTGGGTATTAGAAACTGTAAAATCCATACATAGATCTTTATTCGATATCTGATCAGCCTTGTACCACAGTACACTTAGATATAGGATGGACATCAACCGTTTCAGCAGTCAGTATTACATCTAATTAGCACAGGAGCTATAGAATGTGCCTCTCTCTGCCCATTTGTTTCTCACTAGCAGAAAAATAGTCATAAAGTTGATGGATTTCAAACATTTCTTTCTGTATCAACATTTCAAGATGGAGACAACACACCTTCCCTTGGACACCCTATTCCCAAACCTATACATCTAGGTCTGTTTCTGTTCTCTACAGTGGCATAACTAGGCCTTTTGCCGCCCATGGCGGCCCCTGCGTTTGCCGAATTTTAGAGCGGGGGTGCTGGCGATTTTCCCGTGATGCCTACAGGTAAGAGCATGGGGGGGTTGTGGGAGAGCGCCCCCCCCCTTGTTACGCCACTGGTTCTCTCTGTGTTGGGCATAGCATCAGCATTGATAAAAGAAACTTGATGCACCATTTAGGCAGGGCGCATTTGTAAGATCTCGTCAAATCATAGACCCTATGTTGTAAACCGAGGCCCGTGCTCTTGGGAAGTTATTAATTTGCTTTGTTACCCTTGGTTTTTTCATAAAATTATATTTGTTGGCCTTACAATAGCACATCCTGATTTAACTAAAGCTCTGGGGCCTCATTTACGAGGTTTTGCACAGGGCAGCGCAGCAAGGAATCTTGCAGCGCTGCCCTGCGTCAAAAGAAAGGGGCAGGATTGCTACCATATCTATGAGATATGGTGCATTCCTGTCCCTCCCCCCTGCGCTGGCACACAATGGGCTGCAATGCGCCAACGCAGGCGCCCTTGCGCCATCATGCAAGAGTGTCTGCGTTGAAAGGATGATTGTTTTTGTGCAGGAAAGGGTACCTTCCTGCACAAAAACATTCAAGAGAGGTGTTTTCCTCTTTCTATGTGTGCTATAGAAAGAGGGGAAAAAATGAGGCTAAATAAGCATATTTCTCCTCATTGCACTTCCCTAACGCCACCCCTGGGGTGCATCAGAATCTGACACATCCCCAGGTTTACGACCCTCGTAAATTTGGGAATGCTTCAGATTTCGTGGGTGTTGCATGGGAACACCCACAGCAACACCCATGGAACGTCCCTTTCACGCAAAGTGATGCGTGAAAAGGGCATATATTTCCAAGGCCATGAAAACCATGCTAAGTAAATATGCTGCAGCACATTGCGCCACCAGGGCCTCAAAAAAGTGACGCTGCAGCGGCGCAAAAGTGCCACTAGGGCCTCGTAAATGAGGCCCATGGAAAGGAGTGCATACCCAGCCCCCCTGGTTATGTTTGCTACCTCTGTTTGGAGTGATTTGCATCTCTGGGAGGACGTCAGCTGTGTGCTGGTATATATTGTACTGGTCTTTCTTCATGCTTCTGGTTTTTGTTTCTTTTGATTCTGCGGCACACTGGAAAAAGGACCTGCTCACTGCAGGGGGCATATTATAACCTGAGACTGCATGGATTTGCACCATTACAGCTGAGGTTTCATGGGCGCATTTCTCGCATAGACCCGTAGAAAGGATACTTTTTTCCAGCTGGAATAATAAAGTATGACGAGGAGAGCATAAAATCCATAAAAAAACAGAACTTTCATTTGCACAAAGCAGAAAAATCTGCAGTTGCCTAAAAAACAGTGTTTAATGAATATGTGCATTAAAAGAGCAGAGGTTCTAAATGCCATATTTAACCCTCACAAGCGTGTGATCGGTGAAAGATCAGTAAAACGGATACAGTGTGGAAGAGAAAGTTTAGCCTTAGCTAGTCACCATTTTCGGGGACGGGGCTTTCATGTTGCTGCCGGCTGCAACCGGGATGGGGCGAATTACAACCCAATAAACACTGGTGAATGGTTATTTTTGTTGCCAACCTATTTGGGGGGACTATGTGAAACAGAAACATACTGCAGCCTTATTTATTTGAGTCGGCATTTCTGTGGTTTGCCGCCATCAGACCTTAGGCACTTACTTCTGCGGATCTCAAATTAGAATCAAGATGAGAAATTTTGCTTTACACCCGAATGACAATTGAGACAGGCAGGCAGGCTTGGAGCAGGTGCCACTGTAGTATGCAACGCCATAGCTGGTACCGGTGGCATTCAGTACTTAATTTGAGCAGGTGGTTTTCAATGGTCAGCACCGGCACTTAATTACCAACACTGGCGCTTTTCGTGAGCACCAGTTAAGGACACATCCATTACAGGGAGATTAAGTGTTTTGCCCAGAATCACAGGATGTTGAGCTGATGCCGAGACTCGAACCTGGTTCCCCAGCTCCGAGGTCGGAAGCTCTGGCCATTGCGCTACCCCCCCCCCCCCCCCCCTTTCCCCTTCATGGTTAGTAGTTGGTTCTGTTTTAGGCAGTGCTAACAGGAGAAATTGGCTGGAGCAAGCTGCCTTCTGAAGAGAGCCCTGTCACTTATGTTTTTTGCAAATGAATGTGTCCTTGTGTTGATGATTAAGTGCCAGTGCTGAGCCTCGGAAACCACAGGCTCAAATTAAGCATAGCCATCAAGTCTAGTGAATATCGCGTGTATTCCTATTCTATGTATATATTTATTTATTCATGTAGTTGTATTGCGGGAAAATTATCCAGAGGCTTGACTGTCCTTTACACAGACAAAGTTAAGCGGTTACAAACAAAAGTGGGAGAAATAACACGATTTGGCTGGAACATCAATCAATTGGATGTCGATGTGGAATCCTATATTCAGTAAAAGGGAATGAAATCATATACAGTAAATATGTAGAATCGTATATATACAGAAAAATGGAAATAAACCCATATATAAAATGTTCAGAAGTAAAAAGCAGACAAGGAAGGTTGTATGGGAACATAACATTAAGACAGTAGTGGTGAGTAAAAGAGTGAGAGGCATGAATAAACTACAGAAGTATCTCTGAAAGAGAAGAATCTTCAGCTCTTCCTGAGTAGTTACCAGAGAGGTGGTGGTGCATAACCCTGTGGAGGAGAGAGGCCCAAACTCTAGCTGCACTCCTTGTGTAGGACAGTGGGATTTTTCTTGGATGTTAGTGATTCTAAGAGAAGTGTATACGAGCAGGGCCGGACTGGGAACCAAAACCAGCCCTGGCAAAGTTCTCGGCCGCTCCACCCACCCACCTTACCCCCCCACCCCCCTCCGGGGTTGGGGGTGCGGCCCAGCTCTCTGCCAGGGCTTGTTTGCGGCCGATTTTGTTACAGGGCTGATTTTGCACTTGCAGCCCACCAGGGTATTGCCCGGTGCCTGCTACAGCCAGTCAGGCCCTGTATACAAGCTGTGGAGATTTGAGACCTTTTCAGCTTTGAGGCCAAGTATTGGAGGGTGAGGATGTGTAGTACCTGGGGGCTAATACATGCAGTCTTATAAATTGATCCAGCATTCATGGGTAGCCAGTGTAACATTAGTTATGCAGTGAAGCCGGAGTAGTTTGGTTGTTTTTTTTAGTTCCTACAGTAAATATGGCTGCTACATGCAATACCGCTTTCAGGGGAGCGAGGTGCACTCCTGAAATACCAGTATGAAGGGATTTACCATAGCCGAGTTTGGAGAGCACAAATGATTGGACTTGTGTCTTAATGCCTTGTTCTTGGGTTCATTGGCTGATCCCCTATAGGAGCTTCAGCTAGCAAGTTATCCTAGCCATGGCATCAATCTGTGTTTGTAGATTAAGCCACTCAACTGGAATGAAGCCAAGAGACTTAAGGGCATATGTACTAGCCCCTATCGCCACCACAACTTCGCTTTTTAGCATGTTTTGGTGGTGCTAGGGGCATTGCCTTATTTACAAGGCAGCGTTAAGCCACTTAACGTGACTCAACACTGTCTTGTAAATAAGGCCCCCTTTCACGCTATGCTTAGTGTGAAAGGGGTGGGCAGTGGGTGTTGCAGCGGGCGTTCCACCACAACACCCATTGATTTTGACGCTGCCCCCTATTTACAAGGGCAGTGTAAATAGGAGGCAGCGCCAAAATTAAGACCAGGGAAAACCTGGTCTTAAGTTGGCGAATCGAGGAGAAATGCATTATTTCTCTTTGTTTTTGCTTTTTCCACGTGTGCTGCCTTGTGTGAAATGCCTTGGATTGTTTAGGTGTGCAATCTAAAACTCCAAATGTGAAAATCCAGGTTTGGACTTATAGAGTTGATTGTGATGAGGAACTGAGGAAATATTCAGAGAATTTTGTTTCAGAATATGTAAAATCATCCAGTTTGAACTTTTTGCAAGGAGTGAGACATCTGTGGGATTGGAAATATTTGGAGAAATTTGATATCATCAGCATATGGATGACAGAAGAATCCCAAGTTCTTCAGTCTGACACTGAGGGGTTCAAAGTCGATGCTGAAGATCTATGGGCCAGATCTTTAACTGACCCCCAGGGTCAGTGTGGCAGCCTTGGAAAAGCAGAGCTCAAGTCGTATTTGCTGAGTCCAGTTGGTCAAATAGGAGCTGAACCATTTTAGAACTACACTGCCAATTTCCACTCAATCTTGAAGGGTCATGACGAACATAGTATGGTTCACGATGTTGGATTCAGCAATAAGTTCAAGAATGATCAGAAGACAAGAGTTGACAGAATTCAGGATGCATAAAGCCCCGTCGGCAACTTATAGTAAGGTAGTTTCCATGCTACATCATTTGCTGTAACCACAATGCAATTTGTCCACGAGCTTTTTCTCACTGTGAATCGTGCAACCACATTACATCTTTCAATGACATTAGCCAGAAACATCTGGAAAGTTGTTTAAATCCCACAGTTCAGTTGAGAGCTTCTTCAGCAGAAGAGTAACTTGGTCTATTTTGAGACAGTCTGAGAATACAGCTTGAGAAAGAGGTTGTACTACTGTATATCGACACCACAACAGTACCATGGTACAAGAATACAGAGGACAGATTATCATGGGACTAAATATCGAAAGGTAAGTCCTTGTAGGGGTGCATAGATTTACCATTCTTAACTCCACATTTACGTACCTAGAAGATATATGTACCAGATAGGCACATGTATGTGGAGTTAGGTATAGAAAATTTAGATTTCCTTAACTCTCATTATTGTGTCCCATCAATATAGTTGTTTTTCGATATTCTGGGGGCACACCCGAGAGAGAGGTTCACTAAGTCAGTCCAGTAGGATAACAGCTGATAGTACAGTGAAAACTTTCATCTTGCCTGTATCATGTTCAGATGTTCCTAAGTCATATAGTGTATGTATAAACAATTATTATCTAATATGAACTTAATTTATAGTTCTTTAAAGCTTCCTATGGCACTGAATATGTGTTAAAATGTTCTTGACTTGAGTAGGAATGGAAACTACATGGCCTAGGGTTGTACCTTTGCGCATATCTGAACAGTACAGCCTCACTTTCAAAGCCGGCAAGTGGAAGTGGGATTTCAGAAGAATAATGAACCTAGTATTGGATGTATAATAAATGATATCTTTTCTTCTCTTCAAGGACATCCAACATTTCCTCTGGGAGAATATCCTGCCATTTGCTCATTAGATATGTTTTCACTTAGAGTAACACGTTTCTACTATGTGACTAAGCTCCACTGACAAGTATTGAGAAAAAATATATATTCTCTAGGAATTTTATCTCTGTGCTCAAACTGACCTTTTCCTAGTGAGAGCCCTTATCATTTGAAATGACATTGGTCTTTGATATTTTGCTGTGCAGCCTGCTATTTTGCATTAAATGCTAGTTGTACTTTAGGCTTCCCGACGTGTTGTATTTTATTTTTAGGAGTATAAATCTTTGTCCAAGATCCTGGGGATGGGGTACAGCAAATTGTTAGAGTATTTCACTCTAGTGATGGTATTCAGTATGTCATTTGCACATAAGGTGTCACAATTCAGCCATTTCCTCCCAGATTTGCTTCTTTAGAGTCAGGGAGATGGGATAGTGATAATGCAATGAATCCCACTTTTTCTAAGATCTTGGCAAATTCCTCTGCTTTTGTTGCAGGTCTATCAAAATGTATTAAGGAAGAGGGGGTATTTGCCACTCTAATAAAAGAGCTGTTTTGGGTGAGTTTTGGAAGAACTGATGAGCAGTTTTATGTGTTCCTAATTCCCAATGAATTAGAATTACTAATGTCTAATGAGTTTGGATACTAAATGCATGGTGTTATACATAAGGATGTCCTGTCAAAGCAGATTGGAAGAGGCAGACTTGTAGTCATGACAACATGAAACAAAACCATTCCAAAATATGAGCGAGAATCACTCACAGTGAGTGACACTTGACAGGTGTGGAAGGTCTGTGGCGTCAGAAAGCGGTGATTGCAACCCAGGAAAGGGAAGTGGTTAATCAAACTGTGAACTACCTCAAAGGCTACAGTTAAAAAAAGCAAGCAGTTATGATGTCCAGAAATCGGGCAACTAGATAACACAGTGGAAAGGTCAATGACGAATGGTTTTCGTGTTGCTGAAAACAGCAATGCACTATTTTTTACAATAGTTTGTAGGTGCAACCATAGTAACGTCAGAACATGGTAAAGATACGGTGGGGCTTATTTAGAAGGCCTTTGCACTGCGGGTGCGTCACTTTTTCCCATCTTAAAAATGGCGCACTGTCAGCGAAAGGGGCTTGTAAATAAGCCCCTGTATTCTTAATACTATCTTGAAATGGATGTTGAAGAATGTATACAGCTTTGCAAATTGGGCGCTGTGAAAAAATAAGTTTACTGCAAAGCACACTTGTTTGCACTAGATAGAGCGCCACGTTATTCTGAAATTGTAGGGGTGCATCTTATTCACTGTTAGTCCGCACGCACATATTAACCGAAGTAGTTTAGGTGTGACACAGAATTGTATTACTAGAATTGTTTAACATAGGTGTGATTAGAAATGTAACCATGTTTTCATGAAGAGTAATGTCGTAGATCATTGCAATTGTATTTTTAGTAAAGGCATAGTGTTTGGTTTTCATGTAATGCAACGTATTAGTTTAAACATGTGCCATATTAAAGTTGCACATGTAGTCTGCTTACTCACGTATAAAGGAGTAATGAATTGATGCTTAAAGTGTGGTTTAGGAGTATGTTTAATAATTTAAAGGCCTGATCGCATATACGTTTAAAGAGAAAGGCCTGTTCATTTCTTATGTTAGCTCAATGTTGTAGGCCGAAAAATGATTTCCCTTGGTAAAGGATTTGGGTTTCAGGAGGATGGAAAATCTTAGAGAAGTGAAAAGTTTTTCATTCCCATGTTTCTGTTGCATGTGCAAGGACATTTAGCTCGTTAGAGAGACTAGGTCTTTGTTTTAGAAGTTAGGATGGTACGAGAAGCCAACAGGGGAGTACATTGGAATTTACGGATGATACTTTCAGCAGAGATGGTGCCTGGGACCCAAGGTGAAGCTAACCGTCGTTGGATGAAGTACAAGTTTCGCTGGAAAAGTACTGGAAGAAGCCCTGGCTGAAGAGGTGTTCCGAAGAGCGTGTTCTATGTTTTGGGGATTTTGTATTAGGGACAGTGCCCCAAGGGTGGAGCAGTTGAGGTTTAGATGGGAAGCTAGAAGGAGCATCTTAGAACGAGCTCTGACTAAGTGAATGTACTTCTAAGGAAGTCTTCACTTCTGACACTTTTTATTCTCTTGCCTGGGAGGGAAATGCTAAGTAGAGATGTCACCTTAGAGATAGAGCAGAGATAGACTAACTGTTTTTTTTCCCTTTTAGGCTAATGACTTCAAATGTAGAGACTGGACTGACTATTGCATTTTTGATGCTTTTAGAATTGATTATTCTTCTTATTCTGAGTCGAATGAGACTCTTGCGTAGACTTCCTTTTGTACTAGTGCCCATTTATTTTCTTCACCTTGTATTGAGGTGTTTGTATGTGCAATTATTCTTGGTTGTAATAAAATCTTACAATTTTAGATACGGAGTCAGTGGTCCTTTGGAACTGAGATTTGAATCTGTTGATTATGTATTGAGAATTGAATTTCCACTCCTCTATACTATTTAGCAGATAAAAAGATCCTGGCGACCTGAGAGGATTCTTGGAGATTATAAGGTAGGCAAGAATCCGGTCCTATCACACTTCAACAAGTTGCAATATTTGTGCCCTTTGCTCAATCTCTTTCACCAAAAACATTTTAAAATTAAAAAGTACTTGCTAAAGAATTCTCTAGACAAATAGTATTTTGTTTGTAAATAATATTCCTCCAGTAGGGGTGGCTGGGTTTTTTTCAGCAATAAGTTAGCATTAACAGTATTTAACTCTTCTTTTATAAACTTTGCAAACTTGGTGAAGTTGAAGAAGTTTGTAAAATTTAAAAAAGAGCTACAAAGTCGGAGAAGATGGATTTTCACAACTTCACACACCCTCCATATAAGTGATGACATGAGTTTTGAGTTAAAAGAAGGATGTTAGGGCAGACACATTAGTTTATTTCTTTCTTTACTTGTTATGCTGCACAGGGGATGAAGAATTTAAGGAGCATTCAGCCATGGACATCATTTAGGGGTCGCCAGGCATTGCCCCTGCGACCCCTAGCCTCAGAGGTGGTAAATAAATTCAGTGCCAGGAACATTGGGGCAGCTGGGGCTCCACTTTCTTTATTTTCTGTCAATTTTTGCTTTTAAATGTATGTTGTGTGTGTTCTTGCGGGTGAGAGGGTGCTTATGTGTGAGAGAGTGTATATGTGTGATTCTGTGTGAATGTGTAAGTATGTGTGTGTGAGTGAAAGTGGAGGTCATAGGGCGTGTGATGTCACATCCGCTACCCCTGGCATTTCGGTAAATTACGTCCATGTATTCGGCTAACCTAGCGAGGAGAGAATTTCCACCATTTAGATGCAAGTGTGCATTGAAGGCGCAGCCTGGACTCATTCAGCTGCAGACATGGTGTTGATCTCAGGTTTTTTAAGCACTTGGAGGTGGCATGAGGCCTTTTAGGAAATTTTGGCTGCATGGGCTTGATAAAGGCGGATTCTTATCTGTCTTACCATCACCAGGAATCCTTTCAGGCCGCCAGGATCGTTTTATCTGCTGAATAGCGTGGAGGGGAGGAAATTAAATTTTAACAAATAATCAAGCAAATCGAAATTGATCTCTCAAGGACCACTGACTCCAAATCTCAATTTTTAGGGGTTTATTACAAAGCCAAAAATAATTGCACATACAAGCACCTCAGCACGAGGTTAAGAAAATAAATGGGCACTAATACAAAAAAGATCCTACGCAGGAGTCTCATCCGACTCAGAATAAGAAGAATAGTCAGTTCTAAAAGCATCAGGCAGGCAATAACAACTCCAATCTCTATGTTAGAAGTCATTAACCTAAAAAGAAAAGTCAGTTGGTCAATCCCTACTCTATCCCTAAAGTGACATCCCTACTTAGAATTTTCCCCAGGCAAGAGGGTAAAAGGTGTCAGAAGTGAAGACTTCCTTAGAAGTACACTCACTTTGTCAGAGCTCGTTCTAAGATGCTCCTTCAAGCTTCCCATCTAAACCTCAACTGCTCAACCCACGGGGCACTGTCCCTAACTCAAAATCCCAAAAACATAGAACACGCCCTCCGACACACCTCTCCAAACAGGTCTTCTTCCAGTATTTTTCCACTGAAACTTATCACTCATCCAACGATGGTTTACACGTCCTTGGGTCCCAGGCACCTTCTTCACCGAATGTATCATCCCTGCATTCCAGTATACTCCCATATTGGCTTCTCATGCCATCCTAACTCCTGAAACAAAGGGTTAGTTCACTAACGAGCTAGGTGTCCTTGCAACTGAAACAGAAACATGGGAACGAGAAACTTTCCACTTCGCTAAGATTTTCTAACAACCCTGAAACTCAGAGCCTTACCAAGGGAAACCATTTTCGGCCTACAATATTTATCTAACATAAGAAACTAACAGGCCTTCTCTTAAACGTATATGTGATCAGGCCTTTACACAATTTAAATACAAGTTTCTAAAATCACACTATAAACATCGATTTCATTACTCTACATATATGAGTAAGCAAATTACGCGTGCAGACTTTAATACGTTTAACCCTAATGCATCACATTGTACGGGAACCAATTGATTATGCGTTGTTCTAATACATTTTCAATTAAACACTACACTTTAACTTCATAATGACATGATTACACCTCTAATTCATTCTAATACATACTGCTTTTAGTACTACAATCCTAAGTCACACGTTAATACATTTCCACTAAATATATGGGTGCGGAGTAACAGTGATTATGATGCACCCCTACAAATTTCAGAAATACATGTCGCTCTATCAGTTCCCCCCTTTGATGACTAGTGTCATCACACCATTTCACAATTCCTTTGGAGAAAGAACCAACCTAAACAGTACTTGTTGCCATCCTCCACCGTCGGAGTCTCTCCATGTTCTTAAGGTTCTGATATTGACTGTTCTGCAGTCTGGCCATTCGCATTTCACTTGCTCTAAGAGCTCTCTCAACTTCCAAACACCCTCTTCAGTCAAATCCTCTATCTCATGGTGGATCGTAGTAAAGTTACTTATATATTTCTCCAAATCCTTACTGTTGTCAGGAATATACGTACAACATTCCTGGACCTTCAGTAATTTACAGACTCCGCCTTCTTTTGCTAATAGTACTTCTAAAGCAAGGCGGTTCTGCAAAACCATCGCCCTTATCGACAACATCTCTCCATCCACAAGTAATAGTCACTTTGCTGTATTCATCAACAACTCATCAACTACAGTAGCCAATCGTCTGATCTTCACATCATTCAAAACCACACCCAAACTCGGTATCATCGCTCCAAAAACATTCCCAATCACTGCTCCTGCACTCTTAGCTCTCTTCACTCTCGAATGCCGTCCATCCTCCAAAAGCTCCAAATGCTCAGCATGGTAAATCTTCAGAAAAATAATCCCCAAATAGCACGTACCATACCAATTCACAGGTAATCAGACATAGACATTCTTTCCACACACATAATGAACAGTTGGAATCACTTGCACAGAGCCTTGCAAGAAGTTCTTAGCAGATTCTTCCATAGTGAAAATATGATCACATGTAATCTGTCCCACCGGAACTTTTTCCTCTCTGCTCCTTGTCCAGTGCTATAGGACCATAACTCCCTCTAGCTCTGTGAGATCTTTCTTCTTCAGTCCAATCTACTGGACTGTCTCCCGTATCTCGGGTCTGTGTTAGCTTTTCTATATCTATCTTCTACCTGATCTACAAACTTCTTTTCTATATCTGATAATGAGCAGGTCAGATTATGCTGATAAGCATAAGCCGTATCCAGTTCCAAAGACGGTATGAAGTACTTCCTAAGCCTATCTTCTGACTTGTAATAGTCATACTTATTCAGGTGATTGTAAGATGGAACTTCAGGAAGCACTGCATTGTAATTGGAAAAGAAATGCTCAAACTTACCTCTTCCATAAAAGATACTAAGCAATAAACTACATGAAATCCCATACATCAATGGAAGATGGTGATAGCTAATACCCTCGTCCACGTAGGCAGGTAACTGCATACATACATAGCAGTCCTTCGCATCCATAGCATCTACGTACTCATATAGCAGCCTTGCATACGCATTAAGCTTAAAATCACCTTTGGACAAATCTATGTGAAATCTACGACTTTCTTCGATTAATAAAGCTCTTTCAGCTCCTATGATGACCTCCTTTTGGCTTGGAGTGGTAGGTGTAGGTGTTCCTTGTACCTCCGCTCCCTGCTCATGTGGAATAATATACAACTACTATGATTATAGAAACTATCACTGCACCTACAAGTGTACCTACTACTAATTTTGATCTACGATGGGTATCTCCAGCATCCATGATCTTGTGAAGTTCTCAAAGTTCTTGGTTTCAGCAGCAAACAATTAAGAGTCTCTTTCTTCCTCCAAACGTCGCTTGCTAACCAGTTCGAACAATACTTCAAGAGCTGGAAATCCCCTTGCAAATTCAGTTCCTTATTTACACAGTCCACAAAAAGACTCCCTCGCCCTCTTTTCGTCTTCTCTGAGGAAAGTCCCTAAGTTTATTCTTCTTCCACTCGGGCCTAGGTTAACTTCTTTATAGACTTTTATTTACAACAAAGTTCCCTTTCAGTCCAAAATAAGATCAGCTCACAGAATCTCTAAATCATGTTGCAAAAGTTCAAGACGAAGAATGATCACCTCATGGGTCAGTGCCTCAAACCCAAACGTTGGAAAGACCAATCTTTGCAGAATCAGTTCACGGACTTTACTCAGAAGTGGGGGATTCGGAACTGATAGGGTCAGCACTCCTTTGATTTCGAGACCTGAGACCACCAATCCCATGTCAATTTTCACATTCGTAATTTTGCTGACCACAGTCACGAACCTCAACCTCCCCGAACTCACCACTCCTGGAATCAGTCACTACGTACGTCCACTCCGGTGTGGCGTATCTCTGACACGGCACTCTTGCTCTCCTGGGCCTCCTCAGGCCTCCCCGAGCTTGTTCTTCGTCACTCTGTGGGGATTCAGATGTTTCAGAAACTGGGGCAAGATCTCCCTCAGGTGCCAACCTCAGGTTCAGCCGTCTCTGACTCACGGGCCAAACCTCTTCTGCTCTAGTCGCACTTCTGCTCTCTCCCTGGGTACCCTGTGCACTACTTCCTTCTTCGACTGAATTTGACTCTACTCCGCCCACAGCAATACTCTCTCCGTCTGAGTGAAATTAGGGGCTCTGATTGTTGCAATCCCCTTCAGCTCGATTCAGTGCACAACCAGCTGCGTCAGCAACCCTCACAGATTGACTTGCCCTCCCAGATGGCCCTGCCACCTCAGCTGGATTTTCATTCATGAGAGGGGCTGTTTCTTCCAAGGGTGCTGGAACTCTGCGGGTATGGGAGGCATGCACCCAGTTCGGCAACCCTCCACACTTCACTGCTGTGTTCGTGACCAGTATCACCTGGTATGGGCCGCGCCACGGAGCATCCAGGCAACTCTTCCTCACGTGCTTACGAACAAGCACCCAGTCTCCCGGACACAGATCGTGGCACAGGTCACTCGAGGCTGGAACAGTTGCTGCTTGCACCTGCTGAGACACAGAACGGACCACATCAGTCAGTCCTTTGCAGTAATCGAGAATCAAGTCATCAGTGATGCTAATTAGAGCGGTAGCCGGTATTGCTGGCAGTCACAGTGCTCTCCCCATCAAAATTTTGTGTGGTGACAACCCAGTTCTCCTGTCTGGGACACTACGAAGACTCAGAAGGACCAAAGGCAATGCATCAGGCCATTTCAGGGACGTCGATGTACACACTTTTGCCATTCGTGCTTTCAAAGTTCCATTAACCTGCTCCACAATCCCAGAAGCCTCTGGTCGATAGCTGCAATGTAACCTCTGATCCACATTCAATGCAGCACAGAGCAACTTCATGATTTCACTGTGGAAATAAGTCCCTCTATCTGATTCCAAAGAGGTCGGGAAACCGAACTTCGGGATAAGCTCCCTCAACAAAAACGTTGCTACAGTGGGAGTGTCACATCTACGTGTTGGGTAAGCATCCACCCATCTTGAGAAAACACACACCACAACTAAAATGTACCTCAACCCATTACATTTTGGCATCTCAATGAAATCCAACTGCATCCTATTGAAGGGTCCTCCTGACCTCCCAATATGACTCAATGTAACCACAGTCTTCTTTCCTGCATTCATCTCACCGCTTCAGCAACCGCACGAAACATCGGATTGTACCATGCCTGCCTAAACACTCACACCATTGCATCTCTGCCAAGGTGTACTGCACCATGTATCAATCTTGCCATTGGGTTCAACAAACTTTCCGGTAACACAGCTCGACCATCACTTGAGACCCACATATCCACATCTCCTTTCTCACATCCCGACCTTATCCAGTCATCTCGTTCCTGTTCGGTAACCTCATCTTGCAATCGTTTTAGTTCCTTCCAAGTGTCTGCCATGGCTAACATCATGCTGAGCTCGGTACTTTCCTGTCTCTCTCCAGTGTAACCTCCTGTAAATATGCGTCCTTGTTCGGCACAGAAACGGACAACTTCATCTGCGTAATTATAGTATTCAGAAAACTTTTAAAAACACGGCTGTTTAAGGTGACCCGGGGTAAATTTGGGGCGGTTTTCTCTCTACCTACTAGCGCCAAGACACCTCGGCATTCGTTCGCGCTTTACAAGTGGCTATCCTATCCTATCCTATCCTATTACCCAAAGAAACAAAGTCAGTCCCCTTCCCATGAGCAGAACATTTGACAACTGCAATTTCCTTGGGACACTATAATGCTTCTAACAATTGTCTCACATATTCCCCATTTCTGATGGGCGAACCTGAACATGTCATGAAACCTCTCTGTGACAATAACTGCCCGAAGTCATTAACCACACCAAACCCGTACTGACTGTCAGTGTAGATCGTTATCCGAATCTGATCAGCAGCCAAACAGGCATGGGTCAAAGCAATGATTTCAGCTACCTGTGCGGAGTTTACTCCCTCTTGACAAGCATCTTCAACAACTCCAGTGATGGTGCATACAGCAAACGCTGCTCTTAGTCGACCAACATTGTCCCTTAAGCATGAACCGTCCACAAAGAAAATTTCATTAGGATCAGGGAGTGGTTCATCGACAATGTCAAGTCTCGGTTTGGTGCACAGTTCAGTCACATCGAGACAATCATGGTCCTCACAATCTTCATCATCGGAATTTGGAATAGGCATCAATGTTGCAGGATTCAAAACAGAACACCTCTTCAAAGTCACATTTTCTGTGGCAAGTATAACTTGCTCATAGCGTGTTAATCTGTTGTTCGTAAGGTGTTGTGTCTTGGTCCTCGTCATTAACAGCTCAACAGAATGTGGCACATAGACTGTCAGTGGGTGTCCCATCACAATACTCTCACACCTTTCAATGCTGACACCTGTTGCAGCAACGAATTTGAGACATCCGGGCAACGCAGAAGCTACTGGATCTAAAGTAGCTGAAAAGTAGGCAACTGGTCTAAGGACACCTCCATGAGTCAAAACTGACAATGCACAACCTTCTCTCTCGCAACATAACAACGAGAAAGCCTTGTTCTAATCAGGCATTCCCAAAGCCAGAGCACGACACATGGCCTCTCTCAGCTTCAAGAACGACATCAAACAGTCGTTGTCCCATGGTACCGGATCACTCACATCCTTGTGTGTCAGCCGCTGTAAAGGCTTTGCCTCAAAAGAGAAATTGGGAATCCATTGGTGACAGTAGCCAACCATCCCCAAGAGCATTCTGACCTATCTGTGCGTGGTAGGCACGGGCATGTTCATAATTGGCTCAATGCGATTTGGCGACACCTTCCTCTTGCCCTTCTCAGTTCTGTGACCCAAATACTGTACTTCACTCATACAGTACTGCAATTTGTTCGGCGACATCTTGTGCCCATTCTCTGCCAAAAGATTCAGTAGAGCGATAGTATCGATCCCGCAAGTATCTTCCGTTTCTGACACAATAAGCAAGTCGTCAATGTATTGCACGAGAACTGAGTTCTGCGGCAACAGGAGACTCTCAAGGTTCTTCTTCAAGATCTGATTAAAGATCGATGGGCTCTCTGTATACCCTTGAGGGATACGACACCACGTTAACACACGATTCTCCAGCCGGAAAGCAAAAATAAATTGGCTTTCCTCGTGGAGTGGTATCGAAAAGAATGCTTGACACAGATCAATCACTGTAAACCACTCAGCTTCACATGGAATCTGAAAAAGTATCACAGATCGATATGGTACCACTGGACAACATGGAACAACTATCGTGTTAATCTTTCGCAGGTCTTGCACGATTCTGAATTTCCCGCTTGGTTTCTGTAGTCCCATGATGGGCTACCCATAATCTCCTTCAGAATTCCCTGCTTGATCATGGACTCGATTACAGGTTTGATCCCTGCAATAATCTCGGGTGACAAATTGTACTGGAGCGTCCTAGGGAACTCTACATTCTGCTTGACGTGAATCTTCACTGGTTCCACACCTTTGATCAACCCAATCTCTTATCCGGTGAAGTCCCACACCTCGTGTGACACAGATTCTCTCAGGTCAAGTGGAAGCTCTTCCACTGTCAGCGCTGAGTACATTTCTATACACAAGTGCTGATTGGCAACCTTAAAGGTCGCATTGTCATCCTGTGTCTGTACTTCAACCCCCTTAGGTGTGCAATAGATTGTGCAATTTAACTTGCACAGTAGATCTCTTCCCAACAGGCATACTGGACTCGAGTCACACACCACAAACTGGTGTCGATCTCGGAAGGTTCCTATTCTCACAGGGATTGGCTCTGTTAACGGACTAGTCATTTTCTTGTTTGCTACTCCAACAACTTGGATTGATTGTCTCCAGAGGGGTAGGTTAGGGACTACTGCTGATCTTACACTAGAACGGGTAGCACCACTGTCAACCAAATAGGTGGTAGGGTGACCAACAACATCTTCCTCCACAAAAGGTCCCCTCTGGTCTACCTCTAAGACTTCTCCAAGTGTGCAGTCTTCCTTTCCCCTCAGGCACCGTCATGCCAACGGGTCTGGGCTGTAATCATCATACACTTCAAACAAGGGCATCTGTTGGTAAGTCTGTGTTCTCTGGTGAACCCTAGGTGGCTGGGGAACTTGTACCTGTGGACTGAACGTCCCCCCTTTCATCGATTTTGGTCTAGTCACTGTAGGGACCGCTTCAGGTACAGGTACCTGAACTATCTCTACCTCCTGCTGCACCTGATTAATTGGGTTCAAAGGACACTCGCACTTCCAATGTCCAATCTGGTGACAAAGATGACATGCAGTGGTCTTCTTCAATGTCGCCACATCCACTCCTGCCTTGGAATCAACAGACTTTACTCTCCCCTGACCTTGCACATTCTGATTCCCTCCTTGGGTGTTTCCCTGTCTCCTTCCTAACGTCCCTTTGTTAGGCTGAACTTGGGCTGTTTGCATTTGGACAAGCATCAATTTATCTTTCAACTTCCGGTGTTTCGAATCTACTTCATCACTGCAGTATCTGGAATACCGCAAGATTTCATTTGCCGGCTTGTTCTGCCAACAGATCAAATGATGCTGTACCATGAGACTAACCTCTGGCCTCAATCCCAAAACAAATTTCGAAACAAACTGTCCCATGTCCTTAGAATCTAAGGCATCTAATCCACTGTACTGTTTGAAGGCTTGCAAAAGGTGTTCGTAATACTCATGTACCTTCTCTTTCGGTTTTTGAACAGTCCGATCTATCTTAACCCAATAAATATCTTGAGGCGAAATCTTCAATTTTAACCATGTAATCACTTGCTCAAACTTTTTCATAACTATGGGTGACGGACCATTAGTGACAGGATCCCTTTCTGGCTCAGAAGTCAGCCATTCAACAGCAACTTTGCATGCAAACCATAAATCCCATGGAACCACAATGTCAAACAACGTGTTCAAATCAATCCACAATACTTTTGAGATTTTGACAAAGCGATCAACCTGCTTGTACCATTCTACAGGCTTCTCCCTCAGCCGAGGAAAGTCATTTGTTAATACAGCCAAATCACCCCTACTCCAAAGCACATGTACGTACCCTCCATTTTGTACCTCTCAAAAGGGTAATTCCTACGCCTAGCGTCCCTCCACCTGGAGGCGGCGTCTCTCCTACAGTCCTTTTGGAACTCTTCTTCTTAGACCACCTTTCTTCCCATTGGTCAAGCATAATCCATGCACGCATCCCTACAATCAGGTCTCTGATATGTTTCCTTAGTCCTATGACCCTTTTCTCTTACAGTTCTTGGTCGCTATATTGCAACCTATGGCTCCCTTGCAATGACTTCATCTTAGACAGATCTGCCTCGTACTTCTTGGCCAAATCAGTCAGTTTCTCGTGTGCAGTCCTTGCCTTGCGAGTCACATCCTTCGCTACAAAAAGCAACTCATCTTGTTCATAAATTCCTATCCTGTCCAGAGGCAAATTCCCATTTATTATTTCATCCACTTCTGCTTTCAATCTCACTACATCTAACATTCGTGCCCTCACGTCACCTCTCAATGGCTCTCGACAAGCTGTTCCATTGCGTTTATTCCACTTGCAGCTCTGATCTCTCGACCTACTCTCTTCTGACATATTCTTAGAACCTGGTCTGTTTTCTGACTCATCTAGTTCCCTATTCCCCGTAATTCTACCATTCTTGTTCCTCGCAGGTGGTACCCACATTCTCAGATCTGATCTTGACTCGGCCAAAGACTTTGGTCTCACCGGTCTCACATCCACCTGTCCTCTAGATGAGTCTGCGGTGGCTGGCAATGGCATACTCCACTCTATAGGTCTCGGAGCCTGTTTCATCCCGCTCATTGTACCATTTCGTTCTGCAGCATTTCTTGGTCCTGCAGTTGACTGTGTTAGGCTACCAACCTCCTCTGGATCTGGGTTATAGACTGAAACTATGGGTGCAATAGTAACTGGTACTTTTAAGGCATCTGGTAGCCTCGCACCCTTCGCAGCTTCTGTACTCGCTAAAGACTAGATTCTCATGTCCTCCATTCCTGTCAAGATTTTTCCTTCTACTCTCACATCAGGCTGAATCTGTAGTCCACTAGTCCTTTCTGCTGGGGTCAACTTTCCCTCGTAGGAATCTGGATTGAACGGAGGCAGTCTTTCCGACAACAACCTCTCTACCAAACTGTCATCCATATCACTATCATCCTCTTCTACACTTTTTGCCTTCGCACTTTCTGTTTTCTCTAGTAGTGGGTACAATCTATCCCCCTCAATTGTTTCCACTCTCCACCTCTTCTCTAGTGCATCCCACCTCGCATCTTGGAATGCCCTGATCGACTTCTTCACTCTTTCCTAACTTCTGTCTCTTTTCCTGTCATGCATGCTGTCAATCAAACAACACCAACCCTTGTGGGAACAGATCGCCTGGCGGAGGGGGGAGGGGCACTGTCTCCGCACCGAACCTGGCAGGGAATCGGGGGCTCCCCAGACCGAAAGCAGGGATCACTACATCGAGAGTAGATCCCCAGCTTGGAGGTGCGCTGCTCGGTGGACATGATTCGTATTCTGTGGAACAGATCCCAGGGCGCCCCTCGGTAAGAGATGTAGATCCTTCAACCCTGACCGAAGGGGCAGATCTCTACCTCGCGAAGCAGACCCTCTTCGACCTCACCAACTCACGGGACAGAGATCCCTGCTCGGGCTGCCGTACTCTCGACCCTGGGGTCGGAGAGACCCAGGGTCCAAGGGGCAGACCCCCCACTACTCGAAGGCATCCGGGCTCCGGGGAGCAGCCTTCACTCTCTACGAAGAGAGGGGGTGCTCGGTGGGGCACACGGCGCCACAAAGAAGCATAACTCCACTGATTCCCTCTGTACAGAGATTCCTGATATGCGAGCAGATCCATTGAGAAGAGATCCCTCCTCTGAGATCTTCCGAACCCAGAAGTGCGAGCCATTCGTTGGAGCGTATGCCTGCACCCCTTCTATGGGAAGAGGACCAGGGTGTCTAACTGCAGGAGCAGATTCCGGCTTCAGAGAGTGAGTAGGGGCCACTGGTCAGTTTCCTCCACACAAGTAGGTCCCCGGGTCTCACCATAGGAAAAGAAACCTCACCCAAAGAACAGATAGATCCTTAATCCATGAAGCAGACTCCCTGCCCTGAAAGACACCCCTTAACCGAGGGGGTCGATCCTTCCAGCCCACCATAAGAAGCAATAACAGAAGTGAACATGAAGAAGCAGCCTCCGGTACGCGTGTCTGGAAGAGACGCCGTGCGCGAGCGTGCGCAAGCGAAATCTCCAGTCCAGGTGGTCGGGGCCTGACAGCAATCCCGCTTCCACAGAAGCTGGACACAAAAGCAATGACAATAGTACTCGCCAAGGTGAAGCAGTGCATGCACTGCAACGCAGGCGAGACCGAAAAAGCAGGCATTGGCAGTGACCTTTCTTGCAAACCTTTTGTCAGGATAAGAACCTGCCCTCACCTACTTCACCTCAGTGTTTATCGAATCCAGACAAAAACAAAAACAAATCAATGCACCATTGCCTCTTGCATGATTTGCAGCCAACTGTTTCAAAGTGGAAAATATTTATCAATGCATTTATTGATTCATTTGTATTTTTTGTCAAACAGGGCCCGGGACAGTTTAGGGACTGAAGCACTGCACAAAAGCAAACCATCAAAACAATCACTGTAAACCATGAACCCTTCTGAACCTTTTATATCACAGGATGGGTCTCTATGGTATAGTGTTAAAATGGTTCTTCTCTTTACTTCACAATGGAACTCAGCCCATTTCAACCAATCACACTCTGTCCGATCAGGTGCCAGTGGTGCTTGGCATTCTCCAAGGTTCTACTCTCTCCCCGACACTGTTTAACCTATATTTGGAGCCCCTAACCGAAATCCTCGAACTCTCGCACATCTATCACATGTATGTGGATGATTCTCAACTCAGCCTGAAAACTGCTTCTATGATGATATCATCACCCTCAATAGCACCTTAACAAAAACACATCATTGGTTGACCTGCAACCACCTCAAACTTAATATCCTCAAAACTGAATTCTTACTGATATCTCCACCTAGTATCGCCCAAGTATCAAAAAGTGGCTCCCACATCTCACTGCCTTGAACTGTACCCCCCACATCATTGGCCCAGCTAAATCCCTAGGAATAACCTTGCACAATGCCCTCTCCTTGCAACTCACATCAGTGCCACCACTAGAGGAGCTAACCATCCACTACATGCGTTAAGGAAACTAAAACCTTTCCTTGCCACGACAGATCTTAAAACAGCGGTTCAAGCTCAGGTGTTATCGAAATTAGACTATGGCATGCTACCCTTGTGGGCCTTCTTAAAATCATACCTACATCTGTGAAGGCTACCCTGAGCTCGGATGCAAGGCTCATCACTGGCTCAAAAAAGTGACTGTATCACTCCTGACTTACATTCACTGAAATGGCTACCTTATGAGGCCAGGATCCAGTTTAAAATTGCCTGTATGACCCACAAAGCACTTCACCACAACAAGCCTTCCCCCCTGACCCAGAAATTAACCCTATCTTTTGGAAACAAATCATCCAGAAGCTCAAGCTCCCTACTACTCAAACCACAAAAAAATTCAATAAGAAGAAAACCTACAATCGATCCTTCTCCGGGATTGGCCCAAGAATCTGGAACTCTCTCCCTCATGAGACTGTATGCAACTGGTCCACATTCATCCTCAGAAAGGAATTAAAACTACTTCTATCCAACAGATTGCTCCCACACAGATGCCAGTACATAAATATATATAAAACTCTAAAAATAAATAAAACAAATACAGAGCAGGAGAGCATAACTAAAGAAACAGGTCAGCACAATGGTGTAAATCAACAAGATAGCATAGCTAGTTGATCAGATATGAGCGATGCATAACAGACAGAAGAAGATACATATTGTAAATTCACCAGGATAACTAGAGGGTCTAATGGGCTAAAAGTATTCAGTCGAATGTGAAAGCTGTACTAAAGAAAGTCTACATTATAGTCTAAATAAATTAAATTACAGTACAGTTAGGTGGTAGACTGCAAGAGATGCATTATATGTGTGAGAACCGCACAGAAACAAGTCAGCACAATACTCTTAGCTAAACAGAATAACTACAAAGTTGCATGCCAGTAGGTGAGAAATTCATTCTGAAGGCGGTATATCGTGTACAATTCATAGGTGGCTCAGATACAAGGAAATATGAATTAAAAGACAAACTTTGATGTCAGTGTTGTGGCGAGGGAGGCAGGGGAAGTGCCTCTATTAGCTAGGAGGCGACGGAGAACACAGTCAGGGTCCGACAAGAACAGAAAATAGGCCCAGGTACCACAATAAAAGTGGCCCCTATTATTGAATTATATAGCTGAAAAGTGGCCCACATTTGCAAATTGGGGCGTTTTGAACTCGCAAAGACAGGCTATGTACGTGTTTTTAAAGATATTGAAGACTGCATGGATTTGAGCTTGCTGCTCAAATGTTTGTTTAAATGTCAGGGAAAGCAAAAGTAAAAATGGCCGAGGGGCGTGGCTTGATGCCCGAGGAAGATGGCAGCACCCGAGTGAGACTCCTTGGAGCTACGCAGACGGGCTGCGGCGGGCTGCCATTTCAACAAATCTGGTGAGGCCCCCCTGTTTGCGGATGTCCTCCTGATCCAGGAGATGTCTCCTGCGACTGCATTTTCGGCTCCTGGAGTCCAATTTACTTGAGAGCACCTCCGGCTTCAGTGCGGCGCTGATTACAGCCGCCATTTTGATTGTGGAGATTTTGCCTGAGACGTTACTGCCTCATAAATGTTTCCATTACGACGGTCTGTGCTCTTCCACTTATCTCATTTTGGAGCATTGTTTATCAAAATTGCACTACCACAAAGAGCTGCATACATGTTTGCCTGCTTAGTTATACAGCTTTCTTCTCTTCAGGATTATGAAACTAGCAGCCGCCATTTTAAATTGAGCCTCTAATGACTGTCATTCATATGCTTCTATGTTTTGATATTTTATTAATTCCGAACACTCTGCAAGCATGAAGATTTTTTTTTTGGTCACTCTGTGAAATGCTTTTTTTCCGCTAGTAGAAAGCCCTACAGCGTCTTAGCACATGGATTCTTCTTAGCTCTAATGTGACCTTCCTTATCAGCAGTATCCTATACAAGTGAATAGCAACTTTCTTTCATACTGTCCCAAATGGGAAGTTTGAACTACTAATGACTGTTATTCAAATTCTCCTATGTTTTGATATTTTATTAATTCAGAAAACTTTGCAAGCTTGCTGGTTCTATTTGTTACTCTCTGGAAACACTTTTTCTCTGATGGTGGAAAGCTCAGCAGCTTTCCAGTTCACAGACATTTCTCAGTTCCAGTGTGACTTTCCTTATCAGCACTACCTTCTACATTTGAATATCTCCTTTCTCTTATATTGTCTCAGATGGTAAGACTAAAAAAGTTAGGTCCACCTGCTTCACACTCCACGCAGTCCTTTATCAAACATTCCAGGATTTTCACAGAATTTTCCAAAATGGAGGACTCTCAACTGTCTTTGTATAAGGGGCCTGCAATTTAAAATCCTATTCCTCTAGCAGAAGGGAAAAATACCACAAAGCGCTTGAAAAAAGACCCACCCTCTCCACCAAATCTGCTTCGCCTGTTTCATTAGATTTGCTGCTGGGGAGATACGCACTCTTCGATCTTTTGTGGAAGAAACAAATACCAAGCTGCAGTTCCTCACGGACAATTCGTCCCAGATGGATGATAGACTCACAGCGGTCAAACAAAATGTTTCTTCTCGGGGATTCATTGACACTAAAGTCACTGTACTTCAATCACAGGTTTCCTCACTTCAAAGACAGGTTGAAGACCTTGAAAATCGAAATAGGAGGAACAACTTACGTATTTATGGCTTACCAGAAGGAACAGAAGGTTTGGATCCTCTTCCTTTCTTAAAGTCATTTCTTCCTAAATTACTGCATCTACCGGAGGATACTGTGCTTGATATTCAATGTGCTCACAGGCTGGGCCATCAATTGTCTGGTATATCAAACTCACGGAGACCGAGAGGAGTCATACTGTATTTTCTCGAATACACAGACTTGCTAAAGGTTCTTGCGGCTATCAAGTCAATCCAACGCGTCTTGTGGTCTGGCACAAGATTACGCCAAAGCTACAGCAAATAGACGCAAGGAGTTCCTCAACATGAAACCTGATTTGCGATCTTTGGGGGCCTGTTATGGACTTTTCCATCCTTGTCTTTTTAAGGTCACCTAGAAGAACAAAACAACAACTTACGATGATCCAGTCAAACTGCAGAGCTTCATTACTTCATGTAAAACAGAATCCATGGATTTCTCTGTAGCCTCAACATCTCTTACCACTTAACGTTAACAAACTTTAAGGACAGTTTACTTTTCTCTAGTCGTTATTATGTTGCTTCTTTATAATAATTTTCTTTGTTTCCTCCTTTTCACAGGTTTGTTGATTTTTGTACCCCTGCTGTTGTTTCGTCACGTGTGCTGCGGTCCGTCTTCGCCCACCATTCCGTTGAGTTTGGGAGTGTCATCTGTTCCATGTGGTTTCATCCCCCATCCCTGTTTGGTATTTCTAGGTATGTCTTATCTTCTTTACATCTGCATCTTTCTCTCTCTTGTCTTTTTTCCCTTTTTCCCTTCATCTTCATCGCACTTTTCTCTCATCTTCTTATTTAATTTCTATTTCTTTCATCTATTTAATCTTTTACATATTCACTTAGGTTTATTTTTCTAATTTTTCTTCTATTGTTCGATTAATTCTTCGTATAGTTGGATTGTTCTCTGGTATGTCTTTTGCTGCTTATGGGTTTCTCTAGATTGGTGTCTTTTATTTATTTTTGTATCCATCTCATGTCTTTGAAATTTATCTTGTGGAACATCAGAGGTTTGAATTCTCCTATAAAAAGGCAAAGGGCTTTGACACACTTGGCTAAATTAGAAGCTGACATAGCTTTTATATAAGAATCTCACCTAACGGCTGAGGAATCTTTAAAATTAAAGAAAGGATGGGTAGGGGAGGTTTTCTTTTCACCAGAGGATGGTAAACTAAATGGAGTTTTGACCCTTTGTCGTAAATCACTTTCTGTTAAACTACTTTTTCAGTGTTCTGATAATGATGGACGTTGGTTATGCACCAAATTGTTGATTGGGAAGCTCCGGTTTCTTTACTTAATATATATGCTCCCACTGCTGAAGAACTCCTTTTGGACCTCCTTGGCACAACAGATTACACATTGTATTGATGATAACTATTTTTTTAGCAGGTGGTTGCAATCAAGTTATAGATCCCTTTATAGACGGCAATTCAATGGTCTCTTTTGTTCTACACAAGGCCCATAAACTCTTTGTTCAAACTATCAAACAATACAAACTTATTGATGCTTGGAGACTCTGCAACCCCATCACAAGAGAATACACTTACTATTCTCCAGCCCACTAAACCCAATCACAAATAGATTATTTCTTTATATCCCATAATATCTCTCAGTCCTTAATAGTTGCAAGTATTGGTTCTATTCTTATATCCGATCATGCTCCCACCACCATTCAGCTTGATATTTTACACAAACCTAATACTCCTAGAAGATGGCGTTGTAATAATGCTCTCCTCTTAGACTCAACATTTTCCTCCTCTTTTGTCTCCTTTTTTGATGAATATTTTCTGTTCAATCAAACTGATACCCTACCTTTTTCTGTTATTTGGGACGCTTTCAAGGCAGCAGCTAGAGATTTCATTATTGGTTATGTCTCCAAAAGGCGCAAAAATGCATGTGAACTAACGAAAAACCTCTTAAATAAGATAAAGAAATAGGAGCATTCCTACTACTTTTCTAAATCAAAGGACTGTTTATCTGCAATTATAAATGCTAGGTTTCAATTCAACAAGGAATTGACAGATAATGCCTCAATATATTTATTAAAGTCTAGTGCAAAATGTTATGGCGGCCAAAACAAAGCGTGCAAAATATTAGCAAATTACCTGAAAGTGAAACATAACAAACTTAGTATAGAATCTATTATGGATGAGTAATTATCACTGAAATTTAAAGATACAGAAATTTTGAATGAATTTTTCCTTTTTTATATGTCACTTTACACATTAGAGAATCCTCCTTCAGAGTATCATATTTCTCAGTTTTTTTTCTGATATCCAGCAGTCCTCAGATACCCGGACAGATCTTACACTCTTGGAATCCAATTCATCTAAAAAAAGAACTCCTTACTGCCTTGCAGGTTCTCAAACAAGATAAAGCCCCAGGTCCAGACGGTTTCACCGTTGAGTTTTTTTTTGCATTTTGCACAGTTGCTACTCCCCAAACTACAAAATCTCCTAGATTGTTTTCTACACTCAGGCGACTCCTCTGGCTCTTTTTCAGAAGCCATAATTTGCCTTATTCCCAAGGAAGATAAGGACTTAAGATACTGCAAAAATTACCGACCTATCTCATTCGTCAATATTGATTATAAAAATGTGTCAAAGGCTTTGGCCATACGTTTGAGTCCCACTTACCCAAATTGTTAGGGAGGGAACAATCCGGATCAGATAATACCCGTCTGTTTTTCGATATTCTGTCTAAATCCTCTCACTTATCTCAACCCCTGGTGGCAGTAGCATTAGACGCAGAAAAAGCATTTGATAGAGTTAAATGGCCTTACCTTTTTCATACACTTAAGTGGTTCGATTTTGGCCCCAAAGTTATATCTTTAATATCAATCCTTTACTCAAATCCATGAGCAGCAGTATGAGCAAATGGTAACACATCTTCATATTATGTGTTCGCCAGGGTTTTCCTCTATCCCCTCTTCTCTTCAACCTAGCCTTAGAACCTTTTTCATCCAGAATCTGTCAAAACCAAGATATACATGGATTCTATTTTAAGACCACCCAAATTAAATTGACAGCATATGCTGATGACATATTGCTATTTATTTCACAACCCCAGTCCTCTATTCCCACTTTTTTACAGGAGGTCGAATCCTTTGTCTCTGGATACAAATTGAAAAAGGAGAAATGTGAAATACTACCTCTAAGTAAGTATACTTTTGAAGATGATTTTGCTACTTCAAATTTCACATGGATCCCTTTTCACATCAAATACTTAGGTCTACATTTTACTCCCTCCATCCCAGATACACTTTCTCTTTGTATGAATAACTGTATACAAAGAATTTCTACAGTGACTGCTAAATGACACCCTTTATACTTACCTTGGTGGGGTCGTTTGGACACCCTAAAGATGATGATTACCCCTATAATATGTTATACAATCTCCAACATTCCTGTACCTATCTCCTTAAAAATATATAAGAAGATACATTCTGTGCTTACCTCATTTTTATGGAATAACAGAAAATCACGCATGTCCTTATCAAAACGAATATGTCCACAATCAGAAGGGGGTGTTAATTTTCCTGATTTCCCTACATACCAAAAATCTTTTTTACTCCGTCAATCCTCGAGATTGCTCGCTGAGTCTTTGGTGGATTGTCCTTTATGGGCTGACCTTGAACGTTCCTTTCTTTACCTCTTCTCATTTCAAGAATATGTTTCCTTTACCCGAAAGCCACAATGCCTATCTACTCCTATACTTAAGCACACTTGCAAACTTTTGGAATCCAATTCCCCTCCAATTCCTACAGATTTAGACTCTTTTCTCAAATCCACAATTTAGCATAATAAGCTGTTATTGATACGTGGTAGGCCCTTTTATTGGAGATCCTGGAGACAGAAATGTCTAATTTGGGTATATCATTTGTTTGCACATGATGAGATTTTGTCTTTCTCACAGGTTAGTGGACTCTTTGATTTAACCACATCTTTTCAGTCCAAGTACAACCTTTTGGAACAAGCCCTTCGAATTGCATATGCGCAGTTTATATTTCCTAACCTCTCAACGTCTTCCCCTGTTAATAAGTTACATACTCTTCTTCGTATCAATCCTAAAGCTTCTGTTATTTATAACTATATACGCACCTCATGCACTGTAAAAGAAAAAACGAAAGTGGAACTTTCTTGGGATAAAGATTTAGAAGTGTGTTGGTCAATGACCCTATGGAACAAAATATGGACTAAAATTAGGCAGTCCTCCAGAGCAGCTAACACCACGCAAACACTTTTCTTTATATATAATAGACTTTTGCTATGTCCGGTTACAAAAGACACACTAGTACACCAGATACTTGTTGGACATGTTCATCCCCACTTGCAGACTTATGCCATTTACTTTTAACATGTTCACCTGTCCATAACTTTTGGAAGAGTGTCTGGTCTCAAATTAACTTATTCTTTGGTTCCAAATTCCCTTTTTACATTACTCATGTGTTCTTATTTATTTATTTATTTAGAAATTTATAAAGCGCTCAGCTACCCCCAACGGGGGTGTCCCGGCGCTGACAACAAGAGAATGTGACGGTCAGGGAGGAAGAACTGAAGAAAGTGGAGCTAGAGGCGAGAGAAAAACCAGGTCTTCAGTTGTCTTCGAAACAGAGGCTCAGAAGTCGCAAATCTGAGTTCCATCGGTAATTGATTCCATAATCTGGAGGTAGCTACAGCAAAAGCCCTGCCTCCCATGCGTGCCAGACGGAATCGTGGGCAGAACATTAGGTGGAGATGATTAGATCTCAGATTACGGGGAGCCTGAGTTAATCTGAGTCTCTGCCTTAAATATGCAGGCCCTCGACCATTAAGCGCTCTAAAAGCAAGAACTAGGGCTTTAAACTGAATGCGATAGTTCACTGGTAACCAGTGCAGTTTGGCCAAATAGGGTGAAATCGAGTGGCGATATGGGATGTTACAGATCAGCCTGGCAGCGGAGTTAATTGGGAAGTTTATCTCCTATCTGGACAAATTGCAATTCCAACACAAAGATCATAGACCTATTGTTAGCAGTTGCCTTTCAACAAATAACCAGAAATTGGAAAGATTTCACCAAATTATCTTATCAAGCATGGTGGTACGCCGTTTGCCATAACCATAGATTAGATACAACCCATATACACCCTATTCACATGGCTATGAAACGCTTGAGTTTATGGTTACCTATTACAGTGTTCATTGATGCTAGTGCTAAGCATGCCTTTTCTCTAAATCCTTTCCAACAAGAAGTTTCTCCATGACTTTCCCCATGTTATTGACTTATTCATTTGATCATTTTAAACTCTTATTGTATTTTTTGTATGAAATACAATTTTCCTTTGTTTACATCAATTCAATTTAAATGCCCTTTTCATTCTCTCCTTTAAGCCATGTTCATCTGATTTTTACATCCAACTATTTTGTTCCTAAATTCTATTTTGATTCATGTAATTATCTATTGTTTTACTGTATTATGTATTGATATTCTATATTCCTTTAATAAATTTACTTTTGAACTGTAAAAGTAAAAATGGCCCGGCAAATCACAAAGCTGGCCCACAACCAGCCAGATAAACGACCCACACTCTGACTTGTCAGAGCCACCAATAGGGCAATGCCTGATTGCCTAATAGGCCAGTCCGACAATGGACTAATTCAGAAACATCTGAAGTGGAAGACCTTGTCACATAAGATAATAGCTAATACATTGAAGAGGGAGAATCTGCTGTTCAAACCCAAGTGAGAAACACAAATAACTGACATGCATACAGAACCAAAGCAAAATACAGTGAGATTAATACCCGTCTTTGGTAATCAATAATACTATTAGATGACATACAGTCAAACATTGGGATATCCTCAGAAATGAAGTTATCTTTGGGAAATACACAGTAACGATCTATAGGTCACATATAGAAAGAACAAATATATCAGAGATATGACAGTGAGGAGTCGTCTCAATCCTGTTATCAAAATTTTTGTATCAGGGACAAACCAGGATTCTGTAAATGCGGCAAGTGTAAAGTCTACAAGGGTAGTCCTACGCTACCCCACAAACGTTCAATAACTAAACATATAAAATGCCAATCTGATATTAATTGTGGTATACGCTTTGACATGCCCAGGCAATAAGAAGTGCATTGGCAACACCACATTCCCCGTTAAGAAGCAAGGACTTGAACAGAGTCGAGCTAGTAACAGACATTTTGAGAAATATAATGATAGGGGTTGGACGAAGATACAAGTCTTTGGAATCAACCGCATTTCGAGAAATCCCAGTCAGGGAGCTTGGCAATGGGAATTGAGGAAACTTTAATCTCATTACATAGTTGATCTAGAAACCTGATAACTGCATGGACTGGATAGTGGAGAAAATTAAATGGTGCAACTTCTTCAATGACTGTCTTTTGTTTCAAAGAAGGTTTGCACTTGACACCGCAACTGCGTGGGTCTAGGTTACCGATCTGTGCTTTTATATTATTTCCTTTTCTTTCTTCTTTGCTACCTTTTCACAGAAACAAAGATTGACTAAATGTAACAGTGGAGTGATCTGAATTATTAGACTGATACTGGATATATTAATTGCCCCTAATCTTATTTACGATGTAACTTTCCATATATCTCTTTATGATTACTTGATTGAACATATGAATATGTACAGTACCTAATCATGAAGTAGGATTAATGCAGAGTTATTATAATCCAAATATGAACGAATATAGTAGTGCCAGGAGACTATTACTACACAGTATGGAGCCCAGGTATTCAACCAGGGTGCTAGATTTGATGTTTTCACACCACTGAGGCTGAATAGGGCTAGAATGGCGCTTGTTGTTTATTCATACCAATGTAGGTCTCATCGCTTTTGACAAATTGAGTCATAAAAGAATATTACTATGTTACAGTTTCTGGCATATTTGGAAAATGTCAATAGTACGTCAGTTCCAAGCAAATAAAATCAACGGGCTATGTTAATAAGATATCTCAGCTGAAAAAAAATGTGTCCAACATCCATTCAGTAAAACTCAAAGACGAAGGTCACAATGAAGAATTTAGTAACGGAATGAGTTCTGAACTAGCCTCATCTCATAAAGCCTCTATTATATCTGATTCAAACAGTAAGGGAAATCACGGGAGAAGTGGCATTGTGTGGCCTTTTAGGTGCCTATGGGTATTTGGCACCATATTCCGAGTATATTTAGGTTAAGCTAGGTAAACAATGGGGCATATTTACAAGGAAATGGCAGAGCACAGAGCTGCGACCAAATTTGCAGCGCTGCACTCCGCCATTTCCAAAACGCAGGGATGCGCTATATTTACAACAAAACACCCCTGTGTTTTCCCTAGCGTTGGTGGTAAAAATAGCTGCCCAGCGCCCACACAGACGCCCTTGTGCACGGGTACCAGCGTTGCAGGGAATGATTGTTTATGTGCAGTAAGGTGCCCCTTCCTGCACACAAACAATCAATAACGGCGATTTGTTACTTTAATGTGTGCTGTATTCTGCAACAGACATAGAAGTTGCAACTCATCATTCTTTAGTGATTGTTTATGTGCAGGAAGTGGCACCTTCCTGTACATAAACAACCATTAAAGGTGTTTTGCTCTTTCTATGTGTGCTACAGAATGCAGGACACATGGAAAAGCAAAAACAAGCATTGGCATAGCCAATAGGTCTCGCCTTTGGGGCCTTATAAGTTTTTAGTTATGCAGCACAATATCCTTGGTGCAACAACATCAACTGTTGCATGGCTAAACACTTATAAGGTCCCAAAGGCGAGACATATTGGCTATGCCAATTCTTGTTGGGGTCAGTTTGTCTGGAGCCTGTCTTGTTCGTACTGTCCACAGTCAGCTGCGCAGCCAAAATGTACAGGTTTTCCAGCTGTCCGTTGTTGCGAGGCACTTCCATGGATAAGAACTTTTTCCCCACGTAGAGCCTATTTTGCTAGTATCGTGCCTTCGTAGCGCTGTCCTTTCGAGTTTTCAGCCGCACTCAAGACAATGACCGTTTGTTCTAGTCCTGCACACTGGTGCGGGGCGAGGCTGTTCGTTGGATTTGCATATACATGTAACCCTAGGAAACCAGAGCAATAATAAAGCCAACCAATGGTATGCAATGGCAGTGCTAAATTTGAGCCGGGGGTTTCCGGTACCTAATTGGTTTCTGGTGCTCGGCACCGGCACCTAATTGTCGACACCATACATAGGACAGTCTACCACATGGTGGCGCTGCTCATCTAATTTAGAGATGAGCAGAACAACGGTTGTTTAGGAATACAAAATACATTAAAATAGCAAATACCTGCCTCCCCAGCCACTCCTTTATCTTTGGGGACCTGGAATAATCTGAACTATCGCATTTACATGAGAGAGAGATGATTAGTAGTTGTTTCAGCAACAATGACAAGGACGATGGGTGGTGCAAGCTGCAGTGGCCTCCCGGTCAGAGCCCTGGCGCTTAATAAGCACTGTGCAATGGGCAGGATGTAAGCCAGCTGTAAATTCACAGTAGGTCTTCTGCAACTACACAGTTTGAGCTCTCTGGTAGGCTCGACCTAAAGAGGAATTGAAAAGATACCTACTCACAATAGAAATACAATGGTGGCCAAAAAGCTGACCGATTAACACCGGCTTACCTAGCCTGTTAAATGTATGCAAGATCAAATAGCAGTCTTCAGGGTTTCTGATCAATTCAAGTACTTCAAATAAATATATGTGTCGTGTAATTGGTTTTTTGCTCCTTTGAATGTAGATTTCAGGGGTAGTAGCATCCCCACATTTGGTTTTCTGTGTCACACTTGCTGAGAGAATAAGAAAAATCCTTTGGTTTTCTTTTCTTTTATTTGAAATCATGTGCAGGAGAAGGAATTACTATAGGTTGTAAACGTTTGACTGCATGAACTACAGACATTTTATCACCTTTTGTAGCCTTTGATCACAACTGAATTGTTTGCAATTTTTACATTTTCCTTTCAATGGTTATGTCAGAGTCAACTGTAAATTGTAAATGTATTTATATAGCGCTTATGACCCCAGATGAGGCAGTCAGGACTGACTGGCTTACTCTGTCTGTCCACAGTCATTCAAACAACAAATATCCCTTGTTCAAACTTGAGAATACTAGGAGGTGAAAGGCAATGTGATCTCTCATTGGTCTTGAAGAAATTTACAATTCTCGTTTTTCTGCACCCCAGTAACAGAACAATACACATATGTGGCATAAAATCATAAGGTGGCACGAATTCAAAATTAACATTAGTTGCTACGTCAGCTCATTATTTTTGTAATTCTGGGGGGCATACGTAAAATCAGATCCCTGTGCAGAATTTCTGAGCACTAAAGTGACGCGCTGAGCACAAACTTTAAAAAGGCATTGCCCATCAAGCTTCAGACTGAGGGAGGCTCTGCAGACGGAAAAACTGGATCTTAATTCGTCCGTTCAAGCACTTCGTTAAAATGGATATGCCATTTTGTAATTAAAAAAAATGGAAACAGCAGTATAATTATTTACAAAATAGAGAATATGCTAACTAAAAAGGGTGGAAACGTGCATAGCTAGCCAAGCCTCTTCTCCCCTTCCATGCCCTCCCTTTTTTCCACTCACCTATATCCCCTCACCGTCTGACGCCTCTCTCCTGTATCCCGTTGCTTTCCCGTATCCTCGGACATGGCTTCCTCTCGTAAACAGGAAGAGTAGGGAGCATTCTGCGCATGCGTAGAGTCAGCGACAGTACAACTGACAGTTAAAGACATAGAAGAGGGCAAAACAACAGGTGTAAAGTAGGGCAGACTATTCAGAAGTCAGTTTAACGTTGAAATATCCCGCCTTCATTCAGTGACGTAAAACAGCCAATTGGCAGGGAGTCAGTATAGTGGTCTCGAAGCACATTCCGGTTTTTGATATAGGCGAAATAAAATACATTTGTCGGCAAGAAATTTTGGTGCGTGAGGAGGAGCAGAGACGAGCCAAACCGGAGATGGAGCGCAAAAACGAAGAGGGGCCCAAGTTCAACAAGATGTACCACAGCAGATTGCAGCAGAATGGTAATAGAAAGAAGAAATGACAAAATGGTGTGCGTGCGCACGCTGCAAAGAGCTAGAAAGTAAAAAAAATGCATCAAAGAAAGGAATGGGGTGAGGGAGCGTGAGCCCGTGAGTGGTGCGCACTCGCGGGCTTGGGATAGCAGTCTTCACTTTTCAAGCACTGCACTCGTGCTTGTGGCGCTCTGCTGCTCGCTCCCGCAAGGTGGATGCCGCCACAAGCACGAGTGCAGTGCTTGAAAAGTAAAGACCGATGGCTAAAGGCCCTCCTAGGGCAGCGCATGGGCGCTGCCTAGGTGAGACCTATCAAGGAGAAATGAAAGTATTTCTCCTCGTTGCACCATTCTAACGGCTGCTATTTCATGGCGTTCATTTTTGGCGGTGCCTCAGATTTCAGATCCTTGTAAATCTGGGCTGCTTCAAAAAGCAATGGGTGTTGTGGTGGAACGCCCATAGCAACACCCACGGCACGCTCCTTTCAAGCAGAAAACTGCGTGAAAGGGTACCATATTAACAAAGCGCCATTAAGCCACAAAAAGTGGCTTAACGCCATGTTATAAAAATGGAGCAGGGAATTGCGCCACCAGAACGTCAGTAAAAGTGACATTCCCTTGGCGCAATTCCCTTGTAAATACGCCCCAATTTCTTTTCTGGTTGGATGAGATCTCGTGATGTAAGGACTGAACGAGGAAGGCCGACAAGGACGTAATGACTGTTCCTGCCACACACAGGTTTGGCAGGATCGCCCCACAGACAGCGCGGGCAAACCTATGCTACCAGTTCTGTTGCTGTCAGTGATATGCTCTCCAAAAAATTTCCAGTCTCCACATACACCAATGCTCCAGAAAAAGCACTCCATCACTGTGCATTAATGCCCTTCCCTCGTCTTTATTTAAATCATAGCATGTTGCATCTTCCTCTCGTTAGGACATGTTGTCTGGCTTTCTCCGATGCAGCATAAGGCTTGCCCTAAGCATTGCATAGACCATATAGCTGCAGGATAGTAGCCAGGGCCGGACTGAGAACCAAAGCCGGCCCTGGCAAAGTGCTCGGCAGAACTCCCCCCCGGATTGGGGGTGCCCCTGAGCTCTTTCCCAGGGCCGGTTTTCAGCCGATTTTATTTCAGAGCCGATGCTGCAAAAACGGCCCTGTAACAAAAACCAGCCCCAGGGGCCCAAAACCGGCCACCACCCATCCGGCCCACGGGGGGATTGCCCGGGGCCCGCTACGGCCAGTCCGGCCCTGATAGTAGCCCTACGTAAAAACAAGTTCTTTTTATTACTAAAGGGGCAAAAATAAATGCAATGGCGCTGGACTAACAAACACCCTGCCACTGTTGACACTCTGCACACTGCACTTACACCAACCAGTGTGGGAGGAGTTCCACCTGTTAGTATCCTTAAGTGAAGAAATCGACCACAGTGTGTTTCTTTGGGCGAACCGGATGTTTCCGTGCTAAGACTTGACTTGTGTTGGTCAGCACAAATAAGAGTAAATCAGACCCCAGCCATACCCAAAAACACACACTCTCAATTTTAATTCCACAAACATCTACTACCCGACCATGGTAAGGAAGTTAAAAACAAAAAATCTAATTTGGTAACAGAACACCATAAAGCCACACATGCCGCCGCCCAGGGAAGAAAAACATCCCAGAGGCCTGCAACCTTCAGGCGACACCACACACAAGCCCTCTCGTAAATGAATGCGGGCGAGCCCTTCAGTTTCGGGAAGTTGTAAAGGTCAGACCCCGCAAAGCTGCTTTGAAAACAGCCAGAAATACAGACATAAGTGTAAGCAGAATGACAAAATAAGTGAGTTTGAGGCAAACAAGCGCCATTTCCCGGTAGTTGACTGCACTGGCAACAAAAGTCTGTGCTCCATGAGAACTTACAGGAATACAGCTCATATGTTGCCTATTAAACTTTTTAAAAAGCTAACTAACTCTGGCTGTCCCATTTTGTTTGAATTCTGGGCCCTCCGAGTATTTATTATTTTTTTATATTAAAATGAGGCCAGCTCATCCCGTCTCTCGTGACAGGGTGTTTTGGCTTGGTAGGCAACATGATTCTGTGGTTGTAATATCCACGCCATATAAAATTAGACGGAAATATTTCCATGGCTGCTAGTGAGGATTAAAGGCAAATGCAAACCGTATGTTTCGCTGTTTGGCACTGGTTTCTACTGCTTCCCAAGTTGTGTAAGGAATAGTTTCACTGCTTCTTACACGCAGAGTGGGAAGTTGCAGCGGTAATTCCTCCAGAAAGTGCTTTTTAGTTTACGGAAAATACAAATAGTGGGTAAGAAACTTTGCAAATACACTTTTAGAAGAATTCTTTCACAGAAAAAAAATGACAAGGAAATTCTTGCAATTTGTTTTTTATTTGTGCAGCAAGCCTCTCCCGGAAGTGACGCTGGACATATCTGAGAAATTCAGTAAAGTTTGCGAAATTTCCCGAACCCCCAGGAATATGCACCCAACCCTTCCCAGCCAGCTTGGGCCTGGTCGGTTGTAGATGGTTAGAGATGTTATCCTATGTCTATTTGTATAGCGCGCTAATCCCTTGCAGGATAGCCACCACCATCATAAATAAAAGATAGAAGGAGGAATTGGAATTCATTGGGTATTCGCTATGCTCCCAATTTGGGAGGACGGTGGAGTTTTGGCAACAGTTTTGTAGATGGGATGGGACGGCAGCAGGAGAACCAGATGGGAGGCACTTGAGGAGGGATGGGGGGCAGGGTGCAGTTTGCCTGAAGGAATTTAGGGGCAGATGTACGAATACATTTAGCATTTCTTAATGGACCGAATAGCGATTTTGGGCCGGAAGGAAATACTAAATGGTATTTCCATATGTACAAAGGTTGTTTGGGAATCGCAAAATGCGATTCTACCCAGTAGAAATCGGATTTTGCGATATCCAAATAGGAAAGTGCCAATAAAGATTTCCTATTTACGATTTCCTAAGCACATGTACAAAGCATTTCCTAAATGCGAAATGAGCATGAAGGAAATACAGTTACCATCGACTCCAGGTCGATGGTAACCATGTGCAATTTTAAACAAGCATTTGCAATGCAATAGGTCTCGCATTTACGCGAGTTTAAGCTATTGGCATTGTAAATGACGATGCCTTTTATTTATGTTTGAAATGTGAATAGCTCAAACTCGCGTAAATGCGAGACCTATTATTATTATTATTATTTCTGAATTTGTAGCCGAAGCACCAGGCGAGCGGCGGCATTTTGGATGGTCTGGAGTCTTTGATGGCAGCTTACATTTGCTCCCAGATATAGGACATTCCCATAGTCCAGCCTGGAGGTGACTAGGGCATGGACTAAGGTTTTCCTAGCGGATTCTGGGAGCAAATCGAGCGTCTTTCTTAGCTTGCGTAGAATAGCAAAGCAAGTGCCAGAGACACGCCGGGAGTGGTAGTCAAAGGTCAGGTTTGAGTCGATCCAGAAACCTAAGTTCTTCACCTGATCCCTTGGGATCGGCAGTGGTCCCAAGGCCTGTGGCCACCAGGCCAAGGTCCAAACTGAGGGGGATCTGCCGACGATAAGTACCTCTGTCTTGTCTCCGTTCAGGCGGAGGCAATTACTGGCCATCCAACCTGAGAGGTCTTGGAGACAGGATGTGAACTTTCTAGCAGCCTGCTCAGCTGGCTGGGTCAGAGCTACAACCAGCTGAGTATCATCGGCATACGTTACTACCTCAACCCCATACTGCTCAGCGATGAGCGCCACAGGTGTAACGTATAAGTTGAATAGGGTGGGGCTAAGGCTAGATCCTTGAGGGACTCCCTGCCTAACATCAAAAACATCTGATCTGTTGCCCCCTTGCTCCACATAGAAGCTACGGTCAGTCAGGAAAGATTCCAGCCATAGCCACGCCTTTCCAGTCACTCCCCCTCTCTTCAGACACTGTAGCAAGGTATGGTGTGCCACAGTGTCGAAGGCGGCACTGAGATCAAGGAGTATCAGTGCTGCTACTTGCCCTTCATCCACATGTTTCCTCAGCGCCTCAGTGGAAAAGAGGAGGGCTGACTCCGTGGAGTGGTGAGCACAAAAGCCCGACTGGCTAGTGTGAAAAAGGCCGTTCGCCTCTATATGTGCTGTAAGTTGTTGGTTGGCCAGTTTTTCCGCCAGTTTGGAAAAGAAGGGTAGGAGGGAGATCGGGCGCAGGTTGCTGAGCTGAGTGGCACTAACTTGAGGTTTCTTTTTGAGGGGTAGTACGACTGCCTGTTTCCACCCAGGCGGAACCATGCCTAAGTCAAAGGATAGAGAGAGTATGTGTCTGACATATGGGGCTAAGAAGCTCATAGAACTAGCCAATATTCTGGCCGGTGCAGAATCCCTGGGGGAGCCTGATTTAATTCCTCTCGCTACTGTCATCAGAAGTTCCTCCTCTGGAACATGGAACAGGCTGATGCAGCCTTCCTTCTCTTCCCCCCATCTGACTTCCTCATGGGGGGGGAGTCTATTGGAGCCTGTTCTGGCGTCACATGGAAAGGTGGAATAAATGTCCAACACCTTTTTTTGGAAGAACTCAGCGATTTCGTTGCAGGCTTGCGCAGAGGCGCCCGCCTGTTCATCCGTGGAAGCTAGTGTCGAGATCTCTTTGTAGATCGTGAATAGCTCCTTGGTTGAGCAGTTGGCCCTGTCAATGCGATCGGCATAGAACGCTGCCTTGGTTTTCCTGATCAAGGCATGGTAGTTCTTGAGGCTGACTTTGTACAGCGTTCCTGCCTCTGATAGGTAGGCCCTTCTCCAGGCTCGCTCTACCTGTTTGCAGGCAGCCTTGGCTTCTTTTAGCTCCGCATTGAACCAAGGTGCTGATTTAGTTCGTCGCTCTGGGCCCTTATTAGACCAGGGAGCTGCTAAATTCAGTGCATGCGTAATGTGTGCGTCCAGGGTTACGCAAGCCTCATTGAGAGTGGTGCCCAGCCCAGTGGGGGGACCTTCCTGGATAAAACTATCCCTGAAAGTGTCTTGTGAAAAGCCCATTTCCTTTGTCTTCTCCTGGTGCCAGTGGTTTGGCCCTGGTTATTATGAACCCTCACATGGAACCAAAATGGGACCAGAAAGTGATCCGTCCATATCAGTGGTATGGGGGAGTCCTGCTTAATGTTATCCCAATTGCTGAAAATGGGATCCAGCTGATGCCCTAGACGATGTGTGGGGAGGGTAGAGCACAGTTCAAGCTGCATGGTATGCAGCTCTTGCCGCATTTCTTGTGCTGCTGTATTATTGGCGTCTTCAAAGTGTAGATTGAGGTCGCCCAGCAGGAGGAATTTATTAAAGCGCATGGCTGAGGAGATGGTGTTATGTAAAAAGCTGTCAGTAAAGGCCCTACTGCCACCGGGAGGTCTATACACTAATAGACCCTTGATAACCGTGTTGGTATCAATCATGATGGAGAAGGCTCCTGTTTCGCTGTCCACGACATTAGCGGGCTCTATGGTGCATTTGACACTCTCCCTGTAAATTATTGCGATGCCCCCCCCTCTCCCGCTGGGTCTGTCCTGCCTACAGATTTCATATCCTTGGGGAAGAGTCTCCCTGAGTTCAGGATCCGAGTCCTCGTCAAGCCAGGTCTCTGTTAAAAACAGCATATCCCATCTGTTATCAGTCAGGAGATCATGTATCTCTAGCCTATGTTTCTTTAAAGACCTGCAGTTGAGGAGGGCGCAGTTAATCTTCCTGCTGTTACCTAGCGGATTGGGAAAACCAGAAAGGCTCCATGTGGCGTGTCCGCTCAGTATGTATCCACAGTTTCTGGTCTTGCTTACTAAGATCCATGCCATGCTCACACTCCTTAGAGATCTTCGTACGGAGAAAGGTGAGCTCCTCCTTAGTGTATGTGCGAGTTGGTAGGAGACTGCCAGGGGGTGTGGCCCCGTGCCCCGGTCGGCCACGGACGGGCGCAGACGGGCTTGCCTTAGGCGCGCCTTCGGCACGCACCCGCTGCGCTCGTCCGCTGCGCGTACAAGTCACAAAGTGATGGCAGGTATTAAAAGCGTAACAGATTAAGATATATACAATGCTAAAATAATAGAGGACAGCTAAGTCCTCAGGCGCTTAGTGGTGAGGAGTGGCGCCGGCAATCCGCCGTTCATCAACACAAGTTTGCTTAAGTACCCTCCCTTCCGGCGGACGACTAGACCGCGTCCTGCCGGAAGTGGGTACTGGGAGATAGCGGTGTTTTCTCCCGCCGCTCAAACGGCAATGCAGCCGCGGCGGATCGGCAGGGACACCGAAAGTACGAGCACACAGTCACAAAGTGATGGCAGGTATTAAAAGCGTAACAGATTAAGATATATACAATGCTAAAAGAATAGAGGACAGCTAAGTCCCCAGGCGCTTAGTGGTGAGGAGTGGCGCCGGCAATTGCATTGTAAATGCTTGTCTTTGTAAGCCACGGCCTTTGAAACGGCGCAAGTGAGACAGTGAAAAACAGCGCAGGAAAAACCATAATGGCAATATTTACCCAAAAGCTTTCTCGATTCAGGGTAATTTATTACAAAGATTGAAGGAGGTTGACCGTTTGATGAACCATAGAGTTGCGCTGGATGGTCAATGACATTTTGAGCTGTAGTCAGTTCCGGTCTAGTTTCGGGACCAGGTTACAATTTTATACAAGCTACACACGAGCCAATAAGAAAGGATGGAATAAGGATAATGGAGGAAAGCTGGCAGGGTCAAATTAGTTGAAGGAGAAGATAGGTACCTGAATAGACGTGAATTCCAATATAGGGTAATGCCAATGCACCCAGGAATTGGTGTTTAGAGGCAGGGGGGAGCACTGCCAGCAGGGGTGCCCAGGGTCGAATCTGTGGGAGGCAAGGGACGGTGTTAGGCAAGGGAGGTGATATAATTTACAGGGATACACGTGGGTATATAAAAACGCCAATGGTGGAGCCGTAATAATGAGACAAAACCGGGAAGCCTCCAAAGCGGTCCGTGAGTCATGGAACAAGTGGGGTGTGGGGGAGGCATGCACAATTCAGCAGATTATAGTGCACAGACAAACAAGGGAACCTATCATAATGATTGTCAGCAAGCAATAAGCAGCAGCCGAGCGCTGGTGGATAACAAGACTCACTGGTGAGATTAGACCACGTGGAGCAAGAGAACAATTTAAGACGTCCGGTAGTTTAAATGAAGGCTGAGAATGATCAATTAATAGCCGGTGTTGTATGGAGGACATCCGGTATCCGTAAACCACGAGACTTTGGGATCCTGCGTCGTAAGGAGGACATCCGGGGACTGCAAAGGAAACCGCTGCCATGATTTAAATTAGCGCGGTGGCCGTGAGGCAGGCACCATGCAGTACAGAGAGGGGTGAACGCAATACCAGGCTCTGAATGTTAGTGTGTGAAGTGGAGGTGGTGTGGACTGTGAGGGAGGAGACGTCTGCGGTGGGAGGCCAGACTGGAGCATGGGGGGGTCTGCATAGATGGGGAGGAGGGGGTGGCCAGCACCAGAGGTTGCGTGATAATGTGAACTGAAGTGTGGGGGGTCCTAAGGCGAGAGAGTTAGACTGAGAAGAGGGTGTGAGGTGGTGTGCCGAGACATGCGAGAGAGGGGGTTCCCTGACTGAGGAGCACCGAAAAAAAGTTATGGTGAGGTAATGTAGCCAGACTGGAGCCAGTGGGTGTCTGATCTTCAAGGCAGACTGGGGTCGCATGTAGAAGTGAGGATTTTGCAGTCTCCGGAAGCAGCTGCCATGATTTAAATAAGCACGGTGTCCGTGAGGCAGGCACCGCGCTAATCTTAAACAAAATATTACATTCGGGCGCATGCATACAAAAGAAAGCCATGCAGCCTAAGTGCGCTCCTAGCCCCTCCCACAAAACATTTTCGCCTCTCCCTTTAAACTGATGCATTTTTACGTAGTAAAGCACCCTATCTCCTGGAGCATGATTGGTGCCTGTAAGGCGGGATGCCAGCGCACTACACACTCTTGCAGTTAATGCAAAGCACAAACCACGCAGAAAATGAAACAAGAAAAACAAGCCCGGCGGAGGGTGGCGTGCGCGCGCTTGGGGGCGGGGGAGCGCATTCCAGGCGGGGGAGCGGACCCTTTGAAGTGCGATGCCAAACGGATTGCATGGCGGCACGATGCGCGTGATTGAGCGCGTGCTAGCCATGCAATCCGCTTTTTGGGAGCACTTTTAAAACCCCCTTACAATAGTCTCGCTTACGCGATCGCTTACGCGATAGCAAGGCGAGACCTAAAAAGCACTGCAAAATGCTCTTTACATGTGCACCACTTTTTTCAGGGTGCACCAAGGGGGGTTTTAGGTCAAAAGTTACCCTTGACTTAGCATTTCTTAATTTTCAATTTCCTATTAGAAAATCCCAAATTATGAAAAATCATTTGTACCTATAGGAACGAATATTTTGGCATTTCCTAAATAGCGATTTCCTAATAGTGCTTCCTACTTTTGTACATTCCATTTTGCACTTTCTAAATAGCGATTTCTTAGAATTTGCTCTTTTGGAAATGCAATATTTGAATTTGGTACATCTGGCTCATAGTGGCTATGTGGAAGAACAATGAGGCATCTGTTTGGCAGGGTCTATGTTTTCAGCACTGGCCAGGTGTGCTCCTTTCCCAGTTGTGGGTGGCTGTCTATAATTTTTTCCATGCTGCCGGGATCTTGACCAGCCCTAAGGAATACGTTGTTCCATCATGACTGTAAATGGTAATAAGTCCAGTCTCTCTGGAATCTCAGTTCTTTGTGTAGTTCTGGTGGTGGAGGATAGTAGATTGCGAGATCTCCGGCTGAAGGATTCCTGGTGTATGTGAGGAGGGGGAGACGAGAGTCATCTGTGTCTTGCAGGGAGAGAAGGGTTACAGGAATTACAAGCACTCAGTGGCAAAAGTCCCTTGAACACTTGAATTCTTGAATAGCACAAACATAGAATCAATGGAAGGCATCTGACATGTCCCGTGGCCCAATGATGACAATATTATCTTAGGAACATAGCTCAAAGCCCCTGAGGAGAAGCAATGGGGATCATCTGAGAATCCTGTTGATCTCATTTCAATTCTCCTGAACTGAATGTTAGTGTGGATGCCCTGAAAGGCCCTACCGAGGGCTGCCCTGGCATCAGGAAGCTCAGTTGGTGGCTGCTGGCATTCCTGTTTCACATTTCTTGCTGGGTCAAGCCCCTGGAACTTCGGTTTGGTACCAGCACATCTTTCAAAGTTCTGATGCACCCAACACCCCTCCGCTCCATCTACTGGACCTGGGGAGATTTGCATGCTGTCCATGTTTTCGTGCTGTGATATCCCCTTTGGTAGTTTTTGAGTATATCATGGAGTTACAGGCATGGGGGAGCCTCATTTTCCTGTTTCCAAGTGTTAGGGTCCTGCTGTGTAGCAGGGGATTCCCTTTTGTTAGCACAGGGAATGCCCTGTGCACTAAGGGACTGTTGTGGGCCGACTGAGGAAAAGAAAACGCTAACTAGGCTGACCCAAGCTGCTGCAACAGCTATGAGGCAGGAGAGCAGCGGCTCCACCCATGAGTTAGGCCCAGGTAAGGAGAGGAGGGTGATAGGGATAGGTAGACATAGGACTCCAGAAGCCCTGTTGGTCCCACACACTGTTCCCTTACTTTAAATGCACCACAGCTAGGTGGTGCCTTGTTGGTTTTTCTTGATGTGTTCAACTTTCCTTGATGACTTCCTTTGGCTCTGTGTTTCTGGAAGTATGTGTTGTAAACTACCTATCTAGTGCTCTTATCCCAAAGTTAAGTCCTGCATCTGGTGATTTTTTTTAGGACAGAACATCTAAAATTATACTGACTTCAAATAAGGGAAAACTGCACATTACAGGTTAGATGAAGTAAATCATCTTCTTTATAGATCAATCTTGCATATGATTGCACAGATAAAGAAATACTCATATTAATATCCAAATATAGACCATCTTATATACCAATCTCCTACTCTTACGTTAAAAACACCCTATATATTGAGGAGAAACAAAGGCCCTCATCCTGCTGGACCTCTCTCCGTGGCCTTTAACATTATCTCCCTCAAAACTCTCATCAGAAGACTCCATGAGATTGGCATACCAGGATCTGTTCACTGTTCCTTCCTCATGGGAAGAACCCAAAGGGTCAAGCTGCCACCCTTAACATCAGAGAACAAGAAACTGCTATGCTGAGTCCCCCAGGGATCATCCCTCAGCCCCACCCTTTTCAACATATATATGACACCGCTTGCCAACATCATCTATCACAAGACATCCCTGTCATCCCCACGCCCAAGACACCCAACTCATCCTCTCCCTGAAGGGCACGACAACCGCTACTAGAACCAACTTCACCAACTGCATGATCATGGTAGCAGACTGGATGCAAACCATCTGCCTGAGACTCAACTCTGACAAGACAGAAGTACTGGTCTTCGACAACAAGATCTCCCCATGGGACTCCACTTGGTGGCTAGCCGAGGTAGGACCATCACCCACAACCACAGACCACGCCCCAGCTTTCACATCCTACGCATGCTGTGAAAGATTTTCAAATGGTTGCCTCAGAACACCAGATGGACCATCATGCAAGCACTCATCACCAGAAGGCTGGACGGTGGCAAGGTTCACTGACAAAATATCGAACCTGAAAATATTGTCATACAAAAATATTGTGGCATAAATACAATGTCAGCAATATCGTCATCCTATAGTAAATAACAAAAATATTGGGGGGAAAATATCGTTGTCACTAATATCACTGTCTAAAATATTGTTTTTTAAAATAGATATAAATGTAAATAGTAAACATTAAATATATTAGAAAATAACAAGAATACAATATACATTAAATATGTTTAATTGATTTGGAGGGTTACAAGGCTTCACACCCTTGGTTTCCCATATGCTTCTTCAAAAGAAAGGGATTACAGCTATGTGATCCCCCGATTCATGTTCCCAGATTAATCTCAAAGTGATTTATTTCCATGAAAAATTCCATGGAATCCCTTACTGGAGGGGCACTTTCTTGGCTGCAGCTACCATCGAGGCATGCACAGTTGCAGAGTGCAGAGCTCATGGCAAGAGACATCTTCCCACACCAACCTCTCTCTCGCTCAGAATCCCACCTGACTAATCACTCTCTCCCACCAGGCACAATGGCTGCCTGGCTGTGTTGCAACCATTTGAGCCACCCACATGTTTCTAAGCGATACATGTCAGCTATCCCACCCCCTCTCTCCATAGAAGGAGGCCCAATAGTTTGTCACTCTGGGTGAACATTCCTCTAGGAGTATTCTTCACAGTTTGCCTTGTCACTTTACTCCTTCGGATTAAAATGCACCATGGCAAATCTGACAGGCAACCTATACCTCTCCATGAATCTCTTTCTAGGAAGCCATCAGGTACGAGGTTGATCTTAAGTCACAGCCTACCTTAACAGGTCATTTGAACTGAAAAACAATGGTTGTATGTGATGGGAATAGAATACTTTCCCTGGTACCACGCATTTGATCATTACCAGATCAACAGTGACAACATTAGTCTGAGTTCAGAAATCTGGCCTGTCCATTCTTCTGAACATTCTTTTAATCTCCCCAGCAAAGCCATGATAGCTAAGTCTGTTCCCTTTTTATTAGCCTTCACCTCTCCCACACTCCATGAATACCACTTCCGCTGAGACAACCCAGGTTTGACAGCAAGTCAGCACTATTGCTCTGGACAGGTTACATGAATCAGAATCAATAGCCACCAGCAGATATACACTTCTTTCCAGCACACTTTGGGTCAGGAAGTCAGATGTCGGTCCACACATCAAAGGACAGCCATTGCTCTGGTGCAGTCCCGGTTCTCATCCATAGAGGAAGGCAACTAATCTCTCAGGATAGTTTACTGGGTAGGTATGACAATTACGTGAAATCTCAGTCTGGGAGAGGCCCATCTCCAGGTTAGACATAGCCACAAGGGACTCATGAACGAGGAAAGTGGTTGTTGGAAACCATTGCCCTTGCTATGGAATGAATAACAGAGAGAATCTGCAGGAACAACATAATCCAAAGGATATGTGTAGGGAAAGACAAGTTTAAATTGACCATGTACGTGGACGATGTTCTATTTGTCAGTTGGGGACCCCATCTACTTCCTCCTGCAGCTGATGAAGAAAATGGAGAAATATAGGAAATTGTGATTCAGAGTTTGTAGGAGAGTAGGGTCTGCTATCCTATGGTCACCCCAAATTTTTGCTTTTTGCTTCACTGGTTTTTGACATATTGAGGCTGTGGGCCTGCTAATCAGACCCCCAGCCTGCTGTTCTCTCTACTAAATTAACACTATGCACTCTAGGTGCATAACCAATTGGAATTGGATCACCCTGTGAGCCCCTGTACCAGTGTACACTAGGTACCCAGGGCATTGGTGTATCTAAGGCCTACCAGAGGCTGCAGCATGTATTGTGCCACCCCTGGCCTGGCCTAACAAATTTGACACAACTGGCTGATCACTCAGCTGGGGTAAGTTGGTGTAACCACCTCTTACTTAGATGTAGTATACCTATACCTAACCTTAAATGGGACACATGTTAACCTATAAGTCACTCCTATGGCAGGCCTTAACAATCCTGAAGGCAGAGTGCTTGGTTCCATGTGAGATGGTGCTCTGGCATGAGCTGAGCCTGTCTGCAGTGGTCGGAACTACTTCCTTCTACCGTTTCCAGATATCGCCATACCATATACTCTTAAGTGCATTATGAACCTCGCGGTTAAATGCTAACTTTGGTTTGGCTTTATCAAAACATGTCGAGTAAGGTGTCATACGAATTGGAATACTAACCCCTCGCCAATTCTGGTGACGGGGTTAGCATTCCACCCTTCTAGAGGGACACGACATGTACAGAACCTGAAACCCAGGTAAAATCAGACATAGCCTCAGCTCCACAAAATGGATGCTGCCACCGCAGACACAAGTCTGCCCTCCTGCTGCTGGGAGTCCTTCCAGATTGGGAGACGTGGACAAAGGGTTTCCTGCCAGGGGAGGTGCGTGCACCACCCCAGACAGGATTTTGTGTATTGGTCAGGTAGGGCTGAATAGAATCAGACATGCCTGAGGCTCACAAGGAGCCTTGGTGCATATGCCAGTTCAAACCGGTCCTGGGGCACACCAGCCCCGGACCTGGGGTGAGCTGGACAAAGGATTGGGGGTGTAACCACCCCCCTTCCTGGTCCCACCCTTAGGGAGGGACCTAGCAGGTAGTCCGGCCCCTAGAATCCGCTTAAAGGTAGGAGCTGTGTCCTAAGACTTCAGACATCCTGGAATCAACTTACTACAAAGAAGAAGACGGGAACTTAGACGCTCTGCTGCACAGAGGACAGAAGGAAATCTCCCCTATGGTCAGGGAGTGACCATCTTGCTAACGCAAGCACCAACCAGCTACTCGACATCTGCTTTGCCACCGCCTCCTGCCGGAGCCCAAGCCCAGAGCCCGACAAGACCTGGACCTCCAGACCTCTCACTGCCCGATCCACAGTCCCTGAAAAGAAGGAACCCGTGGAGGCACCGAGACACGTGGAGCCAGCCATCTTGAAAGACCCACGACAAGCTGCAAGCGCGACAACAGAGGCTCCCTCCAAGTTGTGCTTTGGGTCCTGAGAAGCCCAACATCCGAGCAGCATCTGCACCAAAGGTGAGCCCTCCAGCATCTCCACGATCTGCGTGGGGCCCCTCTGCACTTTGCATCTCGACGCGCCTGCCCGGTCCCTGGCCCGTTGGCTAGTGGCCATTTTGGTGATGAATCTTGAATACTACGATGCTGGTCTGGTTGCTCCAGAATGGCCCCTGCTGCCCTCCAAAGGAGCAGCCCCTCTGACCTTGCTGGCCAGAACCATCAGCTTTCTTCATTTTCCACGACTCCTGCCTTTGCCAAGGCTTGTTTGCTTCTTTCGAGTCGCCGACACCGCCGACAGCGAGAGCCTGCGTGGGACAGCACGTGCACCGACTCCTGGACGTCGTCGACCTTCAGGGACCACGTGGCTGCGGAGACAAGCTACACCTCTTCACCTGTTTGCACCCGACATCGCCTGGTACCTACCTGGTGCCACGCCGGTCACTGGCTAGTGACTGTGAACACTGTCCCCTCTGCTTTCAGGTCTTCTACAACTCCGATCCACTCTTGGATCCACCGCATCTCTTCTGGACCGGCCGCCTGCAGCATCTTTGTCACCAGGCTCCATTGAACAGATAGACGAAACCCGACGCACTTCGAGACCTATGCACCCGCTTCCTGTGGGTGAGGTAAAGCTGGCACTCCGGTGCCCAAGTGTAGAGAAACATCTCTAGTGTCTGTGGTTTAAGTCTTAAGTTCGTAGTCCATCCAGAAGACCCTTCTAGCAGTAACTTTTGAACTTTTACGCACCCATTGAAAACCTATGGGAGCCCGCGTGTAACTTTCCTCACTGCACATGTGACCCGTGGACCTCCTGGTCACTAACTGAAGTTAGCTCCTTGTAGGCCCAGCGATTCTAGAGGCCCTAGGCCTTTTCCCTTTCCTAGTCGTGGTACTTATACCACTATTTTAGTATATGGTTTGATCGGCCACCAGGGCCTATCCATATAAAGTGCAACTTCTGTATATTGTAATACTTTCTTGTTTAACGATTTGTGCTCCTGTGCTCATAAAGAGTCTAGGGGATACTTTGAGTAATAAATACATATATATTTTGAAAATATATCTGTGTGGTGTCCTTTCATTGGTATAAAGGGGGGTTACATATGGTGAAACAGCTTGCTTAACACGCTTTGACAAGTTTATCCTCAAAGACTGCTTAGCCTACGCTACCACTAGGGCAGCTAGTCCGAAAAGGTTGACTTACAACCACACCATAAGGGTTGCTTGGCATGGTACAAGGTGGTCACTTTAACTAGTGAACATCATATACCAGGCCAACTTCTCACAGAGTTCATATCAGGTCCTGTACATTTTGGTCCCAACTGAACAACTGCACTTATTACAAACCTTCATCTTATTTCTGTGGGTTACTGAATCTATTACTTATCTGGGGGTGCAGGTTACCCTCTCAAGTGGACAAATGAAAGTAGTCACTTTTGACCCACTGGTGAGAATGATATGTAACAATCGACAACATGGCACATGGGGGTCTCTCTCGGATTCGTAAAGAAGCTGCAGTTAAAGAGGCTTGCCTAAAATAATTTTCCTTTTCAGGCCTTTCACCCTTTTCCCTTATCCCCAGAGTGTTTAAGAATAAGCAGGACATTATTAATAGCTTTATACTGAAGGGAAGAAAACTAAAATTACAAGACACTTTCTGATATTACTCCTACAGAAGTAGGTGGGCTTACCCACCATAATGAAATACTACCAAACCAAGGGAAAGGTCAGAAATAGAGAACCAGTGGTGCTTTGTGGATCAAGTGACTACAGGGATTAACATCTGCAAGATGTGGGAGAGGTGACTTCGAAGGGGACAGTAGTTATCAACCCATCTCCAGGTCTCCATTAGGGGATCTGGGATCGAGTTGCCACATAGATAGAATTGTCATCCTTTCTACTACCCTTCACCCTTATTTTAGAGAACCACTAAACTTCATTTTCACAGTTGAACAAAAGTGAGTGGCTCCTTAAAGGACGTATGAGAATGGGCAATTTTCTGTAGGGAATGGCATTAAATCCTTTGATACATTGAAGAGGGAATGGGTTTTAGCAGAGACAGAGAGATTCTAATATTACCAGACTCACCACTGGGCTGTGCACCATTCCATTCGACCACAAGCTAGTCACCTACTTACAGAATACAAAAAGTGGCTGCTTTTGAAAGAAAGAAATAGAAGGCTCTTCAGAATGCAGAAATGCAATATTTCTCAGTAGGCCTCACTAAGATGAAGAAAACTTCTGTTCAGAAACTGTGGAAAGTTGATCTGGAATGTTCGCCGGCAAAAAGTGAATTGGAGGAAGTATTTCTGGAATGCATACAACAAACAGAAGCATTTCATGGTGAGAGGCAATGGTTAACATTGCACTGAATTGATACCACACTCTGGTCAAATTTCATGGGTAGTATTGATAAAAACCAGAGGAATGCTGGAGGGGTTGTGTGAATTCAGGCACTGTAGTGCACCTCCTTTGGCACTGTCCTAATTTCACTAGCAATAGATGGCACATATTGGCACGATGGCACTATGTTTAATACAGGCGTGGTCCCCATGTTCCATTCTTACACACTTTTGAGCCTACAGAGCAGTTCAACTTTCCCTCTATTTTCTATTTGAGAAAAACAGGAGTTCTTGTCTCAACAGATTACCACTGTTCTCTGGAGGAAAACCAGGGTTCCGGATTTAAGACACTGAATTTATAGTCTGGCTCTTCTTAGCAAATAAGAACATTTCCTATTATTCACTTGATTGCAAACCAGAGACCTATGAAAACACCTGGATGACTTTTCTTGACTATCTATTTCCAACATTTTGGCCACTTACATCCCAACCTTAGGAATCAGACTGCGAGATTGTGTTGAGCTACTATCGAGACGATTCAAGACACTGGACAACATCAACCAATAAGAAAACATTGTAGTGATGTTTTTCAGCATAGTCCTTATTCTTGTGTATTATCCTTTTCTGTCAAGCTTCCGTCTGCTTTTGAAATTCCCCAGGGAGGGTGAAGAGGAAAAGATTGGGGTAATTTCATTAAGGTTGTTATTGGACAGATGTTCTTACTGTTCCTCGCTGGTCTTTGGAAGAAAGTTTGCATTGCAATAATTAAAAAAGATTTTATCCAAATTCCATGTTAGGTTAACCATTCACCTGCTCTCAGACTCAGTTCACCCCATACTTCACTGGGATTCTTACCTCAACAGGGTCGACTGAGACAAACAATAGGGTTAGTAGGGCAGATCCAGACCCACCAAAATACAAAATTAAAAGTGGCACTCTTAGTGAATCAGATAGCTAAGCACCTGCCCCAACATTTGCAAATCAGGGCAGTTTTGAACTTGACTTGTAAAGTCAGGCTGTATACGTGTTTTGCAAAGTATAGGAGACTGCATGCCAGTGTGCTTTCTGCAGGCAATGTTTATGGTAATATAATGGAAATTAAGAGTAAAACCGGCCCACCAGACCTTAATACAGGCCCACAAACAGTCAGTCAAAAAACCAGCCCAAAAAGACTGACTATTCATAGCAGCCCCTCTGCCACTGCCAGATTGCCCTATAAGTGTCAAGGTGCCTAAGTCATCTACTGAAGTAATTCAGCACTAGCTCCCCTGTCACTTAGCTCTAGGAAACGAGTCCAGTAATTCCTGGAGCACCTATCGAAGGTCAGGGGGGAAGGGAATGGGATAGAGAAGAGACTGCTCTGGTCTGTTTTTGCTCTGGTGGAAGATCTGTCCTTCTTCTCATACATCTTCTCTCTTTTCATTGAAGGGAACTATTTTAATGCACAAATACATTTTATATATATCACTGTTAATGCTATAGTTAACACTGCTGATATATACATACACATATAAGCTCTTACTAAAATAACTTTGAACTGCTTAACACATACTCCTAGACGAATGACAATTTACATCTCTTCTGTAAAGTGGTCTGGTGACCATAACTATTTACAGTTTTAGTATTGTAGTCTTTCAAGTTCAGCAATTTCAGTACAGAGTAATTTGATTGGGTGTTGGATTATTAACGTTTCCAACCACTGAGACAATGGCCAAATGAACTCAGCGTTCTCGCCTTCAAAATAGCTGCCCATAAACGTATTTTCCAAAAAGTCTTGACTGGGAGTGTTTACCTTGTTCCAGAAGGAAAGGAGAGGGGATGAAGAAATGGGGAACAATGGTGTTGCGAGACTGAATGAGAATTATCCTTAAAAACTCTGAAGACAGAAGACGCTGCCCATTGATATGCAGAACCTGATTGAAGTGCATAGTGATTAGCTTGTGCGCCAAAGATATTGCTGGGGCAAAGTATCGCAAGAGATTGCTTCTAACCCAAGGTTCTTTTAGACACAATTTAAAATCTATTTGGCCACCTTGGAGGATTCCTGATGTCAATCTCTTCCAATGGCACCTTCATGGATTTCTAGTAGAATTTAACAGTTGATTTGGCTGTGGTTCCGCATATTACATCTCAACACCAATGCAATAAAGCTGCAATCTTTCCTGACAGTACCCCTATAAGAAAAGGCGGTCTGCAGACACACGTTTTGAATGATACAATTTATGAAAAGATCATTTTAGCATTGGGGTATGGAAAAGGTTGGAAAATTCCCAGGAGCTCTTATCAGACCCATAACCTGTCAATTGATTCAGTCGAAAACGTTCCCTTTGACTTTCTAAGAATTTAATATTCTCTTAACCTCATATTTTGCATGAACATCAATGTAAAGGGGTGTGGGTGGTTTTGTTAGTCTGGTGTCTTGTGAACTCTTTTTTGAGAGTGACTCATTGAACACTGGATGTGTTCCAGAGTTTTAGGACAAATTAAAAGGCACAGTCAATGGACCAACAATTTCTCTACTTGGCCGACCCCACATAACATTGTTGAAACTTCCCATTTCCCTTCAATGAAGATGGAGGGAAGACAACCAAATCCTGCCTCGTACTGGTTCTCTTCTTTTCCTGACAGCTTGCTTCTTATAAGCCTTCTTAGCTTCTTCTAAATTGTCTTGGTCAGAACAATGGACTGCTTCTTGATTTTGAAACAGATCTTTGTTGGCTAGAACTCTTCTGCCCAATAAAGTGGTTTGAGTGATTTCAATATTACTAGAAGAAAGGAAAGTATCCAGTACATGTATTTGTGACATTCCTGTGTGCAAACTCAGCAGCCCATAACAACTCAGACCGTCCTCACTCCTGATCTCAAGAAAATAACCTTAAGTACTGTGCTAGTTCTTGATATGCCCTTTCTGTTTGCCCATCTGTCTGAGGACGATAACTGGTTGAGTGCCCAAATTATATTCCCTAGCTCTTCATAAAAGCCTTCCAAAAACTTAAAAAGAATTGGAAGTTAGATCCGAAATGGCCACCTATATAATTCATTATGTTTTAACTATGTGCTGACTGAATGCCTCTGCTACTTATAACCTTTAGTAGCTTGTCTACATGATTTTCCTTGGGAAAATGTTTCACATGGTGCTGCATAATGATATATGTGTAAATTCATTTCTGGCCGACAAAAGTGTTGTTTGAACCAATACTCAATACATATGTAACTCATGGTGCAATTGATGCTCCCAACCTGTTTATTGGGTGTTCATGGCATAAAAGCAAAGGGCAAAATGAAGTGAAAGTTTGTACATTTTACACTATTGCTGGCGAAAAGACAAGTGTCCATATGCTGGTTGAGCACAAGACCACCAGAGACACGACAATGGATTTAGGAGGTAGAGGAGTGGACGACACTGGAGGAAATAAAAATCAAGCTCACTAGAACCAACGACAAACTACAACAGGACCCTGACCTGTGGAATGCACTGTCACACACTCTGATCTACCCTCCAGATGGCAGACCCCGTTAAAGGCTGTTAACACATGACAAACTATGCTGGTGTTATTATGTGTATTTCTGTGTTAGCATAACTGATGTCTTTGGCTATGTTTTACTCCCATCGCCAACTTGCTGAAATACATGAGTGTACTCTAGTCACCCGCCTACCATCTAAGTATGTGTAAATCATATAAAATGTTTAACAACTTCAATAAAATTGCATTAAAAAAGTGCTGCTTGACCAAGTATATAGTCTTGTAAATCACTTTATGCCCAGTCATTGGACTATCATGATACTCATTCAAGGCCTTCTCTTAGAAGGATTTTGCAGGCAAATAAAAGGGTTTGTATTCCTCTTTCTAGTTACTGTTTCAACCATGCCAACATATCTTCATATTTCATGTCCCTTTTTACCTCAGTTTACAAATGTAGAGACAAAACTACACACACAATGTTTGTTTTTGGAATCATGAGCTGCGCCTTGACTGGATGCTCTCTTGGTTCAGCCTAGATTCAGGACAACTCATCAGTTTTTCCGTTCTTATTTCTGGAACGATAAGTTGCCACAAAGTCAAAGCAAGTGAAATAATTTGACCATTATAGTTGCCGTGGAGTTATTGTTTTGTAATAATTGAGGAATAGAATATTTTTATGATCACTGTGACTACATGCTTTCCTCTTAACAGTGAATGTCTCTAGTCTTTAAAGACATCCCTGATGGCCAATAGTTCCTTTTCTATGATTTTACAATTAATTTCTGTGGAGGTTAATTTTCTTGATTGGTAGACTACTGAATGCAGTTAGCATGTTACTTTATGATGTTATGATAGCACTCCCACAATGATTTGGTCTGAAGCACCTGCTTCTAGAAAAATATCTCTGATTGATCTGCATGGAGCAACATTAGTGAGGTGGTAAAGGCCATTTTCAAAAACTTAAAAGCGTGCTTACCTATTCTAACAATTTAAAGGTAACTCCTTTCTTGAGGAACCTAGTGATTGGCACAATTCAATTTACTGAGAATATCCTTGAATGAATGTTCTGTAGAAATTGGTAAAACTAATAAAAATCTGGACTTCCTTTATGTTTTTAGGTGATGGACATTATACAACTGCCTTGACCTTCTTCGCATAAATAATGACACCATTTGTAGACAGGACAAAACCCTGGAGCTCAACAGTTCTCCTACTGAAGGAACACTTGTCCATGTTTACATATGAGCTATTTTTGCGTAGTCTCTCCAGTATAATTTTAACATGTTCCGTATGTTCTTTGGAGTGTTCAAGAAAATCTAGGTGTTGCCTTAGTACACAACTGCTCTTATATCAGGGGATCTCCAATGATGCCATTAATAAAATGCTGAAAGGCAGCTGGTGCATTACAAAGGCCATAGGGCACCTCTTGGTATTCAAGCAGACCATATTACATTCAATGTTCTCTCTCACTCTAATGACATGCTAAGCACCTCTTAGGTAGAATTTCATATAAATATGAGGCATTCTTGGTTTAATAGTGTAATACTGAAATCAAGGTTATGGGATATTGATTCTGGACTTATTTATTTGAGGGGGCGATAATCTATACAAATCCTCAGCTCACCTTCTTTCTTGGGTATGAAAAATAATGGGCAAGAAACTAGGGACTGGGAGGGTCTTATGAATCCATTTGTCAGGTACTTGCCAATGAATGTCTTCAGATGCTGATTCTCGGCTTTAGTTAAGGTGTAAATTCTACTACAGGCAATAAAGCATTGGTAAAGCATTTCAACTTCTACTTCACTGAAAATGTATTGGTAAACTTGTACTCTCAGGATAACTCAACAGTATTAATCACACAAACCAAAGAACCTCCTTTAGAAAATTGAGCAGCTGGAGAAGGCACTGATCATACTTATCGGCGTAGACTTGTTCAAACATGTCTTGCTTGTTGTCAATGATGATCACCACATTCCTGGTGAGGTAGGTGGGAGTAGGTGTGTGCCAGCCGCTCATCAAATTAAGTCCCACGGTGAGGTGTTTTTTCCGAAGATCACTACTTCTATCTTGTCCGCGTTGAGCAAATGGCGACCCCGGTTATGCAGGCAGTAAACTTGTTCCTTGTGTTGGGTTATCTGTCCGAGAAGGACAGTATGAGTTGTGTGTTGTTGGTGTGGATCACATTATGGAGTCATATATGTCTTGAAGAGGGTAAGGCTTCTGTCTGAGAAATGCAGTGTTAGGGCTGACCATTTGAGTCCTTTCTGTCTAAAGGAAGCAGATCCAGAGGAAAGCAGATCCTTGAATACCGATCTCATGTAGGCGTTGGCTGACAGTGGTGTATGATACTGTGTTGAAGGCCACTGAGAGGCCCAGAAGGATGAGGGGCAAGGTCTCTCCTCTGTCCAAGATCATGCAGATTTTGTCTTTTGCAGCGATGAGTGCTGTTTTCATGCTGCGGTTGGGTCTGAATCCAGACTGTGTGGCATCTAGGAGTTGGGGGGTAACAAGCCAGTCAGTGAGGTGTCTGTTGATGAGCTTCTTCAAAATCTTGGCTGGATATGGTAGTAGGGAGATTGTTCCATAGTTGGTGAGCTTGGTTGGGTCTGCCAAGGGTTTCTTGATGAGGGTGGTGACTGTGGCATGTTTCCAAGCTTCTGGGAAGGTGGCTGAGTTGATGGTGGTGTTGCAGATCTGGGTGAGGGTTTTTCTGATGTCCTTTGTTGACAGTATGTTGGGGCAGTGGTCTTATGGGGCTCCGGAGTGGATGGATGGATGGTAATGGCAGTTTTGTTTGCGGTGATACCAAGCTACGTGGTGAGGGTCTGTTTTTTGTCCGAGAAGAGGAAACTTGCTGAAACGTCAAAGGGGTCTGGTTGAGGGTCGAAGTTGCTGTATATGGATGTGATCTTTTCGCAGAAGAAGTCTGAAAGATTGTTGGAGAGGTCTTGACAGAGCTGATGGCAGTGGCTGAAGTCGTGGTGAACTCTTGGATAATGGTGAAAAGTTCCTTGCTGTTGGTGGTGCCAGCGTTGATGCTGCCTGAGAGGGCTGTGCGCTTGGTCTTCCAAGTTTGGCTCGTTGCAGTGCCTCTGGACGAATTTGAACATGTCTTTGTTCACTGAGTCTTGACTCACTCTCAATATGTGCTTCAATTTCTTATACCACCACCATTTCATTAGCCTGATTTCTTCTGTGTAGCAGCTATCTTGTGTTCGTGTTGTTGCTTTTTTGCTGCGTTTGGAGGCAGTGGGTGGGGCTGGGAGGGAGTGAGCAGTGGGAAGCAGGAGAGAAAGAAACTGGTGAGGAGAAGAGCATCAAGGAGGTAAGGAGTGGCAGCGGTGTGGTGGGAGGCAGAAAGAGTGGGATACACCACACAGAGTGAAAGAAAATAGTAGAGAAGAAGTAAAAAAAAGCAGAAAGTCAAAACAATGGTGAGACAAACAAGGCAGAGAGAATAGCAAAAAAAGAGAAAGAAATGACAATAAAATTACTAGGATCGAGAGAAGCGCACAAAAAAATGGAGATGGCAAAACAGATTTTGGCAGAATGAACATTGACTAAAATAAACAGTGGCAAAAACAGATAATTTAGTATCAGAACAGGCAATAGCAAAATGAACTAAAAACAAAAAGTGGTGCAGACAAACAGAGAAATGTCAAAGACGGGCAAAACTGAGAGAGAGAGAGTGTGAGAGAGAAAGTGTGAGAAAGAGAGAGAGCAACAGGAAGGGGAGGAGCGATGTGGGGCCTCAAGACCAACAAGCAGGGGTTTAAAGGCCCTTCCTTAGACGCAGGTCCAAGCACATGTAAGTCCTATGGGGTTCAGGTATTCACCTGCTTTTAACCTACCTCTAAAACCAGATCTATGAGGGCTGAAATCTTTGTAGGTCTGTTGGGTACTTGGGCTAAAGAATCTTTCAATTCATCACGTCGCCCCCTGTAGAAAAGTGTTGCTCTGTTGCCCTCTGACCAATCATTTCAACTACTAGCTCAATGCTTTGCACCAAATAACCAACTACAGGGAAAATGGGAGGGAAGAAGAACTGCAGAATGACGGAAAAGTTAGATCAAATGAGGATTAATTTTAAAAAAACTCTAAAGGGATGCTGCTCGTTCCCACACAGAACCTAATTGAAGACCACAGTGGTTAGCTCACATGCTGGAGATATTGCAGGGATGAAATATTGCGAGAAGGATCTTCTAGGAGTAATTTAGCATTTCTCTTTAAGTGCTGCTGATGCCCATTGTAGTGTTGTGTGAGTTAGAAATGACAGAACTGTTTTGACTCCAAAGAACTGTGACATAAGCAGTAGAGCGTAGTGAAGTGAATGCAGGTTCATAATGTTGAGATCGCGGTTACACGCAGAAGAATAAAGACGTGTTATACTAAGCTCATTTGTGGCGTGGTCAATAGCGGGTACCCAGGCTGGTGAGGACACTATAACTGATGTGAGATAGATGATAAGTAAACCGAAGATCAACAGTACTACCCCAGAGAGTTTGACATGGTCCAGCAAACTGTTTGCCACGTGTGCCTACATCGGAGTGCAAATTTGACGTTTGGTGTATGTGGAGTCAAAGTGCAGCCCCAGTCTGTGTGAAGCATTTGAAGATAACAAAAGCTACACTACAAATGGTCATCTGCTTACCAGAACTGAGTAGTGAAAGTCATCATACCATGGCGTTGGGTGGATTAGCCCCAGAAGAAGTGCCCAGGTTGTGTTTACGGAGCTGTCCATACCTGAAGCAGCACACCAGCAAAGCTGCTAGGTGGTTGCTCAGAACAGATCCAGAGGTCTCCAGAAAGGTGATGGGCTACCATGGAGACCAAGAGGTAGGTCACAGTTCCCCTGACTGGCCAACATTACCCAGAGGCCAGAACAGCACAGGGTCTTAGAGAAGGTATGAATGAAGCAGGTCTTAGCGGACAGCAGACAGTGATGGAGAGACCTCAACTCTCAGTGTCAGCAAATCACACAAATGGTTATAATGCTGTCGCCTTCCTGAAACCACCACCACCATTTGATACCGCCAAAAAGCTGAATATTGGTGACAGATGGACTGCTTGGATAGAGACATTTGATGATGTAATTGATGTGCTAGAATAAACAGATCACAAGAAGATTATCAAAAACCTTAAGAATCTATCTGGGGTGTTGCAAAAGAAGTCTTAAAGAAAATGCGGCGAGTTGATGAAATTAAATACTGTCAAATCAAAGAAGTTTTGAATCTCAAACCAATGTAATGTCAAATTTGGAATACTAAAGGCACATTTTCAGTCAAGAACAACAGAAAGGCGGTAAAAGCATAGACAAATTTGTTTGAGAGACTGAATATGCTCATCAAGCACTGTAAGTTCAATTAATGTAATGATTATGAAGCTAATCAAAAAATCACAAGGGGTCCCTACTAAAAAAGTAGAATTAATTCCAAGGTTCTACACAGTGCTGGTGCTTAGAATAAAATCACAAAACTATACAATCATATGATATTTGAAAATAGTGAGTCAGTACAACACGAAAGACTAATTACAAACTGAATAAAACATATCAAATGTATTACCAAATGATGCACAATCAAGGTTAAAAACATTTCATATAAAATACAATATCACAAGAAAACAGAATAGTCTATGTGGACTTTCGTTTCTACACGGAGGTAAATGTCCCACTATTGGACAGGTTTGCAAAGGCTGTGGGAAGGAGAACCATTTGTGACAGTCTGCAAGGCGAAGGAAAAAGTAAGTGCATCACAGAGCGAAGACAAAATGGTCACCCGAACGCTTCAGAAACAATGCTCGGCATGCACCCAGAAGGCCAAGCAACCACACCAAATAAGGCAAATCAACTACAAACTAAGTTGATCATCATTTAAATCACCAGTAAAGAGTTCTTTAGTATCTACATCAAGTGAAAGTGAAGACAATGGTTGTGCAATGTCGATGTTTACCTCAGAAATACGTGTGCATGTTGGACTGGCCGCTTGTGAAGGAAACTGCAGATCAAAGAAAAGTCGATATGAAAAAGCTCCAAAGTCTTTCAAACATTGTTTGAAGATTACACTAAAGGTAAACAGGTGCTCAACATTTTTTATTGCCAACAGTGGTGTGTCGATAAAACATAATGCCTTAGGAGAAATATAATAAACTATCGCCACTGCCTTGACTTCAGCCATTGAAAGCTAAAGTGTATACGTGGGCTGCATGGCTGCCATTAAAAAGTCAAGGTTAATTTGAAGCAATGATGAAACACAAGACAATGAAAGTACAAGCACCCAGTCATGTGCTTCAAAGGATGGCGTCAAGTGCCTGCATACTCAGTTCCAGCTGAGCTGCTCATATGGGACTGATATAAGTGATCTATAACATGAATTCTCATCACGAAATAGTAAGTCAGTTCCCTTTATTGTTTCATGGGTTAGGAAAACTCATGACAATGAAAGTACAATTACACATTAATAAGGATGTCCGTTCCAATGGTCAAAGACACAAACTGCTTTTCATTTACAGGAAGCTGTTGAAGAAGAACTTAAATCATTGCTCAAACATTATATCATTGAACGTTCCCCAGGTCCAATGCTCTGGGTTTTTCCCATAGTAGTAGTGCCCAAAAAGAACAGTGAAGGAGCTGTATGCATCTGCATTGACATGTATCAAGCGAACAAGGCAATTGAAGGAGAACAACATCAAGGTCCACACATTGCTGACATAATGACCCAATTTCAATGGTGCAAAGATCTTCTTTCGCCTTGATTTGAATAAAGGATATCATCAGTTGGAACTCGTGGAGAGTTGCAGGTATTTTACAATCTTTTCTACACATATTGGTCTGTTTCGATGCAAAAGACTACCTTTTGGGGTGTCATCAGCTCCAGAGCTGTTTCAAGGTGTAATTCGACGTATCATACAGCCTGTCATGAATGGGTTTAACTATAGTGATGACATATTGGTTTTCAGAGCTACATCAAAATAGCTCTCATGCAAGTGTGTCGTTTACTTGCGGATGCAGGTTTGACTTTGAATGCCGACAAATGTGGGTTCCATAAGACAAAGACAAAATTCTTTGGTCATGTCTTTTCTGATGGGGGCTATGCACCCGTTCCAGCTAAAGTACAGGCATTGTCAACTGCCAGTGCCCCACAAGAAGTTTCCATGTTACGTTCATTCCTTGGAATGGCCAGCTACTGCTCTAGATATTTACGAGATTTTGCCACCGTAAGGGGTCTGTTGAAAGACTTGAAGAAAAACAATGCTTCTTTTGATTGGTCATGCGAGCAAAGCTTCAAGAAGATCAAACAAGCTATTAAGAATGCTACTGAAATGGCATACTTTGATCCCAAGCTTCATACAAAGGTTGTTGTTGACGGTAGCCAAGTTGGGTTCGGCGCAACCCTTGTACAGCACAGCGGACAACAAATCTCAAAGGGATATTGCAGCATATGCAAGCAGAAGTTTGACCCATACTGAACGTGCTTATTCACAACTTGAGAAAGAAAGTTTAGCAGTGGTATGGGCTTGTGAAAATTTCCACATCTTCTTATATGGAAAGCCTTTCATGCTTGAGATCGATTATCAAGCGTTGGTGACCATTTTAGGCAATGCATAGGCCAAGACTACTCCGCGTATTGAACAGTGAGGTCTCCGAGTTCAAGCATACAACTACACCATTGTGCACAATCCAGGAAGAGATCAAAACCCTGACGACTACTTCTCACGAATGCTTCTACAGTTCCAGGATACCCCTTCAAAGACAGCTGAAGCATACATAAATTTCATTGTAAAATCAAGCAAGCCAGCTGCCATTTCATTGGAACAAATCGTCACTGCCACAAGTCAAGATAGTGAGATGTTAAAGCTCAAAGACATTATTACACATCAGTCTTGACACCAGCACCCTCGACCTATTGCCAGAGACATTGAATACCAGAAGTTTAAAAATGTCAAAGATGAACTGTGTGTTACTCAAGAAGACATTATTCTAGCAGGTTTGAGAATTGCTATTCCAGAGAGCCTGCGACAACAGACCATTGAAGTAGCTCATGAAAGACATTGTGGAATCGTGGCCACAAAACGAGCTCTCCGAGAACGAGTCTGATTTCCACATCTCGATGAGAGAGTTGAAAGAGAATTGAAGGTGTGTAATCTATGCAACCACCTTTCATAAAAAAACACTCAACAAACCTTAAACGTGTCAGAGTTGCCAAAGCATGTGTAGGGAAGAATTGCTGTCGACTTCTTCAGTCCTCTTGACAATGGACATCCCCTGATGGTGATTGTTGATGAATACTCCCGTTTTTCATTGATAGAAGTTCTCTCATCTATTACTCAAGAAAGAGTTGTCCAGAGATTAAACGTCATCTTCATTACATAGGGTGTTCCTGCGATCTTAGAATTTGACAATTGTCCACCTTTCAACAGTCAAGAATTCAGAGACTTTCTCAGTCGTCTTAATGTGAAGCATCAGAAGAGCATACCTCTTTGGACACAGGCAAATGGCCTTGTCAAACGTTTCATGAGTACTCTTAAGAAAGCTGTTCAGCGTGCTGTACTGGAAAAGATTGACCCTAAAACTGTCTTGAATTCTACTCTTCAAGCATACCATTCGACTTCTCACTCAACCACAGGTGAAAGCCCTGCAACCATGATGTTGAGGAAAGCCATGACGACCAAGTAACCTCAATGGACCACCAGAAGATCAATTACTAAGGAAGAAATCTATGTAAAAGAGTTTGGTCAAATAAAGGCCTATGTAGACATGCACCGATATGCAAAAGACATTATTTTCACAAGAGGAGGTCGAGTGCTTGTCCGTCAATCTACAAATCGGAAATCTGATGCTCCCTTCGATGCTGAGCCTTTTCATGTTGTGATCTGTAAAGGAAACATGGTAACTGCCCAGCATCCTGTGAAGTCCATTACGTGAGTTTCTTCGCATTTCCGACATGTGGCTCGTCGCTTGTCAGGCACTGATGTAGAGACAGGGTTTGAGAGGACAAGTGAATACCCCCTGAATGCTGTTGTTCCTGCATTGCCAACGCAGGTCTTGGACACTTCTATTGCTGTTCCCAGTTTCAGGATGTGTGATCAAAGCACCACAAAAACTCATTGAAGAGCTATGATTGTGTATATTGTTGTAAAAAAAATATTTTTTATTTAACAGAGGGGGCGATGTAGTGTTGTGTGAGTTAGCAATGTTGGAGCCTTTTTGTCTCCTGATGGACTCCATAGATCTGTGACGTAAGCGGTAGGGTGTAGTGAAGTGAATGCATGCATAGAATGTTTGTGGTTGCACACAGAAGAATAAAGAAGTGTTATACTAAGCTCTGTGTGTGGCGTAGTCATCAGTGGGTACCCAGGCTGGGGACCGACGCTAAACCCATGTCTTTAATAGGCAGCTCCCTGGATATCTAGTAGAATTCATTTTTGTATTTTTAATATGTATTGTATAGCTCAGCACTTTACATCTAAACACCACTGCAGTCAAGCTACCTTTCTTCCAGAAAGTAGGGCAGTCCAACGTAAGTTCCCCCAGCCGGGCCTGCGAGCAGCACTCCTGTTGTTCATGACATTTATTTCCTGTCAGCGTCCATCATGAACAGTTGTATAGTTTTACCTGAACATGTGTTGCACATTATACACATTTCAGGGACAGTGAAAGTTAGTAAGGGGGCGAGAGCTGAAGATTGCGAACCTTATACTCATGTTCTCATGTTCACTTTATCTTTAATACCCAATCTGTAGCTCTCCATAATTCCTTTAAATGAAAACATAATGTAGGAAAGGCTGGAGCTGAAATTGTTATTGGTTTTCTATAACACGCTCATCAAGGGGGTTGGGGCTGTTTTCTGTTCCCCTGACCTTGAAAGCAATCCCTGATAGCAGAGCAATACCAAGAACATGGGTCATTGACCTTCCTATACTAGGAAAGGCACACACTCTCAATTTAAAGCAATTATAAATGGCTGTCCACCTTCATTTTCACACAGTGGCCATGGCTTAAGGAAATTCTCTATGTTTTATTTGTTAAGCAGTTGCACATTTAATGATGTGCCATGTACAAAAGAGCAGTTTCTGCTTCATAACAAAGTATAATTACAGGGTTTAGTTTCAGGGCATGATCAAAATGAATGGTAACAGTATGTGGCATAAGGATGTTTAGAATGGAACAGTGTCTTACCATTGGAACAACAGCCTTCATGATTTTTGGACCTGCAGTTGGCAGATTAAGGGTTGGTTGTATTCAATTTTGTTGGGTGTTTTGGCAAAGAGCGCATTTTTAACACATTTGACTTCTGAAGCCTTAATTGGAAAGTGTTTCTGAGGAATATCAAATGTCTGATCCAATACAAATTTACAGAGCTGCGTGTAACAGTGTGCACAGACATAACTTGAAGGGTGTTTATTGCTTTTTGTGTGTGCCTTTATGAGTCTTTGCTGGCTGCAAGCTTTCCCATGAAAGCAATCACTTTTCCTTTGCTTCTAATCCCTCCTTGTTACTACTGCCTTCTTTCCACTACCTGTATTTTACAACACCACCAAGTTGTGTTATGTGTCGCTCACATCTGTTTAGTTTGCCTTTGTTGTGATTGTAGTGTGTGGGTGATGTATCTAGAAAGACAATGGGCCTTATTTAAATTTTGGCGGACACTGCACAGATAGGAGAAGCCCACTATAAATCTATGTGACCTCAGGGCCAAAGCCAGCACTCTCCCCAGCAGCTCCACCTCACCGCTGCCAGGACTGAGTCCATCCCCGTGCAGGGTTCGATCCAGCTACCCAGCACTGCGCGTCAGGGTCCGCCCGGCTGCCTCTGCCTCCTGGTAACCCCAATTGCTTCCCAATCTGTTGGTGATTGTATTTTTTGATTTGTATTTCATTGTATTGTTAGCTTGTTGTGTTACGTTTTCCCCTCATTCTGTTGCCTTGTCCCCTCATTGTTTTGCATTGTCTGCCCATTTCCCGCCGCTGCTGCCCCTGCGGCCCCGCCCCCGACCCAGCCGCTCCCGCCTCCTTGCCTCCCTGCCTCTGCTCCCGCCCCCCTCCCCTTCATATGGCGACCGCTGCAGAGGAGCACGTGTGAGACCTTGACCTCAGGGCCAAGGCCATCACTCTCCCCAGCAGCTCCGCCTCACTGCCGCCAGGGCTGATTTGATCCCCGTGCAGGGCTCGATCCAGCTACCCGGCACTGCGCGTCAGGGTCTGCCCGGCTGCCTCTGCCTCCTGGTAACCCCCATTGCTTCCCCATCTGTTGGTGATTGTATATTTTGATTTGTATTTCGTTGTATTGTTAGCTTGTTGCGTTATGTTTTCCCCTCATTCTGTTGCCTTGTCCCCTCATTGTTTTGCGTTGTCCGCCCATTTCCTGCCGCTGCTGCCCCTGCGGCCCCGCCCCCGACCCAGCCGCTCCCGCCTCCCTGCCTCTGCTCCCGCACACCTCCCCTTCATATGGCGACCGCTGCGGGGGAGCACGCGAGACCTCGACCTCAGGGCCAAGGCCATCACTCTCCCCAGCAGCTCCGCCTCACCGCCGCCAGGACTCAGTCCATCCCCGTGCAGAGATCGATCCAACTACCTGGCACTGCGCGTCAGGGTCCGCCCGGCTGCCTCTGCCTCCTGGTATTTCCCAATGCTTCCCCATCTGTTGGTGATTGTATTTTTTGGTTTGTATTTCATTGTATTGTTAGCTTGTTGCGTTACGTTTTACCCTCATTCTGTTGCCTTGTCCCCTCATTGTTTTCCATTGTCCGCCCATTTCCTGCCGCTTCTGCCCCTGCGGCTCCGCCCCCGACCCAGTCGCTCCCACCTCCCTGCCTCCGGTGCCGCCCCCCTCTTCTTCATATGGCGACCGCTGCGGGGGAGCGTGCGTGAGACCTCGACCTCAGGGCCAAGGCCATTACTCTCCCCAGCAGCTCCGCCTCACCGCCACTTGGACTCAGTCCATCCCCGTGCAGAGTTTGATCCAACTACCTGGCACTGCGCATCAGGGTCCGCCCGGCTGCCTCTGCCTCCTGGTAATTCCCAATGCTTCCCCATCTGTTGGTGATTGTATTTTTTGATTTGTATTTCGTTGTATTGTTAGCTTGTTGCGTTACGTTTTCCCCTCATTCTGTTGCCTTGTTCCCTCATTGTTTTGCATTGTCCGCCCGTTTCCTGCCGCTGCTGCCCCTGCGGCCCCGCCCCCGACCCAGCCGCTCCCGCCTCCCTGCCTCTGCTCCTGCCCCCCCTCCCCTTCATATGGTGACCGCTGTGCGGTCGCGCAGTGGGTGCACTGCTGGCGTGCCAAAGGCGCGCCTAAGGCAAGCCCCAGGGGCGTAACACAGGCCCCCGCAGCTCCCGCAGCCCCCGCAGTGCGGGGGGCCCCCGAGCTGCAGGGGGCCCCCTCAGCACAGTACTTAAGGCGGTAGCCACGGAGGGAGTGGGGGGCACAGGGGCCGGGCTCCTCTTCATTTGTAGGTGGCGCCCTAAAAGTGACAAGCCTCCTGTTTTTGAATTTGAGTAACAGGACCAGACTGTCACTTTCCAAATGAGGAGATTTTATTTTGGAAGAGAGCTGCACAGATCCTGCTTTCACAGATACTGCTTTCACTTTCAGCTCCTTTCACCTTCTCCGAAGGGTCATAGAAACAAGCAATTAACATGTTGCAGTGAGGCTCTGTGTTATATCATAACAGGCCGCTGCAGAATTTTAAATGCATTTTACTTTCAGATTCATAGTGACTATTGCTGCGCATGGTTACCATGCGCCCAGTGAGCAGCCCATTTCGGACCGTCTCTGATGGGTAAGTGTGCAGCATACCTTGCTGGTGTGGGACTCGGTGGGAGAATGGTGAGGAGAAGAGAGCTCAAGGAGGGCTGCTTTATCTTCGTCTGGAGAGAGGAGTTACACTATAATGTTTGACTGGACCTGTTGTGTCCTTCTCTTTGCCATGTGCTTGCCCTTCCAAGCCCTGCTGGCCTCCGCATTGTCTCGTTTGGCAGAGGATATTATTGGTGAGATCTCTCCTACTGCAACAGCCCTGTCTTGGGGATTGCATTTTAGACAACAGGCGGGAATATGAGATATTTCTTCTGGGCCAGGAGGGGTGGAGCAGTGCTTTCAGGGGGCTGGGGTGAAAAGTTTCCAAAGTTGGGGAAATATCTGTGTTCATTCTGCAAATAAATTATATCACTTCCACACCTAAGTTAACTTAATGGTCATTGCATTTAACTATTGTGTGCTACAAAAACACAAGAATGAAAATAGTTGTCTTGGAAAAGACAAATATGAAAGCAACATTTTGCCGCAGTGGTGCAAGGTTTGTCTCAAAGTAAAGAACTCAGCACTAGTTTGCAGATTTCTGTCTTGCCACAATGTCCACATTAAATGAAGCGGTATTCCTGATGCATTTCAAAAGAGGTGCACTGTTTTAAAGAAGGTGGCCAGTTTCATATTTCACGTTAGAAATACGTGAACTTTGTGTAAAAGAAGACTTGCCCCATTTCTTTATGAAACATAAGAAATTGGTAAAATTAACAGAAAGTCCACAGTCACAGCAAACTATACAATATTGCTGACGTGCATCAGAAATAGAGTTGTATTAAAAATGTGGAAATGCTGTAAAGGTAGCTTAGTGAATTGAATGCTCACTCTGACATCTGTGAAAGTACTCATAGTCATAAATTGTAATCTCAGGCTGCCGACAACGCCAGCTATCATTCTGAGGTCAATAAAATAACTAGCTATCAATTAAGAAACTATACCAACTGATGTGGGTAGTGCTTAGCGGTGGCAGAATTGTAGTACTCAGCACTGTACAAAAGCATTTTATTGTCAGACGAGGAACCTAATTAAATTTAGCATGTATGTGTGGCAAGTGATGTGCTCACTGCCAAACTGTAATATAATGTTGGCCTTGGAGTAATGTTTGGAATTTCAGGCATATTTTGTTTGCCATAGCATGCAGTAGGGGTACATGAGATGCACGTTGAATCATTCCATGTGCAGCAGCAGTACGTGGGATCTGAGGAAAATGGCAAACTGATATGTAGACACAAAACAAGCATTTATTAAAATTGAAAAACTGGTATTTCCGCACAGATTTCAAAAACCTGCTCATCTATCAGGCTACTAAATTGTATTGTTCTAAAATTAAAAGCTTGTGTTAAATAGCAGAATTCATGTATTCTTTTAGATTAAAAAGCTGATGTTTGGGCAGAAACCTAATATGTTTAAACAAATATATATGAAACAAATAATTTTGCCTGTAGTTCTTCCCTCTGGCCTTAGAATGAGAGATTTGTGTATTTTTTGTTTTTTGTGCTCTGTACTTTAATAGCAGTTTTTCAGTCAAAAGGAGTAACCAAGAGTCTCTCTAAAAAGGGCAGGTTGGCAAAATGTCAAGTAATACAAATGGAGAAGCAATGAGAAATGCTAAGACAACTTCCAGGCTGCTTTTAGTACAAATAGCACCTTATACTTTGTTAGAGAGCTGCTCCTTGAAGAATGTTACCACTTTGCCACCATTTTGTGTACATGCTTTGAGGCTAGTGAACACTGACCACCATTAGGTGAGTCAGCCTTAGTTGTCACACCATATAAGTGTCGGAACATTTAAGTAATCCACTTTCAGAACCAATTGTATTTTTGGAAGTTTATGTTAGATTAGTGCTATAAAAAACCTATTTGGCCTAATATTTTCAAAACGTTCTAAAAGGGAGAACATAATTTTATCCTCTACGGGAAGCTAGGCTTACTCGCTTTGTCAAATTTCTGGACAGTATTTACCTCCAAGTAATTTCAAAGATCACAAGCCCCCACTGTTTGCAGGTGACCTCTCACATACCCTGGAAACAATTGGATTCACTTGCTCAGCTGAATGTCATGAGAGGATGTTATTAGATTCATGTCCACCAAGGGCACCCTTTAACCAGGAAAAGTAATGACAAGACAGAGGGTGGAGGCTAAACTGTAAGGCTAGTGCTGTCCATTCATGGCCCTCTCTGTCTCTGCAACTGCGGACTATTTGATCATTCACAACCAGAAGAGCCACTGTTCTCGCTGGCACAGCGATGTGGGGTACATGCATATATAGTTTACTGCTGTTGCCACCTAGACATATGTTATGCTGGGGCATCATCAGCTTCTGATCTGCCTTTGTTGCCTCCTGCAGAGTGTTCTACAGTGCAGGATAGTGGTGTAGCACCTAATGATATAAGCTGTCATCTGCACAGTTGTAGCTAGTAGCATTGCCTCCTGACCTGATCTAGAAGCTTGTTTGTGCTTGTGTCTTCTACCACCGGAACCACTGGTGTCACCTGCACTTGGGACCTGGTGCTGCCAGCTACCAGCATCCTTGACCAGTATCTCTGCACTCTGCAACACTACTGCGGCAAGTCTAGTCCACTAGTCACAGGCCTACTTTACCTGCCTGTCAGCTGTCCCATCAAACAGCGTGAAAGGAAATACCGAAGGGCCTGCAGTCTGGCTGCTCATGGACCCTGACCACCACCTCCCTAGCAGTGGCCTGCTCACTCCCAAGGCTTGCCATCCCTCCTTTCAGCAGAATGCATGCATCTGAGACTGGAGCTGAAACGACCAATACAACTGGACTGAAGTGTGGACCACCACGTAGTACATGATCCAGTAACTGCTGCCCACAGCCAGGCCAGTTGAAGCTGGAATTAAATGCCCATGAAGTAATGCCTTATTGTTATTACCACTTTTGATATAATTGTGATTCTTTAAGTCTGACTATGTCGGTTTTATCTCTTACCCCAGACCTCTCCTGAAGCGACATTTGATTAACCGTAGTAGTAAGCATTATAGATGATCCCGTTAACATGTTTCGCCAAAATGATATATGGATATTTTTATAGTCTGGTATGACAGTGCAGCTGTCGCCAGATAATAATCAGATAATCACGAGGAGAGGGGCTTTGGCTCTGCTCACAAGTTTGGAGGGAGGAGTACATGTTTTCATTGAGCAGCCGATGTGTCCTTCCACAAAAAAATGCTTCCCCTCCACGCAACTGTGATCATTTTGTTTATTTATGAAGACAAATGAGCTTGAACTTTAAGGGTTCACACCAGTAATGGCCGGCATTGCTTGAGGGCGGGGGGCGGGCGAAGGAGGTGTCACGCGGGAAGGAGGGCTCATAATAATTAAAAAAAATTAAACCTACTTTTCCGCTGGGTCCCGCATCTTCACTGCTCCTGCTCTCCTGCCTCCGACATAGACAGGAAGCAGGCAGGCAGGCTCCCTCCCCTAAGCCACTCACAACGCTGCATGCAGCATTGCGATTGGTCTGGAGTGCTGTGACACGGCGCTTAACCAGGGTCTAGAGGGGTGTGCATATTCTCCATGCAGGCTGCAATACAGCCTGCATGGAGAAGGGCCAAGTGCGCATGACTTGTTTGGGAGACCCGAGAGGGCCGAACAAACAGTCTTTGTGCACTCAGGAGTGGGAAAACCACTCCTCCCCTGGCCTGCTCAGAGAGCAGAGCAGCCCGCCCACAGAGATTGTAGTACTGTGAGCAAGCAGTGGAGCAATGCTCCTCCACCATAGCGGAGGAGCCGCCCCTGGTTCACACATGACATTGTAATGCTATCAAAATGTCTTAAACAAGTAGATAATTTGTAGTGTTTTTCTCTGGCAGCAGCACAGATTAAAGCTGAACAGTTATTAACCTACATAGATTTTTATGTCTATCCATTTGAATGCCTCTGGTTTTCATTGGTACAAGATGGAGAAGACAGCTATCTTTACGAACCGTGCTTCCTCCTGTTTCTATTGTTATGCACATATACGTGTAATACTGGGTCAGTTTTTATCTTAATTTTGTTTCCAATGTTTTCATATTTGGTTGGCTTTTCATTGCAAAGGGCAGACTCATTGTTATATTTGTCTACTGCCTGATAGCACTTCATGTTTTCCCGTTCCCCTCCTTGCCTTTCTCCACCATGTCAGAATGGCAGCACAAATGGTGGCACACCTGGGGAGCTTGGTACTGTTCCCCTTGTGGTCCTACTTTTGTTTTTCAGAATCATGCTCTTTTAGAATCTTTACTCGCACACACACCAAAGATGCTTTCTACTAATTTGGTTTTCTTACATTGCTGGGCAGTCTTCATTGGATTTTACCTTTCTTCTGACACCGTATTCAGTCTTTTATATATTTGCCGCTTTTTCCATGACTCCATTTTTTGTTTGTCTTTTTTAGCTTATCAAGGCTACAAACATGTAGCTTGCCTAATTGTGGGTTTGTTCGATTGGATTCTTTGTAAATTGATGAACAGCACTTGATTTGCTTTTACACTGCACAGTCTCTTGTATACTGGTTATACTTTAGGGGGAGTTTTCATTACTTTTTTGAATTTCTCCCTTTTGGAGATGGATTTATGTTGTTTATTTAGAGTTTTTGTTGACTTGGTTTCTTTTGTCCATTTTACTATGGACAGGGAAGCATTATGGTTGATAGGACTATATCGTATTTCACTGTGACTGTGGGTCTTCGGTATTACTTTGGGTATCTTGTTTTTTTCTGATACAACTCACCATAAAATTATACTAAGATTTACATCTCTTTTCATCGTCCAGGATTTCGCCCTTTGGTACTTGTAGCTCTGTCCAATAGCAATGCGCTCAAATAATGGAGGTCAGGTACTTATTTTCTGTATTGTATTTACGGATGTTCCAGTGGTGTTTCACGTTTCATACACACATATACTTTCCTTTTCTTTCACAATTCTTATTATTATGTTTGATCATAAATCAGAGTTTTATCTATTTTTTTAGTTTACTTTGATTTTATGGCATTGACAGTAGAATATATTGTGTTGTTTTTTAGTATGTTGCAGCCTTGAAAAAGTCTTGATAGACAAATGTTAAGTGCCAGATGTGTTTTTCAGAGTGTCGGCAACAGCCACAGCAAAGAAAATAAAAGGAACAAAATGACAAATGAATGGACTGCCTCTTTGATAATACTCTGTCAACAAATTACAGTACTTGAGTATGCTCCAGTGTTAAATATTATTTATGTGTCTGGATTGTATTTGTTCAATCTGCTCTACACCTGAATGGTGGCAGGGTGTGCCACACAGTTTTAAGCACCTTTAAATAGTTTCATATGTTTGGACATTCAATTTGTTTGGGACAGAAATACCCATACTGGTAGTGGATGTGCGATCCCCCGACACCACAGCTACCATTTAAAAAATGTTATCCATGTGGGATTGAGCATTCTTTACTGGGACACTTTGCAAACTCTCGTTAGCTTCCTCCTACCCTGCCACTCTGTTGTTAAATGTACAGTACCCGGACTTGGCCTACTGTTTTCTTTTGGTGTTGTTTTTAAAGAATACATAAATGTGCCGGAACAGACCTGTACCTTGTGGATGCACAAAAGGTATCCCTGGGTGAATTCCTTAATACATAACTTAACAAACTCATACTAATCATAAAATCAATCGAATAGGCAATAGGACTGGACTGGATACCTATTTCTCCCATTTGGACCAGTATTCTTCGTTCTTTAAATCATTAGGATATTACTGGTGTTTGTATTACAGCAACCACAGAAGAAAATAATGCATGTTTGTAGATTTATGCATCAATATCTGATTTTTTAATTCCTCGGTTACAGATGTAAACCTAAAATACTGTATCTCAATGTAAGTTTTATTATCTAAATATATATTTACAACTTATATTAGATTGATAATCATAACTTCTTTTTGAGACAGTAGCTTGTATGATTGGTGTAATATGTGTACTGGCCTCACATGTAAGGCTCTGTAACCTAAGCAGTAGCTCTGTTGTATGGTTGTTTGGGTCTATAAATTATGTAGGTTTGCAAAATATACAGCTCTGCTTTACAAGGCTGTAACATGTGTAACTCTGCTTTCTACAGATTGGGAGCTTTGTGTAGTAGATTCGGAAGGGGCAGATGGAAAAATGAAACTAAGTGGAAAACGGAAGCAAAGAAAAATGCTATAACAATTAATATGCCCTTTGAATTTGCGGTTTCTAAAATGCATCTACCCCTTACAGCCCTCTGGACATTTGATATGTAAACTAGATATGGAAATGCATGCTTTTCCCTCCATTTTCTCCTTGGTTTTTGGTGGAGGTAAACTAGAAACACTGAGGTGGTAGGCCAGACTTCCTAGGCACACCACACCGTGAGTGCTCCATCAGAACTTATTACTTTGAAATCAATATACTTGTAAAACATTTATTAAATGTACTATTTGGTCATTTCAAATATATTTACCCTCTGATCCCTTAAAGTACTAACTCCAAACCTGACCTAGGAAGGTTTTGTTATTGCTATCCAGTTTTCATTTATATTAATGTTCTGACAGTTGTACTTCGAAATGTGTAATTGGCTCCAGTTTTCTCAAACTGTTGTTTAGGAGAGAATTACCAAATCCTCTATAAAACTGTAATTAAATTGGGGCTTATTTTGGCTAACGTGGTTGATTCAATTTGATTGTGATTTTTCCATATGCCACAACTCGTAAGAGCCCATTGCGGTAGAAACTCCAAACGTCCTTACATTTAAATCTTAACAGGTTTTAGCCAAGTTTACTGGCTCAATGTGCTATTATGTGCAGCACTTGACACTAACGTTCCATTTACACTTGTTCCATGAGGGTAATTTCTATCTCTGCTGTATGGATGTTTTTGAACTATGTTCAGTTGTGGCTTTAAAATGACCCATTTGTCACCCTTTTTCACTTCTGAGAAGGAACAAAAGCATGAAAACATGTTTTTGTGGTTTAAAATATCACTGTCAATACAGCACAAGTTTCAAATGCTATCTCCTCCAGCTGCCTCTCCTCTCCACATACACTCATTTATCTTTGCTGGGGGCCGTGCCCACCAAAATAAATATTGCTGGTTCATTACTCAGGCTTGATAGCTCCGGATTAAACCCAGAGCAGGGCCCCCTCTGTATACCTTGCAGGGGGGCCTCTTCAACTTTCGTTACGCCACTGGCAAGCCCGTCTGCACCTATCCGCGCCTGGACCATGCCCAGCACCAGGCCCCCTGGCCCCCGGAGAGAGCCACGACACCCGACGCCACTACGACGCCAACGTCCTCCACGAACTCAACACCGGACGATCATTCAACTGCTTCCAGGCCACCCCTAAGATCACCCACGGACCCTTCACCCGTCAAAGCTGCTGTTTCACCAGCCGCCGAACACCCACATGCCTTGCCTCACCCACCAGAGCAGAACGCAACCACCTCAGATGCATACTACTCAACACCCACTCCGTCCACAAGCACGCCATCGAACTCTGGGACCTACTCGACTCAGCCTCCTCGGACATTGCCTTCCTAACAGAGACCTGGATGAACCCCTCCTCGGCACCAGACATCGCCATAGCCATCCCACATGGCTACAAGATCACCAGAAGGAACCGCACCAAAAGACCTGGAGGAGGCATCGCCATCATCTACAGAAACACCCTGAGAGTCACAACCAGCACAGCAGACACCTCCTGCACCGCGGAACACCTGCTCTTCCAGATCCACACGCACCCCAACACCACCCTCAAAGGTACACTCGTCTACAGACCCCCCAGACCCCGGCCACAGTTCATTTACGCCATCGCCGACATTGTCAGCACGCAAGCTCTTGCTTCCACAGACTACATCCTCCTCGGAGACCTGAATTTCCACCTTGAGACGACAACAATTCCATCGCACTGCTCGACAACCTCAACAACCTCGGACTCAACCAGCTCGTCACGACCCCAACCCACACCGCCGGACACAAGCTCGACCCCATCCTCTCTGCCAGCAACCACGTCACCTTCAGCCACATCACCGAACTGCACTGGACCAACCATCGCTGCGTTCACTTCACCTTCAAGAAACCCACCGCGCACCACCGCCCGCAACAGATCCCCTACCGCAGCTGGAACAAAGTCACCAAAGACCAGCTCGTCACCACCCTCGCCCGAGGCCAACCAACAGACACCACCAACACCGACAGAGCCACCCGCAACCTCAGAAAATGGATCGATGACTGCGCCAACACCCTCGCCCCAATCAAAAAACCCTCAAACAGACGCACTGACAGACTGGCCACCTGGTTCACCACCGTCCTCCAAGAATCCAAGCAGCTCTGCTGAAGACTCGAGAAGAAGTGGCACCACAAACGAAGCCCGGACAACCACGCTGCCCTAGGGGGGCACTAGGTGGCGCCGGACCAAGATGGCTGCGTGTGCGTGAGGCTCTGGCTGCCTGACCCGAAGATCCTACATTTATCTGCCTTCTGACCCCTCGCCCGCGGACGAAATAATGCTGAAAGCGAGCCTCATGAGGAGGTGAACACTCGCTGTTAGTTTGGTGCAGCTACCCGCTAATGTGCTGAAGATATTTGCGGAGACGACTGCCTGCGGAGACGACTGCCTGCGGCGACGGTGCATGTCTCATCTGGAAGCGGGTGGCGGACACTGCTGCTGCGCAAGTGCCAGTGCGGCCATGTGGCGGTGGGCCTAGGATCGGTAGGGGCGCGCGAGACGACCCCCGTGGCCCTCTGCGGGAACCTTGCGGACGGCGCCTGCCGGATGCGACCCTCGGCGGAGTGCCCTAGGGTCCCCCCCGCGTGAGGACGCAGCTGAACCCCCCTCTGGGTCATACGGAGGCCCGGGATAGGAACCGGGGGACTGAGCCCCTGTGAGCGCGGCAGCTGGGGGCTAGTACTGCGTGACTTGGCCTGCCTCCTGGACCACTGGAGGCGGTCGGGAAGCGGGAGGACACCCCGGCGGCTGGCGGGGCACGACGGTTGCTGGAGGGTACGGTGCTGCTGCCCCCTCCCCCACCTCCCCGGGCGGGACGACACTCTGGAGCGGCTGAGAGGGGGCGGATGTGCGACTCGGGTTGCGACCCTGGATGTGGCTGGCTGTCGAGACTTGAAGAGGCGACCGCCCGGCCTGCCGCAGACTGCTGGACCGCGCTTGGGCTCGCCTGCTGCGGGGTGAGTGTTCGGCCTGATGCTTGGCCGGGGGGCCGGCGGGAGCCACGGTGTGGCTGGATCGTGCGTTGACGACTGAGAGAGAGATACCCGTGCAGGGCACAGGCCGAGAGAACGCCTGCGTTTATCATGGGCACCAGCTCACTACAAGCAAGGGCCTATACTGTGCGGGGTGCCGGCGGCGAAGTGGGCCGGGACAAAGATCCGCTGTGCTGGGAGAGTGTCCGGGTACAGATGACAATACCAGGACAGAAGACGTAGAGTGCAGAGTGGGCCGGGACTGGAACGCTGCGGCGCCTGGCGGGGCAGGATGACTTGAGACGGGATCCTGCGGGGCCTGGCCGAGCATACGCTCAGGAGGGGCGCATCATGGGGAAAGTGGAGGCACGCCAATCCAAACTGCCGTTCGAGCAGAAGAAAACTACCACGCGCTCCTCCGCCGAGGAACAGGGGGACCTGGCCGCGGCACAGCAGGCCCCTCCCGAAGCCTGCCCTAACAAGGAACTGAAGGCCATGCTCACAGTGATGCAGCAAAGTTTGAATGCCCTTTCAGGGAAAATGGGCACCATGAATACTCGCCTCGATTTCTTGGTTTTGAAAGTGGACAAACATGAGGAGCAGCTTAAAGAAGCTGAGAGGAGAATCTCTGGCATGGAAGACAATACTACTAACATGGCCAAGCAAATGTCGCAAATTTGACAAGCTGCTCAAGGTTATCGCGGCCAAGAACGAGGATCTTGAAGCGCGCAGCCGACGGAACAACATCCGCTTAATAGGGATCCCGGAGTCCACTGCCACGGGACGCATGGAGGACTACGTGGAGCGGCTACTTACCTCCGTGCTGGGTGCAGACTCCTTCTCAACGCATCTGACAGTCGAGCGGGCTCATAGGTCGCTGGGCCCGAGGCCACCGGTTGGGGCACCGCCGAGACCAATAGTGGCACGGCTGCTTAACTATCGAGACCGGGATGTGGACTTACGTAAGGCGCGAGACATACCGGAGCTGCAATTTGAAGGGAATACGTTCTCTATTTACCCGGACTTCACGATGGCTGTCCAGGAGGCGAGAAAGAAATATGTACAGGTGAAGCAGAAACTGCGTAAGGCAAATGTTGAGTATGCTCTCCTATACCCTGCCAAGCTGAGGATACGCCATCGGGACCGCACGATTGTTTGCACCACCCCGCAGCAGGCGGAGGACTTTCTCAGGTCCCTAAAGCGCTCCTCCCCGGCGCACGGTGACGCTGGTGGACAATCAAGATCGCAATCACCGGAGTGAGAGCCATTGAAACTGACACATCATAAGCACTGCTGTTGGGGCTGGAGCTTCTTGTGCACGGCTGGAGGGCCCATGACTCGCGACAGTAGAGACTAACCTGGGAACTATCTGCGACAGGGATGGTATGTTGGGACTTGGCCGAGGGCGGTCTCGCACATTGAAGCACGCGGCCGATGCTGTCAACGGCGAGACCTGGAGGCTGCACGCCTGCTGACAGATGAGTACATGAGACACGAACAGATGTATTTTGGTGCATGCTGGAGTGGGAATATCCCGCACAGGGTGGCTCGAACTGACTCATTATACATAGGTTCGCTTGAACTGTTTTGATTGTGTGGGCTAGAAGGGGCCCATCTAATGGGGGTCAAGCACCCTCTCCCCTGACCCTCCCGCACCCCATATCCATTGGGGAGGGCTCGGGAAGTCCCGGTAAACTGAGGGACGAGAGGGTTTAAGAGGCACACCAGCGCCCCACCACGGGCGGTCCCCACTGACTACAGATAGCTAGTTTTGGGAAACACTTTCTTCCTTTTTTTTTTTTGTTTGTCCTTTGCTGGCTCGATGTTAAGGTTTAGAGCTGGGCACATGTTCTTGTTTGAGGGTAGGGAGGGAGGGTTCTGGGATCCCAGCACAATTGGGGTGCTGATGTGGGTGGATAGCCTGGGAGGGACAGGGCGGGGGAAGCCTCAAGAGAGAGTGGGGGAGGGGTTCAGTATGACAGATGCACGTGGCACTGACACAGCTTCACATCACCGCTTGGAGACAATGGGCACTACACTGCACTATAGGACACAAAAAACACTAGCGCAAGTTGCGCTTGCGCTAAATGGCATATCCATATTAGGATGCACGCATGGAGGGGAGGGAACGAGACATGGTGAGGCTCCTGTCGTGGAACGTTAGAGGTCTGTGGGATCCCAGGAAGAAGAGACAGATTCTCTCTTACCTGGACCGTCATGACATTGGCATAGCATCGTTACAGGAGACACACACTGACCCAAGGAGTCCCCCGGCGTTCGGAAGTAGATGGGCGTCCCACAGGGTATTCTCGGCTTACTCCACGTATGCCCGGGGCACAGCAATACTGGTCAAGAAGGGTACCCCTTTTCGTTTTGGCGGGGCGCGTGATGATAGAGAGGGCAGATTTTGCATGATGTGGGGCTCGCTAGGAGCCCATTCGGTGGTCATTATTAGCTACTATGGCCCCAACTTTGATAGCCCTGATACCTTGACCGCACTGTGGGGACAGATACTGGACGTCGGTGCCACTCACGTCTTATGGGGAGGGGATTTCAACACGGTCTGCGACCCTACAAAGGACCGATCCTCACACTTGCCGCACCATTACACACGTAGTCAAGGCACGTTGAGGGACTTGCTGGGGGATGGAAGATTAGTTGACCTGTGGAGATACAGACACTCGGAGAGATGTGAGGGCACCTTCCACTCATCGATACACGAGTCCTGGTCGAGACTGGATTATTGGCTTGGCTCCCGTGAGATCTGTCCGTGGGTGCGGGGAGCGGACCATCTGGCCCGTACGCTGTCTGACCACGCCCCAGTGTGCATTGCTCTCGCAGTCCCCAGCCTGAGTGCCGGTCGAAGGTGCTGGAGGCTTGTCCCGGAGGCACTGCTGGACGAAGTATTTAAAACGGAGATGGGAGAGGCTATAGCAGATTTCTTTGAAAAGAATACGGGGTCGGTTGAACGGGTGGGAACTCTCTGGGAGGCATTCAAAGTTACTATGCGAGGGATTTGTATGACTAAAAGTTTTGGGGTCCTTCGGGACATCCGCCGACGGCTTCTTTGGCTAGAGGGAGAACTTAAGACCCTAGAGGAGACTGTCTGGCAGACCGACTCTGGGGAAGGGAAGGTTAAGTTAAGGGAGACACTGACTGACTACATGGAGACGGCAGAGCGTGAGACCAAATTCAGAGGGAAATATGCTCGGGCGCGGCGCTATGGGGAGGGCGGTAGGCCTTGGGGGGCACTGGCTCAGGACATCAGAATGCCCCGATACGCCAACTACATCCTTGAGGTTGAGGACGAGAAAGGCAACTGCCACAAGGACAGTGCCCAGATATTGCAGACCTTTACGGACTTCTACGCTGAGTTGTACAGATCGAAAGGGACCAATACAGCTGACTTCTCGTGTTTTTTTGGGGACATTACGCTAGGATATTTGGAGGACAATCAGAGGGAGTTTCTGTGCGCGCCCTTCACGAGTGATGAATTCAGGGAGGCGGTTCTCCAGCTGCAGTCTGGGAAGGCGCCGGACGGATTGCCGAGCGACTTTTATCAAATATACCTGGACCAGCTGGCCCCTATTCTACAGGAGGTTTATGCTGAGGCCCTAGAGACTCAGGAACTGCCGCCCACCATGAGAGAGGCCCTTATCATGTCCATCCTGAAACCGGGTAAACCGGCCAACAAGTGTGACTCATACCAGCCCCTGTCCCTTATCAACGTGGATAGTAAAATCCTCACTAAGCTATTGGCCAACCGGCTCAACCTCCTAATGGAAAAGCTAATTCTACCAGACCAGGCGGGCTTTATTCCCGGACGGTCCACTTCCCATAACCTCCGCACCCTCTTCTCGATCGTGCAACAGGTGTCCCCGCAGCTGCCGCTTGCGGCAGTCTTCTTGGATGCCACTAAGGCGTTCGACTCGGTTGAGTGGGAGTATCTGCATGCAGTGCTCTGATGTATGGGATTCCCGGTTGGATTCTCGGCCTGGATCAAACTGATCTATCGGGCGCTGTTGGCCAGCGTACAAATTAATGGCCACGACTCTGCGGCTATACCACTATCGCGGGGCACCAGGCAGGGGTGCCCGTTGTCGCCGCTGTTATTTGCTTTGGCGATGGAGCCGCTTGCGGCCAAAGTTCGCCAGTATCACCAGGAGAGGGCCCTAAGATGCCTGCTTCGCCCTATTCTGATTTCGCTATATGCGGATGACGTTACCCTCTATGTCAAGGATCCGATGCACAACCTCAATCCGATCCTTAGAGAATTTGTGCGATTTGGGAGACTCTCTGGAATACAGATCAATTGGTCAAAATCTCAAATTCTCCCTTTGACCCCGGCAGTGGCCCCCTTTGAGGTCGAATATCCGCTGGAGTTGTGCGACCCCACCGTTCGATACTTGGGCATAAATGTCACCCTAGACAGGGAGGAACTGATCCGAGACAATTATGGCCGGGCTATTGACGCGCTCCGCGACATGATAACGAGGTGGATAGCCATGCCACTTTCCATTGCCGACAGGATATCCCTGGTCAAAATGATAGTGCTGCCTAAGTTCCTTTACTATTTTCTGAATATCCCATACCACCCTGGACAACCCTTCTTCGATACTTTGAGGGCGGAACTTCTGCGACTTGTGTGGGGCGGTAAGCAGCCGCGGATCAAATGGACAACACTGGCTAGTCCGTATGCGATGGGAGGGCTCGAGCTGCCTAACTTCGAACTATATTATATGTGCGCACAGGCGCACTATGCGTACTACTGGTTTAATGGCCCGAAATACACTGCTCATCTGGCCACGGAGCATTGGCTGTCAGACCCGGTCCCGATAGGGGGAGCGGTGCTGCAGCAAGCGTCAAATCGAGAGCGCACCCCCACAACTGTGGACTGCACGGTGCGTGCATGGGGATGGATTGTACACAAAATGAGGGCCCCAATGATCTACTCCCCCTGCTTGCCGCTGGAGTATCATCCTCACCTGACCCTCTTGCAGGAGGGTATTTTTAAAAAGTTCAAAAGGCAACGAGGAATCCACACTTGGGGAGACCTATACAAAAATGGGAAATTTGCTACGCTACAACAGCTATGTGGCGACTCTCCGCCGACGGGGATGGAAACATTCATTTATGCCCGTCTCCGGGAAGGTATACGGGCTTGCACCCCGGAGTATCCGCGGGAAGCGCAAGTGCTTCCGCAGATGCACACGCTTCTGACGGTAAAGACTCCGTCTCATTTGGTCTCCATCCTCTATAGATCGCTATACGCAGTAACTGATGCGCCGCAGTGCGCTGCTCAAGCTAAATGGTCACACGAACTGGGACAGGAGCTCTCAGATCGAGAGTGGCTCTATTGCTGTAAGCAGACGGAGAAGGTGTCTGCCAGCTACAGGTTGCGTATCACGCACTACAAATATCTGCAACGCTACTATTACACACCTGCCCGCCTGCATCGATACGGTCTAAGGGAAGACACCAGATGTGGCAGATGTCGGGCTGATGAGGCAGACTTGCTGCACTTAGCCTCGAGCTGTCCGGCCCTCCAGGAATATTGGGAACAGATATTTGAAGCGGTCGGGAAAATGTTGGACATTGTGATTCCGCCCTCTCCGCTGATTGGCATTCTGGGGTACACGAAGGGACTCCCGATGGCGCACAGGAAATTTGCCTCCTTCTGTTTTCTCCTTGCTAAATGGAAGGTTGCCTGCAGATGGGGTAGAGGGAGGGCACCTAAGTTTAAGGAATGGCTCGAGGCGTTGATTTGTTGGCAGGAACAGCTTGCCTTATACTCTGACCTCCTTCCGTCGAACCCCCGACCCCGAGACATATGGGGCCCACTGAAAGCGTACCTACTGCTTCCCCCACAGGCACTGGATGTGGTGACTGTGGCCTCCTCACCCATCTGGTGAGCTGGAGGACTTGCTGGACGGGGGCTACGGATGGAGTTGCAGACAGTGGCCCACGACGCATTGCGGCTCTGGACATCGGGGGGAATTAGTTGGGAACTGAGTGATCTGGGGGCTGATACACGGCTTACTGGGGATGGTGAAGGACCTGTCATTGTGCTATGCGAGAATTGATTACCCCTAAGAGACCCCACTATAATGTCTGCGCACTACAGAGTGTATCCTGTTGTGTTGACGGCCCTCTGAGCGGGATGTTGCGATACCCTTGTAGACCACTTTCACCGTGAGGCTAGTTGAATGGAGTTCTTTTTAGCTGTTACTTGCTCTTATTAGGGACCGAGATCCCTAGCTCTACCCCCTGGGGGGGGGGGGGGGGAAGGGAAAACGGGATAACAAAAGACCGAAACCTGTTTCTGTTACTGGACGTGGCCTGCCCTTTTGGGCTGTTGGCGATTCGCTGTGTACACTTCTGCCCTTTCCTCACCACCACGCGCTGCCGGCCAAGTATCGTTGTAGGCATCCTGCTGTGTACGATCATTATGTGCTAAATAAAGGTTTAAAAAAAAAAAAACACGCTGCCCTAAAGAATGTTATCCGCAAGCACCACCAACTCATTCGAGCCACCAAAAGGCCCTCCTTCAAGGAGCGCATCGACAACAACGCACACAACAGCAAAGAGCTCTTCAACATTGTGAAGGAACTCTCCAACCCCTGCTCCAATGACATCCCGCCGTCGCAAGACCTATGCGACTCCCTAGCCACCTTCTTTCACTGCAAGATTACTGACATCTATGACAGCTTCAACACCCAGCCCCTCCCTACAGCCACCGGCATCGCAGACTCACCTCCTCCTAGCCTCACCGATCGCATAGTCTCCTGGACCCACGTCAATGACGAGGACACCATCAAGACCATGAACACCATCCACTCCAGCTCACCATCCGACCCCTGCCCTCACCACATCTTCAACAAAGCAAACCGCATCATCGCACCCCAACTCCGGAAGATCATCAACAGCTCTTTCGAGACCGCCACCTTCCCGGAAAGCTGGAAACACGCCGAGATCAACACCCTACTCAAAAAACACTTAGCGGACCCAAAGGACCTCAAGAATGTCCGACCCATCTCCCTGCTTCCGTTCCCAGCAAAAGTCATCGAAAAAATCGTCAACAAGCAACTGACCCACTCCCTCGAGGAGAACAACATCCTAGACCCTTCCCAATCTGGATTCCGCAGCCATCACAGCACCGAAACCGCCCTCATCGCTGCCACAGATGACAATAGGACCCTACTGGACAACGGCAAAGCCGCGGCCCTTATCCTCCTGGACCTCTCAGCAGCCTTCAACACCGTCTGCTACCACACCCTACACACACGCCTACACGACGCGGGAATACACGACAAAGCTCTGGACTGGACCACCTCCTTCCTCACCGACAGAACCCAGAGGGTTCGCCTCCCCCAATTCTACTCTGAAGCCACCAAGATCATCTGTGGCATACCCCAAGGATCCTCCCTCTGCCCGACCCTCTTCAACGTCTACATGGCACCACTCACCAACATCGTCCGATCGCACAACCTCAACATCGTCTCCTACGCCCACGACACTCAGCTGATCCTCTCCCTCACCAAGAACCCCGCCACCGCCAAAACCAACCTCCACGAAGGAATGAAGGCCATTGCCCACTGGATGCAGAACAGCCGTCTGAAACTCAACTCAGACAAGACAGAGGTCCTCATCCTGAGCTCCACCCCCTCCGCCTGGGACGACTCCTGGTGGCCAGCTGTCCTGGGAGCTGCTCCCTCACCCACCAACCACACACGCAACCTGGGGTTCATCCTGGACTCATCGCTCTCAATGACCCAGCAAGTCAACGCCGTCTCCTCCTGCTTCAACACCCTCTGTATGCTCCGCAAGATCTACAGGTGGATCCCCACCGGAACCAGAAGGACGATCCCCTAGGCCCTCGTCAGCAGCAGACTGGACTATGGCAACGCCCTTTAGGCAGGAACCACTGCCAAACTCCAGAAAAGACTCCAGCGCATACAGAACGCCTCCGCATGCCTCTACCTCGACATCCCCCACCACACCCACATCACTGCCCACCTGAAGGACCTGCACTGGCTCCCAGTCAACAAAAGGATCACCTTCAAACTCCTCACCCACGCTCACAAAGCTCTCCACAACGCCGGACCAGCATACCTCAACAAACACCTCACCTTCTACACCCCAAACCGCCAGCTTCGTTCCACCAACCTCGCCCTCGCCGCCGTCCCACGCATCCACAGGACCTCCACCGGCGGCAGATCCTTCTCCTACCTGGCTGCCAAGACATGGAACACCCTACCCAAACAGCTGCGTCAGATCCAGGACCTGCTGACCTTCAAGTGACTCCTCAAAACCTGGCTGTTCGAGCAGTAGCTGCACCCCCTGTCCCCCCTCAGTACCTTGAGACCCGCACGGGTGATAAGTGTGCTCTACAAATGTCTAATTGATTGATTGATTTATTGGACAACTGTTACTGAAAACAAAAGAAAGAATCTTCTCATGATCCAACAATTGATCTGTGTATGATTAGTGGCCATTCCTGTGACTAAGAAACACTTTTCCTGTCTATTCTCCCAAATGTTTATTGTGTCTTTTTAATTTGATGTACTGATATATTTTTAAGAAATGTGTGTCTAATTTAGTGGATGGTACTTTTTAACCCGAAAAGGTTATTTAATTATTGTCTTTCAAGGAATTTAGATAAATATTGTGAATTTTAATATATATGTGTCTTTTTTTTAATTGTTGTATATTGAATTTAATACATTTGTATTATTCATTGTGAATCCACTTGATTAGTTTATTTCTTGGATTCTATGTTTATTGTTTACATGTTGGTGATATAAAAGGTTCCTTTTCTGAATGTGGATTTGATTTGTATATGTGTATTCACCCAAAGGGGGATTTTTTGTGACTTTGGACACCATACTCTGTCATAACATGGTGGAGGGTTTTCGTTGGAGGGTACTTGTGTCGTCAATAAAAAATAAGGAATCATATATAGTGCATGATAGCCTGCTATGATAGTATTTTGAAAATATGACGGACCACAAAAACCTTTTCCACAAACAATACAAAATACATAAATCGTAAGAAAAATACATTTACATCACAATATCACAAAGACATTTACATTCAAAGTAGGACTGGCTCATCAGAACGCTACAGGAAGATTTCGCTTTCCTGAGCAATGTGAGTGTACTAACTCTCCAAGCTCGAGGAAGAAAATTGGAGACGCAAAAGAGGAACACGAGCAGACCTGACTGAGTTGGCCTCAAGTCTTTAGATTAGAAAGACCCCGGGGACAAAGAATAAGGATGCCCTCTGCACTGAGGATGAAGCTGCAAGGCCACGAATAGCATTCAGGGACGCCGACCCAACAGCCACTGATGGTCCGTTATGGGGAAGGAAAGGAGTATCCCATGTCAAATGTCCCAGCCCTGAGGAAGACATTCGTAGGAATATAGCCCCTAAGAAGGTTGAAATGCTTCTGCATCAATAAGTGGGAGAGAGGGTGACAAGTCCAAAGACAGGACAAGGCTGGTAATTAGGCAACCCTCTTTCCATGGGCCACTGCTAATGTTAGTAGATTTTTATAAGTTGATATAAAGGACTCGGGGGGCGCTAGGTGGCGCACTAGCGAATGGACGCCTTCACGTAGGGCTCCCGCTGTCCGGCGGTATTTATCCGACTATTAATCCTTAATTGGCACACCTGGGTGCCGTAATCGTCAGCGGGTCATCGGCACAGTTGCCGGAGACTGGCCAAAGTTGAGCGATTTTGGTGGTGCAGGGACGGAGACAGACGCCTTGGTAGTAGCGGCGGACGAAGCGGCTGGAGACGCTGGGCTGTGGTGACGGATCGAGTTGCCAGGCGAGGCCGAGGCTGCAGAAACGGCCGTAGGCCGCAGACGCTGCGGTCGCGAGAGACCAGTCGGGGACGCTGTACCTAGGACGCCGGAGGAGATCGGAGGCGCTTGGCGGGCTGCTCGGAGGGGTATGTAGGAGGGCCCCCCATCCCCCCCGCTTTGGAGCGAGTGCCTGGACTTTACTTTGACTGCTCCTCGGCAATGGATTGCTACTGTGGGCGGTGGACCCGAGATTGTTGAGCTGCTTCCAGCCTCTGGGGGTGGCGGTGTGGGACGTTGGCCCCCTCCCCCCCTCTGGCCCCAAGGACGACGTGGTGCTGAGGACTCCCGAGTGCCAAGTGCGCAGTGCCTGGTGAGTTGACAGAAGAGGGCGGTAAAGCTGGATGAGAGCACTATGCTTGCGACGTCTGTGGCTGTTGGCGGCCTGAGAAAGAGAGCATGAGATGATCATCAAGGGCGAATACTGAGGCTGGTGCTGCCTCGATTTCAGACACTGCGGCGTTGAGTTACGCTGTGTGACTTAGAGAGTGACTTCACGCGGCCTGCAGTCCTGCTGTGGCGGAGCGGCTGCTCGCCATGAACGGTGACCTTTAAGTAGGAGCTGGGGAGTCGCTTGATGCAAGCGGAGCGATATACTACATCCATTTGCTCTGGGAACTCGTGACAGCAGATTGGAGCGGGACGATAGGTCAAGAAGCTTCGGGGGGCTGCTCGGCGCTACGGCTGGTCAGAAGCTGATTGCATCCTTCGTAATCCCTTGCTGGTGTTGACGGAGTGCTCTAGCCTGGGATCAGAATGGGCAGGACGGACACGAGGCAGCCCAAACTCACGTTTGAGGCAAGCAAGAAAACGACCACGCCTGGGGAGGGGACTCACAGCCCGGCGAAGACGTCTGTGGCGGCTGGAGGGTCGGCGGAGCCGGCGACAAATCTACAAGATGTCTTACGAGAGATGCGCCAAGGATTTGCGACAATAGCGGACAAAGTTGACAGGATGTCGTCGCGTATGGATGCGGTGGTGCACAAGCTGGACGCGCACGAAGAACGGTTGAAGGGGGCGGAACAGCGGATATCGGACTCCGAGGACACAGTGACACATCACGCTTCGCAGCTCTCCAGGATGGACAACCTGCTGCGCATCATCGCGGCTAAAAATGAGGATTTGGAAGCGAGGAGTAGGCGTAATAATGTACGCATTGTAGGTATTCCGGAGTCGACCAATGTGGGCAAAATGGAGGAGTACGTCGAGAAGATGCTGGTGGCGGCGATTGGCTCGGATGCCTTTTCTCCCCAGTTCATAGTGGAGAGGGCGCATCGGGCCCTGGGCCCCAGGCCGAAACCGGGGGCGTCGCCCAGGCCGATCATAGCCCGGATGCTGAATTATCGTGATCGGGATGCGGCCTAACGGGTCGCACGAAGCACGCGATCGTTGTCATATGATGGAAACTCCTTCACGTTGTACCCTGACTTCACTCCGATAGTCCAAGAGGAGCGTAGGAAGTTTCTGGCAGTTAAGGCTAAGCTGTGAAATTTGCAACTGGACAACGCATTGCTCTACCCGGCGCGTTTGCGGGTCACGTACCAGGGGAGACAGAAATTCTTCACGAATCCCCAGCAGGTGGAGGACTTTCTCAAACAATACAAACGGGATCACAGACCAGGGGCCGGAGCGGAGGACGACATGGACCCTCAACGTAAGGTGCTGGTGGATGGTGAACCATGAGTGGAGAGAACATTGCTTACATATTGTGTAGCACGCAGAGATGAGAGTGGTGCCCATGAGTTAGGATTGGGGTCCCTGGCTGAAAGACATTGCATTGAACTTTGCATCAGAGTTTTTGCTTTGTGGATGGGAGTATGGGGGGACGGCTGTGCGTATCTGGGGTCTCTGCAATATCGGGACCCTCCCCGGCTGCATGGGGTGTGGTTTATTTTACTGCTGGCTCAGCGATGACACTTGCTGCCGGTTGTGGGCCTCAGATGCCTCTGATTATAGCGCCGGACGCCCCTCTGTATCGCCGGGCTGGACTGCACATTGTGTGGTCGGTCTGGTGGTCGGGGGGGGTATTAGTGATGCCACCTGGATATGCTTCCCGTTGGGAAATACCCTAGCACATGGTTATGGGGCTGTGGAGTGTACTTGCCCTTGGTTCTGGGGCAAATGTGGGAGGGGCGGGTGGGGAACGGTACTGGCAGGTTGGGGTGTGCTTCAGTGGGAGGGGGGAGGTACAAGGGATACAGTTATGGTTTGGTTGTTTGGTGTTCCAGTATGGGGGAGATTGTCTCGAGATGGCGATGGGGTGGCTGGCTATGTAGTAGTGAGTTGGCAGAAGTACATGGCACTATTGACATGCTTATTTATGAGTGGCTGACGATGTGGAGACGCTGGGGTCTAGAGGTGTGTGGTCTGTTAATGAAGCAGGAGCTGCATTTGACGGCGGGGGGCTATTCGGATCATGGGAGGTTGACAAGTAATGGCTGAAAATACACGCATTTCGAAAATCACGATTTTATCTTGGAATGTCCGAGGGTTAAATGACGCGAGAAAATGTAGGAGGGTGGTGGCCTATCTAGAGCAACATCAGGCGCATATTGCTTTGTTGCAGGAAACGCATCTAAGCCCCCGGGCCACTTATACCTTCGCGAGCAAATGGGCGGCGGTGCGGAGCTTCTCCTCATATTCAGGGTATGCTAGGGGCGCGGCGATCCTGATCAAGAAGACAGTGCCATTTGTGAGGCTCGGTGAACATACGGATCAGGAGGGTAGATTTGTCCTGTTGTGGGGTAGGCTTGGTACTGACACGGTCACTATAGTAAATTGTTATGGTCCAAATGTGGATTCGCCTGCCTTTTTCACTAGGCTGTGGGGCAAGATACTGAATACAGGTTCCATGCATATTATATGGGGCGGGGATTTCAATGTTACAATGACCCCTGGGTTGGACAGGTCTGATGGTAGCCCACAATACAACAAGGGTGCGAGGGACGCTGTGGCTGGTATAGTAGAGGAAGGGGGACTAATAGATAGTTGGAGGTTCGTGCATGCTGGTATTCGGGAGGGGACACACTTTACAGTGCATGCCAACACGTGGGCCAGGCTTGATTACTGCTTTCTATCTCGTGGATTAGCGGGGGACCTAGGTAGGGTGGCGCACTTGCCGAGGTCTTATTCGGATCATTGTCCAGTCCTGGTTCAGGTAGCAGTCCCGGGGTACGGGAGGGCTGCACCGAAGTGGCGTTTGCAACCCACGGCACTGCTGGATCCACTGTTCAAGACAGAATTGGGGGAGGAGATGGCGGAGTTTTTTCCATGCAACAAGGGGTCGGTAGATAGTGTTGAGACCATCTGGGAAGCGTTTAAGGTGACAGTCAGAGGATACTACATATCAAAGAGCTTTGGGGTACTGAAGGTTATACGAGGCTCGCTCACCAAATTAGAGTCCGAACTTAAGGAGCTGGAAACCAGGATGTCCCGGGAGCCGATGGGTCCTGCCCACAGGGAATTTAGAGAAAAGCTTACGCTATATGAGCAGGAAGCGGATAGAGAGTCCAAATTCAGAGGCAACTATTGGCAAGCCCGTAGATATTGTGAAGGGGAGAGGCCGGGTCGCGCCTTAGCGGAGATAACTAGGCATTCACGGGGAACTTCGCACATATTAGAGATACGAGCACCGGGTGGGGGTGTACATCAAGACACGAAGGGAATTTTAGGTCAATTCATTGAGCATTATGAAGGGTTATATGCGGCACACGGCGGCGGGGAGATCCCGTTTGGAGAGTTCTTGGATGATGTAGCATTATGTTGGTTAAGCGATGAACATAGGCAGTTTCTAGGAGCTCCCTTCGAACTTGATGAAATACGTGAAGCGATTATGTCTCTGAGTAATGGTAAGGCGGCAGGGTCGGATGGGTTACCGGCGGAATTTTATAAGTGCTATATTGACGTCATGGCCCCAGTGCTTCGTGAGGTTTATGAGGAATCCCTGGACGTAGGAGTGTTGCCGGGGACAATGAGGGAGGTGGTGATTACCTCCCTGCTGAAACCAGGTAAGGACCCGATGGATTGTGATTCGTATCGGCCGCTTTCCTTGATAAATTGCGACGCTAAGATTCTGGCGAAGGTGCTGGCCACCAGACTCTCTCTGCTTATGTCCTTCCAGATCAAGCGGGGTTCGTCCCGGGGAGATCCACTGCTAGCAATTTGCGTACTCTATTCTCCCTGATTCATACGATAGCGCCGGAATTGCCTGTCGCGGCCGTATTTCTTGACGCTACCAAGGCATTTGACTCGGTTGAGTGGAGTTATCTGTTTGCTATTCTGTATAGGATGGGGTTTCCCAAAATCTTTGTTGCATGGGTAAAATTACTCTATGCTGCCCCGAAAGCGAGAGTGCTGATTAATGGTGAGATGTCCGACCCGATTCCACTAACCAGGGGCACCAGACAAGGGTGTCCGCTATCCCCACTGTTATTCGCTATAGCAATCGAGCCTCTGGCATGCCGTATCCGACAGTTGCATAAGCAAAGTGCCTTTAAATGTTTCCAACGCCAGATAGATGTGTCCCTATATGCTGATGACTTAACGCTGTACGTGGTGGATCCGCAGACTAATTTAAATCCGCTGCTCCGAGAGTTTCTGGTGTTTGGGCGACTATCTGGCATTCAAATCAATTGGAAGAAGTCGCAGTTTTTCCCCCTGACGCCTGCGGTGAGACGTTTCTCATTGGACTACCCGCTCGAATGGTGCGAGACGGATCTTAGATACTTAGGGGTCCAAATTTCAAAAAGTCCGTGAGGAAACGTTGCGTTTGAATTATGGTACTGCCATAACTAAGTTGGCGGAGGATGTTACTCGCTGGATATCACTACCATTTACCATGGCTGGTAGGGCCTCATTGATCAAAATGGTGGTATTGCCTCGGTTTTTATACTTATTCCAGAACATTCCGTACTATCCGGGTGCGTTTTTTTTCCGGACGCTGCGCTCCGAGCTACTACGACTATTTTGGGCTGGTAAGCAGCCTCGACTAGCGTGGTCGATTATTACCCAGCCATACAGTACTGGAGGGTTTGATGTTCCCGACTTCCTAGCGTATTATTTGAGTGCACAGGCCCACTTTGCTTACCACTGGTTTGCACCTACGCCATTCATGCCGCAGCTGGCGGTGGAGGACTGGATAGTCCGACCGCTGCCACTGAATGGCATTATTCACGGCCCCGTAAGGGTTATTGAAACGCCATTCACTACGGTTACGTGCACGATAGATGCGTGGCAGCGGGTCCTGCGCAGGGTGGCGCTCCAGTTCTTGTATGCTCCGACTTTGCCGCTCGTTTATCACCCGGGCCTATCTCTGTTGCAGGAAGGGGGATTCCAGGGGTTATGCGCTAAGCTAAAGGTCCGCCATTGGGGTGATCTCTTTGTGAACGGTTTGTTTAAGACGAAAGAGCAATTGTTCTGTGGATACCGGCCTACTCCACTGGATGTCTTTTACTATATTCGGCTGCGGCTAGGGCTGAGGACGGTACTGCCACATTTTCCGGAGGAACCTGAAATAGTACGGCCTTTGCAAGTAATGCTTACTTCCGAGGAAGGCAGGCACTTAGTCTCTCAACTATACGGCAGTATTCGAGAGCAGGGTGTGAGTGCAGACTGTAAAGCGCGCGAACGGTGGAGTGTTGAGCTGGGCAGGGACATAACGGAGAAGCAGTGGTTGTATTGCTGTGAGCTCACTTCCCAGATATCTTCCAGCTGCAGATTGCGTATTATTCATTACAAGTTTCTGCAAAGATTGTACTACACACCTGTTAGAAAGCTTAGATTTCAGCTAGCGGACAATGATAAATGTGAGAGATGCTACTCGGAGGGAGCTGATTTTTTACACCTGGCTTGGATGTGTCCGAGGGTGGCCGAGTACTGGTTGCAAGTACACACTGCGCTGACTGCTATGTTGGGTGATGTGATTGAGATGGACCCGCTTATGATGTTACTGGGCTATACTATGTCGATACCGAAGGTGAATCGGAAATTTGGGAACATTGCGCTGTTGTTGGCAAAGCGGCGGGTTGCATGCAGGTGGGGTAGGGGACGCGTACCAAAGTTTAAGGAATGGATAGAGGATTTACTGTATTGCCAGGAACAGAACGCTATATATGCTGACACACAACCATTGCATAGCAGGGCTAAGGACATATGGGATCCGTTTAGAACGTACTTGGCAACACACTCCGGCTCTGCTGTAGGGGAGAGACAGGTACCAGCGGGTGCAGGGCCGACAGATACGGCATCTAACTAGAAGTAGCTGAATGAGGCGTACAGACGATGAAGACTCGTTGTGTAGAGGGGGAGAAGATGGGTTTTGGATGCTCTGGGTATGGTAGGACTCCGGGAATTAATGTTGCTCACATTGACAAATGCTGGGGCTAACAGGGGGACAGTAGAGATACATGGAATTGGTACAAATGGCTCCGTATGTGACAAGTGAGATAGGCTGAAAAGGGTGGGAATGTGGAGGTGAGCCACGCTGGCGCGGTTACATGGCATAAAGGGAGGTTGCCCTAAGTTGATACTTCCTAATGAGGCTATGGCTGGTGGGGCTGCACGGAACCGTGTGGCCTGCCTACTTCAGGGACATGACCCGTAGGGTACAGTGGTTGGATGCCCATCGCGACAGTGACACTTATGAACTCCCGTAGGGTGGTGTGCTCCTGGTCATCCACACCCCATGTTCGATGTTAGCAATTGGCACGCAGAGCGCATGTGCCTAGTGGACAGGACACTCAGCTTGTTGCCCTAGATTGAAATGCATTCCGCAGACCTAATATCAAAGAAGATATGTAGGAACTTGCCACCGGACCTCCGGGTTGTCGGTCAATTGGCTGTGTACAGGATGGATAGTGCCTTCAAAAATGTGTCATCTATAGCCGGCCCGTGGGGTTGTAGGCGTGAGACTGTATAACTGTGAAATGTTTAAATAAATGTTTTGGAACTTAAAAAAAAAAAAGGTGATATAAAGGACTCTTGTATGTTTTTTCCATTTATTTAAATTTATATAAAGGACTCTTGTTTGTGGCACACTTTTTATGTGTTTTCCAATTTTTGATCAAATAATGCTCGTATTGGACACTTTTGAATGTAAATGTCTCTGTGATAGCGTGATGTGAAATTTAGTTTTCACATCACTTAGATACTTTGTATTATTTGTGATGGTTTTGTGGTTCATCTGTAGCATATAATTTTTAAACTAATAAAATAGGATATCACACACTTTATATGATTCCTAATGTTTTCATTGGCCACTCAAAAACAGTGAACAGAAACCCTCAATGGGTAGGATGGGGTGTGAAAGCATTCAGAAGTTATTGTAAGTAATGAGATGCATACACTCAGAGTAAATATGAGATATATGAAATAACTAGGATTGATTTATGGTTGTATATCAGACAACATTGATGAACTTTCGTAGATTCTCTAGTAAGGCACACAAGGAGTTTATCTCCTCCTCAAATAAATATAAACTTCTTTTTTGATAAAAATCAAAACGATTTATGATCAGTTTCCCAATCAGGGTGTGCTGCCGCCTACCTTAGATGGAAGTTTTTCCTTTGGCCCTCTTTTGTCCAGTTTTGGACATCTTTTTGGAAAACTATTCCTCTGTGTGGGCCAATTGTAATCTGGCTCGCCTGTTGATCAATGGCCTCCTGGCATGCTCTAATTGGCCACCACGCTTTTTAATCCCATTCTGAACAATCTGATGAATTCCTCCTTGGATTCCACCACTGTGCCGAGGATCATGCACTCTTGCTCCCCATGTTAAAGAAACCCAATGTTGACCCCCATGGTGCTCAGTATCTTCAGAGCTATTTCACTTGAAGTAGCAAAAATGTTGGAGAAGTTGGTCAACATACAACTCTCTCACTATCACGAGTCAAATCATTTATTGCATAATACATAATCTGGCTTCCATGCGGGGTACAGCACAGTGTCTGCCTTATTGGAGGTTTCAGAGCTTATAAATGACAATCTCAATCAGAATTCTGTGGCGATGGTAGTCCTACTGGATTTATCATCAGCGTTTGAAACGTTTTTTCACTCCATTCTTCTAAACTGCCTTAAAAATATTGGAGTCCAAGGGCAGGCTTTGGCCTGGCTTAAGTCGTATCTTGAAGATAAGACACAAGCGGTATTTCTTTCTCCTTTTACCTCCGCTGCCAAACCTCTTGATTGTGGTGTGCCTCAAGACTCTGCATTGAGTCTAACCCTCTTTAAAGTTTATTTGGAACCTCCTGTGAACCTTGTGAGATCTTGGGGCCTGCATGTGATTTCTTACACTGATGATACCCAGCTCCTTCTGTCATTCCAGGATAATGATGTAGAGGCTTTCTATTCCTTAAAGCTTTGCTTGAAATGAGTCTGTGAGTAGACGAAGAACAACAGCTTTAATTGAACTCTGATAAAACGCAACTTCTCTTTTTTGGCACCAGTTATAACAAAGACTAACATAACTGGAGCTAGGCGCTTCTACTTTACCATCTTCAATTGTGAGATATCTAGGTATCAAATAAGATTCAAACTTGTCTTTTGACCCGTAAGTGAAAGCATTATCAGCAAGTTGCTTTGCAACGCTTAAGTCTTTAAGGAGGATGTTACATCTGGTACCTGAGGTCACTCATAAGACTATTGTCCACTTCCAAGTTGGACTATACTCATATCTGGGCTTGCAGTCTTACCTATTGTATCGCTTGCAGATTATTCAAAATGCTGTAGCTCGTCTAAACTTAATGGCTCTGGTGCGCCTTTCAGTGTCTGCCTGTGTGCGCCAACTGCATTGGCTGCCCATTGCTAACCAAATCAAATTCAACGCACTGATTTTTGCCTATAGAGCCTTTGAGAAGACTGTATCTAAGAAAAAGCTTAAAGCCTGCTGCCAGTCCAAATCCTTGAGATCTAATGATCTAAAACTATTGCAAATGCCTAGGATCTGTAAGGCTAGAACAGGGGGGGTCCTTTGTGTTTCTTACTGCCAAACTTTGGAACCCCCTACTGATTGCTCTACATTTAGCTCCCTCTGACTCTAATTTTTGTAAAAGCCTGAAGGCATTTCATTTTAATGTTTACGTTTTTGTCTTGGGATTTTGCTGTGGTCTAAATCAGTTTCGCGACCTTGCTGCTGCACCAGGATGCTTCCTCGGAAGCAGCTGTATGCTTTAAAGAACATCTTGTATTGTATTGTTACCAGGGTTATTTTGTGATTGATATTTGTACTGGAAACCCAGGTCCCCATTCCTGAACATTATCAAACCGTGTTTTGTGTTTCTACACTTCCAAAGTCACCATTCCCGTGCTGAAGCTCCTGGTTTGTCAAGATGTCTCGCATAAAATTCTCACAACAAACAAGGGGCATGAAGATTAGAAGCAGGTTCCCATGATCACTACTTAGGGCCAAACTCCTTCCTATCCACCAAAAATTGCAAGTTTGGCTGACAAGTCTTGCATTTAAAAACTACTTTACACCATTCTCATTTTGTTTTTTTTTGTTTTTTTTTTTTAAAAACCTTTATTCGTATAATTCAGATACACTGCTATTCAGCCGACAACCCGGAGGTTCGGCAGCTCCTCAATCAACACGTGTAGTCATCTAGAGCTCTCATACAGGATAAAAACAAAGGTTCCAATTTAAAAAAAAAAAAAAAAAAAAAATAATGAACACAACAAGCAAGGCAGTGTACATCATAAGTTCGCGTCAGCTCCCAGCGAGGGGGCGGCCCCATTTCCAACATCAGATCAAGCCACCGATTGAGAGGAGGAGGGAGAAGCAGAGGCGCTAACATTCTAGCAGAGGTGCATCAGAAATACCCAAGTCGGACGCGAGGCTAGGGGGAAAGTTGCTCCTCTAGTGGTTCAGTGGCAGGAGGCAAACAGATGTACCCCCTATACTGGTTCCAACCTCCCCATACCTTATGCCATTTCTTGGGCCTCCCCCGCGCACTATACACCGTTTTCTCCCGGAACATGCACCAGTCCATGTTGTCCTTCCAAGCATCCAGGGTGGGAGGGCTAGGGGATCCCCACAATCTTGCAATATCTCGCTTAGCCACCATATTACCTAGGGTCACCCATTGAGTCTGCGCCGCATCGTAGTCTGTAGGACCCCACACATTCAAAAGACAGCGCCGCGCCTCTGGGTGCAATACAATGCCCGTGACCTCCTGCATCACAACGTGAATCCGCTTCCATAGTTCCGCAATCACACCACACTCCCATATAATGTGCAGAAAGGTGCCCACCATCCCGCAGCCCCTCTTACACAGCCCATCCTCGGAAAAACCCATATGGACCAATCGGGGCCCAGTGACATAGACTCTGTGGAGTATCTTAAGCTGGACAAGCCGCAACCTGGTGGGGATTGCGACCTCCTTAGGAGAGGAGACCGCGTACTGCCAATCCTCATCGTCCAGCTCAAGGCCGTCTCTAGTCCACTGGTCCCGCACCCCCAGGAGGAGATCGGTCCGAACGTTCACAAGCTTTTTGTAAATTAGGGAGATTGTGCTCTCCGGCATATGGCCGTCCAGGATCCGGTCCTCCAAAGGAGAGGACTCAGGCACCTTTTCCCCCTCAACGAGGACCGACTGCAGCGCATGGCGCACCTGCGCATACCGGAAGTATTCCGTGCCCTCAAGCGCATATTCCGACCGCTGCTCATCGAACGACTTAATCCGCCCCTTGGTCAGCATGTCCCCCACCCTGGAGATGCCAATCAGATCCCATTTGTCGAATCCCTTAGAGTGCCAGAGGTTCCCCAACATGTCCGAGTCATACAACGGAGTGGCGAGGGTGAGCCTATCCTTCCATCCCAGGGAGTTCGTGACTGTCTTCCACACGTGCACCGCCACCCCGGTCGGCCCTGTGAGGGACCCAGCCGGTGGCTTCGAATAAAGTGCTCTATAATAGCCACCACCCCGCAGCAACCACCGGTCCATAGCAAAGCCAGGGCCAAGCGCCGGACCATAGACTCCATTATTGATCGCGCTCAGTTGGGAGGCCCAATAGTATCTTCGGATGTCGGGAAGCGCGATACCCCCGTCGTACCAAGGGAGAGTTAATTTTGCTATCGCTATACGCGGGCGGCCGTCCCACAGCAGCGAACGCTGCAGACTCTCAACCTCCCGAAAGTAGCTGGCCGGAACCAGCTCCTGGGTGTTCTGCAGGGCATAGAGAAAACGGGGAAGAGACATCATTTTGAATAGCACCGCACGGCCAAGGAGGGAAAGCGGCAGCCGCCGCCAGCCCGCCACGTCCCGCCGCAGGCGCGCCAACGGAGGGAGCAGGTTCCTCTCATACCGTACCGTTGGGTCGGCAGAGATATAAATCCCAAGATACAGGAAACCCTCCCGGGCAATCTGGATCGGGCAATTCCGCGGGGGAACCGGGACGTCCCCACACAGGGCATACAGATATGACTTACCCCAATTAATGGTTAGCCCCGAGTTCCTCCCGAAGGAAGTCAATATGTCGCAGACAACTATAAGGGACTTCCGGGGTGAAGTAAGATAGAGCAGAATATCGTCGGCATAGAGGGAAATGCGGTCTTCGTGATCAGGGGACCATCGAATCCCCCTCACATCTGGGTGCCATCGTATCCAGGCCGCCAGCGGCTCAAGGGCGAGAGCGAACAACAGCGGCGATAGAGGACAACCCTGCCTGGTACCCCTCCCCAGGTCGAAGGGACGGGACGCCCTACCGTTAACTGCGACTTTGGCGAGAGGTCCTTCGTATAATAGCCTTACCCAGCCCACAAATCCGGGCCCGAAGCCGAATTTCGCAAGCGCAGCCCACAGGTATGCCCACTCCACTGTGTCAAATGCCATCGTTGCGTCGAGCGCAGCCACCATGGCCGGCTCCCGCATCGTCCCCACCCTTGCGATCACTCCGTGGATGCGCCTAAGATTCAACGCGGTATTACGATGCGGGATGAAGCCAGATTGGTCAGGGTGGATCAGATCCCCGACCACCCTGACCAGCCGGTTTGCGAGGATTTTGGCAAGGATCTTCGGCTCAGCATTAAGGAGCGAGATCGGCCTGTATGAGCTGCACCGGTTCCTGGGCTTGCCATCTTTATGGATGACCACGATCGTTGCCAGGCGCTGGTCAAGTGGGAGGCAACCCATCTCCCGCGCCTCCACAAACATAGCCCGCAAATGCGGAGCGATCTTGTCCGGTCGGAGTTTGTAAAGCTCAATTGGCAGGCCATTCGGACCCGAGGCCTTGCCCGGACGCAAAGAGCGGATAGCCCCCGCAATCTCGTCGACTGTGATGTCGCCATCAAGATCGTCTCTGTCTATGTCGGAGAGAGGCAAGGCAGGGCAAGATCGCGCAGGAGCTCACATGAATCCTCCACTGGCCTGTCAGACACGGAGGTATAGACCGTGTGGAAGTAATCCGCAAAGCACTGGACTATGCCGTCCGGCTCCGTGACCATGACGCCATCCTCCGTCACAAGGTCCGGCACAACACGATTGGCCCGCTCCTTTTTATCTAGCCACGCGATCAATTTCCCGGCCTTGTCCCCGACATCGTACAGACGGCCCTGCTGTTCCCTACTCAGGGCTTTGGCCGCATCCGTCACGAGGGCCCTGTACTCCGATTGTTTAAGGCTCAACTTGTGCAGCGCCTCCGCCGTGACCTCCCCTTCCAGAGCCAACTCTAGATCCGCGATCTCCGCCTCAAGCTGGGCGACCTCCGCGTCTCTCCAACGCTTGGCCGCTGTTATCAAGGAGAGGGCCTCACCCCTAATCACTGTTTTGAACGCTTCCCACAAGGAGACCGCCGACGTGACCGAACCAAGGTTTTCTTGAAAGTAACGGTCGACCGCCTTCAGTACCGCACTACGAGTCGCAGGGTCCCTGAAATACCACGGGTTAATTGGGGCCACCCTACCACCCACTCCTCTGCCAACATCCATACAGATCCACACCGGGGAATGGTCGGAAATACCTCGTGCCATGTGCCTGGCCTCAGAGACGAAGGAGGCGTGTGCAGCTAGGGTAAGGACATAATCAATTCTGGAGAGACTGCCATGCGCCCCTGAGTGGAAAGTATATTGTCGTTGTGTGGGATGCAACAGTCTCCAACAATCAACCAGCCCAAGGGTATCTATAAAATCAGGAAGCCACTTCTGAGCCCCCCCCGAACTCCTCTGCGGGTGTCTGTCGAGCAGGCCAGAGCCAACCGCATTGAAGTCGCCACCCACCACCAACATTCCCTCTGGGAGATCCAACAATGTCCTCTCTAAGTCCGCTAGTGTAGAGGGCTGCAATGCAGGGGGGACATAAACCGACACCAGGACCAGGGTCCTGCCCTCCCACCGCCCCGCTACTGCCGCAAAGCGTCCCCTATCGTCAACGGTAGTGGAGTCAACCTCGAATGGCAGAGAGGACCTGACTAGTATTCCTGCCCCTCTAGAACCCGAGGAAAACCCGGAATGTGCAACAAATTTATAGCCTTTACGATTGAGTGCATAGCAAGTGTTACCAATCAAGTGCGTCTCTTGCAATAAGACAATATCAGGGGTACATCGCTTCAGAAATTGCAGAACAATCCCACGCTTAATACGATCCCCCAAGCCATTTACATTCCAACTGAGTATTTTTAGGCCCCTACCCCCCATCCCAACATGTAAGGAGACCACCACCCCCCGCATGGAACCAGACCCGAGTCACGGAAGCTTGCATCTTTACGCCTTGCATAACAAAAAACAACAACAACCCCAACAACAACCCACATCCACCCCCCACCCTGCACCCCTGCGTAAGCTCTAAAGTGCCCCCCAACTTGCAGTGTGCCTGTCGCCCCTTAATACTACTAATCTACGAAAAGAACCCCAGAGGAGGAAAAGGCTCCCCTACTGCCCCCGCTGCCCCCCGGATTATCAACCTCCCGGAGGAACCGGAGTCCTAGTACTTAAGTCCTGGCTCAGTGTTCATCCCCACCACCGTCTGCGCCACCGGAGCGTTCCACGCCAGTCCGTCCTTGGGGCAATGTGTCCAGCCAGTCTCCGACCATGTCAGGAGACTCAAAAAAGAAAGTCCGCTCTTCGAACACCACCCGCAACCTGGCCGGGAAGAGCATGGCATATTTTAGTCCCATCTCACGTAGTCTTCTCTTGACCGCCAGGAAGCCTTGCCGTTGCTTCTGCACCATCTGGGTAAAGTCCGGATAGAAACTTACAGTAGTGTTCTGGAATGGCAGCGGGCCGGCCACCCGCGATGCTTGCAGAATAGCATCTCGGTCCCTGAAGTTAAAAATCCTGGCGACAATCGGCCTCGGAGGGGCCCCCACCCTGGGCCTCCCGCCAGGGACTCTGTGGGCCCGTTCGACAGCAAAGAACTTACTGAGGCCTTTGGGCGCCAGATGGTTCACCACCAGGTCCTCCACGAACAGGTCCACCGACTGCTCCTCCGAATTTTCCGGGACCCCAATGATGCGCACGTTATTGCGCCTTGCACGGCCTTCGAATTCTTCCAACCGTCGGGCGAAGTGATCATTTGCCGTCCGCAGGGTACGGACTTCCTGCTGGAGGCCGGAGACGTCGCCCAGGAGGCCGGCAGTCTTGAGGTCCAAGGACTGAACCAGCTCATTAGTTTTCCCCAGGTCTGCCCGAACCAGATTGACGTCAATCGATATGGCGTCCACTTTATGTGCCAGGGTCTCGAATTGTTGCCCAATCGAGGACTTCATCCCTTCGATGGCCCCCATAATATCTTGCAGGGTCAGTTCTGTGGGGGGAGGTGTCGCGTCCTTCGAGGCTTCCAGTATCGGGCCCGATCCACCCGGAGACCCCTTCTGGTGGGCATAACGGTCCATGTTGTTAGTCTGGGTGTAGCTGCCCCGCCTGGTACTCTTGGGCTTCTGTTTGTCGGCGTCCGATTTGGTCGACATCGCAATCTGCCGTGTAGACACTCTCCTTGCCCATACAGAGTAGTCAACCATGCGACCAGTGGCTGGCACTGCGCACGCCCCGTCCCGGGCGCTGTGGAGACTGGAAGGCGAAAGTGAAAGTGAAAGTGGAAACACCTTCCCTCCGCCGACTCGTCCCCAGCCCGGCCGCTGTTGTTCAATTAGTGCACGGGCACTGTGCCAACGCGAGGCCCGGGCACCGTGCGGGGAGTAGGCCACAAACTTCCAGTCAGTACAACTTCGGTCTCCGGTGGACGATTTCGATCCGGACAGCGGCTCTCGCCTCAGCAACAGCTCCCCTCCAATATTCCGGGCATCAAAAGCAGGATAATAGACAGGATAGCTGCCGGAGGGAGCGAGGGTCTCGGGAGCTCTAGGCTCACGCGGCCATCTTGATCACGCGCTAAGCTCCTCCTCCCACCATTCTCATTTTTAACCTTTTCAACATCCACCTGGACCGGTTTAGGCTGTTAAGCAAGGCATGTGTTTTCAGAGCAGGGTTTCAACAAAGATACATGAAAAAAACGGGTAGCTGTTTATTGACTGAGCCCATTTTAATCATGCAGTAACTGGTTTCACAATCTGCTAAATCATAAATGGGCCCCCAAGCCCAGGATGCACTTTCGAGATTCTTTCAAATATAAATATGTTGTGAGTTGCCCTACCTTCTTGTTTACACCTTACTGAGGTGCTGGACTTCTTTTTCTATCAGTGGATACTTTATAGGCATCCTTAGCTTAATTACATTTTGCGACACAGTGATTCAACATTTCAGTTTGTCCATCCATCTGAAGATGGTAATCGATGGACAGAAGAACTTCCATGTCTAGCCCTTTGCGCAAGGCAGACCAGAATTTAAAAATGAATTGACACCCTCTGTCAGGGACCAGAACCTGGGGACCAAAGTGCAATCTAATAATGTGTTGTCTGAAAATCTGTGCTGACTCTTTAGGAGTAGATAACCCAGACAAGATTATGAAATGACCAATTGCTGTGTTCTAACCTTCTCCTTCCCAGCTGTGTGTCAGAATCTTGACCATGTCATGATGAGTGGGGAGCTTTGGGCTTCTTGGAAAGTGTGGATGTCATCTGATGGAATGTAAGAAGGTGGTTGGTGGAAGGATTTAGAGAATTTTTTTCCCAAAGTCAAAAGATGGAAAGAAGAGTTGTCCAAGTACAATTTTACGGTGGAGTATATTCCTGGAATTAAGAACTGTGCGGCTGACTGTTTGTCCAGTATGCCGGCAGTGGAAGGTTTGGCCAATTCTGAAGCAAAGTTGGTGAGTTGGGTGTGTGAGCTGGCCTTGAAGGACAGTGTGTGTGAGGAGGCTGAGTTAGACCTAGATTTAGAGAAGATTAAGGAACTCATCGTGGAAGCATGGCCAGACAAGAAAGATATTCCTTCGGGTTTGAGGGGTTTTTCTACAGTTTGTGATAAACTTTGCATTGTGAAAGGGAAAGTATGTAGGGGAGGATGAGTCATACCTCCCTGTGCCTTGTGGGAGAAATTGATGATCCTGGCACATGAAGGACATTTGGGGAGAAGTAAAACTAAAGCAAGATTGCGAGATTGGTACTGATGGCCGGGAATGGACGTTGAGGTTGAGGCTATGGTTACAGATTGTTGGCAGTGTGCTAACAATGACAAGAGTAGAAGGACTCCATTGTCACCACTTGAAGTTCCAGAAGAACCATGGAGCAAGTTAGCATTGGACATTGCCGGTCCATTTAAATTGTTCAACCAGAATGAACGATTTGTGATGCTGTTGCTGGACTACAGGTCCAAGCGGGTGGTTATGAAGTGTGTTTCTACGGTGAATACCAGGACCGTGGTTGAATTTCTCAATGGAGAATTCTCCAAGTAAGGCATACCGAAAAGTTTAGTTACTGATAATGGTACGCAATTCGTTTCCCAGTAGATGTGTGATTTTCTAGAGGAACTCTCGATTGTGCATCTGAGGACGGCTCTTTATTTACCTCAAGCGAATGGATTAGCGGAGAGTAGGAATAGGTTGGTGAAGAGTTGTGCGCAACGTCCTCGTTTGGAAAAATTCTCACTAAAGGATGCCTTGAGAGATACCTGGTGGACTCACCGGGTTACCCCTAATGAAGTGACTGGCATTTCCCTGTTTGCGGCACTGAGAGGCAGGAAGCAAGCTCAGTCCAGCATGGGTGGGACTAAACACCAGGGTGGAGAAGAGGTGGTCTGAGAGCAAAGTGAGGTCACACAAAAGGAAGCATCAAGATAAATATGAGAAGTACTTTAATGACAGGAATTGTGTGCGTGTGGGTAATTGGAAAAAAGGTGATAAAGTACTTGTGAAGAGATCTGGAGTGGTTAAGAAAGGGTTGTCCAAATTTAAGGGCCCTTTTGTGATAAAGGAGGTGAAAAATAACATGGTGGTTTTTGAGTCTGGTGATGTGTGGAGTTTTTCCAAGTTGATAAAAGTTGGTAACACCTCTGTTCAGCACAGGATGTTCAATGATCTTCCCTGTGTTAACTCAAATGATCAACAAGATTCTCAGAAGAGACTGAAGTTCGAGCCCCGATGGCATAGAGATTTTGCAATGTGACTTTGTTACTGGTACCATTGGCGTGAGTCTCCCTTCCATTTTTTTCTGATTGCCTCCTCTGTTTTTGATATGTTTTGCTGGTTTAGATGCTTTGGGCTCTTTGCCACTGCTATTCAGTGCCACATTGCAAGTGCTCCCTATGTTAAATTGATGTATTGATTCGTGACTCCATGATTGAGTTATTTGATTTTCCTGTCAGACCTTAGTAGAGTGCACCATGGGCACCCAGGGCTTGTAAATCAAATGCTGCTGGTGGGCTTGCAGCACTGTTTGTGCCACCTACAAAAGCAGCTTGTAAAGTATGTCTCAGGCCTGCCACTGCAGAGCCTGTTTGCAGTCTCTGACTGCCATGTTGATTGGCCAAGTGCACCCACTTGCCAGTCCCTAAACCTTCCCTTTTCTTCATATCAGACACCCCTATGGTAGGCCCAAGGGTAGGGTGCATTGTAAGTATAAGGTAGGATATGCCCTGGTGTGTGGCATGTCCTAATAGTGAATTACAGCCATTTTCGTTTTTCACTATTGCAAGGCTAGCTGTTCCCCATAGGCCAGAATGGGCAGTTTGATTATTACATCTAATAATCCTAACTGACTCAGGGAACTAGGTAGAAATTCGAGTTTAGTATGCCTGACCTCAGAATGATAAAATACAAAAATACATCCTTTAGTGAAGTTAGTTTTAACATTCTGTGTTTGAAAATACCACTTTTAGAAAGTAGGTATTTTCTTGCCTAACTGTCCAAGCCTGCCTCAGCTAGGTTGTGTATTGTGTGTCTGGAGTTTGAGTGACAAGGGCTGGGGGATTCCAGGAGACAGGGTGAGTCAGCACAGGGCTGAATAGATAGATCTGCATGTAGATGGGTGGGAGGAGCTGCACCTGGGACCTGAATAGGGCTGTGCCTTCCCGCCACAATGCTGGCTCCACCTCCTGTGGTGCGTCTGATGTCCCTGGCCTACACTGTGAAAGGAAAGAAGGAGTATTGTCAACAAAGTGCTCCAGGACTGACCAGAACTGGTTTGGACTAGGCAAAGGCTTCTCTGCCTTCAGAGAACAAAGAGAATGGTAGTATAAATTTGGGGACCCAGACCCCAAGGAAGCTGTAGGAGTTGTACTGCCCCCCTGTCAGTGTGCTGTGTTGCTGGGTTGGCCTACAGTGGTGTCTTCAGTGCCAAGGAGAGGAGAAGGAACTTTCAAAGGACTTTCATCATCTTGCAGAATATTACTCCAAGGGCTTGAACTTGTGCTTGCCTCCTGCGGAAGTCTCAGGGACAAAAGACTTCACCACCAGCTCCCCTCTGAAATTCCTTGCTGGGAATTCTATCTGCAGAAGCCTGCGTGTCGCTGGGAGTTCGAAGCGCGACGCAACAAGAAGAAGCGTGTCGCCGGCGCAGCTATTGTCGTCGCATCGCCGGAGAAGCGTGTCGCCGCCGCACCTCCCGAGAAGCGTGTCTTCATCGCAGCTGTCTGCCATCGCATCACCGGAGAAGCGTATCGCCACCGTGAGGGTCGCCGTCGCATCACCGGAGAAGCGTATCGCAGGGCCTGTCGTGGCTCCAAAGTACAGAGTTCGCCGCACGGCTGCCAGGGTGTGCACGCATCGTCTTCACATCGTTGCATCAAGGGCGCCATCTTATCGCATCGCACCGGATTGTCGCATCGCATCGAGGCACCATCTTGCCACCACGCAACCGGGCCGCAGTACGAGACTCTACACATCACCTCCTCTCCGGTAAGGATCAAGATGCATCCCCTACTCTGCGCAAGCATTGAGGCGTGGCGCATCGTCTCCCCCGAAGCAAGGAACCAACACATCTCCAACGCTGCGAGCCTTTAGTTTATTTTGCGTTACACATCCTGGTACTTTTTATGAGAACTGTGTCGCATTTGCCATCAATTTGAACTAAGTTAGTTCTACCAACTTTAAGTCAATTTTGAGTACAGTATTGTGGATTTTTGACGTTTGTGGTCTTGTGATAAGTCTATAAAGAATACTTATTTTTATAAAACCTGTGTGGTGTCCATCTGTAGTGTTTTCACTGTATTTCTGTATGTGTTCACAAATGCTTAACACACTGCCTCTGAGATAAGCCTGTCTGCTCGTGCCAAGCTACCAAGGGGGTGAGCAGGGTTTATCCAGTAGTGTAATCCCGTTTCCCTGACTTAGAAGCAAGGGTCCCTATTTGGTCAAAGGTACCCACCTCTGCCAACTAGAGACCCCCAGTTCTAACAGACTTTATGATATTTTATTCACTAACTGTCTCATTCTTCGATTTGTTTACATTGTTGTAGTCCTTTTTCTTGTACAAATTCTTTTTGTTTTGTTATTTTTTTATCTTTCTTTGTGCAATGTAAGAGGGGAAGATGTGCTATGTTCTAACCTTCTTCTTCCCAGGTGTTTGTCAGAACCTTGACCATGTCATGATGAGTGGGGAGCTTTGGGCTTCATGGAACGTGTGGATGTCATCTGATGGAATGTGGGAATGTGGTTGGTGGAAGGAAAAAATGGTTGGGAAAGCAGTTGAGAGGTTACTGCTGCTCCGACGTTTTGGTGGCATTATACCTGTGGAAGAAACATTGATACCTTCACTAAATGTTTCCTGTCATTGATGGGAACCTAACACCAATCTTAGTCAAATAATCCATAAGTGCTAGAAATACCATGCAACCTCAATGATAGGGCAGCTCTTCAATACAATCAGTTGACACTATGTCAAAGTCCTTGTAGAATAGATAAGTGACTCAACAGACCCTTTGGTGCAGGAAGTGAACACTTAATCTGAGAACATATTGAGCATGCTGGTACATAACTCTAAACGTCTGTGAACAGACCTGACCACCAAAAATACCTGCTTAGTGCTTCTATAGTTTCAGCTATTCCAGTATATCCAACAACCTTTGAATCATGGCCCCAATTCACAGACAGATGTCTTAACTGAACTCAAGATAAGTGTTTAGTTTTCCCTTGATATAAGGAACTATGGGGCATATCATCAAGGGCATTATCGCCACTTTAGCGGCACTTTTTGCCGCTAAAGCGGCGATAATTTTAACGCCCTATCAAATAGGCGGCGCTAACATGCATTAGCGCATGTTAGCTGCCAAATTCCCAACGCCTGGCATCTCAGCAATAAACATCACTAATGAGATGCAAAGTAGGCGTGGCTGGGAAAACTACATGGGAAATTATTGCTAAGGAGGCTTCGCCATATCAGCAAAGAGCCTTAGCGATAATAATCATTGCGCTAACTATGCCTTAACTCAGGAATTTAATGTATGTTAAATTCCTGACTAAGGCATACCTAACATGGGAAGTGGATTATGGTGATACGACCACAGGGTCGTATCACCAAGGCTATCGCTGTTTTGAATGCAACATCGCTGGTTTTCCAGCGATGTTGGCCCATTTCCCTGGATATCGCTGGAATATTATCGCCCTGGAGTAACGCGTTGTTAATAACGCGCTGACTGGGCGATAAATTCCAGCGATAGGCAGCGATAAATATAAAAGCGCTAAGCGCACTTTGCGATATTTATCGCCGTCTGTTGCTGATATGCCCCTATCTTTTTCATTTCAAATGATCATTTCTATCAATGGATTGCTCCACTTTGCCACATTCAGAATTAAATGCGACAAAATAAAAGTCACCTTAGGTTGATCTTCAGTCATAGGGTTGCACAAAAAGTGTAACTGGTTAAGGTAATGCAAACTTCTTTGGGTGTCCAGAAGAACTTTCTAGAAGTGCTAAGCGTAAGATTGAAGTTGCTACTGAACAACAATATGTAAAACAAACTTGGGCCCAATTGACTAACAATTTAAACTATGGCAAAGTCACGCAAAGTGCTGTAAAACAATGCACCGGCATTTATATTTCAGCACAAAATGTATTTTTCACAGGAAAGGTGCCATTTCTTTCAGTGCAAAAAGTGCTTTGGATTGTTTTAAGGGGGCGTTAATGGTGTGTTACAGTGCAAACACCAATAGTTATGCATGCAAAGCCACACCTACCAAAATACCCAGCCCGCGATGTGCTAAAAAACAAATGCCTGCCTGAAACAAGGACTAACAAGAAGAAACACTTTAATTTCTTTTTTTTTAAAACAAGCATTGCATGTGAGCTGAATGTCAGTGCGTGGAGTCTTCTAATGCATGTGTGATGGAGTTCAGTGCGCGAGCCTTTTATGTTTGTATAGAAATAGGAATGTGTACTGGAGGGATATGGTTCTAGAACAAATTCTATGTCAGAAAGTGCACACTCACCTTGGTGAGGCTGTCTCCAAGTCAGCATTTAAGATGGCCAGAGCAGCAGCAGGCCCATCTTAAGAGATACAGCTCTGTGACTCCTTCTTCCCCATGCACAACACAGAGCAGCAAATGTGGTTACTGCATTGAGTGGTGCTAAAAATTAGTACATCTGGCCCTTGGTGTCTCTTAAATGAGGTAGTAATGCTCAAGAATCAGTTTTCCTGGAGCCTGTAGGCAAAAGCCCTTGGCTAGTGTCATTCTTCTCTGGTTTTAACATACTGCATATCTCTTGTTTCACTGCAGGTTCATTCTGAATATATCCCCTTCTTCTCTGCCTTTACTGAACTGACCTCGTGTTGTAATTTGGGGTCTCATTTAGAGTTTTGCACGTGGCCCGGCATCTGCCAGGGTGGAGAAGGTCATTACTGTTGCCACCCTTGCAGGCTACATCCTGCCACGATGGATCCACTGAAGGCACTAAACGATTGCTGAGCAGCCGCATGTTTCATCTTCCAATCTTTCCTGTTTTACAATACAAACTCCTAAAATGATAGCTTGTTTTTGTAAAACCAAATATTAATGACCATGACATCCTGGAAGGTTTCTTCCAGGGTGTGGTGGTAATTGTACTTTATAGGTCTCGCCAACGCAGCGCACATGCGCTGCTAAGGAAACAGACCTTAAGCTATTGCTTCGTTTTTTTCCCCAAAATCGTGCACGCGTTCCATTGCCTTCAAGGGCAACGCGTGCACGTTTGGCGATTTCCTTGCGGGAGCGAGCTTAACACCATATGTTTGATTAACTTACAAACACATGGTGCCCCTGGCTCGCTCCTGCAAGGGAAACGTTGTGTGTGCTCTCGCACTCCCCCCAAACCTCCCACTTTTAGCGCGAGGCGCGCACGGTTGTTCTGAGGTGCTCAGGTACATTTTAAACAAACAAGCAGCGCCTTCAACTCTAGAACTGTCGGCTCAGTGTCAGAGTCTCGTGATTTCTTATCAAAATTGATTCATTTTCAAGGAAAAAACGCAATCGAATTTTGGGACAAGGAAGACAGCTTATGTTGTGGTTGGTGGGGGCTGAAAGGGAAAGCGGTTTGCTAGACTAAGCAGCAATCTTCTTGACGCTATTTATAATATTATGTCTCATTCACGTTTTTCGTGTTAGGTCTCGTTCTAAATCTAACGGTGTTAATGCAATATGACACAGGCGGCCTAATAGGATTGGACTATTTTTATCTCAGGGCCAATGTACTGGAAATAATAAGAAGCTGGAGTTTACAAAGACCTGTGTCTGTGCGGGCAAAGCACAAAACGCTGCAATTCATGTGCAGTATGTCAACGACTGAGGGCAAACCTCTAAAATTAGGAAGATTTTTTTTTACAAATTAGAATGAAAAAGCTTTAGAAAAATGTAAACATGGAAACCAAAATGTTTTAACTACTGTAGCTGCGCACTCACTGTTAAGCTGCAATGAACTGAATAGCTTCGAAGATGTTGGGGAGAGGAGTTGGCCTAACGGCTAGGGTGGTCGACCTTCAATCTGAGGAACTGGGTTCGAGTGTCGGCAAGGACACACAACATCGTGTGATTCTGGGCAAATCACTTAATCTCTGAATGTGTCCTCATGTAACACAGCTGCGACTCGTGTAAAGCGCTCTGATGCCTTCAGTCAAGTTTGCACTATATAAAACCCCGTAAAAAAAAAGATGACTGATTCTATTGGATCCAGTTTCACTAGACGGGTTTCTGGTCATTGGACTATACGAGTCTGATTCATCTAAAAAAGTCAGAAATCCCTACAGGCACACATATCTATCTGTCGCTGACTTGCTGAGTTTTTTACTTTTAGTCAATTCACAAAAGCGCCAAGCGCACGCCAGTGAAAACTACAATTGTAATAATTTACTTGACATATGACTGCTTGTCCCAACCATATGTGTGCATACTGTACTTGTTGTTGAAAATCCACAGGTATTTGCTTTTAGTTACTTTGAAAGGTCAGTGCTATTAATTTGTAATTTTTCTTCCCGTACAAACATTATTTTTCCTGTTAAGAATGCCCTGCAACCACACAATTATCCTCAATGAGAGAATCGCAGCCCCTGGCCACACTTTGAAAGCGCATACATATACATATGTGCAAACAGCATAACAGGTGGCTATGAAAAAAACCACACTCCCTACTATAACTAGGGCTCCATTTTATGGTATTTATTTTTTGTCATTTCTATCTGTAATTATCCATATATGTTTTGCTCATTTTATTTGTATTTATAATTGTTTTGTGTTTTATGGAAAAATGAAGCTGGAGCTAGTATATCTCCACATTTATCTAACAGAAAAATGTACACTCACACTTGGATGCCTGAAAAGTTTAATTAAGTTAGTGCTATAAGCAGCCATATAAGATGCATGATTCATATGCAGTAAAATCACAGGAAACATCAGCAATGTATACTAATACATGCCTCTGCAGAAGTTTAAAGCATCAGTAGGAAACCTTGTCAGGCCGGTTTGGTATAAAATAATTTTTTTAAACCTCCGAGCTTGTGGCTGTTCATAACATTTGCTTTACCTGGGAACAGTCACTATCCCACCACAAGGAGTCACTTTTAGCAGATCTGCAGATTGACCACAGCTGGAATGGTCATTTACAGATCTAAAAATCTCAAAATCCTCTCTGCATGAATTGGAGTGCAGGTTTTACATGTGCATTTGTCACATTTTCCTTGTGCATATTGCACTTATACATGGGAAAGAACTAGAGCAACTGGACTGGTTAAATAATTCGCATTTGCAATGCAATAGGTCTCGCATTTACACGAGTTTGAGCTATTGGCATTGTAAATGACAATGCCTTTTTTTATGTTTTGGTTTTTAAATCATAAATAAAAGGCATTATCATTTATAGTGCCAATAGCTTAAACACGCGTAAATGCGAGACCTATTGCATTGTAAATGCTTGTAGTCTGTTTGGGACTGCCAGGCTTTCTCCAGCAATCCCAAATAGAATAAAAACATCAGACCATGTGCCCTAAATAGGGCAAAGGGTCTGATGTACTTGCACCGACGATCCCAAGTCTGAAGGGTCATCGGTGTAAGTTTTCCGCCGGTGGAGCCTAAGGGGTAACTGCGAAGAAACATGACAGTCCACTAATTCTAAGGAGAGTAGACAGACCATCTGTTTGGCAGACAGGGTACTTCACTTTAGTTCTGCCAAACTTTAAATGAGGCCCTTGGCTTTAACATCCAAAATATGAGATATAATAGTATCAGAATACATCACTTGGGTTGGACAATAATGTGGGCTCTGTAATTTATAACAGAGCACTACCCTTGTACTCAGGGCTTAATTTGAGCTGGTGGTTTCAGGAGCTCAGCACCGGCACTTAATTGTCAACACCGTCTCAAGTGACAGTCCACCACATGGTGGCACTGTCTGTTAAATTTTGAGGTGTGCACAACAGCTGTGCTTATTAAGTCAATTTGCATTGAAAATGAATAATAGCAGCCTCTCATACCATTATTATAGCTTTGTGTGGCCTGAAATAATCTGAATTGTCATTGCTGGTGCAGGCTGCAATGACCTTCCGGGAAGAGCCATGGCACTTAGTTTTTTACAAATCAAACACTGCTTGTACTCGAGATCCAAAGAAGAGTTTACCTCTTCAGTTTCTTTCCACCTCCACCACTGACCACAAACACAAGGGTAGAAGGTCCAGTGAGAGAAATGAGGAAAGGGCGATGGAATAAAACAGAGACACCAGACTCGGCCACTCTGCATAGCTGCTTTTGCTGGGCACTGAGGTCTGCGAGAAGTAATGGGTTGTCTGACGGCAATAAGAGATATATTTAATTACCCCAGGTCCAGTTAGGTGCTACTCAGATCTCTACTGAATCCGGAATGCACGTCCAGCTCAGGTTTGAGTGCACTTAGAAGGACTTATGAACTTGGCCCCTGGCTTAGTGGTTGTCTACAGTGCTGTATTCACATATTAATGGGTATTGCTGAACCGCCTTATCCAATGAGTAACTAACATTAGGCAACAATTAGCAAGTTAATGGTTATGTGGTCAAGAGACAGAGCAATGTCAGACAGATAATCATCAGGACATGCTTCAGGCTCCCCCATGACCTGTGAAGCAGCAATGTCACACCCAAAAACACCTTTGCCCCTTCAAGCAGTTGGTACCTGCATCTTCAGGAATTTTGTTCTGTAATCCCATCATTATGCCAAGCATACCTCGACCAAGCTACCTTTGCTGGACGTTGCACCCAAGTTGCAAATCACCCACAAAGGGCATTTGCACAGCGTTGGGAGCGTTGGGTACATTTAGCAGTATGTGATGTACAAGTTTGTCCGAAAGGGAAGGGCTTCTCTAGAAGAACTCGTGGTGAGCTAAGCAAACAGCCTTAAACGCACCTCTCTGGAGCACTGGCAATCTATACAAAAGCAAAGCCCGCCTGGACAAAGGTAAACACTGTGAAGATTCTTTGATGGCTGGTAAGATAAAGAAAGAACTTCCTCAAACACCACAAATGGAAGAATATGGCCTTCACCACTGAGAGAGTTCTTGATCGAAAATCTCTCAATTTCAGACTTCAAATATAGGACTTGGTCATTTGCCAAGATCTGGTGACCACAGCCTGGGGCCACGTGTCATTTTGTAATGAAACAAATAAACATTATTTAAACTTTTTTTTTTTTTTTAAATGGGAAAAAATGTAGCGAAGCACCACAACTTTAGCTGTAGACAGGCTTCTTTTCAATGTATCAGTTTTATTTCCAAACTATTGTTGGATTGTCAAAAATCCATTTGCCCTGACATAACCTACTGCATGGGAAGGATTACAGCAAAAGGCTGTTTGTGTTACAACCACAAGAAGCTTTATTACAGCCCTAGAAATCATTCATCGAAACAGGTTGAGGCACTTGCATACTAATTTGCCTCGAAGAGACACTTTAATGTGCCAAACTAGAATAATGAGAAAGATAGACATTTCTACAGTAATCTTTCCATCTTGGCAGATACAAGTGGTCCAGTTAAAATGAGGCAGGAGTAGCTTCTTCCCACCTCCTGGATGTGGCTTGTAGTGATGCCTTGGTACCAGTGATACAATGCATGTGGAAGGTCCTCTAAAATCAGGGCAGGACAACACCAGATTCTAAATTAGACCCCCCAGTGAAGCTCCTGTAGGTTATAAGAGAGCCATACATGTGGTTCTGGAGGTACGATCTACCAATTTATTAGCACGCAGTGCTTAATTTGAGCCGGTGGTTACCCGTGCTCAGCATCGGCACTTATTTGTCAACAACGGCGCGTGTGAGAGTCTGCCACAAGGTGGCGCTGTCTAGCGAACTTAGAGAGGACAAAAACACTTAATTATAAATTCAATATACATTAAAAATAATTTTTGCCTGCCACCCAAGCCATTTTTTAGCTCTGGGGGCCATGAAATAGACCGAATTGTCCCACTTGTAGGAGTATGATTTTTTTTGTACTAGTTGTGTTGTTACTATGATTGGCAGCATAGCAGGGGCAGTGTGTGGTGCAAGCTGCAGTCTCCTGACGAGAGCCCTGGCACTTATTATTATTATTTTTTTTACAAATTAAGCACTGTTAGCGCGTTATCAATCTCCAAATCAGGTTGTGCTTCCGAAGAGCGACAGAACCACATTCCATAGGCAGCAAACTGGACAGCGTCTGCACCAACATGAGCTCTGCCACAGGATGAACCAGTGCCATGTATAGTGAAACTGAAACTGCTCTCCTCAAAACTAGAGGTAAGCAACCTTTGTTGAGGGTTCCAAAGGGATGTGTGGGCCAGTGAAAGGCTATCCCGACATTGACTGCCTATAAGAGGCAGCCATCTTTAGGCTGTATATAGACTATAAGCCCACACTCCAAAGAGCAAGGCGCTGCATGGTATGTGGACTTCAACACCAGACATAAGGTCCTGTTTACCAGATCTGATATCAGACAAGAAGTCAGATGGGTTCTTGCAGCACCTGGGTTCATCTCACTCAGTTGACTCTGGTGGAGAAGAGATAGGGGATTGGGAGGTAAGACCCAGTTGACAAGCATTATTATAACATGACCCCTGTTGTTCCACCCAACATGGTACATTCCTGAGCAAACCAAAATGAAGGACAGCAGTTTGGATTGGAGATCATTCCTTTCAGAATGCTCTCAGCAATGTTACTTACCACCTTTTTGTTGTTGTACGTAATAACCTTAAATGCACCAGGACGCATGAGTGTCATTTGCCGCGTACGACCACACACACAGCAAAAAGCCCTCCTACCGCTGGCCCACCACCAGCCCTGGAGGCGGGATCTCAACTCAGGATTTCTTGCTTCCATTTTGCTAACCTCAAGACCACGCCTAAAGCAAAGAATTCAATTACTTTCAATTAAATGAGAGAACTGGATCAGATTAAGAGCCCCTATTTCACTGCGGCTGCAAGGTGTATAATTCAGCGAGCCTCGCCCAGGCCTGGGCTTGAGCTCTCAACCACAGAGAAAGCAGCTTTGTGTGTGTCCATAAAGGCTGCATTGTGTTGTAAAGACCCTCTAATTTCAGACACTTTCTGCACTGGAGCGGAGGATCTAGGGCTGTGGATGTTTGCTCTAATTCGTACCCATCTGTGTGTCCTCCTCCTCTGAGTCAGAGCCTGCCTCCCTTCCTTCTGCCTCTCTGCCTGCCCTGTGATTACCACACTGCAGAGACACTGCTAGCATTCCAGCAAGGGTGCTATTTACATTTACTCTAAGCACAGCACTGATGAACGGGTTGGGATGTCCAAAGGAAGCCTGCCATTAGGCTTTGGCACAGTTGTGATGGGCTGCATGTCAACACAGCCATGATGCAAAGGAAGACAGAAGTAGACCCTTAAGGCTGCCATGCAGGAGCCAGCAGGAGGAGCTGAGGTCTGGGCAGTGAAGTCAGGGGACCTCTGGGAAGCCAAGCAGCACAAACTGGAACACACAACACGTCATCGTGGCTTCATCATGGTTGCGGACTTCAGTGCTGCGGCTGCGCGTTCCTCAATGCTATAGATCTCCACGATTACAGAATAAATGTGTGCTACAAATCACATGGGTGGGAAGTTCTGGTTTCCTTCTGTATGCCTTAGTTCGCAGAATTCTTTTATAATTGTATTTATTGTTTAATGTAGTGCCGGCCAAAGGACTTATGTGGCGGGTCAGAGGGGGGGCATGCATGCACATCATGAGTCTGTATTCATTGTACCAGAAAGGAAGCAGATCAAAGTCCTCCGGAGTACTCCCCCCCCCACGAGGACATGCATTGTTTTATGTTGTTTATATTATGGTTAGTTATATTTACTATGCAGAATTAAAGCATCAGATTGGCTAGTCAGAGATATTTACTTTGCAAAGAGAGCGACTGATATCATCAAGCAAATGATGTTCATTCAGTGCTTAATTTGTAAAATGAATAAATAATGACCTGTGCCCAGTTCCACCACTGCACTGCTCACAACCACCATAAGAGCTGATCATGCCCTGCACTACCACTGCCCATTATACCACGGTTGCTGTCCACATCCTCCTCTAGAGTGAACCACTTCCACCATTGGGCACTTTGGAGTGACGACCTGACTACATGGGCTGTAGGCAGCTCCAAGCCATAACCACCCTCCCTGTCACGAAGAGTCCCTATCCATTACCTCAGAGAACTGATCACTCTACTGTGTATCATTCACTGTGTATAACCATTGGCAGAGGGCAGTTTCCCCAGAACATCATCAGCCTCTCTATAAAGAAAAGCTTTATGACTCCCTTTGTCATCCGAAAGGGGCCCGAATGGCATGGCAATCATCAGGGCTTTAGGTCTTGACTACTCAGCGCATGTCCTGTGCTGTACAATGTATTGTTTATTACTCAGTAGGCTTACAGCCCACCCTCAGCATACCATTGGTTGATTTCATTGTCAGTCACTTTTACAATCTTTCAATTGCTTAGCTCCCGTGGGCTTACCTTCCTTTCTTGTGTTAGCTCCTCCCTGGAGCATGGACCAAATACATGTGTTCTTCCTTGTATTTTTTGCAACACACTCTTTCTTATAAGCATTCAATATTATTCCTGGACCTGCAATGTACTTTCCTACTACTGGCATACAGCTTCATATTTATGCTGCTTTCGCCCTATTTGCTGTCTCTTTCAACGCTTTAGTTACTTACTCCCACAACTGTATTACTCTATGCCACTCTATGCTACTCGACTCTATGCCTCTCCACTCCATTCTATGCAACTCCACTCTAGGCCACTCTAATCTATGCCACTCCCCTCTACGGCACTCTAAGCCACTCCACTCAGCTCTACGCCACTCTACTCCCCGCTACTTTATTAGACGCAACTCCATTCTATGCCATTCCACTCTCCTCTACTTAACACTGTTCCACTTTACGCCACTCCACGCTACGCTACTCCAATCTACTCTATGCCACTCTACTCCTACTCTACATCATTCTATGTTACTCCACTCTAACAGACACCACTCCACACCACTCAACTTTATGCCATTCCACCCTACACCACTCTACACTACACCACTCCGCTCCACACAATGCCACTCTATGCCACTCCACTCTAAACACCCCACTCTACTCTACACCATTCCACTCTATGCTGCTCTACTTCATGCCACTCTACTCTAAGCAACTCCTCTCTATGACACTCTACTCAACTGCATTCTATGCCACTCTAGTCTACTCTAGGAGCCTCTACTCCGCTCCACTCTAATCCACTCCGTTCCACTTCATGCCCTATATTCTATGCTACTCCACCCCACTCTATGCCACTTCACTCTACAGCACTAGATTTTACTCTATGCTCTACATCACTCCACGCCACCCCCACTTTACTATATGTCACTCCAATTTACTCTGTCAATTTGCTCCACACCACTCCACTCTACACCACTCCACTCTACACTGCTCCACTCTATTCCACTCTACTCCACACAATGCACTCTAAGCCGCTCTACTCTGCATGACTCCACTTCACTCTGTGCCACTCTACTGTACACCACTCTACTCCACGCCACTCCACTCTCTGCCACTCTACTCTACACCACTACACTATACACTACTCCACTCTATACCACTCTACTGTACACCACTCCACTTTATGCCACTATACTGTACGCCACTCTTCTCTATCACTCTATGCCATTCTCCTCTACGTCATTGTACACCACTCCACTCTACACCACTCTAATCTGTGCCATTCTATGCTATTCTAGTCTATGCTGCTCCACTCCACTCAATGACGCTCCAGTCTATGCCATACCACTCTACTCTACGCCACTCCATGCGACTCTCCTCTGCATCAGTCCACTCGACTCTATACCACTCTATTCCATGCCCCTAACACCACTCTCCTGTCTGCCACTATACTCTGCGCCACTGTACTCCAATATACACCACTCTACGTCACTCCACTGCACTCTGCTCTAAAATACTCGACTCTATGCCACTCTACTCTACGCCACTCTGCTAAATGGCACTCTATGCCACTCCACTTCTTTCCAGTCTACGTCACTCTAGTCTTCACCACTCTATTATATGCAACTTTGCGCCACTGTATGCCACTCTTCTCCATTACACTACACTTTACGCAATGTTACTCTACTCTACACCACTCCATGCCACTCTACTGCATTTTACGCCACTCCACTCTATGCCACTCTACTCTACACCACTCTACTCCACGCCACTGTACTCTATAGCACTTTATAGTACTCTATGCCACTCTATGACACTTCATTCTACACCACTGTATGTCACTCAACACCACTGTATGCCACTTCACTCCAGTCTATGCCAATGTACTCTACGCCACTCTACTCTATGCCACTCCACGGCACTCTATGCCAATCTACACCATTCCACTCCTTGCCACTGTACGCCACTCTATGCCACTTAACTTCACTCCACTCTAAGGCGCTGTGCTCTATGCCACCCCACTGTTGAAAACAAAAACAGCGATATGATTAAGCATTCACTAAAGACATGAATTCTCTCTAGTTAAAACGTGTTTCTTGTCTTATGTTGACTAATGTCTGGACTCCATTTTGTATTGTCATGTCTCCACGTGCCTTGCACGAGAAGAGTCCTACCTTTTCGCTAGTTGCTCTTGTAATCTGCCTAGTAACAGTCTATAAATAGCTCTTTTGTCCGTCTGGCGCATGTCCAGACTTGACCACATCTGTTATCAGTTAGTCCTTGTTTGACCATGTTTTCGTGGGCTCAGGAAATTGTTAACTCCGCCCACATATTGATCCTGTATCGAAAATGTCCATAAATGGTAATGAATTTTGCTCTATGTTGTATCCACCCACTTATGAGCCCCTCTGTTGTGTATAAAAGGGGACCACGTACGCAAGTTCTTTGTGCTACTCTATGCAATACTGAAGAGTGTTGTGTAGGTTGTAGGACCACCCTTAAGGGTTAATAAACTCTGTCTTTGTATTTGCAGTTTCCGTGCCAACTTTCTTCTAGCTTTCGTTACAGGAGAGCGAACCCTTGTATTTTGCGGGCCTAGCTGGGCCTGTACTCATCACCACTCTTCGCCACTCTGCTCTATGCCACTATGCCACCCTACTCTTCACCACTCTGCTCTATGCCACTGCACTCTATGCCACTCTATGCCACTCCATGCCACTTAACCTCACTCCACTCTACGCCACTCTAAAGCACTCTATGCCACTCCTCTCTACTCTACTCTGCTCTATGCCAACCTACTGTATGCCACTCTACTCTATGCTAGTCCACTCTATGCCACTCCACTCTATTCAACTCCACTCTATGCCAATCTACTCACATCACTCAACTCATGCCACTCTATGCCACTCCTCCACACTCTTTGCTACTCTACTTTACGCCGCTCTTCTCTAAGCCATTCTAGTCCACTCTACGCCACTCCACTCTATGCACTCTACTCTATGCCACTCTGCTCTACTCAATGCCACTCCACCCTACTCTGCACCACTCCACTACACACCACTCTACTCTACTCTACTCTATACCACTCTACTGCATGTCACTCTACTCTATGCCACTCTATTCTATGCAAATCCACTCTATGCCCCACTATGCAATGCCACTCCACTCTACTATATGCCAATCCACGCCACTCTACCCCACTTCACTCTACACCATTCTACTCCACTCTTTTCTAGACCACTCTCCTCTATGCCAATCTACACTACACCCACACCACTAGCGTTTAGCCATGTTGAACAGCAGCCACACTGCTGTACAACATTGCTAAAAGACATTGACACTGCCACTAACTCTCACAAAGGCGAGAGCAATTGGCTTTGCCAACACTTGTTCATTCATATTGAGATTCTGTTAATAACAAGGATGAATTTATTGTGTGGTTAATTAAACAATATGAATTCAGTAAAAAAGAACTATAATACCTATCATTCAGAATACTAGAACAATGAAACATCAAGTCTCAATAAAGCTTTCAGTGTGGGGTGAAAACATGGAGGCCGCACATTGTGAAAGAAGTCTTACCAATCTAAAGGGAGACTCTAATGTCCACAATGGTGGAACATGATCTAAGGTAGCACATGGACTGGGTGAAGTCAGGATCCTACCAGGACTCAGGGACTCCTCAGAACTTAACCACCCCTACCCTCATCTACTTTTACATTTAATTAAAATAAGGTTAATAGACAAATAGGTTAATTGCATTATAACTACACATTTCTCTATTTATTGAGTTTTATAGAGCACTTTACAGTATGGGAACAGAGATTGTACCGTTAATAAAAGGATTCAAGGGAATACAAAAGAATGCAACATTATCTATGTAAATAAAAGGTATCTAAAAGTACAACATTATCTATCGGTGGTAATTAATGATTGATTAGAAGCTGGGCTGTGTGAATACTCATGTTGGTATGGTGGGCTCATGGGCCAGATTGCTGTATTTGTTCAGCAATAGTGATTTGAGGTTCTGTTTGAAGAAAGAATAGGAGGGATTGCAACAGAGATCAATGGGAAGTGAGTTCCAAATCCATGGACCATTACCTCAGAAGAAACATTTTTGGGATAATTATTTTTTTCAGTCTAAGGGGTTGAGAAGGAGAAAGTTGGAGCTTCTCAGGGCCCGATTTCTACCCAATGTTGATAGTTTGTTTTCCAAATATTTAGGGTTTGCAGTGTGAAAGACTTTATGTGTGATACAGACTGTCTTGAAAATGTATCTTTCTTCTATGGGGAGCCAATTGAGACTCTTTAGAGCGGGTGAGAAGTGTTTAAATCTTTTGGTACCTGTGAGGAGTCTGGCGGTTGCATTGAGAGTTGCTCTTAGAAGTGCAAGGTGGCTTTTAGGAGTCCCAGTGGTCATGGCGTTGCCGTAGTCAAGTTTTGAGAGGACTAGTGATTGTACTACAGTCTTTAGGTCTTCAGGAGGGATAAATGGTTTGATTTCCTTGAGTTGCTTTAGGGTATAGAGGGTTCCTTTGGCTGAGTTGTTGACATGTTCTTTCATTGACATGTTTTTGTCTAGGAAGATGCCCAGTGACTTCACAGAGTTCTCTCAAGCCATTTTTGGATTGGTAAAGGCTTGTCACTGGTGGAGAAGAGTATAAGTTCAGTTTTATTGAGGTTCAGTTTTAGGTGATTGGTGCTTATCTTCTTGTACCTCGTTGAGAGTGGTATTCAGGTGGCAAATGTCACTGTAGGAAGATATTTTGTAAAATGTGTGTCATCTGTGTATAGATGATATTTTACACCTGCTTAGTTCAGGATAATTGTGAGAGGTTCCATGAGGAGATTGAAAAGATCCGGATCGAGGACGGAACTTTGTGGAACTCCCTGTGGAATTGGACTAAGTTGTGAAAGAAAACTGATGATTTTAATTTGTTGAGAGCGGTGTTGTAAATAGGTTGTAAACCATCTCAGGACTGTGCCATCGATGTCAGTTCAATTCTTCAGGGTATCAAGTAAAGTTTGTTGGTCGACTTCGTCAAATGCCGCCAATGGATCAAGTAGGATTAAGAGTCAAGAGCAGCCTTCATCTAGAGATCTGAGAATGTCATCTGATATATTGATCATAGCTGTTTCTGTGCTACAGCCTTTTCTGAATCCTGATTGGAAGGTGTCATGAAGATTGAATTTGTCTGTGTTGGTTGAGTTGGATCAAGATGCATTAGGATCTGGTACTGTTTTTTTTAGAATGATTGTGACTTGGCCCAGTTGAAGGGAGTCCAGAACATAGCCCGACAGGAGAGAAGCATTTATGATTTTGGTCCAGAATGGCGAGATGATGAGGTTAAGGTTCTGTGCTAGGGAGGAGGGGAAGGTATCATTGGTGTGGAATGTGGGTTTCAAGCTTCCAATTATCTTGTGGACTTCTACTTTTGTCAACAGCTTGAAAGCTGACTATATGTGGGTTGCATGGGACTGAGGTAGAGCCGAGAGAAGAAGTAACCCTGGAGATATGTACATCATCAGAGCAGGAGAGCTGGAGTGTCTGACTTGAGACATGGGTAAGAGATTGTTACATTTTTATTATTTTCGCAGAAAATAAGTTTTCTATTTCTTCACAGAGTTCATTAGTGTCTATTGTTTCCTGGTGGAACGTGAGTGTAGTTTGATGCTTAACTATGTTGTGGAGATCCCTCGGTCTATTTTTCGCTCTGTCAAGTTGAGTTCCAAAGAAAGCAGCCTTTTCTCTAAAGATCTGTTTCTTGCAGGAGAGGCGTTCAAACTTGAGAAGAGCAAGGTGAGTTGGTGTAGGGTCCTGTCTCTATAGTCTTTCAGACATTCTTACTTGTCTCATATCTGTGTTTGGATCGGTATCGAACCAGGATCTAGATTGAGTTGTCATGGATCTCTTAAGTTTGTCATCGTTGCGTTATAGTAGTCAGTGAGGTCATATACTGTGTGTAGATGAGGATATGAGTGAAGTTGGGCATTGATCTTGGTTTCCAGAGTCGATAGGGGAATTTGTTGGATGTTCCGTGTCCAGTGTGCATGTTTATTAGATGAAGTTTGGTAGGGTCTGAGGTTAGCCTTTAGGTTGAAGTGTATGAGAAGGCGATCGGACCAGTCAATGGGCATAATAGATCTAATAGGGACAAGTTCACTTTTGGTAATTATTGCATCTAGAGTAGCGCCTCTGTTGTGAGTCTGTTCTTTGCAGAGGTATTTGAAGTCATTGATTTTCAGTAAGTTTAATCAAGTTGCATATCATGGGGTCATCTGTGTCATTCCAGTGAAGATTGAAGGGACCTAAGAACATGTAATTGGAGTCAGTTAGGGACGCCTGTGTTATTGGGTCAGTTAACTCTTCTATGAAGATTGAGTGATCACCTGGAGGGTGAAAGATGATTGAGTGATCACCTGGGGGTGATAGTTGATATGAAGTTTGATGGGGTAGCACCTTTTGCTATGAGTTTGACTCCTAGGTATTCAAATGATGTGTAGTCCATGGTCTCAAAGGTGTTGAGCAGGATGACATCTTTATGGATGATTGCTAGACCACCTCCTGTACGTCCTTTTCTGTGATATAATGGAATAGTCAAATGGTGCGAGGAGGTCGAGTATGGGGGTTGAGTGTTCATTGAGCTAAGTTTCAGTTAGGAATGAAATGTCAATGCCACCTGCTGTGCTGTCCATCCACAATCAGTGAGAACAGACTGCACTTGCTAGGATGGGTTTTTGGCTCAGGCTCAGACACACCAATCAGATTACAGCTGGATGCTTACGGGCCTATGGCATAGGGCAGGTCAGCATGGGAGCCAGGACAAGAGGGCAACTGAACAGCAGGCAGAGAAACATCACAGCACGGTATGTGTCCTAATGTCCGTACTACGCATGAGCTCTGCCCAGAACCAGCCCACTGAACAACCACTAACAATGTGATGAACACGCACAGCCAATGCAAAGCATCATGAGATGAGCAATAACAATGTGTCATTTCACAATGGTAAAGTGACGTCACATAAAGCCTGTCACAGTGGCGCAACAATAATGGAACTGGGCGTGGCAGGAAAAACCTGGGATCACCAGTGCCCAGAAATAACTGCTAACAATGAAGCACTGACTTTAATAACGGTGCACACAAAGGAGAGGTCGAACTGCTCTCACAGCTGGGTCTTTGCTGTGCTTTCATATCAATCCTCTGGTGGATATCCTCAATCCTCTGGTGGATGTCCTCAATATTCTGGTGGATGTCCTTAATCCTCTGGTGGATGTCCTCAATCCTCTGGTGGATGCCTTCAATCCTCTGGTGGATGTTCTCAATCCTCTGGTGGATGTCCTCAATCCTTTGGTGGATGTCCTCAATCCTCTGGTGGATGTCTTCAATCCTCTGGTGGATATTCTCAATCCTCTGGTGGATGTCCTCTAACTTTAATAAAATGTTTGTGTATATACCACATCTCATGCTACCAGAGACTCCGCCCAGTGGAGCACTGGTCTGCTGAATGCATTTGACCTGATATTATATATTGTTTTTTCCCCAGATTACAGCCGTTCGTGAGCCCACATACCCCCACAAACAGTGCACGATACCCATATGGAAGACACAGAAGACCTTTCCATGCGCCTTGTGCATTGACACTTTTCGCTGAATTATGGTTTCCGTGTGGCGGTCTGGCTGGTCATTGCTTTGGGCATTCCCGTCTCTTTTGAATTACTTTTATGACTTGATGAAGGGCCTTTCTGTGCTGTCCCGAGCCAGAGTGGGAGTCGGTTGCACTTTTCTTTTCAGGTTCCTGCCAGTCTGTGTTTCCGCTAGGTCTTCCCTCGTCCCCCTCATTTACAGACCATGGAGTTTCTCCCATTGGCTTGCAGAAGGAGGGCATGCATCCCTTCTGTGTTGACCCACCTCAACTGGCTTTTACCATACTTTAATGTTTTCTCCACGGGCCTCCAGCCAGGGCATCCTGGTGACGGCCATCTTACTATAGTGACAGACTACAGGAGGTTACCCGTAAACCCGATACAGACCAGGGTAATTATTGTATGACATAGACAATGTCTCGAGGGGTATCATTTGGTGGGAGAAATTATATTAGATGCACAATAAATTGCTGAGAAAGGGCGACGGGACACTGGGAAATAAAAGACTGTAAAGTGAAAAGGTTCAAAGAAATGCTTACCACATATATTTAATTATATTGTACGGTCAAAAACATAAATACTTAAATAAACCATCAACAAACCATCGAAATTGCATTGTGTTAGATTAAATGTTATGTAACCCATGATGCTGTGCACAAGTGCTCGTGAGAGGTGAACGGTGCAAGTGACACGTGGAGGAATATATACAGCGGGAAAGGATGGTTTGTTGAAGTATTTATGTTTTTGACCGTACAATATATTTAAATATATGTAGTTAATGTGCATTTCGGTGAGCCTGTGTAGGTTTATGCTGTGAAAAGTATGTGCTAAAGGCAAAAGGCTTTTGGGGTGGATTGTTATAACACTGAGTTAAAGCCTGAAATCAGGAATTTTGTTATAATCTCCCAGGTTTCCAAAGCAAAGCAAGAGGTCTGGTGTTGGGGACTGACACCAAGAAACAGCAGGGATAGAAGAATTTCACTGTGATAATCCTTATTAGGCCATTTTAAGAAGGATTTTATATTGGTTTTTCAGCTGTAATTTTGTAAATATTAGTAAACCTAATGGCTGCATTGTAGGAAAGCTTATACTCCATACAGTAGGTTATGCTGACAAGCTATGGTAAAGGCCGTAGGCCTGACTGGTTCATAGAGAAAAGGTATTTTTGATGCCATTTGTCTAATCGGTTTATTATGAAAAGTTACGACAAAGGCAGTAGGCTTGACATATTTAACATAATATGCATATGTTCAGTTTTTGAATTGAATTGAATATGTTATAAGCCCATGGGCCATTAAGGGTGGATTGTTACTATTCCATGTTAATGCCAGTAGACATGTCTCTTATTACATGAAATCGCACAGATAACTTTTGTAAACAGGCATTTTGATGTTGGTTACCCCCCTTGACAAGCCCTAGGGGTAGAAGAGGTATACTGTAATAATTCTAGCTAGAATCTCTCTCGAAGGCCTGACAGGCCTATTTGCCTACCAGTATCTTGCAATAAAAAAATGCAATTAAAATACATACATAAATATAAATAAATATATGTGTGTTCGTATATAGAGAGGTTTTGGGTCCACTCTCTTCTGTCATTGGTATGTGTGAATGTCATTTACAATCTGCTTCCAACCATGAAAGCATACAGCAAGCAGTAATGGGTAAGCCCACTTCAGCCGGTGGCTCTCTTGCCATTTGAGTGACAGCATTTGTGATTGCATGTACACGCCCACCTGAAAATGTTTGTGCTTCAATGCAGGGCTAGTGGGACAGTCCTTAAGTTTTCCATTTTCTCCTTTTATAGGTCAGAAATAATAAGGAGGGTGAGTTTAGGTTCAGGCATTCACTCTACAGTATATACTGTATCTATTAAACCAACTGATGCGCAGCGGTGCTTCCAAAAGGAGGGAGGATCACCCAACCTCCCTGGTTCAACCCAAAGGTACAGTCAACAATTACACAGCCTTAAGCACACGCAAAAATTTAAATCCACAATATTTAGTCTTCAGACTTTGAATTTCATTCCGTGGTCCATGTTAATCTTGTATTCTCTGCCTTTTAGCCACCCTTTTTAGCTTACACGTGTTTCGTTGTATGGGGCGTCTTCAGGGCTACGACTTCACCAGGGCTAAAAACTGAAACAAAAACAACTCAATTGTAAATGGGCTGTCAAGCTTCCATGCCGCCGCGGTCCGTGCAGGTAAAAACGGTGGGGCCGGGTAAGGGGGATTACGAGGGACGATGCAGAGGGAAAATTAAGTAAATAATTAAATTTCCCTCTGCATCGTCCCTCGAAATCCCCCCTCATCGCTGTTACCTGCACGGACCGCGGCTGCTTCCATGATATCATGAAATGCACCCTGGGACATAACTGTGTACAGTAAGTCTAAGACGACTGCTTGACTTTCAATTTGGTTGAATTTCAATTTAATGGAACCTATTCGTTATTTATTTACGGATGGCATAGAAGGATGACATGGGTTATTATTTATTTCCACAGACATGATGCTCTCATCCTTAACCCAAAGGAGGTGTTTGATTTTTTGCTGCAGTGAGTGGTGTACGTATTAGTTTGATGTTTAAGATATTTATTAGTTTGCAATGTGGCAAAATACCTAGGTTGTTTTGTGTTGTAAATTATGTTCTGCATCAAATACAGGAATCTTTGATCAATCTAAGGACGTGTCTATGCGACACTGGCCACCTTTTCCAAGAAGAGATAATTCATGTGTCTCAGAAAGAGACAGACAAAAAAAGAAAGAGAAAGAGAAAGAGAAAAGAGAGAGTATTGGCAAGAAAGAGGAGGTTTGCATGGAGAAGGAGCCAGGCGGAAAACATGGGTGCTTTCCAGTCTTATTGCCGCAGTTTTGTTTTGAGACTTAAGCTTTATCACATAACTGTGTGGCCAGCAGGGCTGTGTCCTTTCACGTTAGCCTTGGGCACCTGTTGCTGGATCTCCTGACTTTGGACGACATTAGCTAATGTTGTTTCTCTTGGCAGCGTTGGAAGGGGTTTCCCAACCCTTTTGTAGCCAGTTATCTAAAGAGAAAATAGCTGTAGACAAGGTCTGTTCTCATAGCACTGGTGGGATGTGGGGCAGCACTTGCATGAGGGCGCCCTCTACTGCGATGAAATGATACTGCCAAAGGACATCAAATCAAGGGCATGGTACAGTGTAAACTATCCCATAAAATAATGCTTTATAAGAAAAACTCGTGGATTTACAGGGAGTGCAGTGCCTTTTATAACCTTAGAGCTGTAAAAGAGTTTACGTGCTGATTTTGCCATTTTTTATGGATGTTGTAATTTCTAATGGAGTCCCAGGCTGACAAGTACTCTGTCAACTTTTCTTACATCTCTGACATTAACCTCAAGCAGAATACATAACGCGTATTCGTTAAGTCTTGTAAAAAACAAGTGATTCTTCAGGACAATTCCTGGTAGATGTTATATGTTTCTGTATACCTGTGGAAGAGCATGAAAAAATGTTTTGGAGTGTTTAGATGTGGATAGGATGACAGGCCTTCTTCCGAAAGCAGACAGACAGTTTTTATGTCGAGCCTGGGCAGCGCATGCACTGCTCTGTGGCATGCTGTATTGGAGCATGGAATAGGAGTCCCACCCACTCTCCACCCATACTTTTAATTGGCTTGTGTCATTGTCCTTTGTAAATACGGACTGCTGATTCGTCAATAGGCTTGTTAGTCCCTCCTTAGTACCGCCTTGTGTTCATTAGTAACCTTCCATGAGGACTGGCCCTTTTACTTTGGTTGTTACGCAGGATGTGTTTTTTAGTCTGTAAGCACTCTTTTCTTTAAGTAGTTTCTCCTACGGCAGGCACGACATTCTTTCCTGCAACATTCAGCGTACCATGCATGCTTTCACTTTCCGAGCAGCCCGGGACAATGGCAGCCGCTTCTTTGAATAGATCTTGCATTTACAAGAGTTTGAGCTATTGGCATTGTAAATGATAATGCCTTTTATTTATGTGTTAATTAGCAAAACAAATAAATAAAAGGCATTTTCATTTACAATGGCAATAGCTTAAACTCTTGCAAATGCAAGACCTTTTGCATTGCAAATGCTTGTTTTACCTTGCATTGATAGCCCAGGAGTTGATTTTTCTTTTATGTTGACTCCTAGGCCATTACGTAAATGTTCAATAGAGGTGAGCAGAAGAAGGTCTCTCGTCTATCCCCTTGTTCCTGTTTATAGACATTTGTCTCGGTGTTATTCATTGTCACACTGCATTCTCTTTTGTTGAGCATTTCTTTGATTATATCATATACCTGGTCTTGATATGCCTCTTTCAAGGAGTTGTACTAGAAGTCTTCAACAAAATGGCCCTCATTATAAACAGTTCGGTATTTGGTGTGAAATTGTATTGCTCCACTGCAGGGTCGAAATGAATTAGGTTCGATAGATATCACGCAATTACACGTTTTTGGGGAATAACATGTCCATTTTGTTGATTTCTACACCAAAAGCCCAATGTTCCTGTAAATACCAGGCATTTGTCCACCGATAACTACCAGCAGGTCTGGACAGCTGATGTTTACCTCACAACTCATAGTTGCGATATGTGGGGTAACATCAGTTACCCCACATATCGCAATTGACCAGGGCGCTCATAATGAGGGCCAAAGTCTTTCTGCAAGTCACCAAGTCATGCATACATTTTTCTCGTGTATTTGATGGTTGGAAGTCCCATCCCATTTAACTTTGGTGAAAACATCTCTTTATCATTGGTGTTTGAATTGATTATTTTGTTTACACAATGCACAATGCATCTTTTTTCAAGGCGCTTGTTATGCGGATATCTGTGTAGCTGTTGGAACCGAGGCTCCTTTTTTTTCTTTATTGGTGTGATAAGCACCCAGACCATCAGTTGGGAGCTGGTCTGAGCTGAGTGCCAGATGGAATGGCTTAAATATTGCTGGATGCAGTGTGGGGGCTAATGTTTGACCACTTTGTTGAATATCGGTTGTCCAAGCTGTGTTTCTTCTGATGTTCTGCTAGAGTGTCCTGTCAGACTAGCATTCTACAATATTTGATTTTACTTTTCTTTTGTATCTGAGTTCAGCAGTAGGTTGGGTGTCTTTGCACGGCTGCGTTTGCTTGTAGAGTCAAGTAGAGTGATTCTGGTCCAGATTTTGCGTTGCTCCTAATTTCTATGCAAATTGACTGTCTCGGCTCCTTTTCTATGGAGACCTTTTCCCAATATCTAGGGGTCTCCTGTCTCAGTGTGCTCAGCTTTCAGGGTGTTGAAATGAAACGATTAGCAGATGCTGTATGATGGTGTTTTTGGAATCTGGATGTCCTTTTTTCTAAATTGATTAATAGCGAGTCTCTCATCGTTCTGTTGGAAAAGCCTTATTGGGGACATTTTGATGCACTTTCAGTGCTTGTTTTCGGAAGGGAAATTGCATGCATTCCGTTAGGCTAGTCATCCATTTGGTGTAGCCTAGGGTCTTGGAAAGACTCCAATGATGTTCTTGCTGCATCTGTCCAGCCTGAAGACTGTCTACCTTGGGATCTTTATAAAAGGCTGGCTGTATCTTCATCTCTGTTACGTCCATCGCTATGTCACCCGCATCGCAATCCAGCTGAGCCATGGGGCATCACTTGGATGCAACTCACCAGGCAGGCAGTTCTTGCTGCATCTGTCCAGGCTGGAGACTGTCTACCTTGGGATCTTTAAAAAAGGCTGGCTGTATCTTCATCTCTGTTACATCCATCGCTATTTCACCCGCATCGCAATCCAGCTGAGCCATGGGGCATCACTTGGATGCAACTCACCAGACAGGCAGTTCTTGCTGCATCTGTCCAGGCTGGAGACTGTCTACCTTGGGATCTTTAAAAAAGGCTGGCTGTATCCTCATCTCTGTTACGTCCATCACTATTTCACCCGCATCGCAATCCAGCTGAGCCATGGGGCATCACTTGGATGCAACTCACCAGGCAGGCAGTTCTTGCTGCATCTGTCCAGGCTGGAGACTGTCTAGCTTGGGATGCTTCAGAAACCCTCCCTGTGTCTTTACCCCTGTGCTGTTTCTTAATCTACTGCAGACACCAATCCAGCTGAGACATGGGACATCACCTGGCTGCAGCTCACCAGGTGGGCTGTTCTAGTTGCCTCTGTCCAGGCTGGTGACTTTCTAGCTTAGGATGCTTCAGAAATCCTCCCTGCGTCTTTACTCCAGTGCTATCTATCTCTTCCTCACCTGCAGACACCAATCCAGCTGAGAGACAGGGCATCACCTGGCTGCAGCTCGCCGTGCAGACTGTTCTTGCTGCATCTGTCCAGGCTGGAGCCTGTCTAGCTTGGGATGCTTCCTATATCTTTACCCCGGTGCTGTCCGGTGCTTCCTCATGAGACATCAAGCTAACACATAGGGCATCACCTGGCGGCAGCCCACCAAGCACGCTGTTCTAGCTGCACCTGTCCTGGCTGGAGTCTGTCTAGTTTGGTATGCTTCGGAAACCCTCCCTGTGTCTTCACCCCTGTGCTGTCTATCTCTTCCTCACCTGCAGACACCAATCCAGCCCACCAGGCTGGAGATCCTTTGAATCACTGGAGGAGGCGGGAGGCGCATATTCAAAATTGTCCTTTCCCTGGCAAGGGCCCACAAGCCAAACCTGGCCCTTCTAAAGACAGCATTCTTTCTGCAGTTCCTCTGTTTGCTATAAACATACAGCCCCACTGTGCCTTGGTGGCCTTGGTGGGTGAGAGTGGACCCGGTGGGGCCGACCTATATAAGCAAGCCAAGTCCCTAAGTAAATCCTAATCATGTCGTCGGCCTCAAATATCTGCAATTTTGTGAGATCCCAGGTTCTACCTAGGGAATCTCCCCTTGTCGGAAAATGGCTTCAAGCAGATAGACCGGCTAGAGTGAGGCTTCTTCATAACACTCCCATGTCCGCCTCCAGGCATGTGATGCAAACTTCAAACAGCTCATAACAGCATCCGTGACGCACTCAGAGACACACGGCCCGCGCGCCAGCAGCCTATCTGATGTTTCAGCACAGAACGTCATCGCCTATCGAGTTCCAGAGGGGGGGTTTCCTGGGGAGTGTCTGCGAGGGGGAAAACAAAGTTACTCTGGACTCTGAACAAAGCAAATAACAAGGCAAAGCGATAGGACACGAAGGCCTGCCTTACTCAGACCAAGAGACGGCCTGGTTCAGAAAGATTGCTATCATGTAATGGCACGTGCGCAGGATGGGGAGCACGCGCGCCCCAGCAGAAAGACTGCTGTGATTTGTGTGTAGTGTTACTGCTTGGAGAGAGTGACTCCTTGCAGAGCCCTATACTGTGCTACATTATGAAATAGACAGGAATGTACCCATGTGTGTACTTTTGCATGAACACACTTCTTACGTATGGACTTGTTATGAATGTTTGGACTTCCTCTGTATGTATTTCTTATGTATGCATATATGTATGTGTGCACTTTCTATGCATGAACGTATGCGTGCATGTCTCATGTATGTGCATATGCGCATGGGTACATATGTGTTTACTTCCCATATATGTACATGGAACATATGTATATACTTCCTATGTATATGTGTCTAAACACAGGTATGTACCTTTTATATGTGAAGGTACATATAAATGTACACGTGCATGTATGCATATATTTACTGATGCATTTATTTCTCGCATTTTCATCTACATTTAATGTATTCCATAGGTATGTACTGATTTATTTGCAACTACATGTTCTTATGTGGCTAGTTCTATATGTGTACGCATGTGTGGCCATTTACATCTATATATATATTTCATATGTATTGAGGTATTTAAAGGTATGTATAAATATATTTGAACGTCATTTTTTTGAAAATTCTTTTTATTGGCATTTGTAGTAAACACATAGTAAATATATGCATTTATGGAGTTACAGTAAACATGTACCCTTGGACCATCGTATACAGATGTTACTATTATAGTCAGCGGATCTCACAGGCTTAGAGGATCAAGGGCCCTGCCCTATCCTGTATCCGGGCCCACCCCCACTGCCGCGCGCTGTGGATGCCGCATTACATGAGGGCTGCTATATGGATCCATATCCCCTGAGTGAGTTGCTCGTCAGGTCGTTGAAGCGCGGCCAACTAATTACTATTAATGAACTGGGGACATGTAAACTGGGGAGTGCACCATATCTGGGATTATAGACCTTGTGAGACTAACGTCGGAGAGCAATGTCCTAACTTATCGTCGTGCTAAGTTGTCGCAGACGCGGGGAAGAGTCGGGGGAGGGGAGGTGCAGTAAATATATTTGAACGTCATATGTATGTCACTGTTGTATATGTAGTTAATAATTAGTTTGCACTTGATATGCCAGCCATTTTTTCAGGCAGCGTTAACTAACTAGTGCCCCCCTTGGCACTGGCAGCACATTCTGTTATGTCATGAAATATGTATGCCTGATTGTACTGCGCACTGTTTATGCATGCGTATATGCTTCTTATGCAAGCAACCTTTAATAAGCACAGTGCTAAAAAATGAGTAGCCTGATGGCACTGAGACAAAGAGGACGATTGTCCCCAGATACACAACGTGCACATGCCACAAGGCTCTTCACAGCACTAGGATCTAACTGATTAAAAAACACAGGGGCACCGAAAACATCCGCGGTGGAACTTCAGAACGTCATCAGTTTACATTAAGACGTATGTATGTTACAGTTTAAAAAGACCACAAGATGCCCTTCTAGTGTGCTATTCACGGTCAGTGCGTGCTCACACTCTACAACACTGGGATCTCTCAGAGGTCTCTTTCCAGTGGGGAGGATTCTGGGTAAGAGAAGCTTGAGGAAAGCCAGTTGAACTTTCTTGTACATTTAAACAATGAGTCATTAAAATGCACCATCTCTGCATAGGTTTAGATTGCTGAATAAATTATACAAAATAAAGAAAGGAACTTTGGGATGTTCTCACTTTGGGGGAGGAATATACACAATAAAACATATTAATAATACTGAATTAGCGTTCACACCACGCCAGAAAGTTACTGAGCGATCACCATTCAGGGGTAATATTTGTATGGATTGGTAAAAAAACATATGTGGCCACCTTGAATGGAGCAAATTTTGTGTAAAAGTTACATGTCCCTCTCAAAGGCCAGGAAGTTGACCAATTTACATTTCTCATGGGTCGCTCTTCTCGAGTTCAGCAGCAAACTCAAATCCATTCTGTCTTCCGTACTTTGCAGAACTCCTACACAGTGTGCTGATACAAGTTCAAAGCTGCAGCGCGAGGACCGCTTTCTTAGCCTTCTAATTCACTAATGGGGGACGCTTTTAGTTTGGTGCCTGGGCATATTTTCTGTCCCAGTTCGACCCTGTTTTAAATAAATTTAAAACATTGGCACAAGTTGCCTTTTTATTCACTAAAAAACACTTTTGCAACTCACAAAATGTATTTCACACTTGTACAAAGATTTCCTCAAGATTCTTTTGTGGAGTAAATCTACTCCCAGGGGTGGGGTGTGGGCTCCAGGGTTGGAATGCACTGAAAGTCTGTGCCCCATCACAAGTGTTCATGGCTTTTATCATTCACAGACTGTTTACTGACCCCGTTCACATCCCAGAAAAGGTTAGAGCTTCACTCCCGGCAGAAATAAATCTCTTTAGAGTGGACACAGAAAGGGAACACCCGCAAACGTGGTGATGGTATATTTGAGGGTGCTGCGGCTGCCCCCACACTGAAAACACTATACCCCCACCCGATTGCAGTATACCCCCACCCGATTGCAGGCTGAAGTTCAGAAAGGTTTCAGGCGTTTTCTGGGAAACATTTCTCCCATGAGGTCACAAACCTGAGGGCTCCAATTTGTTTAGGTCTCGCCTGACCCAGCGCATGCGCTGGTCTGGTGAGACTTATTGAGAGGGCTCCAAAAAGTGCTACCAGGCCAGCCTAGAGCTACAGTGCATGGGCGCGGGCGCGCGCGCCGTGATTACTTTCACTTTCGCAGCCCCACGGCCGCTTTGATGTTTGATCGCCATCACTTTCGCAGCCGCACGGCCACTTGGCATAGCCAATAGGTCTCGCTTTTGGGACCTTATAAGTATTTAGTTATGCAACTGTTGCATGGCTAAACACTTATAAGGTCCCAAAGGCGAGACCTATTGGCTATGCCAATGCTTGTTTTAGAAGTGGGCTCACAGTGTCCACCAAAACATTCTGAAGGACTGCAGTACGATCCTTTGCTTGTGATGTCACTTAATTAACTTTCATTCAATAAAAAAAACATAGTACTGAAAAGGTACATTGTGCCATTGTTGAGCTCAGATGTCCTGTGGTTATAGTTCACCGAGGTGTCTTGGTTCTTTTTCCGCACATGTTTTCAATAAGACAGCACTAGAAGGTTTTCAGCACTGTGGTTGGTGGTGGCAGCAGTGCTTGATTTATAAATATATATTTTTTAAAGTGCCAGGACTCTCCCCAGCAGGCCACTGCGGCTTGCACCACACATTGCCCCTGCCATGTTGTCAATGATAGTACCAACACAACTATTAACCATCACACTCCTAGAAGTGTGACAATTCAGACTATTCCAGGCCCCCAAAACTATGAGATTGGCCTGGGAAGCAGGTAAAAGTATTTTTTAATATCTATTGAAGTAATGAATAATTGTTGTTGTGGCCATCACCAAATTATCCACACAGCGCCACCTTGTGACAGACTGTCACAAGCACCAGTGTTGACAATTAAGTGCCTAGGATCGGAAACCACCCGCTCAAATTAAGCACTGGGTGGGAGACAAAGAAGGAAGTGACCAGTCATTGTATACTACTTAATTCACAGACTCTCTCAGATGATGCACCCTGTCCAGGACCTGCTCCTCAGCTGACATCACAAGTGTTCCCTTTGGAAACTGAGAAGAGCCTGAAGCAAGCATAGGAGTGGCCGAAGTATTGCACATCACTGTGTACTTGTTTCCTCTTCGGAGAAGTATTAGTGCTTTGTGAGCAAATGTATGGCCTGATTAACAGAAGGGGAGGAACAGACAATCTATCACAAAATGTTAGAGTCTTCAGCCCAGATTTACTAAAAGTGTACACGCACACGAAGTGATGCAAAGAACACACGGTAGTGCATGGCATCTACAGTGCAGAGAAAAAAGTGTTTCCTGCTGGAAAGGAGCACTTCCGTCAGCTGCAAAATGGTTCGCACTTGTTTGCATTGCTTGCGTCAAGGCTGTGCAACTGGAGCGGATCAGCTCAAGCACCCGTAGGTTTTGAAGCAATATCCGGTCTACTAAACTAGCCAGTCCTAGCTTTGCACCAAAATCCAATGCCTGCTGGAAGCAGGCATAAACTAGGGGAAATGTGTTTATTTCTAAAACTGAAACCAATTAAAATGAATGCATCGCATGTATGCTGAGGTGCGCAGTACACATCCAATGCCTTCTGAGTTTGTCTAGGCGTAGGAATCTGCAATGGAACGGTATGCCTCCGGTACAAATCCTATGCTAAGCAGCACACACTCCCTTCTGCACCATACTGCAAGGCAACCTGATTTGAGTGCCAGGTGACATTAGCAGGTCAGTGTGTGCTGTGTTTCCCCTTTGCCCATCACAGCACAGCAAATGTTGTTGCCCTACTGCGGTGCATGAAAAATGAATAAATCTGTGATTTCAACTGCGGCGGGATCACAAGACCATACAGAGTTCTAAAAATGGCAGACATGCTGCCAGCAGTGTCTTCACGACCTTTACCATCGGCTCCACCGATGCAGTGGACATTCTCAGATCAACAACTCAGTACAGGATGTCCAGTTAGTCAGTGGCGTAACAGAAGACCCTGCAGGGGCACCCGAGCTCCAGGGGGCCCCCTCAGCAAAAGTGTTAGGTGGTGGGCCAGGGAGGGGGGGCACCCTCCGTGTACTTTTCAGGGGCCCCCTAAAGGATTGTTATCCAACTGCGATCCGTCCCAATATCTGACGGAGTAAACCCATTGGTCGGAGTGGGTGGGATCAGAGGGGCACGCCGTGCCTATATTTTTTTAGTGTAAGAAAAGTAGTTACCACTATTTGTGAAAAGATAAGCGTTCCGGGACAGCTGACATGCTTCAGCTGAAGTGTAATGGTTAACACCCCCGGTTACGTGTTTCTCATAACTTCACGTCCTCCCAATACCGGTTCTTATTTTTTAATAAATACGACTGTCCCCCATGCCGCTCACGATCGGAATGCACATTCACACACCTTTAATAACTCACGTGGTTCTAGTTTTTAAACCATTTTTACGTAGAAACTAGGTAGCCCACCGATGCCTTAAACTTCCAAACCCCTCCAGTCATTCATCATTCCCCCATTGAATGTCACTTATTAAATCCTGCTTGCCATAGCACACTCACAAACAAATCCCCACTCACTTGACCGGAATAGGCCCGAGCACGATCGTTTTAACCACAACTCCATGTGCACAATTGATAACCTTGACCTTCTGACATGCTATAACTTTCGAGTAATCTTAATATGTTCTAAGTTTTCCCTTGTTCACACAAGCTATTTTCTTTGTATTCTTTACTCTGACAGGCGTTAAAAACCAGGCAAATGTTATAAATTTAGTCCTGAAGATGATCCCGTTAATCAATGAGCTTGGGATCGAAACGTCGACTTTTTAAAAATGGTGCCACAAATATCCATTGTGCTTACTCGTTGTGGTCTCTATTTTGTCAAACTTGCTACAACTTCATTTATGCCTGCAAGTTGCAACAGCTCTCAGTCTTTGCCTGTAACTGTTGTTTGTCCTAAACTGTCTGCATTGTTATTCCCTTTTTTCCCCCCGCACGTTCCCCATGCTGTAGGGTGCAGGATTGTGCCCCACGATAAATGTAGTGTTTTCATTATCCTTGACCATATCCTTTAGTATCTGAAAAATAAAAATCCCCTGTCCGGCTGGACATCGGATGTGTATAGTAACCCATTGTGGTCTATATTTAATTTTATGTAAAATTTAGTGTCTGCTCAGGACCATTGTTTTCTACATATATAATTGATACCCGTGGTCCTTAGCCATTTTTCAGGTTCCCTTGTTTGTATAAAATACGATTAGCGCAATCGCTGGATTGCAAGGGTTTTCTATACCCTTCCTCAGGACCATTGTTTTCTACATATATCAGCTGAAGTGTAAGGCAGGGAGTCTCCTGTGCTGTGGATCCGAGGGAGGGGCACACAGCTAAACAAGAAACCAGCCTTCTTGCTGGGGTGCCAGCTTGCCTCAAAGAAATGTAAATGTGCACAACTGGTTAATCTGCACATTTTGAGGGTGCTTGGAGGCAGGTTATGGCTTTAAATGAACAGAATCACTTGAAGTTTTCTGATGGCACGGATTTATTTTTCCGAGTGGTATTGAATGGGTGCTACCAGCTGGGCTGTGAAGTGTGTGCTTTTAAAGAAAAATTAGAAAAAAAATTGCATCTTGGTATTACTAAAATCTATATTTTGGAACCCTTTTTTATCTTAAACCTTTATGTGCATTTTGTAGCACCCTATCTTATACCGTGTGTAATGCAAGTTTAAAATAATGACTTAAAATATTCACAGTGCTTTCTGCCACAGACTGGGATCTCTTAGCATTAAACATACACAAGTCACTATTCTCCACTGCTCCAATCAGGATTCAATTCTGGTTACAGACACAGACCTTTGAAGTACATTAACTAATAGTGGTTTCCTGAAGTACGATAGTATATTTCTCACTGATTAACTTAACCTGCATTTACTTTTCATTTAAGCTGTGTGTTTTTTTTATATGTTGATACCTGAAGGTAAAAAAACGAAAAACATACAGAATATTTTGAATTTTAGCCACGCATTTGACCCCGTCCCCACACTCACTCACTCCGCCCCGTTGGGCACAGCATCACAGTTCCCATGCTGTTTGCAAAGCACTTCGACCGCTGAGTAAACCTAAGGGTAGGAAGACCATGTACAGTGTGTGAGTGAAGGAAATGCAGCCTCATGTTAGGTTTATGCTTCCTGCACCCACATTTGGTGATAGACACTTACAGAATCCAGGGGAAGTTTTCTTACTAAGTTCCTTCTTGCCTGGCATGTGGTGGGTAAACCCCGAGAACTCTCCTGGTTCACCCAATGATGTAATTTCTAGCTCTAAGTTGGCAGTGGTAGAAAAATGGAACTAGACATAATTAATTTGGGTACTTAGGATGGTACATAGGTGTTTTATTCAATTACAAGACTCCTCTGATATGTGCAAAACGTTATGCGTCAAATACTCTTCAGATGTAACCAAAGTTCTCTATTGTATTTAAGAAATTAGGCCTGGGACAGAAACAGGCGAAGCAATAGTTTAGAGGAAGTTGGAGGAAGTTGGCCACTCAAGCCTGGTGGTTATGTGTTGTTTCTTGCAGAAAATGGGTCGACTGAGGATTGGATTATACAGACTGCATCATCATTATTTGATTATGTACAGTTCAATGCCCTTGTTGCAATTTTCCCCTGCCAGTTTCACCTCATATAAAGTGAAACAAGCATCTGCAAATGCAGTAGGTCCTGGTCCTAAATTGTCAAGCTGTTGGCTTGGCCAATTTCTTTTTGCAATCGCATGCATGCACATACTTGTGACATATGCACACAATTGTATGGCAGTTTTGGAAAGGGTTTTCTAATAAAAAGAAATACCAATTTTGAAATTGCTCTCAGCGTCACGATGAATGTGCGCACATGGCAGACGCCCAGGTAAGAGTGGTAAATTAAAATATTTTTTTTAAAGTAGGTGCGAGTGACCCAGCCCTGTTAAAAAAGTATATGGAAAAATAATGAACACAGGGAGTGAGTGAGAAGCAGATTGTACGACCAGCATCTGGAAAAGGAAGGAAGGGTATGAAAGGAGAGCAAGAACAGAGGGAGGCGGCTATTAAAAAAAAACAAGAAGGGTGGAGAGGGGAGGTAAAACAGAGAGCGAGGGGGGTTGGAGAAAGTGAATAGTAAACATTACAAAGAGGAGAGAGCAAGAACATACATCCTCTCCATGAGAGTGTTTAAAGTACAAAAAAGAAGTGGTCTCTTGAAAGCAAGCAACATCAGCAGTGGATCAATACAAGACAACCAGTCAAAACACTGTGAGACTGAAGTGCTTGTGGGTGGGACAAGCACATGACAAGGCAGCAAAGCCATTGAATTTATAGGAGACAACTGAGTAAGACAATCAAAGCCATCCACTCATGATCACGGAGCTGACTTACAGCAAACTATATGCATACCGGAAACAACAGGTGTGGCCAATAGACAGCTAAAGCGGTCTATAACCCAGACCTAAAAATGGCACTTATCTCAAGCAGTCAGTGAAAAATGATAATCTGTGGTGATTGGCCAGTTGCAAATGACATGGCCACCATATGCGATGGGGAACTGTAAACTGCACTGATAGTGTGGCATTCTAAAATATATGGTTCTCGGTGGGTCTGGCTGCCCATCATTCCTTATCAAAATCCACGTTGCTGTTCATGGCAATGTGGATATTGAATATGAGCAGAGTTCCTTCTTAAAAATGCCCAGAAAAATATAGGAGCCCAAAGTTCTCTTTGAAAGAGTGCAACTAGAGCTGACACTTCCTCAAGGTAAAAAAAGACATCTGCCTTAGGGCGCCATCTAGTGGTGATGCTGAGTTAGAGCAAAAGGCCAGAAAAACAACCTTGCATCAGTGTATGGGCAGCACTGCAAATGGCAAAAAGGTCCATTTTGCTTCAAGCACTAAAAATCCTCACGGCCACCCGAACACACTCATTGCATTCTCCAGCCTTCAGACTTTTCCACAGCCGGGCTGTGTGCATTACAGGGACATGGCAGAACAGTCATAGCTCTCCAAAGATAAGGAGAAGTCTCGAGTCAAAATCAGAAATGACTCTTGGGTCCCTTCCCAGAAGGCACCTTCTTCAGACTCCAGTAAAGGAATGATGTGTTCTGTGGAGACAGCGTGGTGACTAATGGAAACATGTTAATCACAAACCAGACAGTAACTGCGCACTCATATTTTCATTATCTGCAGTGGGCCATAATGAAAATTGGAGACATGCATATGTTTCCAAAACAGAAAGGAAAGGAGCATGTGGTTCAGGTTCCAGTGGTAATGCTGCTTGTCATTTCTTGGCACTGCAGCAAACAGTATTTCTCATTCAGGTTATGAGTTTGTGATTAAAGCAGCGTTAGTATTGCATGTGCTACATATCACCTAAACAAGAATCATTTCGTGATTGTATATATTCTCCAGATGTAGATTTGAAAGTGATGCAAAGAGGGTGCATGTGACTTTCCACCAGCCGGGCAGTTACAGGAATTGCATCAGAGACGCAAAAGGTGATGAGAGGGGCAATGCTTGCACCAACCACTGGCAATTGCTTGGGGTAGCATTCCAACCCATCGTTCTTTTGCCCACCATGCCATCTCTGTTTGCACCTAGCCATATGCAAATCAGCCTCAACACTGCTCTAATAGGAACAGTCCAGCCCGCACTGCCAGGCCAGATTTTCCCTGAACCAGAACACAAGCAACCCAAGACCAGTTTCGCCCTTATTGGGGCTCTTCAGGTGTTGCTTGGTCCCAGTGCCACAGTGAGGACGGAACCCGTGTCTGGGCGTACCTTAGGCCACTTAGAGCAGTACATCAAACACACAAAGGAGGCGATGGGAGGGATCCTTGCAATAAGCCTAACCACCAGCAATTACTCGGGTAGCATTCCGACCCATCTTTCTTTTTGCCCAACATGCCACCTCAGTTTGGAACAGCCATATGCAAATCAGTCTCAACCATGTTCCAATAGGAGCAGTGCAGACCAAACAGCCAGGTCTGCATTCCTCCCATCATCATTTATGTGTGTTAGTTATAAGTACTGGCCAATGACCATTCAGAGAAAGTCCTCACATTACCAATAGAAATGAAGCACGTCCTGCCAAGACAAGCATCCTACGGCTGTGCAAGGTTGCACTGGGGTTTGTCTGCAACCTTTCAGATGGCCCTTGAAAAACTCCATAACCTGTTGAAGCATGCAATATTTTCACTTCAGCATATCCATGCGAAAATTGTAACTTCTGAAAAAATGTATGTGGCATACAGCGTTATTCAAAAGACTGATGGCTTAGCCCTTGGCACAACATCTGATGAAATGTCTGTGGGCCTGAGAACAAGAACCAGATTGTAGACAGATAGGAAAAAACTGAACCAGATCAAGGTACTGTGGCAGAAACCTCTGAAGCTGGCTCTAGCCAAAACACCCTTGCCTCTGAAGGCCTACATCAGGAGAGGGAAGGTTATTAGATGTACTCACTTTATCCCTAATCCTCGGATTTGTAGCAAGATTTGGGTCACACCAGGTTGATTCCTCTTGAGCCCCAAAGCCAACATTTATATAGCATGGTGCCTGCAGAACAGGGTAAATGGGCAGGTGCCCCACACTCCCTCCTCAGACTGTACCAAAAGAAAGACCTACATAGGTACTTAGATTTAGAAGGTCTAGTACTTTGTAGTTGGGATCCAAGCCTATCAACTTGGCACAAACACCAAGTGCATTTTCTTCAGTCTATATCAGACTATTAGTAAACAGCAAAATAATAGCAATGATTATAGTTATCTAGGCAGCAGTAAAAGGGTAAACAGAAGGAATGCTCAAACATTATACATGTAGGTATGTATTGGACAGGGATTTTCTGCCATAGAGATTGGTGTGGTAGAAGAGGGTCATAAGTGTTTTAGACTGAAAACAGCCACTCTTGGAGCAGCCTGTGGGCTCTCTCTGATGATAACAGGCTAAATGTCATTTGCAACCCAACTCCTTGTATAATAATTCTTCTTCTGCTTGTTAGCAGAATTATGCCCTCTTATATGGAAAAGGGTCTCCCTTTTTCTCTTCAAATGCATGAGAAGCTTATTGAGAAATACGCATCCATGTTTTTACTAATGGCCTAAACCTTATGTATTACTACACCTTGTAGAAGCAACATTCTTCTAGCATGGGCATGTACAAATATTTACACAATAAAATACAACTGTATACAACGCATGCTATCGTAGGTAACATGGAGGATGAAAAGCATGGCATCAGGTGATTGGTTTAGAGAGCGTAGTGATATCGGTCATTGGTTATGGAACAATGTGAGCTTCAGCGCTATGGCGACCGTGGCACCTATCCCTTGCGAAGGCTAAAGGACTATACTCTCAAAACCTTTAGTGAAGCACTGGTCTATGTCTATGACGTTTCAAATTAGATTTTAATATTTTTGACAGGGATATTTTGCATCACACCCACACTTATATCTGACTGGATGCCTTGTGCCCATACTGCAAACACATATGGAAACACACGTGCCCACACACACTCACACACACAAACATATACCGCAAGGCTCAGCTGTGTAGGCAAATTAATAGATGAGTTGCCGCATTGTGAACCGGTCCCCTGACTGCATGTGGTGGCAGGCACTCATAGGGCCAAACATAACACCTACCGAAAGACAGCCAGAGAGCACTTGAGCGTAACCAAGCAGGCAGTGAACCAAAGGGTGCTTGCCAGAGCTTAATTTGTAAAGAATTAAGTGCTGGGGGCGAAGGTATTGCTTACTGGTCCACTGCAGCTGGCACAACCCACGTCACTTTAAACTGCAAGTTTAAGTTGAAGTTTTATCCTATTTTTTGCATATATCCAACAGCTTAATGCTTCACTAATGAATGTTGCTTTAAAATACACACACCACAGTACAATGTGGTGGTTTCTCATAAATATGTGCAAGTGTTTACAAATAAGTGCTGGTGCTGAACACCGAAAAACAGCGGCACAAATTAAGCACTGGTGCTTGCCCTAACAATTAGATGACGGGCTCGAATGAGGAAGGACATGCCTGTGCCAAAGGCATTCATTTAACGGAAAGAACGTAAAAAGGAAAGATCTCAAAAGAAAATAGGATAGTGAGATAGAGAAAGGCAGGATGAGCACTGGCGAGGTGGCGAGCAGGTCAGAATTGGCCAATAAGATGGTGAAAAACAAGGCGGTAAGGGGTTTACTGGAGAGTTATTCATAACACCTAAGTATTCCAAATAAGACCACAAAAAGTGGGCAAAACAGCTCGATGGTCATCGGATCTACTGCCAAACTTAAATGCAGTCCCAAATATATGATACCGAGCCATTGGCAATCGCTGCATGCCAGAGTGATGGTGAACTACCACCCACGCTCGTCAGTCTCCCAGGATTCTTTCTTAACATAGTCATGGCATTAGGCATACAGTGTGACTCAAAGTTGTAAATTATGAAACTGAAACCACTCAACGACTAGACCACTTAACAGACTTTGGGCCATATGAACAAATCATTTTTGAGGTCGGAAACTGCCCGGTTGTTTTACTACCTCAAAAAGCTTTAGACTATGTAGTAAATTGCAAATTGGTATTCAATAACATGTTACTGAATCGCAATTTGTGTTTGCGATTCAGTATTTGGAAGGAGCATGCTAAGGGCGTCCCTTCCAAATACAGACTTGCAGTGATATGTATGAATGTGTTGCGACCAAATGACAGTCACGAAAGATTCATTTTTTCCCCGACACCTCAAAGGAGATGGTTACCATTCTCAAATGGGAAGGGGTCTCCTTTGTGACAGTTGAATCAAATCTTCTTTAAGAGCAGACAGCGGACCCACGTGCCACTCCCTACACTTAAAAAATGTAACTTTAAAAGTTCCTTTAAGATAAACAGGTGCATTTAAAAAAAAGATTGCTTTATTACAAAGCAATCACAGGCAAGGTGGCCTGCTGACCTCAACAGGCCACCATCACTGTGATAGCTGAGATTGCTAATAGGTCACAAATTGCGACCTACCTCATTAATATTCATGAGGTACGTCTATCTGCAAGCCCATTCGGAATCGCTATTTTGGAAATCTTTATTTTGTATATTAGGAATTGGGATTTCCTGATAGGGATTCAGTAAAAATCTCAAATAGGAAATCGACATTCCTGTTTTCGTACATATGGTCCTTAGCTCACACTCACTTCCTACTTCACAGGACACTTACGGGGCATAAAACCTAGAGCCAGTATTTAAGGATCTATCAAATATGTGGCTCTCTGCTTCATACTAGTTTGCACCCGTTTTTGTGTCCATCATGTTTGTTGCTTTCTTCTCTGTCGGTTCTCTTGCATTCGCAATTTCCTACCTTTTCCTCATTGCTTTATGTGTTGTTGTTAGTGACACCTAGGGTATCTGCTCTCTCTCACATTCCCTGCCTCAGCTATGTTCCATGCTGGTTTCAGTGTCTTCCTCGTACCTCCTCCTCGTACACTGGTCTGGAGGGGGTTAATTGCAGCAACATTTGCTGTGTAAACCAGTAATCTATGGTGTGTGTTGTGCTACATTAATTTCCAACCAGTCTTCACCTGATACTCACCTGTGGTCTCCCACTTTCCTTACAGCAAGTGGAGAGACTTACCATTATCCTGCCAGCAACATCTTCTGTACCACCTGACTGTGCAGAGATCAGCCCAAGGGTGAACTCCAGTCCTGTACTTCTTTCTTGTTCCCTTCACCTTCCTTTCCCCAGAATTCTTCAATAGTCATCATTGCTCATTCACATAGGTGAGGAATGGCATGGGCCTTCAGCGGGTGTTTTTACCAGGGACCTGGCGTAGTCCTTCATAGAGAATTACATTTTATGTAACCTATTTTATAAAGCTCAGATGTACATGATGCTCAATAAATTGGTAAATTTGCAACCTAAACAAAACAACAGGGTGCGCTGATGTCAAGGCCGGACTGGCCAGCCGGGCAAGCGGGCAATTCCCCGGGAGGCTGGAGCCCCAGGGGGCCGGTATTGACACTTAGAGGCCAGTTTCAGCCTCTAGGAATGACCGTGCTCATTAGCGATTGCGGCCGCAACTTGAAAGAGTTGCTCTTGTTCTAGCGCACATTAGCACGTCTGCCCATGCGGGCTGAGATGTTAATTTTTACCAGGGCTATTTTAAGTTTCCAGTCCGGCCCTGGCTGATGTAATTGCAGTAAAGTGAAAGCAAGCCAATAGGCTTTTACTTTCACTGAATCAGTGCCTGGGGGCATAGCTCAGCCCGAGCAGTGATTCTCTTGGGAGAGGTGTAGTTGGAAAGGGGAAATTCTCCCATTTCCAATAGTACTTCTGCCCAGTGGATCCTTGTTTGGGGCTTACCACAAGAGAACGATCCCCAAGCAGGGATCTATCCCCCAGGCACCAGAGATAGGGTGAGTGGCCCCTTAGGCAAGGACTTGTGCTCCCCCAAACACCCCTTCCAAATGGCAGTCTTTCTGCCCCCCCCCCTCCAGGAGGCATATAGGGGTAGTTGCCAAGGGAAAAATAATAGACACGGGGCTGTCCACAGTGCACATGGACATGCCCCCACCCCAAAAGGACACAGATAGTCTTTCTGCCCCCTTCTGGGGTGGATTGGGGCAGTTATGCCAATTTGCCCCCCAGGTAGCAGAAAGCATATTAGACACCAGGTTCTACATTTAAGCAGTATTTTTAGGGGGGAGCAGCCCCCCCTGGCCATGGGTTTATGCTTCCCCCTATCCCACAACCCAATAGACTTTCTGCCCTCCCCCGCCCCCGGGTGTGGATAGGGGTATTTAGCCCTAATCTGCCCCTCGGGCCGAAAGTCCACCAAACCAAAAGGAGGGTCCTACCCTGGCATCGAGCCATGTCTCCTCCCCAGAGGGGCAATAGGTCTTTCTGCCACCTCATGGCAGGTAGGAGATTTGTCCCGGTTGGGGGGATTATCTCAATATGCCCCCCGGGTGGGGGCTAGAAATTCCACCTGACACCAGGAATTTTGCCGTTCGGGCAAAAGAATGTGGTGCAGGTGCTGCACTCTGGCACTGGCCACACCCCCACCCCAAAAAAGGAACAAACTAGTCTTTTTGCCCCCCTCCCAGGGGCAGACAGGACGTTTGCCCCAATTTGGCCCTCGGGACCTGAAATCCCACTGTATGGCAGAAATATATATTTTTGTAGTAAAATAAGGGGGTGAGTCAGGCCCATCCTCACCACCCTCATCCCTAAAGGCTCAACAGTCTTTCTGCTCCCCTGCGGACTAAGAATTCCTACCTCAATGGCAAACAAGAGGACGTTTGATTCCTTTGGCTGTTGTTTTTACATACAATACACAAAAAAATATTGACACGCTGGTCAAGTGAATAGGGGTACAGTGAAGATAATTTTATATAGAAAAACATAAGGAGCCAGAAATAAATATTACAATGCACTTAACCCCTTCGACGCTTATGACGGAACGGTTCCGTCATGCACGTCGGTTGGGCTGTGCTTATGACGGAACCGTTCCGTCATGGCCCCGCCCGCGCTCGGAACCTTCAGCACCGCGCGGAAATCCGCGCAGCGCTGAAGGGGTTAAAGAAAGATGGGCAGGGGGCAAAATATGAAAACTTGTAGCCAAGTGAGGAAGTGGGGGTTAGAGACAAACTCTGTAACAATCAAGGGCGGCTCCTCCATTTGAGCGCAAGAGTGTTGCCCCACTTACGTGCTCCCAAAGCCCCAGAGATAAAAAATCAAATGGTAATTGTCTACCATTTTATTTTTTACTGTCCCGTCCTGAAGCGAGCATCAGGACGGGGCGAGCCTGCTGAATGAGCAGAGAGAAGTGGTAGGCAGAGGGCTGCCTTTTCAATTGTTTAAAGTGCGCATGTCTCTTTAGCTGCCATTTTGAGACAGCCAGCCACACATGCGCACTTCTCAACCCAGCTGTCTACAGACAGCTGGGTTGAGAGCAAGTGCAGGTATCCAGTACACTAGGAAGCGGCGACAGAGGTCGCTCCCACCAATCAGGGCACTGCTCACATTCTGGTTAACAGCATGTGAGCAGGCCGGGGATTGGTCGAGGTAGTTAGATGGTGCCTGCATTGTAGTGCCAGTAGAAGACGTCGGAGGGAGGAGGAAGTTGATCAGCGCCACTGGTAAAAACAAGGAAAATTAAAAACAGGGGCATAGTTTCCTCTCAAGAAATGTATTTTAATTTGATTTGTACTCTTTAAAATTTTAGAGCTACTTCTGGTGTGGACTTTACACATGTAGCTGTTATTGTTTACATCACAGGTCGTTCGTTCATTGCGCTGTTGCTGAGAATACGTGTCTACACCGGGAACCTGTGATTGTGAGCAAGGAAGTCCTTGTGTGCAAACAGTTATACCAGTTTGCTCCCAGTTCCAACAAACACTAACTGACAAAAGTTACTGATATTAAAATGTACCCCGCACATGTTCCAAACGTCAGCTAAATATATAACTAAAGTACAAGTGGAAACTCGCATGGCTAGCCAAGTGAGGCATCTGTGTGTCTCTGCTGTAACTTAAGTGAACAATGTTCTTGGAGAACTGAAACGTCTTCAAACGGTATCCCAGCAGCCTTCACTTCCCCAGCCAGACTAAGCAGCGCCGCTTTGGCATGGAGACAATTTGTACTCGGAGATGGTGAACAACTTCAGTTCATATGCAGAATGTATTGTTTTTTGGGGTTTTTTTGCAGTTTTTATATAGCGTGCACTCGACCTGAAGGTATTAGAGCGCTTTACATGAGCACCAGTTACATTACACAAGGACACATTCATGAGATTAAGTGATTTGCCCACAATCACAGGATGTTGAGCCGATGTCGAGACTCGAACCTCCTTCCCCAGCTCCAAAGTTGGCAGCTCTGGCCGTTAGGTCACATCCTCTATGCTGGTTGGACGAAGGCACCTGCTCTGCTGGTGTAGCAACGAGAGGTGACCTTTAAAGAAAACATAACAATTTTAGGTAACCAGGAGCAGCTACACAGCAGCTAGCGGGTCTATTACAGATAACTACTGAGTCTGCCTACTGCAGATTGCTAGAGGCAGCGATTCACTCTCGTTACTGACAGATTCTAGAAGGCAGGAGAGAGTCCATGTAGGAACAGGTCAAGCCATTCGAAGAGGTCCTCACAAGCTCAAATGAGGCAGAGAGTGATGGGCTTCCTGGCCTTAGGCAGTGTGAGCGGTGGACCAGACTGCTCCGACCAATCCTAGCGCTGCTCTCATAGCATGAGAGCAGTGTCTGGATTGGCTGGGGAGCCTGTGCCTTCCCAGAGACTGCCTTGGAATGAAGCATGGAGGCGTCCGTCGACATTGGGGCAGCGAGAGGGAAGGTTTTTTTTTCTTATATTACTTTTACCCTTAAATACCCCTGTCCAAACCTCCTCCCACCCCACCTTTGCCCCCCACTTTCATTTTGCGGCAGCCGTCACTGAAGAATGATGCGCCACAACATTTTTGTTCCCTTGATTTTTCCTCACGCTCATTGTCCACTCTGTTACCTTTTTGTCTTTGATTTTTGACTGTTTTTTCTGAAGGCTTACATAATACAGACAAAGACACACACGGGCTAGAGAATGATGCATCACAATGCATCACAATGGACCAAACGCGGCGATTGAGGCTGCGTGTGGCATGCTGATGCGGACTCTGTCTATCTCTATGGAATTATACAGCTTGAATGATTTTAATGATTATGCTTAAAAAAACGCCTCGCTTTTAAATACTGTATTGTACCTTTTGATCTCACCTGCCTGCACTCCCTCGTGACCCCGTTCCGTCCCGGCTTTGTGCCGTTTGTGCGGAGGGTCAGCTCGAGGATTCCTACTCCCTGCTCGCGACACCACTTCCGCCCTGCACGCCATCTTTGCAGGTTAGCGGTCTAGTGCTGCCGAGCGTGAAGGGTATTTAATCTTCGTTACAGCTCAGTTCTCTGACCAAACGCGGCGATTGAGGCTGCGTGTGGCATGCTGATGCGGACTCTGTCTATGTCTATGGAATTATACAGCTTGAATGATTTTAATGATTATGCTTAAAAAAACGCCTCGCTTTTAAATACTGTATTGTACCTTTTGATCTCACCTGCCTGCACTCCCTCGTGACCCCGTTCCGTCCCGGCTTTGTGCCGTTTGTGCGGAGGGTCAGCTCGAGGATTCCTACTCCCTGCTCGCGACACCACTTCCGCCCTGCACGCCATCTTTGCAGGTTAGCGGTCTAGTGCTGCCGAGCGTGAAGGGTATTTAATCTTCGTTACAGCTCAGTTCTCTGACCAAACGCGGCGATTGAGGCTGCGTGTGGCATGCTGATGTGGACTCTGTCTATGTCTATGGAATTATACAGCTTGAATGATTTTAATGATTATGCTTAAAAAAACGCCTCGCTTTTAAATACTGTATTGTACCTTTTGATCTCACCTACCTGCACTCCCTCGTGACCCCGTTCCGTCCCGGCTTTGTGCCGTTTGTGCGGAGGGTCAGCTCGAGGATTCCTACTCCCTGCTCGCGACACCACTTCCGCCCTGCACGCCATCTTTGCAGGTTAGCGGTCTAGTGTTCCCTCGCCTCAGGCACTTAATGGCAGTGTGGAGGACGCGCAGCGGACGAGCGCAGCGGGAGCGCCGACTTCGCGCCGAAGTCGCGCACAAGTCAAGCCCGTCTGCGCCCGTCCGCGGCCGATCAGGCCCAGGGCCCTGCCGTAATGCCCAACTTTATTCTTATACCTCTACCGAGCTTATGAGATTGAGATCCTCAGGTCCTATCCCTGCCCGTGCTGTCAGAGCGGCTCAAGCATGTGGCATACACATTCCCTCTGACCCCTCGGCACCGGACTCTGTGTATGAGTCTTCCCCTTTGCCATCACAGATTTCTGCCTCGTTGCTGATCTACTATCTCAATACCCGTTCCCTCATTCGCCATCAGCTTGAGATTTTCCAATTGCTGCATCAAAGCAACATAGATATCCTTCTTTTAGCAGAAACCTGGATCACTGAAGATTCAGCACCGGACATTCTGGCAGCAATCCCTTCCGGCTACTATATTATACACACTAACCGGCCTGCGGAAAGTCTGGTGGTGGAGTGGCGGCCATCATCCGCTCGACGCACACCTTCTCCGAGGTCACGGCATTTCTATCCCCAAATCAGATCTCCTGGCACTGAAATTTATTTCCCCTAAATCGTCTTTCGTTTGTGTTCTTGTATATCGACCGCCTGACTATATGCCCTTTTCCCCAAACTCTTCAGCAGCTACATTGCCCAACTAGCTATAGAC